>NC_082663.1:152152977-153379587 GCF_025265405.1 Mesoplodon densirostris
AACCTCCTAGACACTTGGTTTCCCCTCTGTCCACTGGTAACATCACTCCTGTCTCCCAGGTTTGCTTGGGGTGGGGGTTAAAGGCAGGGTCCCAAGAGGCAGGGCCAGAACGAGGGTGAGGCCAAAGCTCAGTCACAATGAAAAATCATATTTCAATGCAATATTTTTTTAAAAATTTTTAAATGCAAAAAAATCCATGCTGACTACATTATCAAAATTTGAAATCAAGACAGGATCAATCATACTGTTCTCCTTTCATCTGGGGCTCCAATATGGCTTGGTAAGGGACTGTCACTGACCCTGTCTTGATGGGAAATTTTAATATTCCATTCATCATGGGTGTTTTGGTGTGCATTATGATTTAAACTATCACATTAAAAAAAATTTACCTCGGGAATTCCCTGGCGGTCCAGTGGTTAGGACTCTGTGCTTTCACTGCTGAGGGCCCATGTTCAATCCCTGGTCGGGGAACTAAGATCCCACCAGCCACATGGCTCAGCCAAAAAAAAGAAAAGGAAAAAATATATTTATCTCATTCGGGATTAGTGGTGATGGTTGCACAAACTTGTGACTCTACAGAAACCCACTGAACTAGATCCTCTAAAAGGGTGGATTTGGGACTTCCCTGTTGGCACAGTGGTTGGGAGTCCGCCTGCCAATGCAGGGGACACGGGTTCGAGCCCTGGTCCAGGAGGATCCCGTGTGCCGCAGAGCAACTGGGCCTGTGTGCCACAACGACTGAGCCTGTGCTCTAGAGCCTGCAAGCCACAGCTACTGAGCCCCCATGCCACAACTACTGAGGCCTGCGCACCTGGAGCTGGTGCTCCGCAACGGGGGAGGCCACTGCAGTGAGAGGCCCTCACACCGTGGCTAAGAGTGGCCCCTGCTCGCCACAACTGGAGAGCACCTGCGCACGGTGACAAGGGCCCAATGCAGCCAAAAATAAATAAATAAATATTTTTTTAAAAGGTGGATTTTATGGTATGTGATTTCTAGCTTGATAAAAAATGAGAGAAAAAGATTATATTGATGAGCAAGGTTTTGGTGCCCCTTTAAATTTTGCACCCCCCAATTTCCCTCACTTTCCCTCTAGACTCCAAACATCCCATCCTAACCCCTGCCTTTTGGAATAGCTGGAGTATCTTGGAATATCCCTGGACAACTCTGAGCTCCATGCCTTTGGATGAACAGCACCATCTTCCCGAGTCTCTATTCCACCCCCTATAAACTTGCAACCATCACACAAGTGCTGCTTCATGGGCATCAAAGGAGAAACTGCTTACAAAAGGCTGAGCACGTAGTAAATGCTCAAGAAAAGTTTGCTGTTAAGCCTATCTTGAATGCAGTGCAAAATTACATTTTAAAGCGCTTAGGTTTATCAATTCTAGAGACAAGGGATCTCATTTGCAATGCAGGTGCAGATATGCCCGGTTTCCTGGCTGGGGAAGTCGCCAACTCACATGTTCTCCATGAGGGTGGTGAGGGTTCCCCTGTGAACAGGGTCACCTCTCTCTCCTAGGAGCAGACAGGGACATTCTCAGGGCTGCACTCACCTAAGGAGCAAAATTTAAGGGGATGCCCAGAACTCAATCCTCAAAATCAATACCAAAAAATCCATGATGAATAAAAGTTCAAAACTGCAAATAAAGACAGGATCTGACCTTGCATGTGCACAACTCACCTCCCTGCCCTCCACCCCCCACCCTGTCAGATGGTGTCTGTATACAAAACCTTGATTTTTGCTCATCATGGGTGGGGATATTTTGGCATAAATTTTTAAAATAAAAAATATCCTTTTTTTTTTTTTTTGGCCACACCATGCAGCTTGTGGTATCTTAGTTCCCTGACCAGGGATCAAACCTGCGGCCCCTGCAGTGGAAGCTCAGAGTCCTAACCACTGGACCGCCAGGGAAGTCTTTATAATACTGTTTATCTTGATGACTGAGTTTTGTGGCATTCCCTTAAAATTTGTGTCTGAGGTGAATACCTCACTCCCCTCATCCTATACCCTGCCCTTTGTTCCAATAAAACTTTGTTGACAAAAACCGGCGTCCACAACAGCCAAATGGTGGAAACAACCCATGTGTCCATCAACGGATGAATGGATAAACTAAATGTGGCCCCTCCCTACAGTCTAATGTTATTCAGCCTCAAAAAGAAGGCAATGCAGAAACACACATGGATGAACAACATGGATGAAACTTGAGGACATTATGTTCAGTAAAATAACACGCCAAAGGATAAATACAGTATGATTTCATTTATAGGAGGTCTCTAAAGGATCAAATTTATAGAGACAGAAAGTAGAATGGTGGGTGTCAGGAGTTGGGGGCAATTCATGTCTAATTCCCAAGAGTTTACTCTGGGGATGATAGAAAAGTTTTGGGTCAAGATCACGATGATTGTTACCCAGCATCGTGAATGTATTTAATTCCACTGACCGGTATACTTACAAGTGATCGAAATGATGAATATCGTGCATATTTTACCATTAAAAAAAAAACCCAGGGGACTTCCCTGGTGGCTGGGTGTCCACGCTCTCAGTGCAGGGGGCCTGAATTCAATCCCTGGTCAGGGAACTGGATCCCTAAGAGTTCGCATGCAGCAACTGGGGAGACCACGTGTTGCCACTAGGGAGCCCTGGAGCCGCAACTAAGGAGCCCTTGAGCTGCAACTAAGACCCAGCACAACCAAATTTAAAAAACAAAAAAACAAAAGCAGGCGCCCCTGGGCAGTAGTTTGATTTTTAAAAAATATTGCAACTATAAAGTTATTAAATACATGTTTCACATATAAAATATTGCGTATTTAAAATATTGCAATTGCCACCCCAGTCCTAGTCCTCCTCCCCCTCATCCCGCCCCCGCCGGTCTGTCCCTTCCGGCGCTGGGGGCGCAGGGACCGCGCGCGGCCACCAGGTGGCGCCGCTGCGCCCCTCAGCCCCCGGGACATTTCGCGCCCCCACGGTGGGCGGCGCGGAGGCGGCGCGATGCGTCAGCCGGACAGCGGAGCTGGGGGAACGGAGCCGCGGGGCGGAGGCCAGACCCCAGGCTGGCGGGGGAGGGGGCGCAGCTGTGAGTCATCGGGAGCCCCCGTTCGGCAGTAGTAGCCAGTCCCACGCGGGCCTGCCCGCCTGGCTCGTGAACTGCTTTCCAGGGGAGATGGCGAGGCTGGCGGCCGTCCCAGCGTGCGGCCGTGGCTGGCGCACACGTGTGGCTCCAGCACGAACTAACCGGGGGCTTGGGGGAGTGGAGGCCTCACCAAGCCTCAGTTTTCCCTTTTGCATCCTGCAGATGAGAGTAGCGCCTGCTTCCCGCGTCCTTGAGGGTTAAATGAACCGTGATACGGGGAGCCTGGTGCCCAGTGAGCGCTAGGTACATTCAGCGCCCGCTCCGGAGGGAGGAAATAAAGGCGGCGACCACCATTGCAAGCGCGCCCAGGTGGCAGCGCGCGACGCACGCAGGAACCGGTTCCCCTCGCTTCTCCCGGGCCTCGATTTCCCCCCTACGGTCAGGTGCGAGGCGGACGTGCGGTCAGACCTTGCAACGCGAGGCGCCTGCAGGGGGCGCGGAGCCAGCGAGGCCGAGACACCTGCGCCTCCCACGCGCGCCCCACCCTGAAACTCGACGCGGGTGGGGAGGGGGCGCCCGGTCTCGGCCCTAGGCTTTGCAGCCCCCGTTTCTGGGTACCTCGAGGCGGCCTCCAGCGACCACCACCTCTTGTTAAATGTTTACCGTGCACCCCTCATTTTATTTAGGACTCACTGCAATCCAAAGAGGCCAGCGCTGCATTCCCATTGGACAGATAGGGACACAGAGGCCCAGAAAGTAAAGTCACCCAGGGTCTGGGGTCCCTGAAGCCCGGGGAGATTCCCGCCACCACCACCTAGAAAGGATCAGGCTGCAAACCGTACTCCCTCTCCGTGCAAAACCCCAGCAGAACCTGGAAAGGCGCGGGCCGGGGACTCTCCGGGGTTTCCAGGCCCCCCCGAAAGTCCGGGCCGCCTCGCGCGCTGGAAATCCCGCGCGCGCCCCGAAACGCGGCGCGGCTGCCGGGAAATCAGGAGAAAACTTCTGCTTTTTTTTTTTTCTTTTCTGGCACTCAAGCTCCCCCGGCTCCCCACCCCCCGCCCAGCGCCCTCCTCCCGGCTCTCGCCCCCACGTGGGGCGCCCCCTCGCGGCGCCCCGCCCCCTCCCCGCCGCTGGCCAACCGCAGCGCGGGTTTCTCTCGCCTTTGTTTTTTCTCCAATAGGAGGGGCGGATGAACCACCGGGGCCACGCCCCTGTTTGTACAAGTCTATAAATTGCGGCGCCGGCAGCCGCGCGCTAAGGTCGCTGAAGCTGAGAACGTCAGACTTTCCTTTGCAGCTCCCTGGATTATTCTTGCTGAGGCACTTGCAATTTTTTTCCGCCTTATTTGGGAAGGATTTCGCTGCCTTCCGAAGGTCTTGACGAACGCTTGGGCTCCGTAGGAAGACTTTGGGCTCTCCGGCCTCGGACTTTGCATTTTCTCCCTTGGAACGGTCGTGGGGCTGTTTTCCACTGTGGATTATAATTGCAACATGACACTGGAAGAGCTCGTGGCGTGCGACAACGCGGCGCAGAAGTAAGTAGCGGGGCCCCCGCCGCCTGAGGTCGGCCGGGCCGGGCGGGGACCGGAGCGCCCCGTGGCCGGCCCGGCGCTGACCCCCGTCTCCCTTGGCCCCAGGATGCAGACGGTGAGCGCCGCGGTGGAGGAGCTGCTGGTGGCTGCGCAGCGCCAGGACCGCCTCACCGTGGGGGTGTACGAGTCGGCCAAGCTGATGAATGTGTGAGTGAGACCCCGGCCTCCGGCTGGGCGCGGGTGGGGACCTCCTCCGCTCTGCACGCTCCGTGCTGCATCCCTCTCTTGCATGGGGCTGGGACACCCCCGTGTCCCTACTGTGGGTCGAGGCTGCAGTATCCCGGTGCTGCATCATTTGCAGGCAGTCACCCCGTCTGTGCCCCTGCCTTACCCCGCCATCCTTTGAACCGAATGTCTTCTCCCCCACCATCTGTCTGCTTGCAGACGCGATCCCTTGCGCACCTGCAGTTTCTCTTTGGTTTTGCAAACTCCCCGCCATAACGGTGGCCCCTCCCCAGTCCCCAGCTGACCCACCATCCCACTCTCGCTCCTCAGGGACCCTGACAGCGTGGTCCTGTGCCTCCTGGCTATTGACGAGGAGGAGGAGGACGACATCGCCCTGCAGATACACTTCACGCTCATCCAGTCCTTTTGCTGTGACAACGACATTGACATCGTGCGGGTGTCAGGAATGCAGCGCCTGGCACAGCTGCTGGGCGAGCCGGCCGAGACCCAGGGCACCACCGAGGCCCGGGACCTGCACTGCCTCCTGGTCACGGTGAGCTGGGCCTCGGCCCCGCCCCGCACCCTCCCCACCCCGGCACCTGGGCCCGTGTTTGTCAACAAAGTCGAGCTGGCGGGTCTGCACCAGCTCAGCGCTCAGCCATGCTCGGCAGGTCCCCGTGGGCAGCCGGCTGGGTCTCGGGGCCTTAGTCACCCAGCGAGCTATTTTGAGCCAGCCTGCTTTCCACAAAGGGGCCCTGGGAGAGGGGGGCTCCCCAGCCACTCCTGGGGCTCCCACTGAACCCCGTCTTCTCGCCTTCCCACAGAACCCTCACACAGACGCCTGGAAAAGCCACGGCCTGGTGGAGGTTGCCAGTTACTGCGAAGAGAGCAGGGAGAACAACCAGTGGGTCCCCTACATCCCCCTTCAGGAGCGCTGAGACCCTGCCCGGCGTCAGAACCTGTTGCTGCCAAAAAACACGATAAAATAAATATTTGATCCCCCCTCCCTCCCAGAACCCCCCCCAAACAACCCAACCTATGAGACCATCGGGGGCAGGATCGTTGGAGGCTGAAGACAGGAGAGGGAGTGCGCGGCCACCCCAGGGCGCCGGGGCTGGAACAGCGCCAGCAGCGGCCACCGTGTGAGGAGAAGATGGGACCCAGGCCAGCAAGAGAGGGGACCCTGGAGCTCAGGCCTGGCGACAGAGCAGAAGCTGGAGTGGGGGAGCTGTCCCCCCCCACACAGGAGGGCCGAGACTCCACACTTCAGGTGTGGGGTGGGACTGATAGTACCCGCCCCCCTCCTTGAGACCAGAGCTGACATGTGCAAACGGGCCTTGGTGGGCCGAGGGTCCGCACCCTGGCCAGGACAGTACTTTGGGACTTGGGAGCCGGGGCTGATGTTGCTCTGTACCGGGGAACTCCCAGTCTGCAAACTAAATAGACAATTTATTTTGTTACTTGCACTTGTTACTTGAATCGGTGAAAGAAAGATGGGAAGCTTACAGATACATATATTTTTACTTCTACTATAATGGCCTTGTAATAAATTGTTAAATCTTCTGGGTTCTTGTGTATTTACCGCCGGCCTCAGTGCGGGACCAGGACCTCCACCTCCCCTGCGCTCCAACAGCACTGGCGCCGCCCACACCACCTCCTGCAGGCTCACCAGGAAGTGTTACTTAAGTCCGAGTTAGCTGCTCCAGGCTCCTTGCAAAAACAGTGCCTCTTCTCTCTGCAGCCGGCGCCACCCAAGTCCAACAAATCTTTGCCTCTTTTTTTTTTTTCTTCTCCCCTCCTCCTGCCCCGGAGCAATTAAAAGACCGGTTTATTACGAAACCTGGCCGCCGTGCCGCCGCTGTTACTCGCTGAGCCAACCCCAAACTCTGGGCACATATAGACGCACCCCTGGGGGCTGGCTGCAGCCCCTGCCCGCCCGGCTGCCACCGCAGCCCAGGTCCAGAGAGGTCAAGGGGCCACCTCGACCACACAGCGAGGTGGGCTTGGAGCTCAGAGCTGCCCCTGGGCTTGGGCGTTGCAGGAAGAGCTTTGGGGATCCCCCAGAGAGCAACCCCCCACCCAGGCCTTCTCCCTCCCACGGTGGGCCTCTGCACTGCACTAAAGAAAAAAAAGAATTTTTTTTTCTTTCCCCAAACTAAAATCAACAAGCAGAAAAATACCCCAGGAAGTCGTGCTCCCGGCCCAGCTGGGCTTGGCACGCTGCTGCGTTTTGCCTCTAAACCGAAACTGTGAGGCCTGGCCGGCCACCTCCTTTTCCCCTGAACTCGCAGGCGCGGTGACTCCCCTGGCCCAGGGCAGGGAACTGGGAGCGCGGCCCAGCCCGAACTCCGGCCTCAGTCTTCCCGCGCCGAGTCTGCGGGGTGGACTCGCGGAGCCCGTGCAACACCCCTCCCCTCTGCCCCGCACCCCGGGGCCTGGGAACCGGGTGGGGAGGTAACCCAGGGGCCAGACGTAGGCCGCGACCTTTCCACGGAGCCCCACGTGGGCGAGTGAGGAAAACCCCGACGGCCCCCGGGGAGTCACGGGGCTGGGGGGAGCCCCAGCGGGGGAGGATGGGGGAGGGAAGGAGAAAGGGGGAAATCCCAGAGGGAGACGAGGGGGGAGGGGCGGGAATCCCTCCTGAGGGGAGATCGGGAGTGGGGAGGGAGGAAAATGAGATGCAGCCTGGAGTAGGGACAACGCCCCCGCCAGCCCCGGGGAGCGGAATCCCTCTGCGGGCGGGGGAGGGGAGATGCTAAGAGGAGATTCCCGAGCCCCGCGGGGTGGAGCGGGGAAAGGGGAACTCAGAGGGTCTAAAGGGGGTTGGAAGGAATCTCTGCAGGGATTTGGGGGAGGGGAGATTCTAAGTGGAGAGACCGGAGCCCTGAGGGGGGGAGGTGGGAGTTTGAAGAGGAGGGGTTTAGGGATGGGGGTGGGGCAAGGGGGAACCCTGAGCGGGAGGGGGAGAAGGGCCGAAGGAATCCCTGTAGGGGTGGGGGGGAAGGGAGTGAGGAGACGAGCTCCAGGAGAGAAGGGAGGAGTCTGAGGGGAGAGAGGGGATCCTGCTGGAGTTGGGAGGTGAGGGGACTGAAGCCCCGAGGGGTGGAGAAGGGACTGCGAGGGGGTAGGGGGTAGATGGGGAGGATCCCTGAGATGGGGCCCAGAGAGGGGAAGGGGAGCAGAGGCTGAGGGACCTCAGTGGGGGGCATCAATGGGGAAGGACTGAGGTGGACAGGGCTGAGCCCATTGTTCCAACGGTGACCTGGACTTCCCCCTGTCGAGGCAGGCGGGGCACCCAGGAGAAGCTCCCGGCCGGCTCCGCCCGCGGGTGTGGGCTACTCTGTCCCCATCCTGACCTTGGCCAGACAAAAGGGCCACATGACCTCTGACTCTCTCCTCCCTAAGTCCCCGGTGCAGTGGGGGCAAGACCCCAGGCCCCTGGGGTCCAAGGAGATACTGGGCATGGGTGGGACCCCAGCTGTGCGACCCTGAGCTGGTACCTTAACCTTTCTGTGCCTTCAGTTGCTCCTTCTGAAAAATAGGGATAATAATGCTACCTACCTCATAGATTGTTGAGGTTAAATGAAACCTATATTCCTTAGATTAGCTCCTCTGACTCAGAATGTATAAAAAGGATTAGCCATTATTACAACTACAACTATTATCAGCACTATTACTGTCCCCTGAATTTCCAGAAGCATCTCCTTTAATCCTCACAGCCACCCTGCGAATTAGCAGAGCCGAGACTAGGGTGAGGCGAGAGGGACACGCCTTCCGTGCAAAATTTAAGACAGCAGGAGACCAAAAACTCAGTGGGCAAGATAAAGAATATTTTCAAGCAATATATTTCTAACTCGAATGCAAACCTAAGAAAAAAACGAGAGAGAGACAGAGAGAGAATATCCCTTGGGGACCAAAACTGTAAATCAAGATAGGATTAGCCGATTTGTCCCTTTGCCTCTCTGCGGGCACCGTTCCTGACCCTGTCTTGATTTCAACTTCGATATTTGGCTCATTTACTTTGCAGGTTAGGGTTAGGGGTTAACTGACGACGCCGACGGGGCGTGGCTTCTCAGAGGGGGCGTGGCTTCCCAGGAGAGGTGAATTCCAGCTCTCGCCGCTGCCACCGCGCGAACATGCGAACTTGCAGGGTCATGGCTCTTACGTTCTGATATCAGTTCTCCCATTATTCTCATTAACGTTATTACTACTCTTGCTGTTGTTGTTGCTGTCGTTAATAAAAGCATTGAGTCTTCCTGACCGAACCCAGAATCCAACGGCTGTTCGGAGGAGGTAATAACAGCAGCTCGGCTGATTCGGTCGTCGCTGGGTGCTGACACCCTTAACTTGACCACTGTCCACTGAGGACGATGCCGTTGTCCCATTTTCCAGAAGAGGAGCCTGAGGTCCAGACTGGAGGAGCCACGGCTTGGTCAGGAGTCTTGAAAACCCAGGGGGACAGGGAGAGGGGGCAGGCTGCACCCCAATACACTCCCCCCCACACCGCCAGAGTTCAGGGAGGAGTGGCCACAGGTCACAAAGGCTCGGTCACTGCTGCAGGTGCCCCCTCCCCGGGGCTGCCACTGCTGGGGGCTGGGTGCCAGGAGCAGGACAGTGCAGGAAGACGCTATTCTCCAGCTGGGTGTGCATGGCCCTCCTCTCAGGGCACCCACGCTCACCTCCATCCACACCTGCACCCTCGGGCCTGAGACACACACACACACGCAGGCACACCTGGAGACGCACACACAGCTCCCCAGACCTCATACACACTGTTGCCCACATGGGTCCCCCCAGCACTTCTGCGTGGAGGGCTCAGACTCCAGCTTCACCCCATCCCCTTAGACACATGGCTTCTCTGAGCTCCCTTTCCAAGTCTGTCCCCTAAACATGCCGCCTCCGTCAAGCGTCTATCCCCACGTGGGCCTGTGCACACACACGCCACAGTGGACACGACCACAGAATCACACGCATGTGGACATATGTAAATACAGATGTGCTCCCTGTCCCCAGGCCTCAATGGTATGTACGCTTCCCGCTATTTCCTTGAACACTCCCTGCCCGGGAAAGGGGGCTGGCCTTGTGAGCAAGTCATGAAGCCCATAATGTCCCGCTGGACTTGGGGACTGGGCTGGGGGGCCAGGAGTGAGACAGTCACATAGGGCAGCAATACTGGGAGAGGTGATATGATAGTAGCTGACATTGCACTGGGCCAGCCCCTCAGCCCTGCCATCTCTTATCCTTCTGAAAACAACCCCACGAGGTAGGTACTGTTATTCTCTGCTTTTTACAGGTAGTAATTCAGTTAGAACTTATATATATATACACACACATATATATACATATATATGTATATTTGAGATATAATTCACATATCATAAAATTCACCCCCTTTAAAGTATAATTCAGTGGTTTTTAGTATATTCACCCAGTTGTGCAATCATCACCGTGATCTAGTTCCAGAACATTCCATCACCCCAAAAAGAAGCCCAGTCCCCATGAGCCCATGAGCAGTCACCCCCATCCTCTCCCAGCCCCTGACGACCACGAATCCACTCTCTATCTCTGTGGATTTCCCTGTTCTGGACGTTTCATACAGGTGGAAGCACACACTCTGTGGCCTTCTGTGTCTGGCTTTTCTCACCTGCATGACATCTGGGGGCTCATCCACTTTGCAGGGTGTGTCACTACCAAAGTTTGGGCTCGTAGTGCCCGCCCTGCGTCTGTGGGCCCCAGTGTGTGTACCTGGAATCCCAGCAGCACTAGCACTTCCCTGTAGCCCAGGATCTGGGAAGGCACCGCACCCTCATCCCACCCCACCCCTGGCATGCGGCATGGCACACACACCCTGGGCCTAGACGCTGCTTGCACACCTGGCCCTCTAACCTCTGCCCAGAACCCTTCGTCCCTCCCTTTCCGCAAGCTAACACCCGGCACCCTCTTGTCCTCACCTCAGATGTCCTCCTCAGGGAGCCCTCCAGATAAGACCCCTGAGAGCCTGCCTCCTGGCTCTGCCCATTTCCCCTGCCCCGCCCTGTTTGTAATGACAACTTCATCCTGCCATCCTTTGCTCCTTATCCGTCTCCTGTGTTAGGCTGCAGATTCAAGAGGGTTGGGAGAAATGTGTTTTTCTTAGCTTCCAGGCCCCTCGTGGCCAAGCCCCTCTTGGGACCCACTTGGCACTTCCTCAATGCTGTGGCCCGAAGATTCAAGCCCGGATCCGGAGTTACATATAACCAGAGATTGACCCAATCAGTCACCTCTTTCCCTGGAACAGACTGTTTTGTCCCTAAGAGACACACTGACCAGCCAAGTGCTGGGTCCTGGCCAGACGCAGTGACACCACCTCTCCAGGGAAGCTGGAACCTGGCGTGGAGGCTGCCAGCCCTGCGCTCTTAGGCAAATTGCTTCACCTCTTTGGGCTCAGTTTCCTTATCTGTACAATGGGCATACTAATCGGAGTGCCCATCTCTCAGGCGTCCTGAGTGTTAAATGAGTGAAGATATGTAAGGCACTTAGAGCAGAAGGGAGAGCCATCCAGAAGGGTTGGTTGGTATGCGACTATTTGATTCCTTCTACCTGTGCATGGCAGCATCTGCCTCTCTGCCTGTGTCCCTGTGAGTAGGGCTTGGTCTCTGAAACTGCGTGGCTACGTGTTTGGGTGGTTGGATCTGTGTCGCTACATGGCGTCCCTGAAGTTCACATGCACATGGGGCCGGGCCTCATGGTCCTGGAGTCCCCGGAGTGAGCCTGGGACCCAGAGCTCCTGACTAACTGGGGTGCCATGATTATTGCATGATTTATTGGCTCCCACTTCCTGAGGCCAGAAATCTGAGAAAAGGTGTCAGCCAGGCTGGTTCCTTCTGGGGCTGTGGGGCAGATCTCTCCAGGCTTCCCTTGCTTCTGGTGGCCTCAGGTGTTCCTTGCCTCTTAGATGTTTTTCTCCTGTATCTTCACATCTCTTCCTTCTATGTGTGTCCCTGTGTCCAGATGTCCCCTTCTTTTTAATTTATTTATTTTTGGCCGTGCCACGTGGCTTGCGAGATCTTAGTTCCCTGACCAGGGATCGAACCGGCGCCCTCGGCAGTGAAAGTGCAAAGTCCTAACCACTGGACTGCCAGGGAATTCCCCAAAAATATCCCCTTCTTATAAGGAAACCAGTCACGATGGATCAGGGCCACCCTGGGGACTTCATCTTAACCTGATTATCTGCAACGATCCTATTTTCAGATTAGTTCCCGTTCCCAGGTACTGGGGGTCGGGACTTGCGCATCTTTCGAGGGGACACGATTCAACCCATAACCCCCCAATATTACCCAAACCTGAATTCCCAGTCACACATGTGGACACGTGAGACCCCTAGGCTCACATGCAACTGACACCTCTCTGTGTCTTGTCTGCTCAGGTTTCCCAACTTAGTCCCAGCGGCGGCCCAAGTAACCCTGAACGAATGAAAACACAATCCTGGGCCACTGCCCTCAGACACACAGATAAAGGACCACGCAGCCTCCAGCGCACACACACACACACACACACACACACACACACACACACACACACACACACACACACACACACACACACACGAGCCAGAGAGGAAGTGGTGGGCGGGATTTATTTATCCACCAACCTCACCTTCCCTGTTCCAGGCTGTTCCTGGGGGCTTCGACTCCCTGGTACTGCGTGCCTGCACACAGTGGGTTCAGGAAAGGCCTCAGGACAGCTATGTGGTGTTGGGGCTTGTACCCTCGGGTGGCTAAGGAGACGTGGGTAGCTAGCATCTCGGAAGAGTGGCTCTCAGACCTCAGGGTGCACAGGAGCCCCCGGCTCAGCTTCACATCTCTGGCTCCTCCCATTCAGTAGGTAAGATGGCGCCCCTGGGGGTACCCATGTCTGCCGGAGCGGGGGCTCCCCCTTTCTAGGAAGCTGCAGAAGGAAACCACGTGCTTTCTGGGACGGGCTTCTACTTAATGCTTCTCTGCTTACTCCCCGGGGTCGGGGTGGGACCTCTGGCCCTGTCCCTCTTGTCCTCAGCTTTCCCCTTCCCTCTGCAAACCAGCCCGTGGTCCCTTCGCCGGCGGTGCCCCACCCCCCCCGTTCCCCCATTGCCTCACCTGCTCTTTTTTTCCCTCTCCCTGACCACAGGGGCCGGGCAGAGGCCGTGGCCTCCCGGTTAGATCTTCAGGGTCGAAGTGGTGCCCTGGGCACAGGCGGGTGGGGAGTGCTGGAGGAGCATGTCTTAGCTGGAAGGGAAAAGTCTGCGAATGACGCCCCCTGGAGTTGTGCACGAAAGATTCTGGGAGGCCTGCCTGCTGCCGCCCCCAAGCCCACCCCCCAGTGTGGAGAGGGAGGCACCAGATGGACAAGTTCGCCAGTCACCCACAGCCTTGCACAGATACCCAGGGGCCCACGGCGACCACCTCCAGAGACCCAGAGTGACACACAACCCGAGTGACACCCCCGCCGAGGATGCCCGGGGAGTAGCGGGCGCACGCAAACACACACACACACACACACACAGCTGCATCTGGAAGAGGGCGGGGGGGGGGTGTCCCTTCGCAGCACCTCCCCATTCTTTCCTGCCCTGTTGTTCCTCCTGGTTCCCACCCACCCCCTTCTCCCGGGCGCCGGGTTCCCAAGGTCCGGGGCTGTGCTGGGCTGGGGCGGGGTAAGGGGCATCGCGGGGCAGCCGAAGACCCTTTTGCACACATGCGCGCGCCTGCCCCAGGCGTGAGCGCGCAATCGCCGGCGTGCAGGCGCGGAGCGGTGTTTGTGCCGCTGCGCCATAAATGCCTCCGGGATGGCTGGCAGGGTGGCGGAGGGGCAGAATTCAGGCCAGACGCGGAGGGGCAGCCGCGGAGCTTTGGATTCGAATCTTGTCTCAGCGGTTAACCGGCTACCGGCGCGCGCAAGCTTGACTCAGTTTCCCCCTCTGCAAAAGGGAAAGTCTAACTGCCCTCCCACGTGGCGAGGCGAAAACAGAGAATGCACCAAAGCACTTCGCAAAACGCTGGGCCTGGGCGACCTTTATTACCCCTTCCCTCCACCTCACCCTCCCGCCAGCCACTCGGGGTGGGGTGGGGGGCGCCGACCCAGGCCCCAGACGCCCCTCCCTCCCCAGCAGGCAGGAGTGCCGGCTTCCTCGTTCCTTAAATTGGGTAACTGGAGACAGAGGCGGGTGTGTGAGACAGAAATCCCCGACTGCGCGAAATGCAGGGGCCTGTCCCCCTCGTTTCCCCATGTCCCGACCCCCACCGGCGCCCCTGAGGGTGCGCCCTGGGCGCGCAGCCCGTGCGCGATCGGAGCCCCCATCGCCGGCCGCCGACCCCCTCCCGTGCCCCGCGGTGCCAGCCTCCCTGCGGTGCCCGCCAGGCGCGCTGTCTGCGGCCGCCCCGGCATGGAGGGGTGGTGTCCAGGCCGCCGGCGGCCCCGGCGGCCCGGCGGCGTCTCCCCCCTCCCAGCCCCTGGCGGCGGGCGGCCGGGCCGAGGGCGGGGCGTCTGCACAGACCCTCCTTTTGTGAGCGGCGCCTTCCCCGGGCGGCCTGGCGCGCAGGGGCCGGGCGCCGCGCCAGCGCCCGGAATAGCCTCCCCGCCCCGCCGTCCGCCCCACGCCCCGCCGGAGCCGCCTGACCTGCCCAGCCGGGCGCGGGGGGTGGGGGGAGCCGGCCGCGGCGGCGCGGGCCTGCGCGCACGAGGCCTACGGTGGGGAGCTCCTCTCCGGCTGCAGACGCCCACTGGGTCAGCCCGGGTCTGATCTGCGTGCAGGGCCGACCCCTCTCCTTCCTGCAAAGGCTACTGTGGGCCGACCCCTGTCTGCGCGCCAAGGCCTACTGTGTGCAGACACTCACCTGCCTACAAACACCTACAGAGAGCGGATCCCTTCGTGCGTGCCAGCGCGCAGGGCACGCAGACGCTGACATTAAACACCCACCGTGTGTGGCACCTGAGCTTGTGCCCGCATCGTTCTGTACAGAGGTACATGCACGCTCACCGATGCCCGTTAGTGGAGACGTCTGTACCCTCAGATATCCGCGTCTGTGCAGGTATCACGAGCAGATAAAAACCCTCAGACCAGCACACCTGCACTGGCCAGCACCATGTGTGGTCACCAGGACTGCAAACTCTTTATAAGTTCAAATGTTTGCTGTACAGACCCCTGACGCCAGCAGATTTGGGGTGGGAGCAGCGTGGAGGGCACCCACTGAGAGCCGGGACCCTCTGCAAGGAGGCTTTGTGTGTGCCTCAGTTTCCCCTCCTGGAGAGGGACCCTTCTCTGCTTGAGTCTCTTCTGCTGGTCCCAGCTGTGAGGGGCTCTGAAGGTTCGAGAGAAAGGGGGTTGCACACCCCCTCCACCGGGTGGGTCTGGGCCATGGACTCAGGCATGCAGGGCTGGGGACAGGGCCTCCCCCGAGCCTTCCTGGAAGCCCAGGGGGCAGGTGCAAAGGCAGGTGGGCTCTGCGGGCAGCACGCCGGCGGCGGGTGGCTTCCCTGAAACTGAGCACAGCAGCTGCGAGAGGTTTCCGGGCCTGCCTGGCTCCACCTGGCCCCGGGGCACTCTCGGCAGAGGGGTGAGGCCGGCGGGCAGTGCCAAGGAGGAGCTGGGCCCAGCCTGCACATGCCCACATGGGAGCCACTGGGGACGCACACACACCCCGTGTGTCTGCGTGTGCGAACCCTGCAGTGCACACACCAGTGTGTGTGCTGTGCACACATACAGGCTTGCCCTTGTGGGTTGCGCGCTAACCATACAACACAGGCGATGGCCCCAGGGTCCATGTTCGCCCTCAGGCTCCTGGTGTGTCTCTAGCACCCCGGTGGGTGGTTCTTGCTAAGTATTTGTGGAGTGAACCAGGGAATAAGTGGACGCAACAGTTTGCAACTACGTGCCAACTGTTCACCACGTGTTGGGCATTTGCACATCCAGGAACAACAGAAAGATCCTTGGACAGACATTCTAGGCATGTATGCAGGGGTGTGAACAAGCTCACACCTGCACACACCTGTGGGTACCATGCGCACTGACCAGGAAACACCTGAGGCCGCCTTAATTCATTTACCTGCAGAAACCAGAGTCAGGTGTGCACACACAGGCCTTGAGGATAAACACACATTCCTGTGCACACAATTTCCCCTCTTCTCTGCCTGGGCTCTCCACCCGCCACCCGGCTCCTGGCCTCCCCCTCCCAAGGCCACTGGGTGTCCACAGCTGGGTTTGGAGGGGCTCCTCAGGGTACAATGAACTCCGCCCCCGACCCTCTGAACTTCTGTTACCAGGTGGCCCTGTGGCCTGGGATTTCCGTTTGAGCTTCTCCTCAGTCTTAGGCTATTTCTGCAGAAGGCTTCAGACTAACATGCAGCCAGAGTTGGCAGGGTCACAGCTGTGCAGGACGGGGGGCTTGGAGAGGCGGCTCCTAGATAGCCCCCAAAACCATCCTTCCATTTTACAGCCTAGCAAACTGAGGCCCAGAAGGGAGGGGCACTGTGAGAAGCAGACGCCCTGGCCAGGGCCCTCTTCTTTCTCATACTCTTGCAGCCCAAACAGTAGGTTCCCACGGCCTGCAGCCAGGGTGGGGACAGGAAGGTGGGGACCAGCCGGGAGGAGGAGGCCTGTGGGGGGAGGGGCCCTGTCTGTGTCCTGGAGACAGAGAGTGAGGCTGGCGGCCCAGAAACGCCCACCTCGGCAGTCACACACAGCTCACAGCGACCCAATCTGGAACACACAGACACGTGTCCTGTTCCTGTCCTGTCCCAGAGGCTCCCAGCCCAGCTTCCAGATGGGCCTCCTGAGGCTCCTGCCCTGCTGGAGTGTGTGTGTGTGTGTGTGTGTGTGTGTGTGTCTGTGTGTCTGTGTGTGTTTGGCCTGTGTGTATGTGTAGGTGACATGCATTTGTGTGAATGTTTTTGTGTGTATGAGTGTGCATGCATGTTTGTTTTTTGTAATTGTGTGTACATGGGTATTTGTGTAGGTGTGTGTGTTTTTGTGGGTGCCTGTGTGTGCATGCACATGTATTTGTGTGTATGTAAACACGTGTGTATTTCTATGTGTATTTTATAAGTGTGTGTGCATGTGTTCATGTGGATGTGTTTTGTGTGTGCTTCTATGCACATGCTTTCCCCCCGCCGCCCCCCAATGTGGAATCCTTGTTCCCTGACCAGGGATCGAACCCGTGCCCCCTGCAGCTGAAGCGCAGACTCTTAACCACTGGACCGTCAGGGAAGTCCCTGTGCACATGTATTTTTGTATGTATGTGCTTATGTGTTTGTGTGTTGTGTGTGTGCTCACAGATGTGTGTGTGTGTGTTGGAGAGGGGCTCCAGGTGTCCCCAGAATCCAAGTTTCATATTCGGGGATCTAGCTTCACGGGTTTGGGGCTACTTGCACGCGTGCACACGCACACACACACACACACACCACCAACAACGGCAATAATATTAACAGCTAGCGTCTACTGTTGCTTTACTAAGTACTGGGCACTTTTCTAAACACCTTACTTTTTTTTTTGAAGCCAGATGTATAGCGGTCTAATTCGGTCTAATTCGCAAACAGCAAGTTCATACTTTCTAGGTGTACAATTTGGTGAGTCCTGACAAATGCATACAGTTGTGTAACCCTTAACAACCAAGACTGAGAGCAGGCCACCATCCAGGTGTCCCTTCCTGCCCCTTTGTGTAGTCAATCCCCTCCCCCACTACCAGCCCCTGCCACCATCCATCTGCTCTGTCCCTACGGTTTGGCTTTTTTCAGGAAGTCACATAAGTAGGATCACACAGTACCCGGCCTTCTGAGTCTGGTCCTTGAACTCAGCACAGTGCAGCTGAGACGCACAGACTTTATTGCATGTGTAAGCAGTTTGTTCCTTAAAAAAAACGGATACAATTCACATACCATAAAATTCACTCCTTTGAAAGGTATAATTTAGTGGTTTTTAGTGTATTCAGACTTGTGCAACCAACATCTCTAATTCCAAAATATTTTTATCACCCCCCAAAACAAGCCCTGCCCTGTAAGCAGTCACTCCCCACCCCCTTCCCCAGCCCCTGACAACCAGGAACCCACTCTCTGTGGATCTGCCTGTTCTGGACGTTTCCCATCAATGGGATCACATCCTGTGTGGCCTTCTGTGTCTGCCTTCTCTCACTGAGTGTCAATATTTCAAAGTTAGTTGGTTCCTCTTTATTGCTGACTACATATTGCATGGTATGGCCTGACCTCTGTTTACCTGTTCATCTGGGGATGGATAGCTGGGTTGTTTGCAGTTTCTGGTGATTAGGAATAAAGCTGCTGCAAACATTCATGGCGGGGTCTGGGTGTGCACCT
Source organism: Mesoplodon densirostris (assembly GCF_025265405.1). NCBI lineage: Eukaryota > Metazoa > Chordata > Mammalia > Artiodactyla > Ziphiidae > Mesoplodon > Mesoplodon densirostris. The sequence continues at coordinate 152,171,122 of NC_082663.1, forward strand.
ACGTTTTCATTTCTCTTGGGTAATACCTAGGAGTGGGGTTACTGGGCTCCACGGTGCATAAACACCTCACATCTATTAACTGATTTAGTCCTCATAATCAAGGAGGTGAGTACTATAATTAACGCATTTTATACATAAGGAGAGTAAACCCTTCCACAGATCTCACACACACACACACACACACACACACACACAGCTCTTGCCTCTACCACCCACCCGAGGCCCGCCAGGACCCACGCACACGCCCAAGGCTCCCCACGGTGCACGCAGCAAGCAGCGCGGTTGTCACGCCCCACACCCCCGGAACAGACACTGATGGGGCCTGCAGACCCAGACGAGCTGCAGACACACTGCGATTTGTTCATCTTTCCAGCCAAGCCGTCTCGTCCTGACAGTAATTAGCTCCCAGACTGGCGGGGAGACGGTGAACAGGCCCAGAGTCATCGCCGCGGCCCCACGCCCACAGGCCACCGGCACCCAGCAGTGTGCGTGCGTGCGTGTGCGTGCGTGTGTGTGTGTGTCCATTCTGGGCATATCACAGACACGCCCTCCCTAGAGCCAGCCGGGGCCCCGCACGCAGGCCCACGGTGCCTTCCACGCGCGATCTCGTCCGTGAACTTGGGCACGCCCGCACCCCCCAGGCGCGCAAGTGCGTGCCCTGCGGGCACCGGGGCACTAGGCGCTCGGGGAGCATGCGCGCGCGCTCCCGGGGCCGGCGTTGGGAGTTGGGGGCAGCGGGGGGCCGCGGGAGCACGCCCCGCCCTGCCGCCGCGGCCGGAAAACCGGCGACGGCGGGCGCTGGCGTCACGGGTTTCCACTGGGCCCCCCGCGCGGGGGCTGGGATTCCCTGGCGCAGGAACGCCTGTGACGGCGGCGCCGGCCTGAGTCGGCCGCGCGGGGAGGCTGGACCCAACTGGGATGACATCAGCCCCAGCGTTTCTGGAGCCGGCCTGGGCGGGGAGGGCCAGGGTGGGTGGGCGGGAGCGGGAAACCGGAGAAATGAAAGTGACTCAGGCTGCCGACACGTGCGCTGCGCTTTGTACCTGCTCGGCCCTGAGTCAGGTGCTGCCAGTGTCCCCAATTTCCAGATGCGGAAACTGAGGCCCGTGGGCCCTCATCTGTGCGGCTTGCATGCCCGGCGCATAGGCCGTTGCTCAGTCCTCATCTCGAGGTTCTCAGAGTCGTCACCCAGTCCCGAGTGAGGGGCCGGGGCTGGAAGCCCCCTTTGCCCAGCGCCTTCTGGGGTCCGGACCCCCTACATGATTGTCTCCCTCTCTCTTCCGCAGCAAGCGGGCTCAGAGAGGGCCTGGGTTGCCCTGGCGCCACCCAGCAAGTCGGGCACTCAAGCCAGATCTGTCTACCCTGTTGGTCTGTCTCCAGCCCTGGCCCCTGCGGTGGCCAGAGGCGGTGCCCGCGTCTGAACCCGGGCTGCCCGGCGGGGTGTGCCCACCGGCTGGCTGCCCTAGTGCTGAGGCCAGGGCGAATGGACTTTAAAAATAGCCTGGGAGGAGGCGAGGGCTATTTTTAGCCCACGTGGCTCTGGCCCTCCCAGTTCCTGGGTCAGCAGCCCTCGGGCCAGGGCAGTGAGGAGAGGGAAGGGACTCCACTTTCCAAGGTCGCTTCCCCCTCCTGGTCGTCCCGACCCACCTGGGTGCCCGGATCACCCCGCTGCCCTTCTGCGCACAGCCAGCCCTGGGGTGGACGGTTGGGGAGAAAGGACCTGGGGGCGGGGAGGGGAGGGGTGGCCCGAGGCCACCTTTCCTGAAACCCCACCCCGTTCTCCAGCTGCCCGGGCCTTTTGTAGGGCGGGGAGGCTGGTTTCTATTTTGGGAAGGTGTTGGAATAAATTCCACCGCTATTTTTAGCCGGTTTGGGGATTCCTCCACCCAGGCTGGCCGTCCGCCTCTCCTCCTCCTGGCTGACCCAAGGCTTGCCTGGATCAAAAAGGGTAGACAAGGACACACAGCCCGCAGGAGTGGGGGGTTTCCCTTGGGGCAGACCTGGAGGGGGGAGACCCCCATGTTTCCTGGTTGCGGGGGAAGGGGCCTCTCAAGGGTGTTCCCACGTCCCAGGTGAGCCAGACCTTCTGGCCTCTCAGAATCCATGACCTACTACATCTGCATTCCACCTCCAGGACAGGGTGGGGCTCCCCAGACTCACCTTTCACCTCCTTTCAGGGTTGTGACACGTCTGCTCTTTCGGAGAGTGGATCTTGAGCTCTACAGTCTTTGGCTGGGGGCTCTCATGTCCCCAAGAGAATCATCTGCTTGGTGAGGGGAAACCAAGGCACAGAGAACCCAGGGCAGGAGTGGGACCCACCTGAGGCTCATTCCCTGATGGTTTCATCTCCATCCACACTTTACAGCTGGGCTTAACCTTGGGGTAGTGACTCCACCTCTCTGTGCCTCAGCCACCTCCTTCAGGAAAATGGGGTAATAACCATAATAGAGTTACTGTAAAAATGTGAGTGAAAGGATTAGAGATCTTAGAACAGGGTCCTGGCAGGTGATGGAGCAGGGGGCCCCAGAAAGGATGCTGCGATGGTTGCCTGGAGCCGAGGGGAACATTTTGGGTTCCCGCTCCACACTTCGCGACGATGCTCCAGCCACCTCCATACTCCTTACAGTCCTTGGGGCTCACAGGAGTGACCCCGTGCTATAGATCAGGACACCGAGGCCCTGGGATAACTTCACGGACCAAGGGTCTCATGACTGGTGACACACGGGAGGCCAGATCACTGTCCTCACGCTGCTGGCTCTGACCCGTGCCGTGTTCCAAAGCTGCCTTTCGCATTCTTTCATCCGTTCCTTCACTCACTCAGCAAATATTTGTGGGGCATTGTATGAGTTTCCTATTGCTGCTGTAGTAAGTCACCACAAAGAACACAGATTTATTATCTTACAGTTCTGGAGGTCAGGAGTTGGAAGTCCGTATTACTGGGCTAAAATCAAGGTTTCCGCAATGCCATCCAAGCTCCTTCTGGAGGCTCTGAGGAAGAATCCATTTCCTTGCCTTTTCCAGTTTCTCGAGGCGCCCGCAGCCCTTGGTTCACGGCCCCACATCACGTGGCCTTTTCTATTGCTTCGGGCATCATATCATCTTCTCTTTCTGATGAGTCTCCAGGCTCTGTCTCTGTCTCTCTGTCTCTGTCTCCCTCTCAAGGACCTTGTGACAAATTGGGTTTGCCAGGGGGAATCCAGGATCATCCTCATCTCAAGATCTTTAATTTAGTCCCATCAGCGAAGTCTGGAAAATATTCACAGGTTCCAGGCATTAGGACGGACATCTTGGCGGGGCGGGGGGCGGGGCGGGGCTTATTCAGCCTACCGCAGGCACCTTCTTTGGCCAGACACTGCTGAGCGCCGGACAAATGAGGCGCAGAAGCTGATAGGTACTTGCCCTCGTGGAGCACAGGGGTCCGTGGCTACGTACACCAGGTGGTCACAATGATGAACACATGATTATAAATAAGGTTGCTAGATAAAATTCAAGACACCTGGTGAATTTTTTGCAAAACAACAAATACTTTTTTTAGTATAATACTATTATATTTAATATGATACTTGGGACATATTTACAGTTAAAAAAGAATTTTAAAAAATATTTTTTATTCATTTATTTATTTCATTGGCTGCGTTGGGTCTTCATTGCTGCATCTGGGCTTTCTCTAGTTGCGGCGAGTGGGGGTTACTCTTCGTTGCAGTGCGCGGGCTTCTCATTGCGGTGGCTTCTCTTGTTGCAGAGCACGGGCTCCAGGCGCGCGGGATTCAGTAGTTGTGGCATGTGGACTCAGTAGTTGTGGCACATGGGCTTAGTTGCTCCGCAGCATGTGGGATCCTCCCTGACCAGGGATCGAACCTGTGTCCCCTGCATTGGCAGGCGGATTCTTAACCACTGTGCCACCAGGGAAGTCCCTAAAAAATAATTTTTTTAAAAAGTATATAGGTATATAATATTTGAGTCATACACTAAAAAAAAAAAGAATAGATGTATAGTACTCCCATGCGTGACTAGACCACAAGTTATAACTTACCAGGGAAAGTTTTTTTTTTTTTAATCTTTATTGGAACAGGGAAGGGTTTTACTCAGAGGCAACAAATAAGCCAATACGTGTGTTAGGATGACACTGGCCTTGGTGTGGAGAACGGGCTCACGTACAAAGGCACATTTTGCACCCAGGAGCCCATTTAGCGCTTTTCCAGAGGCTTCTCACCCAGTTTTACGCCTCGGAGTGGGCGGGCCCTGTGCTGAAGGCTCCGCCTCTCGTGCCTACACAGGCTCATCCCGCCTTGGCTCGCCGAGACGGTCGACCAATCAGACGCCGAGCCTTAAGGTCAGGGTCTGAGGATGCGCGTTCCCCCGCTCTGGTGCCTTCTGCTCAGCCTCGCGGAGGCGGAGCCTGGTGGTGGGCGGGGCCTCGCGCTGGCTTCCCGGTTCGAAGGGGAAGGGGAAGGGGAAGGGGAAGGGGAAGGGCAGGGGCGGGGGCAGTGCAGACGCGCTTGGAGGGGCGCAGGTGCTGTAGGATCTTGGAGTGGTGGCCACCCGCAGCGGCCCCTCTCAGGACTTGGGCCGGAGGCCTCGGCCCCGCAGGCCAGTCCCCGGTCCCCCAGGCCAGCCCAGGAAGCAGGGCGAAGGCGAGGCGCCCCTTCCGAGAAGCGGGCCCGCTCCTCCTCCGGGGCCTCCCATCTTCGGAGAAATGGGCAGGAAACGGAGAGGAAATGGCGGCCGGCCAAGGGAGAAGTCAGCCCGGCTGGCAGACCTCAGTGCCGGGATGGAAGGAGGAGCCGCCTAGGCTCGCCCTTCTGAGCATTGCCCTGGGTCACAGCAGCCATGACAGCGGGCGATGTCCTCTCTAAGTTTATTTTTTACCTTTCCCGTAGTGAGGGGTGATTTCTTGCAGACCTTGAGTCTGTCCAAGAGAGGGCAGTTTGGCAGGGGAGATAAGGCCCAGGATCAGAGAGTAAACTCAGGCTCAACATTTGGGTGGAAGTGCCCCGAGGGGAGTTGAAAGAGACAGTTGTCACTTATTTGTGATACCGACCTGGGATTCATTGATCAACAGAAATTGATAAGAGGCCAGAGGAGGCAAGGCTTTACTGGGACTTGTGCTGCAGCCTGAGGGAAGGAAAACAAGTAACAGCTTCCATTGCTGGATCCCCGAAGAGGGGTGAGCTTGTCCCTTAAGTGGGATGAGGATAGCGGTGGATACAGGGGTCAGGCCAGACAGGTGACTTAGGTGGTCTGCCCACACCCTTGGTGGTGCTGTGTGCGAGGATCATGCACAGGACCCTGCCTTTGCTCCGGCACCTCAGAAGTGGCAGTTGGGTTTTGACCTTTTTGTATCTTATTGTTCCTAATTTGTCCCAACTGCGCATGCGTGCACGTATTTTTAGTTTCTTCCTATTCTGTTGCTTGAGGAGATGTTTGTCCAGGTGCAAGCACTGCAGCAAAGCGTCCCAGGTCCCAGCCTGTCTGCTTTGTCCCTTAGGCCAGGGGAATGTCAAGGGCATTGTAGCATCTTAAACTCTCAGCTGGATACTTATTATGTACTTTACGCCTATTAAATATCTTCACAACAGCCTTGGTACTACTAGTTATCCTCGTTTTTCAGACGAGGAAACTGAGACGCAGAGAGTTGAGTTGCTGAAGTCCCCCAGCTGAGTTGCCCTGCTCGTTCTTTTTTCATCTCACAGCGCTGCCTCTTGTTGGACTGCTCTCAGAGGCCGTGCAGACCCACTGTCTAGCCGTCCCCCTGTTCCCGCCCTCCCGGACAGTCACAGGAAGACAGTGGGTTCCAGGATCCTGGGCCCTCCGGATCTGAGGTGCTTTCTGAAGTCAGAGGGCCTCCAGAGGGAATGTCTCAAAGTGTGCTGGCCAGGAAGGAGACCAGACGTGAAGGGCACTTCCTCTCTGCTCCAAAGGTGGCCCGGACGAGGCTGGCAGAGAGTCAAGAGCAGCAGGAATGTCGGCAGTAGGGCAGCTTCCACTACTTCCTCCCGGTGGGGGGACGTTGCTGGGAGAGCAGTTCCACGACCGACCCAAGGGAACTGCTTGCTTTTACCCCTAAGCCTTTCACACGTTGGGGACCGTAGCTCTGACCCCATAGGTGTGCCCAGATTGTCCCATGAAACTTTGAGACCCTGGTTTGGGAATTCCTCCTCTCCACCTGGACAGCTCCACGTGGCTGTGAGGATGGGGACGTGAGTGTTTGCCAAACTCATCTAGATTCTCCTGACACGTGGGGAGTGGGTTGGGGGCGATGCAAGCAGAGCTTTTCCTGAATGTTCTGTAGAGTAGAAACTCACCTTTCTCCTGCTTAAAGCCGACCTCCTACCTAAGACTTGAGACTCTAAAAGGGGGTGCATCAAAAGTACTTGTTCCAGAATCCCAATGCTGCCCTATCTGTGATTATTCATTTTCTCACTGATAGGAGGGGAGTTTGCAGACATTGCTGAGATTGGCTGTGGAAACCGAAGGTATGAGAAGGATGTGACCCTGGCCACCTGCTGGCTGGCCCAGCCTCCAGCCCACCACTCTGCTTCGGGGCAGGATGCAGACTGGGTTCTGACTAGAGGGAAAATGCCTTTCTCAAGCTTGGGCTTGGAGTTCTTCCAAGAGTGATAAATTCTGGTGAGAAAGAGCCCCACGTTCTTAGCGCCAGTGAGGCCTTGCATCCCGCTTGCCACTGTCAGCTCTGCGCTGGCTTCTCCAGATCAGCCACACGTGGCCCGCAGAAAGGGCTGAGCCTCATGTGGCCACCCAGGGGGAACCCCCTCATCCAGGAGGCTTTGCCGCTGCCACCAAAGCCCCCTCGTGTGGGATTTTTTTTTTTTTTTTTTTTGCGGTATGCGGGCCTCTCACTGTTGTGGCCTCCCCCGTTGCGGAGCACAGGCTCCGGACGCGCAGGCTCCGGACGCGCAGGCTCCGCGGCCATGGCTCACGGGCCCAGCCGCTCCGCGGCATATGGGATCCTCCCAGACCGGGGCACGAACCCGTATCCCCTGCATCGGCAGGCGGACTCTCAACCACTTGCGCCACCAGGGAGGCCCCGTGTGGGATTTTTGTCCCTCATCTCTTTGGATCTCTGGAGGAGACTGAATCCTGAGCCCGCCTCATTGGCTGCCCGGGCTCCACAGCCCAGCTGCTGCTTGCGAAGGAATCTCACAGACCACTCAGCAGGGGTGGGAACCAGTGAGTGGGCGGGCTTCGGAGAATGGACCATCCCAGGGGGCAGGGTTTGAGGCTGGCTGCGGGTCAAAGGCAGAAGTGCTGATAAACAGGATTCAAGTCATCGCTTAGATAAGCACTTTTGCTTCTGCACCACAGCCTCGTAAAAGTCTTGCTTACTCTTTCCTGAGTACAAAAACAAACTTTCTAATCGTAAATAAAATGTGTGCGACGTGAAGTTTGGCTGGTGGGACGTGTTATCCTTCTCTTGTTGATGTCAGCCAATTTCCAAAGGTTTCTCTTCATTAGAGTCTGTTGGTGCCAGACGTTTATGCATAGAAGGATGTTGGATATGAAAGCTCAAGATGGATGGCGCTGGTGTGCGTGGAGATAAACCTGCCATGTCCCTTCACGGAGGGAGGGATGAGTTGCCCCGGCTTCTGCGGGTGTTGTCAGTGGACACCCTTCAGCTGTCAGTCCCTTCAGGAAATGCTTCAGCTGCAGACAAGCTGCCCAGCCCCGGGTCCCAGCGTCCTGGAGGCAGCCCATCCAATGGCTGATCAACATGGAGGTAGAGAGTCCTGCCTTTGGGCCCAACAGGGGACAGTTCTGCAAGGCTGGTCCAGCTCCAGAGCTCCCCTGGGGTAACCTGAGGCCCCTTCCTCTCTCTTCCACATCTGGTGATCCCAGAAGTCCTTTCTAATAAGCATCCTGAACACAAGGCAGTCTGCTTCCCCGAGAACCCAACCTGTCCCTCTAACACTGGGACGACTGTGCCTGTGTGTGTGTGTGTGTGTGTGTGTGTGTGCGTGCATGTGCTGCATCTCCTTCTGTAGGGCAATGAACTTGAAGTTACAGAAATGGTGAAAACAGACACTGAGAACAGACTTGGGGTTCCCAAGGGGCAGGGAGGTGAGGAGGGAAGGATTGGGAGTTTGGGGTTAGCAGATGCAAACTGTTATATATAGGATAGATAAACAACAAGGTCCTACTACAGAGCACAGGGAACTCTATCCAGTATCCTGCAATAAACCAAGAATGGAAAAGAATATGAAAAAATATATATATGCATAACTGAATCCCTTTGCTGTACAGCAGAAATTAACACATTATAAATCAACTATACTTCAATAAAACTTTTTAAAAACTTACTTTCTTACTTGAAAAGACCAAAAAAAAAAATGGTGAAAGAATAGTAGGACTAGCCTTCCAGAACGACTAAAGGAGCCCTACAGTTCTTTTGGTATTTTGACCTAGTGTTATGTGTGAATTCCATCTCGGTTGTGGGTTGTGTCTCTTATCAGCATGATGAACCCCTGAAGGTCTCATCTGGTGCTTTTGGCCTTGCTCTCAACTCTGAAACTAAGCGCCCGTGGGTTAGAGTGACTTGCCCAAGGTCCCAGGGAAGGCCGGGCAGGTTCCACTCGTTGAGGTCTTTTAAATGTATTGAAAAGATGAAGAGGAAGAAATGTAAAAACAGGCTAAAGAAGTTGCAGAAGAAAAAATATACAGATTGTGGTGGAGAAAATAGAATACAGGATTCGCAAAGTGACGACGGGATTTATAGACACGGGAATTCATTGCGTGCTACGGGATGTGTGGTCAGGTGACAGGCTGCAGATTTAAAATTGGGTGATGGATCTGGTCTTTCAATACTGTCAGTCTATGCCTCTCAGCTCCGTTTGGAGATAGCATCAGAATCTAAAGAGGCTCTAAGGGCAGCTACGGAGGTGGATGTAGATCTGGCGTGTTAATTCCCTGTTCTCGCCACCATATTCACGTCCCCCTTCTGCACTGCTCAGCATTTTGGGTTGATAGATCAAAAGAACGAATGAGCATGTCGTGCTTGAACGGCCCTTGTGCGACGGACCTGGCTACGGAGGCTGCTGTGATGTGATGGCTCTGTCTCTGAACATCCGAGTTAAAGATGAGCCTCTTCATTTCGTAAATAAGATGCTGTCGTTTTGATTTGGAAGGGACATAAGAGATTTTTTTAGTCTAATTTACGCCATCTCCTGAACAAAGTTTTTGTGAAGTAGAACTCGAGGTCAGTGAACACTTGCATCGAATTTCTTGAAAGGCTGGTTGCAGGGACTTCCCTGGCTTTCCAGTGGTTAAGACTCCACGCTTTCCACTGCAGGGGGTGTGGGTTCAATCCCTGGTCCGGGAACTAAGATCCCACATGCCACATGGCACGGGCAAAAAAAAAAAGAAATGTTGCTGCAAATGCAAGAACGTTTACAGGTTCCTGTCTTCTGAACAAACCACCTTGCAAGCTTCTTTGCTGAGAAGCAGGCGGGCTCTGTGGGCGTCGGCACCCAACCCTCTGCCCCCGCACTCAGAAAATTAAATGCTCTGCTGTTACCATCTTGACATTTGTAATTTTTGAACAAGGGGCCCTCAAATTATGGAGCTGGTCCCACTGAGAAGCTTTGTGACTCAAAATTTGCCATTTCTCCCCTCGGTTTCAGTGAACTCCTGGGTGGAAGGGGCAGATTCTGAAAACGATACTGGTGTCTTGGGTTTGTGTAGTGACTGATCGTCATTCTCATTTCTTGTTTACCAGATGGCCCGCTCGACTCAGGGGTCCCTGTGGCAGCCCTTTCTGGCTGGCTGTTGTCCTGTTTATTGGGTTCCCAGAGCTGCTTAGAAACATTCCAGACTCCTTAGCACGACCCCTAAGGCCCTCCGTTTTCTGTCCTCTGCCTCTCCAGCCTCGGGTCCTGCCACGCCCCCTCCCCCGCTCCAGCACACCCAGTTCCTCTCAGTTTCCCGCGTCAGGTCCCCCTGCCTTGGCCAGGGCAGCTCTTTCCATCCGGAGCCTGAGCTGTCACTTCTTCCCATCTCCCAGCTCCAGGTAAACACCCAGACGTTCCTGGCTATGTGACTTTCCTAGCTTAAGACAACAGGAAAAAAAAAAAAAAAGACAACAGGAATGTATTCTCTCTCAGTTCTGGAGGCCAGAAGTCTGAGATCAAGGTGTTGGGAGGGCTGATTTTTTCCTGGAGGCTCTGAGGGCAAAGCCACGCCAGCCCTCTCCTCCAGCTTCTGGCGCTGCCAGTGATCCTTGGTTCGTGGCTGCATCACTGGATCCGTGCCTGACGCCACACAGTCTCCTTCCCGCTGTGTGTCTCCCTGTGTCTCTGTACCCAGATCTCCCTGTCCTTTCTCTTATGCAGACACCAGTCATTGGATTTAGGGCCCACTCGGATCCAGTGTGACCTTGTTAACTTGATTTCAGCTGCACATCCCTTTTTGTACAAGGTCACACTCACAGGAACTGGGGTTAGGACTCAAACATAGATTTTGGGGAGGGACGCAACTCAACCCAATGCCTTAGGCCAGCTCTAAAGCCCTCTCCCCGTGTCTCAGAGGAGACACTTTGGGGGTGATGACTGTAGAATCTGTTGATCTCACTCTGTGTCCCTGGACTGTATGCTACGGGACAGGCCCTTAGTAAATAAAAGCAGGAAGTGTGCTTGGTGAGAACACAGTGAGATGTTTCCTCAGCCAAACGAAAGAATTTGGAAGTATCTGTAGTACTGGGTTGATACATGTCTCCCCCAAATTCCTATCCACCTAGAAACTCACAATGTGACCTCAATTGGAAACAGGGTCTTGGGACTTCCCTGGCAGTCCAGTGGTTAGGACCCCGCGCTTCCACTGCAGGGGGCGCGGGTTCCATCCCTGGTTGGAGAACTAAGATCCCACATGCCTCATAGTGCGGCCCCAAAAAAAAGAAAAAAAAAAAGGAAACAGGGTCTTTGCAGATGTAATAGATCCGATGGGGTCATGCTGGAGTAGGGTGGGCCCTGAATCCAATGGCGGGTATCCTTATAGGGACAGGAGTGACCACACAGACACAGAGAAGGCCTTGTAATGACAGAGGCAGAGACTGGGGAGATGTGGGACCAGCTGAGGACCAAGGATGGCCAGGAGCCACCAGAGCTGGAGAAGGCAGCAGGGACCCTCCCCTGAATCTCCAGAATTTCGGGAACATATCTGCATGTAGGAGGGTGGGAAAGGAGTCCCACGAGAATGGGGGGCCTTCCACCCCTGGGGACAGTCTAGGGTGAAGGGTGAGCCGTCCAGCCCTCCTTCCTCTTTGGTGGCACAATGCCTAATGGGCCTCTGTTGTTGTTGTTTAATATTTATTTATTTGGCTGCACCGGATCTTTGCTGCAGCATGCGTGAGGGATCTAGAGCCCCGACGAGGGATCGAACCCGGGCCCCCCTGCATTGGGAGCGCAGAGTCTTACCCACTGGACCGCCAGGGAAGTCCCCAGTGGGCCTCTTTGGATGCTGGAGGCCACAGGCATCCCCTGGGCCTGGCCTCCCACCCAGCAGAGCCAGCTCCCCTCCTGCAATGGGGCAGGGTCTGCATCTGCACTGTACCCCGCCCAGTCCAGGGGTGACCCTCAAGGTCACTCTTGGGGTACATTCTGTGGGTTTTGCCAAATGTATGTCATCCTGTGTCCAGCAGGACCTTGTCCTACAGAACAGTGTCCCTGCCCTAAAAACCTCCCTGTGACCCACCTGTTCATCCTGCTTTTCCCTGCTCCAACCCCTGCAGCCAGTGATTCTTTCACCAGCTCCATGGTCCTGCCTTTTCCAGAATGTCATCAAATTGGGATCATACAGCGTGTAGCCTTTGCAGACTGACTTCTTTCCCTTATTTCCTGCCTTTTCCAGCTTCTAGAGGCACTGCATCCCTGGCTTGCGGCCCCTCCTGCATCCTCACGGCCAGCAGCGCAGCATCTCCTGTCTCTCTCTGCCTCTGACCCTCCCGCTTCCCTCTTATAAGGACCTTGTGATGACACTGAGGCCCCCGGGGAATCCAGCGGCCTTAACTTAATCCCACCTGCAAAGTCCCCTCTGCCCCATGATGGGACGTGAGCACAGGTTCTGGACATTAGGATGTGGACATCCTTGGGGTCCTGTGCACAGGCTTGCCTGGTCCAGAGCCTCCTATAAACGCAATCATGCAGGCCATCCTTCTGTGTCAGGCTATTTGTTGGCTGTGGATTTGTGAGCCACCCAGGCTGTCCCTGGTGGTGGCTGGTCTGTCCCTCACATGGCTGAGGGGCTTCTGGGGTAGGAGTGGCTTGATCTCCTGTTGCTGAATAGGGGACCAAGATGAGATGTTTTCGGTTTTGACCATGGGGAGAAGAGCTGCTCTGACATTCCTTCCAAGACTTTTTGTGGACATGTGTTTTGGTTTCTGTTAGGTAAACACTTAGGAGTGGAATCGCCGGGTCAGAGAGTAGGTGTGTGTTCAGTTTTATAGGGAAGTGCAGGACCTTTTCCCAAACTGGCTGTAGCCCTTCACACCCCACCAGTGAGCCCTGGGGGTTCTGGTTGCTCTGTGTCCTCGGCAACGCCCATCTGTTACATTTTAGCCATTCAGGTGGATGTTGGGTAAGGTTTTGATTCCTTTTTCTTTTTGTGGTAAAATAGAACATGAAATGTACCATCTTAACCATTTTTAAGTGCACAGCTCGGTGGCATTGAGCACATTCATGTTGTCGGACAACCGTCCCCACCATCATCTCCAGAACTTTCTCATCTTCCCAAACTGAAGCTCTGTCCCCATGAAACACTCACTCCCCACCCCCTCCCCCAGCCCCTGGCCCCCACCATCTGCTTCCTGTCTTTGTGGATGTGACTCCTCTGGGGACCTCTTGTGAGTGGAATCAGACAGTATCTGTCCTTTTGTGTCTGGCTCCTCTAAGTACAATGTCCTCAAGGTTCATCCATGTCATAGCGTGTGTCAGAACTTCCTTCTTTTTTATGGCTGAATAATATAGTCCACTTGTGGATGGACCACGTCTTGTTTAACCATCATCCATGGATGGACACGCTTCTCTTGTTGTGGACCACGGGCTCTAGGCATGCAGGCTTCAGCAGTTGTGGCTCGCGGGCTCTAGAGCACAGGTTCAGTAGCTGTGGCGCACGGGCTTAGTTGCTCTGCGGCATGTGGGATCTTCCCGGACCAGGGCTCGAACCTGTGTTCCCTGCATTGGCAGGTGGATTCTTAACCACTGCGCCACCAGGGAAGCCCTAATCTTTTTTTTTTAAAGTTTTTATTTTATATTGGAGTATAGTTGATTGACAAAGTTGTGTTAGTGTCAGGGGTACAATAGAACGGCTTTCTAATCTTATACTTATTTTTCCAGGAGAAAAAAAAATTTTTTTCAGCTTCATATATATATATTTTCAGATTATTTTCCATTCTGATTTATTATAAGATATCCAATAGAGTTCCCTGTGCGATACAGTAAATCCTTGTTGCTTACCTATTTTATGTATAGTAGTTTGTATCTGTTAATCCCATACTCCTAATTTATCCCTCCCCTCTCCTTTCCCTAATCTTATACATTTGATACATAGGGGACAATTTTTAATGCAGCTGAATCTCTAAACATTTTATTATTTTTTAAAAAAATAAACAGTGATACATCCATGTCTCCCTCCCTCCCTCCCTCTCTTTCTTTCTGCGCAGCATGGCTCGTAGGATCTTAGCTTATACAGAGAAAGTTCTCTGCTCTGGGGCCAGAATCGCCCACTTACAGATCCATTACTAAAGGTTTAACTCTTCATGGTGTGCTATGGGGCAGGGCCAAGCTTCCCTCCACGTTTTCCTGGGAGTCTGGTGGTCGAAGGTGGTCTCTGGGTGACGCAGAGCAGGAAGGGGCAAGATTAAGATCTTCGCAGGCTCCAAGCTCTTGGAGGAGCGTGGCGCTTTCCCACGGCCCTCCAAACCGTGGGACCCGCGGCTTACACGCATGGAGATCCTCAGATAGCTTCCCCCGAAATTCTCCCACTGTAGATCAGAAGCTGAAGCTCCCTCATCTGTGCTGCTGCCTGAAGCCCGGTTCCATCCATGTTGCCTCTTCCTGGGGCAGCTGGGGCAGTGGGGGTGGAGGGGAAGCCGTCACCACCGTCACCACCCTGTCCCCCGCAAGCAGCGGCCAGGGAGCCAAGGAAGGGCCGGAGCCGGGAGGAAAGGAACAGTGAGCCTTTTTATTGTGCATTAATTCACTTGGTATTAACAATTCCACACAATATTCAAACACTGCAGGAAAGTGGGTGTGGCACACCTGGAATTTTTTAAAAATCAGAAATAAAAAGCACTGGACATCCAAACGCAGATGGGGTAGAACCCACTAGAACCAGAGATTGCTTTCTGAGAACCGGGAACCGGTCTTTACAATGTTTGGCAATGGTCTCTGACAACAGAGGAGGAAACGGGGCGGGGGGGGGGGGAGGGGAGTGGGGGAGTGGTGTCGACATATGGCTTCTTTTCAGGGGCCCCCACGGCAGGTTCTTGAAGGGCGAGCGACTTGTGGTGGCCTCACCGTGGCCCGGAAACTGCCACTGGTCACTCATGCTTGGGGCGGGGGTCCGATGGCCTTTTCCTGCCCGCCCGGGGCTCGAGATGGATGAGCTGCCTGGAGGCCCAGCGACGACAGGACAGGGTGGCCGGGACATCAAAGGAAGAAAGAGCACCTTCTGCATCCCCATCCGTCCAAGGGGGCTGGAGGTCACAACCGAGTCACTTAATTCTTGGCCTGGGGGGGGTGACCTTTCGGGAAGGTGGGGGAGGGGCCGGGCCGGGCCAGGCCCACAGGAAACACTGCAGGCTGCAGACAGAAACCCCGTGTCGCCCAGCACTGCCTTTTTTGGGTGCCTGTGTCCTTAATTCCCCCGGGATGTGGTTGAGAGGCGCCGGTTTCCCCGAGGCCCGCGTTGCCACTGCCGGCTCCCGGCCTCGCGGGGCACTTACAGCCCCCCGAACGCCCTGAAAACCATGGTTTCACGCTGACACTTGCACCAGGAAAGCACAAGCAGAACGCACTGTTGTGTGTGCCCTGATGCTTCAGGCCTGTGCTGGGGACCCTGATGTTGAAGAAGAAAAAAAAAGGAAAAGAGCGCTTTTTCCTCCGCTGGAAAGAAACCCACGGTGGGGCTTTTGCCCACTGCCACCTCCCTGGGCTCCGAGGCTGCGGGCACCTGGGGAGCAGCAGGGCAGGTGTGGCCATAGGGCGGGGCTGGGGGATGGTGGTCCTCCCCCTCTCTGGGCCTCAGTTTACCCAGACCGCTGGGTCCCTGGGGTCTTGACTCGGGGGCCTCTGGCCCGGTGCGATTTTGCTTCAGGGCTTGCGGGGGTGGGGAGGGGCGGCCATCGGCCAGCTGAGCCCGGAGCCAGCGATGGGGCTGCCAAACTCGGGTCCCTCCACCCCATCGGCCAGGGGTCCTGGGCTTGGCTTCCCGCAGGCTTCTTCGGGGTCAGTCGGCGGGGACACGCGGTGGGGATAGGCTTGGCACAGCTGGCAGGGCAGGGACCCGAGAGAGAGGGCAGGCCTGAGCCCGGGGACCTGTGACCTCAGCACCAGGACCCCTTGTCCTCTTCGGGGCCTGGCAGCGGGAGGCTGGGACATTAGGGGCGCAGGAGGACGGCTGGGTGTGCGCAGACCAAGTTCAGGCTGAAGGGATTAAGGCTTCTCTGTCCCGGAGAAAAGGGTGACCAGTCGGCAGATGGCTGGTGGGCTGTCCTCGCCGGCAGACTCGTTCTGCCAGCTGCCCCTCTGACCCTCGGGCTAAGCCCCGCTGTGCCCTGGCTTCCCCAACCCCCAGCCGTGGGGTGTGCCCGGGGTTTCTGGAACAGGCTTTGTTCTGTCCTGCTGTGCTGCCAGGCGTGGGCAGGCCAGGCGCCCCTGGGACGCTGGCTGCCTGCGCAGTGTACGGGGGCAGCAGCGTGGGGTGGGGGGCTTTGTGGCTTTCCCCCTTCACCTGCAGGGGTGGGGGAGCGAGCTCCCCAAAGCCCCAGGTGCTCCCGGACCGGCCGGAGAGAGCTGGGTGCTGGGGAGAAGCTTGGCCCTGGGTCTGCACCCCGCGGGAGCTGGCGATGGGGGTGCCGGGCGTCCCGCCAGCCTTTGCAGCTGTGCACGGACTGAGCCCCAGGGGCGCGAGGGGAGCAGAGGCGTCGGGAGAGGAGCTCAGGGCTCTGGGTCCCACCAGCCTGCGTGCCTTGTGCCGGCTGCCCAGGGCCCTCCTGCTCAGGGGGCCTGGGATCCTGACTTCCCAGCCCGCCCCCGCGGGGCCGCACGGGCAGGTGGGCCACCGGGGATCAGGCCGAGGAAAGCAGGTGTGCATCTGACCCGTCCTTCTGCCTCCACCTCTTTAAATGTTTTTGTCGTAACAGAGGAAACAGCAATTGTAAAAGAGCCCCCCAGCCCGCCCTCACCATCAACTACACGACACCTTACAGATGCTCTGGGTGGCCGGGTGTGAGCGCAGAGGGGAGCATTGCCAGTGCCTCTCCATTTCTGGGCAAAGGATCCCACCTCCAGGGCCTCTGCAGCTACTTCCAGACAATTTCACACCTATTTTTTTTTTTTTTTTTTTTGGCTGGCCGCCCACCCGGCTTGCTTGCGGGATCTTAGTCTTAGTTCCCCAGGATGGAAACCGTGCCCCCTGCAGTGGAAGCGTGGAGTCCTAACTACTGGACCACCGGGGAATTCCCTCGCACCTTTTTATATCCTGAAGCACCAGGGGGCCCCCGGGCTGGCCTCCCCAGGCTGCATTTCTGTCTGAAAAATGGCCATGGAGATGCAGAAAGTGGAAAAAAACAGAAAAAAACACAGAAGAGCCAAATATGACCATAGCCTCTAACTGCCCACGCTGATGTCTCGTGCTTAAAACTAAAGAAAACACAGCTGGCCGTTGCAGTGACCAGAGCCACAGGCTGAAAATCCGTTTCTGGGATGGGCGGGGTCCCCAGGAAAGGGAAGGGGCCTCAGCATGGCTGTCGGATGACACATGCCACACAAAAGCCACACAGCTGGGTGACCCTGGGTGACAGGGGTGCGTTTCACAGGCAAAGCCCCCCTCCCGGCCCCTGAAATCCACGTGTGCATTGTCACACAACCCAGCTTAGCTACAGGTTCAGCCAATGACACCCGATTTTAGCGGTACGGAATTACAAGGTTTTAAATGAAAAGGAGAAAAATTTCTGAAAAAAGTTCATTATGTCCCTCCTCCCAACTCCACCCAATTTTTCTCCACTTAACACACCCTGGTCAAAAGCATCACATCATCAACCTGGCTGAAGTCCTCACAAATGGCCAACTGTGTGAGACTTGCCACCCGGCTGGGTCACCCACGCCAGCGGCTAATTCACCCACCTCCTTCCCGTCTCCCGGCCCAGCTCGGCTCTAGACCATGACTCAAATGGCAACGCAGTTTTCAAAAACTGTTACCACATCGCTTGGGCATTTCAGCTATTCCCCGTCAGAAGTGGTGGTGGAGCCCGGCCCCTGACAGGGCTGCGATGTTGGGTCTGAAAATCCATCTGAACCCAGAGGATACATTTTACCCCACCTGGGTGATGGCAACTTTTTGCGTTTCTTTTGGAATGAAGAGTTTTGCTTGACTGTGTACTGAACAGATGCCCTGGCTGGGGGTGGGGGTGGGGAGGGGAAGAGCCAAGCAAGAGGGAAGATAAAGCTATAGGATAATACAAGGCTTCTTGTCCTTAAAGGGGTTCTCCGAGGCGGGGACTCCCACCAGCAGGGGGTCGTTCCGGGCGTGCTGCTCACAATAGCTCATGAGTTCGGAGGAGGCTTTGGAGACCTGTGTGTGGGCACAAGGACAAGAGAGGAAAGATAAGAAGGGGCCGAAGTGCCGTGTCCACAGCAGCACGACTCACAGCAGCCAAAAGGTGGAGATAACCCCAGTGCCCGTCACCTGAAGACACACACCGTGTCCCTGCACACACAGGAGCATCACTCAGCCACAGAAAGGAGAGAAGCACGGACACTCGCTACCACGTGGATGGACCCCGAGAACAGGATGCTCAGTGAGAGAAGCCAGATGCAGAAAGACACACAGTGTGTGATTCCACTGATGGGAAACGTCCAGAACAGGCAGATGCACAGACACAGAGGGCAGTTGTCAGGGGCTGGGGAGTGACTGCTCATGGGGATGGGCCTCCTTTTGGAGTGATGGAATGTTCTGGAATTAGGTAGTGGTGCATTAGTTTGCACAACTGTGTCAATGTACTAAGTATCACTAATGGTAAATTTTATGTTACGTATATGTATTTTACCGGAATTTTAAGATTAAATAAGCAGAAGAACTGAACCTTCTCCAGAGGGGGCTGTGGGGAGTTTGAAGGGAAGGGTCAGGGGAGGAATTAGTTTAAGAAAGGACCTGATGGGGAGAGCCCTGCAGGTACATCGCCCGAGAGGCGGGACAAGGCCTTCGGCATTTGATTCTTGTGCCGTGTGAGCTGTCGCGGTCTCGGTGACCACCGTGAGGGGGCTGACACTTAGGACACCCTGCGTCAGGGTCCCCTAAAAGAGGAGGGGGGAGATGCAGGGAGGGCCCACCGCAGCCCTGGGGGAGCTGACGTGGGTAAAGTGGTGCCTAGGTGTCTGGGGGGGCCCACCCTGCTGGCAGCACCGCGGCTGCGCTGTGGGACCCGGGGGGCCCCTCGAGTCTCGGGCGCATCTCTGCGGCCTTGACCCCTCGGCAGTCCCCTTCCCACCCGGAAGAGCGGCGGGCAGGGAAAGTCTGCGGAGGGTCTTCTGCACCCCAGAGCTGCCGCGCCGGGCGCCAGGGCCCCAGGCTCGGATTCCACTGCTCCGCCTGGAAGACAAGCCCCCCGGGGCCCCTGGATGCTGCACGCCCTCCGCCTCGCCTTGCCGGTCTCTCACTCAGGCCGGCCCTGCGCTCCCGGTCGCCATCTTGGGGCCGCAAAACCTCAGGCGGGACGGGAGGGGGACCGGTCACGCCCGACTCTGCTTCTCCCCACGTTCAAAGGCCGCCCGCCGGGGGAGCCCTCCGACATCAAACGGGCGGGTGAGTCAGCGGCCTCCTGAGTCAGCGGCCTCCGCCAGGGCTGGGGCTGGCTCGGCGCTGAGAGGAAACCACTTCAACCGGGGCTGCTCTGCCTTCAGCCCCAAGGAATGCTTTGAATGCTCAGAGTCCTGGAACATTCAGACGCCTCGTGGGAGGCGCCCCCCACGACACCACCCGGGGGGTGCGGCAGCCTCCTTCCCACCTGGCTGGGCTGGAGGTGCAAGGCGACCACAGGGGTTGGCCCCATGGCCACATGGGGTCGCATGTCCGCACTGCCGGGCCATCCGTTCCTAACCCGCGACCAGCAGTGACTGGGGGATGACCGTGCTGAGGGAAGCAAGGCCTGAACAGATGCGTGGAGTAATGGCTGACTCTATGTGTCCTCTTAGCTAGGCCAGGTACCTGGCTGTGTGGCCAAACGCCAGCCTAGATGTCTCTACGAAGGTCTTTTTAAGGTGAGATTAACATTTAAATAGAGAAGGTCTTTTTAAGGTGAGATTAACATTTAAATCGATGGACTTTGAGGAAAACTGGTGACACTCCATAATGTGGGTGGGCCGCATCTAATCAGTTGAAGGCCTTCAGAGGAAAAACTGAGGTCCCTCGAAGAGGAAGGAATTCTGCCTCCCAACAGCCTTCGGACTCAAGTTGCATCAGCTCTTCCCTGGGTCTCCAGCCTGTGGTTCAGCCCTGTCAACCTGAGACCTGCCAGCCCCACGACTGCGTGAGCCGATGCCTTAAACTACCTCTCACGCTCCCTCTCTGTCTCTAATATATAGTCATATATCCCTGACTAATCCAGTGGGTAGCTAGAGCACGGCTAATGTGGAAGCATAAATGACCTGTGTCTTCCCTGGATGGAGACTCCCTGGTCCTCACCCAGCCACCCACAAGCTGGGGTCTGGGGCAGGAATCAGCTTCTCGGAGGTGGCTCACCGTCCTTTGCAAAGTGGACATGGGTCTGGTGAGAAAGTGATTTTGAAAAGTGTCAGACAGCTTTCTCGTGTAGGAGGCCATGACTGGCCCGTTGGTCTATATCCTTTGAAAGCCCTGGATGTCATCCTGATGTCCACTCGTGGACTTGAGACTCAGCTATATAAACAAATACGGTCCCTCCACACACGGGAGCATCAGTCAGCCATGCAAAGGAGTGAAGCCCTGACACTCACTACAATGCGGATGGACCCTGAGGATATCATGCTCAGTGAGAGAAGCCTGACACAGAAGGACCCACAGTGTGAGATTCCATTGATGGGGAACGTCCAGAACAGGCAAATCCACAGACAGACAGTCGGTTCCTGGTGGTCAGGGGCTGGGGAGGGGATGTGGGGTGATTGCTAATGAGGACGGGCTTCTTTTGGGGGCTGATGGAATGTGCTGGCATTAGTCATGATGGTTGCACATTTTGAGTTCACCAAATGCCACTGAATTGAGCACTTTAAAAACGGTGAACTTTATGCAAATTAAAAAAAAAGAAAAAAAGCCCGCAGAGCTGACTGCTCAATTACGCACTATCTTATTTTGCTTTGCACCTTCCTGGTCCCCGATGGGTTAATCGTTTGCCAGGAGGAACTGCTTGTCCTTTTTCTTTTTTTAGCTAAAAATCAAACATGCTTATTTCAAAAAAATGCAATCAACGCAGAAGTGGCAAAAGTAAACACTGAAAGGCCCTGTGTCCTCTCTTCCCTGGGGCCGGGCCTCTGACTTCTCTTTGCATCTGTCACAACAGGGGAGCTGGACAGAGCTCTGAGGATGAGGGGATAGAAGAGAAAGTGACTGTCTCACGCTGACCCTTTTGGAGGGGACTGATTTGGCCTTCTCTGGGGCCGTCCAGGGACGGACCCCAAGGGCTGGGGCAGGCTCACAGCAGTACTCGAGGCCTGCCTCTGGTCCCACTCTGTTTATAAAGCATGCTGGCACATCAATTGTCACAACAACCCATGTTGTAGGTTTACATCAGCTGTGTCTTTCTGCTGAGAAAACTGAGGCTCAGAGAGGCTGAGTGGCCCAAGGTCACACAGCGAGAGGCAGAGTCGAGTGCAAACCCCTACTGTCCTGCCAGCCTCCGTGCCCACCGTCTGCTGAGGGCATGCCCGGGGGTCTCTCCCCTGCTCACCTTGATGCGCTCGATCCCGGCTTCGATGCGGAGCTGTTCCACCAGCTTCCGAGCCTGGGCTATGTTGTTAGTGGCTGACATTGTCTGCCATCAGCTCTGGGCCCCTGTCGTCCAGAGAGCTGTGGGGAGAAGCAGACAGATGTGAGCTGGCTCGTGACGCCCCAAGACTGTAGGCGAAGGACGTCGAGGAGGGATGCCCCACTTCCGGAAGCCTCAGGGGGCCCTGAAGCTCCGCCACCCTGCAGCCACGACGCCTGTGTCCCTGGGTCACAGTGAGAGGCCCGGCCAAGCACATCTTCTCCTACAGTCCCCTCCTGCGGCCAGTTGGGGGTAAGTGCTCACTGGACATGACCACTGAGGGTCCCAGGAGAGCTCACAAAACCACTGCATCGGCTCCTGGTTGGCTCAGAATGAGGGGAGTTTTCTGTGATTCCTGCTCCTGCATTGGGTCTCCTCCCCCCATACTGTTGGCACTGGGGCCGATCATTCTCTCTTGGGGGCCGTCCTGGGCCCTGTGGGGTGTCGAGCAGCCTCCCTGGCCCCCACCCACCTGATACCAGGAGCACCCCCAGTGTGACAACCACAGATGTCCCCAGACATGACCCAGTGTCCTCTGGGGGCAGAGTCGCCCAGGGGCGAAACCCCTGGCTCTGGACCAAGGCAGATCACGTGGGAAGCCTGCACCCGTGGGTCCTGGGTACCCCACCCCTTCTCTACAGGGCCTGGGCCTGTTTCCTTCCTTCATTTGGTCAATTGTCCAGCAAATTAAAATTTAATTAAATTTAAAATGTTGCGATGCCCATAGATTCACATGCATTTGTAGAAAACAGTAGAGACAGCCTGTGTACCCGCTGCCTGGTTTCCCCCAGCGGCGGCATCTTGCAAAGCTGTAGTGACATCATAACCAGGATGCTGACATTGACACAGGGGAGATGGGGGGCACTTCCACCCCCAGGGTCCTTATGCCTCCCTTCAGGGGCCACAGCCAGGTGGCCAGGCCATGGCTATGTTCACCTTTTATACTTTAGTACCATGGCCTTGAGAATGCTGTTTATTTATTTTAGGTTGCAATAGGCTATAACTTAGTTTATTATGAATAAAATGTGTAGCACATCATACATTTCTACCCCACAAATTCAATGTTAGAAGAATTCCAACAAGACAGAGCTTAGACTTGGCAAGAACGATGCAACAGACAGAGTAGGGCCACTTAAACAGGAAATGGCTCGTATAAGTAAAATTAACACAAACATCTAGGTATGATTTGGTCTATAACTGGGCAGGATTAAGACAAATGCCATTCAACTTCAGTTAAAAAGTCAAAGTGTCACTGTTGTTCAAATAAAAAGTCAAAGCACGCAATGTAGAAAAAAATGATAAAACCATCTTAACCTGACTTACATCCATATTCAATTAATTATGAGAATGCTATTTATTTTTTTTTTTCAATATTTATTTATTTGGCTGCGCCAGGTCTTAGTTGAGGCATGTGGGATCTAGTTCCCCGACCAGGGATTGAACCCGGGCCCCCTGCGTTGGGAGCACAGAGTCTTAGCCACTGGACCACCAGGGAAGTGCGGAGAATGCTGTTTAAATGGAACCACTCGGGTAAGGAGCCTTTCGGGATTGGCTGTTTTTTCCCACTCGACCTAATTATCTGGAGATCCACCCCTGCGGCTGTGCTTATCAACACAACAGTTCATTCCTTTGCAGTAAAGGTCCACGGTGTGGACGTGCCCCATAACTCTTTGCCTGTCCAAGAACACCTGGGCCGGCTCCCGGTTCTGGCTGTGTCAGCAACAAAGCTGCCACAGGCGTCCGTGTGCAGGCTTCTGCGTGAATATAAGCCTTTATTTCTCAGGGATAAATGCTGAGGAGTGCGACTGCTTGTTTAATTTTTTTTTTTTTTTTTTTTTTTTTTTTTTTTTTTGCGGTATGCGGGCCTCTCACTGTTGTGGCCTCCCCCGCTGCGGAGCACAGGCTCCGGACGCGCAGGCTCCGGACGTGCAGGCTCAGCGGCCATGGCTCACGGGCCCAGCCGCTCCGCGGCATATGGGATCCTCCCAGACCGGGGCACGAACCCGTATCCCCTGCATCGGCAGGAGGACTCTCAACCACTTGCGCCACCAGGGAGGCCCTTGTTTAATTTTTTAAGAGAACACTGGCCTGTTTTCCAGAGTGGCTACACAATTTTACATTCCCACCAGCCACGTACGAGTGATGTAAATTTATTTTTTATAATTCAGTTATGCAAAATGTTTCTGTCCCTTAAGGTGGTGAAAATTCTACTTTTTCCATCCAATCTACATTTAGCGAGCCCTGGGATAGCGGTTCTCAACTGGGGCCATCCTGCCCCCAGGGGACACTGGGTGATGTCTGGGGACATTTGTGGTTTTCAGAACCTGAGATGTTGCTCAACGCCACCCCCACCAACCCCAGTGCCCAGGGCGGCCCCCCACAGAGGATGGCCCGGCCCCAAATGATGATAATGCCAAGGCTGAGAAATCGAGTCTGATCCCTGGTCACACTGGACACCAGGATAAATCCCCGATAGTCAGCTAGTGTAAACCAGGGTGGCCCCCAGCATCTGTGAGTCACCTCCTCTCCTTCCCACTCAGGTGTGGATTTAAATGCGTGCAGCATCCCAGGACCTCAGAGGTCACAATGTCCTGGGGGGGTTGTCCATGGAATCCCTAACCCAGGGGTTTCACCTGGGGAGATCCTGTCCTCAGGGGACACTGAGAGACACCTGTGGACGTCTGTGGTCATCACGACAGGGAGAGGGGCTCCTGGCATTGAGATGGGATCAGAGAACGACCTGGCCCCAGTGTGCGTGTGGCCTGGGTTGAGGATGCTCCCAGTGGGTCCACGCAGTGTTCGTTCGGGATGGTGGGGTGGAGAGCCCAAGCTCAGGAGTCCTGGGGAGCCGCCTGACTGGGCTGGCTTTTACCCAGGTCTTTCAGTAGCACCGTGTGCTTCTGTCATCATACACTGTACCTCTGTCTGTTTCCCAGAGGGGCAGCTGCATAAAAGTAAAGGCAGAGTTCAGGTTCTCAAAAAATTTCCCTTTCAGCAATAAACAGGAACGGACCGTGGACGTGCACATCTCGGATGGCCCTCCAGGGGATTGGGCGGAGTGAGAAGGCCAGTCCCCAGAGCCACATGCTGTGCGGTTCCATGTAGAGAACATCCCCGAGACCACAGGGTCGTGGAGATGGACGAGAGGCTCGTGGTGGAAGGGGGGCGGTGGCCTGGGGAGGGGTCCGGGTGGACAGGCGGACACGGGGTCCTTGTGCTGTGTGAAAGTGCTGGAAATCTAGACTGTGTGGGGTTCACGTGTCTGCACAGGGGATAAACCTGCAAAGATCCTAATATACACACACAAGTAAAACTGCAGGAATCTGTGTTCGGTAGGTGATGCAGGGACTTTCTCTCTGTGATCTGGTACGACTGCGTGTGAATCTACAGTGATCTCCATCCAAGTTCCATTAAAAAAAAAAATCCCTTCCACACTGCTAGCTGCCTGCCTTCCCGCCAGACACTCAGGCCCCTTTCTGGGTCAGAAAAGGCCCGAATGTGTCTGCTCTGGGCATACAGGGCCCACATGTGGGCTTTCAGAGGGCTCTGATTCAGCAGAGAGCTTCAAAGCGGCCACAAAACATCCAATTCAGGGAAAACCGCCCTTGGTTCGACTTAAAAATACCTAAATTACTCAGCGCTAAATATAGATGCTGACAGAACAAATGGGGTGGCTTCACAGCATGTTTTCCTTGGAAGGCCAGGGAGTCCTGCTCAGCACCCACACTCAGAGTGTCCACCAGGACCCTAGGAGGCCCGGCCACCCCGTGGGGCACCCCAAACCGTAGCCTCCCTCGTCAGCTCTAAGCCCCTCGGCGCTGCTGGCTTTCTGTTCCAGGCATGATGCCCTGAGAGGCTCCCTCCAGGCTGGGTTATAACCTGGACCCCCCAGGATGGCCGGAGGGGGCTGCATTGGGGTGTGTGTGTGTGCTTGTGTATGTGCATGCACGCATGTGCATGCGTGCGTGTCAGTGTGCATCTATATGTGTGCACGTGTGTGTGTGCATGAGCAGCTGAGACCAGACAATGGTTGCATCACGGCAGCCCAGAAAGCAGACCGAAGTCCTGGTCCTGGCGGCGTCACGGCCAGTCATTGCCTCACCGCGTGCCCCCGGGGTTAGGTCAACTCCCGCAGGACAGGCAGTGGCCGTGAGTCAGCCCGGGAACATTCCTCACCAGCTGCCTCCCTGCCAGAGACACATGACGGCCCCAGGCACCCGACCTGGCTGGGCCTGCCTGGCCCGTGGAGCCTTGGAAGGCCCTGGAAGCTGGGCAGGGCCTTGGGAAGCAGGAGGGAGGGGTTAGGCGGTTGGGGCTGCAGGTAGTGGTCAGATTCCGCCTGGGGAGAGGCCGGTTCTAGTGTGGCAAGGCTGGGGGCATGACTTGGGGTGAGGTTTGCCTAAAAATAGAAACTTAACAGACGACAGCAGGCCCTGGCTGGCCTCCTAGTAAAGGGCTAGGAAGTCACCAGGGTCAGGCTGGATCCCACAAAAGCATCGCGGGTGCGTGGCTGCAAGGCAAGGACCATGAAGGCCCCGAGCATGCCAGGATGCATTGTGAGGCTGCGCTGATTACAGAAGGAGGGTCATCACCGGAGTGTTACAGACCTGAGCCCAGATGCCAGGCTCAAATGCACATGAGGATTAAACGCAGCTGGGGGAGGGTGGTGTTTCTTGATGGCGAGCTAGGGGATGGCAGGATGGGGGACACCGAGTTAGAACAGGGTCCCTCCCCCAAGGCCCAGGTCACTCTCTGTGGGGGGCTGTCCTGGGCGCTGCGGGGTGCGGAGCAGCTTCCCTGGACCCACCCACTCAATGCCAGGAGGGCCCCAGTCGTGACAGCCACAGACATCCCCAGACATGGCCCTGTGTGGCCCAGGGGCAAAGCCACCTCCCCCGGGGTTGGAGGGGGAAAACCTCTGGATTATATTAGGCCTCATTTTCCCAACCAAAGAGATTCCATATAAAAAGTCACAGAATGGGTACTTCCCTGGCGGTCCAGCAGTTGAGACTCTGCGCTTCCACTGCAGGGGGCGCAGGTTCAATCCCTGGTTGGGGAACTAAGACCCCACATGCCGTGCGGCGTGGCCAAAAAGTAAAAAACAAACAAACAAACAAAAAAACAAGTCATAGGATGAAAAAGAAAATATACACAGATTAATGAAAATATACAGAATGTTGATTTTCTGTTTCAGAGAAGTTACCTCCTAGCAACTGAAGCAACAGAACGAGTGGAGAACATTAACAGCTATGATTGTATACAACTATTCAGAACTTCTTCACGGCAAACCTATAAAACTAAAACCCAAGACCAGCGACCTAGGAAGAATCATGGCAACGATACACTGGAAAGCGACCTCTTTGTCATGTTAATAATACCTTAGCTGGGTATTTTATATCCGGTAAGGACTCACTCGAGGAATTCATGTGAAAAGTAATTTAACCGGTAAAGCACAAAGTGAACAAAGCATGGCCTCATCAGCAATCGACGAAAGTAGGTTGGAGGGACCATGGGCTGCCAGCAATTCATTTACCCAGGACACCAGGAAGGCTGCAGGAAGAGCGACACCTGACGCAGGTAGGGATATGCTCGTCCCCGACTCTCTGGTATTGTTGGCCAATCTCAGCCTTGTAAACTGGACATCAGGAGCTACAAGGTTGTCCTCTCAAATCCCTTGCTGGGGGCATTTATCCCGAGGGAACAAAAATCAAAAGAAATAAAAAGCTATATATAGAAAGGTGTTTACAATGGTGTTATTTATAATAGTGAAAAATTGAATGAAACTATGTGTCCTGCAACGGGGGAATGGCTAATTCAGTGGGGTGTTTTCCTAGTGGAGCAACTGTTATAAATGGTACCCAAAGATGGGGAGCCCAGAGGAGGTGTTTAATGAAAAAACAGGGAGATGGATAAAGTGAGGATGTGTGGCTACTTACCACGGTATTAAAACATATGTGGATAAAGGCAGAAGGGGAACCTCAAATTGACAGTCTGGTTAGTAATGTTTTTATGATTTCCTTTAATGAAATGGTTTCCATTAAGGTACAAGTTGCATCCAGTAAAATCCGTGCTTTGGGGCATGTAGTCGATGAGAACTTAGAAACGCATACAGTCCTGTAGCCAATACCAATTGTGAGTAAAGCCATGGTGAACATTCATGTCCAGGTTTTTGTGGGAACCTAAGTTTCTGTTTCTTCTGGTGAAATGCCTGGGCATGGGATTTCTGGCTCCTAGGACAGGTGTATGTTTAACTTTACAGGTTAAACATTTTCAAACAGTTTCCAAAGTCACTGCGCTGTTTTGTATTTTGAAATAATCACAGACTGACAGGCAGGTGCAGAAATTGTACAGGGTGCCATGCACCCTTTTCCCCAATTCCCCCGATGGTGACATCTTATGTGACTGTGGGACAATATCAAACTGGGACACTGCTGCTGGCCCGATGTTCACTGGCCTCAGGTTCTACCAGCTCTCCCACGACTCCTATGTGTGCAGACGGGATGTTTGTCACCACTCACCCCTCCAGGAAGGTCTGGTCTAAACGTCACCTGTCCTGGCCGCTATCCCTGACTGAGATCCAATTCCCTTACTCCTGCATCCCTCACCCAGCCAGGACACCTGCCTGCAGGTGGTGTCCCCACCTGCCCCCATGCCACCGTGACCACCCCCATTGACATTTGTGGCTGGATCATTCTCTGGGGCACCGTCCTGAGCACTGTAGGGGTTTGAGCAGCATCCCTGGCCCCCACCCACTCAATGTCAGGAGCTCCCCCAGTTGTGACAGCCACAGATGTCCCCAGACATCGCCCAGTGTCCCCAGGGGGCAGAATCTAAGGCTTTTGTGGAACTCTCTTATCAGAAGAAACCCAGCAGCTAAAAGAGGTTCATTTAGGCAAAATGCAAAGTTTTTTGGAACTAAAATGGTCCAGTTTGAAGTGAAACGGTACTGAATGGAACAGAAGTTTGTTTCAAAGAGGGTTTAAATTTCTTAGCATCTGAGAATTCCCTGGTGGTCCAGTGGTTAGAACTCTGTGCTACTACTGAGGGGGTGGGTTCAATCCCTGGTCAGGGAACTAAGATCCCACAAGCTGCTTCGCCTGGCCAGAAAAAAAAAAAAAAAAAAAGAATTTCTTAGCATCCAACAACCTCTGTGGCTGGGAGAAGTCACACGGGGCCAGAGTTTGAGAGTTTCCCTCAAACTCAACTAAGAACACATTTGAAGGAGGAAAGAGCACAGCCCTGGGGGGAGAGGTGGGGAGGCAGAGCCCCTGTGGAAAGTGGCAGACCTGCATTCTGCCCCAGCTCCCAAAGCTGTGTGGTTTTGGGAAAGTTACCTCCCCGCTGTGAGCTCCAGTGAGCTCTGCTCAATGCTCAGAGTGACACTCCCTCTCGGCGCAGGGCCTGGCCAACCTCCAGGTCCCCAAGTTCCTATGTTGGGGGACGGGGGCCCCAGAGGCTGGCAGCCACAGGAAGGGCCCTCCTTCAGGAACCTGTGGCAACTGCCACATATAAACACAGCTGCGGGGGAGGAGGGACGAGAGACGAGGTGCCTGGACCTCCTCTGCACAGTGAGCGCACACTGGACGGTTTGCTGGAAGCTACTGAGAAATCTCCCTGCCCTCGGACTTTGCTGGCACCAAGTGGCCACACCACTCATCAGCCCAGGGATCGGGCGGGGCAGGGCGTCACAAAGCCCACCTGGCCTGGGGGAAAGTGGGGCGGAGTCTGAAGTGGATTGTATTAAAACTAGGAGTGGAGGGACTTCCCTGGTGGTGCAGTGGTTAAGAATCCGCCTGCCAATGCAGGGGACACGGGTTCGAGCCCTGGTCCGGGAAGATCCCACATGCCGTGGAACAACTAAGCCCGTACGCCACAACTACTGAGCCCATGTGCCACAGCTACCGAGCCTGCAAATCACAACTACTGAAGCCGGCATGCCTAGAGCCCGTGCTCTTCAACAAGAGAAGCCACCACAATGAGAAGCCTGCACACCTCAACAAAGAGTAGCCCCCGCTCACCACAACTAGAGAAAGCCCATGCACAGCAACAAAGACCCAACGCAGGCAAAAATAAATAAATAAATAAATAAATTTAAAAAAATAAATAAAAGCCGAGCATGGATTCCCTTCTGTCATTCTGTGGCTCTAAGATCACGCTGATCTATTGATACATTCATGGCCTCCTCCTCAGCCACCTGGACTTTGGCTTAAAACCTCTATCTGGGGCTTCCCTGGTGGCACAGTGGTTGAGAATCCACTTGCCAGTGCAGGGGACACAGGTTCAAGCCCTGGTCCGGGAGGATCCCACGTGCCATGGAGCAGCTGAGCCCATGCGCCACGGCTGCTGAGCCCGCGTGCCTGGAGCCCGTGCTCCGCAGCGGGAAGGGCCACCGCAATGAGAAGTCCATGTACCCCAGTGAGGAGTGGCCCCCGCTCGTTGCAGCTGGGGAGGGCCTGCACGCATCAACGAAGACCCAGTGCAGCCATAAATAAATAAATAAATAAATAAATTAAAAAAAAACAAAAAAAACCCCTCTATCTGCAAATTTCACTCCAATGATGGTGGGCCAGCTCGTGTGGACGCTCTCCTGACGAGGGCAACTAGCAAAGCTTCATGGAATAGAGAAGCTTGAAGGGACTGGCGGACTATTAAGATAGTGAAGATATCCATCCAGGATGTGGGGAGGATGGAAACCCAGGAGTCTGGCTTTGGGGGTGCTTTTTACTGGGGTGGAGGGTTTGCTAAGAGGCCAAGTGGCTATTGCCCTCACAAGGCTAGGGGCTCAGAGGTTGAGATCTAGGACCTCCTAAGGGGAGAGAGATTGGGGAACTCCCCCTTGGTATGAGCTGGGACAAAAGAGTCCTGCCTTCTAAGAAAAGGGTCCACAGGAAGCAGACAGGCCCTCACAGTGACCGTAGCTGAGTTCTGAATAACCTCAGTCCCCAATACTGGATTGAGGTGAACTTAGATTGCTAGCAGCCCTAGATGCTGGACAGAAGTAAAAATGAATCCTTTCTGGCGGAAAACAACATCATCTTAGGCTTCGAATTATTTCTACAAACAAGTCAGCAGTCACAATATCTAGCACACAATCAGAAATGACCAGGCATAGAAGAAGACAGGACCACATGAATAAAAATCAGCAGAAATAAAAGACTATACAAACAGGCTCCCAGGGGTTTGATACACTGGAATTGAAAGACTTTAAAATAACTATATTAATTATGTTAAATATGTGAGGTTGGAATTCTAGCAGCAAACTGGAAACTAAAGAAAAAGACTGAATGGATGTGTGGAAACTGACAATATCTGAAACGAACACAATGGAAGAAGCAGTATCACTAAAGATAACTGAAGAGAAAATTAGTGAACTAGAAGATAGGAAATATCCAGAATGAAGCATGGACCACATGAGACAGAGGGACCACATCCCACAGAGGATGCAGTAAGTTCTGACACACGTGTAATTGGAGCTCTGGAAGGAGGAGAGAAAGAAAGGGGCAGAAGCAATCTTGGAAGAGATAGTGATGGATAATTTCCCAAAACTGATTAAAAAAAAAAAAAAAAAAGGACTCCAAGCCACAGATTCAAGAAGCCCTAGATCCTCAGGCAGGAAAAACATTTTAGAAATTGACAGAGAAATGACCAATGAGCACCTGAAAAGGTGCTCAATGATTAGTCATCAGGGCAAGTATAAATGAAAACCATCGTGGGAGACTGCTTCACAGCCCTTAGAGTTGGCAAAAATCTAAAAGACCGACAATACCATGTATTAGGGAGGATGTAGAAACATCAGAATTTTCATATGTTACCGATGGGAGCATAGGATAGTACAACCACCCTGGAAAGTGGGTTAGCAGACTCTTATAAGGCTAAACACATACTTAACCTATGACCCAGCAACTCCACTCCTAGGGACTTACCCAAGATACATAAAAACATATTTCCACAAAAGGACTTGTACAAGATGTTCATACATCTGTATTTGTAACAGCAAAAATTGGAAGTAACCCAAATGCCTATCAACAGGAGGATGGATAAACAAACTGTGGTAATTCATACCATGGAATACTACTGCACAAGGGAAAGAAGAACCTACTGACAGATGAAGCCACATGTGGGACTCTCAAAGGGTGAAAGAGGTGTTCTTATTAGACACAGACATTAGAGGTGTTCTCTATCTCACCTGAGGTGTTAGTGTACACAGGTGTATAGACTTGTCAAAATTCATCAAAATACATATGTAAGATCTGTTCATTTTACTGAAAAAGAATTATACCTTAATAAAATCACTTAATTACAAAACAAACAAACATAATCTGCCAGAGGAAAAAGGACCAACAATTTCATGGATCTAGTGAAAATTCTAGACCTGGTGAAAATCAACTTCAAGAATTAGAGTAAAAATGAGACTTCCCTGGTGGCCCAGCGGTTGAGAATCCAATGCAGGGGACGCAGGTTTGATCCCTGGTCATGGAACTAAGATCCCACGTGCCGCGAGGCAACTAAGCCCGAGCACCACAACTAAAGAGCCTGTGTGCCACAACTAAGACCTGACACAGCCAAAAATAATTAAAAAAAAAAAATTAGGGTAAAATAAAGACATTTTCAGACAAACAGGAAGACTTTGTCTCCAGCAGACCTGCCTTATTAAAGGTAAAATAAAAAGATATTAGAGAAAAATGACCCCAGATAGAAGGCGGGAAATGTAAGAAGATGCAAAAAACAAAAACAAAGCCAAAATGTTGAAGAAGGGAAAGAACTTGATAAAATAATTCTAAAGTCCCCATGGAAAAATAAACAGGAAGTGGACAGCCCTGAAAACACACAAGAATCACAAGAGCCATTAATTTAATAATTACCTCCACCCAGTCCATCAACAGAAGATGCTCTAAGGTTCTGCTTTGAAAATTGTATGATGCTATTTTAAATTATGCTATTTTGGTTAGTTACTGGGTTTCAGGGATTGGAGTCCTCAGTACTACTTCAGGAGGTCACTCACTTGAATTGTGTGATTTTTACACACAGAAAAAATAAATAAAGCCGGTATCTGAAAAAACATGTATACTTCTCCATCTGCTGCGACTGGTCCAAGGCCAGAGTGATGGGGACCAGGCCAGCTGTCCCTGGAGAATTCTCCTTGGTCCAGCGCTCAGCAGCCCCAGGCAGACTCCTGTGCCCTCCCCCCATCCCCAGCCAGGGGCGTCCGCCCACCCCCTCCATCCCTCCTCCCAACAGCCGGAGTGACTTCTGAAAATGCACCTGAGTCTGTCCCTGCCCTACCCAGAAACCCCCTGGGGCCCCTGAAGCCTCACAAACCAAGTACAAACTCAAAGCTTGTCACTCACTTCCCTCTGCCAGGAATTCTTCCCCCACCCCCTATCCTGCCTGCTATGGACTGAATATTTTGTCCTCCACTCCCCCAAAATGCATGTTGAAGCCCTATTCGGTATCAAGAGGTGGGGCCTTTGGGAGGTGCCTAGGTCTTGAGCAAGGGCCCTCGTGAATGGGATTGGTGCCCTCATAAGGGGCTGAAGGGACCAGAGTTCTCCTTTTCCACCATCTGACTCCATTCTCTGGGTGCGGGTGCTCCCAAGGTAATGCAACGTGCCATCCTGGGCCTCCCTGTGTGGGTTCACATCTTGTGTGGGGACCTGTGTTACATCCAGGTGATTGGTACACCTGTCTGCCTGTCTCTCCCAAGGCCTGGCAGTTCCTTGGGGACTGGGTTGATGTCTTTCTCTCAGGATGTCTTTCTCAGAAATATCTTTTACCCTGGCCCCCTGAATCACCTTTATCACAGTGTGACTTCTCTGCTTAAAACCATCCCAAGGTGAAATTTTAAAGAGAAACAAGACATTTCACATCAACGGAATCACACACCGTGTGTCCTTCTGTGTCTGGCTTCCTTCACTGAGCATCGTGTTCTCAAGGTCCATCCATGTTGTAGTGAGTGTCAGTGCTTCGCTCCTTTTCACGAGTAATATTTCATCGTGTGCATGGAATAACATTTTTAAGCAAACTTTTTTTTTTTTTTTTTTTTTTTGCGGTATGCAGGCCTCTCACTGTTGTGGCCTCTCCTGTTGTGGAGCACAGGCTCCGGATGCGCAGGCTCAGCGGCCACGACTCACGGGCCTAGCCGCTCCGTGGCATGTGGGATCTTCCTGGACCGGGGCACGAACCCATGTCCCCTGCATCAGCAGGCGGACTCTCAACCACTGCGCCACCAGGGAAGCCTCATTTTTTTTTTTTAAGCAAACATTTTTTAAAAGAAAAGGAAGATAAAGAAAAGCCCTCATCTTGCTGTTGTTGAAGGGTTGCCATATATTTTCCTAATCAGGAGGAAAGTGGAAGATGGGAAAAATCAGTGGTTTGTTTGACTTGGACCAAGAAATATATAGGCTGTGTGTCTTTGGCTTGTGGACAAGAGCACTGGAGTGCCAAGCTTCATGTGCACTCTGCAGGTGACGGAGTGCATTCATAGTCTCTGTTACTGGGGAGGACCACGATGTCGGGCATCGTGAAGGGACTTCTGTGCCCCTTTTTTACAGATGAGGAGACCGAGGCTTGAAGACGTTCGTATGTTAATAACCTTCCCGAGACCACGCAGCGGGTGGAGGTTGGGCCAGGGTTTGAATCTAATTCCCAAACCAGGGCTCACTGGGAGACCAGATCTAGGGGCAGTCGGGCGGGTCCCAGCACATAGCTCTGTCCCCCCTGCACCCAGAGGCAAGCTTCGGAGGGTGAGGGGCATGGTCTCTGCATCCTCCATGGCCCAGTGCATTTGCCAAAGGGTTTAGACATACAGTGGTCCCAGGGCTGAGGGCCTCCACACACTGGGGATGGTGCCAGGACCCTCACACGGCTTCTTGCTTTGGAGAAGGACTGGGGCAGAATGCTGGGGACATCGACAACGCTGGGGCAGGCCTGTGTGGCCACCAGGGTGTGACCCCGAGTGAGATGAAACAGCAGACTCCCAGCATGGCGTCTCCCGTCTGGTGGTTTGTAAGTGACTCTGGGGCTCTCGGAGTCCTGGACGCTTTTCCCCAAGGACTTGAGCAGACTGTCCTGCCAGCTTACGACAGGGCTGCACGTGTGTGCCTGGGAGACCTTTGCATCATCACCTCTGCACCCCACAGAGGACCCCCCGCCAGGCCTTCTCAAGATACGTTTCTGTCCCCTTGCTCCTGGTGACATGGGCTTGGCGTTTCCTGGCGGCCGAGCCTGCTTCCTTCCGCCTGGGCGAGTCAGACGGAGTAACGGGCGCTCTCTAAGGCGGCAGGACGGGCCCGGATGAAGGACCTCTAAGATGTCTTTTGGCCTCTGTGTCTTGCCAAGATACTTGGCGTGACTGTGTGTCCAGATCACTCACGGCTGCGGGGCGGGGGGAATGCGTGGCAGATAGGTACCCGAGACCTCGTTGGGGGTGGGTGGGCTGAGCCTCGTGTCCTCATGGGCAAAGCCAAGAAGGAGACAGCAGGTCTGGGGGCGCCCAGCCCCTGCCGGAACCCTGGAGCTCCGAGCCCTGAGCAGCAGGGCTCAGGGGAAAGTGGATCAGGCACTCACCCTGGGCATCTAGGGAAGGCCCAGCCTGCCGGGCGTGTCTCTGGCAGGCAGACTCAGAGGCCGGAGAGAGCAGACTTGCCCCCCTGCTCAGCCTGTGATGCCATCTCCGCCCTCAGAGGTGTTTTCCAGCTGCACAGGAAGCAGTGACAGCGAGACACAAAAATGCCAGCGATCCCTGTGAATTCCACACATAGCTCTCATAGCTGGGAAGAGTGCCACTCCCAGCCCACTCGATAAACTGACACCCGAGCCGCCGAGGCTGCTTTCTTACCAGAAGAGAAAGAATGGGATGCCACAGAGGCTCCCGAGAAAGTTGGCTGGTTGGGCTGCGTAAAGGGAAAAGAATGTGAAAAATGCGGCTGGCGAGGTGAGCAGGGCCTTCGAGAAGCGGCTCCTGGTTCTGGTGGCCCAAGAGGCGGTGCAGCCAGGGGGCCACTGGGGACCCCTCCCTGGCTGTTGGGTCTGCCTGCGGCAGGCGGACACCGAGGCACAGTCCCGGCCCGGCTCTCAATTCTGTGCACTGAACGTGGACCCACAGCCCTGGGGACTCAGTGTGAGACGAACTGCTCCCCTGGGAGCTGCGGCTGCAACTTCCAGAAGCAGCACGAGCCTATAGGCCTGGGATGAGGTGGGTTGGGAGGCCCTGGCTCTCAGAGACAGAGTGTCCCTCAAAGGCCACCTAATGTCCTGAGGAGGACAGACTAGTTCAGGGTCTGTCCCCCAGGCACTGCTGACACTGGTACCGTCCTGAGCACTGAGGGGTTTGAGCAGCATTCCTCCCCCCACCCACTTGATGACAGAAGCCCCAAGTCGTGACCACCACAGGTGTCCCCAGACCTGGGCCCGTGTCCCCGGCGGGGGCAGGACCGCCCCCTCAGTTGAGAAGTACTGGGTTAGAAACTCTCACAGCAGTGCTTCTGCCCTGAATTTTACAGTTAAAGACAACAAGGAGAATGACGGGAAACGGGAATGAGGGTTTTCTTTTTGTTGTGTGGTGTGGGTTTCAGGGTCCATCCTGAGTCAGGCTAATGCGCTTGATCTCACCTGTGGCCTGGAGTGACCCCCTGGGCCATGCACAGGAGGCCCTACCTCCTCTGGGGGGCCCACTTGCAATGACAAGGCATTTGTCACACCCGACCTTCACCAGCAATCTAACAAGGGATCCTTGGGGCTGTACCCACCTCTACGATGACCCCCAGTGACCTTGTACAATACCCTCCCCTAGAGTGTGGGCAGGACCCGAGGATAGGAAGGGATTTAGCTCTGGGCCGGGCCGCGTCGTGTGGCACAGGTGACAGAGAGGGGATACCCTTGGTGGGCCTGCTCTAATCAGGGGAGTGAGTGTGAAAGGGATTCCATGCAAGGGAGACCCTGTGTTGCTGGCTTTGAAGCCGGAGGTGGCCGGGTGGCAAGAAATGGGGGTGGCTGCAAGTGGGGGGGGATCCCGCTGCTATAGCTGCAAGGAACCAAATCCTGGAACAATCTGAATGAGCTCCAGATGAGGCATTTTGACTGCAGCCTGGTGAGACCCTGAGCAGAGAGGGCAGCCACACCATGACCCGACTGCTGACCTCCAGAACTGAGAGCTGGAAGCTGCTGGGTCTGTGATAGCTTGTTACGCAGCACGGATAGCTGATACAATGGCCAAGGGAGGCCCGAGTGGGGTCTCCTGACTGTTGGGCTGGCTTCTTCCCAGCACTCTACATGCTAGACGCTGGCCATGGGGCTGGGGACAATTCCAGCTGGCACCCACTCCTTCTGCTGAGCGTGGACAGGACACTCTCTTTTTTAACAGCCCTGAGACGCAGGTAAAGCATTAAAGCCAGAGGAGTTTCTGGCAGCTTCTCCATTAGCGGCCAACCTGCTCCCCGTGGTTCCTGCTCCCTGGGACATGAGTACCACACGCATTTCATCCCCTGGTGGCACAGGAAGTTGGCCTCAGTGAATCTCAGCCCAGAGAAAGCCTGCTGCTTCCAGGCGGTTCTGAAACCCTCCTCCACATCCAGGCGGATGGGGCTTGTGTGGCCGGCGAGCTGGGTGAGTCAGAGCCCCAAGAAGGTGGCCTTGCAGAGGGAGGGGGGCGGCTGGCAGCGGGAGCCTGCGTCCCTGGCCTCGTCCCCAGCCCGCAGAGCTCTGCTCTCAGGAGGGGAAGGGAGGGGAGGCAGGCGGGTGGCAGTAATTCCTTGTCCTCAGAGAGAACAGAAACAGCCTTCATTTTGCTTTAAAACTTCCGGAACCGGTAGCTTTACAGCTCACCAAGCTTCTGAATTCTTTCCTCCCAGGGCCGGGCAGTCTGACCCCCATCCCCACCTGCCATTAAACAGGAAGGAAACAAAACAACCCCCCCGCCCCAAAACACAAACCTCCAGCCAGATTCGACAGGAGTACAAACGAGACCCGGGTGAGAAAGAAGGCTCTCCCCCCACCCCGGGGATAACCGCCCCCCAGTACATGGTGTTCAGAAGAAGAGGAGGCGGGTTGCTGTGTTGAGAGAGGAAAAACAATCCCAAAGCAAAACAGAAAGGCATGAGGTTTGGGAGAACAGTCTCTGGGCTTCTCTGAAGAACAAGCTGCCCTCCTGCAGGGCCCGGGGAGCTGGCTGACCGAGGGCTGTGCCCACGTGCAGGTTGATTACCGTGCATTTCTTACACACCCACTGTGTGCACGAGGCCTCGGACCTGCACACCTCCAGGGGGTACCCTTGCACCACAGTCCATGGCATGGAAACCCCTAGAACAAGGGGTCTCCATCAGGGGCAATGTCTAGGGCATCTGTGGTTTTCACGACTGGGGGGGCTCCTGGTATTGAGGGGGTGGGACCAGGGAGGCTGCTCCACACCCCACCGTGCCAAGGACGCCGCACGCCCCAGAGAATGACCCGGCTCTGACGTCAGCAGTGCCGAGGTGGAGAGACCTGCTCTAGACCCTACAGAAACGTGCACACGCCATTAGAAAGTCAGAGGGAGGGGCAGGTGCCTCGCGGTGTCCCCAGCATCCAGGATGCGGTGGCCTCCTGGCTTCGCCCCTGGCTCCAAGAGGGGTCACAGACAGAGGGGACCTGCGGAGGGCCACAGGCGCCACACTGGCATTTGGGTTTTACTACGAGTGAGGAGACAAAACCTCTTTGACACCCCCAACAACCAGGAGCCGAGTGGGCATCCCCGCCCCCCCTCCCCCACCCAGGGCTGGCTCTGGGCTCCGAGATCCGGGCCTCCCTGCTGGGCCTGAGATTCTCCAGGGTCGAGGTCACCCTGGTCTGGCGTGGGGAGGGCTGGCCACGTGATGGCTTCTGTGACCTTGGGCATCATGACCTTTGGTGGGACGTGGGGGCCATAAAAGACCAGCTGGGTCTTTGCCAGGCAGACGCTTCCCAGCAGGAGGCTTGCCCCGCCCCCCCCCCACCAGCATCTTGTGACTCCCTGTCAGCCGGTCCTTTTATGCACAGGCTAAATCGGGTCCCCTTGGCAGCTATATTTAGAAAAGGCTAGAAAAAGGGGAATGAATGAGGTGCCCACAAGCGAGGGAAAAACAGAGCTGCAGGGCAAACGGCTGCCCTTGGCCCGAGCCGGGAGGTGGGCGGACAATGAGCCGCGGTGACGGAGGGTGACAGTGTGGCTGATGCGGGAGCAGAAGAAAGGGCCGTCTCTGTGTACCCGGAGGATGACTGCAGTCATGTGAGGGTGTGCAAGCCGGGCACTGGGCTGGGCCAGCACGCCGAGCGCCCGTGGAGGGTGTCACCCCCATTCTCGGCTTCCCGGCACTGAGGAAGTGCCGTCACCCTGGCCCCGTGAGGGTGCAGCTTGGAGCCAAAGGGCAGGAGGCTGGGAGAGAGGGGAGGGCAGGTCCAGGCCTTCCCACCTGAGCCTGGACAAACTCCTACACATTCTGCAAAATCCCATGAAGTGTCACCCTCTCTGAGAAGCCCCTGGTCTGCTGTCCGTGCACAAGGCTGCACCAGAACCCCTTCTTGGGGTATACACAGCTCCCTGGACATTCCTTGGCATTGCATTTCCTGTGGCTGCTGTCACAAATTACCACAAATTTGGTGGCTTAAAAACATACACATTGATTATCTCACGGTTCTGGAGGTCAGAAGTCTGATTAGGTCCTCTGGGTCAAAATCTACATGTGGGCAGGGCTGGTTCCTCCAGAGGCTCCAGGGGAGCATCGGTTCCCACCTTTTCGAGCTTCTAGAGGTGTCGCATCCCTGGCTCGCAGCCCCTCCTGCATCCTCACAGCCAGCAGCGCAGCATCTCCCGTCTCTCTCTGCCTCTGACCCTCCAGCCTCCCTCTTATAAGGACCCTGTGATGACACTAGGCCCCCCAGAGAATCCAGGGTCCTCCTCATCTCAGGTGCCTTAACTTAACCCTGCCTGCAAAGTCCCCTCTGCCATGTGAAGTGACACATCCACAGACCCCGGGACTAGGACAGGGACATCTTTGGGGTCCATGGCTGAAGCTGGGTACCAAAGGGCCGTCTGGATGGAAGGGACTGGTGGCTGCAGTGCAGGGCGTTTACCAAGGAGGCTCCTTCCAGGAACTCACTCTGTCCCCAGGGCCAATCTCTCTCCCAGGACAGGTCCCCAGGATCAGGCTGCCAGGGGCAGAGCACCGGGCGCACCTGAAGTCCGTAGTGGATGCCACTTGCGGGCATGTGCCCAGGATGGCCCACCCTGCAGAGTGGGCATGGCCTGCCCGGGGCACACGTGCTGCTGCGGACGGACCTCGGGCCTGGGTCATGGCCTCCAGCTCTTTGCTCTGGGCTCTGGGTTGATGGCCAACACCCAGGGGACTGAAGGCTCAACACCCCAGCATCAGAATGACCAGTGGTTACTGAGCATGTTACTCCACCTCTGATGTGGTTAGAAAGTGCTGGAATCAAACAGACCCACAGAGGCTCTCCCTAAGGGCTAGCTGTAGTTCGGGATATACATATATATATTTTTTGGTGGTACACGGGCCTCCCACCGTCGCGGCCCCTCCCGTTGCGGAGCACAGGCTCCGGACGCGCAGGCTCAGCGGCCATGGCTCACGGGCCCAGCCGCTCCGCAGCATGTGGGATCTTCCCGGACCGGGGCACGAACCCGCGTCCCCTGCATCAGCAGGCAGACTCTCAACCACTGCGCCACCAGGGAAGCCCAGGGACATTTTTCATGTTTAAAAAAAAAAAAAAAAAGGGCCAATGGTGAGATTACTTGAATGGTTTCAGAGATGTGCCTGTGTGAGGCGCCAGACTCTAGAACAAGGGGTCTCACCGGGGCGATCCTGCCCCCAGGGGACACTGGGGATGTCTAGAGACATCTCTGGTCTTCCCTCTGGGGGGTTCCCAGCATTGAGTGGGTGGGGTCAGGGATGCTGCTCCACACCCCGCAGTGCCCAGGACGGCCCCCACAGAGAATGGCTGGGCTATGGCAGCAGTGCTGGGTGGGTCGGGGGTCAGGGGGAGACCCCTTTACGAATGGCCTAGGAGTGTGCCAACCTGGGAGCCTCTTTCCTGTGAAATATATACATTATTTTGGTCCCATCGGGTTCACTTGAGAAGCCTGGGTGGGCTGAGGCCACCAATGTGATTCCTGGGCACCTCCTCTGGGCCCGGCCATGCATCCTCAGTGTCAGAACTCCCGAGGGTACCCAGGTGCCCACGAGGTGCAGACACAGGGGCTTGGGGTCAAAGCTCAGGCTGCCTGGCACTAAAACAAAGCATTAGGACATCTGGACGGAACCCCCTACTCGGGTGCTGACCCTTGTGTGTCGTGGCTGGAAGCTTGACCTTCAAACACAGCACCCGGGGTGGGGGAGGGGCAGAGAAGCAGCAGTCCTGGTCCAGGATGCAAATTTCGGCCCCAACGGAGGTGTTGCTGGGCTGTGTCCTCATCTGGGGACATGGCTGGGGAGCACCGCGGAACCTTCCAGAGAGGGCCAATCACACCTACCCCACTGACAACCCAGGGTCCAAGGAGCCCCAGTGAGCGGGAGGGAGGGAAGGAGGGATCTCGGGGCCCAGGTACCCACAGGAGGCAGCAGGGGTGCAGGGACCAGCACTGGGTCTGTAGAAAGCGCCTGGCGAGAGGGAGTTAATCTCGGCTTCCCGGCGGCCTCTGCCTCAAGACGAGGTTTCGATGACCTGCGTGGAATTTCTAACAATGAGATGAAGTGTCTGGTTCTGTTCACACTGACATCCCGTTTCTCGCCTGTCCAAATGCCATGACGCCTTTTCTTGTTAATGCAGAAGTGCGGCCAAGTGCAGGGCTGCCCGGGAAGCGCTGAGGGCTCCCGCGCCGCTCGCTGGCAAGGGAAACCGTGGCTGCCCTGGGGCTGGGTGCCCAGCTCTCAGGGTCTCTGCAGGACTTGGGAGAGGTGGCTCGGGCCGCACTGCATACAGGAAGTGGAGAAGGTGCACAGAAGGCACGGACGTGACCTCATGGGATCCTCAGGGACTGGTGCAGGGCAGCCGGTGGGTGCGTTCTCAGAGAAGGCCAGGCAGAGCTGCTCGGACTTCTGCCCTCGCCCCTAGAGACCCTCCTTGCTGGCCTGATGAGGCAGGCGACTGTGTTTAAGAAGTGCACGTGAGGGGCTTCCCTGGTGGCGCAGTGGTTAAGAATCCGCCTGCCAATGCAGGGGACACGGGTTCGAGCCCTGGTCCGGGAAGATCCCACATGCTGCGGAGCAACTAGGCCCGTGCGCCACAACTACTGAGCCTGTGCTCTAGAGCCCGCAAGCCACAACTACTGAGCCTGCGCTCTAGGGCCCACAAGCCACAACTACTGAGCCTGCGTGCCACAACTACTGAAGCCTGTGCCTCCAGAGCCTGTGTTCCGCAACAGGAGAAGGCACTGCAATGAGAGGCCTGCGCACCGCAGCAAAGTGTAGCCCCCACTCGCTGCAACTAGAGAAAGCCCGCACGCAGCAATGAGGACCCAATGCAGCCAAAAATAAGTAAATAAATAAATCTTAAAAAAAAAAAAAAGTGCATGTGGGGACTTCCCCGGTGGTCCAGTGGGTAAGACTCCGCCCTCCCAAGGCCAGGGGCCCACGTTCAATCCCTGGTCAGGGAACTAGATCCTGAATGCCGCAAGTGGGAGTCCACATGCTGCAACTAAAGGGTCCTGCATGCCGCAACGAGGATCCCACATGCTGCAACTAAGAGCCAGCACAGCCAAATAAATAAATAAAAATAAATCTTAAAAAAAAAAAGTGCATGTGGCCAGGAGCGGTGGGTGACCCCTAGGAGCTGCCGACGGTCCTGCAGGTGCAGGCACCACAAATTCTGCCAACACCCCAAGGGACCCTGGAGCAGATTCTCCCCCAGTCAAGCCTCTGGGTAAGAATGAAGCCCAGCTGACATCTGGATGGTGGCCTGGTGGGACCCTAAGCAGAGGACCCAGTTAGGCTGTGCCTGGACCCCTGACTCACTGTGAGATGATAAGTGGGTGGAGCTTGGGGGTATTTGTCATGCAGCATCGCTAACTAATACAGCAGAGAAGCACAACCTGAAGAGAGGACCCAGGTCCGGAGGAGATGGAAGGGGATGTGGCCTGATGTGGCCTGTCAACGTTCCCTCATTTTTTCCTACGATGTCATGTCAGTTGGGCCTGCCACTCCTGAATTAATCTATGTGACTGCAAAAATAATACAAATAGAAAATACAAAACTAACATAAAAAAAATAACATCTCCCTCCTGACCCCAAAGTCCTTGACTAAAATGACTGCCCTAGGAAGGTACCGCTGCGTGTCCTGCTTTGAGAAGCCAGCCCCAGGCCGTGGCCAACTGTGACTCCCAAGGTTGTGGTGGGGAAGGAACCACGCCACTGAAGAGAGAGGTTTGCTGGTCCATCAATTCCAAGCCAAAGAGCCATGTTGAAAGAAAACCGTTCATCACTCCTTGCCGCCTTTCAAAACAAATCCCCTGGAACCTTGCTGCGAAAGTCCAGGATTTTCCCACCTTGTCACAGCCCTGCCTCCTCCCTTGCTGTCTGTCCCGCCAGCACGCCCTGCAGATGTGCCCAGCGGGTCTCACTTGCACCCAGATGGGGATGGCACCAGGCACGGTGGGGATGGGGGCTCTGTCATGCCAAGCACCTGCTGGGACCGAGCCTGGCAGGACTAGAATTCTGTTCCTGTGTTTCACCGCTCACACCTGCCCTGCAGGACATTTCCCAACGTCTGCCCCCGTTACCCCGGCGTAGCCACGAGATGCTGGGAACCCGGGAAAGAAAACAAATCGCTGTGATTCAACAGCTCTGACAGCCCACCCCCGACCCCTCAGCATGCTCTGTGCTTCCTCCTCTTTTCCCTGTT
Organism: Mesoplodon densirostris; assembly: GCF_025265405.1. Lineage (NCBI taxonomy): Eukaryota > Metazoa > Chordata > Mammalia > Artiodactyla > Ziphiidae > Mesoplodon > Mesoplodon densirostris. The sequence continues at coordinate 152,214,212 of NC_082663.1, forward strand.
GACAGCTTTGCTGAGACAGAAAGTCAGAAAACACACAATTCACCATTGAAAGTGTTCACTCACTCAATGGTTTTTTGGTATATTACATTATTAAATTTTACAGATTGTAAAAAAATATATATGTGACATAACGTTTGCTATTTTAACCATTTTTAAGTGTACAATTCAGTGGCATTTAGTGCATTCACATTCCTGTGCAACCATCACCTCTTTCTGATTCTAGAACATTCCATCATCCCAAAAAGAAGCCCCATCCCCATTAACAGTTACTCCCACCCCCTCCCCAGCCCCTGACAACCACTAACCACCAACTCTCTGTCTCTGTGGATCTGCCTGTTCTGGACGTTTCCCATCAATGGAATCACACACTGTGTATCCTGTGTCTGGCTTCTCTCACTGAGCATCGTGTTCTCAGGGTCCGTCCCACGTTGTAGTGAGTGTCAGTGCTGCACCCCCCCCTTTTTCGTGGCTGAGTGATGCTCCCGTGTGTGGAGGGACACGGTGGGTGTATCCATCATCTACTGATGGACAGTGGGGTTGTGTCCACCTTTGGCTGCTGTGAATCATGCTGCTGTGCACATTTCTGTACAAATATCTGGGCTTGTAGCTTTTCACTGAACTCCCACTTCTGGCCCCATCCTGACTCTCAGGGAAAGTGGCGATGGCCCTCGAGGGCTCTGAGGGGTCCTATCCAGGTGGGCAAGGGGCCATGCAGCCTGGGAGACTATGTGATGGTTAATTTTACATGTCAGCTTGGCTGGGCCATAGGATGCCCAGATATGTTTGGAGACTTCTTTACCATTTTCATTGCATTATACGACCAAGAAAATTCTGATAATTCTAGTCTCTGTTCAGCAGGAAACTGGTCAAATGACATCTTTTTTTTTTAACTAAATCTGTTTATTTAATTATTTATTTTTTGGCTGCACGCGGGCTTTCTCTACTTGCCGCGAGCGGGGGCTACTCTTCGTTGAGGTGTGTGGGCTTCTCATTGCAGTGGTTTCTCTTGTTGTGGAGCACGGGATCTAGGCACGCAGGCTTCAGTAGTTGCGGCACGTGGGCTCAGTAGTCGTGGCTCGCGGGCTCTAGAGCACAGGCTCAGTAGTTGTGGCACACGGGCTTAGTTGCTCCGCGGCATGTGGGATCTTCTGGGACCAGGGCTCGAACCCGCGTCCCCTGCACTGGCAGGCGAATTCTTAACCACTGCGCAACCAGGGAAGTCCCATCTTTTTGTTTTTCAGAGAAAAGTTGGCAAAATCACCACTGCTCAAATTCTCCCAAACCCAATAATTGGAAAAGAGATGAACTGTGGTGAGTTTATCTTTGAATTAAAGAATTCAATACAATTCAACCAAGCAGAATTCCATTTCCTCAGAACACATCACCAGTACAAACCTGGTGGGTGGGTGGGTGGGAGGGAACCTGGGCTTGTGGTCAATAGACCTGGTGCCAAGTTGTGACTTTGTCATTAACAAATTTAAAAAAGAAAAAAGACTGGGACTTCCTTGGTGGTCCAGTGGTTAAGAATCCGTCTTCAGGGGCTTCCCTGGTGGCGCAGTGGATGAGAGTCCGCCTGCCGATGCAGGGGACACGGGTTCGTGCCCCGGTCTGGGAGGATCCCACATGCCGCGGAGCGGCTGGGCCTGTGAGCCATGGCCGCTGAGCCTGCGCGTCCGGAGCCTGTGCTCTGCAATGGGAGAGGCCACAACAGCGAGAGGCCCGCGTACCGCAAAAAAAAAAAAAAAAGAATCCGTCTTCAGGGTTCCCTGGTGGAGCAGTGGTTAAGAATCTGCCTGCCAATGCAGGGGACATGGGTTTGAACTCTGGTCCAGGAAGATCCCACATGCCGCAGAGCAACTAAGCCCGTGTGCCACAACTACTGAGCCTGCACTTTAGAGCCCGTGAGCCACAACTACTGAGCCCGTGAGCCTGAGCACCTAGAGCCCATGCTCTGCAGCAAGAGAAGCCTGCTGGCCTCAACTAGAGAAAAGCCCTCACGCAGCAATGAAGACCCAACGCAGCCAAAAATAAATAAATAAATTAAATAAATAAAATTAAAAAAAAAAAAAAAAAAAGAATCCGTCTTCCAGTGCAGGGGACACGGGTTCAATCCCTGGTCAGGGAACTAAGATCCCACATGACGTGGGGCAACTTAGCCTGCATGCCACAACTACCGAGCCCACTCGCCACAATTAGATTGAAGTCCGTGTGCCACAAGAAAAGATCCTGAGTGCCGCAAATAAGACCCGACGCAGCCAATAAATAAGTAAATAAGTAAATAAAAGAAAATAAAAAATAGAACCTGGTCTTTAAAAAAAAGTACAAAGACTATGGGATGGTTAATTTTACATGTCAGTCTGGCTGGGCCATGGGGTGCCCAGATATGTATGTGGTCAGTTGTTCTTTTGGATACTTCTGTGAGGGTGTTTCTGGATGAGACTGCAGGGGATGTGGAGGTGGAGGGCCTCTCCTGAGCGGAAGGGAATTCTCCAGTGGCTGCCTTTGGCGTCGGCTCTTGGGTCTCCACCCTGCAGCCTCCATAATCAATTCCTTAAAATAACTCTCTCTCTGGACACACATCCTGTTGGTTCTGTTTCTCTGGAGAACCCTGACTAATACGGACCGCCAGGTGCCTTGTGGGTGGAGAGAAAGGAGCTGGAAACCTGGCCACATGGTCCACCAGCCCAGGGCCTTGCTGAGTCTCTCTGCTGCTAAACCTCAGTTTCCTCACCTATAAAATGGGGATGAGAAAACCCGCTCCCCGAGGCTTCTACCAGGACAAAATGAGACCAAGCAGCCGGGTCTGGCTCACAGGAGGCACCTGACAGACACCAGCTGGGCTGCCGAGCGGGGTCTGCAGTGGGGGATGAGGAAGTGGGGAGGGGCGGTCAGCAGTGGGCTGGCCAGGTGCCTGGGAGTGGGCCAGGGCCCGGGTGGAGCTGGCCGAAGTCATGGGCTGGAGCTTTGTGTCCTCCCCGCTGGCAGGTGCTGTAGTGTGTGGACCTAACCCCACAGCACGAGGCCACGTGGCCGCAGCCCCAGCCGCTCTCCTGACACCTGAGCCTGGCGGGGGGTGGCTCTGCCGTGATCCCTGTACACGTGTGTGTCCCCGGGGACCAGAAGCAACTGAGTACTGGCCTCCCTATCAGGAAAAGGGGCCGCGGACCTGTGGTCCACTGACAGAGAGCGTGAAAAGACCAAGATGAGGGTATCTGGTGACCACTGGGAAGTACCTGCGTTTCAAATCATCATCTTTGTCACCACCGTTCTCGTCAGCCGGGCTGGGGTGAGGATGGCAAGGTGCCCGCCTCAGGCACAAAATCTAAGGGGCACCGAAAAGTCAGTCACCGTGATCACATACTTTCATGCAATAATTTTTTTAAAGAAGTCAAAATGAATGCAAAATATCCATGATGAATCACATGTCAAGGTTTTCATTAGGGACAGGATCTGATGGGGCTGGGGTTAGGGCAAAGCAATCCCCTCTCTAACTGAAATTCTAATCTTCGGATTTCCCTGGTGGTTCAGTGGTTAGGACTCTGAGCTTCCACTGCAGGGGGCGTGAGTTCGATCCCTGGTCGGGGAACCAAGATCCCACAAGCCGTGCGGCACGGCCAAAAAAAAAAATTGTTTTTAATCTTGACCATGGATTTTTTTGGGGGGCATTAGTTTTGATTTTTAGGACATATTGCTATGTTAAGATAAAGCATAGCAATGACTGCATTTTACGGTGCCCCCTTAAGTTCTGCGCCTGGGGCGGGTGCCCGGCTTTCCTCACCCTGGGCCGGCTCTGCCTGGGCCTCTTGCAGACCTCACAAAGCAGAGAGCTGTGGCATCCTCAGGGGCAAAAGGGCCCGAGGACTGCAGGCAGGAGGGAGGTGCACCTCCACGTGCAAGTCCTACAGTTGACGAGGAGCCCTCCGTGGGCCAGGCCTGCGTCGGCAACTGCAGTCGCCCTTAGGCCCCCTGGGAGTTCTCATCTCCATCTCACAGGTACGGGACGACGTGAAATGAGCACTCCAAGCCACACCCTGGGCTGTGGCAGGGACCTGGGTCCCAGGGACTCAGCCGTGCCGCCACCCCGATCAGCAGCCACCGCTCAAAGCCCTTTGGGACTCAGGGAGTGAGCACGCCATGCCTGGAAGCATGAAAGCCTGGGCTGAGGGTGCTGGCGGGGGTGGCTGCTGGAGCCTCTGGCCCTGCTCAGGCGTGGCTGACGCAGGGGCTCGGGGCTGAAGGGGGGCATTAGCTCTGCTCACGGAGCCGCGTGGGGGCTGTGGATGAAAGCCTGTCTCCCCTACCGGGGCCGCTGCCGGGGTGGGGGAGCCCAGGGCGGCACTGGCCAAACCAGAGGCCTTGAGGGGAAGCCCCGAAGGAAGATCCTAGAGGGAGGGAGAGCACACCGGGGAGGGAGCCCCAGCGCCCTCTGGCTTCTCTGTGGCCCAGGGCGCTGCCATCTCAGTGCCATGGGCACTGGGTACCCTCTGGGATCTCCTGGCTGCAAAGGGCACACAGAGCCAGGAGGGCTGTGGGCTAACCCAAAGACACATTCAAGTCCTAAGTCCTGATACCTGGGGCCTCACTTGGAAATAGGGTCACTGCAGATGTAACTAGTTAAGATGAGGTTGTACTGGGGTGGGGTGAAACGCAGTGACTGGTGTCTGCACGAGAACGGGACACGTGCACACGCGGGGGAGGCCATGTGAAGAGGAGGCAGCGGCTGGGGGGGATGCAGCCACAAGCCAAGGCTGCCAGGGACGCTGGAAACCACCAGAGGCCAGAAGAGGCAGGGAGGACCCTCCCCGGAGCCTGTAGAGGGAGCGGGGTGGGGGGGGGTCTGCCACACCTGGATCTCGGACTTCCGGCCTCTGGAACCACGTGAGGACGCGTTTCTGTGGTTGCAAGCCCCCCAGTCGGTGGTACTTTGTGATGGCGACCCCAGCGAGCGACTTCAGGGGATTCTGTCTCAGCCTCTGCTCTAGCCACCTCCACCCCGGACCCCCAAACCTCACAGCCGATCAAGCCCCGTGTCCTCGGGCCTCACACCCCACCCCCCTCCAGCTGTATGAAGCAGGCGTTCAGAGAGGCTCAGAGACGAAGCAGTGAAGCCGGGGGTCCAGAGCAAAGCGCCCCCCGCCTCAAACCAGCCCTCCCTCCATGTTCTCAGCAAGCCCCACAAAGGGTCCCAAGAGAATCCCATTTCAGCCATACTCCCAACAACGTCCTGCCACCGAGAAAGGCGTCCCGATGCCCTTTCCTTCCCAGAGCGGTCATGGACCCCGTGGAAATTAAACCACACGCGCTCAGACGAGCAGTGGGGCTGAGGAGAAGGTGGAAAGCACCTGGCCTGAGAACGCGACCTGCTGAAACCTGCGGGATGCGGGTGCTGGGGGCAGAGAGTGTCAGCTGCAGAGGGTGCATTGGGGAAGGTCCCAGATCCACGACCCGACTTGACACCTGAAGGAACGAGGACAGGAAGGGCAAGCGAAACCCAAGGCCCACAGGAGGAAGGAAATGACAGAGCCAGAGATAAACGAAAACAGACCAGAGAAACCAGAGGGCGGCCTGAGAAACTAAAACTGGTCCTTTGAGAAGAGGGGCGATCCTGGCCTTTAGCCAGACTGATGGGGAGAAAGAGGGGGAATATGCTGGGGACCAGAGCCAGGCGTGACCACTGAGCTCCTGGAAGTGTGAAGGGCTGTAGGAGGGTGCTGGGGACCAAGGTTGTCAGCATATTAGGTAATCTACACGAAATGGACCACTTCCTGGAAAGGCACACATTTCCAACCTGCTGGTGACAGCCCCCTTCGCGAACAGCCGGCACCACGCTTGGGAAGTCACAGAGTGTTATTTCCTCTGCGGGGAGATGAAAGGAACCCGCCCAGACATGGCAGAGCCTCTCAGAGGTGGACCTGGGATTTGAACTCAGGTTTCCTGGCTGGGAGCCCGGAGCTCGTTTCACGGTGACACAATTCCCAGTGTGTCATGTGCGCACGAAACACTCTGACTTGTTTGTTCCTTTGCTCAAAAACAAGGGATTCCAAGCTCGTGAAGTAAGAGAAAACACTACATACCTTTTTCAGTTTTTCCAAGAAGCAGCACTGTTTGACCCTGTTTAGAGAGGAAAAAAAAAATCACGGTTAAATATTTTTAACATAATTAGCTCCAGGTTTTCTCAGAGAGATACTTGGCTGTCACCAAAAATGTGGCATTTGGCTTGGAACTGGCCGTGTCCTCCAGAGAAGGAGCGGGGGTGCTTCTGGAGATTTCACTTTATTCTTTACAACTGATCCATTCAGGAGAGACAACTGTGTTTCTCTGGGGAGGGGGGAGTTGAGTTTTTGTCTGGAACTTGTATTATTCCATTTCAGGACACGGGGACCCCAAGCCTTGAAATGGAACCGAGCCTTGATGTGTCACGCTTGGGGTTTTTCCACGTCTGGTTTTCGGCTTTGATGGAAGCCACTTGCCGGGGCCAAAAAGGGAGAGGTGGAAAAAGCGATCTCGGGGCAAAGCAATTAACCCCGGGTGGAAGAGGTGACAGGTATACGGGGCCAGGAAGGTGAGGGATCTGAGGCTGGCCGCCTGGGGCCAGGAGGTCACCAGGAAAGTATGGAAGTCCCCGTGATCGGACCCCAGGGGCGGGGTGGGCTCTGGTACTTTGGAGCCGCTGGCCTGCGGGGGGATGGGACCCACTGCTCCAAGCGGAACCCTGGACAGAGCCGCGTCTCTGTCTGATGATTGATGCACACAGCAATGAGGGGCCCTGGGGCCGCCACGTCCAGCTGTCAGGGTGACCCTGAGGCTGGACGCCAGCCTCCACCCCACTCTCCACACTGCCGCGCCCGGGGAGGCTCCCACCAAGGCCAGGAGGGAGAGGTGAGCGGTAACCCCGTCCCCTCCACGCGGCCAGCACCGATCCCGTTTGTGGAGGAGGAGGCTGCGGGCTACGGAGGCCTGTCCTCTGCTGCGGGGCTACATGTCCTGCTCGGCCAGAAGGATGCCTCAGCCTGTGCTCCGGGGGCGGGGACCCCCGGCAGTTGCCGGGCCACTGACCACAGTTCACAAGCCAGCAGCTAGACCACCCTCGAGTTCTAGGCAGGCCCTTGCTTGGGGCCCATTCCACTGTGGGCTTGCTGTGGGGAGGTCAACAGAAGCCCCTGCCCAATGCAGGCCAGGCTTCCTGAGCTGCGGGGCCTGCCTCAGGCGAGGCTGTTTCCCTCCGGCTCTGAAGTTTCCCTTCGGTCTCGGAGAGCCGGCCCCTCTTCCTTCACAAACATTAGCTCTTTCCACAAACCTACAGGGTTTTTTTCCACCTACACAAAGGGACATGCTGCCGCTGCCACTCCAGGGCCAGAGCCGAGGGCCACCAAGCCTTTCTCAGTGGCCCTGGGCCCCAGGGGGCTGGCATCAGAGACCACGGGGCGGGGCGGGGGGCAGGGGGGGAAGACCCAGCCGACTCTCAGCCACAGGAAGGAGATGGCTGGGGCAGCTTTCACTATTTCTTTTGGCCACACCGCGTGGCACGTGGGATCTTAGTTCCCTGACCAGGGATCGAACCTTCACCCCCTGCAGTGGAAGCTCGGAGTCCTAACCACTGGACCTCCAGGGAAGTTCCTGGGGCAGCTTTCTCTAAAGCAGGGCTTCTGCCCCCCCGGCACTGTTGACATCGGGGCGTCCTGAGCGCTGTGGGGTGTGAAGCAGTGTCCCTGACCCCACCCCCTCGATGCCAGCAGTCCCCCAGTCCTGATGACCACAAGATGTCCCCAGACAGGGCCCAGTGTCCTCTGGGGGCAGACTCACCCCCAGGTGAGACCCCTGTCTTCAGGAAGTGCTGGGTGAGACACACAGACACACAGTAAGGCATCTGGCAGGGAGCGCTCCTGCCCCGGTCCCTTGAGGCGGGGGAACCCCAGCTCCTGCTTAAAGGTCAACACTGGGCTCCCGGGGCTTGGAGGGGGAGACACACCTTTGCTGGGCTGAGTGTGCTGGGGCACCGGGGTGTTGGGGTGCAAAGGCGGCACCTCACCACCAGCCCATGCTCCCGGCGAGGGCTGGGCCCGCCTGCCGTGTGGATGCCAGCAGGCCTGCGGGGGAACGGGCCACAGGAGGTGTTCTACAGGGTCAAGCCTCGATACCTTCGGATTCTGTACTTGGGAATTCACCTACTGGCTAGGTTGTATTTGTAACTCCCAGATTGATACTTGGGGGTGGGTGTGTGCAGTCATTAGAGGACACAGTCAGAGCGGTGAAACATTCGAGTCACCGACAACCATCTTCCCAGCTGAAGTGGAACCGGGTGGTAACCAGCGTCCTTTTCACCATTTAGGGCTACGTTTTAGGCATTTTTGAGTTTTTGGCAGGTGATTCTGCCTCTAAAATGGCCCCCCAGTGTAGAGCTGAAGTGCCGGCCAGCGTCCCAAGTGCAGGAGGGCGGTGTCGTACTCACGGGGACAGTACGTGTGTTAGATGAGCTTTGTTCAGGCCAGGGTTACAGCCCCGCCGTGAATGAATCAACAACTGGTATTGGACAAGCCATCTTTAAACAGAAACGTACATCACACGAGTTTGCGTGGGGATTGGGTGTGACAGTGGGGTGATGGAGGCTCACGGGATCCTGGCCCTGTGTGTCCCCAGGAGCGGTGGTGCGGTGTTCACTAATTCAGTGTTTGCGGCGACTTTATGGCCCAGAACCACTGCCAATGACAAGAATCAACTGTATACATATTTTCTCTTCTTCATGGCCATGAAAGGAACACAATTTCATTTTCCCAAATCTAGATATCACATAAAGTAACAAAAATCATCCATAATCCCACCACCTGGATTTTTCACGGCATATACACATATCTGTCCATTTTTACAAATTCAGGTCCTACATGCAATTTGATCACCTGCCTTTAAAATTTTTCTTAATTTGCTTACTATCTTATCACATTGTGAGGGGAACCACTATTTTCCCATTCCGTCACAAATTCTTTTTTTTTTCTTTCTTTTTTTTTTTTTTTTTTTCGGTATGCGGGCCTCTCACTGTTGGGGCCTCTCCCGTTGCGGAACACAGGCTCCGGACGCGCAGGCTCAGCGGCCATGACTCACGGGCCCAGCCGCTCCGCGGCATGTGGGATCTTCCCGGACCGGGGCACGAACCCCTGCCCCCTGCATCGGCAGGCGGACGTTCAACCACTGCGCCATCAGGGAAGCCCCACAAATTCTTCTAACTGATTTTGGAATGATTTTAGATGGACAGAAAAGTGACAAAAACAGCACAGAGAGTTTGCAACGTGCCCTCAGCCAGCTCCTCCTAAGGCTGGCATCTCATCAAAATGAAGAAATGGACCCAGGCGCCTTACTCTGAATTCAACTCCAGGCTTTATCTGGATTTCACCATCACTCCACTCTGCCATACAATGTCTGTTCTGTTCTGGGGTCCCGTCCAGGATACTAATGCTGCATTTACCAACAGGACCTTGGTGGATGTACCATAATTTATGATTAGTAGTAGTACTGTGTATATCTATTGTTGCCCATTATTGGATGTTTAGGTTGTTTCTGATTCTTTCCTCTTCTTAAATCATTGTACCATGAGAATCAATGCACATGAAGCAAATAGCCAAGCACAGGGAATTCTGTGTGTGCCTCTCTCTTTTTTTTTTTCCTGAGGATGAATTTTTAAGTGTAAACGCTGAGTTTAAAGGTATAGAGGACTTGATCCACCTCCCAACTTGACCTTCAAAAAGATTGCAGGGCTTCCCTGGTGGCGCAGTGGTTGAGAGTCCGCCTGCCGATGCAGGGGACGCAGGTTCGTGCCCCAGTCCGGGAAGATCCCACATGCCGCGGAGCGGCTAGGCCTGTGGGCCATGGCCGCTGAGCCTGCGCATCCGGAGCCTGTGCTCCGCAATGGGAGAGGCCACAACAGTAAGAGGCCCGCGTACCGCCAAAAAAAAAAAAAAAAAAAAAAGATTGCAAGACAGTCCCATCGGAGCCACTGGGCTGCTCACCCACTTACCCACTGCCTTGCTAGGCATGGGCACCAAGCTATGGTTCTTGGATTCAGATACCTGTTATTGTCCCACAATAACCACCTGTTATTGTCCCTGTTTTTTGGCCACGCAGCGCAGCTTGCAGGATCTTAGTTCTATGACCAGGGACTGAACCCGGGCCCTCGGCAGTGAAAGCGCAGAGTCCTAACCACTGGACCACCAGGGAGTTCCTGCCACACTCTTTTATTAAAGTAGGACATGCCTACAGAAGAGTGTACAGATTGCTCATGTACAGACCATGCATTTAAAAAGTGTGTGCACCTGAGTCACCATGACCTGCATCAAGATGTAGAACACTTCCAAGACCCCCGAAGGCATCCCAGGGCCTCCTCCTGCAATGAATCACTATTCCGATGGAATGATTTATTTTTATTATCATCATTTTCATGATCATGGTCATCCTGACTTTCACTCGTGAGGATGGGAAAGAGGGTACAGATTCTGATTGCAGGATGAGCTGTTTAGGTGAGAAGAACTTCCTAGAAGATTTTAGAACGTTCTAGAAGACAGCCAGCCAGCATCTGCTCAGAGTGGGTGAGGAGTCAGTCTTTCTGGCCCAGCTGAGGTGCAGGGAGGGGATTTTGAGCAAGCTCCGGCCCTGGCTCGGGGCGTTGGTCTGGACGTCGGCCCACTGGCTCTCTGAACCCTGATGCCCTGTCTGTAACATGAGGACCCACAGCATCGCTCTTGGGGTCACAGTGAGGACAAAACGAGACAAAGACGGTGCCCAGCACTGCAGGAGGTGCGAACTAAGGCAACGATGATAAAAATAACACGACGGATATGACACGTGATACACAGGCACACCTCGTTTTATCACGCTTCACGGATATCACGTTCTTTACAAATTGCAGGTTTGGGGCAACACGTTCCCGCAAGGAATAAAGAGTGTGCTGAGTCCAAAGAAGCAGATTTGGAGATGGAAGAATCTCCTCCTGGTGAGGATGCTGTGGAGACTGTTGAAATGACAACAAAGGACTGAGGATAGGACACAGACTTAGTTGACAAAGGGTTTGAGGGCATTGACTCCAACTGTGAAGGAAGTTCTCCTGCGGGTAAAATGCCATCAAACAGTAACGGACGCCACGGAGAAACCGTTCGTGAGAGGAAGAGGCCACCGATTCGGCAGACTTCATTGCTGCTTTATTTTAAGAAATGGCCATGGCCACCCCGTCTGCAGCATCGGGGCAGGACCCTCCACCAGCAAAAAGATTATGACTCGCTGAAGGCTCAGATGATGGTTAGCGGGGGGTTTTTTAGCAATAAAATATTTCTTTAATGATTTTTTTTATTTTTTAATTTTTTGGCCGTATCACACGGCAGGTGGGATCTTAGTTCCCAGACCAAGGATGGAACCTGGGCCCCATGCACTGAAAGCACGGAGTCTTAACCACTGGACTGCCAGGGAAGTCCCCAAAGTATTTTTTAACTGAACGAAACCTGTATTATTAGATGTAGCAGCTGTGGCTCCAGGATCAAGGGCTAAGTGGCCTGGGTCGAGTGGAAAGGCCTTGGGTCCTGGCCTGACACAGGTACAGCTGAGGAGGCCTGGCTCCCTAGGTCCCTTCTGACTTTATCCTCATTTCCTGGAGGGCGGAGCCTGGGTGGGGGGATGGGGCTGGGCTGGGGTCATCACACTCACTGAGTGTTTATTACGGGTCAGAAGTTGAATTTCCCTTCTTTCTCCTGAGAAAGGTGTTAAGGCTGCTTTGCAGACCCGGCTGGCAGGGTCCCTGGTGCTTCTGGAGACACATGCAGCTCCATGGCTCACCCTTGAGACAGAGGGAGGAAAATTCCAGAACCCCTGACTCTGCTTTTTCATTAGCAAGGCCCTGCTTTACGTGCAGGACACGGGGGAGGTGTGTGTGTGTGTGTGTGTGTGTGTGTGTGTGTGTGTGTGTGTGTGTGTGTGTGTGTGTGTGTGTGTGTGTGTGTGTGTGTGTGTGTGTGTGTGTGTGTGTGTGTGTGTGTGTGTGTGTGTGTGTGTGTGTGTGTGTGTGTGTGTGTGTGTGTAGTTGGGGAGTGGGTCACTAGGGCAGGGGTCTCTCCCAGAGTAGTTCCGCCCCCAGGGGGCGGTGCCTGGGGACATCTGTGGTTGGTACTCTGGGGAGCTCCTGGCATCGAGTGGATGGGGGCAGGGATGCTGCTCCACACCCTGCAGTGCCCAGGACAGCCCCCCATACAGAAGATGCCCGGCTGATGTCAGCAGGGCTGGATGGGGGGTCGGTGGGGGACCGGGTCCTGTTCTCTGCACAATCCTGTCCTCGCCCAGGACTCCCGACTCCACCTCTGGGTGCCTTTGCCCAAGCTCTTGTCCTTGCTGGTCTCAGCTCAGCTGCTCAACTGCCAAGGGCTTCTCCTAGAAGGATTCAAAAATAGATCATCTACTTTTTTTTTTTTTTTAATCTCATCAATGCCTGAGAGCACAGTGCCCGGCAGAGGAAGCTGCCTAGGCAGTGAAAGAAACCAGAAGTGCTTCTTGTTAATTTTCACCAGCTCTTCTGGGGAGACGATAGGGTAATCCCCTTCCTCAAGCACTTCTCTTAGAAGTTACTCTGCATTCTGCTTCTCAGAAGGAAACTGGGCTCCTGGGCAAGCACTCATGCCCTCCACCCACTCTGGGCTTTGAAGCAAAAATCCAACGGATTCGGAAGATTCACATCAGACCAGGTACCCTGGGGGCCCGCAATACCCCAGAGCAGCTGCCACGGCCCCCTCGTTCCCTCAGCCTGCCCTTGGCCCAAAGGGGGGGCCCCAACTTGTCACAGCTGCAGGGAGACACACCTACAGCTGATTTTTTAAAAATGACCAGTAAACATTATATATATTTTTTCAGTTGAAAGCTATCCTCACCTTCAATATTTACGACAGGGATTCTCTCCCTCGGCCCTGCTGACACTGGGGCCCCGGGTCACTCTGTGGGGGGCTGTCCCGGGCACTGTGGGGGGCTCAGCAGCATCCCTGCTCCCACCCCCTCGATGCCAGGAGCCCCCCAGTCATGAAAACCACAGATGTCCCCAGACATGGCCCAGTGTCCCCTGGGGGGCAGAGCTCCACTGAGCAAAGTTCCTGCTCTAGGATTACTGAGTTAACGTCTTTAAATCCCTTCAATGGATTCATTTCAAGTAAGAATTTTTATTTCATTTCATTTCATTTGCTGTGCCACACAGCTTTTGGGATCTTAGTTCCCTGCCCAGGGATCAAACCTGTGCCCTGCAGTGGAAGCTCAGAGTCCTAACCACTGGACCGCCAGGGAATTCCCTCAAGTAGGAATTTTTAAAACAACTGTTTACTCTCAACTTACTTTTTTTTTTTTTTTGCAGTAAGCGGGCCTCTCACTGTTGTGGCCTCTCCCGTTGTAGAGCACAGGCTCCGGATGCGCAAGCTCAGCGGCCATGGCTCACGGGCCCAGCCGCCCCGCGGCATGTGGGATCCTCCCGGACCGGGGCATGAACCCATGTCCCCTGCATCGGCAGGCGGACTCTCAACCACTGCGCCACCAGGGAAGCCCTCATGGCCGTTGAGCCTGCGTGTCCGGAGCCTGTGCTCCGCAACGGTAGAGGCCACAACAGTGAGAGGCCCACATACCGCAAAAAAATAAAATAAAATAAAAAAATAAAAATGTATTTATATTGAACGTTGGTGTACATATAGCTGATTCACTTTGTTATACAGCAGAAACTAACACAACATTGTAAAGCAATTATACTCCAATAAAGATGTTAAAAAAATGTATTTGTATTGAGACATAATTGACACACAACCCTCTGTGAGCTTCAGGTGTTCCTGTGTCAGTCTGATACATTTATTTATTGCAACATGATTACCACCTTAACTGTCCACTGAGTTAAAGGTTTCTACCTACCCTCCCATCCTTCCCTGGACCAAGAAGGATTTGAGGCGCTTCCACAAGGGCAAACAACAAGTCATCGAGGCAATGACGGTGGTAGCTGGGGTGGGAGGGGAAATGGCAGGAAGAAATAAAAGGAAAGGTTGCAAAGTGGGGGTGACCGTTCTCTGGAAAGATCGTCTGGTGTTCGTTTTTAGTTTGGGTAAACTTTTTGCCTAAACAAAAATAATGTCCACTGGTTATAGCGGGTCTGATACTGTCCCTCAAATATCCATGTCGTGTCCCCCCGTCCCGTCCCCCCCCACGCCAGAGCTTCCTGGATTCAGGGTGGGCCTTACACCCAATAGCTGGTGTCTTTATCGGAGAAAACGGAGGGGGGGTGGGATTTGATACTCAGACACACAGGGAGAGGCCACGTGAAGACGGACACAGAGACTGGGTGATGCGGCCACGAGCTGAGGACACTGCAGCCCCAGAAGCTGGAAGAAGCAGGAAGGGTCCCTCTCTGGAGCCTCTGGAGGGAGCACGGCCCTGTGACACCCTGAGCTTGGACTTCGGGCCTGCAGAATGTGAGAGAATCAATGTCTGGTTTGAGCCACGCAGTTTGCGGCCCTTTGTTACAGCAGTCTCAGGAAATTAAAAAAAAAAAAAAAAAAAGTCTCTAGATATGTGTCCCTGCAGCTGTGAGAGTTGGGACCTTGAGTGACAAGGGCTCCCCTCCCACCGCTGGACTGACTGGCTCTGGGCATTTGGGGGAGCACAGAGAAGGCACCCCAAACCCCCTTGAGATGCCTGCACCTGGCAGGGTTGATACATCTGGGCTGTTTGCATGGGAGAAATGGTCTGCGGGTCCCCTGCCTCTGGGACTATATCCACGGGAATCACAGACATCTGGGATTAGGAACCAGTTACCCAGGGTTCCCAAGCTTTGGAACCCTCTGGAGGGGCCACTGCGGTCTGCCCGGGGCGGAGGGGTTGGGGGGACTGTGGCAGCTGGCCTGGGTGTGGCCGGTTGCAGAGGCCCCTGGCGACTCCACCGGGCAGCCAGGGCGGGAGCCCCGGGTGAGGCTGGCCCGCACCCACAGGAAAGGGAGGCCCAGGCTTTCCATGGGTTCAATGCTCCCGGATGGCGCGGGTGGGGTAATGAGTCCGCATGTTTAACGATGGTAGGAAACAGAAATAGAAGATCACGTTCCCGCCTGCGGGGAACTTTCTGTTCTGCAGGAGGAAGGTAGAGGGAGGGGTTCTCAAGATGCCTAAATAGATGCTCACAGTGTGTCACTTAAGTGCTACGTATCAACACACTTGTTTCTATAAAAGGCCACATAGTAAATATTTCAGTCTCTGTGGCAAAGGTTCAGCTCAGTAGCCGCCATAGACAACATGTCATGGGCGTGCTGTGTGCCAGTAAAACTTTATTTGCAACAACAGGCAGAGGGCCTGATTCCACCCCCTTGGCTGTAGTTTGCAGAACCCTTAGCTGGAGGAATGAACAGCCTCTGAGGTTAAGGAATGGCTGCTCCTCCAAAGGTTAAAAGAATTGCCCTCTGACCCTGCAGTTCCGCCCCTACGTATGTACCCAAGGGACATGAAAACACACGTCAACACAGAAAAGCGTGCACTAATGTCCAAAGCAGCGTCATCCATAATAGGCAAAAACTGGACATGACCCAAATGTCCATCACTGGGTGATGGATAAACAATGTGGTCTCTCCACACACGGGAACATAGCTCAGACACGAAAAGGGGTGAAGCCCTGACACTTGCTACCACGTGAATGGACCTTGAGAACACGATGCTCCGTGAGAGAAGCCAGACACAGAAGGACACACAGGGTGTGATTCCATTGATGGGAAACGTCCAGAACAGGCCGATCCACAGACATAGAAAGTGAATTCATAGTTGCCTGGGGCTGGGGAAGACTGAATGGGGTATAGGGTTATTTGGGGGGGGGGTGATGAAAATATTCTGGAATTGGGTAGTGGCCATAATTGTACAACCTTATGAATGTACCAAAAACACTGAATTGCATATTTTAAATAGGTGAATTTTATGGTATGTGAATTATAGCTCAATCTTTTTTTTTTTTTTTTTTAAAAAGGAGTTAAGTACAAGCTTCCTACAGTAGACAGTGTCCAGGCCCAGGGCTTAAGGTTGGGTGAACCCTGGTGGGAAGCCCCAGCTGGATGATACCCCGAGTTCAGGCCAGGATGTGGGAGGTCAGAGCAGAGTGGATGGGGGTCCAGTGGCCAGAGCCAGGCAGGTGTGGTCCAAAATGGACGTGCGTGCTGTGTGGAGAGTTTAGGCCTCTTCCTGGGGCCGAAGGAAGTTTCCACACAGGCAGTGATGGGTCCAGGGTGGAAGGAACAAAAGCAGGGCCTCACTATAACTTTCAAGGTCCCTCTCCATAAAAAAATACTGAACATACTTTACGACCACATTGGTGTAAAAATGGACACCATCCAGGCTGGATTAGTATATTCATGGTTTTCTTCTGATGTTAAACTAAAGCACTCTCGTGGGCTTCATGGATAAGCAGACCTGGAGACCAGGTGGAAACAGCCCAGATGAGAACCCTGAGGGGCGTGGACGGAGGATGTGATGGGGATGAAGAGGAATTTAAGTGGTTGGGAACGTGGGGGAGGAATCGAGGACGATCTGAGGGTCGGGGGGCCCTCTGCACCCAAAATAAAGAGCGGGCTGTGGGGGAGGGAAGAGGCAGGCCTGAGACTGGGGAGATGGGGGTGTCTGCTCTGTAAGCAGCAGCAAGGCCAGCACCAGACACATCCTTCTTTCCGAGAAGTCACTGAAGCCAGAGGAGCGGAGCCTGGCCTTCGAGCAGGGCGCGTTCTCTGTGACCTGGCACTCGGCCCAGCCGGCCTCCAAGGCCCGCCGTCCAGCTTCTGAGAGCACGGGGGAGCCGCGGAGACAGGGGATCCTGGTGAGGAGGAGTTGGGCGCCAGCCCCTGCAGAATGTGTTTGGTTTGAGAGTGGGTGCTTTCCTGTGACCCTCTGTGGCCTTTCACTGTCCCCCTGCCCAGGCCCCACCGCCATCGCCCGACACTCGCTGAGCCTGAGCACTTCTCTCCAGATTCGGAGCAGACACTTGGAGGAAGCACACACCCTGGCGTGGGGTACATCGTGTCTCCCCCAATTCAGATGTGGCAGCCCTAACCCCAGGCCTCAGAATGCGACCTGATTTGGAGAGAGGGTTGTTGCAGGGGTAATTAGTGAAGATGGGGTCACACCAGAGCAGGGGGCGCCTAATCCAACATGACTGGTGTCCTTATGAGAGGGGACGCTTAGACACAAATACGCACACAAGGAGAAGGCCACGTGAAGACAGAGGCAGAGATCGGCTGAGGTGTGTACAGGCCGAGGGCGGCCGGCCACACCAGAAGCTGGGAGAGAGCCTAGGAGAGAGCCTGGGACAGACCCTCCCTCGCGTCCTTAGACGGAACCAGCCCTGCCGACACCTTGATCCAGGACTTCGGCCTCCAGGGCTGGGAGAGGATACACTTCTGTTGTGTGGAACTTTGTTACAGCCGCCCTGGGAACTCACTCACACCCCCGGCTGTTGGCTTGGTCTGACTCTGTGGGGAAGGGCTGGCGACAAGAGACCAGAATTTGGGGCTCGGCAACCCCTGCCCCTGTGGCGGCCTCCCCTGAACCCTCGCCCGCCCACTGCTAAAGGTCTAAATGGAGGTTGTAAAGCAGAGCTGGCAACCCTTTCCTGTAAAGCCCCTGGAGCCAGTCCTGTCCCAGCCGCGCATTGCGCCCCGCAGCAGGAAAGCGGCCGGACAACGTGTAGATGGATGGGCCTGCCCGTGTGCCAACACAACTTTATTTACAAAACACACCGTCACCCTGGGCTGTGGTTTGCGACCCCTGCTCTGGAAGCTCCATCTGTTCAAGTTACATGTTGACGGTGATCCTGTCTGGAGATTTTCCCTGAGACACAATTCGCCTTTTCCATTAGCTGATCCGTGTCTCCTTTGGGGTCTTCTGTTTTGTCTTGTTTACATGTTGTCTTCGGTGGCTTCTGAGCTACAGTGGCCCGGGGGCTGGTTGTGACAGAGACCGTCTGGCCTCACGGCTGGAGACACCACCCGCCCCCCGTGCTTCCCCGGAGGAGCCCACCGATGCCGGTCCAGGGGGAGACCCTCCAAGCTCCAGGCAGAGGAGCAAGGGGCCCAGAGGGGAGGCCACCAGGCAGCGCCGCGCGAGTGGAGCCCAGCATTGGCCCTGGGTGACGGGAGAGTCCTGCATCCTTTCCGGGATGCCGCTCAGATGCGCAGAGTGAAGGGAAGGACCTGGGGACCAGCATCCACAGAGCTGCTGGCCTGGGAACCACCCTCATGACGCAGGGCAGGCGCGGATGGTGGGTTTACCCATGCAGACACACACTCACCCACACACACACACACACACACTCTCACACACAAACCCCGCATGCACATATACACACGCACACACACACATATATGCAACACACACAAAAACCCCACATACACATACACACATGCACACACACACTCACACACAAACCCCGCATGCACATATACACACGCACACACACATATATGCAACACACACACAAATCCCACATACACATACACACATGCACACACATATATACACACAAATACAGACACATACGCAATACACATGCATACACATACACACACGTACACATACAAATATAAGCATGCACATAACAACCCTCAAACACAGAAACAGATACCATACACACATACAAATATACATATACACATACAAATACACATAAAAACACACAATAAAACACATATACACACATACAAATACACAGAGATATACATACACATATACATACACATCACACACAACACATACACAAATACACTCATATGTATATACAAATACACACACACAAACACAACTCATCAGTGGGAGAAACTGAAAAGCCTGGTAGAATCCAGTAAACACAGAATTAAGTCTAACTGTCTGACTAACTGGGGGATAATAATGTCTACAAAACAGATCGTAATTGTCCAAATTCTTGAAGAACAAGCACGTACGATGATGCATAGTTTTTTTTAAAATATTTATTTATTTATTTTTGGCTGTGTTGGGTCTTCGTTGCTGCGCCTGGGCTTTCTCTAGTTGCGGCGAGCTAGAGGGTGGGGACTCTTCGTTGCAGTGCACAGGTTTCTCATGGCGGTGGCTTCTCTTGTTGCAGAGCACAGGCTCTAGGTGCACAGGCTTCAGTAGTTGTGGCACGTGGGCTCAGTAGTTGTGGCTCACGGGTTTTGTTGCTCCGCAGCATGTGGGATCTTCCCGGACCAGGGCTGGAACCCATGTCCCTTGCATTGGCAGGCGGATTCTCAACCACTGCACCACCAGGGAAGTCCCATGTTTTGTTGATATGATACTAGATCAGGGTCACCCCCTTGGCCCTGCTGACACTGGGCCGGGTCCTCCTCTCTGGGGGGCTGTCCTGGGCCCTGTGGGGTGTGGAGCAGCCTCCCCAGCCCCACCCCCTTGATGGCAGGGGCATCCCAGGCGTGACAACCACGAATCCGTTTTCCATCTGTGTGGATTTGCCAGTTGTGGTCATTTCTGCTGTAGCTTTAAACCAGTACAGCTCCTGCCAAGGACCCAATTTGGCAGTTAAATACGGAAAGCCTGTTCTCCTTGAGGCAACATCATTCTGCAAAGCCTAAAACATGTGCTCCCTGCCTTTGCCAAGCAGTGGAATACTACGTGGCTGTGAAAAAGAACGAGGCAGGTCTCCAGGTACTGATGTGGAGAGTTCCTGTAGAGGATTACATTGGGTCATAAAGGAGTGGACTTCCTCGATTGAATGGACACTGTGTGGGTCACAGCTCTGGGTGCCCCTCCACCACCAGTTATGTGCTGACGGAGGCCAGGCGTGTCAGAGGGACGTGACCCAAAGACACACACACCTTGTCTGGGCCCCGTGTCCTTGGCCACGCTTCTTCTCTGCTCTCTGCAGAGAAACATCTAAACACGGAATTGATCCTCACCTCCCATGGTGTTGTATCTCGAAGAAGCTGGAAAAACACTGCATGAACGTGACAGACCTCGGGGGGCAGAGACCAGAGACCGGCTGTTGAAAGAGGCTGAGGCCCCAAGTTCAGCCCCAGGAGCCGGGACAGCCCGAGATTGAAGATGCCTCATCTCACCTCCACGCCTGGGTCTTCCAGGAGCCGTCACACCTCTGTTGGGCAGAGTCCGGGTAAACCCACCTGGCTTCTCCCCACCCTGCCCCCACTGCGGTCCACTCACCACCTGTCTTGGATGCTCAATGTACCTGCACCTGGTCATCCCACCCTAAGCTCAACAGCATGGCCCACCATGGACATATGTCGGTGTCTGCCAAGCCGGAGCCTGAGCTTTCTCTCCAGGAAAGCCTGCTTTCTGTTTAATTTTTTTTTTTTTTTTGCGGTATGTGGGCCTCTCACTGCTGTGGCCTCTCCCATTGCAGAGCACAGGCTCCGGACGCGCAGGTTCAGCGGCTATGGCTCACGGGCCTAGCCGCTCCGCGGCATGTGGGATCCTCCCGGACTGGGGCACAAACCCGTGTCCCCTGCATCGGCAGGCAGACTCTCAACCACTGCGCCACGAGGGAAGCCCCTTTCTGTTTAAATTTTAAAATTAATTCTACGAGGCCAGGGGCTCAAGCAAAGGCTCAGAGTTAGGAGTGTGCAGAGAGACGTGGGTGCTGGGGACGAAAGCAGCCCTCCTGCAGAGGGGCGCCTCAGAGGGCAGGTGCACTGTGAGACCTACTGTTTTTTTTTTAACGGTGGTAAAATACACTTAACATAAAATTCACCATCTGCACTGTTTTTAAGTGTGCAGCTCAGCGGCATTAAGTACATTCACACTGTCGTGAAGCCATCACCACCATCATCTCCAAAACTTTCTCATCTTCTCAAAAGGAAACTCTGTCCCCATGAAACACTGACTCCCCAGCCTCTCCCCCAGCCCCTGGCCCCCACCATCTGCTTCCTGTCTCTGTGGATGTGACTCCTCCAGGACCTCCTGTGAGTGGAACCAGACAGTATTTGCCCTTCTGTGTCTGGCTTATTTCACTGAGCATCATGTCCTTGAGGTTCATCCAGGTCGTAGCAGGTGTCAGAATCTCCTTCCTTTTTTAAAAATGAATGAATGAATGAATGAGCTTATTTATTTATTTATTTATTTATTTATTTATTTATTTATTTATTTATTTATGGCTGTGTTGGGTCTTCGTTGCTGCACGCAGGTTTTCTCTAGTTGCAGCGAGCAGGGGCTACCCTTCGTTGCGGTGCGCAGCCTTCTCATTGAGGTGGCTTCTCTTGCTGTGGGGCACGGGCTCTAGGCACGCAGGCCTCAGTAGTTGTGGCTAGTGGGCTCAGTAGTTGTGGCGCACAGGCTCAGTAGTCGTGGCTCACGGGCTTAGTTGCTCCGCGGCATGTGGGATCTTCCCGGACCAGGGCTTGAACCCATGTCCCCTGAAGTGGCAGGCGGATTCTTAACCACTGTGCCAGCAGGGAAGTCCTATGCTTAATTCCTTTTAAAAATTTTTATTTACTTTATTTATTATTATTATTAATTTTGGCCACACTGTGAAGCATGCAGGATCTTAGTTCCTTGACCAGGGATGGAATCCGTGCCCCCTGCAGTGGCGGCGCAGAGTCTTAACCACTGGACCACCAGGGAAGTCCCTGTATGCTTAATTCTTTAAGGAACCACCAGACTGTTCTCCACAGCGGCTGCCCTTTTCTCATTCCCATCAACAGTGAATGAGCGTTTCACTTTCTCCACATCGATACCTGTTCTAAGCCCCATTCTTATCTGAACCTCACTATCCTCATCTATTAAATGGGCTCATGGCTCCTCCCACAGGCCTGCTGGGTGATCCCATGAAAGACGCTATTTAGGGGACTTCCCTGGTGGTCCAGTGGTTAGCACTCTGTGTTTCCAATGCAGGGGGCCCGGGTTCGATCCCTGGTCAAGGAACTAGATCCTGCATACTGCAACTAAGAGCCTGTGTGCTGCAACCAAGACCCAGCACAGCCAAATAAATAAATGAAAGAAAGAAAAGAAAGAAAAAAAGAAAAGAAAGAACGAAAGAAAGAAAAGAAAGAAAGAAAGTGTTTGGATGTCATGTTTTGTTTTGCTTTGGGGGGGACATTTGTCCCTGGGCTGTCGGGGAACCAGGGAAGAAACACTGTTTGGGTTGTTGTGCGTGTGTGCGCGCACATGCGCGTGTTTGCCGCCCCTGGGAATTCGTCTGGAGAGCTGCTGGGAGATGAACAGCCCAGGAGAAGGGACGCCGCCCTCATGCACGCACACACACGCAGACACTCAGATCCACGTCGCATGCACGCATGTTCCCAGAGCAGGGGTCGCGGGGCTGACGGCCACCGAGACTGAGTTTCCCAACCCACGGCGGGGCCGCCTCAGATGACGTGCAGATGTTCAGGCCGGGAGGGCCTGGGAGCCCAGCAATAAAAACAAACACGCCGGGGCTGCGTCCAGCAGTGAGCTCCGTCCCGGCCTGCACATGGGGTGCTGGGAGTCTGCACGGGGTGGGGTTGGCCCCTTCCTGCTAGGCCACCGTGGCTCCCAGACACGTGCAGAGACCGGGGGTGGGGGGGACAGGGTCAGCAGCGTGGGAGGGGCAGGGGCTAAAAGCAGCTGCCAGCCAGCCTCAGACATCTGGAAATCAGGCGGCCTGGGCACTCCTTTTGTTCTGAGCTCACTGACTCTGCATACAGTCACCCTGGCCCCCCGTCACGTGTGCAAAGCTCTGCAGGCTTTGTGTTTCCTCTGCAGGCTCGCAGGCTGGGGCACCAGGGCAGCAGATTTGTTTTCTATGCTGAGCAACAAATCACCACCACCTAGTATCTCAGGGTTTGGGGGGTCAGGAGTCAGGGCACAGCTAAGCTGGGACTGGGCCCCCGAGGCTGTAATCCAGGTAGGGCTGGGGCTGTCATCTCATCAGAACCTCGACTGGGGAAGGGCCCACCTCCGAGCTCCCTCAGGCTGTTGCTACATCGGCCTCCCCGTAGCTGCAGGACCAGGTCCCTGCTTTCGGCGCTCGGCTCCCACAGGCTGCCCTTGGGTCCTGGCCACGTGGGCCCCCTCCGCACACCCTCTCATATGTGGCAATTGACCTCTTCGAGGCTGGCCAGGGAGGGTGTCGAGGGCTGCCTGCTGAATGGGAGTCTTACAGGACGTAACCCACTCACGGCCGTGACGTCTATCACCTCTGCCACCTTCTCCTGGTTAGAGGCAGTCACAGGTCTCACGCACACTCAGGGAGAGGGGATTATGCAAGGCCTGGTACCAGAAGGGGAGGGTGGAGATCACTGAATAAAGTCAGCACGTGCCTGAGACCATCCCCCTGGGCCCTGGAGCTGATAAAACACAGAGAGTAGGTTCAAGGTTGCCTGAGGCGGCTGTGCTAGGGCTCCGAGGGGGAGATGCCTGCCGGGTGGGCCCTAAAGCGGGGAGGGGCCTTCCAGCACTGGATTTGGCTGTTACACGTATTATATGTAACACACGTATACACACACACGCATACATATATACACGTATGTAATATACTGTCTGCATGTGTTATATATTTATATGTATATATTATATACGTATGCATGCATATTATATATACTATATACTTATATTTATCAACAAATCAAAAAGGAGAAGTAGAGATTCTCACACAAAGTGTATGGTATTCATAAGCAGCAGTAGCAGATCACAGAGAAGATTTTTAGAGATGAGGCTCTGAGACTCCCTGAGATTCAGCTGAAGGCAGAGCTGGGCCCGAGCCCCTCCCTAGCCCGGGACCCTCGGAGAAAAGCCGGTGCCAGAACTGGAGCGCCGAGGGTGGCCCCGTGGGGACTCGCCCCCTACTCGATTTCATAAAGAGATCTGTGTTTTTCTATTGGATTGGACCGTCACCTCAATTCTTTGTGGAACGAGGCAGAATATGAATAACTCAACAGAAACTGTGCTCGGGGTACGGGTAACAGACTCCCATCCTGCAGGCCGAGGACTGCTCACTTGGTGAAGGGCAGCCCTGGCTTCCGTGCTCCAGGATCCAGGGGACCTGGATGCAGAAGCACCTGTTTGCTGTGCCTTCGGACCCCTTGGCACTGCTGAGCCGGGCCGGCTCCTTCTCTGTTGGGGACCCGTCCTGGGTTAGGGTGCCACGGGTTAAGGAGCAGCATCCCTGTCCCCACCCCACCCCCCAGGAATCATCCGGCCCCGTGTCCACGGTGTTAGGTGTGGAAAGGGGTACAGCAAGGCCTGGAACCGCTGTCTGCTGCCTCCCGGGTCAGGGGTGTGGACCCAGCCTGACCTGACCCCCCTGCGTGGAAAACCACCAGCCCTGGCCAGCCCACAGCACTGCTTGTCTGCGAAGGGCCGGGAAATGGCTGGGAGGGACGGTGAAACAGACAAACATCCCGAGAATGCAAACCGCTCCTCTCCCCCAACCCTGGCCTGCATGGCCTGCCTACTCTGGAGGGACCCCTACTCCTGGGGTCCTGCCCCTTCCTGGACAGGTCCAGAGGCAGAGGCCCGGGAGGTGGCCGCCCGGATGCACCTGACACGTGTCACATTAACCAGAGCAAAGGAGGCGGCTCCCAGGCCTCCCGCCCTCTGGGGCCTTGGGTCACGATCCTGCAGAGGGGCGGCCAGGTGGGCACCCAGAGCTCTGGCTGGTGACTCACCCTGGACCCCGCGGGGGCTGGTTCTGGGAGCCGGGCGCCCAGGGAGAAGGGAAAGAGGGAAAGTCACAGGGTGGACATGGGGCAGGAACCGGACAGTGGGGCTCAGGGCTGGGACCTGAGCACACGAGCGGTTCCGCTGGGGGTGTTGAAAGTGTTTGCCTGCAGGTCTGGAAGTGTCTGTGGTGACAAGAAGGGAGACGGGCATCTGGTCACCTCCTCAGGGACAGGCAAGGACAGGCCACCCATCTAAGGGGCCTCGCAGAACCAAGGAGAGAGGGCAAAGGATGCTTTTCTAGTCACCAAGCAAGCAAAGGACAGTCGTAAGTCCCAACTCCTTCAGTAACCGTGTGTGTGAGTTTCCTGGGGTGGCCATAACAAATACCACCTGTTAATGGCTTAAAGCCGCACATGCTGATTTTCTCATGGTTCTGGAGGTCAGAAGTCCTAAAATCCAGGCGTGGGCAGGACTGGTCCTTCCAGAGGCTCCAGGGGAGCATCAGTTCCCGCCTTTTCCAGCTTCTAGAGGTGCCACATCCCTGGCTCGCGGCCCCTCCTGCATCCTCACAGCCAGCAGCGCAGCATCTCCCATCTCTCTCTGCCTCTGACCCTCCCGCCTCCCTCTTATAAGGACCCTGAGATGATGCTAGGCCCTCCCAGGGAATCCAGGGTCACTCCCATCTCAGGGCCCTTATTAACCCCACCTGCAAAGTCCCCTCTGCCCTGTGAGGTGACACGTCCACAGGTTCTGGTGGTAAGGACGTGGATGTCTTTGGGGACCATTATTCTCCTGGCCACACACACTGTTCTAAAAGAATTTTTAAAAAACGATCGCCCATGTTTAAATCAAGCCGTTTTAATAACTGGTGTGGTTTGCAGGGAGGCTGGGTGGTGGTGGTGTGCTCCTCAGACCTCTGGGCAGCCTGGGGTCCCAGGATGTGCTAACGCCGACTGGCCCTGTGGGCCCAGGCCCTGGAGTCCATCACTACCTGTCCTGGCTTGCTGAGCTGTAATGCTCCTGCTCCTTATATGCTCTCATGGGTGAGGACTGGGTTATGGGTTGAATTGAGTCCCCCCCCAAATTCCTATGTTGAATCCTAACCCCCAATGTGATGGTATCAGGAGGTGGGGCATTTGGGAGGTGCCTAGGTCATGAGGGTGGGGCCCTCATGAATGAGAGTAGTGCCCTTATAAAGGGACTCTGGAGAGTGCCCTGCCCCTTCTGCTACATAAGGACACAGCGAGAATCCGGCTGACTGTGAACCAGGAATCAGCTCTCAAGAGACGTGGAATCTGCCGGTGCTTTGATCTTGGACCTTCTAGCCTCCAGTACCATGAGGAATAAACGCTGCTGTGCATAAGCCCCCAGTCTCTGGCACTCGGTTACAGCAGCCTGATTGGACTAAGACACTTGGAAGTAGGGCCACTGCAGGTGTAATTATTCAGGGTGAAGTCACACTGGAGTAGGGTGGGCCTAATCCAATATGAATGGTGTCCTATAAAAGGGGACACCTGGGCACAGACTCGCACACAGGGAGAGGCCATGTGACAACGGTGGCAGAGATGGGGTGACGCTTCTATAAACCAACAGACGCCATGGACTGCCGGCACCCCCGGAAGCTGGGAGAGCACAGAACAGTCCCTCCCTCAGAAGGAGCCACCCTGCCGACACTCTGACCTTGGACGCTCAGCCTCCAGCACTGCGGGGGACAAATCCCTGCAGTTTAAGCCCCCAGGTTTCTGGTGCAGAGCTAGGCGGCCCCAGGAAGCTCAGCAAGTATCATCCTCAGAGCTGGCGAGAACCATGAGGCAGGAGAGAGAACACGATTTCGATTCTATAAACGAGGAATCTCAAACAGAGAGAACTTCCCAAGTTGCTCATCCCCACGGCACTCGGAGGGTGGGGGGCATGCTCCCGGCTTAGGTGACTCCGCCTTCTCTTGAACTCCCCTTTCCCGTCCCAGGCCCACCCACAGGCCTGCTGATGGCCTCTAGGCTGCCCTTCTTTCGAACTCAGTTCAGCTGCCTCCTCCGGGAAGCCTTCCTGGCCTTGCTCTCCCCTGGGCACTCTGCCTGAGGGCCATTTCCTCTTCAGCCACGCTGCTACGCTACATCAGGACTTTAAGCAATCTTTGCATCCCCAGCACCTGGTCCCGAGCAGACACCCAATAAACGTCTGACAAGCTATGTAGGGAGCCATGGGAGGGACATGTCAGGGAGATCAGGGCCCAAGCACCGAAGCTGATGTTACCCGCCCCGCCCCACCCCGCCCCCAACCCAGGTCCTCATGACCTCTGCCCCATCTGCACAGCAGAGCCCTCGCTGGCCCACATGTCCCTCCTCAGTTCTTTTTTTTTTTATTGGCTGCACCGCGCGTGGCACGTAGGATCCTAGTTCCCCGACCAGGAATCGAACCCGTGCCCCCTGCAGTGGAAGCACGGAGTCCTAACCACTGGACCACCAGGGAAGTCCCCCTCCCCAGTTCTTGAGGGCCCATCTTTCTTCTCCCCTCTTTAGCCCCATATCAGGCTGTGAGGAAGATCTGACATGAAACTTGCAGAACACTCTCTGCGGTCCCCACGTCAGAAGTACTTTCTTGAGCAATCCCAGCCTGACGAGTCATTAATCTGTGGTTTGGCCCCTCCCTGCCCCCAACGGAGTTTGTCCTAAGGACAGAAAGTCCCCAGTAATGAGGCTAGAAAAAAAAAAAAAACAACAAAAAAAGGACGGTCTAGGTGACAGAAGGATGGGGATGGGGCGGCCTGGATGCCAGGTGTCAATTTCCTCACTTGCAAATTGCCCAGGAGGGCTCCCAGGAGGGATCAGCGGAGTTCCCAAACAGCAGGAGGGTGAGAACTGGCCCCCTGCTCATCTCTGGCGTCCTGAATAGGCAGCAGTGTCACACCTGCAGCCAAATCCCTGAGCAGTGTGACTGCAGCCTGGATGCCGGCTGCACCGAGGGCTTTGTGCCCTGCCCTGCAGGGATGGAGTTTCCTGCTCCGCGTTTGCGGAGCACCGTCCTTTCTCCTTCAGGGCGGCGACCAGAAGACACCCCCCCCACCCCCAAGTGCCTGGCAAGGTCCCACTCACTCCTCCTCACTCAACAGATGTTGGCTCAGATGGATGAAGTTGGCTCATGGCCAGCACAACTTCGTGGGGTAAAATCCTGAGGTTTTTCACACGATCATGTGTGGCTGTTTGTTCAACATGGGCTAGGGGAACAGCGAATGTTTAGGGGGGATGGGAAGGTGTGGGAACAGTTTGTGGAGGGCCTGGCGTGTGGCCTGTGCCCTGCTGGGCCTCTGATGTTTGTTCCCATAACTCTCCTTAACGCAGGACGTGGCATGTTCCCTATGAGACCTGCCCCCCCGTCTCTGGCTGAGATTAGGACTTTGGTCTATGGTTTTCCTAATTCCCCACAACAAAATGAAAAGGCAAAATGGGATATATTTTGTCACAGGTATGATGTCCTTAATATATAAAGATTTCCAACAAATCAATGAGAGATGAACAAACCAACTTAATGAATGTGGGATCATGGATAGGATGGACAATGGGAAAATTTCATTCATGGAAAAACCGCTGAAATTCGAATCAGTTCCATGCTTTAGTCAGTAGGACTGCAGCAAGACTGATTTCTCAGCTTTGATCAATGTTCTGTGATTATGGAAGAGACATGGACCAAGGGAAGCTGGGTGAAGGGTATTAGGGAATTCTGTACTGTTTCTGCACCTCTTCTCTAAGTTGCCAATGACCTTAAAACCTTCCAAATGAACTGTTAACAATGGACACAGATAATCCGCCAAAAGCATTACTATTACAATGACCATTATGAAACATTTAAAACTGTCGCCATCAAAAAACTATAGGCAATACAATGAAATGTTACTTTTGGCCTTTGATCCAAGGAGGCGGACAAGCCGGGGCACCTGGATGCAATGGGGGGTCTGGGATGGGATGGCTGTGAAAGATGACATGGGGACAGTGACAGAATTTGACAGTGACAGAATTTGACCGTGGCTTAGATGAGACCCATGTCACTGTGAAATTTCCAGATTTTGATAACAGTCCTGTGGTTCCATAAGAGAATGTCCTTATTTTTAGTACAGATACACTGACGGATTTAAGGGTTAAGGGGCGTGATGTCTCCAACTTAGCCCCAAATGGCTCAGAAAAATTGATTTGCATACATGTATAACTACATATATATACCACTGTATGTGTATGGATAACCATATAACTATACGTACCACAGTTTACATCCTATGACTGTGTATGTACATATATGCACACACACACCTATCTCCGTATGATGTATACATACACAGGTCTACATACACGTACACACACAGGGAGAGAAAGAGAATTATAAATAGAATAATAAAGCAGACGTACGCAGTCGGCAAACATGGATATCAAGGGTACAAGGAGTTCCTTGTCTTATTCTTACAACTTCTTGGTAAATTTGAAACTATGTTGAAAACAAACGGTTAGAAATAGACAGCCTGGAGGGTATTTTAACAGTGGTGAACTTCTGCTAATTTTAAATTAGCAAGTTTAAATTTCAATTGGGGTATGTTCACACACATCCAATTCACCCTCTTAAAGTGCACAGTTCAGTGACTCTCAGTATCTCTCTTTTTCTGTAAACCTTTGTGTGTTTTCTAAAAAAAATTTTAAACAATGAACAAGTATCATTTTCATAGATAGTGGGGGAAAAGCTACTTTAAAATACCCGACCTTTCACCACTTTACAAACTGTGGACCACGTGTTGGTTGGGCCTGGTGTCCTGGGACACGGTGACGGCAATGAGAGGGACCTGGGGGGCGCAGCCTGCACCCTGTGCCACCCCCGTTGGTGCATAAGCCATGGCTTCACGCTTCCCACAGTCCAGAGCACCTTGCCAGCTCCCTGCTGAGCCTCCTATCTGCTCAGCAGGCCCCTAAATTCAGAGCAAGGGCCTCATGGGGAGGTGCCTGGGGTGACGTGTGTGGCGTGTGTGGCCGGGAAGCTGTGAGCTGGGGCGCCAGGTCCGTGAGCCAAGACAGAGGACGGGGCAGGCGGGAAGGACACACAGACCCTGGAGCCGGGTTTTTGCTGAGCCAAGATTCCCTGAAGTGAAAAAAGAGAGAACGGATGCACAACCATCCCCCCAGTGGGAACGCAGAATAAATATTACAAGTGGATCCAAACAAACACGACCTCAAGTCCTCACCACGGCGGAGAAGGCAGACACGGTCTGGCCGGGGTCACCAACAGCGCTAAGTCACACGGCAGCGCAAGCCTGGATGTGCTGGCAGGGGGGCCCTTCACCTCCGCAGTCTCTCTCTGCCCAAAGCCATCGCCCCAGCCTGAGCATGAGAAAGACACCAGACAGACCCTAAAAGAGGGACTTTGTACAAAACTCCCAGCCAGTCCTCAAAACTGTCCCAATCCTCGAAAACAAGGGAAGTCCGAGAAGGTCACAGCCCCAAGGAGCCTGTCATCACGTGGGTCCTGGGACAGACAGAGGACACTAATGGAAGGTGACAACCAAATAAACACTGGGGTCCCATTAAGGCTGATGCACATGGGTGGCCGGGCAGTGTCAGGTGCCAACACGGGGGTGGGTGGGTGACGGGCACACTCTGTCCTGTCCGTGGCTCGTCTGTGAATCTAAAACTATCAAGAAGGAGAAGGTTTATTTAAAAGGTGATCAGAGCCGGCAAAGTGCTTCCTGGTGGGCCCATAACCCCGTCCCAGTTTCCTGCAACAAGGTCTGATAGCCAGAGCGCGTTTGTTCGGTGACACGGTCCTGGGCGGCTGTGTGGCAGCTCGAGTCACGTGCGGCAGGCCGCGGGGTGAGGCTGGGTCTTTGCCGAGGGTCCTTCCCCGCTGCAGTTGATAGATCGTCTTTGCGTAACCCTCCTGTGCCCCTACACATTCCCCCCGTGGTGTCAGCATCTGTGCGGGTTGAATTGTGTCCACCCAAAAAGGCATGTTCATGCCTGGACCCCCCAGATCTGTGAGCGAGACCTTATTTGCAAATAAGGTCATTGAGGATGTGATCCAGTTAACAAGAGGTCGTACTGCAGTGGGGTGGCCCTGGTGTCCTGAGAAGATGAGGGAAACTGGGACACGGAGACACACGGGGAGACGGCCATGTGATGATGGTGGCAGAGTCTGGAGTGATACGGCCACAAGCCCAGGGATGTGAGGATCGTCAGGGACCCCAGAGCTGGGAGAGGCAGGAAGAACCCTGCCCTGGAGCCTCCGCAGGGAGTGTGACTGTGCCACACCTTGATTTCTGACTTCTGGCCTCCAGAACCGAGAGAACATAAATCGCTGGTGTAAGCTGCCCGTGTGTGGTGACTGTCACGCAGTCCAGGAGCTCACACAGCGTGTGATGATGCCGAGATCTGCCATCACAGTTCTCTGTCGGGGCTGGGAACGGAGTTTTCTGAGCCCTTCCTTCCTTCTGCCTTTGTTACAGAGGGGCAGCTTCCACACTCTCCTTCTTTTACGGAAGGAATAGGAAATCCAGAAGGTGGGACATTCCATAAGATTCTTGGGCTCTAGAAAAGGGGTCACTTTCATGGGAAAGAAAGACTCCATTCCCTGATGGACGGAGGCCAGGGTGGTCACCAGAGGCAGCGTGGGATCGGGACAGGGCTCTGGAGCCCAGAGAACAGCAGCCACCAGCCCCGAAAACACGCTCGAGGGGCGATGTGGAAAATTCTGTTGGGCTGGATAGCAGGTGCTATAAGGTTCTGGTTTTGTGCTGATGTGTGAGGGTGTCACAGCAGATGCTCGCTGAGACATGCAGGGTCACGGACGTGGTGCCTGCAAATCACTGTCCAGTGATCCCCTGAAAAAACGTGTGTGCAGAGATGACAGGTAGTTTACGCATCAACAGATGACAGATCAATAGACAGATTTTATACAGACGAGAAAGAAATGATAGACAGGTGACATCAATCAATGCGTGGATGATCTATAGATAGATGACAAATAAATAGATGATAAATACATGATAGGTAAGATACATAGATGGGGACACGGGGAGGGAGAAAGGTAAGCTGGGACGAAGTGAGAGAGTGGCATGGACATATATACACTACCAGATGTAAAACAGCTAGCTAGTGGAAAGCAGCCGCATAGCACAGGAAGATCAGCTCGGTGCTTTTTTTTTTTTTTTTTTTTTTTTTTTTTTTTTTTTTTTTTGCGGTACACGGGCCTCTCACTGCTGTGGCCTCTCCCGTTGCGGAGCACAGGCTCCTGACGCACAGGCTCAGCGGCCATGGCTCACGGGCCCAGCTGCTCCATGGCATGTGGGATCTTCCCGGACCGGGGCACGAACCCGTGTCCCCTGCATCGGCAGGCGGACTCTCAACCACTGCGCCACCAGGGAAGCCCCTAAGCTCGGTGCTTTTTGACCACCTAGAGGGGTGGGATAGGGAGGGTGGGAGGGAGGGAGATGCAAGAGGGAAGAGATATGGGGATATATGTATATGTATAGCTGATTCACTTTGTTATAAAGCAGAAACTAACACACCATTGTAAAGCAATCATACTCCAATAAAGATGTTAACAAAAATAGATTAAAAAAAAGATACATAGATGATAGGTAAAGGATAGATAAGATAGATAAACAGATAAGACGGATTGTGACAGATATTTACAGATTTCCCGCCATACCTTTATGCACGTACACACATATATTCCACACAAATGCACCCATCTCCTCCGTGTATTTGTTTCCAAGAACTTTCCCTCCTTTCTGCGTGCCCCCCACCCCTGGCTGCTGGTCTCTGTCCACAGCAGCCCAGTTGCCGTGTCCTGCCAGCCCCCACCAGCTGCTGTCCTGCAACATCTGTAGGCTCTCCAGGGCCGTTCCCCACCTCCGGTCCGGCCGCTCTGCGTCCTCCCCACACGCTGCCATCCTTCTGAGAACAAAGCCTGACCCCGTAAATCTCTGTTGTGTTCCTGTCTGTCTCCGCCTTGGCCCTGCGGACATTTGGGGCGGGTCCTTCTCTGTGGGGTGCTGTGGGCTGTGGAGCAGCATGCTTGGCCCCCACCTACTGGATGCCAGGAGCCCCCCAGTCGTGACGAGCAAAGCTGTCTCAGCCACCTCGGGATCACCAGGTGAGGCCCGCATGGGGCTGGGGGCTTCACCACGGCTGACTCACAGACCTAGGAAGGAATCGGGGAGGTGCTGCAGTCAGATCCCTCTTGGGCTTCTGGATGTGGACCAAACCCCTTCCTGATGGGATCCAGGGTCTCTCTTGCCCCCTAGATCTCATCTGCACCCCCCTGTGCTACACTGTCTACCTGGGGAGGGCTCTGACGGCCGACACGCTGCCCAGGTCCTCGGCAGACAGATGGATGGACCCTCCTTGGTCGGTGATTTCTGTGATGAGAATCCCAGCTGCAGCGGAGCCAAGGCTGAGGTCTGGGAGAGTCCTGGGGACCTGGGGGAGCTGTGGGATCTAGCACCTGGGCCTGGAACGCCAGGGGCTTTGGTCGTTATGACAACAGGGGGCCAGGCCTGTGGGGAATGGGTTGCGCAGGCTACGACCACTGACCAACCACTGACCGGCCAGGGGCTGAAGGGGAGTCCGCCCTGGAGGGAGGGGAGCACAGCTGGGCTGCTGAGTCATTTGGGGGCTTGTATATTTCACAAAAGGTTATTAACTTGAGGAGCATCGTGCCAACCACTGTAGCATGAAAGGAACACAATGCTGTCTCAGCCTCCAGGAGCTCTCAGGAGGACCATCTGCCATCACTCATGAAACAGAATTCAGAGGTACTAGGAAAGCCCCACGACTGGTCTCCCGGGGGAAGGGGATTCATCTTAGCCAGGGTCCTCCCCACCCCCAGCCCTGCTGACCAGCAGGCTCCTTCTCTGTGGGGGCCCGTCCTGGGCGCTGTGGGGTGTGGAGCAGCATCCCTGGCCCCCACCCCCTCAATGCCAGGAGCCCCCAAGTCGTGACAACCACAGATGTCCCCAGACATGGCCCAGTGTCCCCTGCGGGGCGCAGAGTCGCCTGGGGCGAGACCCCGGCTAGGTGATGGCCAGCCTCCCCCTCCCCTTCCCCACCCCACCAGGGTCAGAGGGAGGGAGGAGGAGGCCTGATGCTGGGCTCTGGGCTCAGAAGGAAACAAGGTCATGAAGACACAATGAGTCAGAGAGAGTGGCTGGTGGGGGCGGTGCACTCTGCCCACAGGCTCTGGTTGGCTTCTCTCTGCGGGAAGCTGGCTGCTGCGTTTTCCTTCCCAGAAAACTCAGAGGTGCAGATCCACCCCCAGCTAAGGACGGGGTCCCTCACTGCAGGATTTCGTGGAAGGGAAGCTTGGTTAGATCTGCGTCTCCTCCTTCTCGGTGCCCGCCCCACACTGCTCTCAGCATCAAGCCCTGTGGCGGCACCCTGCTCAGCAGACACTTATCAACGCCCACACTCCCCCACTCTCCTCTGCAACTTCACTCTGTTTCCTGAGTGTACGTTTAGAAAGGACAAACAGTCTAGGCCATGCTCTGCATCTTGGCTTCCTGGCTTGGCGGGACAGGCGGCGGGGTCCCCCATCTAGCAGAGAAGGGGGCGGGGAGCCATGCAGGCACCCAGGGCACCGAGCTGGCAGGGTGCTTCCTGGGACCACGGGGCAGGGCAGGGGTGCTGGGCAGTGGGGGCCGACAGCGGGGGAGGGACTGGTGAGATCCTGAAGGTGGTGTCCTTGAGCAAAAAAGGAAACATGCTGGGGATGCTCAGAGACTTGTTTCTTGTGCTTGGAGAAAGCGTCTGCAAACATGCAAAGGGGCAGGCAACAAGGAACGTGGAGGGACGGGCTCGGAATTGGGATCTCAGTGTGAACCCATGGCTTCTCTAGTAGGTAGGTAGGTAGCTAGCTAGCTAGCTAGCTAGGTGATAGAAAAAATATACATACACAGGTTCTTAGATAGATGACAGATGGATGAATAGACAGATGATAGATGATATATAGATAGATAGGTAGATATGACAGAAACATACATACAATCATAGATTCTTAGATGACAGATGGGTAGACAGATAGGAAAGTAGACAGGTAGGTAGACACAACCAGCAATGTAGAAGCCATGACACCCCAAAGGCACACGAGGAAGCTGGGCCCATCCCCAAACGGGTCGATAGTCCCTGTGAGATGTATTTGACCTCACAGCACAGGCCCCTAAGGCAATCTCTGCAGCCGCGGAGCAGCAGGCCTCTGCCATTCTCTGCATCCAGTTAACGGTCCCTGGACACGTGCCCGCGATCTTGAACTTACGGAAGCAGAAGCTCTTGCTGCTTATTCACCAACTTCTGGCAAAAGGGGAGACTACAGTGACTCTCATCAAGGTGCTCACACCCAGATTCAGCCCGGGGGTGGTCAAAGCATGGCCCAGGCCCCATCTGGTCCACTGCTTGCTTTTGTCAATAAAGTTTTATTGGAACACGGCTGCCCACATTCCTTTACGAGTAGCTTCTGGAGGCTGCGTGGCAGAGTTGGATAGCTGCAACAGAGACCTCCTCGTCTCCAAAGCCAAAATCAGTTGCTACCTGGCCTTTTATGGGAAAAGTCTGTTGACCTCAGGGTGGCTGGCAATTCTTGGTGGCGTTGAGAGCATCACCAGTCCTCTTCTGCTCGAAGGCTTCCAGCACTTCTGCTCCATTTTCACGAGGGGACTGCCAAGCTTGTGCTGCCTCTCTGAGCCCAGAGAGAGGACGTGCTGGAGGCCCTGCCCTGCCCTGCACTGTCCTGGGTGGAAGTTTCCACACGCACGGTCCCTTTCTGGGCCCAGGGCCACCCACAGGGGCTGCTTGGCCTGTGTGGGTTTAGCCACCCTCTTCCATTTGGTGTCTTTATTGTTTTTAATTTCTGCTTTAACAAGTAAATTTAAAAATTTTTGTAGTCATTACAGATTCACAGGAAGTTGCAAAAACCATGTGCGGGAAATACTGTGGACCCTTCCCCCGGCCTCCTCCAGTTGTAACATATTGCATAACTATAGTGAGTATCATAACCAGTGTCTTCGTCCTCTTGGACTGTAGGAACAATAGCACAGGCTGTGGGGCTTAAAGCACAGACATTCATTTCTCTGGTTCTGGAGGCTGGAGTCTGAGATGAGGGTGCCGGTGTGGCTGGTTCCTGGTGAGGGTACACGTCCTGACCTGCAGTCGGCTGCCTTCCTGCTGTGACCTCACATGGCAAAGAGAGCTCTGGTCTCTCTTCCTCTCCTTACAAGGACACGAATCCTACCATGGGGGCCCCACCCTCATGACCTCACCTAACCCTAATCCTCTCCCAAAGGCCCCACCTCCAAATACCATCCCATGGGGGTTAGGGCTTCAGCATATGGATTTTGGGGACACAGACATTCAGTCCATTACAACCAGGAAATTGACACTGACACAACCCACAGAGCTTAGTCAGATGTCCTCAGTGTCCTGTGCACGCACGTGTGTGCGTCATTCTATGTAACTTTAGTGCATGTGTAGATTCATGCCCCCCACCACAGTCAAGACACAGGACAGTTCCAAGAGCAACCCCACCTCAGGCTACATCTTTCAGCCACACCTCCTCTTCCTCCTACGTAATCCCTTCTTCAGTGCATCGATCAAACGTCCATGGTCCTCCACAAAATACTAGCAAACCGAACCCAGCGACATATGAAGAGGATTCTACCCCATGGCCACATGGCAGAATGCACAGTCGGTTTAACATCTGACAGTCCACATAATACAGCCCGTCGACAGAATAAAGGACAGAACCCAGAAGACCATCTCAATATGATGCAGATGAAGACGTGACACCTTTCTACACTCCTCTGTTATAAAAACACTCACCAAACCAGGAATAGAAGGGAACTTCCATGCAAGCCACAACAAAGGAGCCCGCCGGCTACAACTAAGACCCGGCACAACCAAATAAATAAAGAAATAAAGAAGGGAAGTTCCTCAACCTGATCCAGGGTATCCCAGAAAGCCCACAGCCCCCAGGATGCTCCCAGTAAAAGACTGCATGCCTTTCCACCGTCACCAGGGGGAACACAAGGATGTGCACTCTCGCTGCTTCTACTCAATGTGCACTGGAAGTTCCAGTTAGGGCAGTTGGGCAAGAAAATGAAATAAGAGGCATCCAGATTGGAGAGGAAGAAGGAAGACGGTGTCTCTGCGTGCAGATGACAGATCTGGGTATAAACTGCATGGCAGCAGTGTAGCGCACAACAGGCCGCTGAGAGACCAAGCTAGTCTTGGAGCCACGAGTCTCTCCTGAGCTTGGTGGGGACGGGGCAGGGGCTGGAGGGGGCACGGGGGTCCTGCCGAACTACCACTGGCCTTTACAATCTCATTGACTCCCTCGGGACAACTAGAAGGGCATCAGATTAGAAAGTCCCAATGAGATAAGCCCATGACGGGCTCTCTGCAGAGGGACAGGTAGTAAACAGACCTCTTAAACCACGTCATGAGGTTTTTGGGTTTTGTTTTGAAATTCAACAGCTGCCCAGAGCCCGGCAGGGCAGGTCAAAGGGCCAATTCCTTGGCCGGGAACAGGGTGGGGACAGAGGGCAGCTGGAGCCGGACGCCAGCCCTGTGGGAACGTTGTCCCGTCGGGGCCGTATTTCTTCTCCATCCTCCTCCCACCTTCACTCCCAACTGTCTGCTGACGCATCTGTCCTTGGCTGCTCCGTGGGAACCCCAAACTCAGGGGGACCAACTTTTCTGGTTGAGCGTTCTAAGTCCTGCACCTGGGAACCCCTCAGCCCCAGCAAACCAGGGTGGCCCAGATGGCTGGTCACCCCACGAACTCCTCCAGCTGGTCCCCTTTTCCTCCAGGCTCCCCCGCTGGGCTGCGTGGTATCATCGTTCTCCCTGGTGGCTTAGGTGTGACACTGGGGCCCCTGTGCTGTCCCCCAGGCAGGCCTCTTCTCACACGGCTCCTCAAATCTCCCGCCTGCCTCTCGGCCTTCCTGCATCTTTCCCACCTCTACTGCCTTAATCTGGTCCCCTCCTCCCGTATCCAGGCCATGGGAGCAGGAAGGGTAATAAAACATTGATCTGGTGCCCCTGGGCCCTGAGCATGGAGGGCTGTATGATGTTTATGACCATTTAGCACAGGGAACTAGGTTCAACATCTTGTGATAAACCATAATGGAAAAAAATATGAAAAAAAATGTATACATATATGTAGAACTGAATCACTTTGCAGTACAGTAGAAATTAACACAACATTGTAAATTGACTATACTTCAATAAAATGAATTTTAAAAATTAAAATTAGGGCTTCCCTGGTGGCGCAGTGGTTGAGAGTCCGCCTGCCGATGCAGGGGACACGGGTTCATGCCCCGGTCCGGGAAGATCCCACATGCCGCGGAGCGGCTGGACCCGTGAGCCATGGCCGCTGGGCCTGCGTGTCCAGAGCCTGTGCTCCGCAACAGGAGAGGCCACAACAGTGAGAGGCCCGCGTACCGCAAAAAAAAAAAAAAAAAAAAAAAATTAAAATTAAATTTTAAAAAGTCATAGCACACACACTACAACATAGATGAACCCCAAAACACACGGAGTTTGAGAAGCCAGACGCAAACGATTACACAGTGTGTGATTCCACTTACGTGAAGTGTCCAGAAGAGGCAAATCCAGAGAGACAGAGAGTGGGTTATTAGGTGTCAGGGCCTGGGGGAGTGGGTGGGGGTGACTCTTAATGGGGACAGGGTCTCCTTTGGGGGTGATGAGAATGTTCTGGAAGTAGATGGTGGTGATGGTTGTAAATTCTGTAAATATACTAAAAACTGTTGAATTGTACACTTAAAATGGTAAAGTTTATAGTATATAAAAAATTTTTAATGTCCATTTTATTTTTTTTCAATTTCTTTTTTTTTTTTTTTTGGCCATGCAGCTTGTGGGATCATAGTTCCCCAACCAGGGATTGAACCCATGCCCCCTGCAGTAGAGGCGAGGAGACCTAGCCACTGGACCACCAGGGAATTCCCTATAGTATATAAATTTTAACTCCATAAAGCTGTTAGAAAATATATGAGAATTAACAACATTATCAAGAGGTCGGGCCCTTTATCCAAATGAATTCTTCGGACACATTGGTTTTTAAGAGTATCATTAAAAAAAAAAAGATTAGGGCTTCCCTGGTGGCGCAGTGGTTGGGAGTCTGCCGGCCGATGCAGGGGACATGGGTTCGTGCCCCGGTCCGGGAAGATCCCACATGCCGCTGAGTGGCTGGGCCCGTGAGCCATGGCCGCTGAGCCTGCGTGTCCGGAGCCTGTGCTCCGCAACGGGAGAGGCCACAACAGTGAGAGGCCCGTGTACCGCAAAATAAACAAACAAACAAAAGATTAGAGGTGTTACGGGAGAAACAGAACAGGTAAGGGAGAACAGGAGGGTGGTTTTCAATTTTACTCTATTGAGTGCATAATCATTTTCACATATTTTATAGATGAGAAAACTGAGGCTTAGAAATGGTAGAATTATGTGAACTATAGTCAATAAAACTGTCACTCTCTCTCTCTCCATCCATCTATCCGTCCATCCATCCATCTGTTCATCCATCTATTCATGCATCCATCTATTCATCCATGCATCCATCCATGCATCCATTCATCCATCTATCCATCTATTCATCCATCCATCCATCCATCTATTCATTCATCCATCCATCCATCTATCCATCCATCCATGTTTCCATCCCTCCATACACACACACACACACACACTTGAAACGGTAGAATTGCAACTAGAATTCAGGAACTGCAAATGATCCAATACTATTCTTATCCTTTAAAAATGTCAACACCTATTTTATTTTTCAAAGTTAAACATGATTCTTTTTTTTTTTTTTTTTGTGGTACGTAGGCCTCTCACTGTTGTGGTCTCTCCCATTGCGGAGCACAGGCTCCGGACGCGCAGGCTCAGCAGCCATGGCTCATGGGCCCAGCCGCTCTGCGGCATGTGGGATCTTCTGGGACCGGGGCATGAACCGCGTCCCCTGCATCGGCAGGTGGACTCTCAACCACTGCGCCACCAGGGAAACCCCTAAACATGATTCTTATTAGTACACTGTTCCCTGGATTCCTGATGCTCTTGATAACCTAGCAACGCAACATCTCTCAGAGGACAAGGCAGAAAATTCTCCCGCAGCATGCTCTACTCACAAACAAGTGCTCCGCGCTCAGAAGGCTCTGTGAACCGATGATGTGGAGGGTAAAAATAAACAGCCCTCCTTGCCACCTCCTACAAGATTTGTAAGGAATACTCCTATGTGCCTATGCTATTTGCCAAAACTCTACCCCATCTCCACTCTGCCCCGCTCTCTCTCTTTTAAGATGTCAGAGATGCACGCGGGATCCAACCTTGGTGCTGCACAGACCCCACAGACTGCCCTGGAATGAGGGGCTGCTGCCCACCACCTGTGTCTCCAAGGACTGACCAGGCCTGCAGAGCTTCAGGGCAAACCTTGCTTTTCTGAAGCCACACTGAAAAGCAGTGGTGGCATTTAAGAGGAAAAATATAATATGATTTGTGCTTCTTCTTTATGCCTTTTTGTTATTTCCTAGATTTTTCAGTGTGTTGTCATTTGAAAAAAAAAAGTTAATTGATTTTTTTTTAAGGGAGAGATTATGGGGGACTGAGCATGAGACCCGGAGTTCCTCTCACTCCCAACTCCTTGACAAGGCTATTCACCTAAAGAAGCAATGTAGAGGAAAAGTTTTTCCCAGGGCTAATGACTAAAGGAAACTCTCTTCTACACTTGGGAGCTTCAGGATGGGTGAGAGCCATAAAGCCAATAAAAAGATAGATAACAGGGGCTTCCCTGGTGGCGCAGTGGTTGAGAGTCCACCTGCCGATGCAGGGGACACGGGTTCGTGCCCGGGTCCGGGAAGATCCCACGTGCCACGGAGCGGCTGGGCCTGTGAGCCATGGCCGCTGGGCCTGCGCGTCCGGAGCCTGTGCTCCGCAATGGGAGAGGCCACAACAGTGAGAGGCCCACATACCGCAAAAAAAAAAAAAAAAAAAGACAGATAACAAACTGGAAAAATCACTCACAGCATATGCAATAGACAAAGTGTTAGTGCCCATCACATGTAAAGAGCACCTACAAATCAATAAGAAGAAAATCTCAGGAAAAATAAAGGTACTTGAAGAGATACAAACAGCTGAAAGAAAGAAAGAAAGAAAGGAGTGAAGGAAGATAGAAAAAAAGAGAAAGAAAGAAAGAGGGAAAAGGTGATCAATCCCTCTAACGATCAAATAAATGAAGATTAATACATCAAAGAGACATCATTTTTCACACAACTGACTGGCAAAACTTTTACAGTTAATTACTAACCATTATGGTAAGGCTGTGGGGACAATGGTGCCATTGAAGGGAGTTTAGATTGGTATAAGTTTTGTGGAAGGTCATTTGTCAATGACTAAATTTTAAATGTGTCAGGGGGGTGGCGTATGCGGAATCTCTGCACCTTCCTCTCAATTTTGCTATGAACCTACAAGTGTTGTAAAACTAAAATTTAGGGAAATTAAATACAGCATACTTATTGTACTGACAAAAAGTGACAGCCAAAATACACTGTTAAATTTTTGTTAAAGGCAGAAAAGTATAGTTATGTTTTTGTTTTGTTTTGAAAAAGATCTCCTTCTGTCACAGGACTTGTTTCTAGCAACAAGGCAGACTGCATTGCCTATGTCTCTCTTCCTGTAAAGCCCAAGCAATACCAGATTAAAGAAAACTAACACTCTGGGCTCACAAAAAGGAAGAAAACTAGCAGAGGATCAAGACGCCAGAGGGCTGCACATCCGCATAGTGGAAGGGGTGCGTCGGCTGCCAGGCTGAGAGACTGGCTGCTGGGCTCAGCCACCTTGGTGTTGCTATTGTGTTTATAATCTCTTTCTCTTTCTAATTTATAGTTTTCGGTTTACAGAACAACTGTGAAGATAGTACAGAGTTTCCACGCACCCCACACCGAGTTTCCCCTATTGTTAATTTCTAGCATTATATGGCAATTTGTCTTAATTAATGAACCAATATCGATACGTTATTACTAACTAAAATCCACATTTATTCAGATTTCCTTAGCATTTCCCCAGTGCTCTTTCTCTGTCATAGGATCCCACCCAGGACCAGATGCTACATTTAGGCGTTGTATGGTTAATTTTATGTGTCAGCCTGAGCAGGCCACGGGTGCCCAGATACTTGATGAAATAGTCCTGCTGCTAGGGCTTGTCTGATGTTTTCCTCCTAGTTAGACTGGGGTGATGGATTCTGGGGAGAGAGGCTGCGGCGATAAAGTGTCCTTTCCACCCCAGTATATGAAGGGTACATACTTGTTACATATGACACCCAAAGCACAGGTAACAACAACAAAAAATGGACCTCATCAAAATTAAAACCCTTTGTGCATCAGAGGAGATTACCAATAGAGTAAAAGGCAAACCACAGAATGGGGGGAAATATTTGCAAATCATATATCCAATAAGGGGTTAATATCCAGAATACATAAAGAACTCCTCCTACTAAACCAACAACAACCTGGTTAAAAAATGGGCACCCAGGGCTTCCCTGGTGGTGCACTGGTAGAGAGTCCGCCTGCTGATGCGGGGGATGCGGGTTCGTGCCCCGGTCCAAGAGGATCCCACGTGCTGCGGAGCGGCTGGGCCTGTGAGCCGTGGCCACTGAGCCTGCGCGTCCGGAGCCTGTGCTCCGCAATGGGAGAGGCCACAACAGTGAGAGGCCCGTGTACTGCAAAAAAAAAAAAAAAAAGCCACTGAATGGCCATCTCTCCCAAGAAGACACACAAATGGCCAATAAGCACATGACAAGATGGTCAACAGCACTAACCATTAGAGAACTGCCAGTCAAAACCACAAGAAATACCCCTTTGCACCCATTAGGATGGCTGTTATAAAAATAAAAAAGCAATGATAGAAAAGAACAAGATTGGTGAGGACATGGAGATACTGGAACCCTGTGCATGGCTGGTGGGAAGATGTAGAATGGTGCAGCCACTATGGAAAACAGCATGAAGCTTCCTCGAAAAATCAGACATAGAATTACCTATGATCAAGCAATTCCACTTCTGGGCGTATGCCTGAAAGTATTGACAGCAGGGACCCAAACATAGACTTGCACACCCATATTCATAGCAGCATTATTCACAATAGCCAAAAGGTGGAAACAACCCAAGTGTCCATCAACAGACGAATAGAAAAACAAAATGTGGTCCGTCCAAACATTGGAATATTATTCAGCCTTAAAAAGGGAGGAAATTCTGACACACACTACAATGTGGATGAAACTTGAGGACATGATGCTGAGTGAGATAAGCCAGACACAGAAGGACAAATACTGTCTGATTCACTCACAAGAGGTCCCTAGAGGAGTCAAATCCATAGAGACAGGAAGTAGATGGTGGGGGCCAGGGGCTGGGGGAAGGGATGGAGAATCGGTGTTTAAAGGGGACAGAAAACCCACAGCCAATATAATACTCAACGGTGAAAAGCTGAAAGCCTTCCCACTAAAATCTGGAACAAGCAAAGGATGCCCTCTCTTACCACCTCTATTCAATATAGTATTGGAAGCCCTCCCTAGTAATCAGACATGAAAAAGAAATAGAAGGTATCCACGCTGGAAGGGAAGAGGTAAAATTGTCATTATATGAGGATGACATGATACTATGTATAGAAGACCCTAAAGACTCCACACAAAAACTACTAGAGCTGATAAACGAATTCAGCAAGGTAGCAGGCAGGATACAAGATTAACATACAGCAACTGGTTGTATCAATATTTCTTTACTCTAAAAAATGAAATATCAGAAAGGGAACGTAAAAGGGACAGAGTTGCAGTTTGGGAACATGAGAAAGTTCTGGAGATGGATGGTGGGGATGGTTGATCAACAGTGTAAATGAATGTGTTTTGAAAATTTATTTTATTTATTTTTGGCTGCACTGGGTCTTTGCTACTGTGCGTGGGCTTCAGTAGTTGTAGTGCGCGGGCTCAGTAGTTGTGGCTCGTGGGCTCTAGAGCGCAGGCTCAGTAGCTGTGGCTCGCAGGCTTAGCTGCTCTGC
Organism: Mesoplodon densirostris; assembly: GCF_025265405.1. Taxonomy (NCBI): domain Eukaryota; kingdom Metazoa; phylum Chordata; class Mammalia; order Artiodactyla; family Ziphiidae; genus Mesoplodon; species Mesoplodon densirostris. Next base: position 152,257,900 of record NC_082663.1, read on the forward strand.
GGCATGTGGGATCTTCCTGGACCAGGGCTTGAACCCGTGTCCCTTGCATTGGCAGGCGGATTCTTAACCACTGAGCCACCAGGGAAGCCCAGTGTGAATGAACTTAATGCCACTGAACTTTATACTTAAAATGGTTAAGATGATAAATGTTATGTGTATTTTACCACAATAAAAAGTTTATTTATATTATATCTATATATATATTTAAAAGGCCAGGACCCCCATAGGGCTGCATCCTTAGGGGAAGAGAGACTAGACAGAAAGTCCACCTGGCAGTGCAGAAGTGCAGTAAGATGCCCACCTCCGTCTGAGCCTATGGGCTTCCCTGGGGATTGGCAGCCATAGTCCTGTTCTCACCCCAAGTGGCTTAGAACCTGAAGCTAAGAAATCAACCTAAAATGTCATCCCAAACATCTGAGGAACCTACCAGAACCCAGTCACTACAAAGGGACGTGCTCTCAGCCCAGGCCACCTGGGATCCTCCCAACTAAGGCTTGGGATGGCAAATGTGCAATGCACTCAGCATCGTCACACATCCCCATTCCCATGGGTGCATGCACAGGAGAAGTCTAGAAAGAAAGGTCAGAGGTGAAATGGGAGCATTTAGTTAGCACATTACTCTCATCTGGCCTTCCACTTAGCTTTTTCTATAAATTATCCAATTTCATGCTCACAACGTCTCTGTGATGGTTTTTATTCCACCAAACAAATGAGGAAGCTGAAATGTAGGAAAACGAAGAAACTTGCCCACGACTCACAATTAAAATTTGTGGGCAAATCTAGACTGGACACTCAGCCTCCTGTCCTTGTGTCAATGACCATCAATTCCCATCTATCCCACACTTTCGACGGGGGGTTAATTCCAGGGAGCAGGGTTTGCGATTGGAGATTTCCACTTTCTCATGCCTGTGTTATTTATAAATACATTCTCGACAGGGGGTGAAACTCGATTCCCCAGGAGGCGAGAAAAATCTAACTCTTTTTATGCATGAAGCACAGCTGTACAGACAACACATAGACAGATACACAGTGTACCTGTGCTGTTAGTATTTTTTTTTAACTGTGGTGATCTTTATTACACCCCCAACATCTTTATTTATTTATTTATTTATTTATTTATGGCTGCCTTGGGTCTTCATTGCTGCGTGCGGGCTTTCTCTAGTTTCGGCGAGCGGGGGCTACTCTTCATTGCGGTGCTTCTCATTGCGGTGGCTTCTCTTGTTGTGGATCACGGGCTCTAGGCGGGCGGGCTCCAGGCAGGCGGGCTCCAGTAGTTGTGGCACATGGGCTCAGTAGTTGTGGCTTGCGGGCTCTAGAGCGCAGGCTCAGTAGTTGTGGCGCACGGGCTTAGTTGTTCCGCGGCATATGGGATATTCCCAGACCAGCGCTCGAACCCGTGTCCCCTGTGTTGGCAGGCGGATTCTTAACCACTGTGCCACCAGGGAAACCCCTGTGCTGTTAGTATTTTATGGGTCTTCCATAAGGAGAATTTTTTCTCATCAACTCTTTGATTACCAGAACTTGAATTTTTCCCAATAATGAGCAACCTCCAAAGGTGGACAATTAAGGGTTTTTTTAATTGAACTATAATTGATTTACAATATTGTGTTAGTTTCAGGCGTACAGCAAAGTGATTCAGCTATATATATATGTATATATATTTTTTCAGATTCTCTTCCATTATAGGTTATTACCAGATATTGTATATAGTTCCCTGTGCTGTACAGTAAATCCTTGTTGTTTATCTATTTTTTATTTATTGGTGTGTATCTATTAATCCCATACTCCTAATTTATCCCTCCCACCACTTCCCCTTTGGTAACCGTAAGTTTGTTTTCCATGTCTAGGAGTCTGCTTCTGTTTTGTAAATAAGTTCATTTGTACTATTTTTTAGATTCCACATATAAGTGAGGGCATAGGACATCTAGATGTCTGTGTCTGACTTACTTCACTCAGTATGATAACCTCTAGGTCCATCCATGTTGCTGCAAATGGCGTCATTTCATTCCTTTTTATGGCTGAGTAATATTCATTGTATATATGTACCACATCTTCTTTGTCCATTCATCTGTCAATGGACATTTAGGTTGCTTCCATGTCTTGGCTATTGTAAATAGCACTGCAATGAACACTGGGGTGCGTGTATCTTTTCAAATTAGAGTTTTCACCAGATATATGCCCAGGAGTGGGATTGCTGGATCATACGATAGCTGTATTTTTAGTTTTTTAAGGAAGCTCCATACTGTTCTCCATAATGGCTGCACCAATTTACATTCCCACCAACAATGTAGGAGGGTTCAACAATTAAGAGGTTTTTAAAAGTATCATTATGGACTCATGGCCTTTAGATATACGGTATGTCTTTCATCCACTGCCAGCATTATTCTTTTTGATACGCAATTAGGACAAGAAAGTTTAAAAAGGATCATGAAAAAAAGAAGATTGAGAGAATGCTGATTTATACTGAGCCAGTATCACTTCTGTATTAATTTATTTTTAAATGAAGGAAAAAAAGATTGAAGCTGAACTAAAAGGTCACTTCACTACAAGCTGGAAAGAAGTCTAGTTTCTAAGAAACATCTCCAAAAATGGGAAGTTGAGTTCCTAAGGAACAGTTCCACTGAGTTTTGGTGAGGAAGTGGGGCTGCGAGCTGGACAAGGCAGGAAGCCGGGTGCTCCAGGTGTGGCTGGAAAAACCAAATGCCACCGGGTCCTGCTCGCAGGAAGGGCGCCCTGCTCTTTGCTCCGCAAGCATAAATACCACGTGGTGCTTTGCTGGCCAGCCTGCTGTCCTGGGCTCACCCCGGGAGCGGGAGCGCTGCACTTTCCTTCGCCGACTCGGGGATTATCTGTCTTTTTGAAAATCTATGCTGGGATCTGAGGTTTCAGTTTCACTAAAATAAACCCTGCACTGCCCCAGCCCTTCCTCAGTTCATCCAAACAAACCAGTCTGGTTTCTGAGAGCATTTCAAGGGGTGCTGGCGGAGACAGCGCTGCCCTGCAGGCCTCCGGAAGGCAGGATGCAGAGCTTGCGGATGATCCCTCATCCCTTGGCAGCCCTGCATGCCAGGGGGTACCAAAATCCCCAAATTCGGGGAAGTTTGGGCATTTCTCTAAGGTTGTGAAGTAGGCTGTCAACCCAGGTTTGGTCTGGAACATCAAAGTTCAGAGGCAACACGAAGCACTTGAATGAAGGGATGTGGTGGTCTCCCCTCTCCCTGCTCCCACCCACCGGGGATCCTTGCCTCTTGCATTTTTTTTTTTTTTTTTTTTTTGCAGAAGGATTCACATTTATTGGTTCAAATACAGTACCTAACATTTGCTAAACATGCATTTCACACTAATTGGTCACATTTCCACAGGTAGTCAATTCACAGAAAAGGGCCCCTCCCTTGCCAAATGAACTTCATTTGTTCACAGACCCCATGGGGTAGGAACAGGGTTCTCCCCCTCAGCACCGTGGACATGCAGGGCCAGGTCATCCTCTGAGGGGCGTCCTAGGCACTGTGGGGTGTGGAGCAGCACCCCTGGCCCCGCCCACTCAGTGCCAGGAGCCCCCCCTGGTCATGAAAACCACAGATGCCCCAGACATTGCCCAGGGTCCCCTGGGGACCAGTTCACCCAGATGAGAGCCGTGATCTAGAAGAACTCATGACACATGAACAAGCAACTGGCCTTTGTTGATTCAGCTCAAGGAACGTCGGTGGCGCATCTGCTAAAGGTTGGTCTGGGGACTCCTACTCCCTGGCTGCATGGCTCTGGGCAGGTGAGTCAACCCCTCCCACATCTCCTGGGGCTGTGCAGTCAGTGCCCCCACGGGGTGCTTGCTACTGGGAGCCGTGGATGGGTGAAAGCACAAAGGAACAGAGCAGGAAAAAAGGCATGGCAATGCAGGGAAGTCCAGCTGACACCCATGGAAGTCATAAACTACACCCTTTTTCTCGATATGTGTCTCCCTTGAAAAAGTTCCATCTGCAGCCTCCAAATGACTTGCAAAAACTTAAGCAAGAAGTTTAGAAAAACGAGTGACAAGTGAACCGAAATGTGGCCTTCAAAACCACAATAAGGTTGAAAACAGCGTTTTCTCCTTGGAATTCCAGGCCTTCCAAGGTCTCATCCAGCCTTTTCATGGACTTCAGGTTGGGCTGACCCCTTAATGAATTTCCTAATGCACTTATAACAGAGTGCAATTTGCAAAACTTCACATTATTGCAGTTGGGAGTGGCTTGCTGTGTTTGGGGGCGGGGGTTAAGGTGAGTCTCATTATCTGAGCATTTGGCATCATGAATTCAATGATCGTGAGCTGGACTGAAAATACAACATGAGGAAAGTTTTGTAAACCAAGCAGAAAGGAAATCCACCCACCATTCTGCAAAGCCACCCACAGGGGACACACCCGGAGTGAGATGGGTGATGCCGAATTAAGGTCTCCCATTCAGTCCCTGTTCCAGGTGCTCTCATGGTGAAAAGACTTGCGGTGTGTGATTACCGCTTCTCTTCCTATTATTTTTAATATCATGGCCCCTAAATGCAAGCCATCTGCTTCTGTATATAGGTGAAGGTACCCCAGATTTTTGACACTGGAGGGAAAACGGCCGTGTTGGACTCACTGAGTGATAGCCCCTGGGGATGGTCTACCTTATCTCAGCTTTTTTTTTTTTTTTTTTTTTTGTGGTATGCGGGCCTCTCACTGCTGTGGCCCCTCCCGCTGCGGAGCACAGGCTCCGGACGCGCAGGCCCAGCGGCCATGGCTCACGGGCCCAGCCGCTCCGCGGCATATGGGATCCTCCCAGACCGGGGCACGAACCCGCATCCCCTGCATCGGCAGGCGGACTCTCAACCACTGCGCCACCAGGGAGGCCCTTATCTCAGCTTTAATCTTTTAAAAGATAATAATTAGAGGAACACTCATGGCAGCTAAGAACACCAACTCTGGAGGCAGAAGGGTTGGTTCCCACATCCAAGTTCTCCTGTCCAGAGGCTACAGGAGACACGGAAACTGAACTGGACGAGATACGCCGTAGCATCTGCCTTAAAGGCAAATGAGGAGGGCTTCCCTCGTGGTGCAGTGGTTGGGAATCCGCCTGCCAATGCAGGGGACACGGGTTCGAGCCCTGGTCTGGGAAGATCCCACATGCTGCAGAGCAACTAAGCCTGTGTGCCACAACTACTGAGCCTGCATGCCACAACTGTTGAAGCCTGTGCGCCTAGAGCCCGTGCTCCGCAACAAGAGAAGCCACTGCAATGAGAAGCCTGCACACCGCAACAAAGAGTAGCCCCCGCTCGCTGCCACTAGGGAAAGCCCGTGCACAGCGATGAAGACCCAACGTAGCCAAAAAATTTTTTAAATAAATAAATAAAATAAAATAACTTAAAAAAACAGTATGCTTAGTTTAAAAACAAATAAAAAGTACAGAAAAAGAAGTACATACAGGTAAAACCTTCTTGGCTATGACACCAAAAACACAAGTGACACAAGAAAAAAAAAGATAAATGGAGGAACGTCATCAAAGTTAAAAGCATTTGTGCTTCAAAGGACACCAGCAAGAAAGTGAACAGACAACCCACAGAATGGGAGAAAATATTTGCAAATCCTATCTCTGGATGAGGAACTCGTCCCAAAAACCACATATATATACATCATTATGATGATAAAAAGGTATTGGGGAGGGTGTGCATGAGTGGTGGTGCAGGGGGTATTTGGGAACTCTGTACTTCCTCTCAATTTTGCTGTGAACCTAAAAATACTCTAAAAAATAGTCTATTAAAAAAAATATTGAGGACCCCAGACAGCTTGTGTTAAAAAAACTCCGAAAAAACCTATTTCTAAAATTTTAGCAGGACTACATTTTCAAACAACAAGTAACAGCTTTTCAAAAAAATGTTTTTTTTAGGGAGAACAGTGCTGTTTGGTGCATTTTGCAAACCTCTTCCGTGTGTGTCTGAACAGAATACAGCTGGATTCTCATGCCAGCTTCTGTGTTCAATCTGCTGTGACATGAGGCCCACGTAACTGCTGGAAAACTGCACACACATGTGAGAAAATGCGAGTGACAGAGGCCAGGAGTGCTTAGTCTTGGGACGCTACCGGGGAGACCTGCTGCAGGGTCTCCTCTCCATTTCACAGCTGGGAAAACGAGCTCAAAGTCGGCACCAGACCTGCCCAAGTCCACCACATGCAGCTCAAGTCCCGGGATACACCTGGGACCCTGTGTCTCCAAAGACTCTGGCCGTGGGTAGGTAGTCCCAGACCCACCATGCCTCAGTTCAATCTGACCAACCGCTGACCACCCAGTGTTTCCAACGATGCGATGGAGGGGTCCCGCTGAGGCCCGTGCCGTTTTGCAGGTTCACGGCCCTCCATACAGTATACGCCTCTGTCGCCCCTGCCCTCCCACCAGTGTCCCCATTGCTGGGCAGCAGGAAAAGAAAGGCACCTGCAGAAAGGGAGCAGATGTCACCTGCCCCCGCAAGATGCCAGCCAGGAAAAGAAAAGGCGGTGGGAATCCCAGAGGGTCCTTCCCGCTCCTTCCAGAAGCTGCGAGGAGCTTGTTGGAGGCGTCCCCCGGAAGGAAGCCTGCTGGGCCCCAGACGTGATTCTCACCGAGGCTGAACCACCCTCTACTCCCTCTACTCCCTCTGGGCCCCGGGTAGAAGCAATCAGCAGAAAAGAACAGACTGTGTGAGGGCCCCAGGTCACACCAGCCCCCAACTCGGCGAGCAGAGGATGGGCGATTGCGGATGGCGGGCAGACTGTGGGGACACCTGGGGCCAGGGCCCTGGAGCATCTGAGCACGAGCCACCACCGAGGGTGTTCTGGGAATCAAATGAGCCCCAGACGCCAGCTCCGAAGCAGAAGCCGGTCTCAGCCCAGGCAGCAGGCCACGCCTCTCCTCTTTTCCACTTTTTCTTCCATCAGAATTGCCTTTTATAGCCGGGTTGATACTTAACAACCAGAAGAGGTCAGAGGGTGAGAGTAGTAACCACTGAAGTGTAAGGCTGGGGAGGACAGGCCAGATCAAGGCTGGAACCCAGACCCTGGGCTCTGGGGCAGGCGCTGAGCACAGAAGCGTCGAGAGGTCATAGGTCAGGGGCTGGCGAGGGTGAAAGGGTGGGGTAGGGCAGGCATCCTGCTACCAAGAGCCGACCTGCTGTGTTCTTTCCACCCCTCCAGGCTGCAGACGGGACGGTGGAAGCTCTCTGGAGAAGCCCAAGGAATCCAACCATCCCAGGCTGGGAAATGAAAACTCGGGCCTGTGTTCGCGGAGCCTGGACCCAAAACTGCCCAAAACTATGCAGGGCTCATGCTGACAGGGTGGCGGCTAAATATAGGAAACCCAACTATCTGGAGAATGCAGCTTCTGCATTTGGGAGGATAACGTAAGTTTGTTTTTATTCATTGTTCACAGATTTTTTTGGTTTTTGTTTTTGTTTTTTTGTAGGGCATTAGAGCTGGGAGGAATTTCAGAGTTTGCCTCACGGAGATTCATTTCACAGACAGGGGACCTGAACTCAAAAGGGAGGGGCGTTTCTTTTTTTTTCCTTTTTCTTTTTGGCCGCACTGCTCGGCTTGTAGGATCTTAGTTCCCCGAACAGGGACTGAACCTCCACCCTCGGCAGTGAAAGCACTGAGCTCTAACCACTGGACTGCCAAAGGACCACTGGAATTCCTGGGAGGGATATTTCTTTTTTTGAGGAACTGGACGCTTTCTGCTCCATGCCTCTGAACCACAGCAAAAAGACCTCTGCCCATGCTCTCCACTTCTCCCCTCGGGGGTCGGCATCTCCCCCTCCCCACATTCAGGGATGGAGTGTGGTCTGTTGGAATGCTTTTCCCAGAGACAGATATTGTGGGAAGGGCAAAATCCAGCTGGGGCTTCCCTGCAACTTAGAAATAGTCCGCCCAGGGGCTTCCCTGGTGGCACAGTGGTTAAGAATCCGCCTGTCAATTCAGGGGACATGGGTTCGAGCCCTGGTCCGGGAAGATCCCACATGCTGCGGAGCAACTAAGCCCGTGCACCACAACTACTGAACCTGTGCTCTAGGGCCTGCGAGCCACAACTACTGAGCCCGCGTGTTGTAACTACTGAAGCCCGGGTGCCTAGAGCCTGTGCTCCGCAACAAGAGAAGCCACTGCAATGAGAAGCCCACGCACCGCAACGAAGAGTAGCCCCCGTTCACGGCAACTAGAGAAAGCCCGCGCGCAGCAACGAAGACCCAATGCAGCCAAAAATAAATAAATAAATAAAATTATTCTTAAAAAAAAGAAATAGTCGGCCCAGAGGGCCCAGGAAAGCAACTGAATTCTGGGGGTAGATTGGGTACCTTTGGGCAGTCTGTGTTAGTTTCCTGGGGCTGCTGCAACAAACCACACTGATTTGGTGGCTTAAGGCAGCAGAAATTTATTCTCTGCAGTTCTGGAGGCTGGAAGTCTGAAATTAGCATCACTGGGCTGTAATCCAGGTGCGGCAGGGATGTACTCCCTCGCCTCTCCAGGAGGCTCCAGGGTAGGGTCCTTCCCATCTCCTGCAGCTCTGGGGGCCACGGTGTCCTGAGCTTGTGGTCGCGACCTTCCAGTCTCTGCCTCTGTCTTTCTGTGGCCTCTCCTCTGTGTCTGTGCAGAATCTCCTCCTGTCTCCATCTTTTTTTTTTTTTTTTTTAACTTTTTAAATTTTTTGGCCGCACCATTGTGGCATGCAGGATCTTAGTTCCTGGACCAGGGATTAAACTCGCGCCCCCTGCAGTGGAAGCTCAGAGTCCTAACCACTGGACTGCCAGGGAAGTCCCTCTGTCTCCTTCTTATGACTGCATTAAGGGCCCACCAGGATAATCTCCCCATCTCAAAAGCCTTCATTAAATCACACCTGCAAAATCTTTGCCTGCTCAGGTAACAGGTTCCTGGGACTTAGGACCTGAGGACCTGATATCTTTGGGGGCGTCATTCTTCAGCCAACCCCGAAGTATCTCTCCAGGGCCAACGTGCATGCTGACAGGAATGCCCCCATGCCCAGCACCAGGCTGCCTGCCCAGGAGAGAAGGCAGCTGAAGCAACGTGCGAGGAGGTAGTGTCTTCCTAGAGGATGCCTCCACAAGGAGCTGGTAAGGCTCGCATTTGGGCCGACAGGAGAGTTCCAGAACCAGGCAGTGGTGCTGGTTGCACAACATCGTAGATGTGCTAAATGCCAATGAATTGTCTGCTTCAAAAAGATTAAAATGGTGGAATTTTTTTAAAAAAATGAATATGGGAGGGGACTTCTCTGGCGGTCCAGTGGTTAAGACTCAGCGCTTCCACTGTAGGGGGCGTAGGTTCCAACCCTGGTCGGGGAACTAAGATCCCACATGCTGCAGGGTATGGCCAAAAAAATTTTTTTTAAAAAGGAAAAAGAAAAATGAATGGACTTCCCTGGTGGCGCAGTGGTTAAGAATCCCCCTGCCAATGCAGGGGACACAGGTTCGAGCCCTGGTCCGGGAAGATCCCACATGCCACGGAGCAACTAAGCCCATGCACCACAACTACTGAGCCTGCACTCTAGAGCCCGCGTGCCACAACTACTGAAGCCTGCGTGCCTAGAGCCCATGCTCTGCAACAAGAGAAGCCACCTCAATGAGAAGCCCACACACCGCAACGAAGAGTAGCCCCTGCTCGCCGCAGCTAGAGAAAGCATGCACGTGGCAATGAAGACCCAACGCAGCCAAAAGTGAATAAATAAATGAGAAAAAACAAGAAAAATGAAGATGGAAAATAAAATCCGCCCGGGGTCAGCTTTGCATCCGGGGCTCAGCCTGGCACTGGAACCCACCCTGGCGGCATCCCCCGTCCGTCCCCACTTAAGCTGCGGGGCTGCTGCCACCTGCTGTGGGAAACGGCGCGGTGGGTGTCAGGATTAACCCGTGGCCACCACTAAAAACAAGTGAGAGGCTATCCAGGGAGCAGCCTCAGAGAGCCTGGCTTGCAGCTGCAGCCAACAGCAGCAGACAGGTTCCTGCCTGGCCAGCTGTCAGAGAGCACGCATGCGGGCCACGGCAGAGGAGATGCCGGGAAGGTCATGGGAGCTCACAGGCAGCCCCTCGAGGGGCTCCTGAGGTCAGATGGCATTTGAGAGAAAGGTGAGACAGAGCCGGCTGGCTGCTGGGCCACCATGCAGCGCAAAACACGTCAGTTTCGACACCTAAAAGTCAGAACGGTTTGCAGGTGGCGAGTAGGTGGAGGGGAGGAGGTGGGGCGGGGACGGGACAGAGGAGGAGCAAAGCCTAAACGAGAAAGTAAGATCTGATTCAGCAAAGGTTCTGCCTACACAGGATCTGCCCGGTGAAAAATAGAAACCCGATGCCACGCAAGGGCAGACCTGTGAACAGAGATGACAAACGGGACCTGGGAGGTTTTCTGTGCGCATGTGCGTGTGCGCACACACACACACGGCGGGGGGCAGGGCACGTGGATATTCTGACAGAGGTAGCCGGCGCAGCCAGCACCGTGGGGGCCGAGGGTACAGCACATGAGCTCCCCGAGGGACGCAGGTTTGCGATGGGACACAGGCAGCTGGCTCACGTGGGCTCGGATGCAGGCACATGTGTGCTGTCTTGGACTCAGCCCAGAGTCATGAGGCGGGGACTCTGGCAGAGCTTCCCTCGCTTCCGCCGGACATCCCGGGCCGAGGTGCTCAGGGCCCCCTCCTCCTCCTGCAAAGAGCTCGGAGGGAGGGTCCCCAAGTTCCCCCGTGCGGTGGACAGAAGCGCAGGACACCGTGGCCCCGGGGGCCTCCCAGGTCTGTGGTTTTCTGGCACCCTCTCGGGCAGCACCACGGCCTCCGTCAGATGCCTGCAGGCCTGTGGACACAGCCCGGACCTGCGTGCCTGTTCTAAAGCCACACTTCCTTCTGCAAACTTTTTTAAGAATTGACATGAGGTTTTCATAAAATCAAAGTAAGCATTTGAAAGTGAACATTCCACCAGCATCTTGTGCAGTCACAGTTTTGTGCAGCCTCGACCTCTATCTGGTTCCAAAACATTCTCAAAAGAAGCCCCGTCCCCATCAGCAGTCACCCCATCCCACCCCCAGTCCCTGACAACCAGGAACCCACTCTCTGTGTCTGTGGATCTGCCTGTTCTGGACGGTTCCCATCAATGGAATCACACACCGTGTGTCCTTCTGTGTCTGGCTTCTCTCACTGAGCATCGTGGTCTCAGGGTCTGTCCATGTTGCAGTGATTGTCAGTGCTTCACCCTTTTTCATGGCTGAGCGATGCTCCCGTGTGTGGAGGGACCACCTTGTGTTTATCTATCATCTGCTGATGGACACTTGGGTTCCACATACACTTGGGTGTGTATGCTTGAGTATCTCTCTTTTTTTTTTTTTTTTTTGCGGTACGCGGGCCTCTCACTGCTGTGGCCTCTCCCGTTGCAGAGCACAGGCTCTGGACACGCAGGCTCAGAGGCCATGGCTCACGGGCCCAGCCGCTCCGCAGCATGTGGGATCTTCCCGGACCGGGGCACGAACTCGTGTCCCCTGCATCGGCAGGCGGACTCTCAACCACTGCACCACCAGGGAAGCCCTATTTTACTTTTAAATGAAATCTAATTAGATTAAATAAATAAGTTAAGATTAACTTGAACTAGTTAATTTTCACTTTACATTCAATATTCTTTATCTTGATCACTGAGGTTTTTGGTGCCCCCTTAGATTTTTCTCCAATGCCTGGCTCTCTGCACCCTGGTCTCAGCCCTTTGATTTGGGACTGATGGATCTGAGTGAGTAACCCAGCGCAGCTGACTACTTGCTAGTGGTCCTCAGGTTCCCTTCTCTGAGCCACATTTTGGACATTTCTAGAACCCCAGTTGTGCAAAAAGAGCTGGAGGGTGGGAGTGACGCTTGCCCAGCATGTCCTGGTACCTGGCACCCGAAAGGGTCCTGCCTGTTAAAGGGTCCATCAGCCAGGCTGCCAGAACCTGGAAGGGGCCAGCACAACGCAGAATGACTTACAGGAAATGGGGTACAAGCTAGGGTTCATTTTTTTGTTTTCTGTTGGTCTGGAGTGGCAGCTGGCATTGTCTTCTAAGTCCCAGTTTCCTTGTCGACAGAATAAAGCCCCTATCAGTGGCATCGCTGGGGGATGAGAGTGCCAGGACTTGGCAGGTTCTCCATGAATGCCAGGCCCCTCTCCCTCTTGATCCCCCAGGGCCCTTAGGACAGACTTCCCAAAGAAGGAGAAGAGGGCAAGCAGCAAGGTGTGGGTCTGTGCCACCCCAAAGCACCTGCCGCGGATGCGCCATGCTGGTGAGGCCCTTCTGAAGACGATCCTGGTGTGTGTGTGCTGGGGAGGGGGCGAGGAGGCCGCTGGCCTCTCCGCATGTCAGCAGAGCTTCCCTCGGGGAAACTTTCCACCACACTGCCACCTTATCAGGCTTCAAGGAAGCACGTCAGCACTTTCTTAGAAAATTATTTGTTCTGTAGGTGGCACCAGCGGGCGGGCACTTCCCTCAGCCCTGCCTGGCCCGGAGCGTTGCTCAGTCTCCACCCCCAAACCTTCAGAGGTGCATATTGTTGGATGAAGACATTTCAAGGGTCTCAGCCGCAGGGGGTGAGCTTGGGCAGCCAAAGAGGGATGACAAAGACCAGCTGTAACTTCTGCAAGATGCCGCCCCATTTCAGAAGGGGCTTGGAGCGGGGCGGGGTATGCTTCTCCCTGGCTGGCTGGGTTTCAGTGTGGCCTAGGGTGCGCACATCTGTCTTCTGAGCACTTAGTTTGAGACTCTCAGTTCCCAAAAGGCAGCAAAAGGAAGAAACTCAAAGCCAGACCCAGGGCAGGCTGAGGGCCAGGTGGGAGAAAGGCCATAGTCGTACACAGAAACTGTCACCACCGCCCCCCCCGCCCAGCTCAGCCGGTCGTGCTGGCCCTGATGGCAGTCTGCAGTGAATCTGCTGTGGGGCTGGTTCGGTTCCCTTCCCCGCCCGCTTTCCGAGAAGCGGGGGGGCCCCTGGTGCTGTGCCAGGGCTGCCCCTGCCCAGATCATGATGAAGCCGCTCAGCCCAGTGATCTGGCCCCTGGCGAGACAGCCTGGAAATGCACCGTGGGAGATGATGACCGAACATCAGGATCGCGAAGGTCTCCGCAGACTGACTTCAGGGTAGAGGAATCCCGCCAGCGGGCGTCTAGACTGCGGTGTTTCTGGGATGCTGGAACCGGGAGCCAGACATGCCCGCCAGCGGGAGGGCTGTGCTGCCACCTGGTGGCCATGGCTGCACGGGCAGCACGAAGTCCGCCAGGCAGTGTGGCAGGTGGACCCCAGGTGTTGGGTATCAGCGGTGAACGAGGAGAGGTTCCAGCCCTCGAGGAGCCTGAGAATGAAGGGGGAGGACCTGCAAAACCTGCATTGATTTAGGGCAGGTGAGACCCCCGCTGGGTTAGGGATTCCACGGACCCTCAGGAGACTTACGTTCCATGACCATGTGACCTCTGAGGTCCTGGGATGCTGCTGCACACACTTTTAAATACACACCTGAGGGGTAGGGAGAGGAGGTGACTCACAGACACTGGGAGTCACCCTGGTTTATACCGGCTGACCATTGGGGATTTATTCTGGAGTCTAAGCTGTGCTATGGATCAAATTCAGTATTTTTCCAAATAATAAATGCAGGGGTCCCCCCACTCTGCTTGGCACTGCTGACATTGAGGCGGGGTCATTCTCTGTGGCGGCCCTCCCAGGCACTGGGGGGTGTACCTGTGGGGCAAGAGCCCAAGACAGGTTTGCCTTGGTAGGCCCCTGCCTCCAAACAGCAACCCGAAAAGTTACAGTTTATTAACTGCACAGGTGTGAAGATGAATACAAACCAGGCTGGGTTGTTATTATATATTCATTAAGACATTCACTGTTGGTTGACTGATTTTAACAGAAGTGAAAGCACTTTGGTGGGCCCTGGGCACAGGCTTCCGGTGATGGATGGGGGCGAGCATGCTGCCTGGACCACCTTGGTTGAAACGTTGCTTCTCACAGGGGCCTCCCCTCCCCTCGCCCAGGCTGGGTCAGCCCCCTCTGCACAGGCCCAGCTCCTGGCTGTTCACTTCGGAGGCTGGGGCACTGTCCTAGACCCGTTCTCCATCCAGGCAGTTCTGCCCCCTGGGGCACTGCCATGTCTGGAGACCTCTGTGGTTGTCACACTGGGGGTGACCTACCCCACAAGCACAAAAAACGGGCACATACAACACAAAAGGTCCCCACGGAGCCATGCTCCCTGGGCCAGCCCCAGGCTCCGAGGGACATCGGGGAGCCTGACCCATTCCTGCCAGAACCACGGGTCGCACAGCCCGAGAAGGCCACAGCGGCCTGAAGGGCCATGTCTGGGGGCCAAATCAGCTGGAAAGATGGATGGAGGGAGGGCGGGAGGACAGCTCCTACCTGGCGGCCTGAGCAGGCTCACGCGGTGAGGGGCTTCGTGGACACCATCCACTCCCTGCCTACCAGGTCTGTGCGGGGCCCCTGCACATCTGGGCCTGGGGGGCGGGGGTGAAAATGCACGTAACATCAAGGCTACCGTTTTAATCACATTACACTGTTCAGCTGGTTGGCATTTGTACAGCCAATCCGTCTAATTCCAGGACATTCTCATCTCCCCCATATGTAACCCCGTCCCCATCAGCAGTCACTTCTCCTCCCCCAGGCCATGACAACCACGAACGCACTCTCTGTCTCTGTGGATCTGCCTGTTCTGAACGTTTCTGGAATTCGCAGCAGTGATTTCTGCAGTGACTCGAGGGTCTGCTGGGATCCAGGACATGGGGCACCCTGCAATGTGCCTTGAGGGGTGGCCCTCAAGCAATGGGCACTTCTGTCCCCTCATGTCCTGATGGCCACCCCAGAATGTGGTTACGCCAGGCTGGGCAGCGGCAAACCCCGTGTGCCTTCCAGGCGGCTGCTGCAGGGCGATCATGTCGCGTCCCCTGTGGGTCTTTGTTCCCCCGCACCAGCAGGGGCAAGGGCCGGGCAGAAAGAGAACCCCGTGGGGGGCTGCTGATGTTACTGCTTCAAGACCCACGGCACCAGCTCCCGGGCCGACCCGAGCGGACTCAGCAAAGCAGGAGTGCTCACGGGCCGAGCCCAGCGACCGGCGCCCTGCGAGGAAGATGAGAGCGCTGGACCAGCACGGGATGAGCCTCAGGATAAGCGCAGCCTGCCTCGCCGGTCACGAGTGTGACTGTAAGAAGGACGTGTGGTCACTTGGAAGGCTGCGGCAAGAGTGAGCCTCAGGGGTGGGCCACCCAACGTTTGTGCACCGTGGAAACTTCCAGAGGTCACAACCCAACGCGTGTGGGGTAGAGGGTCTCCCGGCGGCACTGCTGACATCCTGGCTGGGTCATCCTCGGTGGGACGTTCCCCAAGACACGTTCCGTTCCGTAATCACCTGACACAAATTCTCCTAAACAAAGTTTTATTGGCACACGGCACGACCGGTAATTTACAAGGGCAGAACTGAGTCGTCTTGACGGAGAGTGCCAGCCTGCAAAGCCGACGATATTCCCTCTCTGGCCCTTTCTGGAAAAAGTGTGCTGACCGCTGACCTCTGGGCAAGCCCGGTGAACCTAACATTCTAGATGGGGGAGAGAAACATGCATACAAATAACTACATGAAACAGAGACAGTTTTACTCAGAGGTGTCATGGAGAAAAGCGAGGCAGTTCAGAAGGACCCGGGGTGTCGGTGGGATTCAAGGACGGGCTGGAGAGGAGAGCCCTCGCTGGAAGGGGACACTGGAGCACAGACCCTAAGGAGAGGAGGGGCAGCCATGTGGATATATGGAGGAAAGGTGGCGGCAGTGGGGGTGCAGCTCGTGCAAATGTCCTGGGGCAAGAAGATCCCTTTTGGGGCAGCGGGAGGCGAGGTCAAAAGCTGACAGGCCCTGTGGCCACTAAGGTGAGCTGTAGCCCTTAGAAGAGTGGGGAGGGGGCACTCCGAGCAGGGAGGTCACATGACCTGACAAAGCTTCTAAGGCTGCCTCTGCGGCTGCTGAGCTGGCGTTTCTTTCCTCCACGTGACGCAGCCCTGACTCAGCCTGGAGACGGTAGCCCGGCAGTGGGACCTGCAGCTCCATCTGGGTTGGGAGGGGGTTTGCAGGAGCTGCCTGGGCTGGGCCCTGACTCCCCGTCCACCTCCCTCGGCTCCCCGACACAGAGCTTGCTGGAAACAGGCGGGTCCCCGCAGCTCCTTCCCGGGAGCGGGTGTGAGCTTCTTGGAAGCCGCAGGCCAGCGGCCACGGAGCTGTCTGCTGACATCACTGTGCAAGGCTGCGGCCGTCAAGACCCTGGGCTGCTCTGAAAGGGCTTTGAGGAATAGGGGACAGGGTGTCAGGATGACGTCCCACCTCCCTGATCCCCGCGTCCCACAGAGGACAGTGCGCCATGCATGCCGGGGGTGCAGGAGCTTCAGACAGGGCGCGTTTCCTGCAGACCCATGACCCCCACCCGTGACAGAGAGGGGGCTGCACCCCGTGGACCCAAGACCAGAATCACGAGCTCACAGGACTACAAGGAGTCCGGAGACAGTACTAGGCGGGTCCTCCTCTGGGGGGCCGTCCCGGGCGCTGTGGGTGATGGAGCAGCACCCCTGGCCCCCACCCCCTTGATGCCAGGAGCACCCCAGTCAAGATGACCACAGACGTCCCCAGACATGGCCCAGTGTCCCCTGGGGTAGGATCAGCCCTGGTGAGACCCCCCCCCGTCTTGGTCCAATAATAGAAATGAGTTTGGAAGCAGCTGGTCAGCCCCTCTGCCCAGGGCCCCGTGTGGACACCAGACATATCTGAGGAGCAGAGTCAGAAACCTACGGAGCTGCTGGTTGCTGGGCTGCTGTGTGTTGAAACGGAGAACACAGATGCTGAGATTTCTGGTTGCCCAATCCCTGGAAAGCACAGTTCCCAGCCCTTCTGCATCACAGCCAAGAAATTCAGCAGAGGCCGGGCTGTGTTCCTGGCATTGCGGCCGCGGAGGCTCTGCGTGACCCCAGGCTTGTTCCCGGCAGGTGCTGCGAAAGGGACCCAGCTGCCCCGGGAGGGCGGGACTCCTCGGCTTCTGCACTCTGCCTGCCCCTCAGAGGGCCTGGACTGGAGGTGGCTCTCACCCTGGGAACAGTCTGAGGACATTGTGGTCGTCACGACGGGGGGCGCCCCTGGCATCCAGTGCGTGGGGACCAGGGAGGACGCTCCACACGCCGCGGTGCCCAGGACGGCCCCCCGCAGAGGAGGACCCGGCCCCACACCCACAGCGCCGAGGGGGGAGGCCCTGGGTTAATTACTTGGGGGAAAACTGAGCCTGCTCCCTGCTCACACTGGACACCAACATAAACTGCTGACGGTCAGACAGCACAACCCACGTGAGCCCAGTATCTCTGAATGGCCTCCTCTCCTTCCCACACCACTCAGGTGGCGTGTCCCGTCTGCACGTCAGCAACACGCAGGGGGGTGGAGGGGGTGGCGGGGGGCAGGGGGAGAGAAGCCACAGCCCCCGCGGCTGGGGTCGGGGTGGGGGGACGGCCTGGGCCTTGTGCTGTCCCCAGGTCGGCAGCCATGGCCCTGGAGACCACCCTGTGAGCAGGACCATCTTTCCCAGCCCCTTCCTGGGCAGCCCGGCCCAGCACACTGCGGCGGGTGAAGTAAACACAGCCCGGCGCCAAGGACAGCTGCTTGGCCTCGCCCGTAGGCGGGGCGCCCACAGGCGGGGCGCCCACAGGGGATGAGGCAGGGGAAGGGGGAGGGACCTGGGGCCCAGAGCCCCCCCTCTCCTGGCCCCGACCTCAGAGCTGAGCCAGCAGCCGCCCAGGGCCCACCCTTGCTTTAATGCTCTGCTCTCACCATCTGGAATCTCCTGGAAACTTCTGAGCAAGGGGCTCAGGTTTTCATCTCGTACCTGGCCCTGAAGATCCTGTCACTGATCCCACAGCTGCAAGATGAAGGAGTTTCTGAGGCCTCGTCCCTCTGGTCCCTCTGAGCGCCATGTGGGCCACCAGCGCCTGAGGGGACGCTCAGGATGGGTGTGGGAGGGTAGGGAAGCCCAGGGTCACAGGCATTTGAGTTTCCAAGCAGAGAGCGATTTGGAGTCCACCTGTGTGCAAGCCTGGCTCTAAACCCAAGTGCCCAGCGTGAGCAGGGATCGGACTCAATGCTTTTTCCAAATAGTTAACACAGGGTCCCCCCCCGGCACTGCTGACATCAGGGTGGGGTCGCCCTCTGTGGGGCAGCCGTCCTGGCCTCCCACCCACTTGATGCCAGACCCCGTCCCCCATCATGATAACCACAGATGCCCCGGACATGGTGCAGTGTCCCTGGGGGCAGAATCGCCCCTGGTTGAGGCCCACTGGCCTAGACGAGGGACTGGGCTCTTCTGGGGAGGCTGAGCTAAGCCACGTTGGGGCTGAGCCCGACTTGCCACTGCAGCTCTGACCCTGCCTCGGGGGCTGCGAGCCTTGGGCCCCCATCGGTATGATCAAAAGCACGAGACCAGCCTGGACAGAGGGCCATTCTCCAGGATGCCTGGCTGACATGCCTCACGACTGTCCATGTCCTGGCCACCACCTCCCACCTCCCACCCTGCAAGCCCCTGCCTCCAGGGAGCCTTTGGAGCTCCCTCACCCTCGGCGCCTGCCTTCTGCGTCGGACGCCCTCCCTAGCCCCCTGGCCGGCATGGACGTAGACGCGACCTCCTCCGAGACCTCCCTGGACCCCGGGCTCTCATCTCTCTGCTCGACTCCACCAGGCACATTTCCTGATTTCTTCCTCTTGCCCTTTTTTTCCTTTGGCCGCACCGCGCGGCATGGCATGCAAGATCTTAGCTCCCCCGATCAGGGATCGAACCTGCGTCTCCTGCATTGGAAGTGTGGAGTCTTAACCACTGGACTGGACCGCCAGGGAAGTCCTGTTTTGTCCTTCTTGTTTGCTTGGGTGTCTGTGCCAGCGCTGTCCTTGGAGGGCAGGGCTTCATTCACCACCATGGCCAGCACCTACGACCACCCTTGGCCTGTGCTGGGTGCCGGGTCGGTATTCTGACTGACAGTCTGACCTGCCACTCACTCTCCAGCCACCACCACCCCCTCCCCGGCTTCTCCAGCCACTTTCCCCGATGCTATCCTCACCCTCCTCTGACTGTGGTGGAGTGCTCACTCGACCACACAGTTGTTTTGTTCTGTCCTGTTTTTTTCAACAAACGTGTACTTTGAAATAATCTGGGGTTTACAGAAAAGTTACAAAGACAGTAAAGACAGTGCCGTCTGCCCTTACCCAACTACCCTTCCCCGGGGTGCGTTTGTCACAGCTGGGAAAGTGACATGGGGACACTTTATTCAGATTTCCCTAGTTTTCCCCCCAATGTCCTGCCCCAGGATCCTGACACTCTGTTCTGTCGCCACTCACGTGTCCTCAGTCACCTCTGGGCAGTGAAAGCCTCTGGGTTTTCCTGGCCATCTTCTCACTAATTCTTTGTTTGTTTTGGGGGAAAAAAAAGTTACTTTCCATTTAAAAATGCCATTTAGGGCTTATTCTTGTTATTTGTAAATGAATTAATAAATACTTAAGACTTTTCCCAGTTTTAATTTTGAATCCGGTAACTTTTGATAAATATAACCCAAATTTTAAAAAAGCTCTTTGGAGCCTTCAAGACCAAAAAGCTGGAGAACCTGTCCTAAAGAGTGGTTGGTGAGCTCTGGCCCGAGGGCCACATCCGGCCCTCTGCACATTTTTTGTAAATAAAGTTTTAGTGGCACACAGCCACGCCCCTTCCCTCAGGTATTGTC
Source organism: Mesoplodon densirostris (assembly GCF_025265405.1). Classification (NCBI taxonomy): domain Eukaryota; kingdom Metazoa; phylum Chordata; class Mammalia; order Artiodactyla; family Ziphiidae; genus Mesoplodon; species Mesoplodon densirostris. The sequence goes on from NC_082663.1 coordinate 152,277,673, forward strand.
TCTGGTGGCTTTCAAGATACAAGAGTTGAGCAGTTTCAGCAGAGACAGCCTGACCTGCCAAAGAAAATATTTAAGGTCTGGCCCTTTACCAAAAAGTCTGCTACTGTTGATCTCCATTATAGCAAGTTTGTAGCAAGTGCTTGTTTAAAATCAGGCCAGGGACTTTCTTGGTGGTCCAGTGGTTAAGACTACGCACTTCCACCGCAGGGGGCGAGGGTTCGATCCCTGGTCGGGGAACTAAGATTCTGTATGCCGCGAGCGGCCAAAAAATTTTTTTAAATAAAAAATAAAATCAGGCCAAAACCTACAGGGTGTGGGGTCCCAACAGACATCAGAATACCAATACCATCGAAATGTCCATCGCATAACATCTTTCAAAAGCAAACACCACCGTGGACCATTACACAGCCACGAAAAGGGGGGAAGCCCCGACACTCACTACCACGTGGACGGACCCTGAGAACACGATGCTCAGTGAGAGAAGCCAGACACAGAAGGACACACAGGGTGTGATTCCATTGATGGGAAACGTCCAGAACAGGCAGATCCACAGACACAGTGAGTGGGTTCCTGGTTGTCAGGGGCCAGGGAGGGGGGTAGGGGGAGCGACTGCTGATGGGGACGGGGCTTCTTTTGGGGTGATGGAATGTTCTAGAACTAGCTAGTGGTGGCTGTTGCACAACTAGGTACTAAAATGCACTGAATTGAACACTTTAAAGGATGAATTGTGTGCTGTGTGAACTATATCTCAAGAAAGGAAAAAGAGCCCACAGCCCTGTGCTTTGCTACAGGACACTGTCCTGTTCCATGTCCCTACACACGAGGTGTCCCGATCACTGCCCCACCTTGCAATCACCCCTCAGACATAGTAACAGCCCTCACCCCGTCCCCCGACTGCACCCCAGGGCAGGGCCCATGGAACCCCCAGGGGGCGCTCGTGCTGCAAGATCAGCACGTTATAAAGAAGGGAAAAAGTCAAAGTGGTTTTCCCTCAAAGCAAACTGGAAAGATCTCGGGCAAGAATCCAACATGTTTAAGCAATTACAGGCAAAAGAGATTTCAAGGAAATGTCCCAGCTACTGGTGGGATTCTAGGGCACGGTGCCAGCCTCACTGGGGGACCCTTGGGTGTCCCCACAGCATCGTTACCCCCAGCTGGAGAGCTGGTAGTGTGCACGGAACGGACCTGAGGGGTGGAGATGCTGTCCAGTCAAGGCTGTGCTGTGACCTTGGGTGACCTCCTCCAGCCCTCGTTTCCACTCTCGTTTACAAAGGCGCAAAGGCTCCCCTCCTGGCATCGCGCTCTGGGTAGAGGTTACATTTTGGCTAAATGACTCGCTCTGGCCAACAGCGAGCTCGGTCCACTGGGCTTTTATCTGCTGCAGGCTCCCCCACCCCCGCCACAGTCCCTAACTGAGTTCCACCCACTCCCACACGGTGGGTTGAGCAGTGTGCCCCCAAAATTCATGACCACCCAAAACCTCAGATGGTGACCGATATGAACTGAATTCTGGTCCCCCAAATTCCTCTGTGAAAGCCCTGACCCCCAGGACCTCAGACTGTGATTGTATTTGGAGATGGGGTGTTTAAAGAGGAGATTAAGGTAAAATGAGGCCCTGAGGGTGGGCCCTGAGCCAATGGGACTGGGGTCCTTATAAGAAGACAGTTTAGGACACAGACACGCACAGAGGGGAGACCATGTGAGGACATGGGCAGAAGGCAGCCGTCCTCACACCAAGGAAAGAGGCCTCAGAGGGGACCAGCCCTGCCGACACCGTGATCTGGGATGTCCAGCCTCCAGCACAGCGAGAGAATAAGTGTCTGTTGTTCAAGGCCCCGGCCTGTGGTATTTGGTTGTGGCAGCTTGAGCAGACTACTTTGGTGACCTTATTTGGAAATAGGGTCTTCGCAGATGTAATTAGTTGAAGTAAGATGAGGTCACGCTGGAATAGGATGGGCCCTAACCCAATGCTGGTGTCCTTATAAGAAGAGGAGAGACACTCAGAGACAGAGGGAAGGTCACATGACAACGGGGGCAGAGACTGGGCTGATGTGTCCATAAGCCCAGAACTGTCTGGAGCCCCAGAGGCTGGAAGAGGCAGGAAGGACCCTCCCCCGAGCCTCTGTGACATCTTGACCTCGGACGTCTGGCCTCCAAGACTGTGCTCCCACACTTCTAAGCTGGGGTCATCTGCTACGGTGGTCTCAGGACGCTGTCACCCCTCTGCGGTTTCCCTTCCCCACATTCTGACAGCCTATGGAGGAGCCAGGTCACCGCAGCCCGTCCTCCAAACACCCCTCTGGTTAGCAGAGGGTCTCCTTCACCCACTCTTGTCCTCAAAAGCGTTCACAGTGCCTTGGGGGGGACTGCTTCTACTTAAAATTTTATTTTATTTAATTAATTTATTTATTTTTAAATTTTTTTGCGGTACGCGGGCCCTCACCGTTGTGGCCTCTCCCGTTGCGGAGCACAGGCTCCGGATGCACAGGCTCAGCGGCCATGGCTCACGGGCCCAGCCGCTCCGCAGCATGTGGGATCTTCCCAGACCGGGGCACGAACCCACGTCCCCTGCATCGGCAGGCAGACTCTCAACCTCTGCGCCACCACGGAAGCCCTAAAATTTTATTTTTGACTGGATATATTAGTCCATTCAGGCTGTTATCACAGAACCCTGCAGACTGGGGGGCTTAAACCACAGACATAATTCCTCATTGTCCCAGAGGCTGGAAGCCCATGATCAGGGTGCTGGCATGGCTGGTTCCTGGTGAGGGCCTACTTCCTGGCCTGCAGACAGCCGCCTTCCTGCTGTGACTTCACATGGCCAGAGCTCTCTCCATCCCCTTATAAGAGACCAGAGCTCTCTCCATCCCCTTATAAGGACACTAATCTCATCCTAAAGGCCCCACCCCCATGACCTCACCAGAACCCAACCAACCCCCAAGGGCCTCACCTCCAAACACCATCCCACTGGGGGTTAAGGCTTCAGCATGTGAATGTGGGGGACATAAACATTCAGTCCATAACATGGGGGTAGGTTATTATTATTAAATATCCACTGTGGGACTTCCCTGGAGGTCCAGTGGTTAAGACTCCCTGCTTCCACTGCAGGGGGTGCGGGTTTGATCCCTGGTTGGGGAACTAAGATCCCACATGCCGCACAGCATGGCCAAAACAAAAAATCCACTGTGTACAGGTGGGGGGCCAGGCAAGGGATGGGTGGGGCCCCTGTGGCTCCATAGCGCCTGGCAGGGGAGCTCATCCAGAGCTGACACGCCCCACAGGCCTGCCAACCTAGCAGCTCCCTCTGCCCCCAGTCCCTCTGAACCACTCCTGTCAGTGGAAGCTTTTGAGGAACACACAGCTTTGCCCTGCAAAAGTTAACGGCCACAAAGGGTGCCTGGCATGCAGAGCATGTCTGGGGAAAGACCCGGAAACCAGTAAGTCACTTGTTTACAGGAAGGGAGGCTGAGAGCTGGGAGCACAGGTGGGAGGGGAGACACCATTTTCACAGGACACAATTGGCACCTTTTGAATTCTTGTACCGTGGCATATTTATTTACTCAGAAACTCAGTTTTTCTTCCTAGGGGTGTCTGGGCCCGAGTGAGGGCAGGAGAGGGAAAAGCCATGTATTGGCCCAGCTCCCTGATTCTGCAGCTCGGACTGGGCTCCCCCTGTCCTGGGGGGCGGACAGGTGACCCACAGGCTGAGGCTAAGGTGTCAAACCAGAACAAAAAAAATGTTTCATACTCCAAAGAATTGAAAGCGGGGTCTCAAACAGATAACTGTACCCCTGTGTTCACAGCAGCATGACTCCCAACAGCCAAAAGGTAGAAAGAACCCAAGTATCCATGGACGGATGATGGATAGACACATGTGGTCCATCCACACAATGGAAAATGATTCAGGCTCGAAAAGGAAGGAGATTCTGACACTTGCTATACTGTGGATGGACCCCAAGGCCATGATGCTCAGTGAGAGAAGCCAAACACAGAAGGACAAGTACTGTCTGATTCCACTCATGGGGTCCCTAGAGGAGTCACATCCACGGAGACAGGAAGTAGATGGTGGGGGCCAGGGGCTGGGGGAGGGGCTGGGGAGTCAGCATTTCATGGGGACAGTTTCTATTCGGGAAGATAAGAAAGTTCTGGGGCTTCCCTGGTGGCGCAGTGGTTGAGAGTCCGCCTGCCGATGCAGGGGACGCGGGTTTGTGCCCCGATCCCGGAAGATCCCACATGCCGCGGAGCGGCTGGGCCCGCGAGCCATGGCCGCGGAGCCTGTGTGTCTGGAGCCTGTGCTCCGCAACGGGAGAGGCCACAGCAGTGAGAGGCCCGCGTACAGCAAAAAAAAAAAAAAAAAAAAAAAAAAAAAAAAGAAAGTTCTGGAGATGGATGGTGGGGATGGTTCCATGACAATGTGAATGTATTTAATGCCACTTAACTATGCACTTAAAAATGGTGAATTTAATGCCATTTGTATTTCAGCACACACACACACACACACACACACACACACACACACACACACGAAGATGCTCCAAGTGTTCACAAGAGCCTGTGTCTGTCCTGGGTGTGCGTGTGTGCAGCAACACAGCCCATGCATAAACAGGGCAACCCTGGTGGCCTCACAACACAGGTGACTGTCACCAGGTGGCATATCCACCACCCCACCCCACCCCACCCTCCAGGAGGTGGCTGAGCACATTAGAGTCCTAAGGGAAGGGTTCAGGGACCTGCTCCACTGAGCTTTCCTGATAATTCCCAAGGACGGAGGGGAGGGCAGGTGGGCAGGCATGGGGACCCGGCACCTCAGCTCCCACCCCCGGCTCCCTGGCTGTTTACTGAGCTTAGACGTGTCCACTCTGCTGGCCAAGCTGTTCCTGCCCTGAGATCAGGAAAACAAGGTCAGCTCAGGACATGGAAGCACTGCCCTGGCTGTTGTCCTTCTTGGTGGCTGTGGGGCCGGGACCCACAGAGGGTGGACCCCTGCTGGTCACCTCCCAGGGGCATGGGTTCTGGGCCAGGGGGCATGTTCTGTCCCCATGGTTCCCCAACTTCTTTCTCCCCCTCAGTCAAGGGGAGGGGCCCTGGGGCGGGGAGCAGGGGTCCAGGGCTCTCCAGCAACCTGCTGAAGGGCCTGGGGGTCCCTCACTCTGGTTTCCATGGATACCAGAGAAGCTGGAAGACCCCTGAAACCTTCAGGAAGAAGGAAGGCAGAGCCCAGAAAGGGGAAGGGCGTGGGGCTCGGGTGGGAGAACTCCAGTGACAGTGGGGTGACAGGACACGCTTCCCATCCGCCTAGAGCCTTCACTGTGCCACCCAGGGACACGGACTGCAGAGCTGATGACCTCATCTCCTCCGGCAGCAGCCCAGGGTGGCCGGGGCAGCTATCACCCCAATTTTACCAAAGGGAAACTGAGGGTGGGAGCAGATGCCTGCCTGACCAGGGGTCTCAGAGCTGGGAGGTGCCGAGGGACATGCTGCTTCTTGGGCCTGGCTCCAGTGTCCGGCCCCACCCCCAAGCATTGTAGAAACGGCCCTGAAACCCCCTGGGCCTCTGCCACAACTGCTGGGGGCGACTGGGGCACCCTCACCTTCTCTGTGCCTCAGTTTCCTAATCTGGAAAACAAGGTCAACTGATTGTTGCCATGGGTGGGGCTGGAACCCTCTATGGCTCCTTCCTGCCCTGAGGATAAGACGGTCTCTGCCCAGGGCCTCCTCGCTCCCTCTGCCTCACCTTGCACCCCTGCCCACCATCCTGGAACCAGCCTCTACTCCTAGGTACACACTGCTCCCGCCACCTGGAGGGTCCCTCCCACCCCAATTGGCTCCAGGGCATTGGCATGCTCAACTCAGACGTCACTTCCTCCAGGAAGGCCTCCCTGAAGCCCCAGAGGGAGCACCTCAGGCAGTGCTGTCACCATCAACTCACTCAACCAGGGTTTCAACTGGGGTGATTCTACCCCCCAGGGGACGTTGGGTAATGTCTGGGGACATCTGTGGTTGTCACGACTGGGGGGCTCCTGGTATCGAGTGGGTGGGGGCCAGGGATGCTGCTCCACACCCCACAGAGCCCAGGACAACCCCGCACCGAGAACAACCTGGCCTCAGTGTTCACAGTGTCCTGGGCCCTGCCCCTCGGCCCTGGGACGCAGGAGACCTGGTTGCTGGTTCGCCAGGGGCACGTGCGTGTGCGGCTGCCTCTCCTCCCACCTACTCTGCATGCCTGTCCTCACTCCGCAGCCCCGGCTCGAGCCAAGGACACCCACAGCTGGCAGCCTGGCTCTCTGTGGCTCTGGGCTGCCTGGCTTTGCGAGTCCTGCAGTCAGAGGGCCCTGGCTCCGAGCTCGCCTCTCGTCCGGGCAGAGCTGTGAATCGGCCGGTATGTTAGTCAAGAACCCAGGGATGGCGCGTCCCATTCCAGGAGGCTCACGAGCTCAGACCTTGGCCCCAGCTGCTGACTCAGCCAGGGAGCCAGAGTGCGGTCATCACTCCTTCTGGTGCACGATGAGTACATTCTCCGCTGGCCCCACCATGCCGCCGGTCCTGGTCACAGGCTCACCTCTCTGCTCAGGAGGTCAGGTGAGGATTCCTCCCGAGCCTCATTCTTTCTTTCTTACACTCGCTAAACATCCAGCCCGCAGTTGGGCGAGATCCCTGACCTGAAGGAGCTTACAATCCCAGCCTGGGTGACACATGCAGCTAATCTGAATGTCACAGAACAGTTATCGCGTGGCCCTGGGCCACTTACTCAGCCTCTCTCTGCTCCTAGTTTCTCTTCTATGACATGGAGATGATTATCTTTAATTGGCAGAGCTGAGGTGAGTTTCAGAATGAGCATGAGAAGGCAACAGGGTAGGTGTATCGATCAGCTACTGTTGCATGACAAATCACCACCAACTTAGGGTCTAAGACAACACCCTTTGTCATCTCCTGGTTTCTGTGTCAGGAAACGGGGGTGTGGCTTAACTGGGCCCTCAACTCGGGTTCTCAAAAACCTGAAATCAAGGGATTGGCCGGGCTGAGCTCTCATCTAGGAACTTAGGGTCCCCTTCCAAGCTCATCTGACTGGTTGGCAGAGTCCACTTCCCTGCAGTTGTAGGACTGAGGCCCCATTTTCCTGCTGGCTGTTGGGAGGCGGCTGCTCTCAGCTCCCATGGCCTCCTCCACGGGCAGCTCACGATGTGGCTGTTTGCTTTTTTCAAAGCCAGTAGGAGAGTGTCTGCTGTTGCTCTGGTCTCTCTCTCTCTCTCTCTCTCTCTCTCTCTTTCTTGTGGTAAAAAGCATACAACCATCCTAACCATTTTTAAACACACAGCTCAGTGGCATTAAGTACATTCACACTGTTGGGCAACCATCCCCATCATCATCTCCAGAACTTTCTCATCTTCTCAAACTGAAGCTCTGTCCCCCTGAAACACTGACTCCCCACCCCTCCCCCAGCCCCTGGCCCCCACCATCTACTTCCTGTCTCTGTGGATCTGACCCCTCTAGAAAGGCTTCTTCTGGTCTCTTGTAAGGGCTCGTCTGATTAGGTCAGGCCCACCCAGACAATCCTTGTGATGAAAGAACTCAAAAGTCCACTGATCAGGGGTCTTTGTTATAAAGTCCCTTGGGCCATATCACGTCAGCCTAACCACAGAGTGGCATCCCATCCATTCCAGGTTCTGCCCACACTGAGGAGCAGGGATAGGACAGTGTGTGGACACCAGGGGGGCGGGGATCTTTGGTGCCATCTTGGAATACCCCCTCCCGCGGGAGGTGTGCAGACATGGGGTGCTGCCACTGTATGGGCTCCCATGAGGAAGAAGCACACAACAAGCCCCCACCCCCTGGGGAGCGCCTACCATTCAGGGCGCAGAGAAGACAGCAGAGAACTCTGGGGAAGTTGAGGAAGCCTTGATTCCAACAACGGGATGTCTCAGCAGTCCTCGGAGCCTGGGCAGAATGGCTAGGGGAGGATGAGGGACGGTTCTCACCCCCCAGAGAGAACTGGGGTACCTCACTATAACTCCCGGCCCTCCCCGTCACTCCTCCCTCTGGTGGCCCTCCTGTGGATGCCAGGACTGCGGTGGTGACAGCGGGCCCGCCCCCTGTGCTCAGAAAGGGCAAGTGAGTCGCCTGGGGTGCCCGTGTGAGTGAGGGGTGCACCTGGATTTGAACCTGAGCCTTCTGGTGCTGGGAGCCTCCACAGAATTGCAGACCACTCCCCCAAGAGAATAAACCCACTGGAAGGGCTGGCTGCCTAATAAGGCGGCAGACAAGATGCCCAGAATTGTGGGAAAAGAGAGGCACGGCCCTGCACGACGAGAGTGGGGCACTGCGCCGCCCAAGGTTAGATGTTCGTATCTTTTTCCCAGCCCCCCCAAACACAGCAGGAAGAGCTCTCTCCACTCTGCAGACATGTGACAGTCCTACACACCCACAAATTAAACAGAGCCGAATCTGTGCACGTGACAGAGGGCCCAGAACTCTGCACACACGCAGTCCCTACGCCAACTTCCTATTTTTGTGCAACAGTTACACGAGATGCCTCCACTGAGGGGAGCTGGGGGAAGGGTGCATGAGATCGCTCTGTAGGGGTTTTGCAACTTCCTATGAATCTGGAATTATTTCAAATTAAAGTTTTTTTTAAAAAAACCAGGTGAGGGGACTTCCCTGGCAGTCCAGTGGTTGAGACTCAGTTTCCACTGCAGGGGGCACGGGTTCAATCCCTGGTCGGGGAACTAAGATTCCACATGCCCCACAGCGCGGCAAAAATAAATAAATAAAAATAAAGAACCAGGTGAAGCCACGGGTTTGTTTAGCTGTGACGAGGACAAAGCACGCTTTCTCCAAGCACCGCCTTTCTACCCCAACCCTGACCCACGCGCGGTGCCTCCAGCAAGGAAGGCGAGGGTAAAGAGACCCCCCTGCACGGTCCTGGTGGAGGCTCAGCATGGCTGGGTCTGGAATGACCATGCCCCCTTCTCCCCCTTTGTGGCCATAAGGATTCTAAGTCCCCAAACCCCTGCCCCCTGTGGACCAACCCCCAAGTGTGGGCAGGGCTGTGAACGTGATACCATTTCCCATATTAGGTGATTTCGTACAGAAGAAGGGATTTGGAGGGTGTACTTAAAGCCCAGAGTCAGTTGACTTTGAGTTGATCAAAAGGACAAATCACGTGGGTGGGCCTGACCTAGTCCAAGGGTAGGGCCCTCCCTGCAGTGAGAGACTGAGGGAACAGGGGGCCCACAGAGGAGACCATGAGGCTGGGCCAGGACCCGGCGGCCTCCAAGAGCTAAGAGTCGTCCCCAGCATGCTGTTAGAAAGGCAATGGGCACTTGGGCCTGACGACTGAAAGGAACCAAATCCTGCCGACAGCCTGCGAGAACTTGGAAGTGGATCCTTCCCCAGTCGAGCCTCAGGTATGAACTCAGCTCTGGCCAGGCCGAGTTAGACCTTGAGCAGAGGCCCCAGCCACACTGTGCCTGCAGTTCTGCCCCAATAGACAGGGGAGGTGTAAGGTGCTGAGCCTGTGGTGGCTTGTTACACGGCAATAGCTAGCTAGTACACTCCTCATGGGATGGCAGAGCAGACTGCCTGGGGTTTTACAATCACTGTCACATTTAGTCACACGCAGGGGATGCTCCTACAGCTCGGGAAATTCCAAGGGCTTTGGGAGCTGGGAGCCAGGACCCATGGCTGAAGTCCAAAATATGTATTTATGATAAGTCACAAGATCACACCCACCAAAGGCTCCATCTCCAACTGTCATCACACTGGGGGGTAGGTTTTAACATCTGAATTTGGGGGGACACCAATGGCAATTAGAAACAAGCTCCCAACACCCCAGTTCCCTGTGACCCTGCATTTTGCGGCACCTGCTCAGGTCCCCAACCCACCCTCAGCCCCCCGCCCGCCCCCCGCCCCAACTCCCAGGCCCTCCCCAGGCCATGCCTCAGTCCTATGTCATACACACCCACTGTGTACACTGTACTGGGACCTTCTGCACACAGACACACGTGTTTTAGCCTGGCGAGGCCTGGCATGCAGGTGTCGGCCGACTCAATGAATGAAGCAGTAGGGGAGGGAATAAGGAGGAAGAGGCACGTCCTCGGTGCCCACCGGCTCAGATGGAGTCAGGCCAGTGCGTTGCAGGGTGGAGAACTGGCCCTGGGGTGTGGGGAGCTCCTTCTGCCCACCCCAAATGGGCCACTCTTCAGCCTCCCGCAGCTCCCTCTCCTCCCCTGCCCCCCCCCTTCTTATCATATGTGACTGTCACCCTGTGCGTGTTTGGAGTCAAACGAGGCCTTGAATCTGTGACTCTACCTATGACCGCATGTGTGTATCATCCCTGCCCTGAGGGAGGCTGACTAGCAACGCGCCCGTGACTGGGGATACAGGGGTCTCTGTGCCTTGGTTGCCGCCTGGGCTGAGCCAGTTCTCGCTGCCCCACGGGAGGAAGCCCGGCTCTGCTGTATCAGACATGAGCCTCTCTGGGCCTCGATGTTCAGACTGGTAGAACCAGGTGGTAGCACTAACTAGTTCATAAGGGGATTAGCCCGCAGGGTCCGGAAGAGTGGGGCCTGGGTGGGAACCACGGTGAAAACTCACAGTAGAGCATAAAGAGAGTGAGCTCGATTGATCCTGGGAGCAAGAATCTTGTGGAGAAGGGGTCTCTCCTCCCACCCGCTGGGTGCTGCTGACATGGGGCCGGGACATCCTCTGGGGGGCCATCCTGGACACTGTGGGGTATGGAACAGCCTCCTTGGCCCCCACCCACTCATGCCAGGAACTCCCCAGTCATGACAACCACAGACGTCCCCAGACAAGGCCAGGTGTCCCCTGGGGGCAGGATCACCAGGGTGAGACCCTGCTGTAGGGGGTCAAACTCATGTCTGAACTGCCCCCACTGCCATGGGAAGCACCACGTGGCCTGCTCTCCAGAATCAGAGCTGCAGCCTGCAGGGCGAGGGCTCCAGGCCCTGCGGGCCGCAGCGGGGGCCCCCTTGGCCGGTTTCTGCGCGGGACCCCATAATTACATATGTATCGTATATGCTCTCTATCAGGAAGGCAGGGACAGCAGAAGCCGTGACCTTCCACGAGCAGAACGTTTTAAGGTTTTTAACTGTCTATCTTGGCAGTTCTTTCAGGAGAACAGCTTGTCCGTGGAGAGAACTGATAATAATGTACATTTCAACACACCCGGGACAGATCAGAAGTGGGTAACCAACCAGGAGAAAGAAACACGCTCTGGCTTGCGCGCTGGGTTGGAGTTTGCTCCCCACACCAGGGCCACTCTCTCAAGATAAAGGGCTCTAATAGGCGCTTTCAGCAGAAATGTTCGCAAACTCCCGGGAGAACAGGGGCTCTCAGAGAAACACCCTGCTGTTGGGAGGTCACGGAGTGCGGCATTCTCACCATGAGCGGGAGGGCTAGAGAAGTGCCTGAGAAATCGTTCTCAACCAAGAATCACCCCAGTCCGTGCAAAATCTTCTCATTTCCACCTTGGCCCCCTTTCAGGTGCTCAGTGGCCGCCTGGGGCTCACGGCTACCATACTGGAAAGCCCAGCTCTCTCTCAAAGAACAACGGCACCTCCATAAGGAAAGCCAGCACCACGAAGGCCCACACCAGAGCCCTGGCACAGCTGCCACGCTGTAGGGACACTTGCTAAGCCCTTCCATGAGGCAGGAACCAACTGGCTGTGGTCCCGGCCACTCAGAACTTCCAAACCAACAGGAAAATCCACCCAGTGGGGCCCTAAACACATCTAAAGACAGAGTGAGAGAGGGACCAGTGAGGCAGGGGTCTCACCCGGGCGACCCTGCCCCCATGGGACACTGGGTGATGCCTGGGGACATCTGTGGTTGTCACAACCGGGGGCTCAGGGAGGCTGCTCCACACCCCACAGCGTCCAGGCCCTGAGGTCAGCACTCCTGAGAGGGAGAGACCCCAAACTGGTCCATGATTCTAACTGACACATCAGTCCTGTGAGAGCTGGGGATTTTGCCCGCCCTGCTCACTGCCGTCGCCCAGAGCCTGGCCTGGGCAGACACTGGGAAATCCTTGCTGAGGGGATGGAGGAAATCTTTGGGAGGGTCAGCCAGTGCCTGGCCAGGCCGGGCAGCCACTGCCCAGGTGCCTGTACTGGGAGGTGACACACGTGACGCACGCCCGAGGGTGCCGCAGGGGGACACTGGGCAGATTCCAAATGAGGAGGCTTTGAGCGTGGCTGCCTGGGGCAGCCCCCGGGGGCCAGAGCCGCCGGCCCGGCTCCAGGCGACAGGGGAGAGAGTCACAGAAGCAAGACCCAGGCGTCACGGCGGGGTTGCCCACCCTCACCCTTTGGCCTTCGTTCCCTGGTCCAGGCTCTGCTCCGGCCACTGGAGGGTGCTGGGGCCAGGGCGGGTTCGGGGGTACAGGTGCCGTGAGCCCGCCAAGGTCACAGAGCCCGTGTTTTGTGCCTCCCTCTTACACCCAACGGACCCACAGAGGTCTGCAAGCGAGGGCGGGGGTGTGTGGTGTGTGTGCCCAGAACAGGGTGACCATGGGACCCTGGGGGCTGAACCAGAATGTCTCGGAGAACGTGGACGGGTGGTCACGGGTCTCCAAGAGGGCCAAGGGGTTGACTGAAGACAGCTGGGCGCCCCCTTGCACCCCCTCCATCAACATCCCTGCCTGGCTCAAGGCCGGCCCCGCCAGAGACCCCGTGGACTTTCACTGCCCCCTAGTGGCCGCCAGTGGGAACTACAGCACTCTAGGGAATGTCTCCAGCCCCAGACCCCAAACTCCGGGTCCTCTTTTAGCCCTGGTGTCTGCAGAAATTGAGTGCAGCAGATCAGCTTGCTGTCACCAGGATGGGTGGGTTGCTTGGTGACACCCTGGCTTTCCTGGAAAGGCGGCGGTCAAGCAATAGGAGACCCCCCTGCCCACCCCCGGTGCTGTGGGGAACTGGATGTGAGGACGCCTGCAGATGCAGAGCACAAGGCCTGGCTGGCAAACAGGATGTGCTCATAGTGACTATGAGACTAAAAAGCAATCAGGAAAAGCCCCAATTCCCCCCTTCCAGGAGCACATACAGGAGAGTAGGCTTCCTTGGAACAGAAAACCGCTGCAAGGCCAGTGGTGGGTACCAGCTCAGGGTACAATTCTGTCTCCCCCAGCGGTCTGTCACTGGGCACTGTTGAAAGGGAGGCTGGTCCTCCTCTGTGGGGGGCGTCCTGGGTACTCCAGGGTGTGGACCAGCATCCCTGCCCCCACCCCCTTGATGCCAAGAGCCCCCCAGTCATGACAACCATAGATGTCCCCTGACATGGCCCAGTGTCCCCTGAGTGGGGAGCAGGGGGTTGGAATCATGCCTGCGTGAGACCCACTAGCACAGCTGAATTTCAAATGGTACAAGGATTAAAGGGTAAAATACGCGATCCGAACAAAATGCAGGTGAATTGTCTTTTTATAATCTTGACATTTGGAGGAAGGCCACACAAAACACAAAGGAGAACGTGGGTGTGCGCGAGACATTTCAGATGCCCGATGACAAAACCCACTGTGAGCAAAGTGCAAAGACACACTCAGAAAAACATTCGCAGTGGACGGCGTACACACAGAGAAATAGAATTTAAACGCATCACTGGGACTTCCCTGGCGGTCCAGTGGTTAAGACTCTGCACTTCCAATGCAGGGGGCAAGGGTTCAGTCCCTGGTCAGGGAACTGAGATCCCACATGCCGTGTGGCGGGGCAAAAAAAAAAAAAAAAAAACTGCTGGGAGAGAAACCCCAACAGAAAGGACGCAGCTGGGCCATTTGCCTTAGAGAAACGGCTGCGCTCACGAAAAGGAAGCCTGGACGCAAGAGCTGAAATCCCCTGGGCTTGTCAGGTTGGCAAGGACGTAAAACTGAACTTGGGAGGATAGGGAGACGCACCCTGGGATGGGAAATGGTGCGTTTCTGGAGGTCTTTGTGGCTGAAGGTCAAAATGTAAATGAGGGCTTCCCTGGTGGCGTAGTGGTTAAGAATCCGCCTGCCAATGCAGGGGACACGGGTTCAAGCCCTGGCCCAGGAAGATCCCACATGCTGTGGAGCAGCTAGGCCCGTGTGCCACAACTACTGAGCCTGCGAGCCACAACTACTGAAGCCCGCGCGCCTAGAGCCTGTGCTCCACAACAAGAGAAGCCACCGCAATGAGAAGCCCACGCACCACAACGAAGAGTAGCCCCCTCTCACAGCAACTAAAGAAAGCCCATGCATAGCAACCAGGACCCAATGCAGCCAAAAATTAATTAATTAATTATTTATTTTTTAAAAAGAGAGTGAATTTCAAGTTGCATAGGAAATGTATAAAATATGATTTTTTAAAACTGTAGGGGGCTTCCCTGGTGGCGCAGTGGTTTAGAGTCTGCCTGCCGATGCAGGGGACACGGGTTCGTGCCCCGGTCCGGGAAGATCCCACATGCCGCGGAGCGGCTGGGCCCGTGAGCCATGGCCGCTGAGCCTGCGCTCCGCAACGGGAGAGGCCACAGCAGTGAGAGGCCCACATACCACCAAAAAAAAAAAAAAAAAAAAAAAAAAAATGTAAATGAGAACACTCAGACTTAAATTCACAGACAAGGCAAACCTACTTCCAGGAATTTACCCCAAAGGACAACCAAGGATGTAGGAAGTCTGCACGAGGACTTCTATCCCAGAACGTAGCAAAATTTAAAAAGAGAGAGAGAAAAAAAGGAAAACAGAAAAAGAAAATGAACACCCTCAAAAAAGCCCACTAATAAGACCAGTTAAATCAATTATAAAATTATTTTAAAAGAAATAAATTATAATTCAAATGACAATGTCCTACTGTATAGCACAGGGAATATCTTGTGATAAGCCATAATGGAAAAGAATATGAAAAGAGAATGTATGTATATGTATAACTGAATCACTTTGCTGTACAGCAGAAATTAACACAACACTGTAAATCAACTACACTTCAATAAATAAATTTTTAAATGAAATAAATTATAGTTCATCTATAACACCCGGCTTCAGGAAAGAAGATGGAAATCTAGGTTTATGGATGAGGGAAGATGCCCATCAAGGGAATGTGTACATCAAACAGAAAATCCTACTTCTCCAAAACCCCGTGCGTGTGGGAGAAGTAATTCACAGAGAGATTCAGGAGGACACTCACTGAGGTGTCAGCAGTAGTCCTCGATGGGTGGGGGGTTTGGGGTGACTTACCTCTCCTCTGTCCTCGTCTAAATTCACTTTCTTTTTACAGGAAGTTGGTCAGATGTTAACACTACAGAGAAGGGTTGAGCGGGGCTAGCTCGTCCCGCACGCTGCGCAGACACATACTCCCTGCGCGACCTCGCCCGGCTCCGGGCCGTTCTCCAAACTCCCTTCCTGCTTGGCGACTTTGTGAGACAGAGTTAACGCTGTGAATCTGTTTGGGGCCTTGGCGGAGCATAATCCGGCCAGACGGACTCCAGGGTTCCAATCTCAGCTTCTGGTCTTTGTCTGCAGGGACAGCCTCCCTCCCGAGCTGAGCTAAAATATATATGTTTTAACTTTACTGAGGTTCACTTTACACAGCATAAAAGTGGCCGGTTTGAAGGACACAACTCAGAGATTCTTTAGTCAGTTCACCAAGTCACGAGACCACCCCTACCCCTACCCCTACCCCACGCAGTTCTGGACCCTCCGCTTCGCCCTGTAAGACGCCTGGTGCCCAAGCACAGTTCTTCCCCATTCCCGCCCCAGCCCCAGCAACCCCGACTCACCTTTCTGTCCCTACACATTTGCCTTTTCTGGAAATTTCACCTGAATGGAATCATTTAGTGTCTGCCTTCCTGTCTAACATGTTTTCTTTTATACAAACACACACACACACACACACACTGAATGAGAATATACGTTATAAAGATGTCAGATCTCCCTCAAATTTCTTGCTAAATTGAACACAACCTGAATCAAAGATCCATCTGTATTTTTGTTAGAAACCGGAAGTTTATTCCAAAGACGGCCTGAAAGAGGAAACTCCACGGAAGTAGCAAAGACATTTGTGACAGAATCAGAGGAGCACGGAGTGTGGTCACTGCCTGGCAGGGAAACAGGCCTGACAATTACAGTCAATGAACCAGGTAGGCCATGGGGCAACCTCATTCATTCTCATGCTATTTCCTCTTCAAACATCACAAAAGCTACTCAAAGTCCTCTTGCGAATAAGACCATAAACAAACAAGCGAGCAAGAGTTAAGAGACCAGGACTGAGCTTTATTTTGCTCCTGACTTAATCTTCCTGAGGCCTTCGCCACATTTCCCGACCTGCTGTCCCACTGCGTTGGGTGATGGGGTTCAGATATCTGTCGCACCCCACGACTTAGCTCTGCTCTGGCCATCGACGGGTCACCCTCCACGCAAATAGGAAATGGAGTGAAGCACCGTAGACCCACAGTAGACCCCAATTAAGCCTTTTGAGGAGGAAGCTAAGAGCTGGGAAGCAGGTGGCACTGACGGGCCTGCGCCACTCTGCGCCCATCCTGGGTGCGCTAGGACCCACCCTGCCAGTCTCCCTGCTCTGTCCCCCTGCTCCTGGAGCCAAGGGCAGAAGACATTCCCTGTGGCTTCCGTGCCCTCTTGGTGGATAAGACGAGCCCTCAGAAACGAGCAGAGCTGGGAAGATGCAGGCGTACACGGCGAGGACACCGCCTGGACAGCAAACCCCAACCTCTTAACTCATCCTGGCTCCGAACCGCCAATCAAAGGCCTGCGCAGACACTGAACGTGGAGAAAAGAAAAACCTCAGGACACTGACCTGTGCTGGAGGCCTCGCTGTCTTCAGCACCGAGGTTCAGGAACCCAATGTCCGCTCCCTGGAAGAAAAACGTACCACGTTAGCTGAGCATGACTGGCCCTGAAATGCTCGGTGGGTGTTAGCAGTGTCCGCGTGGAAGACTCGTGCGCTTGTGAATAGACATAAAAATTGCTCTGGGAGCCTGGCCTTCTGGTTACTCTGCCAGACGTTGAGGACGGCACAGATAGGATGCTTCAAAATGCAGAGAGGGTAAATGTAACAAAGGCAATTTGCCAGAAAAATTTGTTAGTGATTTACAATGTTATCCCTGATGAAGTTTTCACATGCTCCAAAACTGAATTGGATGGAAGGGTTGGATGTTCACATGACCTTTGATAGTTTATAAAAGATGTTCACCTGTATCATTTGACCCCCAAGGTCCCCTGGGAGGAAGGGGAGGGGGCTGAGCCAACCCCCTGACCGAGGGTGCCCCAGAGTGCCCAGCTCATCGGGGGTTTGCCTGAAGCATGTGATCAACTAAATGCAATGTGGGATCCTGGAGGGGGTCTTGGGGCAGGAAAAAGACATTAGGGAAAACTAGTGAAACCTGAATACAGAGTAGATTGAGGTCGCAGAAATGTACCCACGTCCACCACTTGGTTGTCACAAACACACTGCTTATGAATGACGTGACCACTGGGAGAAATTAGGTGATGGGTAGACAGGAACTCTCATTGAAACACCTCTAAAATTCTAAAATTATTCTAAAATGTTTATTTTTTAAAAACTCGGTTAAAAGATTTAGGGAAAGAGGGGCTTCCCTGGTGGCGCAGTGGTTGAGAGTCTGCCTGCCGATGCAGGGGATGCAGGTTTGTGCCCCGGTCCGGGAGGATCCCACATGCCGCGGAGCGGCTAGGCCGGTGAGCCATGGCCGCTGAGCCTGCGCGTCCAGAGCCTGTGCTCCGCAACGGGAGAGGCCACAACAGTGAGAGGCCCGCGTACCGCAAAAAAAAAAAAAAAAAAAAAATTTAGGGAGAGAATTCCCTGGCAGTCCAGTGGTTAGGGCTCCACACTCCCAATGCAGGGGGCATGGGTTCGATCCCTGGTCGGGGAACTAAGATCCCACATTCTTCACGGCATGGCCAAAAAATAAATAAATAAATTTTAAAAAATATATAAAAATTTAGGGAATCCTCTTGCACTGTTGGTGGGAATGTAAATTGGTACAACCACTATGGAGAACAGTGTGGAGGTTCCTCAAACAATTAAAAATAGCGTTGTCATATGATCCAGGAATCCCACTCCTGGGCATTTATCCGAAGAAAACTCTAATTTGAAAAGATACGTGCACCCAAACATTCATAGCACTATTTACATTAGCCAAGACATGGAAACAACCTACATGTCCACTGACAGATAAATGGATAAAGAAGATGTGGTACATATATACAATGGAATACTACTCAGCCATAAAAACGAACAAAATAATGCCATCTGCAGCAACATGTATGGACCTAGAGATTATTATACTAAGTGAAGTAAGTCAGAAAGAGAAAAATACCATATGATGTCACTTATATGTGGAATCTAAAATATGGCACAAATGAACTTATTTACAAAACAGAAAGAGACTCAGATTTCAAAAACAAACTTTTGGTTTGTTTACCAAAGGGGAAAGGTGGGGAGGAGGGATAAATTAGGAGGTTGGGATTAACATACGCACACTACTACATATAAAATAGATAACCAACAAGGACCTACTGTATAGCACAAGGAACTCTACTCAATACTCTGTAATAACCTACACGGGAAAAGAATCTGAAAAAGAATAGATACATGTATATGTATAACTGAACCACTTTGCTGTACACCTGAAACTAACATAACATTGTAAATCAACTATACCCCAATATGAAAATTTAAAGTTAAAAATGATTTTTAAAAAGGGGGGGCTTCCCTGGTGGCACAGTGGATAAGAATCTGCCTGCCAATGCAAGGGACAGGTTTGATCCCTGGTCCGGGAAGATCCCACATGCCGCAGAGCAGCTAAGCCCATGTACCACAAGTACTGAGCCTGCGCTCTAGAGCCTGTGAGCCACAACTACTGAGCCTACATGCCACAACTACTGAAGCCTGCATGCCTAGAGCCCATGCTCCACAACAAGAGATGCCACTGCAATGAGAAGCCCGCACACCGCGATGAAGAGTAGCCCCTGCTTGCTGCAACTAGAGAAAGCCCGCGTGCAGCAACGAAGACCCAACACAGCCAAAAATAAATAAAATTTTTAAATTTTCAAAAATGATTAAAAAATTAAAATTTAAATGCTGGTTCCCTTTCTCTGAATTGAGGCTAATTTGTTGCCAATCAAAGGCCAGGATGGAGAACCGACATCCCCACCGTCACCGGCAGGTGGCGCTGTGGCCTCAGGAACGCCCTCTGGGCTCCAGGAGCAGCTAGAATCTCCTCCAGAAGCAGGATCTGCTCTACCGGGCCCGCCGCCTAGGATTGAACTGCTCTGGCCACTGAGGCCAGAGGGGTGCCCTGGAGAGCGCGGAGAGCCAGGCAGCAGTGGACCGCAGGGATGAGAGATGCGAGGGCCAGAGCAACATGCCCACAGACCTGGAGGCCAAGACTCGCCTCAACGTTGCAGGGACCGTCTATGCCTCCGATCCTTCAACTTTTTGTTTTTTGAATCAATGAAAGACTCACAACAAGTTGGAAACTAGTACAGAGGGGTCCCGGGTACCCTTCACCCAGCCCCCCAGTGGCGGCTCCTTACGCAACTAGGGGACATTAGCCAAACCTGGAGACGGTGACTGATAAACCAGGCACCTTTTTTTTCAGTCTTATTGAGATATAATTCTCAGGCCACACAATTTGCATAAAGTGGAAAATTCAGTGGTCTTTCTGTACATTCACAAAGTTGTGTGACCATCACCGCAATCAATCTTTGAACATTCTCATCACCCCAAGAGGAGACCCCGTCCCCATGAGCAGTCACCCCCCTCCCCCTCCCCAGCCCCTGACAACCAGGAACCTACTCTCTGTGTCTGTGGATCTGCCTGTCCTGGATGTTTCCCATCAATGGAATCACACCCTGTGGGTCCTGTGTCTGGCTTCTCTCACTGAGCATCGTGTTCTCGGGGTCCATCCACGTGGTAGCGAGTGTCAGGGCTTCACCCCTTTTCACCGCTGAGTGATGCTCCCCTGTGTGGAGGGGCACAGTGGGTGTATCCATCGTCCACTGATGGACATTCGGGCTGTTTCCACTTCGGGCTACTGTGAATCACACTGCTATGAACATGGGCAGCTTATGAATCATTGTTGAGATGGTGTCTCTCCCTCTCTGCCCTCACATCTACCATCTGCAAATCCCCCCAGGCCCCAGCCCTCTAATGTCCGCTGCTGGCTGTCCTCTAGTCCTTGGAGCTGGACTTGGGCAGTGAGGTGACCACCACAGAGCCTCCACCCCGGCTGTGCTCAGTCCAGACTGGCTTAGACCGGAGCAGACAAGGGCGAGGACGAAACTCGTGTCCACAGGAACACGTACCCGGGGCTCACAGACAGCAGGCTGCGAGGCACACCAGCTGGCGCCAGGCTGTCCCTGTGATCTTCATTGACCAAGATGCTAGGCTTTCACTTTCCCATCAGGGTGAACCCCGAGCCCCCCGTGAGGGGCCAGCAGTGGATCGAGGTCATCAGGAGGACCTGCTATAGAATCCGCAGAGATGGCGGCAAAATGAGAATGTGGGACCCCCTGTTCAAAAACTATTACAAATTTCAGGACGGTGACAGCAGAGCCCTGGGGTGCAGACAGGGTTGCATGAAGCTGGGCCTGCCGACCCCCTGCACACCCTGCCCTCAGAACTGCCGACAAGGCAGGGTCAGTAAATCTCAGACACAGACAACAAAAACGCCAGGTGCAAGGTGCCCAGCGCTGTGAGGGAGAAATAAATCACTGGAGGGAAGCAGACAGAACTTACAAGGGTGGTGATCAGGGGCCTGCATGGATAGGACATTCACCCACTCTTGTCATGGGCAAGACTTTTTTTCTTTTTATTTTTTGGCTGTGCCGCCCGGCTTGCAAAATCTTAGTTCCCCAACCATGGATCGAACCTGCGCCCCCAGTAGTGGAAGCGCAGAGTCCTAACCCCTGGACCACCAGGGAAGCCCCTGGGCAGCACTTCTTATGACCTGTGAGCCCCACCTCATCCACACTCTTTCCTTTTCTTTTCCTTTTTTTAAAAATTGAGACAATTCACCTACTATAAAATTCACCCTTTTGAAGCATCCAGTTCGGGCTTCCCTGATGGCGCAGTGGTTAAGAATCCACCTGCCAATGCAGGGGACACGGGTTCGAGCCCTGGTCCGGGAAGATCCCACATGCCGCGGAGCAACTAAGCCCGTGCACCACAGCTACTGAGCCTGCACTCTAGAGCCTGCGAGCCACAACTACTGAGCCCACGTGCCACAACTACTGAAGCCTGTGCACCTAGAGCCCGTGCTCTGCAACAAGAGAAGCCACCGCAATGAGAAGCCCACGCACTGCAACGAAGGGTAGCCCCCGCTCGCTGCAACTAGAGAAAGCCTGTGCATAGCAACGGAGACCCAATGCAGCCAAAAATAAATAAATAAATACATTTATAAATAAATGAAGTGTCCAGTTCAGTGTCTTTTAGGAGATTCACAGGGTTGTGGCATCATCACACTAATCCCGGGACACTGTCATCCCCCCTGAAGACACCTAGTGCCCATCAGCATCACATGGTTCAAAGCTGAGTCTCCCCTGAGCGAGGCGAGATCCCAGACCGCGGGAAGAGCGTGTGCTCTGCTCACCACGGCAGCTCACACTGCTGTTACCGCCGGCCCACAACAGGTGCTCGCTAGTTCTGGGGATTCTGCACAACCCAGTCAGTGCCAAGGGCATAGACTGGAGAGCCCTATGGATCTGGGGTGAGCGGGCCAGCCCCACACAGCTGGGTGGTGTTAGGCGAGGCCCACTCCTGTCATCAAGTTCCATGAGACTGTGACCTGCATTTTTTTGTAATTCTTTTTGCTTTAATTGAAGTATACTTGATTTACAATATCATGTTAGTTTCAGGTACACAGCATAGTACATACATACTGTGATTCAGTAATACATACACACAGACATATATATATTCTTTTTCAGATTCTTTCCCTTTATAGGTTATTACAAAATATTGAGTTCCCTATGCTATACAGTAGGTCCTTTTTGGTTGTTTATTTTATACATAGTAAGTAGTGTGTATATGTGAATCCCAACCTCCTAATTTATCCTTTCCCCCACCCACCTTTCCTCTTTGGTAACCATAAGTTTTAGAAATAAGTTCATCTGCATCCTTTTTTTTTAGATTCCACATATAAGTGATATCACATGATATTTGTCTTTCTCTGTCTGGCTTATTTCACTTAGTATGATAATCTCTAGGTTCATCCATGTTGTTACATGTTGCATTATTTCATTGTTTTTTATGACTGAGTAATATTCCATTGTGTATATGTACCACATCCTCTTTTTCAATTCCTCTGTTCACGGATATTTAGGCTGCTTCCATGTCTTGGCTATTGTAAATAGTACTGCTGTGAACACTGGGGTGCATCTGTCTTTTTTTTTTTATGTTCTTTTTAAATTTATTTATCTATTTATTTGTGGCTGTGTTGGGTCTTCGTTTCTGTGCGAGGGCTTTCTCTAGTTGTGGCGAGCGGGGGCCACTCTTCATCGTGGTGTACGGGCCTCTCACTGTTGCGGCCTCTCTTGTTGCGGAGCACAGGCTCCAGACGTGCAGGCTCAGTAGTTGTGGCTCACGGGCCTAGTTGCTCTGCGGCATGTGGGATCTTCCCAGACCAGGGCTCGAACCCTGCATTGGCAGGCAGATTCTCAACCACTGCGCCACCAGGGAAGCCCCATCTGTCTTTTTTAATAATGGTTTTCTCTGGATATATGCCCAGAAGTGGGATTGCTGGATCATATGGTAACTCTATTTTTAGTTGTTTAAGGAACCTCCATACTGTTCTCCATAGTGGCTGCACCAACTTACATTCCCACCAACAGTGTAGGAGGGTCCCCTTTTCTCCACACCCCCTCCAGTATTTATTGTTTGTAGATTTTTTGATGATGGCCATTCTGACTGGTGTGAGGTGATTCCTCATTGTAGTCTTGATTTGCATTTCTCTAATAATTAGCGACTTTGAGCATCTTTTCACGTGCCTTTTGGCCATCAACCTCCATCTTGCTAGCAGACTGTTACCTTCTCAGCGTGCATGCTCTGGTGAAGCAATCAGCTGTGTCGGAGAGGCCCACGTGGCAGGGGACTGAGGGTGGCCTCCAGCAGAGCCAAAGAACCAAGGCCCCACAGGAGCTGAATCCTGCCTACAACCATACGAACTTGGAAGCAGCAACTTCTCCAGTTGAGCCTTCATATGAGACCCCAGCCCCGGCTGACACCTTGACTGTAACCAGTGAGACAGAGGCCCTGAACAGAGGACCCAGCTAAACCAAACCCAGATTCCTGACCCAAAGAAACTGTGAAATAATAAAAGTGTGTTGTCACTAAGTTTGTAGTGATTTGTTACACAGCACTAGCTAACTAATACAATAGGAGACTATTTAAATAAATCATACAGTAGAATAATAGTTTCTGAACACATACGTGCCAGTCTCTGTGCTGAGTTATATATATATATATATATATATATATATATATACACACACACATATATATATCCACTCATTTATATATATATATATATATATATATGCTCATTTAATTATCCTAACAAATATTATAATTCACTTCTTATGAAGGAAGAAATGGAGTCACAGAGGAAGAAAATAAGTTGCTCAAGGTCACGTGTGAGCACAGCCAGGCCTTAAAGGCAGGTCGGACAGACCCCAGGCATGAATTCCTAGTCATTTCCCAATACTGGACAGGCAGATGAGAAATATTAGATAAAGGTGAAATGATAAACAAGAGCAGGGGTTACCAAGCTCTGGCCCATAGGCCAAATCTAGCCCACTGCTTCCTTTTGTAAATAAAGTTTTATTGGCACACAGCCACTCCTCTTTATTTCTGGGTCATCTGAGCCTGCTTCTGCACTACAACTGCAGAACTGGGTAGTTGCCACAGAGAGTGCAAGGCCTGCAAAGCCAAATATACACACTCTGGACTTTACAGAATTAGTTTGACAATCCCTGAACCAGAGTTAGATTCCAGAGGGCTCTGCAGGCCAGGAACAGAGAAATCTTAAAGTTTTTGAGCAGAGAGAAACACTGCAAAAACCACGGTGGTGCATCTCATGTCCTGGAATCCTCCAGCGGGGAGGTCCCAAATGTGAGGCAGTGTCACACTAACTGATTAATCATCATCTTCAAAGTTACAAAATAATAACGCTTGTGATAAAAAGAGAAACAAGGAGAAGGCACATGCAGCTTCAAGGCAAAGTCCCTAGTTGGTTCTGAGTCATGACTCTGGCGTTTCATGTCTTGCTTCAGAAGGACTTCCCTGCAACTAAGGAGCCTGCCTGCCGCAATTAAGACCTGGTGCAACCAAATAAATAAATAAATATTTTTTTTAAAAAAAGGACCTCCCTAATTCCCCAAATTTTCCTTTTAAAAATCTTTCATTTTGGAATAATTGTGGATTTAGAGAAAAGTTGCGAAGCTAGTACAGAGCGTTCCCAAACACCCCGACTCGGCTTCCCTCATGTTAACACCTTAGAGCAGAGGTCGGCCAATCTTTCCACAAAGGACCAGATGTTCACTATTCAGGATTTGTCAGCTCCAGGCTCTCTGCTGCATATTCCTGTTTGTCCGTTTCAACCCTTTAAAAATGTAAAAGGCACTCAGCTCCTAAGCTGTATAAAAATAGGCCAAGGATAAACAGTATGCTGCATCCATACAGTGGAATATTATTCAGCCTTGTAAAGGAAGGAGATTCTGACACCTGCTACAACACGGATGAAACTTGAGGGCACGATGCTCAAGGAGCCAGACAGAGAAGGACAATACTGTCTGATTCCACTCACCTGAGGTCCCTAGAGTCACATCCATAGAGACAGGAAGTAGATGGTGGGGACCAGGGGCTGGGGAGTCAGGTTTCATGGGGACAGAGCTTCAGTCTGGGAAGATGAGAAAGTTCTGGAGATAATGGTGGGATGGCTGCACAACAATGTGAAGGTGCTTAGTGCCGCTGAGCTGCACACTTAAAAATGGTGAAGATGGTAAATTTTATATTATGTATATTTTACAGAATAAAAATTAATTAATTATAATTTAAACACAGCTAATTAATACAATTTTAAAAACAGGCCAATGTAGGCTGGATTTGACCCCCAGGCTCATTTGCCAACCTCTGATGTCCATCACCACGGTATGCGTTTGTCACCACCAAGAAGCCAACATTGGTACATTACTACCAACTCCACACTTTATCCAGATGTCACCGGTTTCTCCACAAATGTCCTTCTTCAGTCCCAGAATCCCATCCAGATCCCACAGTGCATTTAGGCACCTCTCTTTTCTTGAACTGAGTTCTCTCTGGAGCCTCATTTTAGGAAAATTTAGAGCCTCCGGGTCACTCTGCAAGAAAGCTCAGATGAAGGAGGGGTGGCAATGAGGAAAGCTGGTGGTCGCCGCTCGGGGCCTGGTGTGTGCACACTGCCCTAGCGCTGTCGCGTTGGGTCACGGGAGCAGCACATCAGGTGCCAGGCGGGACCACCACCAACGCCGGCCATGTGGCCGCCCCGGAGCTCGGGAGACCTCACAGCCAGGAAGGGGCCACTGCAGCATGTCTCTCCCGCTAATCTCTGTGTGGATGGATGCAAGCTTCCAGTTCTCTGGGCACAGTCCCAGCAGTGGAACCTTGGTGTCATTTGGCAAGTCCACACTGGACTTTCTGAGGAACTGCTGGACTGTCCTCCAAAGTGGCTGCTCCATTTTTCCTTCTCGCCCCCTTCTCGGCCATGTACTCAAAAATCTTAGTATTGTTTTTATTTAATTATTTCTTTGTTTGTTTAAAATCTTTATTTTATTATTTTATTTTTATGACTTATTTTTAATTCTTATCTCATTACTTTATTTTATTTATTTATTTATTTATTTTTGCGGTACACGGGCCTCTCACTGTTGTGGCCTCTCCTGTTGCGGAGCACAGGCTCCGGATGCGCGGGCTCAGTGGCCACGGCTCACGGGCCCAGCCGCTCCGCGGCATGTGGGATCCTCCCGGACTGGGGCACGAACCCGTGTCCCCTGCATCGGCAGGCGGGCTCTCAACCACTGCGCCACCAGGGAAGCCCTATTTTATTATTTAAAAATTATTTATCTTCTTTCATTATGTATTATTTTTATTATTTAAAAATGTTTATAGCAGCACTATACACAGTAGCCAAAACATGGAAACAACCTAAATGTCCATCAACAGATGAATGGATAAAGACGATGTGGTTATATATACAATGGAATACTATTCAGCCATAAAAAAGAATGAGGGACTTCCCTGGTGGTCCAGTGGTTAAGAATCCGCCTTCCAATGCAGGGGACGCAGGTTCGATCCCTGGTCTGGGAACTAAGATCCCACAGGCCATGGGGCAATTAAGCCCGTGTGCCACGACTACAGAGCCCACGCACTCTGGAGCCTGCACAGCACAACTAGAAAGAAGCCTGCACACCACAACTAAGACCCAATGCAGGCAAAAATAAATACATAAATATTTTAAAAATAAGAAAGAAATAATGCCATTTGCAGCAACATGGATGCAACTAGAGATTATCATACTAAGTGAAGTAAGTCAGACAAAGACAAATATTATATGATATCACTTACATAAAATATGATACAAATGAACATATTTACAAAACAGAAACAGACTCACAGACAGAAACAAACTTATGGTGACCAAAAGGGATGGGGGCTGGTGGAGGGATAACTTAGCAGTATGGAATTAGCAGATACTACTACATATAAAATAGATACACAAGGACCGACTGTACAGCACAGGGAACTATATTCAGTATCTTGTAATAAAGTACAATGGAAAAGAATCTGAAGTTGTACACCTGAAACTAACACAATATTGTAAATCAACTATAGTTTAATAAGTAAAATTTAAAAAAAAAGAACAACAGTAGTATTTAGTATGTGTGAAGAACATATTTACAAAAGTGTGATTTCTGTTCACTGCACAGATTCCATGGTACATAGCCTGGTGATTTTCTGTCTTTACAAACTGTTCACTGACCTGGCAAAGAAAATTGCCTTGACATGAATAAATAAGTATTCGTTCATTAGCTGTGCTTAATTAACACAAATAAAACTGATGAACCCCCCAAATTATTTTTATCTTCTTTCATAATTATTCATTATTTTATTTTTTTCCTTATTCTATTCGTTTTATCAGAATAATTCATTATTATTTTATTATTACTACTTCATTTTATAATTATTATTGTGTGTATGGGTCTGGCCTGTCTAGTCTTGGAAGGTCAGGTAATGACTCATCGGGCAATTTTGACCGAGTGGAGGGTGGGAACTAGGAACCCTCTCCGTTTTCGTAGCGGACGGAGCTCTCTGATTTGAAGAGGTTTGCACCCGATGCGGGGTGGGTTCCTGCTTGAACACCCAAGAGGCCGACACTGACAGGAACCTCCACCCATCCAAGGTCATATGGGTGTGGCAGCCCAACCTCTTGTGTGGGGTATTCCAGGAAAATGCTTTTTCTTTCCTTTTTTTAATTGTTGTTTTTCACTTCGCACCTAATGCAATAGGAGCTGGAGACCAACCACCTGCAGTTCTTAATTCCCAATTCGCTGAGCCTGGGGTGGGGGTGGGGGGCCTCAAGCATCTCAGCAGGACCTGGATGGAAAAGCACAGGACCTTTCGCAGTGCGGCCGCAGGGAGGTGCACTGGTGTGACCGCCTCGGAGGCCAGACGTTCATCCCCGTCTCAGGGGCCTTAACTTATCCCCATCTGCAGTCGCCTTCACCACATAAGGTGACACATTCACTAGTTCTGGGGATCGGGACACGGATGTCTTTGGGGGTTCATTATTCTGCCTACTGCACACTGTAACACCCGACAATGTGAGTGAATCTAGCCCTAGAACAATGCATTTAAAAGCAGATCCCCAGGACTTCCCTGGTGGCGCAGTGGTTGAGAGTCTGCCTGCCGATGCAGGGGACGCAGGTTCGCGCCCCGGTCCGGGGAGATCCCACATGCTGCAGAGCAGCTGGGCCCGTGAGCCATGGCCACTGAGCCTGCACGTCCGGAACCTGTGCTCCGCAACGGGAGAGGTCACAACAGTGAGAGGCCCGTGTACCACAAAAAAAAAAAAAAAAAAAAAAAATCCACCTGCCAACGCAGGGGACAAGGGTTCGATCCCTGGCCCAGAAAGATCCCACATGCCGCGGAGCAACTAAGCCCATGCGCCACAAGTACTGAGCCTGCGCTCTAGAGCCTGCAAGCCACAACTACTGAAGCGCACCCGCCTAGAGCCCATGTTCCACAAGAGAAGCCACTCCAACAAGAAGCCCGTGCACTGCAACGAAGAGTAGCCCTGCTCACCGCAACTAGAGAAAGCCCACGTGCAGCAACAAAGACCCAACGCAGCCAAAAATTTTAAAAATAAATAAAATAAATAAATTCATAAACAAAAAATTAAAAAAAAATAGAAGTACTATAAAAAGCGGCCTATTAGAAGAGGGACGAATTAGGAGGGTTATACCGAGAACCAGGAACCCTGATGAGAGAAAGAAAGAAAAGGAGGGAGGGAGGAGGGAGCCCATCATAGCCCAGATGACGGCTCTGCGCTCACACTTGACCAGCCGATCATCAGGCTGTTGTGGACAGGACCCAGACACAAGCTGGGTCAATCCTGGCCAAATGGATTTTCTACGTTTCCCCCAAAGCCCCTGCCAGTATCATAACAAGATCATACCATCAGGATCAAGAGTTTCTGGCCACTCCAGCCTGGATTAACCTACTCCGGAGGCTGGGGACCATGGAGGCCCCATGAGCGGATCAGACAAGAGCCCTAATAGAATCACGCCCTGGGATTACTCCCAAATCTCACTTGGCCGATGGAAAGCATATTCTGGCCAGTGTTGAGCTGATTTCTACAAGATCGCGCCAGGCAGCAGGCAACCTCTTTCCTTCTCTCGCTGCGCGGGCCAGACTCCGCACATCAGCCTGACTCTCACCCATTCCCATCACCACTCCCCGCCTGGGAGATTCAGTGCCTTCCACCTCCTGGCGTGACACTTTCGGTGAGGCCCCTCTGCTCCACACTGCGTGGCACGCAGAGATGGGACCATAGATACGTGTCCTCCACCCACCCTGTTGCTGTCGTCAAAGCTTTGCGGGGACGAGGGTGAAAGTGGCTAAAATAAGTGGACAAAAGGCATCCCAAGTAGGGTTCCAGGAATTGCAACTCCACCCAGATTGCCCTGGGAATGGACCGTGCCCCTAATTCCTGATAAAATCACAATCTCAGTCACTCCATAGCGCATCTCTCTGTGGTGGCAGGTGGTGTGCCCTTTTATTTCTTTTAGTTTTTTAGGGACATTGGGCAACTAATGTTCCCATCCTGACTGATTTCCAGAGCTACGTTCACCTGCTGTGGCAGTGTCTCCAATGCTCCCAGCCTCCTGAGATTCACGGCCTTTCTGCAGTCTCCTCCCACTTGGTATCAGGGTCTTCGTGACCAATTCCACATGACAGCCGTGATAGCAGGTCACTTCTAAGATCAGTCATAAAAGACGTGTGGTTTCTGTCTGCTCTCAGGGAGCCGGCCACCATGTAGTGAGGAGGCTCAAGCAGCACCATGGGGGCCCATGTGGACAGGAGCCATGTAAGGGGCCATCTGGGAAGCAGCTCCTCTGGCCCCATCGAGCCTTTAGATAAGGCAGCCCCGGCTGACGTGTGCTTTACAGACTCCTGAGGGACCCCGAGCCAGAACCACCAAGTTAAGCTGTTTCCAGGTTCCAGACCCATACAAACTGAGAGAGTAAATGTTGGTTGTTTAAACTAAGTTTTTAGGGTAATTTGTTACACAGCAAGAGATGACTGATACACCTGCCATCTGGGCTGATTCACCAGACAGCTCCATGTATATTTTTTTCAACCAGTATGATTTTCTAATGGCAAGCAACTAACAGCATTGGATTTTTCATTTTCTTGTTTTCCCATCTATAGACCTGATCATCTGGGGGGACACAAGAGACTAATGGGACACAGTAAATTCAACGAGGGGAGAGCAGTAGAACAACTGGGACAAGAAAAGGAAGCCTTTGGGGTCTCACAGATCATCAAGAAATACCAGCAGCTGGTTCTGAGACTGAACAAATCCACTGCCTTGATCTGCTTCTCTCTGAAGCAGGGTCTTGCCCTCGGCCCTCCTGACGTGGGGGCGTGTCGTTCTGTGGGGGGCCGTCCTGGGCACTGTGGGGTGTGGAGCAGCATCCCTGGTCCCCACGCACTCATGCCAGGAGCCCCTCCACCAGCTGTGATAAGCACAGATGTCCCCAGGCGTGACCCAGTGTCCCCTGGGAGGCGAGATTGCCCCCAGTGGAGACCCTCTGCTCTGGCATGCCCCTCATGGGCAGGAATGGCAGGGACCCAGCACCTGGCGACAGGCAGATCCCCCCGGCCCAGGCCCCTTCTGGGAACCGAGTGGGTGGGCCCAGGAGGTCTGAGCCCCCTTCCCTTCCCACAGCGACATCCCACCAGCGTGTGGCAGGCGCACCTTGCCTCACTGGAGGCTCGATATAGACACTCTCTGCAGTTATCACCCCAGCCTTCACTCATCACCACAGCAACCATCTAAATGTGTCACCCTGAGGAGCTCTGATTGCATGAAGTGGGAGGAGAAGCCTGGGGGTGGGGGACGGCAGCCTGAGCCTCACCACCTGAGCTCCTGAGCCCCGGCAGAGACTCGCGGGGAGGCACCCGGGGCAAACACGCTGCTCCAAAGCCACGGGACTGAACAGATCAGGGGCCAGCACACCCCAATCAGACAGGACAAAAAAGGTCCTGGCATGCTTGACCCAGGGGTTAAAGGTCTCTGAGGGCTCAGCAGAAAGCGGGAAAGGAGGCTGCTGCCTTCAGCTCTGTGTCCTGGTGCCTTAGAGACTCCCAACCCTCCTCCATGTAACACAAGGTGGGGTCTCCTTGCTTTTTACCATCTGACCCCCGGGGGTTGATTCTGCTTCTTGATGTGAGCAGGGAACAGATTTAATATTTCCCCAAATAATTAATATAGGGTCTCCCCCGTCAGCCCTGCTGACACTGGTCGGGTCCTCCTCTGTGGGGGGCCGTCCTGGGTGCTGTAGAGGTACAGCAGCAGCCCTGCCCCCATCCACTTGAGGGCCAGGGCACCCCCAGTGTGACAACCACAGACGTCCCCAGACCTCTCCCACTGTCCCCCTGGGGTCCAGATCACCCCACTATGCTAGGCAGCAATCATCAGACCCCCCCCCAACCTGGTGCTGTACTGTATGGGGGAACGGGCGACTGCTTTGGGAAGAGGACCAATTTCCAACAGAAAAAAAAAAACAAAACCATGTACACACAGATTTCGTTTTCCACTCAAAATTAAAATAGCTTCACTCAGTCCCCCGGAAGGGGGTGGGTGAGGATAGATATTACTGCATCTGAGAGGCAGCATGGGCGGCGTTCAGTCCCACCTTCATGACTGACTAAGGCCCGCCTGTGCCTCAATTTCCAAATCTGTGACATGGCAATGACGTCAGCACCCCACACCTGAGCAGGTTGGTTTTTTCAGGTTAAATAAGTGAACATCTATAAAATGCAGAAATCAGTGCCTGGCATATTGTTAATAGCATATAACTTCTTTATTAGTAGGACTTCTTCATAACATTAGAACATCTATTAACTGCTTTGTTGACAAGGCCAGGGCTCAGCAAAGTGTTTCTGTGAAGGGCCAGTGGCAAATACTTTGGGCCACTGTCGCTACTACTGGACTTGGTCAGTCATCGACCAGTGGGTGAGGCTCTGTGCCGACAAACATTTACAAACCCAGGTGGCTTGGATCCGGCCCAGAGGCTGTAGCTTGCGAGCCCCAGACTGGACGATGCTCTATGACGAGATGGCACCAGTGCTCACACGGAGGCACCGCTGCAGAGGGAAACGAGATCCCGGGTCCTAACCAGAAGGACCCCGCTGCCCCTCACCATCACCCAGCAAGATCATCCCAGGCCATCTGCAACACGAAACCTCACCACCACAGAGGCATCATTTCTCTTAGATTCAGAGAAGGGGCTGTTGCTTCCCCATCACCTTGAAAAAAAGTCATGGGCCGACTTCTGTTAGCAAATACCTCCTCTTTATCAACCTTGGCTGCAAAAGGCATCCAAAATATCTCGACTTGGTGAGCAAAATATTTTCTTATCATTCTAGATAGGGCAGTTTACCATCTGCAAAATCGCCACCGGTAACGGCCCCAAGTAATCCTTCCCTAGAGGGAGAAATGGTTACTGGGGACAGAGAGTCTGAGAAAACCTCTAGAAGATGTGACGGTGTCCTGTGGATCCTGCATGTGTCCTGAGGCAGAAAAGGGGCATCAGGGGAAAATGAAAGAAATCCAAATGAAGTATGGACTTTAGTTAATAATGACATATCAGTATTGGTTTCTTAATCGGGACAAATGTACCAGATTTGATGTAAGATGTTAAGAACGGGGGGACTGGTTGCGGGGGGGGGGGGGGTACGTGGGAACTCTCTGTACTGTCTTCCCAATTCTCCTGTGAATCTAGAACTAGTCTGAAATGAAAAGTTCATTTAAGAAGAAAAAGGAAAGAAGGGAGTGATGACAATTAGCTACTTATGTTCAAGAAGGCTTTGAAATGTGATTGAGGGAACATTCAGTTCCTGTGACAGCATCCAATAATGACAGGGTTATATAAAGCCCAGAAAAGAAAAGACGCTAAGAACAGGATATGCCAATCAGCAGGGGAAGTTTGCTCCCAGGAAAGGAGTGAGGAGGGGGAGAAAAGACAGGTGGCTGAGTGGCTCCTGGGACAGCCATGGTGGACCCTGGCACAGGGGCTGCTTCACATGAGGAATCTTCTGGAACATCCCAGGCGGATCCGGGCAACGTGGCGCATCCACTAGGAAGGCCATGGCGCCCAGGCGGTGCTGGAGCGAGGCCTGCTGAGTGCGCAGCCAGCGCCTGGGCCTGGGGGAGGGCAGCGGTTTTATGGATGGAGAGTTCTGGAACATGAGGGTGAAGCCGTAGTCCAAAGAAAGACAGACAGACAGCTAATACGACTCGGCATGCTGGTCTTTGCAAGTTGACTTATTGGACACTCTTATCTACATCAGGGTTTCTTCCTCTCGGCCTTGCAGACATTCAAGGCTGGGTCATTCCCTGTCAGGGGCGTCCTGGGTGCTGCGGGGTATGGAGCAGCCTCCCTGGCCCCCACCCCCTTGATGCCAGGATCACCCTGAGTCGTGACAACCACAGATGTCCCCAGACAGTGTCCCCTGTGGCAGGACATCCCAGATGAGAACCACTGACCTACAACAGCTAACAATCTACATATGGGTCCATAGGAGCATAATTATCCTCACTCTCCAGATGGGGAAACTGAGGCTCCAAGAGGCAATAAAGCCAGCCTTCGGCCACCAAGTTGGGAGGAAGCCTCGGAAGGAGATGGGCAGTGCTGATCTATCAGCGCGTGGGCCAAATCCTGCCCGCCCCTTGTGTTGGTAAATACAGTTTTGTTGAAACACAGCCACACCCATTCACTTATACATCAGCTATGACATTCGCTCCTACAAAGGACCAGCTGGCCCGTAAAGCTGAAAATATTTACCCCCTGGCCCTTCATAGTGTTTACTGGCTCTGCACAAAGATCCTCTCTCACCGCCTCAAAGCCCCGCAGGGTTCTCTTCTCAGACTAAGTGTTCACTGAAGCTTCTGTTGGAGGAATGAAGACAGCAGAGGCAGCTTCCCTGGAAGTGAAAGGAGTTCGGGCTGGTTCTGCCTGGCTCTGGCCAAGGAGGCCTGCCCCACGATCTATCCGCTCCTCGGCCAGAAGGGGGTCTGCCCACTCCCCGACTGCCAGCCCCGCCCCAGCCCGGCCCCAGGGAGCGCGTGTCATAGTAGGTGTGCAGGAGTGTCGGGGTGATTAGCGGCTGGCAGCCCCCCAGCCTGTCTGCCTCTGAGGCTGCGGTGCGTGGGCTGCGCTGTGATCTCAACCTCGCTCTCACGTGGGATGGAGCCAGGCTTCTGCTCTGTGCTCTGGTGTTGGCGGGAACCGCGTCTCCCTGACCCTGCAAGGTCAGCCCTGCAGCCTCTGGAGGGTAGAACGTGCTGAGCGAGGACGGGCACAGCTGCCCCAGCTCACCTTCCCAGAGCCCCAGCTGCCTCGGTGCAGCTCTGGTCCCCGTGCTGAGACCCACAGAATACGCTTTCATCTGAAGGTCACCTTTGGCCAGGCTTTCTCCTCATCAGCACTGCGGTCACTTTCTGGGGTGGAGCAGCATCTCTGACCGCCCCCCCCGTCGATGCCAAGAGCACCCCCAGTCGTGACCAACACAGATGTCCCCAGATGTCACCCAGTGTCCCCTGGGGGCAGAATCACCCTGAGTGAGACCCCCTGGGTTAGGGATTCCACAGACACCCAGGAAGCTGTGACCATCTGACCTCTGAGGTCTGGGATGCTGCACACATTTAAATATACACCTGAGTGGGAGGGAGAGGAGGTGACTCAAAGACAGTGGGGGTGACCCTGGCTTACACCATCTGACCATTGGGGATTCTGGTGTCTAGTAAGAGCTAGGGACCTAACTCAATTGTTTTTCCAAATAACTAACACAGGATTTCTCCCCTTTGGCACTGTGGACATTTGGGGCCAGATCATTCTCTGTGGAGCCGTCCTGGGCACTGTGGGGTGTGGAGCAGTGTTCCTGCCCCACCCACTCAATGCCAGGAGCCCCGGTCGTGACAACCACCGATGTCCTGAGACATGGCCCAGTGGCAAATATGGAAACCACTTGCTCCGTTGAAAGTAACTCCTTGGCAGTAAGCACTGGACTCTACCCGTCACTCAGAGGCCAAACTAGGGAGGCAGAGATGAGGTGAAACCAAAAGTCAGGCCGCAGCAATCCAGGCACCTCCGGATGTTCCATACCTGACAAGTTCCAAATATGTGGTTTGCTGGGGGGTTCTGTTTTGGTTTTCCAAACCTTGTTTACTTCATGACCTGACCCTCACCAACTGTATTCATTTCCTGGGGTTGGCCGCAACAAATGACCACAGGCGGGGCGGCTTCAAACCACAGAAACGTATCCTCTCCCAGTGCTGGAGGCCAGAAGCCCGAGCTCAAGGTGTCCCCAGGGCTGGTTCCCTCGGAGGCTGTGAGGGAGGAAGTGCTTCCTGCTCTCTCCCAGCTTTCGGGGCTGCCGGTGATTCTTAAAGAATTCTTAAAGTTCTTGACCTGTAGACACATCAGCCCAATCTCTGCCTCTGTCATACACAGCCTTCTTCTCTGTGTGTCTGAGTCTTCACGTGGCCTTTTTGTAGGGACACCATCCACTGGATGTAGGGCCCACTGAAATCTGTATAACTCTTTCTTTTTTTGAGTACACTTTTTTTTGTTTGTTTTTTTGGCTGCACCAGCCTATGGGGTCTTACTTCCCCAACCAGGGATCAAACCCGTGCCCCCTGCATTGGAAGGCGAAGTCTTAACCACTGGACCACCAGGGAAGTCCCCCAGCATGACTCATTTTTAACTAGTTACGTCTGCAGACAGCCTAATTCCAAATGAGGCCTGATGTCCAGGTACCAGGGGTTAGGACTGGAACATATCTTTTGGGCCCATAGCACCACCTCTTTGGCCTTCCCTCCTGCTCTCCCAGCCTCACCCCACGCCCCGGCTCTCCTGACCCCCACGTATGCCGGCCCCGGAGCCGCGCGCGTCCTTCGCGCCGATAAGAAAGTGCTCCCGGGTAACTGGTTCGACATCCGCCATGCTCCCCTGACTCCCCGACGTCTCCTGGAGGGCTGTGTGCTGGGAAGCAGCTCGCCCAGGAACATGCCCCCTGGAGGCCCGAGGAGGCGGCGCCCTGAGCTCCGTGCCCGTCCCGCGGTCACGAGTTTGAGGCAGGTGGGCGGGTGATGGCGATGTGGGTCCCTGGAGACACGACACCTGGCTTGTTGGCAGGGGGCGCTGCTCCCGGCCCAGCTGCCACCACGTGGGAAGTGGGCCGATGACCTCAACTCCTCCAAGTGTCCTGAGAAGCTGGGAGGGTTTTTGCTTTGTTTTGTTTTTGTTTCTGTTTTTGTCTTTTTTGCGGTACGCGGGCCTGTCACTGTTGTGGCCTCTCCCGTTGCGGAGCACAGGCTCTGGACGCGCAGGCTCAGCGGCCGTGGCTCACGGGCCGAGCCGCTCCGCGGCACGTGGGATCTTCCCGGACCGGGGCACGAACCCGCGTCCCCTGCATCGACAGGCGGACTCTCAACCACTGCGCCACCAGTTAAGCCCTGTTGTTGTTTTTAATCGTAAAAGTTCCCGATTTGGGCCGCGTCGCGCCCGGTATGTGGGATCTTAGTTCCCCAACCGGGGATCGAAGCATGGAGTGTTAACCACTGGTCCGTCGGGGAAGCCCCCCAACTTGTACTTTAAAGACTGCTCTGTGGAG
Source organism: Mesoplodon densirostris (assembly GCF_025265405.1). NCBI lineage: Eukaryota > Metazoa > Chordata > Mammalia > Artiodactyla > Ziphiidae > Mesoplodon > Mesoplodon densirostris. The sequence continues at coordinate 152,314,110 of NC_082663.1, forward strand.
ATGAAGTCCATGTGGATTTCGGCTCCGGAAATCTAACTCCGAGAGGCGGCAGTGTTGTCATAGGCAGTCAAAGCACGGGTAACCCCATCTCCTGCCATTCACATTAGGAGCCTATATGCCCCAAGACACAGGCACCATACAGAACATCCCCGCATATAACTTACTGGGCATTGGCCACGGCTTTCTAGAAAAGCAAACTTGAAGCTTTCAGCTGAGCTTTTGGCCCCAGGAATTAGCTTTTAATTATAAGGAAAGCAACAAGGCACTTTTTCCTCTGCCATTTTTATTTAACATTCTATCACTGCATTTTCTCACCTCACTAAGTATTCTTTGAAAACATAGTTTTTCATGGCTGCCCATGATATATTAACATTGAGTTAATATATCATAATTGATGAACTAATTTCCTTACTATTGGCCACTTAGACTGTTCCCACTTTTTGCTTTATAAATAATGCTGCTGCAATTATGGGCAGCAATTAATGCCCATATGGGCAATTAATGCCCATCTAATTACTTTAGAGTAATTATCTCTAATTACTGATGTATTTCTTAATATATATTTTTAGAGATGGCATTAAGGGATCAGAGACCATTACATATTTTTAAGGTTCCCGGAAACACACTACTAAATTATTGTTTTGAAAGATTATGCCACCTTATACTATCCTTCTGTCCACACCCTCATCAACACGGGTATTACTTTTATTAATAGTCACCATTTTAGGGGAATTCCCTGGTGGTACAGTGGTTAGGACCCCTGCTTCCATTGCAGGGGACATGGGTTCGATCCCTGGTTGGGGAACTAAAATCCCGCATGCCGCCGGGTGCGACCAAAAAAAAAAAAAAAAAGAAAAAAAAATTAACCATTTTAAAGGTGAAAAGCAGAGTCTTCTTTTTTTTTAATAAATTTTTTACTTTGGAATGATTTTAGATTTGCAGAAGTTACCAAGATAATACAGATATCTCCTGTTTATCCTTCACCCAGCTTCCCCTCATGTTAACTCACATAACCAGGGTGCATTTGTCATACATCAACGTTGCTATGTTACTATTAACCGAGCTCCGCGTTTTATTCAGATTTCACTGGTTTTCCCACTAATGGCTCTCTTCTATGTGTCGCCCTTACATCTCCATTTTGCTGATGAGAAGATGGAGGTTCAGAGAAGTTAAGTGCCTTACCAAAGTCACAGAGCTGCTGAGTGGCACAGCCTGGATGCAACGCACACCAGAAGGACTCCAAATCCAGGAGCACTCCAAGCATGCCTCCCTCCCTCTCATCCCATCCTAAGTCACCCTTGAAACAAGCAAAGGCTGGTCTCTAATTCTCCATTAACACATGAGGTGACCCAAGGCAAGTAGCTGGGTGATTAACCACCATGAAAGAACTAAGTAGGCATCCTTCTCTTCAAACAGCCACCTTGAGAAACTATTTCCAAGCAATATGCCACCTCATGACATTTCTGGATGCATCCTCAGAAATCACTTTCAGAGACAAAGCAAAAATCTTATACCGAAGAAATACACTCCTGTGACTTGGCAATAATATCTCCCATTCAAGCAAAATCAACCCTGTTCCTGTTGGGCCGTCCACCTTACTCACCACTGAGTGACCTCTGGCTGGGTGGAGGGCACTCTAAGATGGTCCCCCAGCGACCCCCAACTCCTGGTCCCCGTGCCTGTACCACTGCCCCCCCGCTGAGTGTGAGCGGGGCCTGTGACTTGCTTCTAACCGCTAGAATATGGCAATGGCTGGGGGTGTCATTTCCATGACTATCATGTGTGAGAATGTAACTTCCACCCTGCTAGCAGACTCTCTCCTTTGTTGCTGTGATGAACAGGTTTCCATGCTGGGGAGGCCCACTGGCCAACAGCCAGAAAACCGAGAACAGCCTCCAGCCAACAGCCAACAAGAAACTAAGCCATGCCAACAGCCACATGAGTGAGCTTGGAAGCAATCCTTCTCCAGTTGAGATAAGACGGCAGCCCAGGCCGACAATCTGACTGCAGCCTGAGAGACCCTGAGCAGAAGACCCCAGCTAAGCTGCACCTGGATTCCTGACCCACGGAAACGGAAACTGTGAGACAATAAACGTGTGTTGTTTCAAGCCACTAAGTTTGTGGTGACAAGCAGGCCAATATGGACTGTTTCCAAATTCAAATCTACCCTCTAAAGATGAAAATCTGAAATGTATTTGAAACATACAAATTTGTATATTTGAAATATACAAAAGCAGGGCAGCCTGCTCTTGAAGGCAGTCACATCTATGCAATGTTCCAAGGACAAGGTCTCCCAAGGTGCTGTTTGAAGATGGAGAGGACACCTGCTTCGATGTGAAATCTGGGGGTGGTGAATTATCCTTAGCTGACGATCATAACCAGATTCTCAAACTCAATAGCATATACTACATCAGGCAGTTTTTCTGCATTATCAGGTTTGAAAGCTGTGCTGTTGTGTCACCAAAAATAAAAACTGATTCAGAAAACAATGCTATATGTTATATATATGTATATATATCGTACTACTTTTCTTAAAACAGAACTGCCAGAACGCCTCCCCCTCTGGCTGAGACCAGAATAGATGAAAGTCCAGATTTTTACACACTTGGGACTGCCAATGTTTTAACACATGGAACATTCTATGGGGTTGCAAACCGCTTTATATTCTTCAAATATATCCTGACTGTGCCAACCACCCTGACAGTTGGTCATATTCATAAATGAATTGAAACAGATCACATTCTTGGAGACAGATGCACGGTGGAACGAAAGGGTCTCTCCGCCACAGAGGGGGGCCTCATTAAACCCCCGGACCATCACAGGAAACAGGAGTCTGGCTTTTATGAGACATCCAGGCTCAGGGAATACTGGAAGGGAGAATGGCATGGCCAAGTTCAGTGTTATCCATTGAAAACCCGTGACTGCAAAGACCAGGAAATGCTGGCCAGCAAGGAGAGAAGGAGGTCGCTCGCTCGGAGGTAAAAAGGCAGGGAACATTATTTACCAAACCAGGCTGGTGAGAGACGGCAAATCTCAGCTTGCGTGGCCCCTCTCCTGAGGACAGCTCTGAAGGACAGCCATGACCTAAACTGGTTCATATGTGGGCTTCGCCCCACAGAGAACAGCTGGGAAACAGTCCCCCAAGATCCTGTAGGATACCAAGAAAAACTGACATTCACATATATTGCAGAGAGGTTCTCAATGAAGAAGAGAAACAATTTTGCCCCCAGGGGACACTGGGCCATGTCTGGGGACATTTATGGTCATCACAACCGGGGTGCTCCTGGCATCAAGTAGGTGGGGGCCAGGGATGCTGCTCCATCACCCACAGCGCCCAGAACGGGCCCACAGAGGACAACCCGGCTCCACCTCAGCAGCAGTGGGGAGGCTGAGAGCCTACCCAGCCTGGCCCTCAGGGCTAGAGGGACTCAATCATCTTTATTACAGACCCAAATCTATGTCATACCCGCAGAGGAAAAACGGCCGCTTAATTACATTTCCATACGTGCTACCAAGAATTTTTCTAGGGAAGACGGTTTGAGAACATCATCTGGAGACAGAACATTCCAGGCAGTGCTGAGTCAGTGTGGGGCTTCAAGCTTCACTCTGATGTCAACGGGCATCACAGAGCAGCCGACAATTCCAAACACGTTGTCTTTGGCTTTGATCCCGTTACATACCAATTCTTCCCCCACCCCACCCCAGGGACACTGGACAATGTCTGGGGACATCCGTGGTCATCATGACTTGGATGGGGTGCTCCTGGCATCGAGTGGGCAGGGCCAGAGATGCTGCTCCACACCCCACAGTGCCCAGGACGGCCCCCCAGAGGATGACCCAGCCCCGCTGTCAGCAGGGCCGAGGGGGGGGACGCTGCTTTGGAGGCAATGAGCCTGGAGAAGGTCCGGCGTGGAGGGCGAGGAACGCAGACGGCGGGGATTGCGCCTGCGAGACAATAACGCAGATGTCTACTACGGCGCACAGATATTCCCCCGGCCTGCCAGCCACTCCCGGGTAACCGGACGCTGCTCTAGCAGTGACGGAGCATGGCCTGTGCGTTGCCAACCTTCCACAGATGTCAGTGCAAATGTCCCTTTGGCTCAAAGGACAAGTCCATCCTTGTGACACCCTAAGGCCTTCTTGCCCCATCCAAAAATCTCTCATCCTCTGGACCAAAATCACGCAGGGAGAAAGTCATCCAGTGGCTAAGCAATCACTCCAACCCCAAAGTCTCACTATGCCACAAGGCCACCTGCATTCCACCAGGTTCCAGAAGGTTCCAGAAAGTTCCATAATTCTTGACCTCTCACCTCCCCCACGCCTTACCCCCTCTCTGAGTCCCCCTTCCTGAAAGGAGGGCAGGACTTTCAACAATCCCACAGCCTTGCCTCACTCACTGCTTTCTCCCAGGGACCCCAGAGCACCTGTCATCCTTCTAAGTTCCATGCATGGCCAGTTAGGGCCCAGGGTTGGCAGGACCTATGTCCGAGGTGTGACTGCTCAGCAGCCCCAGACGCAGAGGAATTCACGCCCCTGTGCCAAACTCTCAAGGACGGGGCTTAAAACGAGAACGTGTCAGAGATCATGGCTCCAGGGCTTGACCTCAGCCGGAAATGGGAGTCCCCCACAGCCCGTCAAGGACTGCCAGTGGGCTCACGCCCTGAAATGTCACCACTTAGACCAATAGGTGGGGGGCTTTTTGGATAACATAAACATAATATAAAATTTACAATTTTAACCATTTTAAAGTGTACAATTCAATTGCACTTAATATAGTCACAGAGCTGTGAAATCACCACCACCATCTAGTTCCAGAACTTTCCATCACCCCAAAGAGAAGCCCCGTCCCCATCAGGAGTCACCCCCCTCCCCCTCCCCAGCCCCTGACAACCACGAACCCACTCTCTGTGTCTGTGGATCTGCCTGTTCTGGACGTTTCCCATCAATGGAATCACACACCGTGGGTCCTTCTGTGTCTGGCTTCTCTCACTGAGCATCGTGTTCTCAGGGTCCATGTACGTTGTAACAAGTGTCAGTGCTTCACCCCTTTTCACAGCTGAGTGATGCTCCCATGTGCAGATGGACCACGGTTTCGTTTATCTGCTTGTTTGTTGATGAAATGACATTTGGGCGGCTTCCACCTTTTTGGCCACTGTGAATCACGCTGTGTGAACATTAACGTTCAGGTTTTTGTGTGGACATATACTGTCATCTCTCTTAAGCAGACACCCAGGAGTAGAATTCCTAGGTCATATGGAAACTCTATGTTTGACCTTTCGAGGAGCTGCCAGACTGTTTTCCAGTCAGCTGCCCCGTTTTCTATTCCCGCCAGCAGGGCACAAGGATTCTACCCTCTCCATGTCCCCACCAACACTTGCGATTGTCTGTCTTTTGATTCTAGCCATCCCGATGGATGTGAAGGGGTGTCTCACTGTGGTTTTCATTTGCATTTCCCTGAGAGCTACTGACGTGGAGCATCTTTTCACATGAGACCACAGTTTTCAATGCTAGGAGACAGGTACACCAATGCCAGCCTCACACACCCAATTCCACAGCCAGAAGGAAGCGTGGCTGATTCCCTCAACAAGACAAAAATCCCTGTGCAAAACGTAGGCAGTGTGATTGACTTTGTCTCACCAAAGAGCTACAGGGTGGTAGAGCCTGGGGTTGGGGTCCCGCCTGACTCGGCTCCCCAGTTCTTTTTTTTTTCTAATTTAAGTATAGTTGACTTACAATATTGTGTTAGTTTCAGGTATACAGCAGTGATTCAGTTATACATGTATGTGAATATATCTGTATTCTTATTTTTATTCTTTTCCATTATAGTTTATTACAAGATATTGAATATAGTTCCCTGTGATACAGTAAATCCTTGTTGTTTACCTGTTTTATATATAATAGTGTGTATCTGCTAACCCCACACTCCTAATTTACCCCCACACCCCTCCTTTCCCCTTTGTTAACCAGAAATTTTTTTTCTAAGTCTGTGAGTCTGTTTCTATTTTGTAAATAAGTTCATTTGTACTATTTTTTAGATTCCACATATACGTGATATCACATAATATGTCTTTGTCTAACTTACTTCACTTAGTATGATAATCTCTAGGTTCATTCATGTTGCTGCAAATGGCATTATTTCATTCTTTTTTATGTCTGAGTAATATTCCATTGTATATATGTACCACATCTTCTTAATCCATTCCTCTGTCAATGGACATTTACATTGCTTCCACATCTTGGCTATTGTAAATAGTGCCGCTATGAACATTGGGGTGTTGGCTCCCCTGTTCTGAGCTTCAGTTTCCATATCTGAAGACAGACCCTCAGAGGGGCACCGCAGGAAGTTGCTCTTGGGACCAACGCAGCCCTGGGTGAGAACCACCATGCACAAAGTTAAATGCAAGACCACAGTGACCAGTACATCACTGGAAACTTGACCTGAGGCAGAAGGAGGGGGAAAGAGACGCAACTGCAGCTCTGTGGGCAGGAAGGCAGCACATTAGCCCCAGAACACACATTCTAGCACATTCTGGAAGATTCAACCTGGGTTGAGTGAATAAAAACCCCTCTAAAGACACGCAGCTGGGGCTTCTCTGGTGGCACAGTGGTTGAGAGTGCTCCTGCCGATGCAGGGGACACGGGTTCGTGCCCCGGTCCAGGAGGATCCCACATGCCGCGGAGTGGCTGGGCCCATGAGCCATGGCTGCTGAGCCTGGGCGTCCAGAGCCTGTGCTCCGCAACGGGAGAGGCCACCACAGTGAGAGGCCCGCGTACTGCAAAAAAAAAAAAAAAGACACGCAGCTGACGTTAACTATAATGGGAAACACGTCTCCAAGAGGCGCCAGGAGAGAATCCTGCAGTGCGGGCTCAGCCACAGACACGGTGGAAAGTGTGTGGTTGGAAATTCCACACTCCCTTTAGGGTGCAGTGCAGCCCATGACAGGGAGGAACTGTGATCCACGTCATGGACCAGAAACAAGATGAGAAGCTGTGAGGACACAGAGCTTCATCTGTGCCGTAGTTCCCTAAACCACATTAGTTTCCTGCAGTTGCTGTAACAAACTGCCACAAATTCAGGGTTTAAAACCACACACGTTGGACTCCATGGAACCAGAGTGTTGGCACCACATGCAACACCTTTGGTATTTGTGTCTTTTTTTTTTTTTTTTTTTTTTTGCGGTACGTGGGCCTCCCACTGTTGTGGCCTCTCCCGTTGCAGAGCACAGGCTCCGGGCGCACGGGCCCAGCCGCTCCGCGGCACGTGGGATCCTCCCGGACCGGGGCACGAACCCGCGTCCCCTGCATCGGCAGGCGGACTCCCAACCACTGCGCCACCAGGGAAGCCCGTGTCTTGTGTCTTTTTCGCACCTTAATTCACTGACAAGCATCCCTCGTACCAAGTTGAGTCGTGTGGCTGACAGGGTCTTGGTGCTCTGGCCGGGTGTCAGGCCTGAGCCTCCGAGGTGGGAGAGCCAAGTTCAGGACATTGGTCCACCAGAGACCTCCTGGCCCCATGTAATATCAATCAGTGAGAGCTCTCCCAGAGATCTCCATCTCAACACCAATACCCAGCTCCACTCAACGATCAGCAAGCTCCAGTGCTGGACACCCTATGCCAAACAACTAGCAAGACAAGAACACACACCCCCCATTAGCAGAGAGGGTGCCTAAAATCATACTAAGTTCACAGACACCCCAAAACACACCACCGGACGTGGTCCTTCCCACCAGAAAGACAAGATCCAGCCTCATGCACCAGAACACAGGCACCAGTCCCCTCCACCAGGAAGCCTACACAACCCACTGAACCAACCTTACCCACTGGGGGCAGACACCAAAAACAACGGGAACTACGAACCTGCAGCCTGCGAAAATGAGACCCGAAACACAGTAAGTTAAGCAAAATGAGAAGACAGAGAAACACACAGCAGATGAAGGAGCAAGGTAAAAACCCACCAGACCTAACAAATGAAGAGGAAACAGGCAGTCTACCTGAAAAAGAATTCAGAGTAATGATAGAAAAGGTGATCCAAAATCTTGGAAATAGAATGGAGAAAATACAAGAAACAGTTAAGAAGGACCTAGAAGAACTAAAGAGCAAACAAACAGTGATGAACAACACAATAAACGAAATTAAAAATTCTCTAGAAGGAATTAATAGCAGAATAATTGAGGCAGAAGAACGGATAAGTGACCTGGAAGATAAAATAGTGGAAATAACTACTGCAGAGCAGAACAAAGAAAAAGAATGAAAAGAATTGAGGACAGTCTCAGAGACCTCTGGGACAACATTAAACGCACCAACATTCAAAGTATAGGGGTCCCAGAGGAAGAAGAGAAAAAGAAAGGGACTGAGAAAATATTTGAAGGGATTATAGTTGAAAACGTCCCTAATATGGGAAAGGAAATAGTCAATCAAGTCCAGGAAGCACAGAGAGTCCCACACAGGATAAATCTAAGGAGAAACACGCCAAGACACATATTAATCAAACTATCAAAAATTAAATACAAAGAAAAAATATTAAAAGCAGCAAGGGAAAAGCAACAAATAACATAGAAGGGAATCCCCATAAGGTTAACAGCTGATCTTTCAGCAGAAACTCTGCAAGCCAGAAGGGAGTGGCAAGACATAATTAAAGTGATGAAAGGGAAAAACCTACAACCAAGATTACTCTACCCAGCAAGGATCTCATTCAGATTCCACAGAGAAATTAAAACCTTTACAGACAAGCAAAAGCTAAGAGGATTCAGCACCACCAAACCAGCTTTACAACAAATGCTAAAGGAACTTCTCTAGGCAGGAAACACAAGAGAAGGAAAAAAAGACCTACAATAACAAACCTAAAACAATTAAGAAAATGGTAATAGGAACATACATATCGATAATTACCTTAAATGTAAATGGATGAAATGCTCCAACCAAAAGACACAGACTGGCTGAATGGATATAAAAACAAGACCTGTATATATGCTGCCTACAAGAGACCCACTTCAGACCTAGGGACACATACAGACTGAAAGTGAGGCGATGGAAAAAGATATTCCATGCAAATGGAAATCAAAAGAAAGCTGGAGTAGCAATTCTCATATCAGACAAAATAGACTGTAAAATAAAGGCTATTACAAGAGACAAAGAAGGACACTACATAATGATCAAGAGATCAATCCAAGAAGAAGATATAACAATCATAAATATTTATGCACCCAACATAGGAGCACCCCAATACATAAGGCAAATGCTAACAGCCATAAAGGGGAAATCGACAGTAACACAATAATAGTAGGGGACTTCAACACCCCACTTTCACCAATGGAAAGGTCAACCAAAATGAAAATAAGGAAACACAGCTTTAAATGATACATTAAACAAGATGGACTTAATTGATATTTATAGGACATTCCGTCCAAAAACAACAGAATACACTTTCTTCTCAAGTGCTCATAGAACATTCTCCAGGATAGGACATATCTTGGGTCACAAATCAAGCCTTGGTAAATTTAAGAAAACTGAAATCGTATCAAGTATCTTTTCCGACCACAACGCTATGAGATTAGATATCAATCACAGGAAAAAAGCTGTAAAGAATACAAATACATGGAGGCTAAACAATACGCTACTAAATAACCAAGATATCACTGAAGAAATCAAAGAGGAAACCAAAAAATACCTAGAAACAAATGACAATGAAAACACGACGGCCCAAAACCTATGGGATGCAGCAAAAAGCAGTTCTAAGAGGGAGGTTTATAGCAATACAATCCTACCTCAAGAAACAAGAAAAATCTCAAATAAACCTAACCTTATACCGAAAGCAATTAGAGAAAGAGGAACAAAAAAACCCCCAAAGTTAGCAGAAGGAAAGAAATCATAAAGATCAGATCAGAAATCAATGAAAAAGAAATGAAGGAAACGATAGCAAAGGTCAATAAAACTAAAAGCTGGTTCTTTGAGAAGATAAACAAAATTGATAAACCATTGGCCAGACTCACCAAGAAGAAAAGGGAGAAGACTCAAATCAACAGAATTAGAAATGAAAAAGGAGAAGTAACAACTGACACTGCAGAAATACAAAGGATCATGAGAGGTTACTACAAGCAACTCTATGCCAATAAAATGGACAACCTGAAAGAAATGGACAAATTCTTAGAAAAGCACAACCTTCCGAGACTGAACCAGGAAGAAACAGAAAATACAAACAGACCAATCACAAGCACTGAAACTGAAACTGTGATTAAAAATCTTCCAACAAACAAAAGCCCAGGACCAGATGGCTTCACAGGCGAATTCTATCAAACATTTAGAGAAGAGCTAACACCTATCCTTCTCAAACTCTTCCAAAATATAGCAGAGGGAGGAACACTCCCAAACACATTCTACGAGGCCACCATCACCCTGATACCAAAACCAGACAAAGATGTTACAAAAAAAGAAAACTATGGGCCAATATCACCGATGAACATAAGATGCAAAAATCCTCAACAAAATAGTAGCAAACAGGGCTTTCCTGGTGGCGCAGTGGTTGAGAGTCCGCCTGCCGATGCAGGGGACACGGGTTCGTGCCCTGGTCTGGGAAGATCCCACATGCCACGGAGCGGCTGGGCCCGTGAGCCATGGTCGCTGAGCCTGTGCGTCCGGAGCCTGTGCTCTGCAACGGGAGAGGCCACAACAGTGAGAGGCCCGCATACCACAAAAAAAAAAAAAAAAAAAAAAAGTAGCAAACAGAATACAGCAGCACATTAAAAGGATCATACACCATAAGCAAGTGGGGTTTATGCCAGGAATGCAAGGATTCTTCAATATACGCAAGTCAATCAATGTGATACACCATATTAACAAATTTAAGGATAAAAACCATATGATCATCTCAATAGATGCAGAGAAAGCTTTGGACAAAATTCAACACCCATTTATGATAAAAACCTCCCAGAAAGTAGGCATAGAGGGAACTTACCTCAACATAATAAAGGTCATATATGACAAACCCACAGCCAACATCGTTCTCAATGGTGAAAAACTGAAACCATTTCCACTAAGATCAGGAATAAGACAAGGTTGCCCACTCTCACCATTATTATTCAACATAATTTTGGAAGTTTTAACCACAGCAATCAGAGAAGAAAAAGAAACAAAAGGAATCCAAATCGGTAAAGAAGAAGTAAAACTGTCACTGTTTGCAGATGATGTGACACTATACCTAGAGAATCCTAAAGATGCTACCAGAAAACTACTAGAGCTCATCAATGAATTTGAAGAGTAGCATGATACAAAATTAATGCACAGAAATCTCTGGCATTCCTATATACTAATGATGAAAAATCTGAAAGTGAAATCAAGGAAACACTCCCATTTACCATTGCAACAAAAAGAATAAAATATCTAGGAATAAACCTACCTAAGGAGACAAAAGACCTGTATGCAGAAAATTATAAGACACTGATGAAAGAAATTAAAGATGATACAAACAGATGGAGACATATACCATGTTCTTGGATTGCAAGAATCAACATTGTGAAAATGACTATAGTACCTAAAGCAATCTACAGATTCAATGCAATCTCTATCAAACTACCAATGGCATTTTTCACAGAACTAGAACAAAAAATTTCACAATTTTTATGGAAACACGAAAGACCCCAAATAGCCAAAGCAATCTTGAGAAAGAAAAACGGAGCTGGAGGATCAGGCTCCCTGACTTCAGACTATACTACAAAGCTACAGTAATCGAGACAGTATGGTACTGGCACAAAAACAGAAGTATAGATCAATGGAACAGGATAGAAAGCCCAGAGATAAACCCACGCACATATGGTCACCTTATCTTTGATAAAGGAGGCAAGAATATACAATGGAGAAAAGACAGCCTCTTCAATAAGTGGTGCTGGGCAAACTGGACAGTTACATGTAAAAGAATGAGATTAGAACACTCCCTAAAACCATACACAAAAATAAACTCAAAATGGATTAAAGACCTAAATGTAAGGCCAGACACTATAAAACTCTTAGAGTAAAACACAGGCAGAACACTCTATGAAATAAATCACAGCAAGATCCTTTTTGACCTACCTCCTAAAGAAATGGAAATATAAACAAAAATAAACAAATGGGACCTAATGAAACTTAAAAGCTTTTGCACAGAAAAGGAAACCATGAAAAAGACGAAAAGACAACCCTCAGAATGGGAGAAAATATTTGCAAATTAAGCAACTGACAAAGGATTAATCTCCAAAATATACAAGCAGCTCATGCAGCTCAATATCAAAAAAACAAACAACCCAATCCAAAAATGGGCAGAAGACCTAAATAGACATTTTTCCAAAGAAGATATACAGATTACCAACAAACACATGAAAGGATGCTCAACATCACTAATCATTAGAGAAATGCAAATCAAAACTAAAATGAGGTATCACCTCACACTGGCCAGAATGGCCATCATCAAAAAATGTACAAACAATAAATGCTGGAGAGGGTGTGAAGAAAAGGGAACCCTCTTGCACTGCTGGTGGGAATATGAATTGATACAGCCACTATGGAGAACAGTATGGAGGTTCCTTAGAAAACTAAAAATAGAACTACCATAAGACCCAGCAATCCAACTACTGGGCGTATACCCTGAGAAAACCATAATTCCAAAAGAGTCATGTACCACAATGTTCATTGCAGCTCTATTTACAATAGCCAGGACATGGAAGCAACCTAAGTGTCCACCAACAGATGAATGGATAAAGAAGATGTGGCACATATATACAATGGAATATTACTCAGCCATAAAAAGAAACGAAATTGAGTTATTTGTAGTGAGGTGGATGGACCTGGAGACTGTCATACAGAGTGAAGTAAGTCAGAAAGAGAAATGCCGTAATTCTAACACATGTAAATGGAATCTAAAAAAAAAAAAAAGGTTCTGGAGAACCTAGGGGCAGGTCAGCAATAAAGACGTAGATGTACAGAATGGACTTGAGGACATGGGGAGGGGGAAGGGTAAGCTGGGACAAAGTGAGAGAGTGACATGAACAAATATACACTACCAAATGTAAAATAAATAGCTAGTGGGAAGCAGCTGCATAGCACAGGGAGACCCACTTATGCTTTGTGACCACCTAGAGGGGTGGGATAAGGAGGGTGGGAGGGAGACGCAAGAGGGAGGGGATATGGGGTTCTACGTATACATATAGCTGATTCACTTTGTTATACAGCAGCAACCAACACAACAATGTAAGGCAATTATACTCCAATAAAGATGTTAAAAAAAAAAAAACCCACACACATTGATTCTCTCATGGTTCCGGGGGTCAGGAGTGTGACTTGGGCCTCACGGGGCTAAATCCAGGCGTGGGCAGGGCTGGTCCTTCCAGAGGCTCCAGGGGAGCATCGGTTCCGCCTTTTCCAGCTTCTAGAGGCACCGCATCCCTGGCTCATGGCCCCTCCTGCATCCTCACAGCCAGCAGCGCAGCATCTCCCGTCTCTCTCTGCCTCTGACCCTCTCACCTCCCTCTTATAAGGACACTGGGATGACGCTGGGCCCACCGGGAATCTAGGGTCATCCCCATCTCACGGGCCTTAACTTAATCCCACCCGCAAAGTCCCCTCTGCCCCGTGAGGTGACATGTCCACAGGCCCCAGGACCAGAACGGGGACGTCCTTGGGGCCATCACTCTATCACAGCTTGCTTCTGCCTTTTTCACTCTTCCATGCTTTTGTCTGAATAAAAAAACCATTTCTTCCTGCACATTTAATCCTTGCTGGCTACTAGACATAACATTCTGTGTGGTCTGCTTGACCACCCTTGAGGCAGGAGCCTCCTTTATAGATAAAACCAACCAACCAACCAAACACTGAAGCTCAGGCTAAAGAAAACTGGGTGAGGTCCCCCGGCGACTGCTGAGCGGAGGTGGCTGGGAGTCCGGTGGGTTCAGGGTGTCATCACCGGACACAGGAGTAAGTTGAAGCCAGGCACGGGGAAGGGAGGGCAGTAGGAGGGTCAGGCTGACAGCAAGGAGGTGGCATTTGTCAGAACAGAGAACAGAGGGCATTCCAGGCCAGGGGAAGGAAGCAGAAGTGCGACCCCAGAGGCAGGAGGGAGACAAATCAACAGTGCAAAGAAAGCTGCCCCAGGCCGGCTGTAGAGGAGCAAGGATGAAGGCGGGGAGCCGGTGAATGGAATCAGCCAGAAGAATTCAAATCCTGCCAAAGCCCCCCAGGGCTGAGCTGCGAGAGAAGCAGCAAATGGATGAAAATCCCACCAGGCAGAGAAGCACAAACAATCTAGAGGTTTAAAAACAGATGATGAGGGCTTGCCTGGTGGCGCGGTGGTTGAGAGTCTGCCTGCCGATGCAGGGGACACAGGTTCGTGCCCTGGTCTGGGAAGATCCCACATGCCGCGGAGCGGCTGGGCCCGTGAGCCATGGCCGCTGAGCCTGCGCGTCCCCGCAATGCCACTCCTGGTTCTCCACCCGAGAGGACTGAAAACAGCCATCCACACAAAAACCTGCAGACAAACGTTCACTGCAGCCCGAGTCACAGGAACGGAGAAGTGGAAACACCTCAACGCCCATCGATAGATGAATGCATCAAAACAACGTGGCAGATGCGTACAAAGGAATACTATTCTGCTGTAAAATATGAACGTGGACGGCCCCTGAGAACACGATGCTCAGTGACAGCAGCCAGACACAGAAGGACACACAGGGTGTGATTCCATTGATGGGAAACGTCCGGAACAGGCAGATCCACAGAGTCAGAGTGGGTTCCTGGTTGTCAGGGGCTGGGGAGGGGGACAGGGGAGTGTTTAATGGGGACAGTTTCAAATACACAAGATGAAAAGGTGCAGGACAGATGCGGGGGCGGGAGGGGGGCAGTGGTCGCACAACAGCGTGATTGTACTTAATGCTGCTGAGCTGTACACTAAAAACGGTTAAAGTGGTGAATTTAAAGCGACGTGTAACTGACCACGATGAAAAAACAAAACAAATCAGAGTGGGCGGAAGTGGACGCAGGGAGGTGAGTTAGGGTGCTCACACGCTGCTGAGCAGAGATGGGCGGGGGAAGGGGAGAAGGAAGGGGGATGGTGTCTGGCATGTGATAAACTGATTTATTGATCCCCAGAAACTACCATGACTGGCAGGGCCCTCCCCTGGGGTGGTGGGAAACATGCATGGGATGGTCCCTACACCTGCCCCTGGCACCATCCCGACGTTGATGGCTGAGTAAAGAGGCCGCTGAAAAAAAGGCTTCGGAGCAACAAAGGGTCCAATTCACCATCCCAGGTCCCAGAGCAGGGGCAACTCCTGCCCGCTTTCTCCCAGACATCTCCCAGGGGTGCCCAGCTTCACTTTTAAAGGACACACCAAACACCTCCCCACAAAGCAGGCTCTGCTTTGGCCAGATGCTCCTCCAATGTGTGAGCCAGCACCCAGGGCGCTGCTCCAAGGCAGGGACCCAGGCGGGAGGGCAAGGGCAGCAGCGCCCTCAGTAGGCTTCACAGCCTCGGGCCGTCTGTGCCAAAACTCTCCCCCGGGGTTTCGGGGACGTCCCTGGGGGTCCAGGGGGTGGGACTCCACGCTCCCAACGCAGGGGACCCCAGTTCGATCCCTGGTCGGGGAGCTAGATCCCGCATGCCGCAACTAAGAAGTCCGCACGCAGCAACTAAAGATACACATGCCACAACTAAGACCCAGTGCAGCCAAAATGAATAACTAAATAAATACATATTTAAAAAAAAAAAAACTCTACCCTGGGGTTTCAAAACTCCCCCTCCTTTGATCAGAACATGGCACCTATGCAAAGCTGGGCCAGAACACTCAGGAAGGGCTGGCTTCCGCTGGGACTTCAGTCACCAGCAGCGGGACCCGTCCAAGTCCGCCCCCCACCAATGCATGGATTTGGGATGGGTGGGACCCATGTGTCTCACAGTAGGATGAAGACGTCTCTCCCCAACACCCAGCAATGTCTGCGGCCACAATATGCAAGACAATGAGTTTTCAACTCCCCGAAGTCACTTCCAGGAGCACAGCCTTCGCTGGGTATGATCGAACAGGAAAAAGCTGACATCACGTTGCAAAGATGCAAGGCAAGGTTCATAGCACAGAGGATGGAGAATCTGGCATCGGTGGCGGGGGGGGGGCAGGTGTTCAAGGTTAACGTCTGGGTGATGCCACGTGGGTGTCGGGGGAGAAGGCACTCAGCTGTGGGTTCTTCCCCATATCTGTAACCTCGATCTAATCACGAGAAAAACATTAAACTAACCCACACCGAGGGGCATCTTGCAGAACTCCTGACCCGTCCTCCCCACAGCTGTCCAGGCATGAAAGACAAGGAAAGTTAGAGAAACTGTCATCGCTCAGAGGGGCTAAGAAGACGTGACGACTAAATGTCATGTGGGATCCTGGAGGGGGCCCTGGGGCAGAAAATGACATCAGGGGAAGCTAGTGAAATCCAAACTCAGTATGGGCTTGAGTCAATGGTGATGCACCCATGCTGATTTCCTAGGGTGGCAAAGGCACCCCTGGAAAGCAGGATGCTGGTGGTGGTAGAGGTTGGGTGAGGGGTACACGGGACTCTCTGTACTACCTCTGTGACTTTTCTGGACACCTGAAATTAGTCCAAAATAAAAAAGTTAATTAAAAAGAAACAGGGAGTTTGGGATTACCAGATGAAACTATTATATATAGGATGGGTAAACAACAAGGTCCTACTATAGAGCACAGGGAACTATATTCAATATCTTGTAATAATCTATAATAGAAAAGAATATGAAAAAGAGTATATATGTGTAACTGAATCACTTTGCTATACAGCAGAAATTAACACAACATTGTAAATCAGCTATACTTCAATAAAATTTTTTTTAAAAAAGCAAATCTCGGAATGCAGCCCACTATCCTTCTTAGACACGACATGTGGGGTGCTGGCTGTGGCACCCAGAGCGATGGGCATGGGCATCAGCTTATCCTACACCCCATTTCACAGTGAGAGAAGTGGAGGCCCAGAGGACGGGGGACTTTGACAATTTGGAAATAAGAAATGGAGCTGAGATGGGGAGGGTGGGAGGGAGGGAGATGCATGAGGGAAGGGATGTGGGAACAGATGTATATGTATGACTGATTCACTTTGTTAGAAAGCAGAAACCAATAAAAAAAAAAAGAAAAAAAAGAAAAAAGAAATGGAGCTGAGGGACTTCTCTGGCAGCGCAGTGGCTAAGACTCTGCGCTCCCAATGCAGGGGGTCTGGATTCGATCCCTGGCCAGGGAATTAGATTCCACATGCATGCCGCAACTAACAGTTCTCATGCCACAACTAAGGAGCCCACATGCAGCAACTAAGACCCGGAACAACAAATAAATAATAAAATATTTTTTTAAAAAAAAGAAAAGGGGCCTCCCTGGTGGCGCAAGTGGTTGAGAGTCCGCCTGCCGATGCAGGGGATACGGGTTCGTGCCCCGGTCTGGGAGGATCCCATATGCCGCGGAGCGGCTGGGCCCGTGAGCCATGGCCGCTGAGCCTGCGCGTCCGGAGCCTGCGCGTCCGGAGCCTGTGCTCCGCAACGGGGGAGGCCACAACAGTGAGAGGCCCGCATACCGCAAAAAAAAAAATAAAAAATAAAAAAAAGAAAGGGCTTCCCTGGTGGCGCAGTGGTTGAGAGTCTGCCTGCCGGTGCAGGGGACGCGGGTTTGTGCCCCGGTCCGGGAGGATCCCACGTGCCGCGGAGCGGCTGGGCCCATGAGCCGTGGCCACTGGGCCTGCGCGTCTGGAGCCTGTGCTCCGCGGCGGGAGAGGCCACAACAGTGAGGGGCGGCCCACGTACCGCAAAAAACAAAAAAAAAAAAAAAAAAAGAAAGAAAGAAATGGAGCTGAGACTGGAACCTGAGGTTCCAGAACCCTGGTCCCCTGTCCTTCATGGCCCCAAACTGCACACACATGTGAGGTTTGTCAACATAACTGGACATGCTTTGTTTTCTTTACACAGCCCCTGAGAAGCTCCTGGAACTGTCTGATGAGAGAGAGGAAGAGAGACAGAGAGAGACAGAGAAAAAGAGACAGTCAGAGAGAGAGAGAGAGAGAGAGACAGAGAGAGACAGAGACAAAGACAGAGAGACAGCGGCAGAGGGAGAGACAGACAGAAAAAGAGAGAGACAGAGAGAAAGAGAGACAGAAAGACAGAGACAGAAGGAGAGAGACAGAGAGACAGACAGAGAGACAGAGACAGAGAGACAGAACAGAGCCAATCTATTTTTTTAAACAATAAAAACCGCCCAGCTCCTCCCCAAAGCCCCACCAGCCCAGCTTCCTCCCATCACCTACTGCTGTCAATCATTCAAGTCAAAAACAACTCTGAAAAAAAAAAAAAAAAAAAAAAGAACAGCTCTGCATTTCATTAAGTAGCAATTTGAAGGGGAAAAAAAATTCCATTTCTGGCTGGTGCCTCAAATATTTACAAGTCAGCCTGGAAGAACTAATCTGTCAGTTTCGCAACCTAAAGAGAGAGGCAGTGCTAAGTTCAGCAGGTGCTGGGCAAGGAGCCCCAGCCCAGGGAAGGGAGCCTCAGTTTTCACGGCAACCTGGCCTTTTCCAAGCTTGCTCTGGGACGCTTTGCGTGGCAAACTGTGGCTCTTGGAACATCTTTCTAAAAAACACCCATCGCCTGACATTACAAGGGTTCATCTGAACATGCATTTGGATGCCCATTACTTCACTGTGTTACTATTTTGTTTTCATTTACTTTACATGCTTTTTTTCTGTTCATTATGTAAAACCCAAGAGCACAGACATTTATGTACAAAGTTTGATGTTTGTACATTTTTAAGTAACGTTATAATAAACATAATTGATGTCTTAAAATGCGACCTATTTTTGAGCTATCAGAGGCCACGGTTCTTTAAATCTAGGAGCCTGTTATTTCTAAGACGCATGTCCCTCACGTCTCGTGACACTACAGAAAATCAATGATCCATCTCAGTAGGGCACGATGCTACAGGAAATATAATCATTCCATACAGTTGTTCCCAAATCATTAACCCCCGCTCACCCAGAAGGCTATGGGAATCCAAGCTCCTAACTAGGCAGCATCAGAGGCAACGTCTCAGAAGTCAAGTATTATTTGCTCTCCCAATACTAGAGCTTAAATGAAACCATAAAAGCTATGAAACCCCAAGTTCAAGTCCCAGCATTGCCATGAACCTGTGAAACCGTCTCACCATCTGTAAATCACACAAGTTGGACTAGAGGGGTGGCCAGACTTTTTCTGGAAGGGGCCAAAGAATCAATATTTTCTGCTTTGTGAGCCTTAGCGTCTCGTGTGTGGTGGGAAAGCCGCCATGAGCAACACGCGAACGGATGCATGTGGATCTGTGCCAATAAGACTTTGTTTCTGGACACTGAAATGTGAACTCTGTAATTTTCATGCGTCATGACATATCAGGCCTCGTTTGATTTTTTTTTTCAACCATTTAAAAATGGTACAGATGGGGCTCCCCTGGTGGCGCAGTGCTTGAGAGTCCGCCTGCCGATGCAGGGGATACGGGTTCGTGCCCCGGTCCGGGAGGATCCCACATGCCGTGGAGCGGCTGGGCCCGTGAGCCATGGCTGCTGAGCCTGTGCATCCGGAGCCTGTGCTCTGCAACGGGAGAGGCCACAACAGTGAGAGGCCCGCGTACCGCAAAAAAAAAAAAAAAAAAATGGTACAGATGAACCTGTTTGAAGGGCAGGAATAGAGGCGCAGACATAGAGAACTGACGTGTGGACACAGTGGGGGGCCGGGGGAGGGAGATGAATTGGGAGACTGGGATTGACG
This sequence comes from Mesoplodon densirostris, assembly GCF_025265405.1. Classification (NCBI taxonomy): domain Eukaryota; kingdom Metazoa; phylum Chordata; class Mammalia; order Artiodactyla; family Ziphiidae; genus Mesoplodon; species Mesoplodon densirostris. Next base: position 152,333,900 of record NC_082663.1, read on the forward strand.
TATGTGCACTGCTCTGTGTAAAACGGATAGCTAGTTGGAACCTGCTGTATAGCACAGGAAGCTCAGCTCTGTGCTCTGTGCTGACCTAGATGGGTGGGATGCGGGGTGAGAGGAGGTCCAAGAGGGAGGGGATATATGTATACATATAGCTGATTCACTTTGTTGTACAGCAGAAACTAATACAACATTGTAAAGCAACTATATCCCAATTAAAAAGAAAAATGTAAAAACCATTCTGGGAATTCCCTGATGGCCCATTCCCTGGTGGACCAGTGGTTAGAGCTCAGTGCTTTCACTGCCGAGGGCCTGGGTTCAACCCCTGGTCAGGGAACTAAGATCCCGCAAGCTGCAAGGCAGGGCCAAAACAACAAACAAACAAACAGAAAAACCATTCTTAGCTCAGGGGCCTTACAAAAATAGATGGTGATGGAGGATCTGGCCCATAAGCCACGCCGCCCCCTGGACTGGACAATCTCGGGGCCCTTCCACAACTGACTTTCCAAGATGCTCTGATTCTCAATCCACATTTTCAACCTGCAGATATTTCAGTAGCTCTAAAAATGACCCACCAAGTGGGCATATATCTGGAAAAAACTCTAATTCAAAAAGATACATGGACTCCTATGTTCATAGCAGCACTACTCACAATAGCTGAGACATGGAAACAACCTAAATGTCCACGGACAGATGAATGCATAAAGAAGGTGTGGTACATATATACAGTGGAATACTACTCAGCCATAAAAAAGGACAAAATAATGCCATTTTCAGCAACATTGATACAACTAGAGATTATCATACTAAGTGAAGTAAGTTAGAAAAAGAAACACAAATACCACATGATAGCACTTATATGTGGAATCTAAAATATGGCACAGGGCTTCCCTGGTGGCGCAGTGGTTGGGAGTCCGCCTGCCGATGCAGGGGACACGGGTTCGTGCCCCGGTCCAGGAGGATCCCGCGTGCCGCAGAGCGGCTGGGCCTGTGAGCCATGGCCGCTGGGCCTGTGCGTCCGGAGCCTGTGCTCCGCAATGGGAGAGGCCACAGCAGTGAGAGGCCCGCGTACCGCAAAAAAAAAAAAAAAAAAATATGGCACAAATGAACCTATCCATGAAACAGAAACAGATTCACAGACACAGAGAACAGACTTGTGGTTGCCAAGGGGGAGCAAGGGAGAGAAAGGGATGGAATGGGAGTTTGGGGTTAGTAGATGCAAACTATTACATTTAGAATGGATAAACAACAAGGTCCTACTGTAGAGCACAGGGAACTATATCCAAACTCCTGGGATAAACCGTAACAGGAAACAAAATTTTTTTTAAAATGTATATATGTGTATAACTGTCACTTTGCTGTACAGCAGAAATTAACACAACATTGTAAATCAACTATACTTCAATAAAATAAAATTTTAAAATATTAAAAAATAGGGACTTCCCTGGTGGCGCAGTGGTTAAGAATCTACCCGCCAATGGAGGGGACTCAGGTTTGAGCCCTGGTCCGGGAAGATCCCACATGCCAAGGAGCAACTAAGCCCGTGTGCTACAACTACTGAAGCCCACGCGCTCTAGGACCCGCGAGCCGTAACTACTGAGCCCATGTGCTACAAGTACTGAAGCCCGCACGCTTACAGTCCATGCTCCGCAACAAGAGAAGTCACAGCAATGAGAAGCTCACACACCACAATGAAGAGCAGCCCCCGCTCACCGCCAACTAGAGAAAGCCCGCGTGGAGCAACAAAGACCCAACGCAGCCAAAAAAAAATTTTTAAATACAATTACATCTGAGGCTCAAATCCTGTTTCTGTTTGGACAGCATGGCTTTTTGGAGTGAAGACCATGGAGGAATAATTCATATAAAACTCCGTACACTACAGAGTTAAACCTGTCCCTACGGGCACTCAAGGTTACTAAGCTGTTCTTAGCCCCTTGCCCATAAAAACAAAATAACGGGGAGGGAGGATGAACTGGCAGAGCACAGAGGATTTTTAGGGCAGTGAAACTATTCCGCATGGTACTGTCAAGGTGGATACATGTCCGTATGTATCTGTCTCAACCCGTAGAACATACAAGACCAAGTGGGAACCCTCAGGTCAACTACAGACACTGGGTGATAGTGACATGTCCATGTAGGTTTCTTGATTACAACGAATGTCCCACTGGTGGGGGACGGTGATGATGGGGGAGGCTGTGTCCACATGTGGGGCAGGGGCGTACGGGAAACCTCTGTACCTTCTGCTCAGTTTTGCTGTGCCTAAAACTGCTCTAAAAAAAAATAAAGACTATTAAAGGACTTCCCTGGCAGTCCAGTAGTTAAGACTCCTCACTTCCAGTGCAGGGGGTGCTGGTTCGATCCCTGATCTGGAAACTAAGATCCCACATGCTGTGCGGCACAGCCAAAAAATAAAAACAGAAAACAAAAAGAAATAAGCAAAAAACAGTCTATTAAAAAAAGTATCTTTGGGGACTCCCCTGGTGGCACAGTGATTAAGAATCCGCCTGCCAATGCAGGGGACACGGGTTCAAGCCCTGCTTCGAGAAGATCCCACATGCCGTGGAGCAGCTAAGCCCGTGTGCCACATCTACTGAGCCTGCGCTCTAGAGCCCTCAAGTCACAACTACTGAGCCCACGTGCCACAACTACTGAAGCCCGCACGCCTAGAGCCCGTGCTCTGCAACAAGAGAAGCCACCACCATGAGAAGCCCACACACCACAACAAAGAGTAGCCCCCACTCGCCGCAACTAGACAAAGCCTGTGCTCAGCAGCGAAGACCCAATGTGACCAAAGATAAATAAATAAAAATAAAATAAAAAATTTAAAAATTACAAAACAAAGTATCTTTTTACTTTAGTGCAATCATAGAATTGTAAACTCTTATTAGACAGAGTTCAGCCCAGTGGTTCCCATCTGCGGGTGACTCCGCCCCCTCAGGGGACACTGGGCCATGTCTCAGGCATCTGTGGTTATCAGGACTGGGGGCTCCTGGCATCGAGTGGGTGCGGTCCAGGGAGGCTGCTCCACACCCCACAGTGCCCAGGACAGCCCCCCAGAGAGGATGATCGGATGGACCCCCAGTGTCCACACTGCCCAGGAGGAGAAGCCCTGCCTTAATCAAACCCATCACGTTAATAACGAGAATGCCTCATATTTACAGAAAATTCCCACCACCTCCTCCAGAGGTGCCTCACTGGATCTGCACAGCCTGGAAGTGGCCAAGGAGGGTGTTCCTGCCCCGTCCTACAGATGACAAATAACCAAGAGCTTCCCCGGGGCTGCGAGGTAACCTGTGACCTCCTCCACGCTCCTGTCCCTGTGAACTTGAAAACTCCCGCTTCCTCCCAGGGGCCCAGTCAGGCCCCGAGTTCTCCATTTTCTGTCAGATGGTGCCAATGCTGACTCTTCCAGTGTTGAGAGAGAGGGAACGGGGGGAGAGGGGAAAAGGGCATTTAGAAACTAGGACCACAGGGCCCCACAAAAGCTGACTCTCACCCCACGAGGGTGAACCCTTTCTGGGGGCATGGGGTAGTGTCCCCCCTCCAAAGATACGTGCGCTTCCTAGGCCTGATAGCTGGGAATGGGACCTGATTTGGAAATGGCATCTTTGTGGGTGTCATCGAGCTAAAGTGAGGTCACACGGAGTAGGGTGGCCCTAAGCCAACGACTGGTGTCCTCAGAAGAGGAAAATGTGGACACGCGTGAGACTTGATAAAGATTCTCTCCTTGACCCGATTCTACTCAGGCTACCTTGAACTTTTCAATGGGACCTCGACGTCTGGGTTCCCATGTTCATCTCTGCGTCGTCCAGTTTTAACAAGGATCCTGCTAAGTTGGTTGATTGAGAACCCCCCACCCCGAGCCTCCACATCTGATAACTCCCAATACCTGCTCCGGCTCCTCAGCCCCTCCCCCAGGTGATGTCTGGTTCGGCCACCTGCAGCCGGAATCCTCAGAGGTTCCTTTAACCAGAATCTCCCCTTATGTTTCCTCTTGGCCATTTTCCATCCACGGACCCCCACCAGCTCCTTGGCTACGCGTCCCCACTTGTCCGTGCTGTATTCAGAGTGGAGCCTGGTTCTACACTGAGGTTTCTTCTCCCCGTTGCAATCGTTTCAAGGTAAAGTCTGTTTTTACTGTTCTAACTACTGTCCAGCTCTGGGTTTTCTTTGACAGACACACAGGGTGATGGCCACGTGATGACCGAGGCTGAGACCGGAGTGATGCATCTATAAGCCACAGAGCACCAAGAGTTGCTGGAAACTACCACGTTCCAGAAGCTGGAAGAGGCAGGAAGGACCCTGCCCTGGAGCCCCCAGGGGAAGCGTGGCTCGACCCACACTGATTTCAGACTTCTGGCCTCCAGGACTGGGAAAAGACAGATTTCTGTTGCTTCAGGCCACCTGGTCTGTGGCGCTTTGTTACGGGGGCCCCAGGAAAGTCACACAAGTAGGCAAAGGCAAGGCTGGCAGGGCCGGGGCCTTATTCTGACCCTCCCAGCCACAGCCTGTCTGCTCCAGCACGGGAGCTGCACGGACTTGGCTGGATGCATCTCCTGTTTTTGATTTCTCTTGACTTTTTTGTCCAACAAATTAAGGAGCTTCTTAAGAAGGCAGGGGCAGGGGTCACGGCCTTGACAACCAAGGACAAAAGATATGATCATTGGTAACTGTCACAAAGCAGAGCTGGCGGGCAGGTTTCAAATTAATTTGCACCCCAGATTCACCTGGCCCCTCGCCGGGCACCTCATCACGTTAGCAAAGACCTGCGGAAACTCACATGTACACACCCATGCACACCCACAGTCATGAAAAGCAAACTAATTGACATGCTGCAAAGATGGGTCATCTTCTTGTCTTTTATCATCTCCAAACAGTTAATTTTCAGAAACTCCAAAAAGGGGAGCAACTTCTACAAATCGGTTTCTCCCCCTCGGCACTGCATCCCAGCATCGACAGGGTGGAGGCCGAGGAGGTGCTCCACAGACACGGTGCCCAGGAGGGCCCCGGACAGAGGATGACAAGCCCCAGGGTCCAGCGTGCCCAGAGAGGGGGGAGACCCTGCCCCCTGGCAAACTTCTCGGTGAAAACCTTCTCTCTGGCCTCTGCCCCTGACGTCCTATGCACAGGTGTCATCCCCACCTCTCCGCCCCCCAAGAGACTTTTTCCTGTCACCACGTACCTGGGGAGCTCATGGAACACACAGGCCTGGGCCCCCATCTCTGCCACCCCCAGGGACCCCAACTCAAGAGAGCCGGGCCAGGGACAGAAAGGCCCCGGGGCCCTGTCTCTACGCTGCCCCCCACACGCACACAAGCGTCCCATTCACGTGGTGCTCCCGGAGCCTGGCACCCGGTCTGAAGCTTAAAATAGGCACACAACCAGCCTTTGTTGGGGAGAGGAAGGAAGGAAGGAAGGTTTCAGACAAAGGAGACGGCACACTGCACCATCCAGGAAAGCTGGGGGGCCTGAGCTGGGCGGGCGGCCAGGAGGAACGGGAGCAGTGGTAACTGGAGGCCAAGTGAAGGTCACTCCGAAGGTGGGATGGGTCCAACTCCCCGGTGCCATCAAGGGCCAAGGGAGCAATCTCGATTTTGTCGAGTGGGTGATGAGCTGGTGAAGGTGGCGGGGAAATGATGAACCAATCTCAGCTTTAGAGAGAAGATTCTGGTCATGGTGGGGAACTCAACCCATCGGAGCGGGAGAGACCAGAGGCTGATCTGCCAGCTGGGATGATCTGATCGAGAGATGGGGAAACACTTAACTCAAGGGGGTAAGAAACACAGATGGGAGAGAGAAAGGCAGATCCGGGGGGGCTGATGCCCGAATGACCACCCCCAACCTCTGAGCTTCAGTTTAGTGGGCTGTCAAATGTCCAGGAAAAAAGCCATTTACATAGCAGCACGATTCTTTACTGCCAAAATGTGGGAGCAGCCGAGATGTCCACCGACAGGTGAAGGGATAAACACGTGTCCCTCCACACACGGGAACGTCCCTCAGCCACGAAAGGAGAGAAGCCCTGACACTCGCTACCACGTGGATGGACCCTGAGGACACGATGCTCAGTGAGAGAAACCAGACTCAGAAGGACACACAGTGTGTGATTCCACTGATGGGAAACGTCCAGAACAGGCCGATCCACAGACACAGAGAGTGGCTGCGTGGTTGTCAGCTGGGGAAGGGGGATCAGGGTGATTGCTCATGGGGACAGAGATCTTACTGAGGTGATGGAAGGTTCTAAGACGGGTTTCTAGAGATTGTTGCACAACTCGATAAACGTACGAAAAAACTGAACTGTGTGCTAAAGTGGCTGAGTTTTATGAAATGGCAATTGTACCTCAATTTTAAAAATAAAAGAGTAAGACTTTTCCCCTTTGCAAGGTTCTCAGGGAGAACTGGTACTGTTTCTGTTAGAGTCTCAGAGCTGCCCACAAGCCCCCCTATCCACCAGCTGGCAGGACAAGATGCAACGTCACAGTGTGGACGAGGAGGGGGCGGGATGTGAGTGCCTGGGACAAGTCACCCACCTTTTCAGTGACCCAGTCTGGTCTCTGAGGTCTCCTGGGTAACATACAGAATGAACACTTTTCTCTAGACCCTGAAGAGAGAGAGGGAGACACCATGCCCAAGGGCAGCACAAGAGAGAAGCGGTGAAAAGCAAGGTCCAGAGCTGTTGAAATGAGCATTGAACATGGCAAACCTTGACATCGTCAAGGACGGGGCCTGCAGGAGACAAACCTTCCCAGAACAAAGACGTGGCTCGGCCCATCTCCCTTGGGCTGTAAAGACACAGCAGCCTGCGGGGAGCAATGGAAGGGGTTGAAGAAGTTTGGGTCAACACCCAGCAATCACGCAACTGTCCTGGGTACCGTCCCCTCTAGAAAGCTCCAGAAATTTCCAAAGTCATGGAGGCCAGGCCCAACCACGCTTTCCTAAGAAATTACACAGGAGCTTCAAGAACACAAACGCCTGGGACTTCCCTGGCGGTCCAGTGGTTAAGACTGCGCTTCCGCTGCAGGGGGCACGGGTTCATTCCCTGGCTGGGGACCTAAGATCCTGCATGTCCCTCGGCACAGCCAAAAGAAAAACAACACAAATGCCATAGGAAATACAATTTTAAAGACGACTATTTGTTTCCAGATGCAAATGAGAAAACCTGTAATAACTCTTTACACCACAACAGGGTGTACCCAAAAAAATGCTTCCATTCAGTAAGCACGAAGCTGAACTGTCTGTGTGTCAGGGTAATTCATATTCAGTTATCTTTCCCTTCAAACTATAGGGCCCCAGGCTTTAGGAAACATGGAGCAGAAAACAATGGCATCAGTCACAATTATTTGCAGCTGAAGACCAAGAACCACTGAAAGAACTCAAGCTCCTGTAGAAGCCTCCTGCACTAGGTTACAACCAAGGAAACAAATCGCAAATGTAGGCATCTTTCAGCGACTGCAGCCAATCAATTAATCCTATATTCAAGATCAGTATAAGTGTTCAAAAGCCACACAAAAGACCTACCTAGAAAGAAGTCAGCATTTCTAAAATTCTCTAAAAGCAGTGTGATTTTTTTTTTCTTCTCAAAACCAGAACACGAGATGATATAAAAACCAACCCAAATCTGAATGGCCATACTTCCTAAGGATCAAAGGCGAGCTGTGATCTTTAAAGGAGAAAATAACTTAGTTTTGTTTCCGAAAGGTGTCTCCACCAGGGGTGATTCTGCTCCCTGGGGGGAGGGGGAGACATCTGGGGACATCTGTCATTGTCACACTGGCGGGGCAGGAGTCCTGGAATCGAGCGGATGGGGCCAGGGATGCTACTCCACGCCCCCCAGTGCCCAGGACGGCTCCCCACAGACCCGGCCCCAATGCCAGCAGTGCGATGTTTGCCAGCACTGCCAAGGGGTGGTCCATCGTGAACTCAAGCTGTAAAGCTCATATAATCGTGGCCCAGTGGTCCCCTTCAGGGCACACATCCAAATGGCTCCTGTGGGGTACACTTCATCAAAACCACCCGAGAAACTTTCTCTTAAGTAAATGTGCTTGTTCCTTGATAAAGCTTCAGAATCCAGGCAGAGGCAGGTAGATCTGGCTTTTGTTGTTGTTGTTTTCCCCTCATTTTTAATAATATGAAGAAACAGTTTTCTTTTGCAGATTCTTTTTTAAAGCTCCAGAGGGGATTCTTACGTGCACCCCAAGATTGAGGGACTGGTGTCAAGCTTCAAGTGATTTCTTCCCTCCCCTCCCTGACAACCCAGTAATTCTACCCACCTACCTTCCTCCCCCCCAAAAAAACTTAATTTAGAACATTATTATCAACGCGCACGTACCCTCGCCATGTGCCAGGAGCGTGCGAGGTACACGCATCCCCTCATTTGACCCTCGCAGCCATCCTATGAGGTACCTGCTCCTATTTTATTATTTCCCACTTTACAGAGGAGTAAGCTAAATCCCCAGAGGCGACACAGCCAAGCAAGCAGCCCGAGTGGACATGGGAACACAGGCCCACCTTCCAGAGCCCGCTACACTCTCAACCCGTGCAAGACCACAGCACGCGACTGAACAAGTCTGTGAACTTGGCGTTTGCCTCGCTGACACCTAGCAGTGGTGAAGGCTCTTTGCTGCTCATCACGCCTGTCTTCTACCGCCCACCTTCCAGCCCCGAGCAACCCCCGCTCCCCAGGAAAAATAAAAGCGCCACCCACTTCCCTCAATATCATTGTCCCCAAAACTCCCACTTTGATTCCGGGCTCCTGAGCCCCCAAATTCCTGAAAAATTCGGTCACCAACACGAGCCTTTCTGCTTCCCCTCTGCCTCCCAGAAACAAAACTTGCAAAGTGTGTCCGAAGCCCATCTCCTGCAGCTCACTGCCTTGCCAAGGGGTTTCTGTCCCATGCCCCCTTCTACACCAGATGACTAGCCAAAGTGGGGGGGAATCCCCTCCGCAATCCTCATAACTGACTTCTAACCGAGATCTCCCCATTTCCTCCTGAATAATCAACCTCCTGCAAAAAGGGGGGGTTCTCTCAGCTTCTATCCCACCTCCCTCCCCCACCCCTCCTTTCTCATCACTCACAGACTCCTAACTCTCCATTTCTCCTGATAGCCCTCGGAAGCTTTCTGAAAAGAGCCTGACCCCCCCTCTTCCCTCGGCTCCCCCCAACTCAGCTCTCTGGCCCTGTGCCAGCTCACCCTGACCCCGAGTTCCTCGATCACCCTTCTCGGCCACCGGGACCCCCAACTCCATCGCAGTCCCCTCCCCAGCTAACCTCGACCCCCAGCTCCAGCCCCTAACTCCACCCCAAACCCCAGGCCCAGCACCCCCTTCAGGAACCCCGACCCCAACCCCTAAGCCGGATCCCCGGCCCCTCCTCACAGACCCCGACCCCCGATTCCGTCCGCAGCCGTTCCAGGACTCGCCACCCGCGGCCGCCCGGGCCTCCCCTCCGCCCCAGCCGCGCCCTGCCCCCGGCACTCGAGGCGGGGGCGGTAGACCCCGGCCCAAATCGCGGCCGCACGCGCCCTTACCTGCGCTCGCGCCACCACGGCCGCCTCAGCCCCTCACGCAGCGCAGCCGAACCCACCACGGGCCCGCGAGCGCTCGCTCCCCTCCGCGGGGGCGGGGGCGGCTCGCAGGGGGCGGGCATTGGAGCCCAACGCGGCCAATCGCGGGCGCCGGCAGCGGGAGCCAGGGCTCGGGGCGGGGCGCAGGGCAGGCAGCGGGGTAGGCTGCGCCTGGGAGAGGGGGTGGGGGCGTGGGGCGTGGGCGGGGCCGGGAGGCGGAGCGTTGAGTGGCACAGCTGCTGGCCACCCGCAAGGGGAGAACGCGCAGGGGAGAGGAGCTATGCTAATATACAAATAGGTACAGTGTGGGGCACCCCGCCGCGGGGCAGCGAGCCGAGTTTCAGAGGTGACTTAGTGACGTCAAGGAGGCGCGAGGCGTTTCGCGAGTTCGAATCCCGGATTGGGCGGCGGCTTCAAATCCGAATCCTACCTCACGTGCTGGGGGAGAATGTCTCCTCCTAATCAGTCGCTTGACCTGCAGGACAATAATAATAACTGCTTCCTCTCGTTGAACGCTCTGCATAAGGCTAGGAGGCGAGACGATATTCCCCCCCCCCCGTTTTACAGGGGTGGAAGCTGAGTCTCAGAGAGGTTAAACTCAAGGTCATTTGCCCAACCCTGTCCAGGGTTTCTTAATATCCTAACTCCTGGGCCTTGATTGTAAAATGCAGATTCCTGGGCCCCCACCCAAATCGAATGAACCAGAATCCTAAAAGGAACTGAACCCCTGGAATGTGCATTTTTAACATGCTCCCTCGTTGATGTTGGGAAACATTTGTTATGTCTCCAAAAGCACCCAGTGGTCATGGAGGGGAGACTTTCTTATACAGGAGGAAGGAGCCACCATATTCTGGGACTTCCAGAACTTTGTGCAACACTGTTACTCTGTGATCTGAGCTGCTGGCCTCCCAGCTGGGCCCCCCACCCCCAGGGCTGCTGTCATCCCTGCAGGAACCTCCCTGCTCACCCCCTGCAGTGCACAGACAGAACCAGGTGCCTGGGGACAGCATCTCACTCCCCAGCTCCATCCCACAGGAGGAATTACTGTCTGCACAAGGGTTGCAAACTGGTGGCCTCCAAATGCTGTAAAGTTCGAAATTCGTTGCCAACATTTAAAAATCAGGTTGTTTCACAAAAAGAAATCCAGATTTCCAGGCACTCTTGAAAAATCAGGTCTGGCGATTCTTGCAGCCCCAAAGACAGATTAGGGCAGGGCTGGGGTGAGGCAAGTGAGGCACTTTTCTCAAATCCTGAACCTAAAGGGGCACCCCAAAACACTCACCATCCAGATAAATACTATATAAATGCCATATTTTAAAAAGTCAAAATAAATGCAGAAATAATCCATGATGAACAAAATAACTAAAATTTTAAAGAAAGACAAGATTTGATTCTGCGCTTGTGCAAACCACCTCCTTTGCTACTCTCTAGCCCCAGCCCTGTCAGATCCTGTCTTTATTTCAAAAATAGTGTTCATCATGGCTTCCTTTACATTAAATATTGCAGTAAAATATGTATCTAGATGGCTGAGTTTTTTGTCACACGTGGCGAGTGCCTCACTCTCTCACCCTAGTCCTGGCCGTGTTTATAAATTCACGAAATCTGCCCTGAGCCATTTAGTGGATGGGAAAACTGAGGTCCTGCAGGTTTGTTTGTTGTTGTTGTTCTTTTAATTTTTATTGGAGTATAGTTGCTTTACATCCTGCAGGTTGTTCCCCAGGTAATATGAGGGTCATAGTGCCTGCCCGATCACCTCAATGGCTGCAGGAAGTACAGGGTCCAGCAGGGCTGGTGTGATCTCTTGTGGGGGTCACAGGGGAGAAGCACTGAAATGTTCCCATGATGCCCCGGAGTCCTCGTCACAAAAGTCCGAACTCTTCCCACAGACCCATCCCTCACCCCCATCTTTCTGGTCTCTCATCCTTTATAGGTGGCGAGCTGACCTCCCCATCCCAAAAAAGGCTCACTGTTGGGGAATGCGGAATCCACTTCTTTATTGCAGGAAGACTATTTGTAGAGCAAATGCTACACAGACCCCACAGCGGGGGGCGGGGGGCACCCACATGCGGGAGGTGAGGGGGCAGGAGCGGGGACAGCAAGCATGGCCTGGTACGGTCCCTAGACCCAGCGGTGCCGAAGCAGGACGGGCCAGCAGCTGGGGTAGGCTCTGGGCCCCCTCCTGTTGGAGAACCCCAGGGTCGGGGCAGGGCCTGGGGCAGGAGAGGCCTGGAGGCAGGCAGAGCCCCAGGGAGATTGTGCTATCAGGGTGTGTCCCTGAGAAAGGGCCGCAGACCCCTGCGCAGCCCCACTTTCTCCGGCACCTTCAAGTGGGAGGGGTCAACACCAGCTGCTGGTGGGCCCTGGACCCGCCACAGGACAGGGGTGTTCCGCTGTACTCAGACAGGATGTTACCTTTTCTTCCGTGGGCCTGTCCACGCGCCGGGCGGTGACACACACGTGCACACACACACACTCTCTCCTTCTCACAGTGGACCCAGTAAATATTTGAGGAGTGAACAGCCATACAGATGCAGAAGGAAAAAAACACACTGCTACCAAGATGGACACAAACAGTCCCTCTTACCCACGTACAGTCCACGTGGTCATATGACCTCTCTTTCGCGGATGCACACGCGCACATACACACACACGTGCCGCTTCCTTGCACCTAATGACACCAGCGCTGTGAGAGGCCCCAGGGAGAGGCCCAGGAGGCAAGGAGCTGAGGGCAGCTCCAGCCACAGCCAGCAGGCAGCTGAGACTCTCAGTTCTGAAACCACAGGCAACTGAATGCTGCCCAGGAGCACATGAGCTGGATGTGGATCTGTCCCTGGTCACGCCTTAGGATGAGACCACAGCCCAGCTGGCCTCATGCTGAGACCACAAATGTGTGCTGTTGCAAGTTGCTGAGTTTGCGCTCCTGTGTTCCCCAGCAACGGCTGATGGATACAGATGTTGGGCTGAGAGCCCCCTTACGACAGAGTGCAGCAGGCGTGGTGCTCCTCAGACAGTCAGGACAAACAGGTCCACAGAGGCTCTCTGCTAAATCCCGTAACCCACTCCCGAAAACACAGCTGTACACAGTCACACTCTTGCAGGTGCCAAGGCTCACACATCACAGGTGTCTGGTCCTCCTGGCAACCACACGACCCACCCCTGCATACACCCTACACTTGGATCACACGACAGACCATCACACACACAGGAGCCCCCCCCCACATGCTTAGACACAAGCCATCCGCCCAGCACACCAAGGGGCCCAATGCATCATCCCATGCGTGCCCCCCACCCCACCCCAGGCCTACAGGTCACCTTCATACTGTCCGACACGGCCTCACTGGGTCCCATGAGTGTGGTGACATCTAGACACTCACAAAAACAGAATCTCACGGTGGTGGCGGGCACACCCTGACTTCAGGACCCACACCTTCCTGGGTGCGCCCCCACGGGGGGCCCCGTAGGTGGGAGGAATCGGGCTGGGCAGAGCTCTGCGTCTAGCCCCTCAGAGCCTGCCGGTGCTGGGTCCGGATGCCTGCCTCTGGACGGGGCCCGGCAACCCCTCACCAGCACCTCAGGTCCCCTGCCCTTGGGCTCGGTGGCGACAAACTGTCTCGATCTCTGTCTGCAGGCTATGTCCAGGAAGGCCCTCCATATTCATTCCAGACAGTCCCCTGGAGCTGTGCCGCAGCCATCAGTGGGTCCCGGGCCTCCCATGCCTGCACCCCAAGCCCAGGCGGGGCGAGGAGTGAGATTCCGGGCTGGCGGGGCACTGCTGTGAGCCCTGTGGTTATTGCCTGGCAGCCTGAGACCCAGCCCGCAAGGCCCCCCACCAATCCATAGGGACGGGGGTGAGAGGGGTGGTCTGGGACCTGGGGAGGGGGGCACAGGCCAGAGGTCATGAGGGATGGAAGGGGGAGGGGAGTGTATGTCAAACACCAAGTAGGAGAAAAGAAAATCTGAGGTCCATGTGCATTTCAACTCCCTCCTCCCCGGCAAGGTCACAGTGATATAATGTAGGGGCAGGGTGCAGGTCTGGCTGGGGGCACCCAGGGGGCAGAGTCAGAGGTGGGAGTCCTGGGAGACACGGAGATGGAGGAAAAACCGGCTTTCTCAGTCCCTATGGCAGGCAGCTTCCCCCATTTTCCCATGTGCAGATCAAGGGGGCCACCTCCAGAGCTTGGCTTTGGCGGGGCGTACAGACAGGACGGGTGGGGGGGGAGCAAAGAGGGAGGGGAGGGCAGAGTGGCGTGACAGAGCTGGGTTGGAGCCCTAGGTCTGCCACAGGCTCGGCCGGGCCTCATCCCCCGCCGGAGATGTTGGAGGAAAAGAAGTGGAAGAGATGGTGGGGGGAGGGGAAAGAAGGAAGAGGAGAGGGAAGAGGAGGGGAGGGGTGGCAGCGGGGGCACAGGACGTGGGGAGAGGCCTGGGGCCAGGACAGCGGGGCGCCGGCGGTGGGCGCTCTGGGCTCACATGAGGACGCATTTGCCCTTGATGCGGTCTGTCCTCTTCTGTTTGCTGGAGCGCTTGCCATCGATGTTCAGGCTCATGTTCCGGCGTGTCTCCAGCGTGAGCAGCTCCTGGAAGAGCTCTTTGACGTTGTAGTTCATCTTGGCCGATGTCTCCATGAAGGCGCACTTCCACTCCTGGGCCACGGCCTGGGCCTCGCGGGTGTCCACCTCCCGCTGGGTCTCGTCGCACTTGTTGCCCACCAGCATGACGGGGATGTCCTCCACGCTGCCCTTGATCTGCACGATGAGCTTGTAGATGGGGCCCAGCTCCTCCAGCGACTGCTTGCTGGTGACCGAGAAGACCAGGATGAAGGCGTGGCCCTTGGAGATGGACAGCCGCTGCATGGCCGGGAACTGGTGGCTGCCCGTGGTGTCGGTGATCTGCAGCGTGCACACGCTCTTGTCGCAGCTGATGACCTGCCGGTAGGTGTCCTCGATGGTGGGGATGTAGGTGTCCCGGAACGTGCCCTTGACGAAGCGCAGCACTAGCGAGCTCTTGCCCACGCCGCCCGCCCCGAACACCACCACCCGGTAGTCATTGCTCTGTTCAGGCATCTTCCACGTGGGGGTGCGGGGTGGGGCCGGGAGGGCTCGCTTCAGCTGCTAGAACCCCAGACCGACCCTGCACAGAGAGGAGTGTCAGACAAGAGCGACCACCCACTTGGGAGGGGGTGGGAAGGTCGGCTTCTCAGAGGAGCGGCATTTCTCCTGCATCCCGGTTGATTTGGTCGACTCTGTCATTCTGCCCTGCACACAGGCTCAGAGCCAGACCCTCTGCCTGTCTGCTTCCCCTCAACGAAATCTGGGGCCTAAACTCCTTCCCCGGGCGGCGGGGGTCTCTGGGCTGGAAGAGGCATGGAGATGCCAGCGTGGGGTGCACACCAACTGCTTTCTCCACCTGCATGCTCCCCCAGCCCCCAGGTGGCACTGGCTTTTCCCTGGCTTTGTGACCTGGGCAAGCTGCTTTGCCACCCTGAGCCTCAGTTTTCTCCTCTTCAAAATAAGTAAAGGGGTCCCTCTCTCTGGCCATCACAGGCTCCCTGCTCTCACCCCAGCCCAGAGGTTCCTCAGCCTCGTGGGAGCTGTGTGGTAGGGCATCTTTAAAATGCAGATTGCAGGGCCTCAGCCCTGGAAGTGGTGAATCCTTTGGTTCAGGGCCACAGCCCTGGGAACTTGCATTTTAAAGCTCTTCTCCTCCCCTTATCCCATAACTGTGATCCTGGTGCTGGAGGTCCAAGAATTTGCAAATCATGAAGCGGGTTTCCCACAGCAGCCCAGGCCGTAGATAAGAAAAGTAAAACTTAGCCTAAAGAGAGAAAGCCTCACTCCCTGAACTCCAAACCCAGACTATGGTCTGGCCTGCCCTGGCCTCCCGCTCAGGTCTGATGTGTCCGTAGGAACAGAACTCCCTGCGAGGGGGTCCCCTTCTCCCCTCTCCCCTACCCTGTGCTCAGAGAGGTCCAGTGACCTCGCGAGGTCACACAGCACAGCAATTCCTGAAATGATGGAGGTGGGAGAAGAACCGTGACCTGGGGGTGGGAAGGCAGGAAGCCTGTCTCCAAGCATCTGCATCCTTACTTATAGAAACAGCAGAGCCCCCTTCCCTGCCTCCTTCTCAGCCATCTCTGAGGGTCCCTCAACATGGGGCGGGGTCTACAATGGGATAGAGAAGATATGGCAAGATTGCACCCAGGCCATGCTACTTCCCTCAGGTGTGTGTGTGGTGGGCGGGAGCGGGGGCGGGGGGCGGGGAGCAAGACCCAATGGTGTGAAAGACCCTGGCGGTGAAAACCCGGGCGAGTAAATTGATGTTCCTGAGCCTCGATGTTCTCATCTGTGAAATGTGAGCAGTCTCAGTGCCCACTCCACGGAGCTGCTGGGACAAGCAGTGCCATAGCTCGATAAAGCCCTTGGCCAGGTGCCTGGCACACAGAGCCCTCAGTAAAGATGGACGGACAGGGTTATCAATCACAAAGGCCCAGGGTGTAAAGCACTCGGCTGGTCGTGGGTTGGGAAGGCACATTCTCAATGATCAAAAGTACCAGGTTTGTCAGAAAAAGACATACAGAGAAGGTAACAGCCGACACGTACCTCACAAATCACGTGTCAGGCAAACTTGTAGGAGCTTTAGCGGTTCTAACTCGTGGGGGACTGTTTTTAGGCATCTTGGTGACATGCATAGCACTTGGCGGGGGGGCTGGCAGGGCTGCCAGCCTGCTCTGCAGTCACTACCCTTTCCTGAGTGGGCACCCCAAGAAGTGAGCTCATCAGCATGCAGCCAGGCACCGCCACAACTGGCCGAGGGACCTGGGGTGGCTGGTGACCGTCCGTTCTTCCACCCCAGACCCAGCCCTTGCCTCGCTCTGGGTGCAGACCCCCTGGCAGTGCTCCAGGCCTGTCAGCAGGGGTGTCCTCCAGGAGGGGCCTGGGATCCCTGACTCGGAGCCCCATTCAATAACCCACAAACCCACGCCAGGAACCCACCTGGTGCTATTTGAAAACCACCCGCACCTCCCATGGGCTGGGGTTGGGGGAAGGGGCCTGTGGGCACCAAGGCGCAAAAGGGGGTGGCACGGGCTCAAGGTCACAGCAGAGAGGTGGCAGAGCAGAGCAGGATTTGAACCCGGCCCCGGCTGGCTACACAGCCTGGGGTCCTTCCCCTGTGCAAGGCAGCCCACCCTGAGGCTCCCAGGCCAGGGGAAGCTGCCCGGTCCTGGGTTCCCGGAGCCCACTGCTACTGGGAGGTTGGAGCGACCTCAGGTGCAAGGAAGCAGGCCCCAACCCAGGGGAGGGCCTGGGGGCTCGGGCTGCCTGCCCCAAGGGGGTCTGACATAGGGATTACCTGACCAGTGAGGGGTTTGAGGAGAGGGGGCTCCCCTGGGCCCGAGGAGGATCTAAGTGGTGGGGGAGGGCCGTCCACCAGAGGAGGGGCTCCTGGATGAGGGCCTCGGCTGGGAGAGGGAGCAGGAGGGCTGAACGGGGCGGTGGTGCGGGGAGACGGGCTCGGGGCCCACTCGATTCCTCCTGGAGGGGCCCTGACAGCGGGACCCAGGGAGGCTCCTGTAGGCCGGAGGAGGGGCTGGCTCGGCCGAAAGGCCGCCGGTCAGTACCGCGGGGGAGGGTGATGCCGGGAGGGAGCTGTCCAAGGTGGGCGCGAGGAGGGCGGCCTGGCCGGGGCCCAGCCGGATTGGGGAGGGGGGTCCGGTGGAGGGCCGGCCCCGCGGCCGGGAAGGGTGGGGCTCGGACAAAGGAGGGCGCGCGGGGAGAGGACCTGCGGGCCTCGCGGGGGGACGCAGCGGGCCCCGGCGCCCCGGTCCCCCGCCCCGGCCGCCTACCTGGGCGCTCGTCCCTGCGGCGCCGCCGCGGCTGCTGCTGGCCGTCTCCGTGTCCGCTCGGGCGCCGCCGCCCCCCGCACGCCCGAGCTGCCGCCGCCGCGCCCGCGCCCGTCCCCGCCCGTCCCCGCCCGCCGCCGGGCGCCGCGCTCCGCCCCTCCCCCCGGCCCCGCGCCCCCGGACAAGGTCACCGCCGCCCCATCTGGACCCCCGCCCCGCGCCCCCGCTCGGTGAACATCGGCTCCTGCCAGGGACGCCATAGGGGTGGGGTCCTCTTCCCCGGGAGGAAGCTGGCGCACCCCAGGGCCACCCAGCAGCCGGCCGCTGGGCAAGATGGGGGCAGAGCCGAGGTCACCCAGGAGGAAAGAGAAGGGGCCAGTTGGCAGAACTGCAGACAAGGGGCCTGGGGGAACAGAATGGGACACCCTTGGGCTGGTGGAGGTGAGGGTCCAGGGCAGGGCCCCCCAGCGAGGGGGTCATTGATGGAATGAATAATCAATCAATCAATAGATGTATGAGAAGGCAGAGGTGGCCCAAGGGGGCTCGGGGCAGTGGGGATGTACCTGGAGACTAGTCCCCATCCCGGGGGATTTGTCCTGGCAGGGTGGGACTTGGTTTGGGTTGGTGCCCCTAAGGGCAGGCCACCAAGGCAGAGATGGCAATTGGGCCCTTGAGCTGGGCGAGGGTGGGGAGGAAGGGCAGTTGCTTTTGAAGCTGGGGTGAACAAAGGGAGCAAAGCGGAATGGATTTGCAGTTTTCTGGTAGGAAAATGTTATCTTCATCAAACAGGAGTTGTCTCTGAGAATAAACGTTTGCCTTTGGGAAGCGTCTGTGCGGTTGACGTCTGTGTGTCCACATTTAAGCCAACAGGGTACCATCACCCCTCCCTCCTGAAGACTGGGAGGGTGGAGACTCATCTCAGAGAAGACTGGGCTTTGGGAAACAGCAGCTGAACCAGGCAGGGGTGGGTGTGAGAATGCCCCAGGGCCCAAGCCTGTTAGAAGCAGGTGCCCCTCGATGGATAGGCAGACACTAAGGGTCCCACAAGGAGGGACTTTCTGGGGTCAGAGCAGTCGGAGGGTGAAAGAGGCTCTTTGTAGGGCGGTGAGCTCCCCATCGTGAGGTGTGCGAGCAGATGGTCGGCTGGAGCCCAAGGGCTCCTCTGGCTCTCGGCTCCTTCATTTTTGCTGACCCAACTTGTCTGTGGCTATGGCTGTGCCAGACCCTTCCTGCTCCCTTGGAGAGGTGGGCACTGCCCCCAAGACCATCTGGTTCCCCAAGAGGCCGGGCCTCTGAGGTTCGTCCTGCTTTGGGGGCTTGAAGGGCCCCATTTCTCCCTGATTCAACCCCTCCACTGCACCTCCCGGCCTCTAGCACCTGGACCATCCCACCCGCCTCCTTCCTGGCCTCCCAGAACAGCCCCCTCCAGCCCTCCTTCTACCCTGGCCTTCACTGCACAGACTCCCCTGCTCTCATGCCACCCGTGGCTTCCTTCACTTCCGGGTCAAGGTCCAGCTTCTCAGCCTGGCGTTCAAGCTGCTCCCGACCTGACTCAAGCTCTCCTCCGGTTCCCCATCCAACCCCGGCTGCCTGGAGCTGTTCCCCGGATACACCCCACTCCTGCCCTGTCTTAAGCCATGTGGGGCACCACAGAGGGTGGCCTGGCCCCAGCCCCACATCTCCAAGCGCTCTCAGCCAGCGATGGAGACAGCCCTGTGGATCTCCGCATCCCGGCCAAGCACTCCTCTGAGCCTCAGTCTCCCCATCTGTGAATGAGGATCACCATTGTCTTGCTTCCCAGGGTTGCTGGGAACGATCGATCAGGCATGACGTCCATTGTCCTGAGGCTGCCGGGCGCACAGGCGCTCAGAGATGACAGCCCCGCTCCCTCCCGCTCCGGCTGCCTGCCTGCTTCCATCTCTGAGTGACCAGGGGCACTGGGCCGGGCCTCCAGCCTTGGGCCGGCCCTCTGCTCCTCCAGGCACCAGCCCAGGCCGGGGCAGGCTGACTCATGCCTAGGAGTGTGGACACGCTCCACTCTGCAGCTACTATTTATAGCTCCCAGGCCAGGCTCCCGGCCGGATGAGCCAGGAGAGGACAGGCCCCAGAGTCCCCCCCTCGCTCTCCCAGGCACGGGGATCAACGCCCACCTGAGCACCCCAAACTAGGACGGCAGTCCCCCTTTCCCGCGGCCGGCCAGGAGAGCCCTGGCCTTCATGCACCAGTGCAAGAGAGGGTTGGGTTTTATCAGCTCAGAGAATGGGATCGGCTCCCCTGGGGTGGCCCAGCTGGGAGGAGACCGGGCTGGGGCTGGAGCTCAGGTCCATCAGGCTCTGAAGCCACAAGCCAGCCTTTCTGCTGTCCCAGGCTCTCTGGGGGCCTGACCCAGGGAGGCACACCTGGCCTTTGGCTGGCTTTGATCTGCAGAAGTCCTCTCAAATGTAAAGGGACAGCCACTCACCTGAGAGGTCCCTGTTCCTCGCCTGGCCTTGCAGCCTATGGGCCTCCTGCCAGCTGCTCCGGGCGGGGGCCGCTCTCCAGACCCACCGTGCAGGGAGGAAGGTGGCTGGGTCTCATGCTCTGCTCTTTCTGTGCTCCTGGGATTAATGTAATTATGTGGGCGAAGCTGAGGCTGGGCGCCACGGCCTCTCACCGATGCTGTTCGGCCCACAGTGGTTTTTTATTTGTTTTTAACTTTGGTGTCAACATTTAAAAATAAGAAGGTCATTTGTCAAAACACAGTTTGCCTTAAAAAATGAATGGGCTGGTGTCTCGAGCCCAAATTCTGCTCACCAGCTCCTCTGGGAGCTGGACCCTAGCCCCTGGTGGAAGATGCTGGTCCTTCACTGAAGCCACCTGCCTAGCCCCTGGGAGTGGCCTGAGGGGCTCCTCCACATATGGGGCTGTGTTGTCATCAACACCTCTAAGGAGCAGGGTCACTGGAGCCTAAGCCATCAGCAGGATGAACCCCTGCCACACTTGCATCCTTTAACAGAGAGCCGGACAGCTTTGATCAGTCAAAGGACCACGACATGCAGGGAGACCTCAGGGCCTTTGCACAGGCCACTTCCTCTGCCAGAAAAGCTCTTCACCCATCTTCTGACTCCAGTGAGGCCCTCAGAGATTCCCCCCTGACCACACTGCTAAAATAGTCTTTGTCTCCCTTCGTGGCTCTCCCTCCACCTTGCTTATCTTCAGGGCACTTATCACATTTTGTGTCCATCTGTCATCTGTCTCCCTTGCTAGAATGTGAGCTGCCTTAGGTTCCAGGACAGTGGGTCTCCCTTGGGGGTGATTCTGCCCCCAGGGGACCCTGGGCGATGTCTGGGGACATTTTTGGTTGTCATGACCAGGGTGGGCTCTTGGCATTGAATGGGTGGGCCAGGGAGGCTGCTCCACACCCCAGGGCATCCAGGACGGCCCCCAGAGGATGACCCAGCCCCGTGTCAGCAGTGCTGGGGGGACCCTGGGGTAGGGCAATGGGCCTCAAACGTGTCCCCAGACCAGCATCCCCTGGGAGCTTGGTAGACATGCAAAATCTGGGAATTCCCTGGCAGTCCAGTGGTTAGGACGCCGGCTTTCACTGCTATGGACCCAGGTTCGATCCCTGGTCGAGGAACTAAGATCGCACAAGCCGTGCAGCATAGCCAAAAAAAAAAGAGAGAAAGAAATGAAAAATCTCTGGCCCTGCCCCAGCCAAGACTAGCTCAGCAGGAGGCCCAGCCAGTCCCTCAAAGGAGAGGGCATGTGAACCCCGTGGCGGCCTTTTCCTTTGCTTCAAACGCAGCACCTCAGCTGTGCCTCCCAGGCACTGAGTCGGGGGGCGCTAAACGGCCCACCTGCCCATCCCGGCTCTCTCCTGCCAGGCTGGGCACACAGCAATCACTTGGGCCCTCGGCCAGAACACTGCAGCCTGCCAGGTCAGCAGTTCTTGCCCCAGGAGCTGCAGAGGCCTGGAGGGTGTCAGAGGCGGGGAGGGATGGGGTCTCCCTTCTGCAGCCCAATCTGGCCTCAGCCAACTGACAGCCAGAAGAGTTCTAGGGTCTTCCCAGAACCACCCCAAGCCCTGCAGCAGCCCTCTTCTGCCCTCAGGAGTCCCAGCCCAGTCCCAGCCTGCAGGAGGCTCTCAAAAGGTCAGGTGGGTCAGTCACTGGCTCTGTACCAAAGCTGACAGACAGCTCAGGGTGGACACGGGCTGGGACAGGTGGGCTGCATGACCCTCTCTTCCTGGCAAGGCTGAGGGTCCAGAGCTGGTGGTCGGGGCAGGCCTGGAGGCGCCGTGTGCAGGGACACAGCATCCCGTCCGATGCCTGTGTTTCGGGGCCCAGAAGATGCAGACTGGCTGGGAACTGGCGCCCCCTCCCGGGCTCCACACTGATAACTTCTCCACCAGAAATGCAAACAGCGAACAACAGAAGCTGCGACACACTGTTATTACGCTTGATTCAATCCGCGGGTCCTGGGTGCCGCTTCCTAACCTTCTACTCTTTTGTCTCCAGATCAAGGAGGGCGACCCGGCTGACTGCATCCAGCTGTCGCCGGCCCTGGGAGCCCTGACTCCACTCGGCTCGGGGGCGGCGGGGCCGTTGAGAGTGACGCTGTACCAAGGACCAGAGCTGAGTCCTGGCTCAACCCTCCTGCTTGCTGAGCCCCCGCATGGGGCCCCCATAATCGTGCTGCCAGGAGCCTGCCTGGTCACAGCCAAGCGGCTAGCGGTGGCCTTGACCCAGCCAGGCACATCCGGATAAAGGTGGTGCCTGGTGTTTTGTGTTGGGAGTTTTGTTTCTTTAAACAGAAAGGCGTTTGTGCTACTTGGGAACGCTCGTGTCCAAGTGAAGGTGGCTGTGCCTGGTTGTCACCAAGCAATACACAGGTCACTAGCAGGCGTGTGCTCCCTCTCCTCCATGAGACACGCACACAGATCTCAAAGCGACACATCCTCGATGGCGCAAAGTTGCACAGAGATGAATGAAGGCTTTTGTGGCCAACGTCCAGTTCCATGTCAGGGCTGGTCCAGGGCCCCAGGTGGTGGGTGACCAACCCACAGGCTTCTTCAGCCAAAGCTGTCACCATGCGGCACCTGTCGTGTCAGAGCGGGTGTGGGGGAGATGGAGCCACTGAGCTGGCCTAGACGAGAAGACCCTGGTCTAGGCTGGACATGGCCACCATGAGCCGAGGGACCTCGGGAGCGAGGTCGGCCTCTCCAGGGCCCCCATCAGATGGGATGACCATTTTTCTTCTTACCTCAGCTTTCAACTTTGATCCTTGGCCAAAGCAGGGAAAGCTGACCAGAACTGACCAAGTGACACCATCATCCCTGTGGCCCCAGGAGGCAGACCCCAGGGCTGACCCTGGACCCTCCAACCACAGCAGACAGGACGGGTGGTGTTGTGGGTGCTGGCGGAGCAGCCTGTGTCTTCTCCTACGACACACAGCATCCCCCAAACTTCTTGGGGTCCCACCATCTCTGGAGGACCTGGAAGCAGTTTTGTTGGATCTGGCAGGACCCTAGAGAGAGGCCAGAGACTGGCAGACAGAGGCTGGGCAGGCTGGGGATCCGAGGATGCCGGGGACCGGGGTGGCGGTGTCTGAGGGGTGGGCAGGGCGCCCCGGGGTTTCCCCCCTCACTGGTGTGGCAGTGCCCTTCGTGGTCTGGAAGCTGGCTTACAGTGAGGGGGGATGATATGACCCTGAAGCCTCCAGTGCAGGGAAGAGAAGGGGAAACGGAACTGATGGGTGGAGAGGCTTGTGGTGTCCCCAGGCATCCCAGGAAGCTGATGGCTGGCGGGAGGGCGGGGACCCTGCAGTGCGTGTGCTTTAGGTAACGGAGGGGAAGGAGTATGGAGTGGGGGAAGCCTGGAGCAGGCTGTTCTGCACCCATGGGGGGGGCTTCCTACTGGATTCAGGGGGGACGGGGCCCCTGGGGGACCCTGCCCAGCCCCGTCCCATGGGCCACACCCTTCTGAAGGCAGGCTCTGGAATCTGGCAACTCCATGACATCCCACCCACCTGGGGCAAAGGTGGAGTGAAGTAGGGGCAGGGGTCGCCAGCAAGGGTGGGTTTAGGACAAGGTGGAGGTGATGGTCCCATGCCCACAGGGGTCACCTTCCCAGCATGGGGACAGGGTCAGGCCATGCGGGGTTCAGACGTGGGTCCTGGCAAAAGCCAGACAGAAGTTCCTGGAAACGGGCCCAATACCTCCAGGAGCGGTGGGGTGGGCGCCCAATAGAGTGGAAGTGGGGGCCCTTGGACACACGGCCCTGCCCCCTGAGACCCATATCGACACCGAATGAGGCTGGGGCCGTGGTGGAGGCTGTGTGCTCTCTGCGGGGGCAGCAGGCCAGCGCCTGGGACGCCCCCTGGGACAAGCAAGTAGCTGCTCCTGGAACCCCACCAGGCCAGAGTGACAGGCTGGAGGCCCTACCACGCCCAGGACCACAGGGCAGAGGGGCCCGTCCTCGCCAGGAAGCTTTGACGGCCCCACTGCCACGGCCGGTCTCCCCAGTGTGGGTCTGGGCAGCGACCGCAAGTGAAAGGAAGGAAATCAGAGGTTCTAGGAAGAAGCCTGGGCCCCATGGCTGAGTGGACAAATGAGAAGACAGGAAGGGTGTAAGTAATGGGATGGGTTGCGGAAGCCGAGGCCGTGCCTCCAGGCTTGGGGGCAGACAGAGTCAAGTCCCCCCGGAAGGGCCCTCAGCCCTGGCTCAGCCCAGGAGCAGGATCCAGTTGCCATGACTACACTAACAGAGCTTGTTGCCACGGAGGGGAGGGTTCGCGCCAGCCCTACGGGGCTGTTAGGCTCCTGCGCTCCCCGAGGGGGGGTCCTAGCTTCGTGTCTGGCGGGGGGACCTGAGTCACATGGCCCCTGACCCTGGCCTGCGGGAGTCGTCTTGCTCTGGAGACCCTGTGGCCAAGCTGCCCCAGGCCTGCCCGCACTCTCTGCAGCCCTGGGGCTCTGTTGCCTCGGGGAGCCGAGCAGCTCAGCCCAGCCCGGAACCCCAGCCCCTGAAGAGCAACCTCTCCAGGCAGGGCGGCCGCACCAGAAAGCAGGGAAGAGGGCGGCTCCGAGATCCCTGGAACCTCCGTCTCCCCAGAAGCACAGCCTCAGGTGGCAGGAATCACAGCCCCATCACCCCCACTAACCGCGAATGAACCGGAGGCTCCTGGCTGGCGGACTCCTTTCAGAAACCCCTCAGGGCATCACGTGACAGCGACTGGACCCTCTGCTCACCCTGGAGACACGCCCGCCACGTGCTGCAGGGCTCCAGGGAAGGCGTGGGGGCTGGCTACAGCGTTGGCACTGTAGCCAGGGCTGCGGAGGAGAGAGGCTGGCCTCTCCCGCACTCGTCCACAGCCAGCAGTGTTTAGGGGTGGGGAGGGTCTGCGTCTGACCCCACCTGGACGCCCGGGGCCGCCTCCCCTGCGAATCACCAGACCCCCACGCCTGCGGATGACATGGCCACACAGCTTTGGTGAATAATTTTAAGAGAAGAATTTGTAAAATTAGTAGCGGTGCCCCAAGGCTCAGGGTGTAGGATCTGGGGCTCAGTGCAGTCCCCGGTGGCCCCTCTGTGCGCAGGCGCAGCCCGGGGGCTGAGCTCGGACCCTTAGGGGAGGCGAGGCTCTGGCTGGGTGGGGGCGGGGCGGGCACCCAGCGCGGGATGGTCACCACTTGAGGAAGACCATGCCCGCCAGGACGGCGTAGCCCAGCACCAGGAAGAGGACCTTGAGCAGCCGGTCGCCCTTCTCCTCCAGCTCCTTGGCCAGGATCTCAAAGAAAGTGACGAAGAGGAAAGTACCGCCTGCCAGGCCCTGCAGCACCACGGAGGCCACGCTGCTGGGCACGCCCTGGGCACTCTCGATGCCCAGGCCGAGGCTGATGCCCAGGGGGATCATGGCGCTCACGGTGACGGCCACCTTGGCAGCGTCCCTCAGGGCCATGGCGCTCCTGGCCATGCTGATGCCCAGGGCCACGGCCACCAGCGTCTCGTGAATGGCCACCCCCACGAACAGGCTCACCACCTTCTCGCCCTCCTCCTGCAGGCCCAGGGCCAGGCCCTCGAAGACCGAGTGGGCCGACAGGGCGAAGACCAGGCTGAGGAGCCGCAACGGGCTGGAGCGCGACAGCTCCTGGACACTCAGCCCGTGGCTATGTGTGTGGGGCTCCCCGTAGAGTGCATGGCCCCGCGAGCCACCCATGAAGGGGCTCTCGTACTCTGAGTCGCTGCCCACGTCCGAGCTGGCATTGAACGTCTCCAGGTCGATAAAGGCCGGCCTCTCCTTGCGGAAGGTCAGGACGAGCTGCTCCAGGAAGACGGTCATGAAGAAGCCCAGCAGCATGATGGTCTCGGCCAGTGGGTAGTCGGTGCTGATGTGCCCAAGACTCAGGACTTTCTGGAGCTGGAGCAGAGGGCGTGAGAGGGGGAAAAGACAGGCAGAGGTTCAGAGGCGTGACCGCCGAGACCCCCGCTGCCCACGCAACAGGTTCTTCAGACGTCACCTTTCAAGTAGCAGAAATACCCAAATCATACAGGTCTTAAAGAGGGGTGGTGGCTCATCCTTGATGGATTTTAAAATGAAGGGACTTCCCTGGTGGTCCAGTGGGTAAGACTGCACTCCCAATGCAGGGGACCTGGGTTCAATCCCTGGTCGGGGAACTAGATCCCACATGCATGCCACAACTGAGAAGTCTGCATGCCACAACTAAGACCCAGCACAGTCAATAAATAAATAAATATTTAAAAATAAAAACTCTATTAGAAAGGGACTAGTCCTCACGTCATGTCCACTATGTCAACCAATTTAAAAAGAGTGTAGTGGGCTGCATCATGACCCCTAAAAGATATGTCCACCAGGAATCTCAGAATGTGACCTTATTTGGAAGAAGGGTCTTTGCAGATATAACTGAGGTGTGATGGGCTGAATTGTGTCTCCCCAACAAAAGGAAATTTCTATATAAAAGTCTCCCAACCCCTAGTGCCTCAAAACTAACCATGCTTGGAGATAGGGTTTTAAAACAGGTGATTCAGTTAAAAGGAGGCTGTGAGGGTGGACTTAATCCACTAGGACTGCTGTCCTTACAGGAAGAGGAAGAGCCATCATGTAAAGAGACAGCAAGAGGTGGCCATCTACAAAGCAAGGAGAGAGGCCTCAGGAGGACCAAACCCTGCCAATGCCTTGGTCTCAGACTTGCGGCCTCCAGCCCTGGGAGAGAATAAGTGTGTGCTGTTTAAGCCCCCCGTCTCTGGTCTTCTGTTATGGCCACCCCAGGAAACTCATTCATAAAATAAGGATCTTGAGATGACATCACCCTGGATAAGGATGATGTCCTTAATCCAATGACAGGTGTCCTTCCGAGACAGAAGAAGAGAGAACACAGGGAGAGGCCATGTGACAATGGAGGCAGAGCTGGGGTGATGGAGCCACAAGGTAAGGGACCAAGGACCGCAGATGATCCCCACAAGCTGGGAGGGACACAGGATAGACCCCCTCTCACAGCCGGAGGACCCAGCCCACTGACACCTTGGTCTCGGACTTCTGGCCTCCAGACTGGGATATCAGCCAGGGCTTCTGGCCCTGATGCCTGCCCGGGGCTGGCTTCCACACAACCCGGAGGCTGTTTCCAGAGCCCCCCACCACTCCACCCGCTGGGTGAACATGCTGAGAACGAGCATGAGGCTCGCCGGCACATCCAGCCATCCTCGTCAGATCCTTGAGTCAGCGCTGTCCCATAGAACGTTCCGGATGGTGGAAATGTCCTCTATCCGTGCTGTCTGATACGGAAGCCGCTAGCCTCGCGTGGCCCACGAGGACTTGAAATGTGACTGGTGTGGCTGAGGACTGGCACACTGAAGTGTGTTTGACTTCAATTCACTGAAACCTGACCAGCCGGAATGGTGAGTGGCAGCCACACCAGACCGTGAGGCAGACACTCTGGCTGAGGCTGGCAGGCGGCCAGGAGGAGGGGCCTGGCTCACTGAGGCGTGGGGAGCCTGGGGCAGGGGTGCTGCCCAGGAGTGGTTTGGGGAGGACATGAGAGGGCCCCGAGCACTGAAGAGGGATGGGGAAGGGCAAGGTCATTGCAGCAGTCCAGGCCGGAGGGGTGGCACTGCGGGAATGTGGGAAACGGCGGGGGGGGGGGCTGGTGCAGAGGGTGTCAGAGAGGACTCCGATCTCATCCTCACTGATGCCAAGTGCACAAGTTTCCCATGCTGTGTAACAGAGGAACGCAAGCTTAGCAGCATAAAACACCTCCCAGCCCTCAACATCAGAAGTCCAGGCACCAGATGGGGCTTGTGGATAAAGGAAATGGCACAGTGTGGCCAGGGACAGAGGGTGGCTCCTAACCAACAGCCAGGGAGACACTGGGCCCTCAGTCTGACAGCCAGGAAGGAACTGAACCCGCCTTACAACCACACTGGCTCAGAGGCCAATCCATCCCCAGTCAAACCTTGAGATGAGACCACAGCCCACCGGATACCTTGATTGCAGCCTCATGAGAGCCGGCAGCAGAGGACCCAGCCAAGTGGTGCCCAGACTGCTGACCCACAGAAACTGTGTAGGAATAAACACGTGTTGTTTTAAGATGCTAAGTTTGTTATAATTTGTTACACAGCAGTAGCTAACTGATACAGGAGTTGAAGAGAGGCCACAGTTGCCAGCTTCAGGACAAAGTGCATGTGTCCAGGGCAGGTGGTCTGGTCAAGTAATGGCTGATGAGCGACCAGCCGGGAACCCTAGGTCTAGTTCAAACCCCTTGTTTACCAGATAAGACCCAGAGAAGAGACACAACCAACTCATGGTCACACAGCAAATTCATTTTCTACTTCCCATCACCCTTATAGTGTCAAGGCCCCGACCTTGGTATGAGGATTGAAAAGCACCAGAGATGGGGAGGGGCAAGATAAGGGTAGGGGATTAAGAAGTACAAACTATTATGTGCAAAATAAATAAGCTACAATGATATACTGTACAGCACAGGGAATATAGCCAATAGTTTATAACTATAAATGGAGTATAACCTTTAAAAATTGTGAATCACTATGTTGCACACCTGTAACTTATACAATATTATACATCAACTATATCTCAATTAGGGAATTCCTTGGCTGTCCAGTGGTTAGGACTCTATGCTTTCACTGCTGAGGGCCCGGGTTCAGTCTGTGGTCAGAGAACTAACATCCTCCAAGCCACACAGCACAGCCAAAAAAAAAAGAAAAACAAAAACACAACAACTATATCTCAATTACCAAAAAAAAAAAGGAAAGAAAAAACAAAAGGCACCAGAGACAACTGGCCATAAGGTGCCAAGGGCTGCTGCTACCACCCCAGGGGGCCTTACCTTTTCCCTCACAGCCGGCAGTAAAGCATTGAAGCACGTGGCCAGAAAGACCCCGCCTCCAAAGGTGTTGCAGAGTGAGAGGATCTTTTTCGAACGATGGGCCTTCTCAAAATCCGTCTGGATGATCTTCACGGGGAGCAGGGAGCCCAGCAGCATGAAAAAGAACACGCCCACCATGCAAAGGATTTTGGCTACCAACAACTTCACCATGGCAGCGGCCCAGGCTGCTCCGGTCACCGGTCACTGCAGGGCCAAACCATGTGTGGGTGCACACTCCCCTCCCACGACGCACTACGGGGCCCAGCCACGCAGCCGGGGGCTCATGCCTCAATCCAGCACTGTGAATGTCAGGGGCAACCGCGTCAGCTGTTGGATTGGTTATCTGACCAGCTAAAGCAACCAAGCTCACCACCCCCAGTACTTCACCCCATTCCAGGCCTAGCACACGTCCCTGTCTCCTGCAGAAAATTCTCCATGGCTGCACTGTCCAACACAGCAGTCGCTAGCCGAGTGTGTCTGTGTAAGTTAACTAAAATTAAATAAAATGTAGGCAATTCCCTGGCGGTCCAGTGGTTAGGACTCCGCGCTTCCACTGCGGGGGGCACAGGTTCGATCCCTGGTTGGGGAGCTAAGATCTTGTTACGTGGCGCGGCCAAAAAAATTTATTTTAATTAAAAAAAATTATAGAAAATGTAGAATTCAGCTCCTCAGTTGCGCTACCCACATTTCAAGTGTTCCATAGCTACTTGAGTCTAGCAGCTGCCATACTGGACAGCACAGACAGAGAACATTTCCATTGTTGCAGAATGTTCTGGGTCCCACTGCCCTTACATAAATCCAAAAGCTTTACCCTGAGGCAAAGGCTCTGCACCATCAGCTCGGGCTCCACCTCCCCTCACTGGCCTTTGTGGTCCCTGACGATGGCAAGCCCGTTCCCGCCTCAGGGCCTTTGCACCGGTTGTTCTCTTGGCCTGGACCACTTCTCTCCCCTGACCCTACAATGATGCTTGTCTTTCAGGCCCTCAGGAGGGCCTCCCCCTGCCCTAAATGGCATCCCTTGTACCCACCGCAAGGCCTGGCGCTGAAGAGATGCTCAGTAACCTCTGGCTGAACAAACGGATGAGCTGAAGCATGTGGACCTCTTTACGGGGATTCAATGAACCAAAGTAAAGCAGATCTCGCCCTAGATAGACCCGAAAATGTTACCATTAGAATGAGGGACCGCGGCTGCTCCCCTGTCCTTAGGCTTTCTCCCCAACCTCCCAGTTCTCACTGCCCGCGTCCCCATGTCAGCTCAGATGCCACCAGTGGAGAGGGGTCTCCTACCCCGTCCCCTAGCATCATTGGCGCTACAAGGAACTACATAATTTAAAGTCCCTGAATATCATCACTCGCCCTGGGCTGAGACTTCCACGCGAGCAGGGAGTGTGTCTTCCTCAGCCCAGAGCCAGGTACAGTAGGCGCCCAATAAATACCTGCTGAGTGTCGGGATGCCCCAGTCTGTGGCGTGGGGGTGAGGGTGGCCTGGACGCCCTCAAACCGGGGGCTGATGGGGCTGGGCAGCGGGGACGGGTTCATTCATTCATCCTTTCCCTCAGCACTTATTGAGCGCCTTCTGTGTGTCCCGCGCTGCACTGGGTGCCCCGCTCGAGAGGGGACAAGCCGCGCTCCGCTGGGGGAGCCGGACGCAAATCACACAGATCGTCAGTAAAGGCGGGGCCTCGGCTAACGGGCGGCAGAGCCCGCCAGGCCCCGGGCCGCCCCAGCCCCCAGCCCCGCCCCGGCCTAAACGTACCTCCGCCGGGTCCTCGCCCGCCCGCCGGAGCCGCCCACCGCTCAACCGCCGCGCCGTGTCGACCCCACTGCAGCGCTCCCGGTCTAGCCCCTGCTCCGCGCGCAGCTGCCCACGCCCCGCCCACGCCCCTGCCATTGGCCGCCCCAAGCGCAGCGGGCAAATTTCTCCATGCCATTGGCTGTTATGGCTGCCACTCACCCCGCGACTCCACCTCTCCTACCGGCAAGGGAAAGTAGTTTCCTCCCACTGAGCGGTGGGTACAGCCACCGGGCGGCTCCGGCGGGAAACTCCGACCCTAGGGGAATGGTTCCGTCAGCGTCTGGCTTCCAGAGCTGTCCAGGGGTTCCTGGTGCTGAATCCCGTTCTGATCGAGGTTTGGCCATTGTCAGAAAACGATTTGCTACAGGTGACTGTCTCTCTCGGAGCGTCCTCCCTGCTGATGCCTTCCCGTCGGTTTAAGATGCAGATTTATCCGTTCAACATCTCTGCCTCCTATGTACCAGGACCTTTTCTAGGAGAACATCAGTCAACAAAACAAGGATCTCTCCCCTTTTGGAGCTTACGTTCTAGGAGAAGACAGAAAATAATCGACAAACATAATAAGTAATAAAATTATGTCAGAAGGTGACAAGCGCTCTGGAATAATAGAGCCCAGTAAGGGTTATCAGAGTGCTGGGAGGTGGCTTGGGATGAACACACACACTACTATACATAAGATAGATAACCAATAAGGACCTACTGTATAACACAGGGAACTCTACTCAATATTCTGTGATAACCTATATGGGAAAAGAATCTTTAAAAGAATGAATATATGTATATGTATAACTGAATCACTTTGCTGTACACCTGAAATTAACACAACATTGTAAATCAACTATACTCCAAGAAAATTAAAATATATTTTTTTAAAAAAAGAGTGCTGGGTGGTGGATTGCTATTTTAGGTTTTTTTTAAGGATGTGTACCCAGGAGTGGAACTGCTGGGTCAAATGGCTATTTTTTAGGTGAGGAGAAGGAGACTTTTTTTTTTAATGGCTTGATTGGGCTTCCCTGGTGGCGCAGTGGTTGAGAGTCCACCTGCCGATGCAGGGGACACGGGTTCGTGCCCCGGTCCGGGAGGATACCGCATGCCGCGGAGCGGCTGGGCCCGTGAGCCATGGCCGCTGAGCCTGCGCGTTCAGAGCCTGTGCTCCACAACGGGAGAGGCCACAACAGTGAGAGGCCCGTGTACCGCAAAAAAAAGAAAAAGAAAAGGCTTGATCCACTGGCCC
Source organism: Mesoplodon densirostris (assembly GCF_025265405.1). Classification (NCBI taxonomy): domain Eukaryota; kingdom Metazoa; phylum Chordata; class Mammalia; order Artiodactyla; family Ziphiidae; genus Mesoplodon; species Mesoplodon densirostris. The sequence continues at coordinate 152,365,704 of NC_082663.1, forward strand.
ATAAAAGCAACGAGACTTATGAAAGAGAGGACTGTATTCATCTGTTAACCAAAATCTTATTGTCAGCCTACCATGAGCCAGGCATAGGGAAAGTTGCTAAGAATAAAGTGGAGAATGTTACAATATGGATGAACCTGGAAGACATCAGGCTAAGTGAAATAAGACAGTCACAAAAGGATAAATACTGTGTAATCCCACTCATAGGAAGTCCCTAGATTAGTCAAATCCATAGAGACAGAAAGTAGACGGTGGTGGTCAGGGGCTGGGGGAGGGGCTGGGGAGTCAGTGTTTCCTGGGGACAGAGTTTCAGTTTCGGAAGATGAGAACGTTCTGGAGATGGATGGTGGGGATGGTTGCACAACAATGTGAATGTACTTAATGCCACTGAACTGCACACTTAAAAATAGTTAAAGTGGTAAATTTAATGTTATGTATATCTCATCACAATTTTTGAAAATTTTAATAAAATGGAGTGAAAAAGCCCATGCCCTCACAGTTCACAGTCTAGTGGGAGAGACAAGTATTAATGAAATAGTAGCATATTATTAGGCAGACTTCTAAGATGGTTCCAAATGATCCCAACATCTTAGGATTCATGTCCTTGTATAATCCCCTCTGCTTGAGCCTGGGCTGCACCCAGTGACTTGATTCCAACAAATAGGATATTGTCAAGTGATAGGATGTCATTTCCATGATTAGGTCAGAAGACTGACTTCTGTCTTCCTAGACAACTCTCTCTATTGCCTTTTTGCTTTCATGCTTTGATAAAGCAAGCTGAGATGCTGAAGATGCCCACATTGCAAGAAAGTGAGGGTGACCTCCAGCCAACAGCTGAGACCTCTGGCACAAGAGCCTACAAGGAAGTAAATCCTGCCAATGACCATGAGTCATCTTGGAGGGGGGTCCTGCTCCCACTGGGCATTTAGAGGACTGATGCCCAGTGGACACTTTTTTTTTTTTTTTTTTTTGCTGTACGCGGGCCTCTCACTGCTGTGGCCTCTCCCGTCGCGGAGCACAGGCTCCGGACACACAGGCTCCGCGGCCACGGCTCGCGGGCCCAGCCACTCCGCGGCATGCGGGATCCTCCGGGATCGGGGCACGAACCCGTGTCCCCTGCATCGGCAGGCGGACTCTCAACCACTGCGCCACCAGGGAAGCCCCCAGTGGACACTTTGATTGCAGCCTCTGAGGGACCCTGAAGCTGAGGACTCAGCTAAGTGAACCTGGATTCCTGACCCACAGACACTATGAGATAATAAACGTTGTTATCGTAAGCTACTAAGTTTTGGGGGAATTTGTTATGCAGCAAAAGATAACCAATACAGGGACTTCCCTGCTGGTCCAAGGGTTAAGACTTTGTCTTCCAGTGCAGGGGGTACGGGTTCGATCCCTGGTTGGGGAGCTAAGATCCCACACGAAGCAATATTGTAACAAATTCAATGAAGACTTTAAAAATGGTCCATATCAAAAAAAAAGATAGGGCCTCCCTGGTGGCGCAGTGGTTAAGAGTCCGCCTGCCGATGCAGGGGATACGGGTTCGTGCCCCGGTCTGGGAGGATCCCATATGCCGCGGAGCGGCTGGGCCCGTGAGCCATGGCCGCTGGGCCTGCGCATCCGGAGCCTGTGCTCCGCAACGGGAGAGGCCACAACAGTGAGAGGCCCACATACCGCAAAAAGAAAAAAAAAAAAGATAACCAATACATATATATAAAGGGAAAACTGTAGGTTGTACTAAGTGTCATGAAGAGAAAAAAAGAGAGAGAGAGAGAGTTCTGTGTTAATCAAATAAAGAGCAGTGGGAAGTAAGGGGTGAAGAGAGGATGTTTGATGCAAAAGTAGAAAGGAGCTTGTGATATTGGAGGAACTGGAAAGCCAGGCTGTCTGAATATTGGTGAGTGACAAGGACAGTCCCAGAGACCATTTTAAGGTATCTGAATTTCCCCATCGATGCAATGTAAGTCAATGATGAAAACTCATTGAAGAGTTTTAAGAAGGTGAAGGTTGTGATTCAACTGATGTTTTAAGGTTATTCTGAGTCCTGTGTAAAGAAAGGATTGTAAGGGAGCGAGAATGAAGGCAGGGAGACCAGTTGGGTCATTTGAACAAGAACTGATGCTAGTTTAGGTGTAGGTGGGAGGTGGAAGGGAGTGGATGAATTTGAAAAATATCTTGGGTGAATTGACAGGACTTGGTCCTGGTTTGTCTGTGGGCCGTAGGAGTAGGAGGTGTCGGGAATGACTTCTAGTTTTCTAGTTTGAGCAACTAGATGGATCCTGGTGTTATTCACTAAAATAAGAAAGACTGGAGGAGGCACAGACATTGGAGGATTCAAGAGACTAAGTCTGGCTTTGCAGAGGTTAAGTATGAGATGTCTATGAGTTCTTAACGTTTAATGTCACTTTCTGCCTTCACAGAGCTTGCTTCATTATAAGCATGCAATATATGGTAGCTATTTTTTAAATTGAAGTATAGTTGATTTACAATGTTGTGTTAGTTTCTGCTGTACAGCAAATTGACTCAGTTATACATATACATATATCCACTCTTTTTAAGATTCTACTCCCATATAGGTCATTACAGAGTACTGAGTAGCGTTCCCTGTGCTATACAGTAGGTTCTTATTAGTTACAGTGTTGTGTTAATTTCTGCTGTACAGCAAAGTGACGCAGTTATACATATATATACATTCTTCTTCATATTCTTTTCCATTATGGTTTATCACAGGATACTGAGTATAGTTCCCTGTGCCATACGGTAGGACATTGTTGTTTATCCATCCTATCTATAATAGTTTGTATCTGCTAATCCCAAACTCCCAATCCAACCCTCCCCTGCCCCTCCCCATCTTGGCAACCACAAATCTGTTCTCTGTGTCTGTACGTCTGTTTCTGTTTTGTAGATAAGCTCAATGGAGTCACATTTTCTATTCCACATATAAGTGATATCATATGGTATTTGTCTTTCTCTGTCCGACCTACTTCACTTAGTATGATAATCTCTAGGTCCATCCATGTTGCTGCAAATGGCATCATTTTGTTCTTTTTAACAGCTGACTAGTGTTCCATTGTATTTTGTGTGGTAGCTATTTTTATTATTAGACACAAAGTGACTTGACTCTTTTTCTGTTTTCCGTAATTCACAACAATAACAAAAAAGATCATTCATAATAACAGCACGCCAGGTAAGTGCCCACAGGATGACTCCCTCCTATAGGAGAATTTGTAATGTGCAATATTTATTCATAATTCTTTAGAGCATGAGACTGCTCAGAGAAGAAGCTGCAAAGCTTCGGGCTTTTATTCATTTGACACATTTTTGAAAGCTTCCTAGATGCCAGGACCTATGTAAGAGCAGGTACTGTCAGAGTACAATAATAAAAAAAAAATACTGACAAATCTGACTACATTGAATACTTCAAAAATCTTCCATAGTGAAAGACTCTATGAATGGGATAAAAAGACAAGTGATAGGCCAGGAGGAAATGTTGATAATAGATGAGACCAAGCTTCTGATAGCAAGCAAACATCCTAAAATGAAAATAGGAAGGGAGGGACTTCCCTGGTGGCGCGGTGGTTAAGAATCCGCGTGCCAGTGCAGGAGACACAGGTTCAATCCCTGGTCCAGGAAGATCCCACATGCCGTGGAGCAACTAAGCCTGTGTGCCACAACTACTGAGCCCACGTGCCACAACTACGGAAGTCGGCATGCCTAAAGCCTGTGCTCTGCAACAAGAGAAGCCACTGCAATGAGAAGACCGCGCACTGCAACCAAGAGTAGCCCCCACTCACCGCAACTAGAGAAAGCCCATGCGCAGCAACAAAGACCCAACACAGCCGAAAATAAATAAATTTATTATTTTTTAAATAAATAAGAAATAAAAATGGGAAGGGAAGGGAAGGAACAGACAGGTCTCAGGAGAACAAGCACAAGAGGTGAATACATATAGGAAAATATGCTCAAGCCATACAGATAATCACAGAAATAGGAAATAAAATCATCTGAACAGGGACTTCCCTGGTGGTCCAGTGGTTAAGACTCCACACTTCCACTGCATGGGGAACAGGGTCCATCCCTAGTCAGGGAACTAAGATCTCACATGCCACGTGACTCGGCCAAAAAAAAAAAAAAAACCCACCATCTGAACAGATTTATTGAGGTGTAACTGACGTACAATATAGATATTCCAAGTATACAATTTGATAAGTGTTGATATATGTACACACCTGTGAAACATCCTCACAATCAAGAGTGAACATAAACTACACCCCCTGAAAAAAATGTCCTCCTGCCCCTCCCCAACCCCGTCTCCCAAGCAACCGCCATTCTGCCATGGTTGCTCAACAGTGTAGTTTCCAGTGTCGGCTTTCTGATGGCACTGCTCCCAACATTCCTCTGCCTGCCGCTAGGTGGCCATTCATACACGTTGCTGTTGGCCATACAACCACGGGGCGGGGAATTGTACATCCAGGGTTTCTAGGGTATCCAAACGCTCAGCTTTAGAACTTCATATACAGCTGGCTTGTCCCTTTTGGTGCAGAGAAGAGTTAACATAGCAGGCTTAAGATTTTTGTCTTTGCAAAGGCCCCCAGCAGCATCTGGAACTGGACTCTGGAGGCACCTGCCACCCTCAGTCATTGTGGAGGGGGCTCTGTGTCCCTACACTGTCTGTGCAAACACATGGTTTACACTGAACACCTGCTGTCCTCCTAGAGTCTGGGGCCTCGGCTGTGCTGGGCAGAGGAGCCTGAGTGCACAGACCCCCCCACAGAGAACCCCGGGCACCAGGTCTCCGTGAGCCTCCTTGGGAACCACACCCCACTCGTGCTGTCACGTCTCGTTTTGCAGGAATTAAGTGCATCCTGTGGGACTCCATTGGGAAAGGGCTCTGAAGGCTTGTGCCTGCTCCCCCAGACCCCACCCCAAGCCTCTTCCCTCTGCTGATTTTGCTTCATATCCTCTCATAAACCATGGCCATGAGGATGATCGTTGCTGAGTCTTGGAGACCCCCAATGCAGTTTTGTGATGAATAACACTTGCTTTTGTCTTTTCATTTTAGCTATTCGGGTGCAATCATCTCACATTATGGTTTTTGTTTTGTTTTGTTTTGTTTTTTAATGTTGGCTGTGCTGGGTCTCTGTGGCGGTGCACGGGCTCTTCTTTGTGGTGCTTGGGCTTCTCTAGTTGCGGCCGTGCAGGCTTAGTTGCAGCATGTGGGATCTTAGTTCCTGGGCCAAGGATCGAACCCGGGCCCCCTGCATTGGGAGCGCGGAGTCTTAACCACTGGACCACCAGGGAAGTCCCTCACATTATGGTTTTAATTAGTGTTCCCTCATGGCTAATGAAATTGAGTCCCTTTTCATGTGTTTATTGGTCAATTGCATATCCTGGTTTTTGAAATGCCTTTCTGTTTTGCCCATCTAAAAAATTGGGTTATTTCTCTTTTTCTTATTGAATCATAGGAGTACTTTATAGTTTTGTCAAGTATATATTGCAAATGCTTTCACCCATTCAATGGCTCACCTTTCCTCTCTCTTTTAAGGCAGTCCAATTTGTTGATTTTTTTTTTAATGTATGGTTAGAGCTTAATGTATGGTTAGAGCTTGTATTAGTCAGGGTTCTCCAAAGAAATAGAACCAATGTAAGATGCCTATCTATCTATCTCTCTCTCTATATATATATATATAGAGAGAGAGAGAGAGACAGAGAGACAGAGAGACAGAGAGAGAGGAATTTACTTTATGGAATTGGGTCATGCAATCATGTGGGCTGGCATGTCTGAAATCTGCAGGTCAGACTGACAGGCTGGAGACCCAGGGAAGAGTTGACATTGCAGCTTCAGTCCCAAGGCTGTCTGGAGGCAGAATTCCCTCTTCTCTGGGGAGACCTCAGTCTTTTCTCGTAAGGCCTTCAACTGATTAGATGTGGCCCACCCGCATTCTAGAGGGTTATCTCTCTACCCAGTTTTTTTCTTTACATCTTTATTGAAGCATAATTGTTTTACAATGTTATGTTAATTTCTGCTGTACAACAAAGTGAATCAGCTATAAGTATACATACGTCCCCATATCCCCTCCCTCTTGAGCCTCCCTCCCATCCTCCCTATCCCACCTCTCTAGGTCATCACAAATCATCGAGCTGATATCTCTGTGCTATGCAGCAGCTTCCCACTAGCCATCCATCTTATATTTTCTACCCAAAGTTGACCGATTTAAATGTTAATCTCATCTAAAAATACCTCCCCAGCAACATGTAGGCTGGTATTTGACCAAATGCCTGGATGCTGTGGTCTAGCCAAGTGCACACATAAAATTAACTACCACAGTGCTTTTTTGTGTTCTCTTCAAGAAAATTTTGCCTGCCTCAAATCATACTTATATATATGTATATATATATATATATTGGTCTTGCTACGCAGCATGTGGGATATTAGTTCCCTGACCAGGGATTGAACCCATGCCCCCTACAATGGAAGCGTGGAGTCAACCACTGGACCACCAGGGAAGTCCATATTCTATATTTTCTTCTGCCATCTTTCTGGTTCTACCTTTCATAGATTCCATCTGTTTACGTTTCAAAAACAGGCAAAACTAACCCCTGGCATAGACACTGGGGCAGCGTTATCCTTTGGGGGTCATGAGTGGACATCTTATCCTTTGGGGGTCATGGGGTCTGTTCTTGGTCTGGGTGCCAATGACAAGGGGTGGGGGGTTGGGGGGTGCTCCCTTTGTGAAAATTCATTGAGTTCTTTACTTATAATGTGTGCACTTTCGTGCCTGTATGTTACACTTTGATAAAAAAAAAAAATTTAGGAAGCACAGTCATGAGAGCGAGAGAGAAGGATGGACACCCTAAGTCCGCAGGAGCTTACAAAGACCTGGGGACAGCCGTGAGCTAAGTAGAATTTGTGGTTGGTACCCTCAACCTCACCCCCGGAGGGATTCACATTCTCTGAGCCCACCTCTGACCCCATATCCCATCATGCAATGCAGGATGGCAGCCCTACCACAGCAGAAAGCCTCACAAAACATCCCTAGTGAGGAGGGCTTAAAATTCTGAAAGCGGAATCAGCTCTAAACGCTCAACCCCTGTCTCTAGGACGCGGGCCGTTTCTAGGCTCAAGCCCGGGTGGTTTCAGGGTTAGACTCAGCCTTGTTCTTTCTGGTCCTGCTGCTGCGCGCGGCCCGCAGGGATGGAGGCGGCACCGTCGGGGAGACAGCGGCGCCGGCGCGCCCCCTGGTGGCCTCAGCTCCTCACCTACGGGGGCCACGTCCGGAGGGCTCGGTGTGATCTGACTTTGAAATAACTGATTTTTCAGGGCTGGGGTCGATTTGGGGGAGGGGGAGGGTCGGGTGGGGAAGCCAACTCAGTTTGGGGTTTCCAAGTTACCTAGGTTGGGATGAAATCTTTGCTGAAAAGATACAGGGGCAGTCTGGAGCCAGTGAACAAATAATTATAATTATAATTAATTATAATTATTATTAGCCACTCTGCCCAGCTTGCAGGATCTTGGTTCCCCAACCAGGGATTGAACCCGGGCCCTCCTCAGTGTAAGCAGGGAGTCCTAACCATTGGACCGCCAGAGAGTTCCCCTGAATAAATTATACATTTTTGCTGGTGGCAAAATTGTTTGGGATATTTGTTTCTTTGACACATTTATCTAGGGCCTACTGTGTGTTGGTAATACTGCAGGACAGGGCTTCTCAGCCTTGGCACTGATGATTTTCAAGGCCCGGTCATTCTCTGGGGTGGGGGTGCTGTCCTGGACACTGTGGGGAGTGGAGCAGTACCCCTGGTCCCCACTGTGACAGCCACAGAGGTCCTCCCAGACATCACCTGGTGTCTTTTTTTTTTTAATATTTATTTATTTATTTATTTTATTCTTGGCTGCGTCAGGTCTTAGTTGCGGCACTCGGGATCTTTCACTGCGGCACACGGGCTCCAGAGTGCATGGGCTCTCTAGCTGTGGCAGGCTCTCTAGTTGTGGCTCCAGCGCACAGTAGTTGCAGTGCGTGGGTTTAGTTGCCCCACAGCATGTGGAATCTTAGTTCCCTGGCCAGGGATCGAACCCATGTCCCCTGCACTGGAAGGCGGATTCTTAACCACTGGACCACCAGGAGAGTCCCTCACCTGGTGTCTTTAGGGGGGCAGAATTGCCCCCGGGGTGATACCTCCTGCTTCTGTGAAAGAGAGAGACAAACCTTGTTTCCACCTTGTTGCTTCACGGGACTTAATCTGGGTGAGATTTGCAGTCTTGCTCCTAGGAATTATGCACCAAGGGTGTGGAAATGCAGAGAACGGAGCCTTTCTAACCCCATCAACAGTAGCAGCAGCTGCCTTACATCTCAAGGCTCAACCTATTCCTGGAAGCTTTCTCTAAGGCACGGCTTATGCTAAATCTATGTTTAATTGCCTTTTTTTTTTTTTTTTTTTTTTTTTACTCAATGCACTTCTGACAGCAATATTCAGAAATATCCTATTTCTAACTCATGTGGGATCAAGCAGTGATTCTCCGTGATACACAACTCATCAAGTTACACAGAGAAGCTGCTGGCTTCTGGGCTTCTGGAATGAGTTGTTGACAGTTACTCCTTTTTTTTGTTTTTCTTTTCCTTTCCCTCTTCCCCACACTTCCAGCGGTTCCAAAACAGAAAATTTCTGGGTCTTTCCTGAACACTTAGACTGGGTGTGGGGTCAGTTTGGAAGAGGCTCTGTAGGGCCTCCCAGCGATGGACACACAGGATGGGAGAGAAGGAACAGAGGTCATTTGGGGAGACCTAGGGGCATAGGTAGATGCTCCTGGAAGATACAGCTCCTATTCCTGTGCTAACCAGGTCTTCTCAATGTGGACTTCTCCAAACAGGTGTGTCCCAATCCCCTGAGATGCTTGTTTAAAATGCAGAACCTGTAGGGGGCTGGCTTAATAAATTCAGGAGACTACATAGACTGGACCGGTAGTTCTCAAACCCTGTGGGGTGTTGAGCAGCATCCCTGGTCCCTACCCACTTGAGGCCAGGAGCATCCCTCAGTCCTGACATCCAAAAATATCTCCAGATATCGCCCAGTTTCCCCTGGGAAGGCAGGGTTACCCCTGCGGACAATCACCACCCTAGGTGAATTGTCAGTTTATGGGGGTGGGATGCAGGTACCAGTGATAAGGATTCTCAGATGATTTTGGCCCAGGTGGGGACCACTTAATCCTCCCCTCTGATCTGGGGGCCACCACCCAATCCTTGCTAATCACAGACAAGGAGGAAACAGGCTTAACTGGCACCATGAAGCTTTAAGATTTTGCTAAAAGCACGTTCTAGAAGGTTTGTAAAGCCTTAGAAGGATGCTGGGATTTTTCCCTCTCCTTTCTGAAGAATTCTTGCTCAAATGGATTGATGTACATTGGGACCCATGTGGAGGTGAGCCAGGTTGGGCGGGGGAGGGTCAGTGAAGACCCAAGATGCCGGGACTCCTGCCAGACCTGAGACCTGCTGATTCACTTTTGAATGTGACAGCCCTTTATGGAGGCTGCGAGGCTAGGCAATCAGGTCCCTCTGGTTGGCTGGAAGACTTGGCCAAGCTCAAGCCTGTGGTGGAAGGCTGTAAGGCACCCCAATAACCCCCCACCTCCTGGTGGTCATGCCCTGCATAATCCCCTCCCGTCAGGTGTGGACGAGACCTGGGACTCGCTTCTAACCAACAGTATAGGCAATGACTGCCATTCCTGATTCCATCATGGTACCTAGGATTCTGTCCTGCTAGCTGACTCCCTCTAGATTCTCTCTCCCCTGCTGGCTTTGAGGAAGCAAGTGGCCATGGTGGGGAGGGGTGTGGTTGTGGAAGGCTAACTATCGATCCCCAGAGATGTCCATGTCTTAATCTCTGGAACCTGTGAGTATGGTACCTTATATGGCAAAAGGGACTTTGCAGGTGGGCTTAAATTAAGGACCTTGAGATGGGGATGATCCTGGCTCACCCGAGGGGGGGTCTAGTGTCATCACAAGGGCTGTTGTAAGAAGGAGGAAGAGGGAGATTCAACACAGACAAAAGGGGATAGGCCACGTGAAGACAGAGGCAGAGACTGGGGTGATGCGGCCACAAGCCCAGGACACCGCAGCCCCCAGAAGCTGGGGGAGACAGGAAGGCTCCCCCTCTGGAGCCTCTGGTGGGAGCTCTGCCCTGTGACACCTTGCTTTGGGACTGGACGAACTGATTTCATGCTTCTGGCTTCTAGAACTACAAGAGAGTCAATGTGTGTTCGTTTAAGCCACCGAGTCTGTAGTGATTTGTTATGGCAGCCCCAGGAAATGAACACAGGAGGCCCTGGTGGTGCAGAGCTGAGGGAGGCCAGGCCTCAACCCACAACGTAAGGACTGAACTCTGCCAGCGACCCGTGGGCAGATGAGAACGTGGCCTTGGCTGAGACCCTGAGCAGAGGCCCTGCTGGTTTCTGACCCATAGAAACTAGGAAGTAACCAGTGTATTGTTTTAAGCCTCTGAGTTTGTGGCGCTTTGTTATGCAGAAATAGAGAACGGATACCAAGCCTTTGATGGGGTTTGGCAGGATGAAGGCCCAGGTATCAGAAAGCAAACAGGCTTTCTGGAGCCAGGCAGGTAACACGCTCTGCACCTGGGCCTGTGGGTTGAGGATGAAAACCCCTCCTCTGAAGAATGGGAGAAGAGGTGCTTACACACCTGACACACAGCAGGGCCTTGATGACTGGTGACCCCTGTGAGGGAGATGTGGCTTGTCAATGTCCTCCCCACTAGATGCAACATTATATAAACACTTAACTTTTATGGCACATTTTCTAAAGCTCCATCAATGATTAAAATGTTGCGTCAGGGGCTTCCCTGGGGGCGCAGTGGTTGAGAGTCCGCCTGCCGATGCAGGGGACACGGGTTCGTGCCCCGGTCTGGGAGGATCCCACATGCCGCGGAGCGGTTGGGCCCGTGAGCCATGGCCGTTGAGCCTGCGCGTCCGGAGCCTGTGCTCCGCAACGGGAGAGGCCACAACAGTGAGAGGCCCACGTACAGCAAAAAAAAAAAAAAAAAAAAAAAAAAATGTTGCGTCAGGATTAAGAACCAGTTCCTATGTTATTAGACCATGAAAAGGAATGAAGTTTTGATACATGACGCAATGTGGATGGACCCTGAGAACACGATGCTCAGTGAGAGAAGCCAGACACAGGACACACAGGGTGAGATTCCATTGATGGGAAACGTCCAGAACAGGCAGATCCGCAGACACAGAGAGTGGGTTCCTGGTTGTCAGGGGCTGGGGTGGGGATGGGGGGGACTGCTGATGGGGATGGGTCTTCTTTTGGGGATTTAGACAGTGGTGATGGTGGCAGAACATGGTGAATGTACTAAAAACTACTGAATTGTACAATTTTATTTTTATCTATTTATTTATTTGGCTGCACCGGGTCTTAGTTGTAGCACGTGGGATCCTCATTGCCACGTGCAGGATCTTTTAGTTGTGGCATGCAAACTCTTAGTTGCCACATGTGGGATCTAGTTCCCCAGCCAGGGATCGAACCCGGGGCCCCTGCATTAGGAGCATGGAGTCTTAACCAATGGACCACCAGGGAAGTCCCTGTATGTTTTTATTTTTTTATTAGTTTCTGCTTTATAACAAAGTGATGTCATACATATACATCTGTTCCCACATCCCTTCCCTCATGCATCTCCCTCCCTCCCACCCTCCCCATCCCACCCCTCCAGGCGGTCACAAAGCACCGAGCTGATCTCCCTGTGCTCTGCGGCTGCTTCCCACTATCTATCTACCTTACGTTTGGTAGTGTATATATGTCCGTGCCTCTCTTTCGTTTTGTCACAGCTTACCCTTCCCCCTCCCCATATCCTCAAGTCCATTCTCAAGTAGGTCTGTGTCTTTATTCCCGTTTTACCCCTAGGTTCTTCATGACATTTTTTTTTTAATTCCATATATATGTGTTAGCATATGGTATTTGTCTTTCTCTTTCTGACTTACTTCGCTCTGTATGACAGACTCTGGGTCTATCCACCTCATTACACCCTGTATGTTTTTAAATGGCAAATGTATGTCATGTGAATTATACCTCAATTTTTTTAAAAGGAACCATTTCCCCAGACAGGTAGCTGGAGCCACGTAAATACCAGTTTACTGCATTAACTTCTGTGGAAACGCAGATCAGGAACTCAGGGCGGTCAGGACTCCGCTAGTGTCCAGGCTGCCCGGCTGTACTGGGTAGGTGGAGCATGAGGGCTGGACGGCAGGGAGCGTCCACACCCCGCCAGCGGCACCTACCGGGGACGGACCCCTCCTCCTCCTTGAACTTCCTTCGTCCTCTATTGGCCACCGTCCAAGAGGCAGGGAACATGGGGAAGTCATCTCTGCAGGACAAGGCAGCTCAAGGTCACCGGAAGCTGGAAGTACAATCCCCCAGAAGCCACAGAGGCCACGGCTGAAGGAGGCGAGTGTGGCCCAAAGTGTGTCCACAGCTCAGTGGACAGTGGGGAGCCGAGTGCAGGTGCTGATGCCCCCCTTTGCCTACACCATCTGTGGCAGCCTCTAAACGCTGGGAAAGGCAGGGGGCACTTCTCCCCTTGAGCCCTGGCAGGGAGGCAGACCTGCCAACACCTGGATTTAGCCTCGGGGGACAGGGGCCATGTCCGACTTCTGACCTCCAGGACTGAGATGATCTGTGTGGTTAAAAGCCACTGAATCTGAGGCTTCCCTGGTGGCACAGTGGTTGAGAGTCCGCCTGTCGATGCAGGGGACACAGGTTCGTGCCCTGGTCCGGGAAGATCCCACATGCCGCGGAGCAGCTGGGCCCGTGAGCCATGGCCGCTGAGCCTGCGCATCCGGAGCCTGTGCTCCGCAACGGGAGAGGCCACAACAGTGAGAGGCCCGCGTACCGCAAAAAAAAAAAAAAGCCACTGAATCTGTGGGACTGTCTCAGAGGCGACAGGAGATGCAAACACAACCCGGTTCAGTGGTTCCAAGGTGACCCACACAGGGTCCAGGCTGGGGGTTCCTGGAAGCTAGGGGCAGGGAGGGGCGGCGGCGCTGAGAGATCAACACAGAGACGGGCCGACGTCATGATGTCTATTTATTCCCCACACGTTACGTTATGCTTGTCACCACAGCTAGCACACAAGAGTTAGGACACATCTCACAGGACGTGTGCCAGACGGCGGGTGGCTGGCGGCCGTCTCCCTACTAGTTACCTACACACACGGTGCTGGGTCACCTCACACATGGCCCGACACCACCAGGGAGCCTCCAACGATCCAGCTGCCAACTCTGCTGCCGGAGTGGCGGTGCCAGCCGACCCCTCCTCCCCACACCGCCCCGCCTCGCCTGAGGCTGCCGGGCATCCACGGTGGCTGCCTGGCAATCTCAGGCCAAGGCGGGTGGCACCAGGACCCCCTGCAACACCCCCTCCCAAAGGGAGGAGGCGCCGGGCCAGCCGGACCACCTGTGGGCAGAAGGGCAGTGGCTGGGACACGTGGCCAGGCTGGGATGGGCTCGGGGGCCAGGCTGAAGGTGGTGAGAGGGCCCCTCACGGTCTGTCGGTCATGAGTAGTGGGAAGAGAGCATTGGGATCAGACCTGCGTCCATCCAAATGCTCAACTGGAAGAAAAGTCCCAGAAATGGGTCCTGCACACCCAGGACATCCACTCCGGCTCGCCCCCAGGCCCAGGGCAACAGAACCGGCTCCTGGGAACCTGCAGCGGGAGTTGCTCATGCGAGAACTCGGGCCCGAGGGCCGGGCTGGCTGGCAGGGAGCCTGTCCGAGCAGGGGCGGCTGGGGTGGCCACGGTCGACGCAGAGAGCAGCTTCTCGTGGGCTGCGAGGCCCCTGAAGACAGGCCAAGGGGGCAGGGCTGCGGAAGGGGCTTCGGGCCACGGCTTCCCCGTGGGCCGCTTCTTGAGAGCAGCAAAAGGACCCCCCCCCCAAATTATTCTAGAAAATACTTTAGAGACTGGGTTTTGGGGGGGGCTGGGAGTGAGATTGGTGCTGGTCTGTGCTCACAGCTTGCTGGCTCTGTTTCGAGAAGGGTCTGGGGGCCGTGAGAGTGTACAAAGAGGGAAGGGCAGAGGCAAAAAAATAAAAATAATAAAAATCCGTCTTAACATGCAGGTCCAATTCCTTTTCCTCTCATGGGCGGTCCAATGGGAAGAGAAGGAAAAGTGAGAGAAGGCTTCCGGTCAGCCAGGAAGGACCTGATGGCGCTGGGGGGCTGGAGAGAGAAACAGCCCAACTGAGCGGAACTGAGAGGGGTGGGGGATCTGGGTGGGAGCCCCCGGCAAGGGGCCTGGTGACCAGAGACGCCCCCGCGTGGCCTCGGTGACGCGGGCCGGGCCCCGGACTCACCGGGCAGTCATTCTCGCGGGTCGTCGCTGCTGGCACTGGGGGTCCGACTCCGGATCTGACTGCGCAGCTGTTCTATCAACTCTGGGTTCTGCTGCTGCATCTGCTGAGCGAACTGCTGGCCCCTGCGGGAAGGGGAGGTGCGCCCGGGCTCAGCCTGGCCCAGGGTGCCCGCCCACGTGCCCCTCGAGGGCAGGGGGACCGCTCCCTGGAGGACGCAGGCCCTACAGAGCAGGTCTTTCTTCCTGGGGGGGTGGGGACACGCCCCGCCTGCCCAGGTGCCCCGCCTGGCAGGTCCACTCACGCCTGGATGAGGCTGGCCAGGTCGTTCTGCGAGGGGTTGGTGCCGGGAGTCCCCAAGGGGTTGTGGCCGCCCGAAATCATGCCGGACATGCTGCAAAGAGAGGCCTTGACTCGCAGACGGCTCAGCCCTCCTCCCTCTGAGCCCCACTTGGCCCTTCCTCTCTGCCGGCAATGGACATCTCCTGGGGCCCAAACCTGCCCTCAGCCCACTCTTCTCTCTGACTGCAGCCTGTCAATTCCATCAGCTTTCCCAGCAACACCCTTTTTTGGCTTAAAGACAGTGACTCTCAACGGGGCAATGCTGTCCCTCAGGGACACCAGGTGATGCCAGTGACACAGAAGGCCACACAGTGTCTGATTCCATTGATGGGAAACATCCAGAAGAGGCAAATCCAGAGACAGAGAGTGGGTTCCTGGTGGTCAGGGGCTGGGGATGGTGCTAATGGGATGGGGTTTCTTTTTCGGGTGATGAATGTCTGGAACTAGACGGTGGCCACAGCTACGGGACGTCGTAAATGTTCTTAATGCCACGGAATCATAAACCTTAAAATGGTTAAAATGGTACATTTTATGCATCTTGCACCACACTAATTTTAACCACAAGACCCAGAAGAGAACGGTGGTCACTTACAGCTGTTGAACTTGGGGATTGTTCATGAGGTTGGATGCCTGAAAGAAAAAACAGACTTCTCAGAAAAAGCAAGCTCCCAAACGCATTTCATCATTGACAAGGTTTCCCCATAGGCACCGTGGGCCTCCAGCCCAGAACCCAGAGCGCCAGGCCCGCCTCTTCCCCGGGCCCCACCCCATCCCCACACACTGTGACCCTGCCCTTTCCCCACTTCGATCCCATCTGGACTCTCATCTTAAGATTCCAGGAACCTCGTCATCCTTCCCCGACCAGGGACACCTGGGAGTCAGTTCCAGCTCTGCTCTGTGGATGAACATCATCCTGGAATCTTTCCTACACTGACACCCCCAGCCACGTCGGGATTATCTCCTCAGGGCCGATTTTAAGATGTGCACACGAGCAGAAGCCAGGGAAGCACCTTCCAGGCTGTGGCTCTTTCCGTAAAGGGCTGGAGAGTGCTACCAGCCAGCCTCGGCCTGTCCACTGCCCTGCATTGCTGGGTGTCCAGGCCACGGTCATGCAAGTGCTGGGCACGGATGGGTGCCAACAGCACAGCACGAAGCTGAGGGGGGCCGGGACCGCCGACCCCGACAGACAAGGCCAAAAGAGCGGCCTCTGTCAGGCCGCTCCCCCCGCCGGGAGTCCTCTGGCAGCCTCGTGCCTGCCCCGTCCTGGACGAGAGCGGCAGCCCAAGCTCCGAGACATGGGAGGCCAAACGCTTCCCACTCAGGTGCGGACGTTTCTCTGACGGGGGGGCTCCAGGCTCCTCTCTCCCTGGTGACCTGAGACCCCCACCCTAAGGCCCCTTGAGCCAGCGGTATGGCCTGAGGACCGGTGCGACCACCCGGGGGCTGACAGGCATGTGGCGGACATGCTGGGTGCCTGTTCCAGGGGATGGCCCTGCGCAGAACACGCGCATCTGGACCAGAAGGTGGTCGGCCCTTCCTCTGTGGGGCCCCCGCGCCCTGCGGTGCCTTGCCTCCACCTCAGGGAGCAGGTGCAGCGACTCTGCTGTCACCGTGGCCACACCACGAGGGGGCCCGGGCTGCGGGGGAAGGGGGTGGAGATTCCCCAGGTCATTCAGCTGGGAGAGGCGGGTTCAGCTTGTCCGGCTCCACACCCCATGGCGCCCAGTGTCCATGGTGTCTGCAGTGGGGCAGCCCTGGCCCGGGGCCCATGGTGACACGGCAGGCAGGGGCCGTTACCATGCTCATGAAGCTCGGGTTGTTCAGCAGACCCGCGATGTCGAAGCTTCCAACACCTCCCGTCTGTGGGGTGAGAAAAGCCCTGGTCAGTGGTGCCTTGACACAGAACCTCGACAGCTGGCCCCGGGAACTGAGGGGTAAGGTCCCACCTGGGGCCTGTTGGAATCCTGGGCGTCCCAGCAACCCGGGCGGCCAGGCCCTGCGTCCGGGGGTGCTTCGTAAAAGACGCGCACCACGGTATGGGTCCCCCAGAAGAGCACGGTATATTAACCGTGTCTTTCACTTTGTGATGCTGACTGTGGCGGGACGGCCCCTCCCAGGGGTGGCCAATCCCTAGAAACGGTAAACAAATGGCCCGCGAGTGCACCTTTCACGCGTAAACCAGCCTCTATGGGGCTCGGGGCCACGGTCCCCCTGCCCTGGTCACCCCAGGCAGCCCCCCTGCCCCGGGGCCATTTGAACTAGCCAATCCCGCGCCGGCTCACCCGGGCTGCCAGCTCCTTCCCGAGGCCCACACGGCCCCCAGCCCTCTGCCTCCTGACGAGACGGGGCTTCCCCGTGTGACCCATGCCCTCCCGTTTCCGGGGGCTCTGCGAGGATAAGCCTCTTCCCTCACGACAGGACCCAGGTAAACAGATGCCGGACCCCAGGCACCAGAGACGTTCCTCCCACACGAGTCAGGCCCAGCCCTCGATCCCGAGCCGCCCTGCCCCCGCGGCCAGTCCCCGGGGGACTCACGGGACTGGGTGCCTCTCTCAGCCTCAGCTCCGCCACCTTGAGGTTGGACTTGTAGGTCTCATTGTCGGGGTCCAGCTCCAGGGCCTTCCTGTAGTAGGCCACGGCCTCCGTGTGCTTGTTCAGGCTGGACAGAGCCAGGCTGCAGGAGGGACAGTGCGCGTGGAGGGCCTGGGAGGCCGCCCGCCTGCCCGCCCCGGCCCAGCAGCCCCGAACTGCTGGGGTGGCCATCCCTCGTCCATCCCTCATCCGGGGGCTGGGAGGAGGCAGGGCAGGTGTGGTCAGAGCTCCTCCCTGCAAGGCTGATCACAGGTGTGTCCTTGGACTGCACTGGAGTTTATGCTAACGAGGAGGCCTGTTTATGCTAACGAGGTGGGCTTCCAGGACACCTCTGGATATGCTGCTAGCCACAAAGACCAAACTCACCCCCAACTCCCGGGGAGGGAGGCGTTAGAGACGGGCTATAAAACCTACCGCCGCTGGTGACCGCCCCGCATGCTGGGTGGGAGGCGCGCCCCGAACCCCACAGGACATAAGCTCCGCCTCGGGACCCTCCCCGACCTCGGCCCTGGCGCCCCTGTCTGCTGCTCGTCTGCATCCCTTACGGTAAGCCAGAGAAGCTTAAGTGAAACGTTTTCCTAAGTCCTGTGAGCCTTCGAAGGAATTGCTGAACTCGAGGAGAGGGTCATGGGAACCCCAACTTACAGCCGGTTGCCCAGAAGCTCAGCTGACGGCCTGGACTCGGGATTTGTGTGTGAGGTGGGGCAGCCCAGTGGGCTGGGGCCTTAACGTGCGGGGCCCACGCTGACCCCGGGCAGACAGCGTGTACGGGCGGACGGCACTCACCCCATCCTGCCGTAGGCCTTGCTGTAGGACGGGTCTATGCAGATGGCCCGCTCGCAGTCCTGCACCGCCCCCGCGTAGTTCCCCAGTTTGCTGTGGGCCGCAGCTCTGGGGGAAGGCAAACCAGGGCAGTTGGGGAGCTGACTGCAGCTTCCCCGTCTGTCAGGTGGGGCAGAGGCAGGGTTGCCAAGGATGGGAGGCCCGGTGGGGCTGGATGCCCGGGCTGGCGCCGGAGGATACAGCAATCTGGGTGCCGCCCCGTTCACCAGGGAACCCGAGGCTGAGGGGGCAGACAAGTGCGGCCGCTAGCACTACTGACACTGGGCCACACCCGGCCGGCCACCCGGCATGGGCTCGTTATTTGGGATAGAGGCTGAGCCATCACTAACCCACAGATCGACTGCCCCTCCCGTTCCCCTGGGGACCCTGCTCAGCCCGCCCAGGCCCCCGCCGTACCTGTTACAGAAGTAGACGGCGTTGGCGGGGTTCAGCTCGATGGCTTTCCCGTAGAAGTGCACGGCAGCCTCAAAATTTTCTACTTTCATCTGTTCGTTCCCTGAAGAAAAAGGGAAGGAAACGTACCCTCGGCTGTTCCCCTCAGACCCCGAAGTTCTGAGATGGCGTTCTCGGCTCCCTGGGCTTCCATGTGACTGTTCGAGATTCTGGGGGCCCAGGATGCAATGCTTAGACACAGGCTAGGGTGGTGGCGTGAGGCGGAGGGTGGGTCTGCGTCCAGCACAGGGCCTGGCCTGAGCCAGGCCTCGGTGCAGCAGCTGTCACTGTCCTGGTTGTGGTTATTTGGGAACCTAAGCCTCAGATACCATCACTTTTGCTCGTTCCTTCAGAAACAGTGCAGTTTTTGTTTGTTTGTTTGTTTTTTTCCGGTACGCGGGCCTCTCACTGCTGTGGCCTCTCCCGTCGCGGAGCACAGGCTCCGGACACGCAGGCTCAGCGGCCATTGCTCAAGGGCCCAGCCGCTCTGCGGCATGTGGGATCTTCCCGGACCGGGGCACGAACCCGTGCCCCCTGCATCGGCAGGCGGACTCTCAACCACTGCGCCACCAGGGAAGCCCAACAGTGCAGTTTTAATGAGATGGAATTCACATACCGTGAGACTCACCCTTTAAAAGTGTATAACTCAGCGGTTTTTAGTATCTTCAAAGTGGTCCAACTATTAGCACTGATACCAGAACATTCCATTAGCCAAAATAAGCACCATCCCCATTAGCTGTCACCCCCGCCAAGCCCCTGACAACCACACATCCACTCTCTGTCTGGCTCTGCCTGTTCTGGACGTTTCCCATCAATGGAAAGGACACTGTGTGTCCTTCTGTGTCTGGCTTCTCTCCTTGAGAATTCTGTTCTCAAGGTCCATCCATGTTGTAGCAAGTGTCAGGGCTTCTCTCCTTTGCATGGCTGAGTGACGTTCCCGTGTGTGGAGGGACATGTGTGTGTGTCCGCTCGTCAGCTGATGGGCACCTGGGCGGTTTCCACTCCTTGGCTGTTGTGCACCATGCCGCTATGAACATGCATGCACAAGCATCTTTGTTGATGTGTGTTTGCATCTCTCCCGGGCACACCCTGGGGTGGAACTGCTGGGTCACATGGTCACTTTATCTAACCACTTAGGAAGCTGTCGGACCGCCCTCCGCAGCAACGGTCTCACCCTTTAATGCCTCCTGGTCAAGGGTCTGATTTCTCTGCATCTTTGCATCTGTGTAAAAGCCCCCCAGCCCCATCTCCAAAGGCTGGTTTGCCATCCGCTCCACAGCCCGGGACCAGCCGGCCTCCGCCCGTAGCACCCAGAGGCCAGCTGTGTGGGGCGTTCCTTACCTTCGGTTTTGAGGCGTTCTGCCTCGACCGAGTCCTCCTCCGAAGGTGGGGTTCGCTGGGGGCTCCTCAGATCAGGTGGTATCTCCTGGCCCCAAAGCCAGGATGAGCTCTTTGCGGGGCAGCAGGAAACCGCCGGCCTCCTCCCCCAAGCCCAGCACCCTCTCCCCTCCCCACCCAGCCAGGGGACTCCCGAGGACAGCTGAGCTCTGGGGGGTAACTCAGGCCCTCGAACTGAGACAGAACCACAGCCCTGCAGTGCCCGAGGCTCACCCTGCCCGCCGCAGCTGCTTCAAATATTTCGGGAAGAGTCTGGGGGAGTGCGAGGTCACTATCCTCCACCGTCACCCCGAAAGCGGTCTCCAGGCATTGGATGGCAACTGTCAGGGGGACAAAGGTGTGCTCTGCTAAACCCAAGCCCGAGCTGACGATTCTGGGGGGCAGTGCTCACGCTTCCTCTCTTGGACGTGCTCACTAAGGCCTCGGATGCACCAGGCGCTGCGTGCACCCTGCAGGGCCCTATGGGTGCCGGTTCTGATTCCTCGGGCAGCGCAGGATGGACCTGCCCCTCAAGCCCTGAGGCCGGGAGGAGGGGGGGCAGCCGCCGTCCCTGCCCCACGGGGCTCAGGTGGTGACGTCAGGCCTCTCTGTGGGGTCACAATGCTGGGGCTGCCCGGGTGGGGGGCCTCGGGGGTTCGGCGCGACCAGGTGGGCATGGAACAGCCACCTCCTGCCAGGCGGGCTAGCAGCCGGGTCTGGGCTGGGCTCCCCACCCCTGACCTCTCTCCCTCCTTTGACCGGTAGGGACACACGCACAACGGGGGAGATGGAGAACGTTCACGAGCTGCATCCCTCCAGAAGAGAAGAGCTGTGGGAGGCCCAGCCTAAAGTGGGGGAGGCGGGGGAGGGCAGCCCTGCACCGCCTGGGGCTCACAGGGACCAGCCTATCACTCCCACCCCCACGGAGCTTCTAGGCACTGATGCAGGTGGGGGGTTGGGCAGGGGACCCAAGGCCCTGGGGAGCAGGCGTGGCCCGCACGTACCTTCCAAGCTCTCCTGGGCATCAGAGGAGAGCTCCCCGTGCCGGAGCTGGTCATGCAGGAACCGGATGATGGCGTAGGCCAGACGCTTCTTGTTATCCATCTTAAGATGGGAGGAGACAAGGCCTGGGGGTTTCAGGATCTGCGGACAGCGGTCCACAGTGTGAGGACAGAATGGCGGGCACAGCCGAGCCTTTGCCCCTCTGCCCTCACGCACCCGCCCTGCCCTGCAGGAGCCACTTTTTTTTTTTTTTTTTTACATCTTTATTGGAATATAATTGCTTTACAATGGTGTGTTAGCTTCTACTTTATAACAAAGTGAATCAGTTATACATATACATATGTCCCCATATCTCTTCCCTCTTGCATCTCCCTCCCTCCCACCCTCCTTATCCCACCCCTCTAGGCTAATTGTGTCTGCCTGACAACAGCAAGGCAGAAATGTTAATTCTCCGCATTTCACAGAGAAGACACTGAGGCTGTAGGTCCAGAGCCCCTTGCCATCCTGCCTGACGCTAACCCCAGGGTGACGTGCTCCTGGGCCCGGTGGTCATCACTCCTCACCAGCTGCACGGGGGGTGTGGGGCTCCCCAGGGACACAAAGGGCAGGCTACAGCCCCACCTGCTGCTACTCCATGCTCTGGACAAGAAAACGGTCCCCCAGTTTCCGAGCCCTGAACACCCGGGGGACACTCACCGCCCATGAGGGTCAGACAGGACCACTGGGTGGGCCTGAGCAGACCGAAGGCCCTGAGGGCATTGACACCCCCTCCCAGGCCGCCTCAGGGCCTCCTCTGGGTTCCTCTACAACCTGCTGTATTCCTAGGCTAGGTGTGACTCTCCCAAGGGGACACTGGTGACAGCTGTGGTTGTCACAACTTGGGGGACGGCCCCCTACCGTGCTGAGGCAAGAACCCTGGAGAATGAGCGTGGGAAGGGCCTGTTCCCCGTGGGCCGTGACGCGCCAGGCACTTCACACACAGCCTTGCCCCCTGCACAGGCCCATCTCCCACGCAGAGAAGCAACAGGGTCAGAGGGGGCACCCCACGCTTGCCCAAGGCCGTGCAGGGCTCACCCGGGAGGGTGGGATCCATGGTGTAGAGCATCTTGGTCCCCCAAACATGCCCCCGCGGGTGAACAGCCTGTGTGGCTTGGAAATCGAGCGGCGGCCTCCTGGCCAAGTTATCATTAACCCATCACTGGCCAGCGGCGGGTGAATCAAACCTGGCAGAGCAAGTCATAACCCCCAGGCTTCGCACACTGGCTGACAGCAGGCCGGGCGCTGCCAGCCCAGAGCTGCCGGGCAAGTGCAGTCAAGACACACGATGCAGGGCTTCCCTGGTGGCGCAGCGGTTGAGAGTCCGCCTGCCAATGCAGGGGACACGGGTTCGTGCCCCGGTCTGGGAAGATCCCACATGCCGCGGAGCGGCTGGGCCCGTGAGCCGTGGCCGTTGAGCCTGCGCGTCCAGAGCCTGTGCTCCGCAACGGGAGAGGCCACAGCAGTGAGAGGCCCGCGTAACGCAAAAAAAAAAAAAAAAAAAAAAGACACGCGATGCTGGCCGCGCTCAGAGCTGTTTCTGGTTCACAGAAAACTACATCCATCGACAACTTAAAAAAAGGGAGAGAAGTCAGACACAGAAGGCCACACGGTGTGTTATTCCACTGATGGGAAACGTCCAGAACAGGCCAATCCACAGACACAGAGAATGGGTTCGTGGTTTCCAGGGGGTGGGGGCTCCTTTTGGGATCACGGAATGTTCTGGAATTAGTGGTGATGGTTGCACAGCACTGTGAATATACTAAAATCTACTAAATTTTATGGTGTGTGAATTATATCTCAAATTTTAAAAAGGGAAGAACTTAAAGCAGCTATTTTGTACAGCTGGACAGGGCATTCTGGCCACCCCCGGAAAGCTCTACGGGGATGGTAATGAGCTTCCCTCCCCCATTTCTGGATACAATGAGCCTTTACCAAGCAAGTCCCTTTGGCCCAAGAGCGTCCCAGGAACTGGGAGGCCTGGGATCAGGACGCTAGAGCCCAGAGGACAGACGGCCAGCCCCAGATGCACAGGATCTCAGGGGCAACACAGGGGGGCCCAGGGAGACCAGCCAGCACAACCCGCTCGTTTTGAAGACAGTGAAACCCCCAAAGGTGAGTCATCTTCCCCAGCTGAACCAGTGAGCCGCTGCCCAAAACGTCAACAACGTTCTGGTTTTACAGATATTTGACAAACAAAGGAATCATTCACCACAGCCGAAAGGCGGACAGAACCCAATGTCCATGCATGGATGATGGATCAACAAATGTGATCCATCCACACAGCGGAATATTATTCAGCCTTAAAAAGGAAGTGGGTTTCCCTGGTGGCGCAGTGGTTGAGAGTCTGCCTGCCGGTGCAGGGGACACGGGTTCGTGCCCCGGTCCGGGAAGATCCCACATGCCGCAAAGCGGCTGGGCCCGTGAGCCATGGCTGCTGAGCCTGGGCGTCCGGAGCCTGTGCTCCGCAACGGGAGAGGCCACAGCAGTAAGAGGCCCGCGTACCGCAAAAAAAAAAAAAAGGAAGGAAGTTCTGACACCTGCTACAACCTGGATGAACCTTAAGGACGTGATTGCTCAGTGAGATAAATCAGACACAAGACAAACACTGTCTGATTCAATTCGCATGAGGTCCCTAGAGGACTCAAATCCATAGAGACAGGAAGTAGATGGTGGGGGCCAGGGGCTGGAGGAGGGGCTTGGGAGTCAGTGTTTCATGGGGACAGAGTTTCAGTTTGGGAAGATGAGAAAGTTCTGGAGATGGATGGTGGGGATGGTTGCACAACAATGGGAATGTACTTAATACCAGTGAGGTGTGCACTTAAAAATGGTTAAGATGGTAAACTTTATGGTATATCTACTTTACTGTAATTAGAAGAAAATCTGTTTTCAAAGCCCAAAGTGGTCCTCTTAGGATGTGAACCTCCGAGACCCCAGGACCCTGATCCTTTTGTACATTCTGCTCTAAATCAGGGGTCAAGGGCCACACCTGGCAGCCGCCTGTTCAGCTGAGTATGTCTTTTGCATCTCTGCGTTATAGAAGTGTCTGCATAGCACACGGTTTTCCTCAAGGGCCCCAAAGCCCACAGAATTTACCACCTGGGTCTTCATGTTTGCCAACCCCTCCCAGCCGACTTCTCGATCACTGAACAGGATGGAGGGGTGCCAGGGTCTCCCAGAGGGGGTCACAGGTTGACAGGTCACATGGTAAGGTCACAGGCTGGGCAGCTGGGGCTCCCCCGATGTGTTCCAGGCAGCACTTAGGGGCACGACGCCCCTGCCAGACCCATGGGAGCTGGTACCGGGTGACTGAGCTTCACACTGGGCTCGAGGGAGTGTGCGTGGGGGGATCTGTTTTCCTCACAGGGAACTAACGTAGGCCCTGTGGTGACAAGCGTTTGCTTAACAGGAGGATAAAGAGGCAATCTGATCTTTACGTGACTGAGCTGTGAGGACGGAGGGGGTGACTCTGAGGGGACCGTCAGGGTGCAGAGAACTGAGACACGAAGTCACACCCGTTCCTGGCACAGCTTCAGTTCTTCCAAGGGCCCCGGCCCCTTGTACCTCAGGGCCTTTGTACATGCTGCTACCAGCCCTCTCACCCCGACTAAACGGCTCATTTGAGGCAACCGCTACCTGGTTTCCTGGTTCCTGGCTTCTCCTGGTCTACTGACATGACCTCCTCCCGAGGGTCGGCCCCCCAAGTTGACACAGTGAGCACCGAGACCAGGGCTCCCGGAGGCGCCCTGGGGGTAACAACGGGCTCTGCAGTCTTAGCACCTGAGGTCCAGCCGTCTCCACCCGAGGCCAGCTCCACGTCGCCTCCCCACCCCTGAGCCGGGATGCTCGTGTCACGTCTGAAGGAGCCCCCACGATGCCCTCTCTTTCCTCTTCTATAAAACGGGGTAACAGAGAGGCTGTTGTGAGAATCCAGCACCCCATGCGGGGCTTCTCCCCCAGGCTCTATCCACATGGTGCAGGGGAGATCACTCCTTTTGTGGGGAGCATCCCTGGCATCCGTCCAACAGTGTCCCCTGGGGGCAGAATCACTTGGGGGCGAGACCCCCGGGGTTAGGGATTCCACTGACCCCTGGAGGCTACGTTCCATGACTATCTGACCTTTGAGGTCCTGGGATGCTACACACATTTAAATCCACACCTGAGTGGGAGGGAGGGGAGGTAACTCACGCACGCTGGGGGTCACTCTGGTTTACACTGTCTGATCATCAGGGGTTTATTCTGGTGTCCAGTGTGAACAGGGATCAGACTCGATTTTTTCCCAAATAACAAATGCAGGGCCCCTCCCCCTTAGCACAGCTGACATGGGAGCTGGATCACTCTCTGTGGGGGCCGTCCTGGGCACCATGGGGTGTGGAGCAGCCTCCCTGGCCCCCACCCCCTCGATGCCAGGAGCCCCCCTCCCCCACAGTGGTAACAATCACAAAAGTCTCCAGATGTCACCAAACCACCACCAGCTGAAAATCACTGATAAACATTAACTGGGAAAAATAAAAGTCAGCACAGGTCAGAGTTTCTGCCCAAACGACTTGGCTGCAAACTTTCAGCAAATCCTGTGTTTGCAGAGTATTTGGGGTTTCCGGACTGCAGAAAAGCGGATGTGGGTCCACCGTGGGGACCCAGCACACGTTGGACACAGGCGGGCCGTGAGGACGGCCGCTCTCCTGCCTCTTGGGCGCGGAACAGCTGTCGGCCCTTCCTCACCTTCCCGCTCCCTGCAAAGCTGGCCCAGGAATGTCAGGACGCTCTTTTCCTTGACTGCCCCTGGGCACTGGGGTCTCGGGAACAATCCCGACTTGTTGAGCTTTGGCTGCCGAACAGAATCCTTGGGGCAGGCCGCTCTCTCTGCGAACAGCGAGGGCTTTGTGAGGCTCCAAAGGCACCCGGGGCGCTGGCTGCAGGTGCGGGGTTCAGGCGCGAGCCTCGCCGGAGGACGGACGCTGGCCCCAGGGTGCGGCTGCAGCGGGGGTCCCGGTGCCAGTTCCTCCCTGTGCCTTCAGAACCCCCGCCAGCTCTCCGTCCACTTTTCCATTTTATCATTAAAAACACCCCAGCCTCGGGACTTCCCTGGCGGTCCAGTGGTTAGGACTCCGCGCTTCCAGTGCAAGGGGCATGGGTTTGATCCACGGTCCGGGAACTAAGATCTCACATGCTGTGCAGCTTGGCCGAAAAACCCCAAACACCCCAGCCTCTACTCCTTTTATTTCCCTGCTCAGAACTGATCATTCGAAGAGGCAGAAGAGTACACTCAGGAAAATGAGTGACCCAGCCCCGGAACCCAGGAAGGAGAAGCACCCTCTTTCTGAGACTGCCCACCCTTCTGGGGGTGCCCTGCCCCGCCTCCGCCCCGAATCCAGCTCTTCGCACCAACCCCAGTGTGTGCAGGCTGGTCCTCTGCTCCTGCCTCCCCTCCCAGGGCACCTAGGGTTCCCAGGAAAGGGCAGTCCCAAGAGCTGGAACTCAGGCTCCAGCCCGAGCCCCCACATCGCAGCCCTGTTTTCCTCTGAGAGGCTGCCAGGATGTCCTGCACACTAAAAACCCTCCACAGCCCCTTGAAACCTCCTGAGCAGGCACATGTAGCCCCTCACCAAAGCCCCTGTGCTCTGCTCAAAGGCAACGCTCACCTTCCCTCCTGCCATCCGGGAACCACTCACTCCCCCTTCAACACCAAGCCAGAAGGTCACCTCCTCAGACAGAGCTGGACACCCTCTTCTTCCAGCAAAGCCCAGTACTTGTCCTGCCTCTGGTCCAGCATCTCCTACAAGGCCTTCTGACTTTTTCCTGGCCTGCCCACCCTGCACCCGACTGTGAGCCACTGGACAGATCACCTTCCCCCGGGGACCCCAGCACTCAGGGGCGTTTGGTCCACATGGACTCAGAGAAACCTTGGATCCTTGTCATGGTCAGAGACACGTGACCAGGTTCCTTTGGGAGGTCGTTTCTCTTGGGTCTCGGTTTCCTCATCAGCAGAAGGGATGACAAGCCTACCTACCAACTGTCCCCTTTACTCTTTCACCTCACTGTGCATTGGCTGCCAGGGCCAGCATTGGGTCTTGGCCAAAAAAAAAAAAAGTAGGAACAAGTTAAGACTATAGCTCTCAATCCGGGGCAGAGCTTAACCCCATTTAGAACCACTCACCCTTTCAGGAAGACTGAATTATAAACCCCTGAATGAAATCCTTGGAGTGCCCAGGACTTTCCAGGCCCTGAGCTGAGTACACATAATGGCCTATTTCAGGGGTCAGCAAACATTTTCTGAAAAGGAGGGTCAGAATGAGGACGTTCAGCTTCCCAGGCCATGGATAACATGTATGCAATCGAGTGGGCTGTGTTCCCACAAAACCTCATTCACAAACACAGGCTGCAGGGGGATTTGGCCCCCTAGTTACAGTTTGTTTAATCTAACTCCCATTGTACAGAACAAAAAACTGAGGCTTAGAGAGATGGGGGCACCGCCCCCAAGGGCACCCAGCTAAGATGCAAATCAGCAGTTTTGAACCTGGGCGGGCTGATTCCAGAGCCTAAACTCCAAAATACCCTTTCCTCATCCCACAAAAGTGGGCGTGCACACAAAACCTTGCACGTGATTTCTTGGGGGTTCACACCCTCTGCCCCTTCTGAAGCCCACTGGTGAAGAATCACTAGTCTAGGGTAGGATTCAACTTTGGCACTGTGGACATTTGGGGCCAGATCATTTTCTGTGGGGGCCGTCCTGTGCACTGAGGGGTATGGAGCAACATCCCTGGTCCCCACCCACTTGATGCCAGGAGTGCCCCTGGTCGTGAAAGCCACAGATGTCCCCAGACACGGCCCCGGGTCCCCTGACAGGACAAAATCCCTGGTCTAGGGAGAGGAAAAGCAGACAAAAATAACCAGAGAGGCAGAAACAAAAGAAAATGGGAACATCACTCAGCGGGGATGCAGAGTGCACACGCATTTCCTGCCACCTAATAAAAAAACTAGCTGTCCTCTAGAAAGCTCTTGACAAGGAGCGGGAACCTGAGTAAACAATGTTCCACGTGTATTTAACCTCAAAATGCCTGTAAGAAGCATGTACTTCTAGAGCCTCTATTAGCAGGAAAAAGGGGCTGGTGGAGCGTGGAAGCGATCTCCCCGAGCTTACACAACCAGCGAGAGATGGACGAGCTGTTCCTAAACCCCAGTTTTCTCCCACCTCCAGCA
This sequence comes from Mesoplodon densirostris, assembly GCF_025265405.1. NCBI lineage: Eukaryota > Metazoa > Chordata > Mammalia > Artiodactyla > Ziphiidae > Mesoplodon > Mesoplodon densirostris. The sequence goes on from NC_082663.1 coordinate 152,393,878, forward strand.
CAGTAGGAAGAGGCCCTCCGTGTGAAATCAGACTAACCGCTGCTGACCCCTGTGAGCTCTCACTTCGCGCTGGGGGCCCTGCGACTTTAATCCTCCCGGAAGCCTCCCACCCCAGGCGGGGCGGAGACGACACCCATTTTACAGAAGGGGAAACTGAGGCTCCGAGAAGCCAAGGGGCTGGCCAAGGTCACCAATGTAGAGAGTGGCGGCGCCGAGACAGGAACCCCGACTTGAACCCCACGAACGGGGGCCCCGATTCAAAAGTACCGTGTTTCCGGGAAGCAACGGACACCCAGCAAGCGCTCACTACGTGCGGAGCGCTTTGCCTCCCGCTGTCCACCCGCCGGCCTGCGAACCCGATTTCCCGGGCCTGGGGTCTGGGGGAGGGAGACCCGGGCCGGCGAGGGCCTGCCCGACGCCGTCCGGCCTCAGTTTCCCCTCCGCGCCGCCCACTCATAGTACCCCGCTTATCGCGGCGACCCCGGCCCCACACCGACATCCTCTTACGGGGCCCGGAGCCCTGGGAGCCCCAAGAGCCCCGAACCGCGGACCTCAGGCCCGCCGGGCTCAGCGCCGAACCCGCCACTCACCTCTCAGGCAGCAGAACCCCGACCCACCGACGGCTGCGCCTGCGTTCCGCGGCCCCGCCCGGTCCCGCCCCCCAGCTGCGACGCCTGCGCAGAAGGAGGCAGCCCGCGGGCTTTCATTCTGCGCAGGCGCACTAATTATCCAGGCGGGCATGGGGGGGGAAGTGACGCAATTTAGAGGCTGGGACAAGCTGGTCGTTAGGGCAACTGACCTCTGCGACCGAACGGAGGGCGGAAATCAGAACTGACTAGTCCTCTCCAGCCGGAATGGAGCGGTGCATGGTGGGACAGTGGCGGACTCTTGTAGGTTGGCGGAGCAGTCATGTGGTGCAGAGTCGGCCACGTGGTGCAGCTGTGTTTGGGTATCTGGCGACTAGAGAATTACAGGCGTTCTTTGAACATATTTGTTCATTTATTCACCCACTCATCCACCTACAAGTGCATTCTTTCATTTATTCAATCCATAATAGTAAAGTAATAGAGATATTTGTTAACAGCAGATGTCTAATAGTCGAAAAATATTTATTGCACACCAACTATAATGACCAGCAAAATGTTTGCTCCCATTACCTTGTATTGGGGTAGACGGACTATAAACTAGCATACTAGTACATAAATGAACAAGTTTTACTTAATGGCAAGCGCTATGAAGAAAAAGTGGGGTGCTGCGATTGTGATGGGTGGGGATAAGTTGGCTGGGATGGTTAGCGAAGGCCTCTCACACGTGGATTTGGAGAACGGAAGGAAAGCACTCCAGGTACAGGAAACAGCAAAAATGAAGAGTAACAGAATTAAACTTGATGTCCTCAAGAGAGGAAAAAAACGAGGGTGGGTAACGAGAAATTCCCTAGTAAATTAGCGTTAAAGTTGCCAGAAGCGTTCTCCTAATTCATTTTTATCCTACTTAAAACGCATGCACACTTAACACCCTGGGTTATTTTCATTTCTTTTCTTTTGAAGAAATAAAGGAGGTGGGTTTTGGGGCCGGTTTAATTCTCGTAAGTTTTTCTTTCTGGGTGCTTTAGACGGTTCAAGGTTTTGTTTTAACCGACAACCCTGGATATAGGTCAGGTAACTGCCCTGTTCCAAAACACCTGTTGTTTGAAGTCGTGGATCCGTTCACTGAAGCTTTATCAATGATACTTGCTTACATTTCTGTTTTTTAAATAAATGTTGGTCAATTTAATTGACCAACTGGATTCAGCTAACATATATGGCGCACCATCTCTGTTCATTAGATGCTAGAAGCTGGCCAGGATGCTGCGAATGGGATAAGAGCCTGAGATACGGGAAGCGACCACGGAGGACCCTAAGTGAGGGAGAAAACTTGTAAAACTAGCCAAATACCCAACAAAGGTAGAAAGGAGGCAAGTACAAATTAATACAGGAGCTAGAAGCCCAAGCGAACTACTGGCAGAGAGAACCTAGCGAAGGCTCCGAGGCGCCAGCTGTGTGGGTTTCCATGGAAACGCCTCTCCCACGCCTCCCCGAAGGCTCTGCCCTCTCACCACTGAGAGCCAATGACGGGCGGGGGTGGTTCCAGCGCATGCTCAGGAGGAGTCAGCGCCCGGGCACACAGCCTCGGGTTGTGGGCGGAGCTGGGGTGCGCGTGCGCCCTGCCGTCCGGTGCACGCGTCTCCCAGCATTCAGTTGGTGCGCGGGCGGCGGGCACCTTAGTCCTGTAGGCTACGGCGGCTGAGTGGACGGAGGCTGCCGGCCGCTACGCCGACGCAGGCCAGGTGGAGGGAGAGGTCGCCAGTGCACACCCGCCAGCCATGAAGCCCCCCGCAGGTACCGGCCGCCCATTGGTGTGGCCCCGCTCGCCGGACCCAGGAGCCGCGTGCCCCCTCCCTCGGGGTGGCCCCTGGGGCCTAAGAGCGGAGCCCGGTGACTCTCGAGTGACCCGGGCCCAGGCAGAGGAGGAGGGTCAGCGAGCCCGGAACCCCGACCTCTCGATTGCCGAATGAATGAACAACTTTTCCAGCGCTTCACTCATTTGGCAAACTCCGTGTCACTTCTGCTGAGGATGGGTCTGGCCCTGGGGTGGACTCTGAGGGAGTTCTAGACGCAGTTCCAGAGCCGGAGACGGACGTTCAACAGGCAAAAATTAAACGAGGGCTTTAGACAGTGGTCGGTGCCGGGGCTGGTGGTGCTTCTTAAGGGAGGGCGGTCCTGGAGGGCTTTTCGGAGGAGGTGGCATTTCATTCAGCCTGGACCCCGTGGGGAGAAGCAGCTGTCCTGCGGGAGGAGCGTCCCAGGTGGTGGGAATCGCGAAGGCAAAGGCGGGGAGGCAAGCGCACCAGCAGGTGCAACAGGTCATTTTAGCTGGAACACAGCTAGGAGTCCCTTTTATGGGAAGCACAAAGGGGCGCTATGGAAGGGTTTTCATTTAGGGGAGCGATGCCACCCGCATACTCTATTTTAGAAAATCACCCAGGATGTTGAGTGGTGCCTCCTGGAATTTTCTCTTGCCCACCTATTCTCCCTCTGTTCTTTCTGCAGCCCATTGTGATGATGATGATAATTGTATTGATGATAATCATAATTATGGTTATTCAGGCCTCAGGGAGGCAGGAATGTTGTCTGCCTTGTTTGCTGCAGGATTGTTAGCTCAGAGACCTGGGACGTAGGTGACAATCAGTAACTATTTATGAAAAGAATATGCCTGCTCCAAGTTTTCAAATCCTAGTTCCTCCAAAAGGTTTTCCCGACAATTCCACCTCACTCGGACCTCCCGCCTTTCCTGAGCTCCTGGAGCCCTTCTTTACCACCAGATTTAATGCAGACTCACAGTCCCTCTTGTGCAGTTCTTGAAATCCAGAATACTCTGCAAAGATATTCTCTAATTTGAAGCAGTCATTTGGCCAGAAAAATCGAACCTCTATTGAGGTGAAGAGGCTCCCCCCGCCACTTAGTGTGTATCAGTGGAAGTAAGCTGCCCGGCTTTGAACCCCACCTCTGTTGCTTGCTGGCTGTGGCATCACGGCAAACTCAGGATTCCCATCTGTAAAGTGGAGCTACATAGGGTGCAGAGTACAGAACTGCCTGAGAGTTCAGTGAGGTCAACTCACCCTGGAACACACAAGAAGGTTTTCAAGTGACAGCTGTTGTTTTTCTTTTAATTAATTAATTTATTTACTTTTGACTGCGTTGGATCTTCGTTGTTGTGCGTAGGCCTTCTCTAGTTGTGGCGAGCGGGGGCTACTCTTCGTTGCGGTGCGCGGGCTTCTCATTGTGGTGGCTTCTCTTGCTGCGGAGCACAGGCTCTAGGCGCACGGGCTTCAGTAGTTGTGGCACATGGGCTTAGTTGCTCCGCGGCATGTGGGATGGGATCTTTCTGGCCCAGGACTCAAACCCGTGTCCCCTGCATTGGCAGGTGGATTCTTAACCACTGCGCCACCAGGGAAGCCCGACAGCTGTTGTGATAGGACCACAGTCTTGTATCCAAAAACTCCTGGAGCTAGGGACGTCACAGTAATCAGGATTTCCCCCTCTTTTAGAGGAGTAATACTATACAGATATTCCAGGTTCCATTCAGGGAGGTTGGGGATACCACCCTGCAGTGCAGTTATTATTTCAGTGAACCGCAGGTATATGCCGGATGTCCCGCTCAGCACCGCTGACTTCGGGGCGGGACCTCTCCTGGAGGCGGTCCTGGCTGCTATGGGGTATTGAGCAGCACGCCTGACCCCGCTGAGGCAGGAGCATCACTCCCTAGTGGTGACAACCACAGACGTCCCCAGACATCCCCCGGTGTCCCCTGGGGGCAGGATCACCTTGTGCTCTAGAGGACCGATCGCCCTGTGGGTCCCCAGAAAGCCCTGGGGCCTCGCCATCTGCTCTGGGAAACGGTGGACTCTCCCCGGCCTGTTACTCTGACCCTGATTCCGAGCCTGAAGCAGGCATGCCGGGTGTGGGGTTCTGTTTTCTGGGTCCAGCCTGTGCAGGAGACGCCCTGGACGTGGCCGCACCGTGCTCGGCCGTGAACTACCTCCGGTGGGACCTGAGTGCCCAGCAAATCGGGGAGCTCACCACCGAGCTCATCGAGGAGACCAAGCGCGTGTACGACCGTGTGGGCTCCCAGGAGCTCCAGGACGTGTCCTACGAGAACACGCTCAAGGCGCTGGCCGACGTGGAGGTGTCCTACACAGGTGAGCTCTGCCCAGACCGGGCGACACCACCTCCTCTCCGGGGGCCTGGTGGAGAAAGGCAGCCCGGGCTGGCCGGCTTGCTCTGTCCCCAAGGGCCCAGAACAGCAGTGTCAGACAGTGTCTGCCAGTTCTCCTCTCGGGGAGCCGGCTCCCATGCCAGCCTTGAAACTGGAGCCCCTTCTCACCCCTGCCCGTGTGCCTGCCCGGGCATCTGTTTGTTTTCTCTGAGCCACTGAACTTGGTCCCCTTTGGTTTTCTTCTCCCACGGCGCCCTGGGTCCCCTGATACCCTGAGGCGTCCTCATTGCCACCCAGTGGGTCCTTCCCTCTTCTCCTCCATGGTCTGTCTGCTCCCTTTGTATGTCAGATACACAGCTCGCCTCCCAGAGCCCCCTCTGCAGAGGTTGATGAGGCAGAGAACTCTGAGCTGACGAGACCCCCTGTGCTCGAATCTCTAGAACAGCTGTTTTTCTGGGAACCGTCTAGAATCCCTGAATTCCAGCTGCAGGATTCTCACGTGTCCCTGACGCCTCGCTGTGCAGGGTCTGCTTGCCCCTGGCCTGCAGGCTTAGACTCCAGAAGGTCCGCCCTGGGGGCACCCAGTGTGCCTTGGGCGCAAGGGTGAGGGCTGCGGCTCAGGCAGCGGATGGAGAGCCCGCAGGCCGGCTCTGCCCCCCAGTCCCCTGCTCTGGCGGGGGCGGGGCAGGGGTGGTGGGCTCAGTCTCTCCTCTCATCTGTGGCAGGAGGTTCTGGAGGGTGGATGATGCAAATTCCCACCTCGGAGGGACCCTGCCAGACATGATTTGGTCTCTCCTACTCCACTTCTGTGGCCTTTTCTTTCCATCTCCCCTCAGTAACCTGAGTAATTTTAAAGAAAACTAGAATTGGACCATGGCACTCCCCTCGACCAACTCCGGTGCCTTCCCACTGCCCTGGGGCTCAAGGTGGGAGCCCTCAACGTGGCCTCTGGGGCCCGGCCATGCGCCTCCTTGCCCCTCATCCTGCGCCCCGTCTGGGGGCTTTGTGCCAGCCGGGGAGCCCCTCCCCTCTGCTTGGCTGGGCGTCGGGTTCTTTGAGCACAGATTGAGCTCCGCCCGGCGCCCCTTCCTGTGCCCCCTCTCCCCACACCGGCCACCTGGACTAATCCCACACTCTGGTGTTTTGTTGTCATACTCGATGCAGTCACAGCCTGCAAATCCCAAACGGACAGAAAAGGCTGTTTCTGTCCTTTTCACAGCTTGCTCTCGGGCCACCGGCATCAGACCCGCCCAGAGCCCCACTGTGTTTAGCCTAGTCAGCTGAGCCGGTGACTGCCCTGCAGAGGTTTCCACGCTGCAGCTGACCCACCAGACCTGGGCCATCTCGGTGGCCTGGAACCATGGAAGCCACCAAACTGTGATGTTAATTCAGGTCTCCCCCATGCAAAATATATGCTCTTTTAAACACTGCTGTGTTGAGATACAATTCACATACCATGTAATCTGCCGACTTAAAGCATAGATGTCATTGGTTTTTAGTGTATTTAGCATATCCAACCTTCACCACTATCCAATTCCAGAACCTTCCATCACCCCAAAAAGAAGCCCCGTCCCCATCAGCAGTCACCCCCTGACAACACTAACCCACTCTGTGGATCTGCCTGTTCTGGACGTTTCCCATCAGTGGAATCACACCCTGTGTGTCCTTCTGTGTCTGGCTTCTCTCACTGAGCATCATGTTCTCAGGGTCCATCCACGTTGTAGCGAGTGTCAGGGCTTCTCTCCTTTTCATGGCCGAGTGATGCTCCCGTGTGTGGAGGGACACGTGTCCAGTCATCTGCTGATGGCGTCTGGGTCGTGTCCACTGTTTGGTTACTACAGATCGTGCTGCTGTGATGGCGTGTGTAGAAGTTTTGGGTGGAGGATGTTCCGTTACTCTCGGGTGTGCACCTGGGGGTGGGTCTGCGGGTCATGTGGTGACTCAGCTGAAGTGTGTGCTTTCACAGCCGCCACACGTCCTGTCTCACGAAGCGTACACGTGTGCCGTGAAGTAAAAAATCTTTGGTGAGCTGCAGCGTAGCCATGGGCAGCCATGGCTCTTTTCCGGCACCGAGTCCCTTTGGCCTCTTCTGGTCTCATCCTACTCCCTACTTCCGGTCCCTCTTGGCTTGGGGTGTCCTGAGCTAAGTTCCTTCCCTTTTGGAATGTGAGTCCCCGAGGACGGGGGTAACTGTGCTCATCTCTAGCCTGGGGCTGGCACCCACCCGTTTTCACCCGGGGCCGTTTTCACACGTGTCCTGTCGTCTCCCTGTTCCAGTTCAGAGGAACATCCTTGACTTCCCCCAGCACGTCTCCCCGTCCAAGGACATCCGGACAGCCAGCACGGAGGCGGACAAGAAGCTGTCCGAGTTCGACGTGGAGATGAGCATGAGGCAGGACGTGTACCAGAGGATCGTCTGGCTGCAGGTGAGCGCGCGGCGGGACCTCTTCAGGCTGGGTCTTTCCGCTCCCCGTGCTTTACGAGGTGTCAAGCTGGAGGGAGCCCCACAGGTGGGCAGTGGGCACCACGGGCTGTGCGCCGGGCCTGGGGAAGGTGGTGAGTTTCACGGTGGGGCCATTGGACCACAGCAGATGATGTTAGAAACGTGACAAAAACGAGTGGGAGCGAGGAGAAGCATAAAATGCCTTCCCAGGTCCACATGTCACCTCACTTTCCCGACCTTGCTGGGGACACCTAGAGGGGACGTCCAGTCTCCAACGTGAGGTGAGGGATGAGTAACAGGTGTGTGCACTTCCTGCCTTCCTGTGGATGCTCCGTGCAGCCGGCCGAGCACGGCTGCCTGTGTCGGGGGGACCACAGGTACTTCTCACGTGGCTGGTGGGTGGTTCTTAGAACCCGCTGATGCGTATCCCTCGGGACCAGGGGAGGCCCCTGGGTGCTTTTTGCAGACACGAGGGCTGGGGCCTCTGAAAGCTCAGGCAGTGCTTCTTTTAACAGAAGTTTTCACTGATAGAATTAATTGTAGGTTCACATGCAGTTTTAAGAAATGATTCAGAGTGGTCCCGGCTACTTTGCCCTGTTTTCCCCAATGTCACCTTTTGTGAAAGCAAAGTCAGTGTCCCAGCAGGATCCTGACATTGACACAACTGCCCGTGTCATCCGCTGCCCTGGGAAGGTCCCCAGCGGCTTTCAGTCTGGGGCTCTTCCCAGTCAGGCGAGCATTTGTGTACCGCTTCTGTGCAGACTTCAGTCTCCATTTCCCTGGGGTGAGTGCCCATGACTGCGGTTGCAGAGTCCTGCGATGGCGGCTTTGTTAGGAAGTTTTGCTTTCTAGGAAACTGGCCAACTCCTTTCCAGAGTGGCTGCACTGTCTTCCTCTGCCTCCAGCGATGACTCCCCTGTTCTCTGCTACCTCGCCAGCACTGGGCGCCATCTCGATGTTTTGCTGCGAGCTGAACTTCAGTTATCTTATTCTAGGAGAAGGTCCAGAGTGACTCGCTGAGGCCAGAGGCGTCGCGGTACCTGGAGCGGCTGATAAGGCTGGGCAGGAGGAACGGGCTCCACCTGCCCGCGGAGACGCAGGAGGTGAACACCTGGCCTGGGCCCTGCGTGCATGCCTCTGCCCATCTTTCTGCCACCTCAACCCCAGGAGGGAAGGCCCACGTGGACCAGCACTCCCTCTGCACCTGCTCTGCCCTTGGTCCTCAGGGTCACAGGGCTTCCCCAGAGCACAGGCGGCGTGGGCCCCTCTCTGCGTCCCACCCCAGCCCCGCCTCATCTGGGCCCCCCCGCCACCCATGGCTTTGCTGGGAGGGTCTCAAGGAAGGACCCCCTCCTCCGAGCCCACTCCACCCTCAGCCCCCACTCCCACAGAGCTTCTGTCCTGACGCCAGGCCCGTGGGGCTCCCACAGCAGCAGCTCTGTGACTGCGGGGTTTCTGCGGTTCAGTTCGGACTCCATCTACCTGGAGTCAGAGCCCGCAGGTCAGGGCTCGGCCCACGCCAGCCATAGATAGGTCCACGTCGTCCTCTGCGCTTGTGGCCGACAGGCTGTGTCAGGAGTTCCCACGTGCCCACCCCAAGTTCCGTTCGTCGGCTAGCGCGGTCCCCAGAACACAGGCACCCAGTCCACGGACTGGACCACCGGGTTATCATAAAGGAGCAGCCAGGTGGCAGGAGGAGGTGGGGAGGCATGGGGCGGGGCCGGGCCCCCTGCAGGCACCCACCCGGCAGCTCTCTGAGCCCCGAGCTTACCGAGATTTCGTTCCATGAGCACTATTACATCGTTGGCAATGGGCCACTGATTCACGCTGCAACCCCTGTCCCTCCCCCCTCCCAGGAGGTGGGCAGGCAGTGGGGCTGTAAGATGCAACCCATCCTATGGCTTTAGGTTTAGGAGCTGTGTGCCAGGACTGGGGGCCAAGATCCGACACGTTTCTCCCGTAATTCACAGCGCGGATCCCGCTGGGCACAGAGGCTGGGGGCGACGGGAGGCTGACGAGCGTGGCATCCGCCTTCACCCCCTCCCTCCTCTCTGGGCTGAGGGCCACGCGGGTACCAGTGGGCCCAGCCCCCTGGGGCCAGTCCCTTCAGGTCCGCCCAGCTGCCTGACACCCCTCTGCCCCCAACGTGGACCCCAGAGCCCTCAGCTCTTCCCACCCCTGGTCCAGCAGGATGGGGTCCCTGCGGCGCCCTGGACAGGCGGGCGATGGGCAGCCCGGCCCCTCCCGGGAGGCAGCCTCGTGGGGTGGGGAGGGCGGTGGGAACGGCGAGCCACCCATGGTCGAGCGCGTCACCTCAGTGGGGGGCGTGTGGTGCCGTGGCTGCACGCGTCTTGATGGCCGGGATCAGACCCAGATCTGCCACCAACTGGCTGGGTCCCCGGAGGCCGGTCACTGGACCCCGCTGTCCCTGTTGACCTCTGCAACATGCGTGACCCGAGGACCCCCTCACAGGTGGTCGTGAGCACTGACCGAGTCAGTTTGTGTAGAGGACAGAGAACAGTGAGGCCAGCAGATGAGGAAAGAGCTTGTCACTCGCGGTTCTGGGCAGGGGCCCGCCTTGTCACCTAGGGCCTCCCGGGAGTACAGGGGTTCGGCAGCAGTGAGGGGAGGGGTGGCTGGGGACTGGAGCCTGCAGTGTGGGTCCCCGGGAGGGAGTAGCTCAGGATCGGCTAGAACGACCCGGGGCTCCGGGCCTACCCGGGCTGATGAGCGCAGGGGCGTGGTGGCCCCGAGTGTGGGAGCCCTGTACAGAAGGGGCTGGGGTGCAGCCCTGCGCTGGCTGGTTTGCGTCAGAAAGTGACAGACGCGGTTAACGTGGGTACCAGGCCCGACCCAGGGCTCAGCGACAGTTCTCAATACTCCGCACAAACGCTGTCCCGCTTTGGCCGGTGCTGTGCCTTGTGGTGGAGGAAACGGGACTCAGAGGACTATGAACTCCAGCCTCCAGGGTGGGCCGGGCGCAGGGGCCCCAAAGTCCTGCGGAGCGGCAGGCGCATGGAGCTTCAAGGCTGGGAGAGGCAAGGGTGTGGACACTGGGGCTGCGCAGACCACCTTAACGCTTGAGAACCACTGGCCAGAGGGACCACAGGGACGCCCGGGGAGGAGGGCGCCCAGGAGAGGCGGCCTACTGGTGCGGGGCAGGGTCCTGAGTGCCACCCCGCCCTCCCAGGGTGCCCTGTGCTCCTGCCCAGTTGTGGTCCGTGGGGCCGTGAGGTTGCAGGGAGGCCAGTGCCTGGCACGGCGCCTGCTGCCCACAGAGGCCCGGCATCCCTCGGGCTGCTTCTGAGCCAGGCGTGCCCGATGAGCCCCTGCTCCTGGCAGAGCCAGTGGGCATGCTCCCCCAGCGCCCCTCCTGTCCTCCGACAGGCAAGTCTGCTCAGCCCGGGAGCAGGGCGGGCGCGCTGAGTCCTGGGCCGGGCAGGGGGCACAGCCTGGGCAGGTCCTCAAGGCGTCCCTCCTACTGCTGGCCCGGCAGGGGCCCCAGGGAGCTGGTGCCTTCCTCTGTGCCCCATGTCGTTCCCTCCCCCAGGCTGGTCCATTTCTACCTGTTTCTGAAAACCAGATTGAAGGGACAGAAACTTAGCTCCGTTGAAATGGCTGAAACTTAGGCTGTCACCTTGGGGTAACTCCTGAGGAGGGTCCTAACAGTTAGGACTCGAGGCCCTTTCTCTCCCAGCTCCCTCCTCTCATCCGCCTCTTCTCCCTTAACCCTGCTCCGTGCCCCCGCCCCCCAATCTCACGGCCGTCTTCTTCCTTCAGAAAATCAAGAGCATCAAGAAGAAGCTGAGTCTCCTGTGCATCGACTTCAACAAGAACCTGAATGAGGACACGACCTTCCTGCCCTTCACGCGCGAGGAGCTGGGTGCGTGCGGGCCCCGCGGGGTGGTGGAGAGGCGTCCGTGTGCCCCTGACCCCCGGGAGGGCCTTCTTCCGCTGGGGCACTCAGAGTGTTTGGGTCCCAAGGTTCTGGATCCTTCCTTGGGGACGGTTGTGGTCTGTCTACCGAGATTCTGCCCTGAAGGGAGTTGTCCCCGAAGACCCCACCCCCACCCTGCTCTCTGTGATGTTTCTTTAATCTCACAGGGTCCTCCCCAGCCTGACCCGGCGTGGGGTCTTGAAGGGCTCGGGCCTGGGCGGCTTTTTCAACTTCTGCCCTCTTCCTCGAATGCTTTATTTTGAAAACTTCACACCTGTAGGGAAGTGGCAAGAATAGCACCAGGGAGACCCTGTGTGCTCCCCGGGCCCGGCCTCCCTACGTGGATGCCGTGTGTGCTGTTCCTGTGCCAGGGCCTCAGGACGTGTCTCTAGGAGCAAGGGCACCTCCTGAGCCCCCGGGTGCAGGCAGCCCTCGGGAAGCAGAGCGTGGAGCGGTCCCCCAAGCCGTCCCGATAGCAGTCTTTACGTTTCTGGCCCCATCTGGCTTGAGCCAGGCCTCAGGCATTGCATTTAGTTCCTGTCTCTCCAGGCTCCTTCCCTGCTGATTGGTTCCTCAGCCTTTTACAAACTTGCTTCTGTCTTGCCCACGCTGTTAGTTTTGCAAAATCTAGGCCAGGTGGGCAGCGGCCTGTCAGCTCTGCCCGGGGTTCAGATGGGGCTGAGCATCCTCACTGGTTCTGTGTAACAGGCTGTTGCATAAGATGTGACACCTCGTTTGCCTCTGGGCGGGTGGGTTTTGGGGACACCCACGGATGCACGCTGACCCAGGCAGGTTTTTCAGGTCCATCACACCAACCTCTGCTGCCCTAACTTCTGGTCCCCAACCCCCTGTCCTGGGCAGCAAGACCCACATGGCTCCTGGGGTTCACGGTCCAAAGGGTGATCCCAGGCCTCTGGAAACTGGCAGCTGAATCTGCTGGCACAAGCTGTCCTGTGGGGCTGCTTTCCCCCTCATCTGTCCAGCCCAGGGGCCCTGCTGTCATGGCCCGGCCTCCCGGGTGAGAGGGTGAACCCCAGCTCCATGGAGCAGACATTCAGAGCCCTGGTGACCTGTCTCACGGGGCTGGGGTGGCGGCTGGACATGTGCGGCCAGCCTGGTGGCTGCAGTTTCAGTTCCAGCTGAGCAGGAGCCTCGCTGGGTTATTTTCTCCGGTTGTGGAAGGATCACTGGTGTCATCTTACAGAAACATAGATGGTGTGTCCTTTCTCTGTTTTCTCCTTGTTTCCTGTCCTCCCTCTCTCTCCCTCTCCCTCTCCCTCTCTGCCTCTCTCCTTCTCCCTCTCCTTCCCGCCCTCTCTACCTCTATCCCTCTCCTTCTCTCCCTCCTTCCCCCCTCCCCCTCCCCTCCCTTCCCCTCCCTCCCTCCCTCTCTCTTCCCCTCTCCCTCCCTCCCTCTCTCCATCCCCCTCCCTCCCCCTCTCAGAGAGAGTCATATACACACATAACACTTTGGTTTCTTTCCCTAAATCTCAGTCCTAAGGCAATTTGCTCTAGGCGTCTTCTCTGTAAAGGCGCCATTCTCCGTTCAGAGAAGCTTGGGGGTTGGTTCCTCTCATTTGTTTTCACCCACTAGTTCTGTGTAATCTCCTAATTTGTATCTTCTTGTAAGTCAGAACTCACCCCCGCTGCCTCACCCCACACCCCAGTACTTGCTGACCAATGTCTTTGTATCTGTGGGCTTCCGAAAGGTCCTGGTCTTTCTGGTGGGGTACGGTCCCCTGCTGTCATCACTTACTTAGATGCTCATTGTCCCAATGTGGCCTCGAGGAGCCCCTTCAAGTGGGCGTGTCCCTGTGATTCTTCAAGCACCTGCTATTTGACACAGGGTGGGCCGGGCTCACTTTGTCCTCTCCCTGGCCCAGCCCGGCCCGGCCCTGGCAGGATAGTCAGAACTAAGGTCTGGCTGCTGTGTGTGCTCCCAGATGCTGGGAGCTATTGCTTCTAGGCCCCCTCAGCTGACGAGAGCTGTGTGCACACACACGCGCAGACACACATCCATGAGTGCCTACCAGTGCCTTCAGCTCAGGTCGACCCCCTAGGGATTCGCCTCGTGGCACCCCTTCCATGCTTTCACCACCTTGTCCAACAGTGAGAACCGGCTCCTGGTAAGTGTGAGGCTGAGAGAGAGTCACAGGGTCTTCCAGTCCCAGTAGGGAAGAAGAGCCGGTTCGGGGCGAGGGCGGCTCTCCCTAAGCTGTTTCTTGTTGGGTTAGGGTTAGAGTCACGGGCACACCTGTCGGGGCCTGCCGAGACGGCCCACCTGAGGGGGATCCTCTGGGGTTCCTCCACCCCTCCCTCAGCTCCCAGGCCCCAGGCTGAGCTGGGTGGCGAGAGTTCCGAGTGAACTGGCCTCTGAGGTTGGAGCCAGGGCATGAGGGGCGGTGGCCTTGCATCACCCAGGCTGTGAGGCACAGGTCCCTGGAGGTTTTAGTCTGAGGGCGATGCACCCAGGTCTCCATGCTAGGAGGACAGGCCAGGTTGGAGGCCAGCCATTGCAGCAGTGCTGACAGCTGGGATGGGGCGGGGGCACCACCTAGTCAAGGCTGCCTGGCGGGTTCTGCCTTCCACTGGTGCCATCCACCCAGAAAGGACACAGAGGAGACGGCAGCCCGTGCCATCCCGGGGTGGATGCCGTCCCGGGCTGGACCCTATCCCGGGGTGGACGCTGTCCCAGCCTGGAGCCTGTCCTGGGGTGGATGCCATCCTGGGGTGGGCACTGTCCCGGGGTGGATGCTGGCCTGGGCTGGAGCCTGTCCCAGGGTGGACACCGTCCCGGGGTGGACGCCGTCTTTGGGTGCAGGCTGGCCTGGGTGGAGCTGAACATAGCTTTTCCTCCCCGAGGGCGTCCTGATGAGAGCAGCAGCTGTCTGAGGCGGGAGAGCCCTCGACTTGGCTCCTTTGGGTGCAGAGGTGGGAAGTGGGCGTGTGGGTAGGCCGCACTGGGCACTGTGCTCCCTGCTGGCTCCCGTTCCTCACTTCCCATGCGGGAGGGACGCCCTCCCTTCCTGCCTGGGTCAGGCAGCCCGTGGGTCCTTTCAGAGCCCCCCAATTTGGCTCCCACAGGAGGGCTCCCTGAGGATTTCCTGAACTCGCTGGAGAAGACCGAGGACGAGAAGTTGAAGGTCACCCTCAAGTACCCGCACTACTTCCCCCTCCTGAAGAAATGCCACGTGCCCGAGACCAGGAGGAAGGTGGAGGAGGCCTTCAACTGTCGGTGCAAGCGGGTGAGGACCCCGCCTCTGCCGGCTCAGTGCCCGGAGGGGCCCCACGAGCTTGCCCCGCCCCAGCAGGTGTCCGGGGGTCTCCCTCTGTCCCCCAGGCCCCCGGGGCAGGGGTCTGAGCCTCTTCCTGAGCTCGTCCTTCTGCTCCCTCGCCCTCGAGCCTTAGCCTCAGGTCCTCTCCCTCTCGGGTGTTGCCGGATGCCCGAGGAGCTCGGATTCACAGATGTCCCCCCATCCCCTCTCTGTGCCTAGCACGTGGGCTGGGCCTTCTCGCTGTGGCCCGGGCACGGCCTTGACATTCAGACATTGGTTCCTGCGTGGACACTTGTGTTTGGTCCATACCGCGTGTGGCTGCAGTCTGTGCTTCTCCCGTTTAGCATCTTCAGTAGATGGGGGCTGTGCGTGAGCCCTTCATCTTCCCCGCAGACCCCACTGGTGCTTGCTCAGTCTCGCAGGGGATGTGGGGGGCACGGGGGACAGTCCTGTGTCCCCACCTTCTCGGCCTGCAGACAGGCCACGTTGGTCCTGTGGTGACTGGGAGCTCCCAGGAGAACCCCACTGCAGAACCGGAGAGGTGGCCCCAGAGAAGGTGGCGTACACCTGGGGCCGGGCCTCAGCAGCGAGCCACGGGCCACCTGCAGCAACAGGTGTCTCACCGTCCAGGCGCTGTGGGGATGAGCTGCTGTCTGCACGGCAGCTGAGTTTGTACTCTTGAGCCCGGGGAGGCCCCTTGGTGGCTCCTGGAGAGCCTGGCCGCATTGCTTCCCACCCTCAACCTTAGAGCCCATCACGGTTCACACCCTTTCTGGTTCTAAAGGACCTGTGTTTATAAAGACCACGTGGTAGGACAGCACCAAAGTGTCTAGAAATCTGGGCCGGGAGGAGGAGGGAGGGGGATTGGCTGTGCCCGCCAGCGGCCTGAGAGCCCTGCCCGCCCGCAGAGACCTGGCCCGGGGCCCCGCGGGGAGGGCACGGCCCACGGTCCCCAGCGCTGGCCGTCTCTGGGTTCCAGGAGAACTGCGCGATCCTTGGGGAGCTGGTGAGCCTGCGGGCCCAGAAGTCCCGCCTGCTGGGGTTCAGCACGCATGCCGACTACGTGCTGGAGATGAACATGGCCAAGACCAGCCAGGTGGTGGCCACTTTCCTAGGTAACCCCGCCTCCCCCTGGGGCCCAGTGGGGAGCGGGGTCAGGCGGACCTTGACTGGACGTGGTGCTGCCTGAGACCCCACTGTGTCAGCCCTGGGGGTCGCCTTCCCAGACCCTTCATTCTGCCTCGAGGGGTGCAGGGTGGGGGGCAGCTGGGGGGCCGCCCCAGGGACGTAGCCGAGCCTCTCCCCTCTGCCCGCAGATGAGCTGGCCCAGAAGCTGAAGCCCCTCGGGGAACAGGAGCGGGCCGTGATCCTGGAGCTAAAGAAGGCCGAGTGCCAGAGGCGGGGCCTGCACTTTGACGGGCGCATCAACGCCTGGGACATGCGCTACTACATGAACCAGGTGGAGGAGACGCGCTACCGCGTGGACCAGAACCTGCTCAAGGAGTACTTCCCCATGCAGGTGGTCACGCGCGGGCTACTGGGCATCTACCAGGAGCTGCTGGGGCTGACCTTCGACCTGGAGGAGGGCGCCACCGTGTGGCACGAAGACGTGACGCTCTACACGGTCCGGGACACGGCCTCGGGCGAGGTCATCGGCAAGTTCTACCTGGACCTCTACCCTCGGTGTGTGCTTGGGGGAACATGTCGGCCATGGGCCGGGGATCCTCTGCGGAAGCTGGGCCTCACCCCGCGTCCCTCCCCAGGGAAGGGAAGTACGGGCATGCGGCCTGCTTCGGCCTGCAGCCGGGCTGCCTGCGGCAGGACGGGAGCCGCCAGATCGCCATCGCGGCCATGGTGGCCAACTTCACCAAGCCCACGCCCGACGCACCCTCCCTGCTGCAGCACGATGAGGTGGAGACCTACTTCCACGAGTTTGGGCACGTGATGCACCAGCTCTGCTCTCAGGTGGGTGCGGGCGCTGGGCTGCGGGCAGGAGCGGGGGAGGGCCCGGGCGCACGTGGTCCTCAGGCATGTCCTCGCCGCGGGATTCTTCAGCTGACGTCACCCCGGACGTGGCAACGCCCTCGGTGTCAGCTTCCATTATCAAACCCCACGTACTGGGCACGTAAACAACGGAAATGGATGTCCTGGAGGCTCTGGAGGCTGGAAGCCACTGATCAAGGTGTCAGGGCCAGTTCCCTACATGTTAAATACATGTAGTCAAGAGTTGCCTTTAAAAAGGAAAAAAAGGAACGTTGCCTGCAAGTCTGGTGACAGCCAGTGATGAGAACCAGAGGGAAGACTCTGGGGCCGGGAACGCCGCGCCCAGTGAGGCCCTGGGGCTGCTGCCAGTCTCCATGGAGGCTCAGCAAGTCCCAATGACTTTCCCATGTGGGGCCCCCAGCTGAACGGCCGGGCCCAGGACCCACTGCTCGCTCAGTCTCCCTGCGGTCAGCCCTCCGTCCCGAGAGCGATGCTCTCACAGGCTGCACCGGAGCGCGTGGGGACAGTTCACTGAGCTGTGCAGCCGTCACTACTGCCCTGTTTTGGAGCATTTCCATCACCCCGAAAGTGTCCCACATGCCCTTAGCTATCACTCCCTCCCCAGCCCCTGACAACCAGGAACCTACTCTCTGACTCTGTGGATCTACCTGTTCTGGATGTTTCCCATCAGTGGAGTCGCACCCTGTATGTCCTTCTGTGTCTGGCTTCCCTCACCGAGCATCGTGTTCTCAGGGTCCATCCACATGGCAGCGAGTGTCAGGGCTTCACCCCTCTGTGTGGCTGAGGGACGTCCCCGTGTGTGGGGGGACCTCTTATTACTAGTATGTTTATGAGCAGAAGGTTTTGACTTTGAAGTTCAGTCTATTAACTGTTTTCTTGCACGTTTTGTGTCCTGTGGAAAAAATCCTTCTCTAACCCGAGGCACCGAGTTTCTCCTGCCTAGTTTCTTCTGCCTTTTCTGCTTAGAAGTTTTGTAATCAAGCCTTTAATTTTGTTGTTGTCCACTATGGTGGAGTGTTGTCTGTGGTGTGAGGCTGGGGGTCACCCTCTGTCACCACATCGTCGCCACCGATCCCCACGCGGCCACATGTGATGTGTGTTTCTGTTTAAAGACACCTGGTCTGATAGCAATTGTTGATTCACTCACTGCGGGGTTGTAACCCTCGCCTGAAGGAAGCTCATCTAACACACACACTGTCCCCGTGAGCACGTCACCACCCTCCTGCAGTGGGACACCAGCCAACACTTCAGCTCTATGCTCGGAGCCGTGTTGAGCAGAGAAATCACCCCAAAAACACAAAAACGCACACATTGGGGCATTCGGCAGACCGTGAGAAGGACGCGTGTTTGCAGTTGGGGCTAGAACCAGAAGTTGGGGGTCAAGTGACCCAGGAGTGAGGAGGCAGCGTCTGCCTTGCTCCCTGGGGCCTGGGAAGGATATGCCGGGGTCACTGGGCTCGTGTGGACCCACACCTGCCGGGCCTGGGTTCCAGCCGCACTGCGTCAGGCGCCGTGTATTCAGGAAGAATTTCAGGCACAAAAGAGGAGCAAAGAGCACCGGCCAACGGCCGCCATCGGATGCGCTGTGCCTGCACCTTTGCCTCCTGGGTGCGGGGCTTTGGCTGGAGAGTGTTGGCTCCATGGGTGGGGAGGGGGCGTGGTGATCCACGGGATGGCGGGCTCTCTGCACCCCTGTGTCCCGGGCAGGTCTGGGCTCCGGGGTGGGCCCTCCTGCAGCTCCACAGCCCGCCTTGCAGGCCGAGTTCGCCATGTTCAGTGGGACACACGTGGAGCGGGACTTCGTGGAGGCACCTTCGCAGATGCTGGAGAACTGGGTGTGGGAGGTGGAGCCGCTGCTCAGGATGTCCCAGCACTACCGCACAGGCAGCGCCGTCCCCCAGGAGCTGCTGGACAAACTCATCAAGTCCCGGCAGGCCAACACAGGTGCGGCCGGGCCGAGGGAAGGGAAGGGGGCTCCCAGACCGCCCGGCTGGAGAGGGCGGCGTGGACACAGAGCCAGTCCCACGTCTCCTTCCTCCTGCCCCCCAGGCCTCTTCAACCTGCGCCAAATCGTCCTGGCCAAGGTGGACCAGGCCCTGCACACGCAGACGGCCGCAGACCCGGCCGAGGAGTATGCCCGCCTCTCCCAGGAGATCCTCGGGGTCCCAGCCACGCCAGGTAGCCACGTGCGAGCCGGGCCCACCTTAGGGGTCGGGGTGGCGGCCACTGCCCGGGTCAGGAGGATCATCTGGTGGCGTGTGAAGGGGGACCGACTGACACCCTCCGGCCAAGGCCTGCGGACCTCTGGCCTCTTGCCGCCTCGGTTCCTGGGCTGGTCCCTCCCGCTGTGGCCCGTGGAGGCCAAGGGTGGGGTGGGCGGCTTTGCATGTGCTTTCTGGAGAGCCTGGAAGGGACAGGAGAGGTCTTCATACCCCGGACAGAATGCGTCGATGAGGTTTGCACGTGCATGTTGGTGCGGACACGCGGTTCACTCCCTCGTGAGCGCTTTAACCCGTGCTCTCCCCATGGCGGAGGGCGAGCCCTGACTCATCCGTCGGAGCCTCGGCAGCTGACCTTGTAAGAGGCTTAGGGGTGAACCCTTGTGAGCTTCAGCAGAAATTGGGCAAAGATTTATTTGTGTCCCTCCACTGAGTTGCCCGCAAGGTCCCTGTTTTCTAGAAGTGTTGTGCCAATTCTCCCTCTAGTGGCAGGGGTCTCAGACAGGGCTGCTTTGAGGCCCCCACTCTCGGGAAGGGGCACTGAGGGGCCAGGGGCTGGGCAGGAGCCTCTCCGCGTGTGTCTCAGGGACCAACATGCCTGCGACCTTCGGCCACCTGGCAGGCGGCTACGACGCCCAGTACTATGGCTACCTGTGGAGCGAGGTGTACTCCGCGGACATGTTCCACACACGCTTCAAGCAGGAGGGCGTCCTGAGTGGCAAGGTGAGAGCCCGGCCTGCCGCACAGACCAAGACGGCGGTCCTCGGCCTGGGCCTAGATGCCTGTGCCACCCGCCTGGGCCTGCCCAGCCCTGAGGGCCCTGCCCTGAACCTCCTGCTCCCCTGCCCTTTGTTCAGCCACAGCAGAGGTGGCCACACCCACACCCCCAGATCCCCTCCCTTGGATGCTGATGGCCCCTGGAGCCAGGGGAGGGGGTACTCCACCCTCCTGCAGCCCCGCCCCTTCTCAGCAGGTGGGCATGGACTACAGAAGCTGCATCCTGAGGCCCGGCGGCTCTGAGGACGCCAGCGTCATGTTAAGGCTCTTCCTGGGTCGGGACCCCAAGCAGGACGCCTTCCTCCTGAGCAAAGGGCTGCAGGTTGAGGGCTGCGAGCCACCGGCCTGCTGACGGCACAGGGTTCTGCCCACCCCAGCGGGCCCAGTGCCTTAGCGCCCCGCCGGGGCGGGGGAGGGGCCGTGTGTCCCCCCAGCCCGAGTCCCCGGCGGCCGGCCTGGGTCAAAAGTCTCCACCTGGACGTGTCTGGAGAGCCTGGCGTCAAGGCTCCCACTTGTTGCACTAATGCAGCCCCTTCCTGGGGAGCTTTCCTGGTTAAAACACAGTTCTTTGAAATGCAGCCATTAAAAAAAAAGGCTCTAGTCCTGGTCTCTGACTGCCATCCCTTCCACCACAGGAGTGGCATGGGGGCCGTCACTCTGGAGGGAGTCCTGACCTTGATCGGGGATCAGCCCTGGGACCGTTGAAGGCTGCTCTCCACTGGTGACGCGTCTGGGTCACTGGGAGACAGCCGAGCTGTGGGGTGAGTTCAGGTGGGGATGGTCCCCCACCCTCGCCGGGCCGGCCCTCCAGGGATGGGGTGTCAGCCTCCTGCCGGCCTCTCGCCCGTCACTCTTTGGCTTGGCGGGAGCTGGTTCTGGCGGTGGGCACAGCTGCGGGGGAGCCCAGCTGTGGCTGTCCCTGTCCCCGTGCCCTGTTCTGCTCACGGCCGGCCGGCTGGCTCCCTCTGGTCATCGGCAGCTCATGAAGTCTGGACCACAGCAAGGGACCGCCTTCCTGGGTCCTAACAATTTTTCCAAAAGGCCTTAGGGGTGTATTTTGGTGGCAGTAGGAATTCAGAGCGGGTGCTGCACCACTGGAGCGATAGAGTGGGTCTGGACCGTCCCATGTGTCCTTCCCTGGCCTTTGAGCTCCTTGGGAGCCCTGCCTCTGGCCCTTCGTCCCCACAAAGGACGCCAGGCAGCGGAGCGAGGGCGCGGGCAGTGCCCTGACCTTCTCCCCGGGGCCCAGGCGGGCAGGCCGTGCCACGCTCTGTCCTCCCCTCAGCCTGCCCACCCGCCCGTTCTCACCCGCCCTGGGCCAGTTGGCTGTGGACCAGGCTGTGGTGTCTGCCCTTCTGCAGCACCGGCTCAGCTCCCTGCACCCACTTCTGTGCCTTCTGTGTTCTGGGCTGGTCGCTGGCCCAGAGCCGGTGGGCGGGCACCCCGTGGCCGGGAGGGCTGTTCGTATGAATTACCTGGGGCTCGAAAAGGAGCAGAGCCGGCCTTCCATCCGGGCACCTCTCGATGGATATGGAAGTGGCGTGTTGGGGCCTGGGGGCTGCTCGTCTTCCCCTGCACCGAGCCCCCAGATGGTCCCCGTGCAAAATCCAGGTGTGGCGTTGGCACCCCAGCTGTGTGCCGGGCAGTCTGTTGCAGGAGCCACAGGCCTCGGGCTGCTGGGCCACAGGGTTCCCAAGCGGGCAGGTCAGGACTGAGAGGGTGAGGCCTTTCCCCGTGTCCAGGGCCCAGACTGAATGCCGGCTGGAGGCCCATCTGCTCACCGCCCACCCCCCAGCCCCTGCCCTCACATCAGCCCCCAGGGCTGAGCTCAGATGTTTGATGCCCAGGCTCCCCGGCAGCCCAGCCCGTTTCCAATCTTCCGTGGTCACTGAAGGACTTGGAAGCAGGTTGCCCCCCAGAGACTGTTGTTCTCAAGAGCCCTGGGCAGGGGGCAGGGAGGACACACACAGGGCCGTGCTGGGGTGTGGTCACCAGGGCAGCCGGAGCAGCCTCCACACAGTACGTAAGAGCATCTCACCAAAAGCAGTGCGTTTCTCCAGCCGCCCTGGGAGCTGAGCTCAGGTCCTGGTGCAGGAAGCGCCAGCAGTGCATCTGTTACCTGTCACTAGGGGGTCGACTGTGGCCCAGTGTCACCTCTTATATCCTCCCCCGTCCCCTTCCGGGGTTGCAACAGGACCCCTGCCAATCGGGTTCTCACTCCTCCCCATCCCCTACCCCTCCTCCATGAGGGTGGAAGGAACACATTAAAAAGGATGGAGCTTGGGCTTCCCTAGTGGCGCAGTGGTTAAGAATCCGCCTGCCAATGCAGGGGACACGGGTTCGAGCCCTGGTCCGGGAAGTTCCCACATGCCGCGGAGCAACTAAGCCCGTACGCCACAACTACTGAGCCTGAGCTCTAGAGCCCGTGAGCCACAACTACTGAAGCCCACACCACAACTACTGAAGCCCACACACCTGGAGCCCGTGCTCCGCAACAAGAGGAGCCACTGCACTGAGAAGCCCGCACACCACAATGAAGAGTAGCCGCTGCTCACTGCAACTAGAGAAAGCCCGCGCGTAGCAACGAACACCCAACACAGCCAAAAATAAAATTATTTATTTTTAAAAATTGATGAAACAAGCGTCTATCCAGGGATGAATCGATACAAAAAATCTAGTCCCTCCACACGCGGGAGCATCACTCCGCCGTGAAAAGGAGAGAAGCACTGACACTCGTTTACAACGTGGATGTACCTTGAGAGCACGATGCTCAGTGAGAGAAGCCAGACAGAAGCACGCTGTGACGTTAATTGTAGGTGTCAACTTGACCGGGCTGAGGAACATCTGGATAGCTGGTAAAACACTTCTGGGTGTGTCTGTGCAGATGTTTCTGGAAGAGATTAGCATTTGATTCAGTAGACTGAGAGATCCGCCCTCACCCATTTGGGTGTCATCTGACCCATTGGGCCCAAGTAGAACAAAAAGGCAGCAGAAGGGCAAGTTCCTTCTCTCTTCTTGAGCTGGGACATCCCTCTCTTCCTGCCCTGGAGCTCCTGGTTCTCACGCCCTTGGCCTCGGACTGAATCACACACAGCCCTCCATAATTGTGTGGCCAATTCCTATGATAAACCTCTGCTATGCTCTGTTTCTCTGGAGAACCCTGACTGCTGTGGCCACAGTGTCTGATTCCGTGCATGTGAAATGTCAGAAAGTAAATCCGTAGATGAGTGGTTGTCAGGGCTGGGGCTGTAGGGGGCTTGGGGGTAATGGCGCAAGTGTACGGGGTTTCATTTTCTGGCCGATGATCATTTTTTTCTTTTGGCCACACCGCCCGGCTTGCGGGATCTATCTTATTTCCCCAGCCAGGGATTGAACCCAGGCCCTCAGCAGTGAAAGTGCCAAGTCCTAATCACTGGACCACCAGGGAATTCCTGATAATGTTCTAGAATTGATGGTGGTAATGACTGCACAACTCTTGAATTTACTAAAAAAAACACTGAATTGTGTACTTTTAAAGGGTGCACCTTAATATGTGTGCATTATATCTCAAATTTTAAAAATAAAACAATATCGGGGGGCTTCCCTGGTGGCACAGTGGTTAAGAATCCGCCTGCCAGTGCAGGGGACACAGGTTCAAGCCCTGGTCCGGGAAGATCCCACATGCCGCGGAGCAGCTAAGCCTGTGTGCCACAACTATAGAGCCTGTGTGCCACAACTACAGAGCCTGCGAGCCACAACTACTGAAGCCCGCGCGCCTAGAGCCCATGGTTCACAACAAGAGAAGCCCCTGCAATGAGAAGGCCGCGCAGCACAACAAAGAGTAGCCCCCACTCACCGCAACTAGAGAAACCCCGCACACAGCAACGAAGACCCAACTCAGCCAAAAATAAATAAATTTACCAAAAATATATATATATATCAGGGGTTCAGGGAACCTGATGTCTGTGCACAGATCCTGGCCGGCCCTAGAGGTGTGGGGAGCCAGCTTGGCGGGAGACAGAGGGTCCCTGACAGCCTTGGGTAGAGCAGGCAGCCCACACGGGCCCACGAAGGAGCCTGGATGCACAGCTGCCTGGCCGGGAGTCTTTAAAAAATGACAAAAATTAACTTAGGCCGAGTGCAAGAAACTCGTTCCACAAGGGAGTACAAAGCGATTCCGTGGACTTCCCTGGTGGTCCAGTGGTTAGGACTCCGAGCTTCTACTGCAGGGGGCACAGGTTCGATCCCAGGTCAGGGACATTCCATGTGCCGCGGTACAGCCAAAAAGGGAAAAAAAAAAATGGATTCTGTTTACGTGAAGCCCCAGAGGAGGCAAAACTGGTCCAGGTGACCGACAGAGAGGGGAGAGCCAACTGGGTCCTGCAGCCGCTCATCTGGGCAGGAAGAGCTTACGCACAGGGCATTGAAAGCTGGTGCCTTTTATTGCGTGTAAATTTTATTTCAAACCCAACCCAATTCACAAAAGTAACCACGAGCCCACTCCAAAATCAACTGCCACAAGCACATTTTAATAACTGGAGGGGGGAGACTGAAAGTGGAAATGGTGCAGGGAAGGCAGTTTTGTCGTTTTATATTCTTTGGCAACAAAGTTCTTTTCCTTGACTATTCTCCTCTCAAAACATGACCTTGGATGAGGCACCCCTGCCACCCCGCCTTGGGCAGTGCCGGTGGGTTGCTCAGCAGCCGAGATCAGACCCAGGCCCCCACCGAGCCTCACTGGCCATGGTGTCTTCATCACAGTGCTGCCTCAACACGTTTAAAAACTAATATATGTGTAGCTAAAAAAAAAAAAAAAAAAAAAAATCACTAAAATCCCCATCATGGAAAATAGCCATGCCCAGCCCCATGCTCCCCAGACCAGATCCCCTTTCAGAAGTTTTGGTGGCTTCTGGCATTTTCCTCCGTGTCTCTAAAGTTATTTATGATGCTTCTCCCCTTCCTCCTTTTTTAGAAATTTATTTATTTATTTTTGGCTGCCTTGGGTCTTCATTGCTGCGCGCGGGCTTTCTCTAGTTGCGGCGAGTGGGGGCTACTACTCTTCGTTGCAGTGCGCGGGCTTCTCATTGCGGTGGCTTCTCGTTTCAGAGCACAGGCTCTAGGCGCAGGGGCTCAGTTGTTATGGCTCTTAGGTCCTAGAGCGCAGGCTCAGTAGTTGTGGCGAACCGGCTTAGTTGCTCTGCGGCATGTGGGATCTTTCCCCACCAGGGCTGGAATCGGTGTCCCCTGCATTGGCAGGCGGATTCTTAACCACTGCGACACCAGGGAAGTCCCTGAACATAAGTTATGATGAAGTAATTAATACTTCCGAGCAAGCATTCAAGCACACAAAAGAGAAGTCCAAGACCTTAAGAGAATAAGTGGGGTCCCTTAAGAGAGGGGGAGGGGCACCTGCCAGGGAAGACAGTTCGTGAAGAGAGGTGACGAACTCTGGGCCATCCAGTCGTGGACAGCTGTGGCCGAAGGACTCCATGGGGTGGGGGGCAGGTACCCAGGTCGGGTGAGGATGGCAGTGGACCAGGTGAGAGGTCAGTGCTGGGCAAAAGGGGCGGGCTGCCCCCTCTCCCACCCAAAGAGCCCATGCAATTGGCCTGAGGTCCCGCAGCCAAGCAGGGACTAGGGCCCGGGTCCCCTCGGAGGCCCGGTAGGACAACCTGGGTGGGGTCGATCCCAGCCCATCCATTCACCAAAAGAAATCCCACAGGGGGAAACCGTACGGCTCCTTCGCCCCAAAAGAAAAAAGAAGGCCCCGAAAGGCCGCTGGAGGAAGGGCCACCGGGACAGGCTGGCTTTACGCGTGGGCACACTGGGCTGCTCTCTGAGCATTAGAGGGCGGTGCTCACGTCCGAGGGCTCTGGCGGGTAGAAAACAGCCCAAGCCGGGAAGCACCACCACGTGGCGCGATCTCGGCTCGGGGCACACTCCCGGGATGGAGGATGTGGGTGCCCGTGACCTCCCGGGGGGGCCCTAGGGGCCAGGTGCGTGCGGGGATCGCGCGGGGGAAGGGGGTCAGAGTCTGGAGGCCAGCCCCGGCGCTAGGAGCCTCGGGGGAGGGACACCGGCCCAGAGGCGAGTACTGGGGCGGGGCGCCTTCGCGCCCCCAGGGCCCGGGCCGCCTCGGGCACCTACCTGCGGCCGCGCCCGCACGTGCCACCGCGCCCGGCCCGCCCCAAAGCCCGTGGCGGGGGGGGGGGGGGGGGTGGCCGCGCCACGTGACCGCCCGGCCCGCCCCGCGCCTGCGCCCTGCCTGGCGCCCCATTGTTGGCGGCAGCCGCGTCACGGGGGCGGGGCCGGGGCGGGGCGGCCGGCGCCGGAGGGAGGCGGCGGGAGGGCGGAGGGAAGGAGCGTCCGCGCCGCCGCCGCCGCCGCCGCCGCCGAGAAGCCGCCACCGCCGCCACCTAGAAGCAAGCCGAGCCGCGCCGCGCCGCCGCCGCCCGCGCCCGAGCAGCCCCGCCGCCGCCCCGCCCCGCCGCTGGATGCCGGCGGCCGGCGGCCGAGCTCCCAGAGGCGGAGGGCGGCGGCGCGGGCGGCGGCGGCGGGGGCGGCCGGCGGCCGAGAGGCGGGAGCGCGGGCCCGAGCGCTAGCGCCGCCATGCCCAGCTCCACCGGACAGCCCGACGGCGGCGGGGACAAGCGCAGCGGCGGACCCGGGGCGGCGGTCGGGGAGGATCCCAGCCCGGGCCCCCCGCCGCCGCCCCCGCCGCCCCCGCCCGAGGGCGCCGAGGAGGCCGCGCCCGCGCCCCGGCCGCCGCCCGAGCCCGACGACGCGGCCGCCGCGCTGCGCTTGGCCCTGGACCAGCTCTCGGGGCTCGGTCTGGGGGGCGCGGGCGACCAGGACGAGGAGGGGGCGGCCGCGGGCGGCGCAGACTGCGGGGCCGCGGCGGAGCCCGCGCCCCCCGACGGGCCCGAGGCGGGCGCGCCCGGGGTGGCCGTGGCCCCCGGACCGCTGCCGCTGCTGGAGCCCGACGTGAGCCCCCCGCCGCCGCCTCGGCCGTCGCCGCCCGACGTGTTCGCGGGCTTCGCGCCCCACCCCGCGGCCCTGGGTCCCCCGACGCTGCTGGCCGAGCAGATGAGCGTGATCGGCAGCCGCAAGAAGAGCGTGAACATGACCGAGTGCGTGCCCGTGCCCAGCTCCGAGCACGTCGCCGAGATCGTGGGTCGCCAGGGTGAGTGGCCGCCGTCGGGGGCGCCTCCCCGGGGGGGTCCCCGCGCGGCTCGCCCCGGGAGAGACCACCCAGCCCAGCCCGCGGCTGGACACCAGACCCCGGCCACGCCCCGCGTGGGCTCGGGCCTCGGTGGCTGCCTGTGTGCCTTTGTCCTGCCGCTGGCCGCGGGAGAAAGTTGGGCGCAGCCCGCGCTCCTCCCCTCGGCGCTCCGGCCCCGCTGCCGCCTTTGTCTGGGCGCCTGCAGCCGGGAAAGGCCCCTGCGTGCAGCTTACTTCCCGGGCCCTGGGCCGCCAGCGGTGGCATCCCGGGGATAAGGAGGCCGGGCTGGGCAGTGCCCGCTCCATACCCAAAACTGGCACGGGGCGGGTTCGCTCGGGTTTGGGGGGTCGCTGGGGCTGGGGGCGCGGGCGCTCCAGCAGTGTCAAGATATAACTTTGGCGGCACAAAGAGGGTGCATCGAGACTTGCCAGCCTGGGCACCCTGCTGGGGATGGGGAGCAGGACAGGATGAGAGAGGATCCCCACCGGGCTCTCAGCCCCCAGTCAGGGATTTGGGGGATGCACAAGGACCCCCCCGTAAAAGCCGCTTTTGGGGTCCGGCCCCACAGCCCTCCCCTGGCCAGGTGGCCAGCAGCAGACCCAGGGTGTGCGGGTCCCGGAGCGGCATTGTCGGAGTGTCCCTGTGGCTGCCCCATTGTTCTCTTTGTTAGAGAGCCAGGCTGAGATTTGCAGGGTGACATCAGGCCGGCGGCCGCTCATTGGCCCTTTAGCTGCGGGGCGGGCGGGCTGGCGGGTGGTGGGCAGTGCCCGGCCCAGCACACACCCACCCACCCTGTTAGCTGCCTGCCCACCAGCCTCAACTTTCCTGCCTTCCTGCCCGCATCTCCGGGCTCCCTGCTGCTCAGCCAGGTTCTAGAACTTGGGGTGGGGCCTTGGGCGGGGCTTGAGGTGGGGCTAGGGGTCCCTGCCTCTGGATCCTTGGTAACAGGAGCTAGAGAAGGGTGTGGGGGGCTTGAGTCTCAAGGTGACCTGTCGCCCTAACTGCTACGAGCAGAGGACCACAGGGATGCCCTGGACACCGCTCTCTACTAGTGCCGGGTGGGTGGGGCCATGGGGTGGCAAGCCCTCTGGCTTCGGGCACAGGTACATTCAGTCATTCATTTGTCCTCCCCATGTGTGGACACAGGGAGGACCAGCCGTGGTGCTGGGCCCGGGGACCCGCTGTTAGGAATGGGAGCCAGGGGGAGGGGGACCCGTAAACCGTTCTCTGGGCCCTGCGGTTACCGGCAGGCACCACGAGACCACGACCGGACGTTTCCCCTTTGCCACCCAGTGGCCTCCTTCCTATTCACGACACCACCCCCTGCCGCCCCTGTCCCCAGTAACCTCGCTGGGACCTGTAACAAGACAGCTGCTTCCCTGCTGAGTGTCCAGGAGCCTGTGGAGACCGAGGCTGGGGGCTGTCACTCGAGGTCATGAGACTGATCCACCCGGTGGTGGATCCTGAGGACAAGTCCCATGTGAATGCGTGCATCAGCCCCCCGGGGGTGCGGGCCGCAAGCAAGGGGCACCGATCCCTGGCCTACATGCTGAGCAGTCTGGTGGCTGGGTCGCCAGGCTCCACACTGACCTCTGGTACCGCGTGTCCCTCTGGTACCCGCTGGTACCCAGGGTATCAGCCTGGGTTCCTGCGGATGGCAGACAGCAAGGCAGGCTCTAGGGGTCCCTGGGCCCTGACAGCTCTCCCTGCAGACTAGGGTGGCCCTGTGACTCTGAGCACAAGAGCCCCTCTCTGTGACAGGGGGAGAACACCTCCCTTGTTGTGAGGCTTCTCAAGCAAGATGCTGGTTCTTATCCCAGCACCGGGCCAACACACTAGCCACCCCATGAGTGGTGTGCAGGGCACCAGGGAGGGGAGTACAAATGCCAGGACAGGTTGGCAGCTGCAGCAGCCCTTGTGTCTCCCCACTCTAGAAGCATCTGTGGCTCCCAGCTTCTGCCACCAGTTCTCAAGCACAGCCTGGAAGACTCTGTGCCCTTCCTCCGGTTACCCACCCCCCTGTCCACCCTGTGGGTCCCTGGACATGGAACCTGTCCCTTCTTACTGCTCTGCTGTCCCTAGGGCAGGGGGCAGGGCCTACCCTGAACTTATTCTTTTCTGTCTGACCCCAGGCCCACTGCCAGCCCCTTCTCCGGAGTGCAGGGTCAGGGGGTTCACCTGCCCGACCTCCTGTGCTGACGAGAGCCACAGACCCGGACTCACCCTTTCCTGGACACCCCCTTGCTGATCTGTGAGCCTCAGTTTTCTCAGCCCTGAAATGGGTCCATGCACCTTCTGGGCACAGGCAGGAGATTATAGCCCCTGCGTTGCTCTCTCCCGTAGGCTGAGGGGCCCAGAAGGTGCCCTGGACCCACTGAGAGGCAGCCTCAACCTGCCCCGAGGTGTCCCCCAGAGAGGATCCTGCAGCCTCGGGTCACAGATGGGCAGGGAGAGGCTGCAGGAGCGGAGGTGCCGCCAGAGCTGGTCAGCAGGGCCCAGATATGAACCCTAGTCTCCTGGCTCTTCCTGCCCTGCAGGGAGCAGGGGTGAGTCAGGAGAGAACCTTCCACCTTCCAAAGCTCCAGGGTTGGGGGTGGTGGGGAGGTGGCCTCCTTCCACAAACAGGAAAAGTGGAAACTCAGAAGGGCCAGTGGAGAGCCTGTCACCCCAGCTGGTCATCAGATGTCAGGGGGCTAGTGCCCAGTTCCTTCTGAGACCCTCCCCTGCGCCCCCTGCCTTGCTGCCTTTGCCCCAGTTGGCAGAATGGCCGTGGGTGGGGTGGCCGGGGTTGGGTCTTCAGAGCCAGGCCTGAGTCTGCAGCACACTGGGCTCACGGCCGGGAGCGAGTGACCTGCCAGCCAGCCAGGGTCCCTTCCATCATCCCTCGCTCGCTGTTCTCTCCCTTGTGCGGGGCCCCACCCCTGTGGGACACTGCAGGCCTGTCGGGGCCCCCTGCCTTGATGTTCTTACCTACCCACTGGGGGGGGCATAGGAAGGATGGGGCCCCCAGGTGGCAGGCCACACCCTTCCGTGCCTGCACGGGGCTTTCCCTGGCCCTGTTTCACAGATGAGCCAGCTTTGCCCCCAGACACCGTACTGTGACCCAGCCTCGCCCTGGGGACAGCACCCCACTGGGTTGGGAGCAGCAGTATATCAGGCTGACTTGTCCCAGTCCTGGCCTGCTGGAACTCTGTCCCTGCTGTCCCCTTAGCCAGCGGTACTCCCCCGGGCACGCAGCCTCCTTCCCAGGGCGGCCCCTCAGCTCCCCACACACGGCCTTGAGGTTCCCTTGATAAGTGTGGCCTGTGGTCACCCACGTGGGCTCCTTCGGGGCAGAGCCCGTGTGGCCTGGTTCCCTGAGTGCCCAGTGCAGGGGTGCCTGGACCCCAGTACAGGGTCACGAGCAATGGGAAGCGGGGCTGCCTGCATCTAGACTCCCCGTGGGGACCCTTGACCCTGCCCCTCTGGGGGAGGGTCTGGCTGCCACAGGGTGGGGCCTGCTGGGGCCTGGGGCAGTCAGCCACCTTCCTTGGTTCTCTGAGTTGGAATCCTGGGGCAGGGCCCGGGAAGCTGCATTTCTGCTGCACCCACCAGTTGGCGGTAGCCCCCAGGGTCACTCCTGGAGACCCAGTTTCCTAGCTTGTGCAGTTCCACCCCTCACCAAGCTCTGCCACCTCTCAGGGTCTTAGCGTGGCTGGGGTTTGGGGGATAGTGGATGTCACAGCTGAAGTCTGGATGGTTAACTGGGCTGTACTTAGCCACTGAGGCCTCCATCCAAGGCTGCTCTCTGGGTCAGGGCAGGATGGGGGCCAGCAAGCGGGAAGTTGCAGGGTCCTTCCCCAGCCCTGACCTGCCCCGGGGTCCCTTCCCCACCGAGGCTCTCCCATGAGGACAGGCACCGGTCTGGGGCCACTCTCCAGTCTGTGGCTGGTTGGGTCCTGCCCCAAACCTGTGAGGCTGGGTGTGTGTGTTTTTGCCCTCCTTTGGCAGGTGAGGAAACTGAGGCATGGGATGGTCCCTTGAGTGCCCAGGGCAATCCCCAGTCTGCCGGCCCTTACAGCACAGTCCCCCAGCCTCGGGGAGTCCAGAAAGTCAGACTTAGGGTGTGAGGAGAAACTCTGAGAAGTGTGTGCTGGGCCCAGCATAGTCAGGGCGCGTTTCCCGGAAGAGGGGGTGCCGGGCTGTGATGTGATGCAAAGAAGGGAGAGGACGGTGGGGTGCAGCAGTGAGGATGACGTGACAGATGGGAAAGGTCAGGCACAGGGGAACTGCAGGAGGGGCCTCCCCAGCCGAGTAGGGAGGAGATCATCCAGGCAGGAGTGGAAGCAGCCCAGGTCAGGGTGCCTTTGGGGTTGCCAGTGAGGCCATGCAGCCACCAACGGGGAGGACGCCGGGTGCAGAGGGGTTGGCTGGGGGCCAGGAGGCGAGGCCGGGAGATGGGAGGAAAGCAGTGTCTCCCTGGGAGATTTCAGACCTCCACTCAGCTGGCCCCCTTTTATTCAGCCGTGGGTGGGGGGCTGCTGCCCTCTTTGCGCTGGGGGTGAAGCTGCCCCCCGCCCAGGCCCCGTGTCTCTGACTTCCTTGGCTGCAGGCAGACAGCTCGTCCCGCTAACTTTATATTTTCCCTCGCTGAGAAGTTAGCCACGCTGTTATTCCGCTCAATGCCGCCCTCTGTTTGCACTGAAACAATATCCCTGTGTCCCTCTGGCCTCCCCAGAACTTGGGGGTGGGAGGTCCTCCCAGACTCCTGGGCCCAGACTCAAGATGTGTCAGAAGGCCCCTGGGCAGGGGTGTGGGTGTCAGGGCCCCGGGCCAGCCACACCTGGTGTTTAGATGTCTCGGGCGGCTTCCAGTCGACCTCAGGAGGGCCGCCTTGGTGGTGGGAGAGGCGCCCAGTCAAAGAACCTGCTCGACTGACCCTCTCCCCCACGGACACCCTGGCCCCCTTCCGCAGGGTCAGCCCCCTAGCCCAGCCCAATCCAGGCAGCAAAGATGAAGCCACAAGGCCGTGTCCCCAAGCTTCCCTTCAGAGGCTGGGACCACTGAGGGCCTTTGGAGGCGTCCTGATACGGGGCCCAGGATCTGCTCTTGGGAGAGGGTCACATGGTCAGGAAGAAGTCATAGGCCATCTCCACAATCCGAGCCTCAGTTTCCCCTCCTGTCAGGGAGTTGGTGTCAGAGGGTCTGCATTAGTGTCCTAGGTCTGGTACAATGAGCTGGATGGCTTGAAACTATAGAAATGAACCCTCACAGTTCGGCAGGGTGGAAATCAGGGTGTGGGCAGGACCATGCTCCCTCCAGGGGAGAATCTGTTCCCGCCTCTCCCCGGGCTTCTGGTGGTGCTGACAGGCCTTGGCGTTCCTGGGCTTGTGTCCGTCTCACTCCAACCCTGGGCTCCGTCTTCACAGGGCCATCTTCTCTTGTGTCTCTACGTGTCCCTCCTCTGTAGTGACACTGGTCATTGGATTCAGGGCCACCCTAATCCAGCCTGACCTCACCCTAACCAATTACATCTGCAAAGACTTCTATTTCCAAATGAGGTCACATTCTGACATTCCAGGTAGACATGGGTTTGCGGGGGGGACACCTTTCAACCTAAAACAGGGTCCCTCATTGCCTTTGGGACAATCCCCCTGTTACAGAGCAGGGGCTTGCGGGACCAGAGTGGACACTGAGGCCCAAGGTTGGAGGGAGGGACGCCGACTACCTGAGATCACAGCCCGAAGGTGGGGCCTCCTAACCCAGCGCACCGGCTGGCCCCTGTAGCTGCCGCCCAGGAGGGGGCTGTCCAGGGGAGGAGTCCCTGCCCTCACTGAGTCTCCCCTTCCCCCACCGCAGGGTGCAAGATCAAGGCTCTGCGTGCCAAGACGAACACGTACATCAAGACGCCAGTGCGTGGGGAGGAGCCGGTCTTTATCGTGACCGGCCGCAAGGAGGACGTGGAGATGGCCAAGCGTGAGATCCTGTCGGCCGCCGAGCACTTCTCCGTGATCCGCGCTACGCGCAGCAAGGCGGGCGGGCTGCCCGGTACCGCGCAGGGCCCGCCCAACCTACCGGGACAGACCACCATCCAGGTGCGCGTGCCCTACCGCGTGGTGGGGCTGGTGGTGGGCCCCAAGGGCGCCACCATCAAGCGCATCCAGCAACGGACGCACACGTACATCGTGACGCCCGGGCGCGACAAGGAGCCGGTGTTCGCTGTGACGGGCATGCCCGAGAACGTGGACCGGGCGCGCGAGGAGATCGAGGCCCACATCACGCTACGCACAGGCGCCTTCACTGACACCGGCCCCGACAGCGACTTCCACTCCAACGGCACCGACGTCTGCCTGGACCTGCTTGGGGCGGCCGCGGGCCTCTGGGCCAAGGCCCCCAACCCAGGCCGCCGGCCCCCTGCGCCCACGGCCGGCCTCCGGGGGGACGCTGCTCTGGGCACCCCGGGGGGCCCCGAGGCCTTCTATGCGGGCGGCCGAGGGGGGCCGACCATGCCAGTGCCAGACGCGGATCCCACCAGTCCCTACGGCACCTCCAGCAATGGAGGCTTCACCTTCGGTGGTGACGGTCCAGGGGCCCCCACGGGGCCACCCGCCCCCGAGGACTGCGACTTCGGCTTCGACTTCCTGGCGCTGGACCTGACCGTGCCCACCGCGGCCACCATCTGGGCACCTTTTGAGCGGGCCCCGCCCCTGCCCGCCTTCAGCAGCTGCGCGGCCGTCAATGGGGCCCCCGCGCCGCCCACCCCGGGCGCCAGGCGCAGCAGCGGGGCCGGTACACCGCGACACTCTCCCACGCTGCCTGAGCCTGGCGGCCTGAGCCTGGATCTCCCGCTGGCCCGCCGCGCTGCACCCGACCCGGTGGGCGCCCTGCCCTGGCGGCCCCCGCAGGGCTCCCTGGCATCCTTCTCGAGCAGCGCCAGCTTCTCCACGGCCACCTCGCTGCCTGGCAGCTCCTCGGCGTCCTCGTGCTCCGCGCTGGAGTCCAGCGCCTCGGAGAGCGGCCGCAAGCCCCAGGCGGCCCCGGCCCCCAACGCCCCCGCCTCCACGGCCCTGGCGCGGGAGTGCGTTGTGTGTGCAGAGGGCGAGGTGATGGCCGCGCTGGTGCCCTGCGGCCACAACCTCTTCTGCATGGACTGCGCTGTCCGCATCTGCGGCAAGAGCGAGCCCGAGTGCCCGGCCTGCCGCACGCCTGCCACCCAGGCCATTCATATCTTTTCCTAGCCGGTCACCTCGCCGCGCCCGCGGCCCCCAGGGCCATCCACGGACGCGGGGTGGGTGCGCAGGGCCGCGTGGGGAGGAAGGGGAGGGGGCGGGCGGGGGGAGCGGCGGGCTGGCCAGTGTTTACAGACGAGCTTTAACTCCAGTCCCAAGCGTGGAGACGGCGACCCGGCGGCCCAGCGACACCTCAGTTCTTAACAAATGACAGTATTGAGTCGACAGGTTAAAATAAACCAGAGAGAAAAGGCCTGCTTGCACTTTTTATTTAAGACACGCCCCCCTCCCCAGGGTGATCTTTTTAAGGAAAAAAAAAAACACACGATTTTTACAACTCTCCCGGTTGTCCTTTTGTACGTAGCTGATATCGATTTGACAGTGTTTGTTTTCCCACGGCCTCAACCTCTGCAGAAACTTCCAGGAGGACGGCTCCCTTTTTGGGGCCAACTGGTTACCCTTTAGTATGTAAGCCGCGCGCAGGCTGGAGGGGGGCGGGGGGAGGGGGCGTCCAGAACTTACTTTTTTTTTTTTTTTTTTATTAATCCCTTTCTGCTGTGGTTTCTGTTGACCGTTTTTTAATTTTTTTGTTTTTTTAAACTTTTACTTTTTACCTCTTGTGTATATGTAGGGAATTTATAGGGAAATATGTACTTTATGGAATAAATTTTAAGAAAACTAAAATATATTTTATTTTAAATAAAGTAATGGACCTTTAATCTTACACAGCTAAATTACTGATTATATATTTGCTGAGCTGACCTAAGGGTTCAGAAAATTGTATCAAGAGTTTTATTTTTTGACTTCAAAGCCTTCTTAATAAAGTCTTTTTACTACATGTGAGCCCTTGGCCTGGTGTGGGGTTGGTGGGCATGGGGGAGGGGTGGGGGTGGAGGGCTCAGATCCAGCCCCTCCCCCCCTAGTCTTCCAGATACAAGAGTTAGGGTTCAGGATACCCCAGTTCCAGGCTTTTCCACAAGCCAGGTGCTGTCGGCATCGCGGCTACACCGAAAGGTGGTCCAGCCAGGTCCCCTTTTCCTGAGGCTCAGGACCTGACATCCCAGGGGACAACCAGCCATGGGGATGGCTATGACCCATGTGGAGGGGATGGTGCCAGGTGGTCGCTTCCTAGGGCATCGGCCCGCCTCCATGGTGTGTGTGGGACCCCCATCTCCAGTAGGATGGGGTCCACCTGACATTGTACACATGGGGAAACTGAGGTCTGCAAACCTTCCTCCCAGGATGACTCCTAACACCTCCCAGTCCCCTAAGGACATCTGAGTGATGAGCCACAGGTGTCCCCCTGTCACCTAGTTGAGAGCAGAGGACCATGGCCCATGGGGCTGCTGAACACATTTCTTCAGGATTGGGATTGGCCTGGAGTCGACTGGGGGACCATGGGTTGGACCGTGGTCAGCTGGCAGTTGCCACAAAAGTTCCAAAGGCGGGGAAGGAAGCGCTGGAGTGTGTGGAGGATGGGGTGTGGTGACAGGGAGGGGCCCAGGACTGCTCCAGGGACAAACCCAGGGGCCAGGTGACCACAGGCTGCTGGCTTGAGGAATGGGCAATGAGGGGTCTGGGGGCACAGCGCACTAGGAAAGCCAGGAAGGCATAGCAGAGCAGCCTGGAGGGCTTCCAGGAGGAGGCCAGGGACTTGGGACGACAGGAGCGTCTGATGGGGCAACAGGGATGGAGAGGAAGTAGCCAGAGGTGGACAGGGCGCGCCATGAGCGAGTGACGGCCACATCAGATCCTCCAACTGAGAGTAGTAGCCCCAGGCTGCAGGGCCACAGGTGGGTCTCAGGAAGGGCCACATACACGCAGGGTTCCAGCCCAGCCCTGCTGGAATTTCCCTATCTGTAAAGTGGCCATACACCTGAGACTTCCCTGGCGGCCCCGTGGTTGCGACTCCATGCTTCCACTGCAGGTGGACGGGTTTGATCCCTGGTCGGGGAACTAAGATCCCACATACTGCACAGTGTGGCTCAAAAACAAAAAGAAAAATGGGGATACACCTAGGTACAAGCAACCAGCTCAGGGGGTGGAGTGCATTGATTCGTGGCCCCCAAAAGATACACCCCTGGAACCTGTGGATGGGAGCTTACAAAAGGATATTTGCAGGGACTTCCCTGGTGGTGCAGTGGTTAAGAATCCGCCTGCCAATGCAGGGGACACGGGTTCGAGCCCTGGTCCGGGAAGATCCCACATGCCGCGGAGCAACTAAGCCCGTGCACCACAACTACTGAGCCTGTGCTCTAGAGCCTGTGAGCCACAACTACTGAGCCCACGTGCCACAGCTACTGAAGCCCGTGTGCCTAGAGCCCGTGCTCTGCAGCAAGAGAAACTACTGCAATGAGAAGCCCACGCACCGCAACGAAGAGCAGCTCCCACTTGCCGCAACTAGAGAAAGCCCGCATGCAGCAATGAAGACCCAACACAGCCAAAAATAAATAAATAAATAAATATATTTTTTTAAAAAGGGTCTTTGCAGATATAATTAAGAATCTTGAGATGAGATCATCCTGAATTAGGGTGGCCCTAAATCTAATGTCCTTATAAGAGACGGAGGAGGAGACTCAGACACAGTGGGTGAAGCTGTGTGAAGACGGAGGCAGAGGCTGGGGTGATCCAGCCTCAAGCCCAGGGATGCCTGAGGCCCCCACAAGCTGGAAGAGGCGAGAAGAATCCCTCCCCACCCCACCCCCGCCTGCCCTGCAGCCTTCAGAGGGATCACGACCCTGCCACACCTTGGTCTCCGACTTCTGGTCTCCAGAACGTGGAGAACAAAAACCTGTTACTTTGTGGTAATTTGTTACAGTGCTTCGGGAAGCCAGTAAGGGTGTGTGGGAGGGTGATGCTTAACCCGGGGCCGGCCCACACTTCAGCGGCGGAGCAGTTGTGGCGCCAGTGGCCCCAGCTGACCTGGAACGAAGTCAGGCCATAGAGGGTTACGGAGGCAGCAGGGACTTGGGGCATGGAGACCACCCCCCTGCAGTTTGGCCCCAAGAGCAAGAGGAAGAGCTGTGGCCGCCCCCCACACCCGGCCAAGGGGTCTATGGTGGTGGGCGTGCGTCCTCAGGAAGGAGGTGGGACCTGGAGCCTGAGCGAGGGTCCTGACAGGGGTGGGCAGAAGGGGTGTTGGCCTGGTGTCTGTAAGGAATTGAGGGGCCTCTGGGGAGCTGCAGGGAGTGGGCTTGTCAGTTTGCTCCTGAAATAAGAGGAGAGAAGGGCCCCGAAGGGCCCAGGTGCCCAGGAGCTTGGCAGGGGATCATGGAGATTGGGTGGCTGAAGGACCCACCAAAGGAGGGTCAGGCCCAGAGCAGAAGCCCAAATCCAGACCAGCCAAAGCCAGACCCCTGGAGGGGTTTCTAAAGACGCAATGGTTAACAGGGTGGTCCCCCAACCATGGGCAGGGCTGTCACCTATGCTGGTCTGAGGAAGTGTTGTCCCAGGGCTTTCCAGAAACACCTGAGGAGTCTGCTTACTGCTGGGTACAGGGTTGTGAATATTGTAAGTGTGAGGCCAGAGACACTGCAACCCTCGAGGAGAGAGATGGCCAGGCCAGGGTGAATTCCTTACCTTGCCGTTTGAGGCCCTGGATGCAGCCCTGCCTGAGGGTCATGTGTCCCAACCTCTCAGTTATAGGCACCAATAAGCTCTTCTTTGTTTCAGCCACTGTGAGCTGGAATAACCGAAACTCACAACCACCCACAGGGACCACATTCTCAGTCAGGGAGCTGGAAAGCATTTCCGGGGGGTGGGGAGGAGGGGAAGCAAGTCAAGTGTCCTGGGCGCCCAGCTCCCTCATGCCGAGGACTGGCCAGTGTCCTGAGTGCAAGCTCTCGTCCCCCTTGGCAATTGGCTCTCTTGGTTCACAGGTCCAGCACATCAGGGTGACCCTGGTCCAGTGTCTTGTCCCGGCATGACATGGGTCACCATCTCCCCAGCCTCCGACATCTCTGTCCTCACTGCCCAGCAGTTGAGCGAATGTTCCATATTTTAGAGTTTTGGTCATGGCAGAACCCCACTCTAGTAAGAATTTCTGTGTAGGTGAAAATCTGGCCTGTCTCTGCCACAAAGAGCAGTGGGCTCAGATCATGGTGTCCCCTTGCCAAAGCTCCTCAAATTCCCCCAAAGAGAGGCCGACGGCAGGCTGCAGAGTCAAGTTTACTTTAATGAAAAAAGAACAGATCCAAACACAAGTCTGGGTTGAACAGTCACGCCATGAGGCAAGGACCCCCACCTCCTATACCCCCTGCATGCTCCCCCAGCTGTCCCCAAGGACGTCCCCTCTGGGGAAGCAAGAGGGACAGAAATGGAGCTTGGGTCCTGGGCATCAACATGCAGAGGTCCACCTTGACCCTCAGGGAAGCTAGATGCTCTGAAGCATGTGAATCGCATGCTGAAGGTGCTGGCGGGCAGCCGGAGCACAGCCGTGGCTCCGCAGGACGCCCAGTGGGTAGGAGGTGCCAGGCTGGCCCTGTTCCCAGACCGTGAGCCGCAGCTCTTCACACCCACCACTCAGCACGAGTTGAGCCTGGTCTCCGCTGCAGCTGACCTACCAAGGCGGGAGGAACTGGGTCCGAGGGGAGAAGGGGCCCTGGCCCTCGGAGGACAAGTGGATAGGAGACTGAGGTCCCCCTGATCTGAGTCTCAGTGGCTGCCCCACCCATAGGAACTCAGGGTCAGGTGCCCAGGGCTCTACCACACAGACAGGGAAACTGAGGCTCAGATGGGACTCCCCCGCCCAGAGCCACCCAGTGAGACCTCCTACTCTTAAGCCTGTGCCCTGGGGAACAGCAGGTCCTCATGGGTACCAGCTTCCACAGCTGCTGGGCAGGACCATTTGAAGACAATCCTCTAAGACCCGGCCCAGGCCAGGGTACTCTGGTCTGAACAGAGAGGGGATTTTTACTATAAAATAAAAGCATACTAATTTTTTAAAATAATAAGTATTGTATACTAGTGCATTTGAAATCTGTTTTAGGAGTGGCTATGATGTCCCAGGGATTGCCAGGGCTGCGCAGGAAAACCTAAAAATGATTCTGCAACAAAATGACATTTCGACAGCTGCTACAGGTAACCATACAGGAGGATGACCCTAAGGGACATTTTGCTGTCATTCAGACACATTTTATTTCCGATTTTCCTGGGGCTCCCCCTAGAAGCGTGCAATGTAACAGCCCTGTTGGGGGGGGACCCTCACGCACCTGCACTGTCCCATCACTGAACAGCAGGAGCACGGCCCGCTCGGACACCAGGAAGCGCAGCAGGCAGAGGCTGGGGGCTGCCGGCCAGGGGGCTGTGGACAGGCCCCCCTCCTGTGGACAGACCCAGCCACGGGGCCTCAGGGCCGAGGGCTCCCACCACCTGGCACACCACCCAGCCCCACCCAGCCCTCACCTCTCGCAGCCGCCGCTGCATGTATCGGGCAAAGAGACGAAGGACGGCCAGCTTGGCGCCCAGCAGGCTGGGCACATCCCTCAGGGCGAACGTCTCCAGCTTTCCCCGGTCGGGCATGTAGATGACTTGGCTGATGGGGGTGGGAGGTTGCACAGGGCGGTGCCAACTGTCAGGACTCCGTCCTGGGAGCCTCACACCCGAGGACACCTTCTCACGCAGCCGCGTCTCTTGGACCATGATGTGAAACCAGCTCTGCACGGACCAGCCCTCTCTGTCCATCCAGCCCCGGCCCCTCCCCTGAACTCCAGATCCCTGGAGCCACAGACTCGGCCTGTCCACGCTGAGATCCTGATGGGCCGCCACACCTACTGAGCCTGCGCTCTAGAGCCCGCGAACCACAACTACTGAGCCTGTGCGCCACAGCTACTGAAGCCCACCTGCCTAGAGCCCGTGTTCCGCAACAAGAGAAGCCACAACCATGAGAAGCCCATGCACCGCAACGAAGAGTAGCCCCCGCTCGCAGCAAGTAGAGAAAGCCCATGCGCAGCAACGAAGGCCCAATGCAGCCAAAAATAAATAAATTAATTAA
Organism: Mesoplodon densirostris; assembly: GCF_025265405.1. Taxonomy (NCBI): domain Eukaryota; kingdom Metazoa; phylum Chordata; class Mammalia; order Artiodactyla; family Ziphiidae; genus Mesoplodon; species Mesoplodon densirostris. Next base: position 152,433,689 of record NC_082663.1, read on the forward strand.
AAAAAAAAAAGTGTGAGTCTGACCCCTCTTTCCACCCCAACCCCAACAGTGGCCTGTGAGGCTCTGTGACTTCATGTCCTCCCCCTCTCCCTGCCATTCCTCAAACCCACCCTGCTCAGTCCCATCTCAGGGGCTTTGCACGTGCTGTTCCCTAGGCCTCAGATGCTGTTCCTGACGGACTCTTTCTCATCATTCCTGTCTCGCCTGAGCGTCACTTCTTCAGAAAGCCCCTCCTTCCACAACCACTCTGTTGAGACTCATCTCCACTTCCCCAATGTCACCTCACCCGCTTCATTTCCTTCAGAAAACTGCCACCTGAAATCAACTTAGTAATTCATTTGTTTAGCATTGTTCTCCCCCACCAGGCAGTAAGCACCTGTAGGTGTGCACAGTAGATGTTTAATAAATCTGTGAGGAGTGAATGAAGAAAGGCAGAGAGGAGGGCCTGGCCTCCCAGGGGGATAGGAACTCCACAACTTACCCCCCTGCGGGACGCAGGGCCATGTGGGTGCCATCCCGAAGCAGGACACCACTGCCCCCATCTGACAATTGGTAGCCAAAGCCGTACTTGCTGGAATAATCCACCCACTTGGGGGCCCAGAGGATGGGCCGCTGCTCTCCTGGGGGGTCCTGCATGGCTGGCACAGGATGAAATGAAGTGAGCAGGGGTCCTGGAAGGGGCGGGCGGAAGGACGGCAGAGGCACAGGAGATGGAGAGTAAAGTCCAAGGAATAGAAAACCAACTCTTGGGACTTCCCTGGCGATCCAGTGGGTAAGACTCCGTGCTTCCACTGCAGGGGGCACGGGTTCAATCCGTGGTTGGGGAACTAAGATCTCACACGCGGCCAAAAAAAAAACAACAACCAACTCTTGCCTTGAGGGGGGAGGACTGGGGGACCCTGGGATCACAGCTGCCTCTGGAAATGAGTAAATCTGAAATGCTTGTAAGGTCCAAAGTACTGTAGGGCTTTGCTTTATTTCATTAAACATTTTTTGTATTAAAAAATAAAAATTGTTCAAGGCCATGTGGGATCCTAGATTGGATTGCAGAAGAGAAAAAGGGCAATAATGGGAACCCTGGGAAAATCCAGTGGCCCAGGAAGCTGGGCCTCAGGAGAAGCTGGAACTCGGTAACACAATCTGCAGCCATTTGTGCTGCTCCTACCTGGGGCGCCAGAGTCCAGGCAAAGCTGCAGGTTCCTGATGGCTGCCTCTACCTCCTGCCTCGGGCTCACCTGGGGCCCTGGGGAGACAGATCTCTGTGGGGGACAGACAGGCCAGGGCCCCTCCAACCAGCTCCGCCCCAAACTCCCACATCTGGGAAAGTCTTATTTTCACCCCAGAAGGATTCCAGACATTATCGTCATTTTACAGGTGGGAAAATTGAGGCCGCGAGAGGGGACGTGATCCTGGCAAGGCAGGATCTTTGCCCCCAACTTCTCGACCCTCACTCCTGCCCACAGCTTCCACCTACGATGGAGAGTCTGCTCACCCGCCGGGTCACTCCCGAGGGTCCCCTGGCTGAGCAGGTGGACGGGGCGCTCGGGGCACGGAGCCCCTCCCTCTGACAGGGAGGCCTGGGGAAGGGAGCAGCAGGGGTTGGGGGCTCTGGCCTCCCCCCCGAAGAACCCCTGGCTTCTCCCTCTGCCCAGCCTCCCTGTGAGGATGCCCTCCACATTCCCCACCACGCCCCCCTCCCCACGCCCTCACCTCACTACCGCACTCCATGGAGTCAGGGTCAGGGCCGTCTTCTCCTGGACCTGAGGCCTCCTTAGGAGGGAAGGAGCCTGCAGGAGGCACGAGGATTGGAAGGGGGGCAGAGCCTGACCCCATGCAGGGCGGGACCTCTGCCACCGACATCCGCCTCTGGCGTGGCGGTGACATTTCAGAACAGGTAGGGAGGAGGACAGGTGTGTGAGATGCAGGGCGGTACTCACAAGGCCTCCGGCTCTGGGGCAGCAGCAGCCGGCCCACCTTCTGGAAGAGCCTGCCCAGAGGCTGGGGGATGGAGAAGATGGGCAGGCTGTGGCAGGAGTGGGGCGGCAGCCGGTCCGGGGTGAAGCCCTTCGGAGCAGAGAGCTGGGCGTCAGCACACCGCTCCTGGGTACCTGGGCTAGCTGGGGGTCCTGACCCACACCTGGGTCTGCTGAGACGCCCCAGAGGAGGGCAGCCCCAACCCGCTGACACCCCACACCTGCGTGAAAAAGTCATCCTGCAGCAGGTGGTCCAGGCTGGGCCGCTCGGCCGGGTTGGGTGCCAGCAGGCGGGCGATGAGGCGGCGTGCATTGGGGGACAGATGTGCAGGCTCGGGGTAGCGGCCGTCTCGGATGTTCTGGTACATCTCCGACAAGGGTGCCGCCACGAAGGGAGGGGCGCCAGTCAGTACCATGTACCTGGGCCGGGTCGGGGGCAGGAACCTGGGTGCCTGTTTGTGTCTGTCCTGGGCATCCAGGGTTGGCTCACACCTACCTGTGCACACCTGGCCACACCTTCCCACACTTCCTGACTCCGTACCCACGTCACATCCACTTTCTCATAGCTGCCCTACATCTGCTCCCACCTGGCCATTCCTGTCTGCTCAGGAGACACCAGCATCTGTCTGTACACCTGCCTGCTCCTGGGTTATACCTGGACACACCTGCATATACCTTTCCAGTTTTAGTTTATGCATGCTCACACCTGTTCAACTCTTGCATATGCCTCATACCTGTACATATGCCCTCATCTGCCTGTGTATCTGCCACCTGCACACACCTGTCCACACCTCTGTACACACTCAAAGCTATCATCCCGCCATATGCCCCATTCATACCTGCACGCTCAGGTGATGGCAGGTGTGTGCTCCCACCTGCCCCCCAGCTGCACACACTGGTCCTGCGTTTGCTCATACCTGCCTGTGCCCCCACTCAACCTCCCCTGTACATGCCTACACCTGTCCTTACCTGCTGGTGCCCGCTCCCACCTGCCCACACCTGGCCCCAGCTGGGCAGTCTTGCCCCCCTTCCCCAGGCCTGGGGCTTCTGGGGCAACTCACATGACGCAGCCCAGAGCCCAGATGTCCGACTGGCAGGAGTGCCCGTTTCTGGACACGACCTCCGGGGCCAGGAAGTTTGGGGTCCCACAGAGCACTCTGGGGGGCATAACGGCGGCTCAGGAAGGCTGGGGCCAGAGCCGGCCCACCCTCACCCACCCAGAGAGCCCGCTCAGAGCCTCCCGGTCACCTGTGGCAGCGGCCTCCTGGGCCCACCCTGGTGGCCAGCCCCAGGTCTCCGATCTTCACCTCCATGTTCTTGTTCAGAAAGAAGTTACCTGCCCGGGGCCGGGGGCGGGGGAAGGTGGGGATGGGAGGGGGAGGAGCATGGCGTGAGGGTGAAATCCCCGCCCTCGCCCCGCCCCCGCCCCGCCCCCGCGGCCCCTTCCCCTCCCTCACTGAGCTTCAGGTCCCGGTGGACGATGCGCCTCTGGTGCAGGTAGCGCAGGCCGCTGACCAGGCCCCGCAGGTAGTAACGCACCTCAGGCTCTGTCAGCGTCTGCCGCGCCTCCAGCACGTGGGCCAGTGACTGCAGGGGACCGGCAGGTTCAGCGCCAGCGCCGAGGAGACACAGGTGAGCTCAGGTTAGGCGGTACAGTGAGTTCCAGGGACCCAAGAAGGCAAAGGTAAATTCAGCTGGGCCCAGGTGGCTGTGGCTGATTGTGGGACAGGCAGAGGTGAGCTCTGAGCCCCAGGAGGAACATAGGCGTTCACATGGGCCGAGGGGGCCACAGTGAGCTTTTCGGCAAGAGATGAACCCAAGGTGGGTACATTCTGGGCAAAGGAGAGCTCAGGTGTATTTAAGTGGGCTCAAGGAGTTCAAGGGGTCTATGAAGGTGCAACTAAGTCCAAGTGGGTTCAGGAACACGCATTCCTGCCTGTCGGACATCTGGGCTCTGGGCTGCACCATGTGAGTGGCCCCAAGGGCCCCGGACCTGGGGAAGGGGGGCAGGACTGGCCAGGTGAGGCCAGGTGTGGGCAGGTGGGGCCTGGCTGAGTGCAAAAGGGGCACAGGCGGGCATAGGTGTGCCGAGGTGAGTCAAGAGAGCCTCTGGGTGGGCAGGTGGGCACAAGAGCATTAAAGGTGAGCACAGGTGGGCCTAGTGTGGTCACAGGTAGAAACAGGTAAGGAGAGACAGACATGGGGGGGACACAGATGAGCACAGCGGACTGGGGGCGGGGAGGGGCATGGCTCCCTCTGGGCCCCGCCCCCTGGGCACCTGGCGGCTGCAGTATTCCAACACCATGTACACGTGGTCACGGTCAGCAAAGTGTCCGTGGAAGGCCACGATGTTGCGATGTCGCAGGCGGCTGTGCAGGGCGATCTCGCGCTCCACCTGCAGGCGGGGTCCCACGTGTACACACCCGGCAGGTGCCCAAACCCGAGGTACCCATGCCCCCACAGGCGTGCTCCCCACCCCCAGGGCAGGGACGTCTCTGCGGACCCGATTTGGTCACAGGGCTCCTGGGCACTGATGCGCAGAGCGTACCTTGTCTCCGGGGCACAGCCGTCCAGCCCCGCCACCACCATGAGGCACCACTTTGAGCGCAAACACGGAGCTGGTGGACATGTCGGTCAGCTTGTAGCAGCGGCTGAAGGCGCCCTGCGGGGCAGGCGATTCACGAGCTCAGGGCACACAGGTGCGGGGACAGATGGCCAGGCCTCTTCACACACAGACACACGCACACACACACACCCCTGAGACGCATGGATGCAGAGCTCACATCCTCATACCTGGATACCCAAGGCAACACAACACACAGAAGTACACGAAGGCACAGGGACACATACACTCAGACACACAGACACATCCACACCTGGATATATAGAGCCCACGGACCCTAATACAGTACCCGGACACACGGTACAACGCCCGAACACAGAAAGCAGAGACCTATGACACATTCAGACACACACGCACAGGGACAGCATAACAGTCTGGGTCCGCACCAAGGCTCCAAGTCGCAGAACTCTCGGGCGCACACCCACACCCTAGACACACAACCCACAACACAACACAACGTGCCCAACACCGGTTCCCGCCACACGATGCACGCAGAGCAGCGGGTACATCGCAAACCCGGGCGTCCACCCACGCCAGCCCCAAACTCGCGTGGACACGCGACACACGCAGAGACAAAAGCCGGGGCGCACGCTGGCTCGTTTGCGGTAGCGATCGCGCGAACGCGCCCCGCCCCGCCGGGACCCCTGCCCGGCCCGGCCCCCTCGCCAGCGGACTGGGGGTGCCGGGATCCCCACCTTGCCGATCAGCTTCCCGCGCCTGTACACGCGCCCCGAGCTCGGGTCGCGCAGGAAGACGGAGACCAGCGGGCGGCAACTGCGCCGCCGCCGCCGCCGCCGCCGCGGCTCGGGCTCCATCCCTCCAGGGAGCCTGACGGGCGGGCGCACTGGCGCAGCCTCGGCCGGGACCACCGCGCGCAGCGCTGCTCTGGGGGCCGCGCGCTGCCTGGACGCGTCTTATTGGCCGAGGGGGGAGGGGTGGGGTCCAGACGCTCGGGGCGGCCAGCGCGGGAGGGGGCGGGCGCGTGGGGGCGCTTGGGCGTGCGGGGACGCGGGGCTGGCGGGAGTTCCAGGGACCAGAGCGGCGCTGGCACCCGGCACACCAGCCCAGCGCCAGTCCCGCGCGCGCTTAGCTCGCTTGCTCCTCCAATCCTGCGCCTCCCGCCAAGCTGTGAACTGTCAACACGCCCATTTCTCAGAGCAGGAGACTGAGGTCAGAGGGATTGTCTCATTCTCTCGAGGCCTCGAGGGGAAGGGTGGGGGGAGGGAGGACTTGGCAGGGCTCTCCCCAGAGTACGCTTGAGGTCTGAGTCTAGTCGTCCTGCATACGTGTGACTGTGGGTCCTCCTGGCAGGTGGGTCCCCGGGCCCCATATGACAATGCACGAGGCTTGATCATCTTGGCACTAGGGACCCACAGCAGGATTCAAGGAGGTGGGGAGGGAAGTGAAGCCCAGAGGGGCACTGCTGGGGTTGGAAGCTGGCGTATATGATGGACACTCAATGGTGAGAAGGAGCAGGATTTGGGTACTGATGGACAGACACTGGGGGTTGTGACTCCTGGCTTGGGCAGCCAAAGAGAGGCAGGGGGATGGAAAACAAGTGGGCAGGCTTGGGCCCCCCCGGGAACCATGGGAGCATCTCTGAACTGTTCCCCAGACTCAGTTCCCAGCTCTTTCCTTGTATTGTCTCAAGTCACCCTTTCACCGATTCTGAGATGCAGGAACTGGCCTTGTCCCCATTTTACAGATGAACACACTGAGGCCCAGGGAGGTTAAGTCGTTTACCCAGCCAGGAAGGGACAGTGATGGGTGTGAATCCAGACAGCTGCCTCTGGATGCCTCGGTATTAATCCCCAAAAGTTACATAACACAATGAATGGGGAGGGGTTAGCAGGGCTCCGTGGGGCTGGAATCAGCCCTTGGAATTTTCCAGAGACCAGATTTCGGAGTTCGGCCCAGCCAAGCCACCAGGGATAGGAAACACCTTCTGCGTTGTCACATGTCTGCCTGGCATGTCAAATGGGGGCACCCAGGGCATGGGGGACTCTGCGGGGGCCCCTGTGCATTGGATGGAGCCATCCTCTGGTACCTTTGCGGGGGGCCGGCCTCAGCTCCAGGGCCAAGGATTCCAGGCCAGTGCAGGGGGCCAGCTGGCTGCGGCCGGGGGAGCCCAAGTCCTCTGCTAATGAGAACCAGGTGCGGTGTGACAGAAGGAAGGCAGCTGGGGGGCCCGGCGGTCTGAGCTATCACATCATTGTCGCCCTGGGATCCACATTGGCAGGCAGGAATCCAGGTCCTTCTCAGTGGCACGCTTCTGCTGCCTGCTAATTCAGATATTTGTTCAGCACTTGTGCCCAAGACAGACCCACCCGGCCCTCAGGAAACGGTGGAGAGGAGATCACCCGGAATTAACCAAAGCCGGGGGTCTGGGCGGGTTCTGGAGGCCAACGTCAGAAAGCCAGACCCCTTCCAGGAAGTGGCTTATCCCAGAGGTTGGTGCTCTTCTTAGCCCCATGTTATAGATGAGGAAACTGAGGCTCAGGAAGGGACATGCAAGCCAGAGTCACCAGACTGTGGCCGAACCTGGCCTGCAGTGCAGGTTGGTGCGTCTGGACCCCCTGTCCCCCCAATACTGCCCCCCAGGCCTCTCCTCCGGGGGCTACGGGAGCATAGGAAGAGCCCTCACGCTGCAGTAGGCAGCTGAGCCCACTGGACCCCCAGAAGCCTCCTGGGGGAAAGAAATCCAAAGCTCCTGGCCCAGTGCCTCACAGCAGGGCTGTCAGCTGACACCCTCTGCAGACACCAGCTCTGCCCCCATCTCCCGGCAGCCCGCTGTTTTCCTGGCTGAACCTCCTCCACGGGGCTGGGGAGCCATCCCATTCCCAGCCTGCGCCCCCTCGAGCAGGGATGCCCTCCCCCAGCACTCTAAATGGAAAACTTTATAATAAAAGGAAAACCTTAGATGTTCATAGCAGCTTTATTCACGACAGCCAAAAGGTGGAAACAGTCCGGGTGTCCATCGACTGATGAGGGATAAACAAAACGTGCTCCACCCACACAGTGGAATATTATTCAGCCTTAAAAAGGAAGGAGGTTCTGACACTTGATACAATGTGGATGGACCTTGAGGACGTGATGCCCAGTGAAATAAGCCAGACACAGGAGGACACACTGTGTGTCATTCCACTCACAGAAGGTCCTAGAGGAGTGACATCCAGAGAGACAGGAAGTAGATGGTGGGGGCCAGGGGCTGGGGGAGGGGTGGGGAGTCAGTGTTTCATGGGGACAGAGCTTCAGGTTGGGAAGATGAGAAAGTTCTGGAGATGATGGTGGAGATGGTTGCCCAACAATGTGAATGTGCTTAATGCCACCGAGCTGTGCACTTAAAAATGGTGAAGATGGGCTTCCCTGGTGGCGCAGTGGTTGAGAGTCCGCCTGCCGATGCAGGGGACACGGGTTCGTGCCCCGATCCCGGAAGATCCCACATGCCGCAGAGCGGCTGGGCCCGTGAGCCATGGCCGCGGAGCCTGTGTGTCCGGAGCCTGTGCTCCGCAACGGGAGAGGCCACAGCAGTGAGAGGCCCGCGTACAGCAAAAAAAAAAAAAAAAAAAAAAAAAAAAAAAAAAAAAAAAGGTGAAGATGGTGAATTTTGTGTGATTGTATATTTTGCCACAATCGGAAAGTGAAAACCATTTTAGCTTGCCTACCCCCCAAAAAACACAGGCTTAGGGAGCTAATACCCCCATTTTACAGATGAGCAAACTGAAGCCTAGTGTGTATAGCAAGCACAGGATCGCAGTTTTGCAAAGGAGAAGGCGTTGAGGGGGGAACTCAGTGGGGCTGCCTGACCCGCCCATGCCGACCCCTGCCAGGGCTCAGGAGGCCGGGGTGGTCATGGGCTGGAGCCCCAGCCTGGCCGCGCAGTCCCCTGAGCCCCCGTGCTCCAGGCCAGAGGCTTGATTTGTCTCCAGTCTGTTCTTTCCCTGACCTGAGATAACTCCCCAGACTCAGCAGATTTCCCAGGAGAAGTGCTGGGGAGCCTCGCTCAAAATACCTGCCGCAGGTGGAGGGGGTGTCTGCTGAGACAGCACCTGGGCGGGACCCTGGGAGGCCTCCCTCAGGAGGCTGGTGGGCGGGCTGGGTGCGGGGTCCGCGGTGGTGCAGCCCCCTCCTTCCAGAACTGGGACAGGAGCAGGCGGGCAAGCGTGACTCAGCCCGGCTCCTAGGTCCCTCTCTTGCCTCCTGCCTCCTGGACTTTGAAACGCAGTGGACTCCCTGCTGCCTGTCTGTACTCGGGAGCCCTCGGCCAGACCTTGCAGGTCCCCAGGGACGGGCCCCGTGAGCAGAGCAGGCGGGAGGCCACCTCATGACTGCAGTGCCCACTGCCTCAAGACTGGCCCAGCTGGGGCTGTGGGGACCTGGGTGCCACATTCCCTGAGCTTCCATCTTCCGGGAACAAACCTTGCCCTTGCCTCTCCCGCCTCTCAGCACCCACCATCACTGGCTCCTTCTAGAAGCTCTGTCCCCTCGTGTCCTCTGGGACACCTCTTTGTAGGCTATTCTCCCACCTTTCTTTTTTTTTTTTCTTTTTTTGCAGTAAGCGGGCCTCTCACTGTTGTGGCCTCTCCCACTGCGGAGCACAGGCTCCGGACCCACAGGCTCAGCGGCCATGGCGCACGGGCCCAGCCGCTCCGTGGCATGTGGGATCTTCCCAGACCGGGGCACAAACCCGTGTCCCCTGCATCGGCAGGCGGACTCTCAACCACTGCGCCACCAGGGAAGCCCCTCCCACCTTTCTTGTTACATCTTTTCGGTTCTCCTTTGAGGCTCCTCCTCCCGGTGCCCAGGACTCAGTTCAGAGCCCCCCGCATCCCCTTTGTCCACTCCCTCTCGCTGATGTGGTCCAGGCCAGCAGGAGACTGACGTGGGTGGTTTGTCTCTCCTCCCCTGTCTTAGTCCGGCCTCTGCCAAAAGCAGACCCTGAAGCAAGGGTTTAGTGCCGTGAGTTGATCTGAAGAGCAGGACTGAGGGGCCGGGGAGGATGGGAAGGGAGGACGAGGGGCGCATGGACCCCTGGTACCCGGCCCCCGTTGGCCGGGGCCTCCACCTTGGACATTAATTGTCTTGTACACTCAGCTTGGAATGGCTCCCATAGATGGTCCAACTGCAGCTCGGAGAGCGATGGAGTGAAATGTGGGACAGGAAGGTATGTGGGTGGGGAGCTCTGAGGGGCTTGATAACCCCCCAGAGCAGAGCAGAGCCTCGGCTCAACCACTCCAACTTCTCCCCTTTGGCCCGTGACACTAGGATACATGTCCACAGCCAAGGTGTGGGGTGGCAGACAGGGTAAGGGAGGGGAGGTCCAGAGTGCAGTTTTGGGGACATTGCCTTCAAGATGCCTAGCAGGGGAGCCCAAGGATGATCCAGAGGAGGAGATGGGACTGATGACACCACGTGGGGCCTCCCTGGCACAATGCTCAGGACCAGGGGCCCTGGGTCAGGAGCTTTAAGGACAGCTATGGCCAGGTCGGGGGCCACGATGTGTTTGGGCCCTCGGAGGCTCACAGAACCAGGGGCTGGCTGAGAGCTGGACTCAGGGGATGCTGTGGGGCCCAGGGACAGTCCAGCCTCTTCCTGACAGCAAGAAGCCTTCCAGAACCAAATCAGATCACATCCAAAGCCTGCTAGTGGGCCCCCATGGCCTTCCCACACACCCACTCGCTCACCCTGGCCCAGCCACCCTGGCCTCTCTGTTGGTCTGAGATCCCATACCAAGCTCATCCCAACCTCAGGGCCTTTGCACATGCCATTCTCGCTGCCCAAAGGGCTCCCCATCCCCCCAGTCTTCATCCAGGAGCTCCTTCTCATCTTCTGGGACCCAAGCAAGGGCCCCCACACCCTATGAGTCCCTCTGTGGTACCCTCACAACCTGCAATCATGCCATTTCCTTGCTAGTTCCCTGACTTCTCTCCTACAGGACTGGGGGCTCCATGGCAGAGACAGGTTGTGCATTTCCTTGCTATGTCCCATGTAGGTGCTGACCCACTCGCTGGTGGGCCTTGGGAAAGTCCAAACCCTCCCCCAGCTGCCTCAGACCCCGCCTGCTGGATCGGCATCCTCAGGGTCCTGAGTGGGTGCTGCCCCTCCGGGTGGACACTCTTCCCCCAGTGTCCTCAGTTGGATGCCTTCTCAACCTCTGTTTGGGGACATTGATTGACTCCGCTGCATGCAAAGTACTGGGTGCCATCAGAACCAGCCAGATTTCCACAAGAATAATCTGTATTTCATCTGCTTGGGTCTTTTGACCAATTATGAGAGAAGCAGCTCAATGTCATGTGGGCTCCTGGATGAGATCCTGGAGCAGAAAAAGGAAATTAGTTGGGGAAAAAAAAAAAAAACAGCAACTGGTGGAATCCAAATAACATTTGGAGTTTGGTCAGTAGTGATGGTAATTACTAATGTTATCAATTAGTAATCATAATATACCAACGTGAGTTCCTTAGATGTGACAAATAGTCATTGTTTCCTATGGCTGTTGTAACAAATTAACACAAACTTGGTGGCTTAAAAAAACATATATTTATCACCTCACATTCTGGAGGTCAGAAGTCCTAAAATCCAGGCGTGGGCAGGGCCGGTCCTTCTGGAGTCTCCAACAGAGCATCGGTTCCCGCCTTTTCCAGCTTCTAGAGGCGCCGCATCCCTGGCTCGCGGCCCCTCCTGCATCCTCATAGCCAGCAGCGCAGCATCTCCCATCTCTCTCTGCCTCTGACCCTCCCGCCTCCCTCTTATAAGGGCCCAGTGATGATGCTGAGGCCCCCGGGGAATCCAGGGACCTCCCCATCCCAGGGGCCTTAATCCCACCTGCAAAGTCCCCTCTGCCCCGTGAAGTGACACATCACAGGTCCCAGGACCAGGACATGGACATCCTGTGTGTGTGTGTGGGGGTGACATTATACTACTGATGACAAAGGATAGACAGAAACCTGCTGTAATATCTTTGCAGCTTTCTGTAAATCTAAAATTATTCCAAAATAAAAATTCTCTTTAAAAAAGAGAATTAAAAGACTACAATAAATTAAAACCTAAAAGGCAATAACTCAAACTCACCCCAACCCCACCCCACCCCCCGCCGCCGAGATCATCGTGCTCGACCATGAGGGTTTATTCCTGTCCACTTCCTGTCTGAGTTTATGCTAACATAGGTACTTTTCCTTTTATATAAATGGCATCAGATCATGCATAACTTTTCCTTCTCACCTAACACTTCTTGCCGTTTCTGAATAACCTTCCCATGCTCCCGGTCCCCACACTATGCGAGGCCCCTGCCCACTCTGGCCTCATGTTCACTGCTTTCCAGATACACAGGCCTCCTCACTGAGCTGGTCCTCACCCTGCTCCTCTGGCCCCCTGGCCTTTGCACGTGCTGTTCTGTCTGCCAGGAACACCCTCTCCCTCACACCCTCTTCCGTCCGGTTCCCCTTCATTCTCCAGGTCCTGCCTCAAGCATCTCGCCACTCAGGCAAGTCCCCCCAACACCCTGCCTCAAAAGGAGCTCAGGACACCCATTCGGATGTGACTGTGAAGCTATCCCAGGCCCTCCAAGTCTCACTGCGTGTGACTCTGCCCCTCTGCCCCCCAGCATCCCGACCCATGAGGTGGGGGTGAGGATTCCTCTCACAGGGGCAGCTGGGGGTGTCACATCATATATGGAGGCCTCCAAGGTGGTGGTGTTATGTAGAGGTGAAATACTCCATCACAGGATTAGTGGCCTAAGAAACAGGACCTGTCGGGGGTGGGTGAGGGTGATGAAAAAGATGCTGTTCCCTATTAGAGAGGACCTCCTGCTAACAAGTCACAGAAACTCCAAATTGCTAAAGTGAAAAATAATGGATGGACGTCTTCAGGTGCAGCTTGATCCAGGGACTGAAACAACTGTCTCAGAGATCTCGCCCTTTCCGCTTCCTGCTTCTGTTGGCTTCTCCCTGGGGTGGAGAAAACTACCATCCCAGCTCACATGGGTGACCCTGGCCATGGTGGGTCCCCGATCCTGCTCTATTCATGCTCATGCCCAGGGACAGATGGGCAGCTCCAGAGACCCGGGTTCTGGGGTTGCAGGACCCCTCCCACCCCATCTACACAGGAGACTGGAGTATCCTGTGGACCACGTGCTCAGGCCTGAGGGATCGTGGGAGGCCATAGGGAGTTGGGGAGGGGGGCAGGGGGAGGCTCAAGGGTGTGAGACCACAGAGGGAGCCTAGGCTGACCCACATCCATCAGGACTCGTGTCCACTTGGCCTGATCCTGTCCAGGCCCAGCGTCAGGGATGCGGTCCAGGCCGGAGCTCAGCGTAGGGGGACCCTGCCGACCCCTGGGCCTGAGTTCAGACCAGGGCATGAGTTGGGGGGTGGTGAGATGCCACCGCACCTGGAGCCTCCAAACCTCACAACCACCCCTCCACCTGCAGCAGGTATTTCGAGCTGAGCTCTCCGCCTCCTCTGGGGATCTGCTGAATCCAGCTGAGCTACCTCCTGCATGGGGGTGGGAGGCTGGAGACCTGCAGGGGGACAAAGACTGGGGAGAGGGGGCATGGGTGGGTACAGGACTCCACACCTTCACCCCAGCCCCATCTGGCCATCCCATAAGCGTTAGGGCCCCCATGCGGAGCACAGTGCCTACTGTATGCACTCCCTGCAGGACCCAGTGCCTGCTGTATGTTGTCCCTGCAGGGCACAGGGACTGCTGTATGCACTTTCTACAGGACTCAGTGCCTGCTGTATACACTCACTGCAGAGTACAATGCCTGCTGTAGACATTCTCTGTAGAGCATGGTGCCTGCTGTATGCACTCCTTGTGGGACATAGTGCTTTCTGTATACCCTCCCTGCAGGGTGCAGTGACTTCTGTACACACTTTCTAAAGGCTACATTGACTGTTGTATACACTCCTTGGGAGGTTCAGTGTCTACTAAATGCATTCCTTGCAGGGTGCAGTACCTACTGTATACACTCCCTGCAGGGCCAAGTGTCTACTGTATGCATGTCTAGGGTGCAGTGACTGCTGCATACATTGCCTGCAAAGCTTAATGCCTGCTGTATATGCTCCATGCAGGACACAGCGCCTGCTGTATGCATTCTTTGCAGAGCACAATGCCTGGTATATACACTCCTTGCAGGGTACAATGCCTTCTGTATACCTTCCTGCAGGGCACACTGCCTGCTGTATGCACACCCTGCATAGCGCGGTGGACTGGGGCTTGGGGCCTAAGGCACATGGGGGTGAGGGGGTGGGGGATGAGATTGTCCACTTGGTGGCGCTCCTGGCCAAGCCTGATTTCTTTCTGATGCCGCCCAGGCCCGAGGCCCCAGCTCAGCACACAGTAGCTGCTCTGCAGAGGGTGCCTGCCCTCACCATGCCCCTCTCTCTCCTGCCATCCTCTCTTGAGCCCTGTTCCCCCAGGCTAAACCTTGTCAAGGTCACTGCCTTCATTGATGCTGATCTGCTGGCCACTGGTCCATGCTCTATCCTCATCTTACCCACTCAGGCTGCCCCTCCTACTCCCGGAAGCCCATCATCTTTCGACCTTGGGGGACCCCATGCCCACCTCGGCTTCTGACACTCAGGCCCCAGTCTCCGTTCTGTCCACACTCTCACCCCATGACCTCATCGATGACTCTAAACACCCCTGTGTGCAAAGGATGCCCACATGTCCATCCCCAGCCAGACGCGGCCCCTGGACTCCCAGCCTCTCCTTGCCTCACCCTAGACCCATCCTCAGGTGACCTCCGGACTTGTGCCTCCCCACCCCCCTCGCAGGGAATGGGGCACCTCCCCTCACTGGCTGCTCAGCCCAAGCTCCCACCTGCCTCTTCCCAGTTCCTCGGCCATGTGATCTGTCCCAAGGCCTGCAGACTCCACTCCAAAGAGCTGGGAGCCGCCCAGTGCCCTCCCCACCCCCCACGCCCCCAGCCCAGCCCCTGACCCCAGCATGCCTGCCACTGCCTCCCCACTGCTTTCCAGGTCCCCTGTCCTGCCCCCATGACAGCCAGAGGCAGCTGTTCCCAAACCAGAGCACCCCCTCCCACCTCCCATGGCTGCCATCCCCCTGGCCCCTCTCTGACCACATCCCCACCCCCAGGCTGGCTACTGGCTCCACCCACCCCAACCTTCCCACTGTCCCTTATTCCCTTTTCCAGCCTCAGGGCCTTTGCATGTGCTGTTCCAGGCAGACTGGGCTGCCCTTCCCCCACCTCCCTGAGGCAATGACCTCCTGCGTGAGGGCCTTCCTGGCCCCCCACCCCATCTGCAGTGGGCTTGGGCTATTTCTGCAGAACGTCCTGATGGGAAGGTAGCATGGTGCCCTTGTAGGGCACTGTCTCCCCTCACTAGCCGGATTCACAGCTGTAGCGGCACAAAGTAAATGCTCAGTAAGTGTTCGATGAATGAATGGCATTGGATGGCCCTGCCTTGAGCTGCTCCAGGCTGGAGGACAGACAGAGCTGGACCGGAGGTACCCCCTCCCTGTGGTCGGGGCTGGAACACCCCACTGCTGGCTCCTGGGAGAAGGGGGCACTCAAGCTGAGCCTGGGCCGAGCCCAGGGAGCATAAGAGCTGTCCACCCATCGCCCCCCTTGGTGCCCCCATCTCCTCAACCCGCTCGCCAGGCAGCATCCTGGAGCCACAGCGAGGAGCCAGGGGAGGGGGCGAGCAGAGGGTGCCTGCTGCGTCCCTGCTTGGGTGGGGGATGAGGGGGGGTGCGCAGATGCTAAACGGGGGAAAGGTCTGGTGGTGGGGAGCCCTGGGGTAACCCTGTCCTTGCCCATCCGCGCAAAGATCTGAGATCCACCTGGAACTGTCGCTGTGGAGACCCCCGCCGGCCCCATTGCCCAGATGGGGAAATTGAGGTCGGGGAGGGTGGGGCCACAGTCGCGTGGGAGGGGGACCTTCTGGACCGGGGTCTAGCTGCGAAGCCACGGCTTGCAGCCTGGGGCCGGGCAGGGAGGGCGGGAGGCAGGGTGGGGCGCGTCCTCTGGTGACAGCAGCGCCCGGGAATGCACCGGGCTGGGAGGGGGCTCTCCGCCCCCCACGCCAGGCCCCTGGGACTGAGCGTCTCCCCGGTGCTCTGGGGCCCCGCGCTGGGGGTGGTCGGGACCTGGGGCGGGAACCCAGGCGCGCGGGTTCCTGAGTAGGGTGACTTTGAGGGAGGGGTAGGGAGAGGGATTTGGGGAGGGGTAGTGGCCAGGAAAGGGAACCTTCGTGGGGACGGCATCTGGGCGTCGGTGGGGAGAGGGCAGCGCCCTCCTGGAGCCTCAACAGGGCGACCTCGGTTCGCTCACATTCCCGGGCCCTGAGCGCGGCGCCCGGAATAGCAGCCCCGAGGTGGGGGTAAGGGCGGTCAGTCCCCGCGTGGCTGCCCCGCCCTGGGCTTCCCAAGGTCACCGGGGCGCGGACGGTCGGACACCAGGCCGCAGTTCTGGGGGGCCGCGGCGCGTGCGGAGCAGTCCCCTGCCGCAGATCGGCGCCCAGGCGCGCAACGGCCGCGCGGGGGCGCACGGCGCCGCCGCCCCTCTAGACCCCGGCCGGGGCGCGCCCTGGGAGGCCGGGTGGGAGGGGCCGCCCCGGGCTCCCCCCGCCCCTCCTCGCGGGCCCCGCCGCTTCCGCTCGCCCACGGGCCGCCCGGGGAGCCTGGACGCGCCGCCTGGGCTCTACGTAGCCGGTAAGTCCCTCTTCCTATCCCCCCACTATCCCGGCCGGAGTCTTCTCCCAGTCCCTAAGCTGGGGGGTGGCGAGGCAGCAATCCCCAGGGTGGGGGAAAGCTCATCCCCACTTCCTCCTTGGGAAACTGAGGTCCAGAGGCGTGACTTGCCCTGAAATCACACCGAGGGTCAGGACTGCAGCCTAAACTGGGGGTGTGTCCTGCTCCTCGGGCAGGGGGCTCTGGAGAGTGGGAATGGTGATCCCTCAAGCCCCTCATTTTGCATCACCTAGACCCCCACCGCACAAGCCAGTGCTAAGAGGGGAGCGGGTGTCCGAGGGTCAAGCCCCCTCCCCCTACCTCTGCTCTCCAATCCGGACTTCTTCCTGCTTCCTGGGCCAGCCAGGGCTGGGGTTCAGAGATGCAGCCAGCCTCACAGCTCTGGTCAGAGGGGGGGACCCACCCGGGGGGACCCACCCCGTGGTCCCCCAGGTTCTCAGCATCTGGAGTCACCTTGGCCCCAGACCCTTGGTGCCCCAGGTTTGAATGTCAGAGCCAGGAGAGCCTGATAACCAGGGACACTGCTGCTCGAGAACATCCAGTGGGGCCCTGCCTTCCCCCATCCGCTGCCCGGGACCTCCAGGACTGGGGCCCTCCGGCACGGCCTGCGTGTCCTTTGGGCACTGCTGACTGCTAGGTTCCCTGGCCCTAGCCCGCCACTTTCTCCACCAATGCCAGGGTCATGGGGAGGTTGGGGATGGCAAGTGACTTCATTCTTCCCCTGACAGATGGGGAAACTGAGGCCCAGGGAGGAAAAGCCTCCCAGCCACCCTCTCCCCCGCCCCCACACAGCTGCCTCCCTCTTCCCTGCGTCATCCTCATTGGCAGCCCCTTTCCCTCTGCAGGCGGCTCTGGGGCTCCATCCCACACCCTCTTCACATGAGGCCATGAGGCACCCACTGGACCAGGGCCAGGTCACCCTGCCCCGTCCCGCCCCCCATCCAGGAGCTCCTGGCTGCTGCAGGTCTGGGAGCTGAGGGGGCCCTGGAGGCTGGGGCCCGCCCCCGGCGGTGGGGTGGGGGGAGCTCTGCCAGGCACCAGACCCAACCACCACCAGCCACACCCTCTGCAAGGTCCCATAGAATCCTGGACTGTGCCCAGCTGGTCCCCACTGCACAGATGGGGAAACTGAGGCGGGGGGAAGAGGAGCACCTGGCCCCTGGCCACACCGGAAGGTAGGAGCAAGGATGGTGGGGAGGGTGAGGAGGGCCCTAGGACCCTGGAGACACCTGTGCACGCTCCTGGAATGATTCCTTCCATCATCAGACGCTGAATAAGCACCTACTACGTGCATCATACACAGTAAACAACCAATAATAATTACTTGAGTTTTCTCTCTCCAGACTGGGCTCTGTGGCCCCCGTTTTCCTCACCTAATTTGACGAACCCCTCAAAACTCTCCTATTAGGTGGGCTCTATTATGACTTCTTTTTTTTTTTTTTTTTTTTTTTTTTTTGCTGTACGCGGGCCTCTCACTGCTGTGGCCTCTCCCGTTGCGGAGCACAGGCTCCGGACACACAGGCTCCGCGGCCATGGCTCGCGGGCCCAGCCGCTCCGCGGCATGTGGGATCTTCCGGGATCGGGGCACGAACCCATGTCCCCTGCATCGGCAGGCGGACTCTCAACCACTGCGCCACCATGGAAGCCCATATGACTTCATTTTTCAGAGATGAGAAGGGAGGCTCAGAGAGGTTGAGTTACTGTCCAAAATCACACAGCCAGAGAGGGAAGAGCTGGGGTGCAACCCCTGGCCTGCTGGCTCCCCCCCGACTGCTGCGCCCCCTCCTGTCCCCCAGACCCCGCCCCCTCCGGAACCTCCTGCTCCTGCTGTGGACCCTCCTGAACTGTGGTTTGGGGGGCAACGCTCAGGTAAAGGGGGACATGAGCCCAGGGGGCAGCGGGCATGGGAACCCGGCTGGCAGTGTGGGGGTCACCAGCCTCCCTTCCAGGCTGACTCTGCCTCTGTCTCCCCAAGTAGGGTCCGGGTGAGTGGACTCAATGGGGTTCCTGGAGCCGCTGTTCTAGCTCTTGCGGGCGAGGGCTCTCCGTGCGCAGCCGGCAATGCATCCGGTGAGGAGGCTCCTGGGACCCGGCTGGGTGGGATGGGAGGGGGTCCCTGCCCCTCCTCTTCTGTCAGGCTGGCCCAGCCCCTGGCCGCACCCTCGACCTGCCCACACATGCTGTG
Organism: Mesoplodon densirostris; assembly: GCF_025265405.1. Lineage (NCBI taxonomy): Eukaryota > Metazoa > Chordata > Mammalia > Artiodactyla > Ziphiidae > Mesoplodon > Mesoplodon densirostris. Next base: position 152,452,182 of record NC_082663.1, read on the forward strand.
CCTTTTAATCCCGCTAATCCAGCTGGAATGTGGGTGGGGTTAGCGGGGGTGGATGGGTGGGCAGGCTGGCTCTGGGGAAGGGTTTCTGGAGGTGCCGACCGCAGTCTGGCCACCCTGCTCCTCGAAGGTTTCCCAGGGAAGAGCTGTGCTGGGGGGACACCCACGAGTACCGCCTCTGCCAGCTGCCCGTAAGTTCTATCCAACCACCCCCCAGACTGAGTTCTCCCTGAAGCCCTCCTGCTTCCCCACTCATGCCCCCAAATATCCTTGCCACCATGCCAGATTCTCTGGGCACCCCCGGGGCTGTCCCAGCCTCTGCTCCACCGATCTCTGTCCCCAGGAGTGTCCCCCAGGGGCCGTGCCCTTCCGAGACCTCCAATGCGCCCTCTACAATGGCCACCCTGTCCTGGGCACCCAGAAGACCTACCAATGGGTGCCCTTCTACGGTGGTGAGTAGCCTATGCTCCTGTTAGTCCAGCTCTCTCAGAGCTGGCAGGGAAAAGTGGCTGCTAAGAAGGAAGGGGGACTTGGAGGGGTGCAAGAAGGGGGCATTGGCACTGGGGCTTTCAGGGATATGTAGGAGTTGGTGAAGTGAAGGGTGGATAGCAAGTGTGAATTGTGAAGAGGGGCAGAAGGAGGCAGGGTCTATTCTGCACAGGGTCGAACACAAAGCTGAGGATTTACTGGGTGCTGTATCCAGAGGCCAACATTTCTCAAACTTACACCAGTAGCAGGAAATATTGCCGCACTGAGCTGAAAATAGCGAGTTATATAATTGTGTGCCTGGGGCAGTGCGCCTCCAGATTTAAGGGAAACAGGCAGCTTCAGACGCCACGGTGGGGGTAGCCACAGATAAGAAAATCCTAGAATGGAGAAAGTTCCAACCATCAACCTTACAGATTTTTTTTTCCTTCACCCTAAGAATTGGCGGAAACTTGCCATGATTTCACCCCCACAGAGGCCCGCCAGGGCCAGCTCAGGGTCTATTCCAGGCTGGGTCTGCCAGCCAGCCTCAGGGAGTCGGGAGCCAGAGGGAGCCTGAGCAGGAGGAGCAGGGATCAGGTCTGTGGGCCTGGGGTGTGGTCAGACTGTCCATTATGCCCCACTGCCAGGCACAGGGGAAAACTGAGTCCCGGGGAGGGCCAGCAACATACCCAGGCTATGCAGGGCTCAGTCAGAACTGGACAAATACTTTTTTGGGGGCACCTGCTGGGTGCAGAGCCCAAGTGCCGAGTGAGTTCTGCCCACCTCTGTACCCCAGAGCCTAGAACATTGTCTGGAAAATAGTAGGTGCTCGATGAGTGTTTGTGGAATGAACGTATGGAAGAATGAGTAAAGAATGGGTGATGATGTTAATAGTGGGCCCCTAATATTAGGACTTAACATGAATGAATGAACGAATGAGTGCAGGCCCAGGATACTTGCCTGGGACAGTCCCAGCGAACGGGAAGCAGAATGCCTAAGTTCCAGTCCTGGCTCTGCCTCAGCCTCCATGTGTGGCTTTGGCTGAGTCTCTGGGCCTCATCTGCCCAAGAGGATGGCTGCCTGAGGGGAGACTGGCAGGAAGGGGGCTGGAACTCAGATATGTCCCCCACTCCCACCGACTCCTCCCATCCCCAGCACCCAACCAGTGCAACCTCAACTGCCTGGCGGAGGGGCACGACTTCTATCACAGCTTCGGCCGCGTGCTGGACGGTACCCCCTGCAGCCCGGGCACCCAGGGACTCTGCGTGGCTGGCCGCTGCCTCGTAAGAACTCCAGGCCCCGCCCCCATCCCCGCCCCTTCTAGGTTCCACCCGGCCTATTCCCTCCAGGCCCCGCCCCCAGACCCCATTCGCTAAGTTCCTGGTCCCGCCCTCTTCCCTAGGCCCCGCCCCCTACCGAGTCTCCGACCTCCCCTGCCCCACCTATCACTAAGCCTCATCCCCAGCCTCCTCCCACTAGGGCCCGCCCCCCAGCTTCCATCCTTTTAGTTCTTGGTCCTGCTTTCTTCCATGGGCTCCGCCCCCTCGACGGCAGGGGCCGTCTGACGGCGCGCGTGCCTTCCCCCCCCCCTTTAGAGCGCCGGCTGTGACGGTTTGCTGGGTTCGGATGCCCGCGAAGACCACTGCGGCCGCTGCGGCGGCGCCAACGACTCGTGCCTCTTCGTGCAGCGCGTGTTCCGGGATGCCGGTGACCGCCCTCCCCGTCCTCGCGCTCTCCCAGAGCGGGCCCTTTAAGACGTCCCGCGCTGATTGGGCAGTCTGCGGCCCAGCCCCCCTCGCTCATCATTCTGATTGGTCATTGCCAGATTGTTCCGCCCTTCCCAGAACAGACGGGGTTTAACTCTTTTGCTGCCGCACTTAAGTGATAATCATCGTAACTCCAATCCTTTAGGAAACGTTTTCGGAGTACCAGGGCCTTGGCTAACCTTCTTACCGCGGTATCCCACTTAATCCTCAAATCATCCTTCAAATACACCCCACCTGCTCCCCAACGCCGTCCTTCCCTCCCGCCCAGGTGCCTTCGCTGGGTACTGGAACGTGACCCTGATCCCTGAGGGCGCCAGGCACATCCGCGCCGCCCACCGGAGCCGGAACCACCTGGGTATCGCAGGGTCCGAGGGAGGAGGCCCCCTGCTGGCCGCCCGAATCCAGCGGGGAGGGGCGCGACAGGGTCGGGAGGCGGGCGGGGCCGCTTCCGGGGAGCCCGGGCTGACTCTTCCCTTGCAGCGCTGATGGGGGGCGACGGGCGCTACGTGTTCAACGGGAACTGGGCGGTCAGCCCTCCCGGGACCTACGAGGCAGCGGGCACCCGCGTGGTCTACACCCGCGTCGCAGGGTCAGAGGAGACGCTGCGCGCCGCCGGGCCCACCTCGGAAGACCTGCTCCTGCAGGTGGGGGCGGGCCTCTGAGAGGGCGTCTGGGCGTGTGGGGTTAAAGAATCCGTTGGGAAGCAGGGGGCGGGGCGGGGGGGCTGGGTAGAGTGTGTGTTGGGAGACGCTGGGCCATCAGGTCCGAGGGCAGCTCTGTAGTATGTGACACCCCACCACCCCCGCCGCCCAGGTCCTCCTGCAGGAGCCCAACCCCGGCGTTGAGTTCGAGTTCTGGCTCCCCCAGGAGCGCTATGGCCTCTTCCAGGCGCAGGCTCAGGCCCAGGGCTGGTCCCTGCGGCAGCCGCAGCCTCGGGAGGTAGATCCTCAGTCCCCTGAGTCTCCCGCTGCCCCCACTGTTATCCCCCCACGGACCCCAGGCCCCACCCCAGGTGAGCTGGGGACAGCCTGGGCGGGGGCGAGCAGGGAGGCAAGACCTGTGCCCCTGACTGCACTGCCCCTGCAGACCCCTGCCCACGCTGCCCTGACACCCGCGGTCGTGCCCACCGGCTGCTCCACTATTGCGGCAGCGACTTTGGTGAGAGGCCCTTGACCCCATCCCTCACCTGGCCCCTAATTGACCTGAACTTGACCCCTATCCAGCCGACCTCTGACCCTGGTCTGACTTTGCCTTTCACTCCTTGACCTGACTCCAGCTTGACCCCTCCTGACCTTCATTTGACTCCCTGATCTAATCCTTTGCCCTAATCTGACTCCTAACCCCTCACTGATCCTTGAGCTGACCCTTACCCCAGGCCTCAGCTGACCACAGTCCCCAAGGGCCCCCGATGCCCCACCTGACCCCCAGTTCCCTCGTCTGGAAAGGGGTGTGTGGATGGGCCCCGGGGCGGAGCGTCCAGCCGGGCTCAGCACCACCCTGCCCGCAGTGTTCCGGGCCCGCGTGCTGGGCCGCATCCGGCAGGCCCAGGAGACCCGATATGAGGTGCGCGTGCAGCTCATCTACAAGAACCACTCGCCACTGCGGGCCCTCGAGTATGTGTGGGCACCGAGCCACTGCCCCTGCCCACCGCTGGCCCTCCATCGGGACTACCTGCTGGCAGCCCAGCGCCTCATCAGCCCCGATGGCACTCAGGACTGGCTGCTGCTCCCCCATGCTGGCTACGCCCGTCCCTGGAGCCCCGCCGAGGACAGCCGCGTGCGCCTGGCCGCCAGACACTGCCCCCTCTGAGCCCCTGGACCAGACCTCGGCCACACACGGCTCACCAGGCTCAAAGTCAGCATATTTCCCCTCTTGCCATAGCTTCCAGGGGGCTTAGAACTATCTCCCACCTGCAGCTCTGTGACTCCCCTCCACACATACTCAGACACCCCTGCACTCAGTCAGATCCACTGTCGGAAGCAGGCACGCACTGGTGAGGATACACTAAATGGACTCTTTAGCTCTGATTTCCTTTCTCACCCTGGCTGCCAGGAAACTCATAGTTATTTCACTCTCAGAGACTCCGTGTCTGCTTTTATTCCCCTTGCCTCACACTCATTTGCTGGGAGACACTGTCACACACAAGCAAGACCCCGACGAAGACATGCCTAAGGAGACCTTGTAATGTATCCATTTCCCCTCTTGTCCTGGCTACCAGGAAGCTCACCACTGTTTAACCCCCTGACACTCTGTCTCTCCCTTCTCATTGCCACTTAACACACGCACCCTCACATATTCAGAGACACTGTTAAAGACAGGCATGACCCCCTAGAAAACATGCCTACCCAGGCACTGTAACGTACCAATTTCCCCTTTTGCCCTGGCTACCAGGAAGTTTAGAGATAATCTTAACAGCTTCCGCAATTCAGGGGGAGGCGGGAGGGTTCCCTCCAGGCAACACTGCTGTTCACCCCATCTTTATTCCTATTTAATTTTTTTTTTTTTTTTTTTTTTTTTTGCGGTACGCGGGCCTCTCACTGTTGTGGCCTCTCCCGTTGCGGAGCACAGGCTCCGGACGCGCAGGCTCAGCGGCCATGGCTCACGGGCCCAGCCACTCCGCGGCATGTGGTATCTTCCCGGACTGGGGCACGAACCCATGTCCCCTGCATCAGCAGGCGGACTCTCAACCACTGCGCCACCAAGGAAGCCCCATTCCTATTTAATTTTTACAAGCACTTTTTTTTTTAACAAGGGCACCCCAGTTTCACATACTTGGCTGCAGACACTTCAGGATGCCCTTAGTCAGATCCACAGCCACGTGTCACCACCTGTACACACGTGATCACGTGCACCTCACCCCCTCCTCCTCCTGGTCCAGCCCCCACCTCCCTCCAGCGTGTCTGACCCTGGGGCGACCGTGAGGACGGGGAATATAAGAGGATGGGGGAAGGCGGGACTTTCTGAGGTTCCAAGCCCCCTCCCGATGCCCCTTGGGGCCACATATTCCTCTCAGGCCGTTCAGGGGGCCCCCTCCCCACCCCCGAGCAGAGCAGGCAGGTCAGAGCCCCCACCCTCAGTGTGTGCCCTGTCCTCATGTGTCCTGGATGTAGTCTCCTCATAGATTCTAGAGCCAGGAGGGCAGGCCTACATCATGTGTGGATTGGAAGTGTCGGTGGGGTGTCACATAGTCACCCAGCAAACCTCCCCTTCTGCCTCCCCATCCTGGGTGGGGTGACTCACACCGTCCTCTGGGACAACCTGCTCGTCTATGCCATCCGTGGTTGTGTCTTCCTCTGGGGCGCAGGATGGTGGGAGCGTGCAAGGGGTGCTGGACATGTGGGTCTCAATGGACTCGGCCCCTGATCTTGGGGGTGACCTCAGGCCAAGCCCTGCCCCTCTCTGGGCCTCAGTTTCCCCATCTGTGTATACCCTTTCAGCCCCTCCCGGCCCTGACCTTGGGAACCTCACTCTTCCAGACTCCTTCCCTAGCCCTTCTATTCATTCGTGCATTCCTCCAAAGAGTATTTATTGAGCACCTACTGTATACCTGGGACCCAGCAGCGCCTGGGGCAGCCCCGGCCTGGCCCTGTCTTCTGTAACAAGTGCTGAAGCCGGAGGATCTCCCGAACGCCCCCCTCCCGCAGGGCAGAGTGGGGCGCAGTTCTGGAGGGAGGCGTGGGGTCTGGGCGCCCCCTGGTGGCAGGACGGTGGGGGGAGAAGGAATTCAGCGTTTCGGGTGTTACCTGCAGCCCCCAAGGGCTTCAGGTCCCCGATGGCCCCAGATGGTCCCCTCTGCCTCACTGCAGTGTGGGAGTGTGTTCAGTGTCTGGAAATGGGAGCCTCCGGCCTCTTCCTCCCCGGAGCTCTGTGGGGCAACCCTGCCATCTACTCCCCAACCAGCGGGACCGGTTTGCAGGGGTGAGGTTCCTGCTGGGTCAGAGGCCAATGCAGGGCCCACTCTAGCAGACAGGATGGCCTGGGGCCACAGGAGCCACGATTTCCCGCATGCCATACTCCGAGCGGCAACATTGTTTCCGGTAATGGTCATGTAACAATCAATGGAACCATTTAAAGAGAGAAGAAAACGTTGCAATTTTAAAGATACTCAAAATCAGCAACCCAGTTGAAGGTGGAACTAGCATTTGCACTTACTTGCCCATCAAAAATTCCACGCTGCTTTGATGCTTTACTTTTAAAAACGAATAAAAACTCCAGGTGCAACAACGGAAACGGAGAGACTCAAGATCTGTATCTTTGTGTCTTCACAATCCCTGGCTCTCGGGTTTTATTATTTACTGTGTCCCTGTAGGAACACGCAGGGCCCATTTGGTTTAGAGACTGGATTGCTGCCCGAAGAGACCGCAGGTGATTACAGACGGAATTGCCTCTCGAGGGAAACACTCACAGCTGAGTCCTCAAGTGTCCAGAACTGGGAATTCTCCAAATGGACTTCCCGCAGGAAGCGATGTTTATTAAAGGATAAAGAATGAAAACGGGCAAGCTTGAAACTTGTGTCTATGTTAATAAAACAATAGAAATCACGACAGTTCTTTCATCAACCCCACAAAATATTGTATTCAACAAACTTGTGGAGTACCAGCTCTGGGGGGTGCGATGCTTTTCTTACTGTTTTGAATTTTCTGCAGACAGCACCCCTCTGTTGTCTGCGCTTCTCTCTCACCGACCCTGTACCAGCTGGCTCACCCACAGGAGGACATGAGTCCGGTTGAAGGGCTGCTGAAAACTCCTGGACTGTCTCACACCCTGAGGGTTAGTTGAGGGTTACAATGGCTTGACCACCTGGGAAAACAGTTTGGCTGTTTCTGCTACAGCTGAACGCACACTCGTGTACAAGTTTGAATAATCATGTCCACGCCCTAACCCCTGGAACCTGTGAACAGAACTTTATTTGGAAAACGGATTTTTGAGGATGTAATTAAGAGTCTCAAGAAGATCATTCTGGAGTATCCAGATGGACGCTAAATCCAGTGACAAGTGCCTTGTAAGAGACACACAGAGGAGAGACAGGAGACACCGTGTGAAGACAGGGGCAGGGATCGGAGGGATGCGGCCACAAGCCCAGGGATGCCTGGGGCTCCCAGAAGCTGGAAGAGGCAGGAAGGACCCTCTCCTGGAGCCTCCAGAGGGAGCACAGCCCTGTGACACCTTGATCTTGAACTTCCGGTCTCTGGATGGTGAAAGGAAAAATTCCTGTTGTCCCAAGCTACCCAGTTGGTGGTGACTGGTTACAGCAGCCCCAGGAGACTCAGAGGCTCACCCTACACCCTGCAGCCTCTGACAGGTATACGCCCAAGATAAATGAGAGCTCCGCTCACCAAAGGCTGCTTCTAGAATGTTCCTAGAAGCTTTAGTCACAATAGTCCCCCATTGGAAACAACTCTAACACCCATCAGCAGTGGACTGAATCATTCTCTGGCCCTCACAGAATGACACGCGCTCTGCCAACGAAAAAGAATGATGCGCCAATCATTCCCGCAGCAGCGTGGTGAGTCTGAGCCAGACAGGAGGGGACAGAAGACACCGTACTGTGGGCACGACACAAGTGACCTTCAAGGCCAGAGGCAATGGAGGCAGGATGGGGGTTACCTTGGGGGAAGTGAGTGGGAGGGGCCAGCCCTGTTGTGATACTTGCCCCTGAGTCGCGGGTTACACTTTTCTGTACATTTAAATTAAAACCAAAACAAATCTGAGGGGCTAAGTAAATGTCACTGCTTCCACCTAGGGAGACAGGTGTGTGTCTGCTCACCTGTGCTCCCAGGTGACCTGACCTGGGGGGGCGGGGCCCAAGGACAATCTTCAAGGGGCACAGGGGGTGGGGCAAGGCCCCGTCTCCTGCCCTGGACCCAGGCCACACCACCTACTTCAAACACCTGGGCCAGCAATAAGCAGATTAAGGGATCACTGTCCCCAGAGTCCAAGTGGACTTCTCAGCAGGGTGGGGGCTCATTAATAATTACCCTCAATCCTTTCCTCCCAACAAATCCAACATCCTCAAGTAAAAGCCAAAGTCCTCACCACACCTTCCAGGCAGGCACCTGCGTGGTCCACCCCCCCAGACCCACCTCCTCTCTCACCCTGGCTTATGTGGCTCCAGCCACACCAGCTTGCCTGCTCTTCTTCTAACCCACCAGGCACGGTCCTGCCTCAGGGCCTTTGCAGTGACTGATTGAATGAACTGGACCCACTGCTCACCAGTAGTACTCGCTCCATGCTTCTTCCTCCCTCGCTGGAGTTCTCAAGGATGAGGACACAGGGCTGCCAGGTTGGCAGCTGCACAGAGCTGCCTCCTTTTCAGGAAAACTGTCTGTGATGGATGGGATCACCACCAGCTGGGGACAAGCTGGGCCGCTCAGTGGGGAGAGGGATGACATGTCAAAGGATTGCAGTACTAGGCTGATGTGTTCGGGCAAGAATCAAAAGTGTCTCCAGATATGGCCCAATAGCCCTGGGACAGAATCACCCCCGGTTGAGAACCACTGACTTATGGCCTTGAGAACCACTGCCCTATCGGGGTTCGTGGTTTCTCCTCCTAACCCTCCCCTTGTGTTGGCACCAGAAGTTGTAACCAACCAGAACCTGGGAGAAGCAGAGCTCGGGTGGGGGAGCAGACTGTGATGGGCGCTATAGTGTCCTCCCGGCTGTGGCTGCAGATGCCTCGCGGGAGATTTGTCTCTGGGCCACAGTAGCTGCCACTAGGAGATGCCCGTGGGGTTAAGGCTCCCTCCCCGGGGGTGGGCTGAAACCAGTGACTGACAGATCTGGAGGCGCAAAACACGGGCCCCTGGGCTCCAGGGGGGCCGATTCCAGGTGCACTACCAGCTCCAGACCCCCACCACCACCACTGCTTCACTCAGCTCCCCCCACCCCCCGGCCTCCAACTCAGGCTGTGCTTCCGGGGACATGAAGTTGAACGGGGCAGTGGGGGGAGAGTGTTCTCGTTTTTCATATCCTGTTGGGTTGGATTTGCTATTTTTTGCTTAGATGTTTTTGTGTCTATATCCACATGACAGGTGCATCACATTCCTTACTTGTTCTGTCTCTGCCTTTTTTTTTTTTTTTTTTTTTTTTTTTGCGGTACGCGGGCCTCTCACTGTTGTGGCCTCTCCCGTTGCGGAGCACAGGCTCTGGACGTGCAGGCTCAGCGGCCATGGCTCACGGGCCCAGCCGCTCCACGGCATGTGGGATCTTCCCGGACCGGGGCACAAACCCGTGTCCCCTGCATCGGCAGGTGGACTGTCAACCACTGTGCCACCAGGGGAGCCATCTGCCTGTTTTTACAATCAGGGTTGTGCTGGCCTCACAAAGGAAAGCAACGGCAGGTCCTAGGAGGTCCTGCCCATGCCCACCCAGCTCCTGCCTCCCAGTTTCCATGAAGGCCAGGCTGACTTCCATGGCCAGCCTCCCGGGGCCTCTTTGCTGAAGGCTGCCTGGCCCTGGCCCCTGCGCTGCCTGCGGGGGCGCTGGGTGGAGTGAAGGGCCACCGCTCCCCTCAGTGACCGGCAGGGTGGTGGATCCAGCACCTCAGCACCTGGACAGGATAAGTCTCAGGTGTGCATTCAACATCGGAGGGAGAGCCACATGCTGGCAGGTGTGCTGGGTTTAGCCACACCTGCTTTATTGGCTTCTTTCCCCTCCCACCTCAATCTTCTCCCTTTTGGCTCTTCCTGGGGTCCATCCCACGTAAAGGACTTGTACTCAAATTCTTGCCCCACCATCTGCTTCTAGAGGGAACGCAAGTGAGGTGGGGCTATTGCCTCTAGCTTACTTGTCTGGAAGTTTTCACAACAAGGGGATTGTGGGGACTTCCCTGGCGGTCGGTCCCGTGGTTAAGGCTCCGTGCTTTTACTGCAGGGGGCATGGGTTCAATCCCTGGGCAGGGAACTAAGATCCCACATGCCGCACGGCACGGCCAAAAAGAAAAGAAGGGGATTGTGGTGAGTGGGCCTGAGAGCTACCCCAGGACGGGAGAAAGTGTGAGGACAAGGATTGCCCGGGCTCGTGTCCTTCTCAGCCACTTGGTGAGACCTCCAGTCTGAGCCTCGGTTTTCTCATCTGTAAAGTGGGGCTGCCCAGCACCTGCCCCGGTTGGAGGAGACCCTGTGCCCAAGAAGCCCCGCCCCCTAGAGCCCAGCAGACAGACGGTGAGATAAGGCTGGTCCAGATGAGCTTTACTGAGCCCTCCCTAGCAGGCCAGGTGTTTCAGCCGCCAGCAGTGCTGCAGGTAGTGGAACCCGTGTGTGTGGTGGGGCCAGATGCAGGTGACCTCAGTGCTGGACTCGGATTGGCAGGAGACGGGCAGCTTGGGCACCGAGGTGCTGCTGGTGGCTTTAGTTACGGGCCGTTTCTGATGCCGTCTGCTGGACTTGGGGGCTGAGGCCCCTGGTCCATCGGGGGTCTTGTTGGGGGGCTGAGGAAGGATGGTGATGCCACTGGGAGACTGCATAAGGGGGGGGCCCCTGGCTGGAGGAGGTGCTGGGACGCTGCGCGGAGCCTGAGGACCGGTGGGCCGTCTGGGAAGGGCCTGAGGAAGTGATGGAGGGCCGGGCGCGCTGCTGGCTGTGGACCTGAGGCTGTCGGGGGGACTGGGACTGCCCAGGAGCCTGGGGCTGGCTGCAGGAGTTGTCTCGAGACTGAAGCCCATTCCGGAGCTTGCCGGGCAGCTGGGTGCCATTGGCAGAGCCAGTGGCGGGGGATTGAGGCTGGGAGTGGCCCAAGTTGGTGGAGCTCCTGAGGGCTGGCTTGCTTGGGGACGAGGGGCTGGTGGTGGACTCCACTGGGGAGTCGGCTGGGGAATCCATGGAGGACTTGGAGTGTAACGCGTCTTCCAGCTGGCCGGCCAGCTTTTCTGCACAGGGGCTGGGCAGGGACTTCACCTGTTCTTCCGGAGCTGAGTCACGCTTGCTTTGGCTGTGGAGAGAGCACCCTGGGGGTGAGTGAGGCGGGTCTGGCTGTGTCCAGGGGCCCAAGGGCTGTGCTAAGCCGGTGGAGACTGGGACAGAGGCTGCTGGGGACTGCCGGGGGCCAGCTTCACTTGAGCGGCCAGCAGCTGGCCTTGGCAGGGAGAGAGGCAGGTGCAGGCACTCACACACACACGCACGCGCGCACACACGTGTGGGCCCACCCTACCTCCCAGGGGCGGGCATTACGTACAGTCGGCTCCGAGGGCAGTGAGGGGCCCACTGCCGCAGCTGCCGGGGTGATGAGAGCCCGGCTGTGGGCCAGGGCCTGCAGGACTGGTTCCGGAGAGCGTAGGAGACAGAGGTGGACAGTGAGAGGGGAAGATTTAGCGAGCACCCAGCGGAGGCGGCCCAGACGCCAGACAGAGGCCAGTCAGAGTCAGGAGGACAGCAGACAGGAATGAAGGTGAGTGGGGCAGGGGGAGCCAGGAGACAGACAGACAGACACAGACCGGATTGACAGACACCCCTCGCCCTGTGAGCACGCACTGTCCCTCGTTACTCCGGCTGCCACGTCCAGGGCCCGCCCGCTGAGGTCGCTCACGAAGCTGTCCACGGCCTCGTGATGCTTTAGAAACAGTGGACGTATGACGCGGTGATACAGCATGTGAGCCCCGTTCCAGGGGCCAGGAACCATGCAGAACAACAGGAAGGCGCACTGCGGACATAGGGCAGGAGTTACACTCAGCCCCCACTCTGTGCCTTGGGTTGGGGGGGTCTCCCCCATCAGACGCTGGGCTGGGGTGGACCTGGCCACACTCATCAGACACCCCTGGGGATGGGCCTGGCCTCCCCCATCAGACACCCCTGGGGATGGGCCTGGGAACCCCAGCCGCCACGGTGTGTCCCGGGTGCTGCTCACCTTGCCCGCGTAGTAGAAAGGGAACCAGGACAGGAGTATATCGCTGAAGAACTCGGCCAGCCCAAACAGGCCATACACCACCCAGTAGGTAAGCCACACAGTGTCGTCCTCTTTGCTTGGGGTCTCGATAGCTTTGATCCTGGGGGAGGCAAGGCAGGGTCAGGGGCTGCTCAGAGCCCCAGACGTGCCCCCTCCGCACCCCCAAACCAGTGGGCACTCACGAAGCATATGCGGGGTATGCAAAGCCGATGAGATTGCACAGCAGAGATGCCCCATACCCGAACAGAAGATACAGGCTTAGCAGAGTGGCGGCTCCTGCGGAGAGGGGGCTGGGTGTGGGTTGCACGTGCTGAGCCCAGTCTCCAGAGCCCCCTTGGCCTGGCCCATGCAGCCTGCATCCATCACTCCTCCCAGAAGCCTCAGCGGCCCCTCTAGGAGGAGTTATTGCCCTGCAGCGCCTGGGCAACCCTCATCGTGGCCCTGAACCCCACTAACATGTCAGTCTCCACCACGGGACTGTGAGCTTCCCAAGGGCAGGCCGGCACCTCAGGACTGGTCTGTACCGAGTGGCTGCCCCGTGTTTGTTGAATGAATATGTGATCTCTGCAATTATAACCGCCTCACTCTGGGTCCTATAGGAGGGGCTGAGCACAAGAGGCTAGAGTTTGAATACAAGTAAATGGGAGAAAGACCAAGACACGATTCCTGGAGAGCGGGGAAAGGCAACAATTTCTAACTTTTTTCTTAGTCCAGGGTCTCTTCCCCTCACCACTGCTGACTCTGGGGCGGGGGGAACCACCCTGGGCACTGCATCTGGGGTGTGGAGCAGCATCCCTGGTCCCCACCCACTTGATGCCAGGAGCCCCCCCCAGTCGTGACCATCAGATGTCCCCAGACATCGCCTGGTGTCTCCTGGGGGCTGCACGGCCCCCTCTGAGAGCCCTTGTCTTAGTGGGAGGATGCAAAGCACAGTATTGAGAGTCCCCCTGACTGAGGGGAGCTCTCACCCACTATGAGACACCTAGCAAGTGTCTCTCTGCTTGCAGCCTCAGTTTCCCCAACTGTCAGTGGGGCGGGTAGTGGCCCTGTCTCCTAGGGCTGCTGTGGAGTTAGCTAAACAAGACTCAGTAGAAGGGACCCCGCCCTACACGTCTAGGGAACCCCTTCTGGCGGCCCAAGCACACTCCCAGCAATGAGGGCTCAGAGGAGAAGGGTGTGGGGGATGGGGGCCAGGAGTGTTAGCCACTCTGAAATCATAATGGTCGCTGCTGCATTTATGAAGCACTTCTTGTGTGCAGGTCTCTGTCCCTCCTTGCTGTCTCATTCAACAGCCAGGACGAAACAGAAGCTGGGGGTGGGGGTGGCGGAAGAGGCTCATGCTTGGTCATTCGGGGAGCCTCTGGCTCCTGGGAGCATTTACAGCCTCTTCCCCCACCTCCAGGCTGTTAACTGCAGAGAGAGAGACAGAGGCCACTAGTGGACCAAAGGGCAGAGTCCCCTCCACCCTCCCCTTCACCTGCATTAGCCTTTATCCCGGGGGTCTGGGGTCAGGAGAGGGAAGGGAATCCCCAGCTGGCCCTAGGAGGCCTGGTCACTGCCTCTTCTGGGTTTCCTCCTCGGTTACCTGGGAAGGGGTATTTTGGCCGACTCAGGCCGGTGGGGCCCAAGGGTTCCGACATCTGGGAGAGGGGATGGGGGAAATGGCACCCCTTCCCTGGCGATTGCTGCTAGTTGGGGAGAAGCAGCTCTCCCAGGGCCTCTCTCCGCTCAATCCCTATTCCTGCAGCCTCAGCAAAGGGAGGATGACCTTGGACATGGGCGGGGACAGTCCAATCAGCAGCAGATGGGGTGGGGGTGGGGTGGGGGTGGATGCTCCAGACAGGGCAGACAGCAGGGGCAGCCTCCCACTCCAGGCCTCAGTTTCCTCCCTGTGACCCCCCCAGCCTACCCAGCAGGCCCCTCCCAACAGGCCCCTCCCCGTGTTCTATGACCTAAATTCCCCGCCCACTGGTATCGGGGATGTTGAAAACCAGGCAGGAGGTCAAGGGCTTGCTCCCAGGGGCAGGTCCCTGGCTGACCCGACACAGATTGGGCACCAGGAACCTGGGGGGACAGGTTTTGGACCTTCCTTGGGCTGTCTGGCATGGGAATCCCCCAGCTGGCAGGGAAATGGGAGGAAAGGGGATTCCAAGGATCTGTACACAGGTGCTCAAAACACGTGGCATGTCCTCTGCCAGAGCTGCCCCCCAGTGTCCGAACAAAGTGTCCTGTGATTCATTCCAGGGGGGCTTCCTGGAAGAGGTGGCAGAGGGCAGTCGGGTCTGAAGCACCAAAAAAGAGGGGAGGCACTTAAGGGACACTTACTGGACAGTTTCAGAGTGTGGCAGGGGCCACCCAAGGTCACTGAGGAGAGAGGCAGAGGAGGGACTGGAATGGAAGTGACAATCGGGGTGGCTGGACCTCCCTCTCCGTGGCCCCCATCCAACCTTTCTTCAACCCCACCACAGGAGTCAAACAACCCAACTCCGGACGGGGGAGGGGAGAGGGCAGGCCAAGGGCGGGGGTAGGGGGTGATAGCAGGAAAACAACCTGAGGGGAGGTGGAAGTGACCCTTCCCCTCCACGTCTGGAGCATCCCCTGGGAAAACGGGAAGATCTCTACACTTGCTTCCATGCTGGAGTCCATCCGGGAAGAGGGTGGCAAGACTGGCGGGGCACTGGCTGCCTACCTGCCCCGTCCTCCCCCGGGGCCAGCAGGACAACTGGAAGAACCGGACTTTTGCCTGGCGGGCACCCAGGGCCCGGAGGGAGGGGGCAGAGGACGGCTGCGGGGCCGAGAGAGGGGGTGGTCCTCGACCGAGGTCGCACAGCGGGGGCGGGGAGGGGCTGCGGGTAGACCCAAGGTCCCGGTCCACGACCCCTCCCCAGGATCTCAGTCTCCTCCCTGAACTGTGGGCGCGCCCCACCGCCTGAGCTGGACCCCGCAGCCAGAGCTGGCCGGAGGATGCAGGTCTGAGGCCCCGGTGGCCCAGGGCCTCAGTGTGCCCGTCGGCGAAATGGGGCGGCGGCCCCGAGAGCCCCCCGACGGCTCACCCGCGGCCAAGTACCGCTTGTCGACACCGGTCTTGGCTTCGAGCGCCCCTAGCGCTTCGGTGGCCAAATTCCTCTGTTCCAGAAAGCGCTCGAAGCGCTGGCGCAGGCCATCCATGGCACCGGCGGGCCCGGGGCTGGCAGCTTGAACTTGGCCGCCACCCCGCGAACCTGCCGTAGAGCGTGCGCGCTCCCTTCCCTCCACGGGAGCCGCACCGCCGGACCTCCGCCCTCCGGCTGGTCTCCGTCCCCAGGCTGGTCTCCGCCTCCTGCCCCCGGCTCTGGCCAATGGGAGAGCAGGGAGGACAAAGGAGGTGGGGCCTGCCCCGTCTCCTCCGCCGTATTGCCCCAGGGCCGGCCGCGGCTGTCGCAGCCGCGACTTTGGAGGAAGGGGGCGGGGCGCGGGGGCTGAGGGCGCCGATTGGCCCAGCGGGAGCGGGACGTAGCTGATTGGAGGGGCGGGGTCATGGCCGGGGATTATTGACTGAGCCGTTGTGGGCGGAGCTGGGTGAGGAGAGAAGAGTGCTCGGGAGGCGGAGCTGGTGGGAGGGGCTGGAGAAAGGCCAGAGCTGATTGGAGAAACGAGAAGAGATTCATTAGCAAAAAACAGAGAAGGGGCGGGGCTGAACGTAAAGGAGGAGGGACGGAATCTGAAAGGCAGGGTGGGGCGGAGCTAAACTGAGGAGGTGGGACTTTTTCGAAAGAGCAATTCTGGTTGGACCGGGGAGGAGGCAAGGCTTATTCTAGGGGGAGGGGGTGTATAGGAAAGTGGACGGGGCAAAATAAGGGGCGGGGTCAATTATAGCAACAGTGAACACGCACCTCTGGGTCAGAAGAATTGGGGAATCATTGTACAAATGGGAAGACTGAGGCTCCAGAGGGTTCGAGTCTGCGGAAGAACAGGGTGGGCATGTCTCTCCCCCACCCTGCTGTCAGATCTTCGCGCCCATCAAGTTGGGGAGCTGCAAGGCCCCCTGGGAGTTGAAGGCTTTCAGGGGTTGCTATGGCGCCTGGGGCGGGGCGGGCGCTTGGGCCATCTCGGCGGTTTGGCCAGGAGGTGGGGCTTCCTGAGGCCCCGCCCCCGCCGGCATGAGGCCCGCCCGGAGTGCTCTCTGGCTGCGCCTGACCTTGGCCTTGGGCCTGGCACTCGTTGGCCCCATGGCTGTGGGTTGGGCCTCACCCCGGGCTCCCATCTATGTCAGCAGCTGGGCCGTGCGGGTGTCCCAGGGTTACCAGGAAATCGAGCGCCTGGCGCGCAAATTCGGCTTCGTCAACCTGGGGCCGGTGGGTGGGACCCGGACTGAGAGGAGGGGGCGGGGGCTGGATGACCCCAGACCCCGGCAGATAAGAGGGTCCCTCGCTAGGTTCCCTGGATATCAAGGAGCCCCCAGCTCACTACTGCCTAGACCATCTCCAGATCCTGGGACCCTCAGAGGGCATCTGAAGCTCCCACCTCGGCACCTGGTTGTGGGAAACGTAAGGAAGGGGGGCTGGCCCCTGTCCTGGGAGGGACTCCATCAGGGGAACCAGGTCCCAGCCATGCAGCTGCTCCCCTTTATTCCCAGATTTTCCCTGATGGGCAGTATTTCCATCTGCGGCACCGGGGCATGGTCCAGCAGTCCCTGACCCCACACTGGGGCCACCGCCTGCGTCTGAAGAAAGACCCCAAGGTGAGCCTGGCCTTGAGGCTGCCCCCTGAGGGATGTCAGCACCTCTCGTTATTCTTGTAATTGTAATAAATGACTGTGTGACCTTCGGCAAATCACCAGCTCTCTCTGAGTCTTGGTGTCCATTTGGCCCCCTAGTCTATACAGTGGGGAGCCAAACGGGGAAGATCTGTGCAGGGCACTCATCCCAGGGCAGGTGCACTGTCAACAATTTCTTGCCACCTCCCCTTCCCTCCTCTATCTCACCCTGAAACATCAAAGTTCCCAGGTACCCCATAAAGAGGCTGGGCTGGGGGAGGGGGTGCTGATTGGCAAGGAGGCAAGAAGCATGACAGCTGGAAACCCCACCAGGAGCACGGGGACAGAGAGAAGTGGTTGGTTCGAGACGTGGTTTGCAGGACGGAGGCCAGGGCTTGCTGATGGATTGGATGTGTGGGACAAAGAGAAATCAGGATCTGGAGCTGAGCAAATGGGGAGAAGATGGCCCTGATTGCTGAGATGGGGACGGGGGAACATCAACCAGGTTGGGGGGGTACTGGGAGCAGAACAAGGAAAAGGGGGAAAGGGCAAAGGTCTGAGAAAGGGCGGCCTGGGGCAGGCAGAAGGGCATGTGCAAAGGCCCTGGGGTGAGGCAGCCACTGTGGCTGCAGCAGAGGAAGGTTGCTGGGGGCCAGACAGGCAGGGGGCCTTCTGGACTTTGGAGAGGTGGTGGACAGGCACGGGTTCCACAGAGAGTAATGCTGCAGTGTGCCAAGAATGGGTTGTAGAGAGGCAGCAGGGCAGGGCTGCTGGAGGACCAGGGAGGAGGTGGGTGTAGCCATACAGGGGTGTCCTGCACCAGGGAGGGTGTGGTCGAGAGAAGTGAATACTGCAAGGGGATATGGGCATGTCTTAGAGAGAGGGATTCTAGAACAGGGATGGGGACGGGAGCAGGGTTGGGACCCCAGGAGCAGCAGCCACCCTGAATAGCAGCCACCACATGTCTGTGGGCCACAGGGTATGGGTGCTCTGAGGGCTTCAGTCCCCTCCGGAGGCAGAGCCCCAGGCACACGGGGACCCCCAAGAGCAGCCCCAGCAAACACGGGGTCCCTGGCCCCATCGCACACCACGTGGGCCCCAGGCCAAGTAGGTGACAGCCCAGACACACTAAGCCTCAGCCTCACACCGCTGCCCCTTGGCAGATCCAGGGAAGAGGCCGACGCCAGACCCTGGAAGCAGATTTGGGCCCTTTGACCAGGAATTGGTGGAAGGGCTGAGGGACAGGGCCCTCCAAAGCAGCCTTGTGTGAGGGCAGGAAGCTGGGAGGAGGGTGGGCTGCTCGTGGGTCCAGCCCCTTCCATGGTGTGGTCTCCCCGCCCCCAGGGGAGGACCACCCAGACCTCTGGGCCAACTATGTGAGCCTGTGGGGCTAGGGTGGGGGCTGCCCCAGGTCCCACAGCTGGTCGCAGCTCCTCATGTCTCCACCCCCCAGGACCCCCTAGCCAACTACGACTTCAATGACTATGACCCGGACCCCCAGCCGTGATACACACCCAGCGATGAGAACCGGTGAGCCCGGCATCCCACAGGGCATGGGGGCAGCCCCCGCTACCCTACGAGGGGCCAAGGGGCTGTGACGGGCACCTGTCTCTGCCCTGGCACCAGGCATGGGACCCGCTGTGCTGGGGAGGTGGCAGCGACAGCAAACAACAGGTTCTGTGGTGCTGGCATCGCCTACAATGCCCGAATCGGAGGTACTCAGGCCAGGAGGGTGGCAGGGCGCCTCTCGGCCCCACACTAGCCACTGGGCCATGTCAGGGCCCCAGGCTCAGGGTCGGGGAGAGCTGAAACCCCCACAGACACCTCCATCCCCAGGGCGGGGAGAGTGCAGGGCGCAGGCGGGGTGTTCACTGAGGCCGCCTGTGCAGGGGTGCGCATGCTGGACGGCACCATCACTGACATGATCGAGGCCCAGTCGCTGAACCTGCAGCCGCAGCACATCCACATCTACAGCGCCAGCTGGGGCCCTGAGGACGACGGCCGCACAGTGGACGGCCCGGGCATCCTCACCCAAGAGGCCTTCAGGCGCGGCATGACCAAGGTGAGCTGGTATGGGGCACGGAGGGCCTGGGCCAGCATGCGAGGCCCACACCCCGTCCCCGTCTCTGGCCTGGTTCTCCATCTGCAGGGCCGAGGCGGGCTGGGCAGCCTCTTCATCTGGGCGTCGGGCAACGGTGGCCTGCACTATGACAACTGCAACTGTGATGGCTACACCAATAGCTTCCACACACTCTCGGTGGGCAGCACCACCCAGCAGGACCGCGTTCCCTGGTACAGCGAGGCCTGCGCCTCCACGCTCACCACTACCTACAGCAGTGGCATTGCTGCCGACCCCCGAATCGTGAGCGCCCGCCCCACCCGGTGCCCTGCCTTCCCTCCTGTCCTCCACCTTGTCTCTTCCCAGGGCTGCCCGGTTCGTGTCTGGTACACAGACTGGGGTCAAGGGACCAGGCCCCACGGTTGGCGCCCCTTCACATGCCCTCGTGTCTCCCAGGCAGGGCTGGCAGCTGGGCGGCTGTGTTCAGGGCCCCAGGCCTGCTGTCGTGCTCTGAGGTGCCTCTTCCTTGGAGCACTTGGGGCGTTTTGAACAAGGGCCGGGTTTTCCTGTGCACCAGGCTCCTGAGTCCCTCTCTGTGCCCCCAGGTCACCACAGACCTGCACCACCGGTGCATGGACAAGCACACGGGCACCTCGGCCTCCGCCCCGCTGGCTGCGGGCATGATCGCCCTGGCTCTGGAGGCCAAGTAGGTGACAGAGGGGTCCCCCCTACTGCCAGAGCTCTGCAGCGTGGCCCCGGCTCACCCTCCCTCACCCACCCCCAGCCCGTTCTTGACGTGGAGGGACATGCAGCATCTGGTGGTCCGGGCGTCCAGGCCAGCGCAGCTCCAGGCTGAGGACTGGAGGACCAACGGCGTGGGGCGCCAAGGTGCGGCAGGACAGGCTGGGTTGGGGACGCCACGCCCACAGGGTGATGACCACGCCCCTCCACGCAGTGAGCCACCACTACGGCTACGAACCGCTGGACGCCGGGCTGCTGGTGGACTTGGCTCGCTCGTGGCTGCCCACACAGCCCCAGAAGAAGTGCATCATTCGCATCGTGCACACCCCCACGTGAGCGCCCTCCTCTGCCCACCTTCACGCCCACATCTAACCCCAGCCACATCCCCACTGCCACGTCCCCAGACCTCTCCCCCCAACCCCTGTCATTACCACTCTGGTGGGTGGACATGTGGAGGCAGGCCCGAGGTCTCAGTTCAGCCATCTGTACAAGGAGAGGGCAGGATCTGAGCCCAGACCCTGCCTGCTGGCCGCCCATCCCCCAGCAGGCCAGCAGGAGGGGCCCTCACCTCACGTGCCGTAGCCCCCAGCCCCATCCTGCGGGTGACGCACGTGAGGAAGAACGTGTCAGCCTGCTTCGGCCACACCAACTACATCCGCTCGCTGGAGCACATGCAGGTGCAGCTGTCCCCGTCCTACAGCCGCCGTGGGGACTTGGAGATCTCGCTCACCAGCCCCATGGGCACCCGCTCCACGCTTGTGGCCATCAGGTGCGGGGGCAGGGCACCGGGCCACAAACTCTCTTTCCTGAGCGACCCCACGAGGAGGAGACAAGTGCCCCGTGGGGTCAGGCGGGCTGGACCCCACCCCTTGGCATCACAGACACTTACTGTGCTCGCGGCCGGTCAGGACTGTGGTTGTGAAACCCCCCTCCTTCCCCTGCGTGCCTGTCTGTCCCAGACCCTTTGACGTCAGTGACCAAGGCTACAACAACTGGATCTTCATGTCTACCCACTTCTGGGATGAGGACCCACGCGGCTTGTGGATCCTGGTCCTGGAGAACAAGGGCTACTATTTCAACACCGGTGAGAGCTGGGCACAGGCTGGGGCTCGAGCCCCACCTGCCCCATGCTCTGGAGCTGGCGGCCTCCTTACTGCCTTCAAGCCCAAGGCACAGGGCTCCCGCTGGTGTCCTCCGAGAGACTGAGCACACAGGGCTGGCATGTAATAGGTGTTTGGTTACCAGTGCACAGTAGGGGTTCAGGTATTAGGGGCAGGAGGTGTCCAGTTACCAGCGCGCAGAGGGTACTGGGCGACCCTGGGCACCATCTGAGTCCAGGGATCTGGGGAGGGTGGGGGCCCAGAATGGCAGGACGAGGCTGCCAACAGCCTTTCCCTCTTTTCCCCATGCCCACCATGACCCCTGCCCAGGGATGCTGTACCGCTACACGCTGCTGCTCTATGGGACGGCCGAGGACATGACGGCGCGGCCCTCGGGCCCCCAGGTGACCAGCAACGCGTGTGTGCAGCGGGACACAGAGGGGCCGTGTCAGGGTGAGTGCCCGGTGCCACATGGCCCACCTGCTGGGAGGCGGCAGGCGGGCAGCATGCGTGTGCGGCCTGGGGCAGGGGACGGGCGGGCCGGGGCTGCAGGTCGCGGCCTCACAGCCTGGTGGACGTGTCCCTCCCTCATGCAGAATGCCAGAGCCCTGCCTACATCCTGGGCCACCTCTGCCTCGCCTACTGCCCACCGAGGTACTTCAACCACACCCAGCAGGCGGTGACGGCCGAACCTGGGCGCCCAGCCGCGCCTGCCCTGCGGGTCTGCTCCAGCTGCCACTCGTCCTGTTACACCTGCCGCGGCAGCTCCCTGCTGGACTGTACCGCTGGCCCCCCGCCGTCCATGCTGGACGCGCAGCGGGGCTCCTGCTCTGGACCTGACCCCCCTGAGGGTCCCCCCAGCCCACCGCGACCGCCTGCCCCTGCCGCCGCGGCCCGGCCCAGGCCGTGGTGCTGGCCCTGCTGGCCGTGGCCTTCGGGAGCCCCCTCCTCTGCCGCGTCCTCCTCGTACGTAGGCTGCCTGCCACCATGGGTGGGATCCCCCGGAGCGGCGGGCCACTCCCATCACCACTCCAGACCCCGCTGCAAGCTGGAACCCAGAGCTGGTTGATAAGGACAGCCAGCATGTGCCTCCACCCAGGTCCCTGGTGGGCACCGCTGCCCCGTGTCCAGACGGGCGCCCTGTGGGACCCTGCACCCCGGACTTGGCAGGTCCAGGTGAAAGAGGGGGAGAGAGAGAGAGAAGTCTCGTTGCACAGTTTGGGTTGGGAGAGGGTAGGATGGGGCAGAGTCTGGCAGTGACCACCATCCCTTCCCTTCCCGGAATGGGGGAAGCGGGAAGGAGAGCAGATGACACCGTCCAGAGTCTCGGGTACCACGTGCAACCTCAGAGTTTCCAAATAAAGGTTGAATAGGAGGTGCAAGTCTGTGGGCTCCTTTGGGGCACTGGCCCCTTCTCCATGTCATGATTGCGGGAGTCCCCTGTGTATCATGTGGAATCTGCTTTCCCCTGGGCGTCTGTCCCTGGAGAAGGGGTCACCTGGGGTTCTGGGGGTAGGGTGGGGTAGGGTCCCAAGTGATACCCGCCCATGTGCTGCAAAGCCTCTGAGGCCCCACAATACGGCCTGACCTCCTGTGGCTCTGGCTCCTCTTCCATCTTTTTTTTTTAAATTTAGGCTGTGTTGGCTCTTTGTTGCTGTGTGTGGGTTTTCTCTAGTTGCAGCAAGTGGGAGCTGCTCTTTGTTGTGGCGCGCGGGCTTCAGTAGTTGTGGCTCGCGGGCTCTAGGCACGTGAGCTTCAGTAGTTGTGGCGCGTGGGCTTAGTTGCTCCGTGGCATGTGGGATCCTCCTGGACCAGGGCTCGAACCCATGTCCCCTGCATTGGCAGACGGGTTCCTAACCACTGCGCCACCAGGGAAGCCCTCCTCTTCCATCTTTATGCGTGAGTTTCTCTTTAATGCCGAGAACTAACAGAAGTGCAATTTGCAGATGACAATTCACACAGCGTTCCATCCACTCAGCCTGTCTACCAGCTTCCAGTAATTACACCTTTGTCTATTTTCTGAGGTCTTTGGGAGGCTGAGGGAATTATGAGCTGGGGTACATTGATCTCACTCCTTCAGGCCTCGACCTCCTCATCTGGAAAATGGGTTCTCCACCTCTCTGGAACAGAAGGAGGATCCTGAGGTGCAGGGGTGTGGGGATGGGGGTGAGGTAGGGCATGGATGGAGTTAGTAAGAGTCCCTCCTCTGTCCTCACACACACAGGTGGGGCGGGGACATGTTCCTCCTGATTTTCAGAGCGGGGAGGCAATTACCACAAGAAAGTGGAGGCTGGTTGTGCCTTGACCATGGGCTTCACTTGAACTCCAAGGTGCGGTCCTGGTTTGTTTCAGGAGCCCCAGAGAGAGCCCCAGTATCCAGTGGCCCTGGGCCCCTGAGAATCTCCTTGGCCATCAGGCCCAGGTTGGCCAGCCTCAAGCCGTGAAGGGAATGAGGCTCTGTCTAGGGCTGCAGCTGGACCCAATGGAAGCAGGTGGCTAGTGAGGGAGGGGAGACAGCCAGCTGCTCTCCGAGTCCTGCCCACGCCCCCCAGAGTCCCACCAAGCTCAGCCCCTAGTTCTAAAGTTAGGTCCAGTCTGTGTGTCCAGAGGCACCTGGCCTCCCTCTCAGAGCCTCAGTGGCTGCACCCGTGCAACAGCATTAAGCCTGGCACCTGCCTTACCAAATACTCTCAAGGATCCAAAGAGGTAGTTTTCCCGCCTGGCACATAGTAAGTGCCCAAAACATGCCATCTTGGGGCAGCCACTTTGGGAAATAGTTCCACAGACAATTAAACATAGAGTTACTGTAGGACTCAGCGATTCTGCTGCCGGGTACGTGCCCGAGAAAACTAAAGACACATTCACACAAAAACCTGTGCAAGGATGTTCACAGCAGCATGATTCACAGCAGCCTAAATGTCCATTAACAGGTGAATGAATAGATGCAGTGTGGTCCATCCACACATGGGAACATCACTAAGCCATGAAAAGGAGTGAAGCACTGACACTCCTTACGACATGGATGGACCCGGAGAACACGATGCTCAGTGAGAGAAGCCAGGCATAAAAGGACACACGGTGTGTGATTCCACTGATGTGAAACGTCCAGAACAGATCTCTCTATATATTCCCAAACCACTGACTTGTACACTTTAAACAGGTGGACTTTATGGCGTGTAAATTGCTTTTTTTTTTTTTTTTGGCCGCGCCTTGCGGCTTCTGGGATGTGGGAGCTTAGTTCCCCCACCAGGGATTGAACCCAAGCCCTCGGCAGTGAGAGCGCGGAGTCCTAACCACTGGACCGCCAGGGAATTCCCTTAAGTTACTTTTTATAAGGTTGTTTAGAAACTCAAAAACCTCCCGGGGCTCTGAGCCATTCTTCCCCTGCTACCCAAGAGGGGAGGGGCCAAGATCACCGTCCAGCGCTACGCCCCCACCCCGGTGGGGAGGGGGTTTTAGAGACAGGAGAGGCGACCCTGACGGGGATCTGGGAGGCCGGACCAGACGCGCGTGCTACGCCCCTGGCCACCTCGCTGGGGCTGGCGCAGCTGGCATTCACGGAGCGCTCGCTGTCCGCCCGCCACCTGGCGTGGGCTGCACAGTAACTTTGTTCCCACGACAGCCACGTGGGTTGGGGGCCGTGTCCCCCTTTTGCAGAAAACCGGGCTTCGGATGCCTTGTTAGGCAGCGAGAAGAGCCGGGATTGGACCCTACGCCCACCCCTTGGGCTTCCAGGCCCGGCGCGGGGAGGATGATGTCGCGTCTTTACTAGTTCTGGTCCAGTCAACTTCGCTGCTCGGATGGTACCCGGACCCTCGCGTGCCCGGCCCCTTTAAGAGTGGCGTGGCTTCGCGGCAGGCGGGAGCCGGCCGGAAGTGCGCGTCACGGGCCTGTAGGATGGGTCCGCGCGCCAACCGGAAGCGGAAATGGCCACTGGGCCGCGGTTGAGGCTGAAGGCTTGGCGCCAGGTGAGGCGGCGGTCGCGCTGGGAGCTTCAGCGGGAAGCTGGGACCTGGGTGGAGACGGAGGCTGAACCCCCTGGCCCTGTGCTGTTCGGCCCTGGGAGGAGCGGGGCAGGACGGGCTTCCCCGGGAGCGGGGTTCCGGAGTGCGTGTAGGTTTCGCTGGGCGGCAGGAACGGCCCGTTCCACGCTCCCTTCTCCCACTTGCAGGGATGGGCTCCAAGGCCAAGAAGCGCGTGGTGCTGCCCACCCGCCCGGCGCCCCCCACGGTGGAGCAGATCCTGGAAGACGTGCGGGGGGCGCCCGCCGAGGACCTAGTCTTCACCGCCGTGGCCCGGGAAGGTAAGGGGAGCCCAGGTCGGGCAGGGGAGAGGCGGCCCAGAGACCCCAGCAGGAAGGGGCGGGGGAAGCGCCTGGCTGCCTTTAAGACATATTGGCAGAGTTAAGTAGTCAGGACGGAGACTGTCTGGCCCTACAGTGCCAAAAATACGTAGGTCTGGCCTTTTGCAGAAAACGTGTGTCCACCCGTTGTTCAGAAGGTTGGAAGCACATGAGTTGTAGGGTGAATTTTGTGTTCCACTCTGTGACGTTCGTGTATTCATTCAACAAACCTTCATTGAGAACCTCTTGTGGGCCAGGTTCTGGTCTAAGCACTGAGGTGGATAGGTGCTCAAAAAAGATGGAAGTGCCTGGGACTTCCCTGGCTGTCGAATGGTGAAGACTCGGCGCTTCCACTGCAGGCGCCACGGGTTCGCTTCCGGGTCGGGGAACTCAGATCCCTCCTGCTGCGCGGCGTGGCCAAGGGGGTGGGGAAGTGCGTGCCCTCGGGCCATTCTAGTGGGTAGAAACATTCAATATGTAAGGCTTGTGGGACGATAGAAAGTGAGAAACGCTTTGGGGCTTTGTTTTTTTGTTGCTGTTTGTTTGTTTTGGGTTTGTCTTTGTGTCTTTTTTTAAAGTTGAAGTATAGTTGATTTACAATGTTTTGTTAACTCCTGATGTACAGCAAAGGGACTCAGTTATACATACATATACATTCTTCTTCATATTCTTTCCCATTATGGTTTATCACAGGATATTGATTATGGTTCCCTGTGCTCTACAGTAGGACCTTGTTGTTTATACATTTTGTATATAATACTTTACATCTGCTAATCCCAAACTCCCAGTTCGTCCCTTCCTCGCCCTGCCTGCCTCCCCTTTGGCAAACACAGTTCTGTTCTCTATGTCTGTGAGTCTGTTTCTGTTTCGTAGATAAGCTCATTTGGGTTGTTTTTTTTCTTGTCTTTTTTTTTTTGGCCGTGCTGTTCCGGCATGTGGGATCTTAGTTCCCCGACCAGGGATCGAACCCATGCCCCCTGCAGTGGAAGTGTGGAGTCTTAACCACGGGGCCACCAGGGAAGTCCAATTTGGGTCATATTTTATTTTTTTTTATTTTTTAAATTTTAAAAATATTTATTGATTAACAAACATTTATTGAGTATATATGGTGTACTGCTATAAAGTGAATGGTGTTTTGTGGGTTTTTTTATTAATTTATTTTATTTTTGGCTGCACTGGGTCTCCGTTGCTGCACGCAGGCCTCTCTCTAGTTGCAGCAAGTGGGGGCCACTCCTCGCTGTGGTGCGCGGGCTTCTTGCTGAGGTGGCTTCTCTTGTTGCAGAGCATGAGCTCTAGAGCGCGGGCTCAGTAGTTGTGGTGCGCGGGCCCAGCCGCTCCACGGCGTGTGGGATCTTCCTGGACCAGGGCCCAAACCTGTGTCCCCTGCATTGGCAGGCGGATTCTTTTTTTTTTTGCGGTACGCGGGCCTCTCACTGTTGTGGCCTCTCCCGTTGCGGAGCACAGGCTCTAGACGCGCAGGCTCAGTGGCCATGGCTCACGGGCCTAGCCGCTCCGCAGCACGTGGGATCCTCCCGGACCAGGGCACGAACCCATGTCCCCTGCATCGGCAGGTGGACTCTCAACCACTGTGCCACCAGGGAAGCCCTGGGTCATGTTTTAGATTCCACATATAAGTGATATATAGTTTCTGTCCTTTTTTTTCTGACTTACTTCACTTAGTATGATAATCTCTAGGTCCATCCATGTTGCTGCAAATGGCATTATTTCATCCTTTTTATGGCTGAGTAGTATTCCAGTGTGTGTGTGTGTGTGTGTGTGTGTGTGTGTGTGTGTGTGTGTGTGTGTGTACACACACACACACACACGCCCATATCTTCTTTATCCATTCATCTGTTGATGGACATTTAGGTTGTTTCCATGTCTGGCTGTATGCCCAGGAGTGGGATTGCTGGATCATATGGTAGCTCTATTTTTAGTTTTTTGAGGAGCCTCCATAGTGTTTTCCACAGTGGCTACACCAACTTACATTCTCACCAACAGTGTAGGAGGATTCCCTCTTCTCCACACCCTCTCCAGCATTTATTGTTTGTAGACTTTTTTTTTTGGCTGCGTTGGGTCTTCATTGCTCTGCGCGGGCTTTCTCTAGTTGGGGCGAGCGGGGGCTATTCTTTGTTGCAGTGTGTGGCTTCTCACTGCAATGGCACGGGCTCTAGGCACACGGCTTCAGTAGTTGTGCCTTGCGGGCTCAGTACTTGTGGCACACGGGCTTAGCTGCTCCGCGGCATGTGGGATCTTCCCGGACCAGGGCTCAAACCCGTGTCCCCTGCATTGGCAGGCGGATTCTTAACGACTGCGCCACCAGGGAAGCCCCGTTTGTAGACTTTTTAATGATGGCCATTCTGACTGGTGTGACTTGATACCTCATTGTGGTTTTGATTTGCATTTCACTAATAATTAACAACGTTGAGCATCTTTTCATGTGCCTGTTGGCCATCTGTATGTCTTCTTTGAAGACATGTCTATTTAGGTCCCCTGCCCTTTTTTTTTTTTTTTTTTTTTTTTTTGCTGTACGCGGGCCTCTCACTGCTGCGGCCTCTCCCGTTGCGGAGCACAGGCTCCGGACACACAGGCTCCGCGGCCATGGCTCGCGGGCCCAGCCGCTCCGCGGCATGTGGGATCTTCCGGGATCGGGGCACGAACCCGTGTCCCCTGCATCGGCAGGCGGACTCTCAACCACTGCGCCACCAGGGAAGCCCCCCTGCCCATTTTTTGATTGGGCTGTTTTGTTTTTTTGATTTAGTTGTATGAACTGTTTGTATATTTTGGAGATTAAGCCTTTGTCAGTCGCATCATTTGCAAATATTTTCTCCCATTCCATAGGTTGACTTTTTCTTTGATGGTTTCCTTTGCTGTACAAAAGCTTGTGAGTTTGATGAGGCCCCATCTGTTTATTATTTATTATTTTATTTCTATTATTCATTTATTTATATATTTTTGTCTGCATTCGGTCTTTGTTGTGCCACATGGGATCTTCATTGAGGCACGCGGGCTTCTCTCTAGTGTGGTGCATGGGCTCCAGGGTGCGTGGGCTCTGTAGTTTGCGGCACATGAGCTCTAGTTGAGGCGCGCAAGCTCAGTAGTTTGCGGCATGTGGGATCTTAGTTCCCCCACCAGGGATCAAACCCTCATTCCCTGCATTGGAAGGCAGATTTTTTACCACTGGACCACCAGGGAAGTCCCAGTTTTGCTTTTATTTCTGTTGCTTTGGGAGACTGACCTAAGGAAATATTGGTACCATTTATGTAAGAGAATGTTTTGCCTGTGCTTTCTTCTCGAAGTTGTATCGTGTCATATCTTATATTTAAGTCTTTGAGCCATGTTGAGTTTATTTTGTGTATGGTGTGAAGGAGTGTTCTAACTTCACTGATTTACACGCGGCTGTGGGACAATTTTTTTTTTCTTAATAGTAAAAAAAAGAAAATTCCGTTCTTTGTTCCATGTGGCCACATTTCAAGGGCTCAGGAGCCCCTGGTGGCTTAGCTAGGCGTTTCCATCACTTGGAACGTCGTGTTGGACGGGGCAGCCCGAGGAACAGGAGCCGTATTTATCCCTGGCCCGCGGCTGGGTCTTCAGAGGCCACTTGAGCCGCAACTTAAGGATCCTGGGCCCAGTTCCCCCATGAGCAGTGCTGGGGCCACTCGAGGGCTAGGGGCTTCGCCTGCCGGCCTGTGTTCACATCTAGGGCTATACCTGGCCTCCGTGTGCACTGTCTGCCCTTTCCCACCTTGTTACTAAAGCAGATAAAGTGATTTTTAGTTAAATGCCAGCGTTTCTGGGCCTGTTTGTAGATAAGGGAACCAGGCAGAGCAGAGAGGACCTTGACATGTCTCCAGGTGGCCCTGAAACCTGTGCTTTTCCTGCCCTGGTCCCCCCGCCCCCCGCCACGCCC
This sequence comes from Mesoplodon densirostris, assembly GCF_025265405.1. Taxonomy (NCBI): domain Eukaryota; kingdom Metazoa; phylum Chordata; class Mammalia; order Artiodactyla; family Ziphiidae; genus Mesoplodon; species Mesoplodon densirostris. The sequence continues at coordinate 152,481,179 of NC_082663.1, forward strand.
TTTAGGAAGCGTGGTCATTGGGAAATGTGCGTCCATGCCCTCCTGGCCTCCTCTCACCTCCCTGATTGCTGAGAGCACAGGTGAGGCCGGCTGGCTCATGGTCAGGGCCAAGGCCCTTTCCAGGAGCTGGAGCCCACTCCCAGGTGGGGCCGAGGGACGGTGGAGTCTGGCCTTTACTGTGACCTGTCCCCTTCGGTCCACTGCTTTCTTTGGGGGGTAAACTGAGTCCCCTGTGTGGCCAGCAGGCAGTGATGCTGCCATGCCCTGTCCCCAGAGCCCCCAGCCCCCTCTGGGAGGGCCGAGGACACTGAGGCCCAGCAGGAGCAGCTCTACCAGCAGAGTCGGGTCTACGTGGCCACGAACCAGCGGCTGTGGCGTGCGGGCGCCCAGCTGAAGCAGCGGCGTGAGGAGCTGTGGCGGGCGCGCGAGGAGCTGGAGCAGGAGGTCAGCCACGTGGGCCAGGTGGCTCTGCCGGGTGCCGCGGCCACCACCTCCTTGGGCTGACCCGGCTCCCCGGGGCCTCGGGGCCTCCGCTCGACACCTGGCCCGGCGCACCTCACCTGACACCTGGCCCCTGGGTCCTGGAACCAGGGTCCAGGCTCTCTGTTCCGCGGCCTAGGCACGCCTGGCACCCAGAGACCCCGGGGGACACAGCCCACCCAGGGGGTGGGACTGCCTCAGCCAGGCACAGGCCGCTCCCCGAGGGTGAGGTCCAGGTTGTGCGCATGCCCCTCACCCTGAGGAGCCCCAACTGGACTTTCTGCGGGGCCCAGCCCCCGAGGGCCCTCCGTCCATCCTCCCTTCCTTCCTCTGGCGACCCTGCTTCACTGCCCCCGCCATCAGGCTGAACTGGTGGGACCCACCCTCTGCTTCTGCCTTCTCTGTGTGAACTGGGGGGCCCCAGGGGTCCCAGAAGAGGGCGGGGAGTTCAGTGTCCTCCCTGACACGTAGTGGCTAAGGTTATGTGAGGAGCTGTGGCCGCCCCAGGGCCCAGATCTGAGATGGGGCCTCGCGGTGGGTGCCACCCCTCAGGGCCCCCGGCACCCCGACCCAGGGCCTGGGTGCTCCCCCAGGGCACTTGTCCGTCCGTCAGCTGTGGGGTTCTGTCACACGGGGGCGCCATGAGAGGACGTGGTGGTCAGTCCACTGCCCCGGGCCATCACCCAGCTGCCCTCCTGTCCATGCACCTTCGTCTGCGGACAGGTGGGTGGTGGGGCAGGAGAGGATCTTGAAAAGGGCATCACCCTAAAACACCCATCCCATGAAGACCAGAGAAGCAGTAGGCCGGCGGGAGGTGGCCCCGGAGCCAGGCCCGTTGTGGGTGAGCCCGAGTCGCTCTGATGAAATCCCCGTGTGTAGCTGCCTGAACGGTGCCCCCATAGACTGCTCCTTTGCAGGGTCCCCAGAAGCTCAGGGCAGTGCTGGGACCCAGCACGCAGGGCCCTGACAAGGGAGACCCTGCGCATCCCAGGAAGAAAGAGTGTCTGCTTCACCCTCAGAGACCCCAAAACTGGAGACTTGACCTTAGAGGCTCCGGTGTCAAGAAAGTGCGGGCTTGTCTCTAGTGGCAGCAGTGGACGCCGGGCTGCCTCCTCCAGGGTGCGCTGGCTAACAGCGGGTCCTTGGGGTGAGCTGCTTCCCCTCTCCCTGCCCGGCCTGGCCTCCGGGTGGGGCCGCCTGTCTTTGGGGCACTGTCCACCCTCCGGATCACCCCCCCCCCCCCGGCAACAGGCAGAGACACTCCACTGACTCCTGCCGGGTGCCTCCCCCTGTGCCTGTTCTGAGCGCTCTCCCTGTACCCCCGGGTCACGCTGGGGCTCAGCCCTCGGGCGTCCCCTCGCGTCCTCGCGGTTGTGGGCAGCGAGGCTGTGCAGGCAGCACGTGGACCCCCACCCCGGCTTGTCCCCTCTGGAAACGGGCGCAGGCATTGTGGAGCGCAACTCAATAGCTGTTTATTAAAGGTGCATGTGAGACGCCTGGTTCCGCGGCCTCCTTCCGCCAGATGATGGCTTTACGGTTGGGGGGACGGGATGGGACAGGGCTGTACGTATTTACACATGTCCGGTGGCATTGCAGACCCAGGAGGGAGACGCAGGGTAGAGGGGGAGCCTAGACAGCTGGGCTCGGGCAGCAGCCGGCAGGGTGGCAGGGGTCAGGTGATGCACCAAATCCAGCACCCAGCTCGTGGTGTCCGTCTGCCCCTGGGCCGAGGTCTGGGAGTGGGTGCCCTGTGTCCCCTCAGCGGGTGGCCAGGCGGCATCCTGAGGGCTTCAGACTTTGGTCCTCCAGCTCCTGCCTCAGATGACTGTCCAGCAACCACCAGTGCCTTCCTCCAGGAAGCCCATCTTCTCAGTGCCCTGGGCCCCCATTGGCCTGCTGGGCTGGGTGATGAGGTGTGGCTGGCCCCGCTGCAGGGGTTGGAAAAGGCAGAGGTGGCCCTGACAGGATGGCCCCGGCCTGGGGAGAGAATGCCTGGGCCAGACAGAGGGCAGCGGGGGCGGCCGGGGAGGGTCCTCTGCCCCCAGTCATGGTGGCTGCGCTGCTTGCCTAGAGGTAGCTCTGGGAGTTCGCCCCACGGCCCACGTGGGGAGACAGGCACACAGTGGCCAGAGCGCCGCCCGGGTCTCCCAGTGCGGGGGGCTCCCACCCCGGCCCTCATGGCTGGGCGAACTGGGGTGGGTCCCCCTTTTCCAGGAGAGGCTGGCCTGTGGTGGGGGCGCAGCATCCTTCAGCCCCCATATCTGAGAAGGTGCTCGGAAGACCCCCCAGTCCCGCCCTTCTGGCTACTGACAGGGACTGGGGGCCGGGGGCGGCCGGTATCTGAGACGCGTCTGATCCTGATCCGCCTGGGGGCCCGGTTCCTGGCACCCTGCTCAGCCCCCGGCCTCCTCCGCTGCTGCCGGCTGGCCCTCCACAGGAGGGGCACATGGTGCAGCCCTTCCCGTGCGCTGCGTCCAGGCCCTCAGGCAGAGTCCTGGCGCCTGTCCTGCAGGACGGTGTGTCGGGTGTGAGGAAGAGGTTGCAGCGAGTCTGTGTGTCTCAGCGGCGGTACAGTGTCCGAGGGAGGGGAGGGACAGTCGGTGGCCCCCGGGGTGGAGATGGGGCCTCTCCAGCACCTCCTCTTGACTCAGCCCTGATCCCTCTCCTCTCAGAGAAGGGACGGACACCGGCACAGGGTCCCCGGCCCCAGGAGAAGCTCTGCAGGGCGACTGTGACTGCAGATCCGCGGGGCGGCAGCCCCAGAGCCGGGTTCTGCAGGGAGGCGGTGGGCGGCTCTTCGTGCAGGTGTGCCGGGGCTCCCCCTCCGCCTCCTCTGGGACCAGCTCCCTCAAGCACCTGTGGGCTCCAGGGCCCCCCGCCTCCGAGTCCCACAGCTGTGCTGGACCTCAGGGAGGAGGCCGTGCCCGCACGGAGCCCACAGATCCAGGGCTTCCCGCGTCGCAAAGGAGACTGAGATCGAAAAGGGAAAGGCCGGGGGCCGGGCGGGCGCCTCGCGGGACGTCCTCCCTTAGAGTGCAGTCCAGGCCCAGCGGCGGGGCGGTCAGCCGGGCCCCGGCCTCCCCTCGGTGCCCCGCCCGCCTCGGCCAGAGCCCTCGCTGCACGCCTGCCTCTCCTTGTTCCTTACGAGGTTGCGGGGGTGCTGTGTCCAGACCACCCCCGGCCAGTCCAGGGGTGCTCCAGGCTCCCTACGCTCGCCGTCTCGGGTGGGGCTGCCTTTCTGTGGGGCTCAACCACGCCCCTCCCCCGTGCCCCCCGCTGAGGCTGAACAGGCAGGCGAACCGGCTATGCCCTGGTGAACAAATTACTCAGCCTTGCCCGGAATTACAGGCTTCCTGCTGCGCCTGCTCTGCCACAGTTGCCTGCCGCTGCTCCCAGCTGGCAGGCTCCCGTCCCCCACGTCGGCGGGCGGGAACTGTCACCTCCCTACGGCTCCCCGGAGGGGAGGGGAGGGGGTGTGGTGCTGATGCTGGGCCCGGTGGGGTCAGGAGCCCAGGAGGGCACTGCCGAGGACAGCCCCAGCCAGGAGGGTGGTCTCCGCGTAGGGGCCAGGCTGGGACGGCGCCCTCGTGGGCGCCCCCTGGCGGGGACGCAAGGTCCACCCTGCAGCTCACTTTCCTTGCGGAGCCCCCTGGGCACGGAAGCAAGCGTCTACGCAGTGAGGGTGGGGCCCGTACGGGCAGGGCAGAGGCTCAGAGGGCGGGGGCCCGGGTGGGCAGGCGGGTGCTGGGACCACCCTCGGGGCCGCCAGACGGCCCTGGGCCGGGAGAGGACGTTCTGGAAGGCCAGTCCCGGCCACTATCCCAGGAGGCCGGTAGGGACAGGGGCGGGGGCTTTTTCCACGGCAGAGTCAGTGGTGGCTGCCACCATGGGGCTGGGCACGTAGTTGAAGGGGGGGACGCGGGCGGAGCGGCTGGGGGAACCGTGTCGGCTGGCGGGGACGAAGGGGCCGGGGGCGGGCGCCTTGGCGGGGCCCGGCCCGTCCACGTCGCTGCCGAGGAGAAGGGAGGGGGCGCCGCCGGTCGTGGCCTGTGGGGTTGCCCAGCTCTCCAGGCTCGGGGACGTGCTCGAGTTGGTCTTGGCAGCCGCGAAGTCCTCGGTCTGGACCACGGCGTCGCTGGTCTTGCGCTGCGGAGGGCCTGTGGGGCCGTCCTCCGGTGAGGAGCCCAACAGGGGCAGGGCGCGGGGGGGCAGTGTGCTCCGCAGGATGTGCGGGACGTCCTCGTCCCGGATGCGACGCCACGTGGTGCCCGGTGCGGCCTCCCCGGTGCTGCTGCGGGGCGTGTTGTCCGCCACAGGCCCAGGGGCGGGGGCGTCGGGCCCGCGGGCCACACTGATGTGAGGCAGGGAGGCGTGGCGCTTGACCGTCTCGGGCCGGGCGGCCGGCGTGCGGACCGGCAGGCGAGATGGGCTCTCAGAGCTGGTGCGCCGGGGCGGCCGCTCGCCCAGGCCGGGCCGGGCCGTGGGGGGCCGCTGGGGGGCGGGAGCCTGCCGGGGGGCCGCCCGCAGCTCATCACAGCGCGAGGAGCATAGGAAGACGGCGGGTAGCGCAGGCCGGCCGCGGCGGGGCAGGCCGGCCTGGGCAGCCGGGGTGGCGGCCTCGTCGGCGGACAGTTCAGTGCGTCGGCGGCGCAGCAGGCCCGGTGACTCCTTGATGAAGGTCAGCTGCCGCCGGAAACCGGAGCGGTCAGAGGCCTCGCTGCCGCTGGAGCGGGCGGAGGCCACACGCACCAGCCCTGGGCGGCCCCCTCGGGCCCTTGGATCTGGCTCTGGGGCTGCCCTGGCCAGGGGTGGCGGCCCCCGCCTAGTGGGCCTCTGCATGAAGGGGATCCGCACGGGCGACTTCTGTGTCTTGTGCTGCTTGGCCAGCAGGGCCCGAGCGGGAGTCTTGGTTGCGGGGGAGGCCCCGGGGCCGGGCAGGGGTCCTGCGGCCTGGGCGGCCAGGGGTGACCTCCTCGGCAGAGGCTGTGAGGCCGGGGAGGTCTGGGAGGAGCTCGATGAGGGGGTCTTGGCGAGGCGGGCGGGTGGCGTGGCGCTCCTCTGAGGGGGGCTCAGCGCTGCCAGCTCCGAGATCTTGCCGGGTCGGTGCAGGCTTCGAGACCGCTGCTGCCCCGGGCCGGGGATTTTGGCGGGGGCTGCTGGCTGCACTGGACTTCGGGCTCCTGTCTTTCTTGGCACACTGCGGGGCCCAGGGGCACCTTTGGGCTGGGCCCGGGTGGCTGAGCTGGGCATGTAGATCACCGTCCGTCCCCGGAGCACGGCTGGCACCCTGGACGCGGCCTTCTGAGTGCCACGTGGCTTCTCCAGGCCACCGCTGCGCTGGGCCAGAGCCCTGTCCCGTTTCTCTGGTTGCATGGCACTGCCCGCCTGGCCCTCTGCCCTTGGCCGTAGCCCCTTCCTGTGCAGGGGAGGTTGCAGGGTGGAGCCCACCGACCGCCCTGAGGCAAAGGACAGCACGGAGTCGGACTCGGAGGAGGCCTCGCAGGTGGCCGCTGCCGCTGCCTGGTGTAGCCACGTGACGATGGAGTTGGCCCCCTCCTGGATGGCGCGCCACTCGACGCTGTCCAGGTCTGAGGCGTGGTCCGAGCCCGCCGCCTCCTCACTGTGCTCCCGGGGCCCCTCTGCTGGCCTCTTCTCCTGCTGCACCGCTCTGGACTGGCGGCACCCTGGGCCAGACACCTGGGGCCGGCGCCTGGGCACGGCTGAGCCAGTGCAGCGCCGGAGCAGCTCTGCCTCGGCCCGCGGGCGGGGGGCGCCGTCCCGCCTGCCCCTGGGGCCTGGGTTCTTGGTGACCCCTGGCTCGCGGGCTCGGGGCCGGCTGTCCGCGTGCTCAAAGGGCTCAGGCTCGCTCAGGGAGCTGGCGGAGGAGCTCAGGGAGTAGCATGGTGGCGTCTCATCAGCGATGAAGCTGGGCTGGGTCCGGGTGGGCAGCGCAACCTTGGGCGCAGTGACCTTGGGCACAGCGACCTTGGGCGGTGCGACCTTGGGCACAGCCTGCACCTCCTTCCTGCCACCAGCCGGGAACTCCCTCTTCACCGCGCGGGGGATCGCAGATGCCCGCTGCGGGGGTACCACCACCGCTGCTGCGGACGGCTCCTCGTCTGAGTCGTTGCCGTAGAAGCAGTACACTGCCTCCTCGGTGGGCGTCGTGAGGCACAGAGACTGCAGGGCCCCTTCCCCACGCGCCCGGCCTGGGCGGGAGCTGTCCCTGTCCCTGCAGGCGCTCGGGGGCCGGCAGAGGGGCAGCTCCAGCCCTGCACGGCTCCTGCCAGCCCCGAGGGGCTGCTCTGTGCTCTGGGGCTGCTCTGTGCTCCGGCCCGTGCCCCCCGCCCTGTGCCAGTGCCCGGCGGGCTGCCTGGTGGGGGCGGCACGGCCCGCAGCCTTCTGCCCCTGCGCAGGCCCGCCGTCCCCTGGGGGTCCCTGCAGTGTCTCCTCACTGAGGGAGGTGGCGCTAGAGAAGGTGACCGGTGTGCCCTCGGCCGAATCGGTGCAGGACTCATCCTCCCGTGCCGGGGCGGGCACCAGCATATAGACAGGCACGGGCAGGGTGCGGTGGCCAGGCACCAGCGCCGAGGCCACCTTGCGGAGCCGGGCGGGCACGGACCCACCCAGGCACTCGCGCAGCAGCTCCAGGTCCCGGTCGGTGGATGTTGGCCCTTCGAGGCGGCCGCCAGCCTCATCCCGCCGGCGGTGCCCGGGGCCCACGCCTCCTGCACTGCTGCGCTCAGGGCAGGCCGGGGGCAGCAGCCGCAGCTCCACGTCCTTCTGCACGTAGAGCTCGTGCAGGGCCAGCGCGCTCAGGCTGGAAGCACACGAGAAGTTCTCGTCGGGCTTCTCCACGGTGAAGCGCACGCTGCCTGCGTCCAGCTCGGACGGCAGCCGGCAGCGTTCCCGGCAGTCGGCGATGTCCAGGAAGCGCTTCACGTAGCTCTCCCACTGCAGGCTGAACTGGGTGACCTCACGCTCACTCGGCGGCGCGGGGGCCGGTGGGGGCGTCTTGCTGCGGCTCGGTGGCATGGTCTGCCCAGGGCTGTCGGGCAGCTCGCTGGGGCTGACTGTACCACTGCCCAGCCCGCTGCACGGGTCGCTGGCGACAGAGCTGGCGATGGATGGGCTCTCGAAGCTGCCCAGTGAGCTGACCGAGCTGCAGCGGCTCAGCACCAGCGGCGTCTCCTGCACGCAGTTCTCAGACGAGCTGGATGGTGTGGCATCCTCCACCCCCAGGCCCCGGCCCCGCTGAGGCACCGGGATGGCCATGGGCAGGGAGGCGGCCCCCGGCCCCTGCCAGGCCCCGTCCAGCCCGGCCTCGCTGGGGCCGGCCTCCTCCAGCCCCTCCAGGGACAAGTCGCTGTCGTCCAGGTCCCCGGCCTCACTGGGCCCTGGGCGGCCAGCCGAGGACAGTGAGGACAGGGAGCTGCAGCGGGACAGGCAGAGGGGCGCCTTCTCTGCCGCCAGCTTCTCGGGCACCTTGCTCAGGTCCTCTACGGCCAGCCAGGCCTGTTTCCGGGCTCTGGGGGCCAGGGACCCTGCACCCGCTCTGGCGGTGCCCTCAAGCAGCGGCACATGCTGGTAGGTGGGTGACAGCTTGATGGTGCACACGCGGGCATCTGTGGCCGCGGTGTCCCGGGCCTTGGGCTCAACCTGGCCACTGGGCAGGTTGAGGTCAAGCCGGCTGGGCCGCGCCCGGCCGCACAGGGGTCCCTCGCAATGCTCGGCCAGCGCGGCCAGCGAGCAGGGCTGCGAGTGCTCACGGGGACAGTGCCCGTCGCTGATGCTGCCGCTGTTAAGACTGTCGTTGGAGAGGCTGGCGTGGGCTGCCTTGAGCCGCAGCAGCGGGTGAGCCCGGCCGCCGGTCTCTCGCCGCCCCGCCTCGGGCCCCCGGCAAGGGGAGCAGGAGTGCGCGCGGCCCTCCTGCGGGGCCTCCTGCCCAGGATCCCCAGAGCTGAGGCTGAAGCTGTCATCGGATGAGGTGTGCAGGGCTGAGATGTCCTCCACCAGCCGGTCGATGCGTGCCACTGCCAGTGCCAGCTTGGCCTTGGCCCTGGCTGCAACAGCTGCCTCCCCGCCGGCCTCCTTCTCGGACTCCAGGCCGCCCCGGTGGGCGGGCGGGGCGCGGGCCAGCGCCTGGCCCTGCAGGAAGGGGCTGCCCAGGAAGAGGGGCAGCACGGCGGGGCTGGCGGGCTCAGCAGTGGCGGCAGCAGCAGTGGCCAGGGAGGGTGCGTCGTCATCATCGAAGCAGCCTGAGTCGGAAGCGTAGTCCTGGGCCAGGCCGTCCAGGTGGCGCAGGGGCGGCAGCGGCTTCTTGGAGGCAGCCTCAGCCTCGGGCAGGCCCTGCTTCTCCAGGTGGTCGAGCGCCTGCGCCAGGTGCCGCGCGTCTAGCGCGGCCTCCAGCGCCCGCTGCTTGCGCACGTACAGGCTGGGCGCACAGGCGCCGGGGGAGACGGCGGTAGCCGCCGCCTGGTACTTGGCGGGCCGGTGGGCCAGCAGGTTGCGCAGGGCAGCGGCGCTGCCCATGGCGATCATCTTGTGCTTGGAGTGCACCAGGTTGCGCAGCATGCCCACAGCGCCCAGGTCCCACAGCAGCTCCTGGTCACCGGCGCTGCGGGCCGACAGGTTCCAGAGCGTGCCGCATGCGTTGCTCACGATGGTCAGGCTGTGCGACGTCAGGTGCTGCAGCAGCGTCTGCAGGCAGTTGTGGTCCCGCAGCACCTGCCTGCGGGGGCCCGAGGGGTGAGGAGGGGCGGGAGGGGTGCGTCAGGCCCCCTGCCCAGCCCGGACCCCAGCCCACCGGCCGCGTGCCCGCTGACAGGACCGTGGCCACGTGGGGCAAGTCAAAACAGAAGGTGCCCAGGTAACTTTGCATTTCAAAGGAAGGGATATATTTTTAGTAAAAGCATGTCCCAAATATTGAATGCACTGTACTTGTGTGAAAGCTTTCATTTATTAATGTCAACAAACTATTTATGAAACAATACTAATGTGTTAATATTATTTTTTAAAATGAAATTTCATTAAAACCATCTCATTTTATTTCTTTAATTTTTATTTTACATTGGAGTACAGCTGATTTACAGTGTTGCGTTACTTTCAGGTGTACAGCTAAGTGATTCAGTTATACATATACATATATCCGTTCCTTTTCAGATTCTTTTCCCATTTAGGTTATTACAGACTATTGATTGGAGTTCCCTGTGCTACACAGTAGGTCCTGTTGATTACCTATTTTATGTATAGTAGTGTATAGTATAACTCATTTTAGGGCACCTAAATCTTGTGATATTTGGGATATATATACTAAAGACAGATTTCTGTTTGCTTTTAAAAATACTAAGTATTGTTTCTTAATTATTGGCATTACTAGTAAATAAATGTTTTATTTTACATGGTAAGATCTTTAGCACAAGTATCTCCCATGCAACATTCGGGGATAGTGTTTTTAAAAGAAAACAAAAATCTAAGTATTGTTTGTTAATTATTAGTAAATTAATGTTTTATTTTAATTGATAAAGTCTTTAGCACAAGCATATCCCATGCAGTATTTAGGATATGCTTTTTAAAAGTTACGTGTTTTCATACATCTGAAGCATTATTTATTAGTAGTATTAATTAATTTTATTTTAATAAAGAATACATTTTTACTATTATTTATAAAATAATGCTTTTTTTTTTTTTTTTTTCCCTGCGGTACGCGCGCCTCTCACTGTTGTGGCCTCTCCCGTTGCGGAGCACAGGCTCTGGATGCGCAGGCTCAGCGGCCATGGCTCACAGGCCCAGCCACTCCGCGGCATGTGGGATCTCCCAGACTGGGGCACGAACCTGCATCCCCTGCATCGGCAGGCGGACTCTCAACCACTGCACCACCAGGGAAGCTCTGCATTTTTTTTTTTTCTTTGTTTTTTTTTCTTTTTGCGGTATGCGGGCCTCTCACTGTTGTGGCCTCTCCCGTTGCGGAGCACAGGCTCCGGACGCGCAGGCCCAGCGGCCACGGCTCACGGGCCCAGCCGCTCCGCGGCATATGGGATCCTCCCAGACCGGGGCACGAACCCGTATCCCCTGCATCGGCAGGCGGACTCTCAACCACTGCGCCACCAGGGAGGCCCTGCATTTTTATTTTTAATAAATTAATTTAAAATTCAGTATATCCCAAGCAATATTTGGGATATACTTATACTTTTTAATAGCTACGTATTTTCATACATTAGAAGTATTACTTATTATTAATGTTACCTAGTAGGTAATAAATATTTATGTTAATGAAGAATAAGCATTGTTTTATTTATTAATATTGCTTAGTGAATATTTTAATAAAGAACATAGGGCTTCCCTGGTGGCACAGTGGTTGAGAGTCCGCCTGCCGATGCAGGGGACACTGGTTCATGCCCCGGTCTGGGAAGATCCCACATGCCGCGGAGCGGCTGGGCCCGTGAGCCATGGCCGCTGAGCCTGAGCGTCCGGAGCCTGTGCTCCGCAACGGGAGAGGCCACAACAGTGAGAGGCCCATGTACCGCAAAAAAAAAAAAAAAAAAAAAAAAAAAAAAAAAAAAAAAAAGAACATATATTTATTATTATTTAGAAAGTTATGTATATTTTTACTAAGTTAACTTAGTACAAGTATATCATGTGCAGTGTTAGGGATGTATTTATACTAAAGATAGTACTTTTAAAGTAAACAGAAATCTAAATATTGTTTGTTATTAGCATTATTAATAAATTAATGTTTTATTTTAATTGGTAAAATCTTTAGTGCAAGTATATCCCATGCATTATTTGGGATATACTTATACTTTTTTTTTTTTTTTTTTTTTTGCGGTACGCGGGCCGCCTCTCACTGTTGTGGCCTCTTCCGTTGCGGAGCACAGGCTCTGGCTGCGCAGGCCCAGCAGCCATGGCTCACGGGCCCAGCCACTCGGCAGCATGTGGGATTTTCCCGGACCGGGGCACGAACTCGTCTCCCCTGCATCGGCAGGCGGACTCTCAACCACTGCGCCACCAGGGAAGCCCCTATACTTATACTTTTTAATGGTTATGTATTTTCATACATTAGAAGCATTACTTACTGTTAACGTTACCTAGTAAGAAGTTAATATTTATGTTAATGAAGAATAAGCATTGTTTACTACTTAGTGCATAATAGTTTGAAAAAGAACAAGCATTATTAATATGACTTAGAGGGCTTCCCTGGTGGCGCAGTGGTTGAGAGTCCGCCTGCCGATGCAGGGGACGCGGGTTCGTGCCCCGGTCTGGGAAGATCCCACACGCCGCAGAGCGGTTGGGCCCGTGAGCCGTGGCCGCTGAGCCTGCGCGTCCGGAGCCTGTGCTCTGCAACGGGAGAGGCCACAACAGTAAGAGGCCCGCGTACCGCAAAAAAAAAAAAAAAAAAAATATGACTTAGAATGCCACATATATTTTTACTAAGTTAATTTAAAATGTGGTATGAGTATATCCCAGGCAGTATTGGGGATGTATTTATACTAAAAACAGTCAGCGACCAGGGATGCATCGGGCCAACCCATTCGCAGGAGGACGAGGTGAGGCTCCCCGTGGTTCAGTGCAGAGGGGGAGCCGCCAGCCCCACGCCAGCTGCTCCCAGGCTCCACCCGCCCAGCACCCTCCCCTGCGCCCCCAGCTGACCTGTAGTCCTCACGGGTGGCGATGAGGCTGGACACGTTGCGCAGGATGCCGCCTCCACTTTCAATGATGGCCAGCGAGTTGCTCTGGCACTTGTAGGTCAGTGTGCTGACCAGGAAGCCCAGGGCACCGTCCACCTGGCAGATGGCGGCCTTGTTCTCCGTGCTGTGCGCTGAGAGGTTCCACAGGGCGCTGAGCACACTCTTCAGGGTGGACTCCTGGGCACGGGGCAGGAGCAGGAGGGGGTCAGCGGTGGGGGCCCCAGCCCCGCCCACCCCCGGGCCCTCTCCCTCGAGGCGCCAACACCAGGCACCCAAATGCTTCTTCGAGTAGAAGTCAAAAGTAACAAAACTAGTGGCTTCCCTGGTGGCACAGTGGTTGAGAGTCCGCCTGCCGATGCAGGGGACGCAGGTTCGTGCCCCGGTCCAAGGAGATCCCACATGCCGCGGAGCGGCTGGGCCCGTGAGCCATGGCCGCTGAGCCTGCGCGTCCGGAGCCTGTGCTCCGCAACGGGAGAGGCCACAGCAGTGAGAGGCCCGCGTACCACACACACACACAAAAGTAACACAACCGGCCACGGCAACATCTTTTGGGTTGGAAGACCCTGGCCTGGACCCGCTGCCAGGTGGCGGGTTGTCCGTCTGGCTTGACTTCCCCCCAAGGTGGCGAACTCACCACCTGCTGCCAGTGCCTCCCGGCCACGTGGCTGGCACTCCGCAGCCGTGGCCCCCACCACCCCGCCCGGTGCCCACCTTGGAGGCTCGCAGGACGCACTGCATCAGGGCCGTCATGCTGCCCACCTCCCTCAGCACCTTCTTGCTGTTGATGTCCGCTCTCCAGGACAGGTTGCGCAGGATGCTGGACACCACCTGGGCGAGTGCAGGGCAGGCCGTGTGGACCTGGGCCCGGCTTCCAGGGTGGCTCGCAGGCCCCACGACGGCAGGTGGCAGAGCCCAGGGGACGCCCCCCACCCCCGGCAGCACCGCAGCCCCCCGGGTACCTGGTGCAGCTCCTCACTCTCGGACGCCAGCTGGGCCACGATGGCCTCCATGCAGCCCCGGCGGGCGCACAGTGCAGCCTGTGGGGTGACACAGGAGTCATGCCATGGCGGGGGGGGGCACCTCCCACGTTGACTGAGCACCTACTATGTGCTAGAGCTCGAACCCCACCCCCCATCTTCACCACCACAGGGGAGGGAGAGCACACGCCCTGTTGCTCTGATGAGGACACAGGCTCAGGCAGGCGCAGACACCCTGTCCAGGCCCCGAGGCCTCCGCTCCACAGGCAGCAGCAGAGGGGTCAAGAGGATGGCGGCCTGGACCCCGGGCCTCAGTCTCCCCGCCTGTTCCCACCTCTCAGTGCTGCTTCGAGGCGGGGAGGAGGCCAGTGGGGCTTAGCCTGGGCAATGCTGGCCCGCCCGCCGGCCCACCCAGGCACCTTATTGGCAACGTCCCCGAAGGTTAGGTTGGTGAGGGTCATGCCGGCGTATCGGCGCAGAGCCAGGTTGAGAGGGTCCCGGGTCATCTTGTGCATCTCATAGTCGACCTGCAGTAATTCCGCCACAGCCTGCAGCCCACCTGTGCAGACACGGCAGGGCTGGGGGCAGGTGGGCCCCCCCCCCCGCCCACCTCCCAGCCTCTGCCCGCGCAGCTCACTCCACCTATACGCCCTCCCCTCCCTCCAATCTGCTCTCCTCGAGCCCACCTTTGAAGCCCAACTCTGAGAACACCTCCTCCAGGCAGCCTTCTGCCTGGCTGGCCCAGCCCCCTGGGTGGCCTGCGCCTTCACGCCCACCTCTTTTCTGCCCTCAGCCCCCAGTCACACTTCGTCCGGCTGCCGGGCCTTTGCACATGCTGTTCCCTCTGCCCGGGATGCTCTGTCCCACTGTTCGCCCAGTTTCCTGGGTCCCCTTCTGCTCAAGAGTGACTTACTCAGGGAAGCCCCCAACTCCCCAGATGAGAAGCTCCCGAACCATTAGCCAGCAAGCCGCTGAGGGCAAGGCTGGTGGCCGCCCCACTGCGTCCCCAGGACGGACTGGACGGCGTGTGCTCAGGAGCCACTGCTGATGGCCCACACACACGATTTTTTCCCTTTTTTTCTTTTTTAATTTTTTGGCCATGCCACGCAGCATGTGGGATCTTAGTTCCCCGACCAGGGATCAAACCCGCGGCCCCCGCAGTGGAAGCTCGGAATCCTAACCACTGTACCGCCAGGGAGGTTCCTGCACACACAGTTCTTTACTCACTAGGACAACTGGGTTCTCACTTTACAAAGAGTAAATGGTCGGGACTTCCCTGGTATCCAGTGGTTAAGACTCCGTGCTTCTAAAGCAAGGGGCGCCCGGGGTTCGATTCGTGGTCAGGGAACTAGATCCCACATGCTGCAACTAAAAGCCTGCATGCCCCAACTAAAAGATTCTGCATGGGGACTTACCTGGTGGTGCAGTGGTTAAGAATCCACCTGCCAGTGCAGGGGACACGGGTTCGAGCCCTGGTCTGGGAAGATCCCACATGCCGCGGAGCAACTAAGTCCATGTGCCACAACTACTGAGCCTGCACTCTACAGCCCACGAGCCACAACTACTGAGCCCATGTGCCACAACTACTGAAGCCCGCGCGCCTAGAGCCTGGGCTCCGCAACAAGAGAAGCCACCGCAATGAGAAGCCCGTGCACCACAACGAAGAGCACCCCCTGCTTGCTGCACTAGAGAAAGCCCGCGCGCAGCAACGAAGACCACAACGCAGCCAAAAAAAATTTTGTAGTTAAAAAAAAAAAAAAGATTCTGCATGCTGCAACTAAGACCTGGTGCAGCCAAATAAATATATATATATAAATATATATTTTAAAGAGTAAATGGTCAGCAGGAGCAGAAGGGAAAGAACCTGCAGGAACCCAAACACACGCAGCCCTTCCCCCTGGTTCAGCAACAGGATTGTCCTCAGGACCCGGGACCGATGAGGCAGTTTTCCTGAAGAGCACGCCAGTGGGGACCACCCTGGGGAAGGGGCTTAGCAACACAAACCTACAAACTTCCAAAGCGAACCTGTACGTGTGTGTGCACAGCAGCACGAGTCACAACAGGCAGAAGGTGGAAACAGCCTGAGTGTCCATCACCAGATGATGGAGAAACACACCGTGTCCCTCCACACACGGCGACGTCCCTCAGCCACGAAAAGGGGTGAAGCCCTGACCCTCGCTATCACATGGATGGACCCTGAGAACACGATGCTCAGTGAGAGAAGCCAGACACAGAGTGTGTCATTCCATTGATGGGAAATGTCCAGAACAGGCAGATCCACAGACACAGAGCATGGGTTCGTGGTTGCCAGGGGCTGGGGAGGGAGAGGGGGTGCTGAGTGGTTAATGGGGACAGAGTTTCAGTTTGGGAAGATAAGATTAAAAATGGTTAAGACAGTAAATTTTATGTTACATATAATTTACCACAGTTTAAAAAAATGTTGAGGGAATTCCCTGGCAGTCCAGTGGTTAGGACTCGGTGCTTCCACTGCTGAGGGCCCGGGTTCAATCCCTGATTGGGGAACTAAGGTCCCGTAAGCTCTGCAGCGTGGCCCAAAACAAAATTAAAATAAATTTAAAAAATGTTTAAATATGTAATTATAAGTTGGAGTGGGGAGCTTCCAAAGCCTTTTTGCTTCTTAATCTGGAAACTCCACTCCCGGGAACGCACACAAAGGAAAAAAATAACAATAGGGAAAAAGAGGTTGAACTGAACTGCGTGGGGCACTTTCACTGGATGAGCCACTCAGCTCATCATGCATCCCTTGCCTGACTGACAGACACCAGTGACATGCCAGCATTTTCATCTCAGGACCCCTGTACACGCTGAACATTTTTTCGAGGACCCCAAAGAGTTCACTTGGATTACAGCTCAATATTTATCATACTGCCACCAACAACTAAACAAACATCCCAATCGAAAAATGGGCAGAAGACCTAAATAGACATTTCTCCAAAGAAGACATACAGATGGCCAACAGGCACGTGAAAAGATGCTCGATGTCACTAATTCTTAGAGAACTGCAAATCAAAACTACAGTGAGCTACCACCTCACACCCGTCAGAATGGCCATCGTTAAAACATCTACAAATAACAAATGCTGGAGAGGGTGTGGAGAAAAGGGAACTCTCCTACACTGTTGGTGGGGATGTAAGTTGGTGCAGCCATTATGGAGAACAGTATGGAGGTTCCTTAAACAATTAAAAATAGAATTACCACATGATCCAGCAATCCCACTCCTGAGCATATACCCGGACAAAACTATAATTTGAAAAGATATATGCACCCCTGTGTTCATAGCAGCACCATTTACAATAGCCAAGACATGGAAGCAACCTAAATATCCATTGACAGGTGAATGGATAAAGAAAATGTGGGGCTTCCCTGGTGGCGCAGTGGTTGAGAGTCCGCCTGCCGATGCAGGGGACACGGGTTCGTGCCCCGGTCTGGGAAGATCCCACATGCCGCGGAGCGGCTGGGCCCGTGAGCCGTGGCCATTGGGCCTGCGCGTCCGGAGCCTATGCTCCGCAACGGGAAAGGCCACAACAGTGAGAGGCCCACATACCGCAAAAAAAAAAAAAAAAAAAAAAGAAAATGTGGTATATATAGATACAATGGAATATTACTCGGCCTTAAAAAAGAATGAAATAATGCCATTTGCAGCAACATGGATGAACCCAGAGATTATCATACTAAGTAAGTCAGACAAAGACAAATACCATATGATATCACTCATGTGGCATCTAAAATATGACACGAACTTATCTATAAAACAGAAACAGACTCATGGACACAGAGAACAGACTTATGGTTGCCAAGGGGGAGGGGTTTGGGGGAGGGATGGAGTGGGAAGCTGGGGTCAGCAGATGTAAGCCATTATAGACAGGATGGATAAACAACAAGGTCCTACTGCAGAGCACAGGGAACCATATTCAATATCCTGTGATAAACCATAATGGAAAAGAATATAAAAAAAGAATATATATAACGGCATCCCTTTACACCTGAAACTAACACAACATTGTAAATCAACTATACTTCAATAAACAAAAAATATTTACCACACTAGAAATGAAAACAGAAATCTTTTAACCCCAGAACGCACAGCCCAGCGGTCCTCAGAGTAGGAGTGCCTGGAAAACCCCTCTGAACACACATGCGCACGAAAGTGAAAAAGGTAGATCGCATCTTCGTGGAATTATCAACATAGCAGTGAGTGTGCAGGCCTCTTGGAAGGAGCTTGGTAACCTCCAGGCGTCCCTGGACCGGCTGGTGGAGGAAGGACTCCAGACCTGTGCCCTCTTGTAAAATGTCGGCCACTCCAGATGCGCCCCCGGAAAGGCTGCGCCTGGGCGCTCCCTCCCACCCCCCCATTGGGTTTCAAGCGCCCGAGTCTATGTGGCCGGACCACGTGAGACCCTACAGAACCTTTTGAGTGCTTTGACCATCTGCCGGGTGAGAAGTAGTGCCTCGTTTGGCTCTTGATATTTCCTTTCCCCATGTTTTGATTACTTTTATGCAGAAAAGATGCTGTAAGTACTCCCAAACCTAAAACCTCACAGGGTCGCTCCGCCTCGACCACCCAGTAGCTCCGATTCACCTTTTCTCCTGGCTTCCCGGCCTCTCCCGTTCTCTGAGCCCCAGGACCACTAGTGCCGAGAACCTGCCCTGCGCTGGGTGAGGCCCGGAGGCCGGCCAGATCGGGGGTAGCTCCAGCTCGCGGGGGTGGCGAGGGGCACTCACCCAGCTCGTTCATGGCGCGGCGGTATTCCTCGTCGAAGGACAGCTTCATCACGGCGCAGGTGGCCTGGCAGATCTGTGGCTCGATGGGGACCGGGGCTGTGGGCAAGGGGACCGGGTCAGAGCCCTTCCACTTAAGGAAATGTCGCCTGGTGGGTCCCCGCCCCTCCCTGCAGTCTCCACCCTGCAGACCTGCCAAGACCTGGAGCTTTACAAAGTGCTGCCTGCCAGGCGTGCGGGGTCACCCCCAGAGCGGCCCCTCTGAAGTGAACAAGGGTGGGGGAGCGCCTGCCTCACCCAGCCTGGTGCTTAGCGTCTGATACTAACTTTGCAGGCGGCCCCAACAGCTAGGAATCTCAAACTCTGCCCCCGCCTGTCGAGGGTTAACTACAATCGATCCGTTCAATCAACGACCATTTCTTGAGCATCCACCTTGTGGCTATCCCTTTGCCAGTGTGTCTTCACAGGTTCCCAGGAGGCCTCAGCCGGCGCGTGGCACAAAGCAGGTGCCCGGCAAAGGCCAGAGGCCGCTGTTACTGCCAGCGGTGCTGCCCTGGCACCCAGGGAGCCCAGGCTGCCGCCCAGCGCACAGAAGCTGCTCGCTCACTCACCGCCGCCAGCGCCGCCGCCCTCGGGCCCACCGTCCCGGGCCTGCAGCCAGTCCCAGCAGGTCTCACAGTAGGCACGGATCTGCTCGAGCACGTGCAGGACGCGCATTTCCTTGCGCGCCAGACCCTGGTCCGGCTGGGAGAAGACGATGTTGTGCAGCGCTGCGTTGGCGCGCATGCGCGCATCCTTGGCTCCCGGTGCCCCTGGGGTCCCGTTGCGACCCCCAGTCCCGGCCTCGGTGCCGTGCAGGATCTGCAGCAGCAGCGGCAGGCAGCCCGAGCGGCGCATGGCCACGCAGCTCTCAGGTGAGCTGGACATGGCGAGCAGCGTCCGTGCCGTGTCCTCCTGGTCACGCGTCGCCAGCATGGACAGCAGCCAGAAGACCACCTCCACCTGCGAGAGGCAGGAGATGTCAGGGTGGGGAGCCCCGCCTGGCTCACCTGGCCCCAGCCGGGCCCAGCTGCACTCCCCCTAAACGGATGGGAGTCCTATGACCTCAGCCCAGGAGAATCTCTTACTCACCCCACTACCCTCACCCTGCATCCTCCCGGGGAGCAACACACACACACACACACACACACACACACTCACACTCTCTCTCTCTCTCTCTCTCCCTCTCTCTCCCTCCCTCTCCCTCCCTCTCTCTCTCTCCCCAGAGATGCCCCCAGCCCATGACCATGCCAGGCTCCGCACCACAACCCAACCTCCCGACTCACTCCAACTCAGGGTGACCCTCACCTGGGGCTGCTTTATGGAGGCCTGGAGAGGGAGGGGCCTTCAAATGCAGCAGGGATGCAGGATCCACTTCCCTGTGTATCCCAACCCAGCCGGCCGCCACTGCCCCGACCCCGCCTCTCAGCATCCCCCACCCCCCGGACTTCCCTCACCTTGCTGTTGCCCGGCTGAGGGGCACCATCCTCAGGGTGCGTGGGGACCTCGGCTTCTGGGTCCTCATCCATCGGCATCGACTTCACTGCCAGCAAGGCCTGTGGGGAGAACGCCAGGCCTGCGGGTTCCGCCCAGGGGCACCCCAAAAAGCGCCCAGACGACGATGTGGCGGGGGCCGCAGACGGATTCCTGAACCCTGGGCAGGGCCTGGGGGTCCCCACTAGGGCTCTGACTCCGCTCCTCCTGGTACCTGGGGCTCGGTCTGTTGCACCCGGTCCTGCGCCGACAGCAATTCCTTGTCGATCTGCTCCAGGCGGGAAGCACGGATCTGCGTGGGAGAAAGGGCACACTGAGGAAATCCGACCCCGGCTCCGACTCCGCCCACACTCCCAATACGGCCCCGTCCCCAGTCCAAATCCTGCTCCACGCTGACCCCGCCCAGTCCCTGGTTTGGCCCCATCCATTGCCCAAACCCCACCCTGGGCTCTGACCACGCCTCCTCCTTGATATGGCCCACCCACTCTCGACCCCCCCCCCAAGTAGTCTGACTCCATCACTTCCTGGTCCCACCCAAGGCCCAACCCTCAAGCCCAGGCTCTGGCCCCGCCCACAACTTAAACCCCAAGCCATCCCTCCGGACCCACCTATTTTCTGACTTGGTGCCGCCATTTGACTGTCAACGCCCAAGTCTTGTTCAGACTCGGTTCCTCGCCCTGGTCACCCCGTCCCTATCGTTCTGGGACTCTGTCCTCTGAGCCGGGCTCTGCGCTAAGGCCCCTATGGCTCCGCTCACACCCAGCTCTAACTCTGGCTTCGCTTCCGGCGTCAGGCCCCACCCGCAGGAGTCTCTGTCCTCTGATTCGCCCGCAGGCATATAACCCCGCCCATTAATATCTGCGCTCTGATCCTCCCGCTGGTGCAGGGCTCCGCCCAGGCTCCGCCCCAGCCGCACCTGCGCCCGCTGCACCATCTCATCCGAGGTGCCGAAGCGCTCCTCCATCAGCGAGCGGATGTGCTGGGCTTCGAACTCCAGCTGCTGCCGGATCAGATCCATCTGCATCGAGAACTGCTGGGAGGGGCGGGCGGGCCTCGGTGAGTTGAGGGGGGGCGATACCCGGGCGAGGGCTGGGCCTCCGCTCCGCCCCCCGCCATGGGCGGGGCGGGCGGGGCACTGCAAAACCCCGGGCAGCTCCGCGCGCTCACCGTCTCCACGTGCGGGAGTTCGTCCAGGCGCTTGGATAGGCCCTGCAGCTGCGAGTAATACCAGAGCTTCTCCTTCTCCTCCTTCTCGATCTCATTCAACAGAAAACACCTGGAGGAGGGCCGGTCGGTGGATGCGGGCTCACAGAGCGGGAGCCGTTGCCATATGTGTTTGTTTACCCTGATTTTTGTAATCACTTGTGGGGTGCTTACTGGGTGCCAAGTTTGATAGGTAATGTGGCAAAGTCTCGCCCGTGGTGCCCCTGGCACTGGGGTGGGGATGGAGTGCAGAAATTACTTGAAAGTAAAAAAGGTTAACTCCTTTGTAAATTTTGGTCGTCGGAGAAAGGCTCTGAGGCTGTTCTAACACCTCTCGAACACCGGCTAATCTCCCTCTAGCCTACACAGGGCAAACTTCAGGCTCAGATTGCTCCAGGTGCAGTAGAGTCTCCCTCTTCACACCCTGTGAGGAGACCCTGCTATTCCCATTTTACAGAGCAGAAGTCTGAGGCTGGCAGGGGCTAGGGTTCTTGCTTGAGGTCAGACAGCAAAGCATGGACTTAACTCCAGGCTGCTCCAGAACTTCCCTGTCTGACCCCACACAACGCAGCTGAGCTGAGCTAGGCACCCAGACCCTGCCTCCTTCTGGCCTCAGGCCCAGGTTTCTTGGGCCGCAGCCCTTTCTCCACAAAGGCTGCCTTGAGTCTCTCTGGCTCCAGGCCTGACTGTGAGCCCTGGCACTGGACACAGCCCTGTCCCTGGTGACGCTTGTGTGTCTAGGACCCCTGGGGACGTCTCCCAGGAGCCTTCCCCTCTGCCAGGAACGCCACCCCCCTGCCCTTGTCCTCCAGCTGAGGTCAGTTAGGCCAGGAAAGGGGGCTGAGGCGCCACATGGGGATGGGGCAGGGAGCGGGCAGGGGGGCTCATGAGGTAGATGGAGCCTTGTGACCACTGCCTGTGACAAGGTTCCCCGCCATCTCACCGTTCCCGGTCCAGTTCCTCCAGCAGCTGGATGGTGGCCCGGCTCAGCTCCCCAAAGCTGTCCTTGGAGGGCCCAGAGCTGTGCACCGGGCTTCCCTCGGGGGTCCGGGCAGTAGGCTCGGGGACCAGAGCCGGGGGCTGGAACTTGAGGTTGTACAGGCTGGTGATGTCCATCTGCAGGGCTGGATGGGTGCAGAGGGAGAGGCTGACGTCAGCACGCCCCCTGCCCCCCCTCCTCCCAGCTCCCTCAGGAAGCGGACCAGGGTTGGCCCCAACGTGCAGGGGGTGGGTCCCCAGACCAGCCCCTCACCTTTCAGCTGCTCCAGCACCTCGGTCTGCCCCGAGGACACCAGCACGCGGGCCTCCTGCTCCAGCTTGCCCTGCAAGTGCTTCAGGACCTCCTGAACATGGAGGCCGGAAAGAGAGCGGTCGGTGGTCCAGCCCCCTGTGAGATGCCCCTGTCCTGCCTGCCCATCCCTGGGCGCAGCACCCTGGTGTTTGTCCCTGTGACCCGGGTCCACGTCCTCCGCCCAGCCTCCCCTCGCACCTTCATGCCCGACGTTTCTGTCTCCAGCTTGGACAAGTGGCTTGAGTTATCCCGAAGCTCCTGCCTCAGGTGACTGTTCTCGGCCTTCAAGGCCTCCACCTGCCGCACCAGCTGCTCGTAGGGTGCCACGGAGCTTGTCATCTTCAGCTCCTGCAGCGCCTGGGCCCACGGGAGAGAGGGATCATCCGAGGGTCTGGGTAGGGGGTGGCCCTCGACCTAAGTTCCAGCCCTGGGTTGGGTCTCAGGCAGGGGTGGCTGGCGTGGACTGCTGCAGGCGGGATGATGCTGGCCCAGGGAATCTGGGGGACAGACGGCCTGGCAGGTGGAGTGACGGACATAGGCAGGGACAACGGGAGACAGAGGGACAGAACTGTCGGAAAGGTGTGCAGACAGGCAGCTGAACTGACCAACAGACAAGACACAGACAGACACTGGCCCTCACTGTGGGGCTTTTAGACACACAGACGGACAGCCGGCTAGACAGATGGACAGCCAGACAGTTGAAACTGGCAGGGGGACTCACCAGCCCAATGCCACCAGGCTCAGAGACACACAGCCAGAGAGAGAGAGACAAACAGACAGATGGACGGACAGCCAAGACCCTCTCCTGAATGAGCACAGCCGCCCAGAGGCTGGGTGGACAGACTGCCAGCTGGCCCAGATGCTGGACAATAAGATCGCCGTGAAGGTTCTAAGAAAGCGATGGATGAGCTGATGGTGGCCCCAGCAGCTGGACAGCCAGCCAGCCAGACCCAAACCCACCATGGTCATCCTGGGGGTCTGCAGCCCGGACACCCCCTCCAGCAGCGGTTGGATCCGGAGTAGCTACCTGCTCGGTCCTGGTGCCCCTCCGGTCAGCCCTCTGTCTATCCCTAGAGCCTCTGGGGGCCCCTGCCCCCCCATCCCCTGGAGCTGCCACTGCCGCTTGCTCTCTGTGTGTCTGTCTGCCCTTCTTGCTACAGCCCAGCCTCCTCCCTCTGTCCGGCTAGCCGGTGTCTCCTCCCTGGCTTGCCTCCCTGGCTTGGCCCTCTTGACCGAGCCGTCCCACCACCCGCCCCTCTTTCCTCTTTGTTCCACTTCCCATCAGCCCTCACCCCCTCCCTCCGCCTTTGTCTGAGATGCACCAATGGCAGCCCATCCCCTCCGCCACCTCCTCCCTGGAGCCCCCTCCCCCTGCCCGCCTGAGCCCCCTCCCCAAATCAGTCAGCCGCCCCTACCCACAGGGGGGCACCTGCCCCTTTCCTCTCCCTCCACCACCGGGGCACACCCATTCCTTCACTCGCTCACTCATTCTCTCTCTCCTCCCCCCAGGAGCCCCCCACCCACTGTGGGCACAGCTGGGCCTGGAGTAGGGGTGGGGGGGCTCGGCCCCAAGGAGGAGTCAATCCATTCTAACCACTCAGAGGACCTACTGCGTGCCTGGCCTTGTCATCTGACACCTGGTCACAGTCCTGAGCCTTGAGCCTCAGGGATCACCATTCGACTGTTCCCAGAGAGAGAAACTGAGCCTGGGGGGATGCACCAGGCATGACTGGGACCCACACACTGCCCTGGAAGTGGTCACAAGTCCAGGCAGTGCTGGAAGCACACAAGCCCCGCCCCCGCTGCAGGCCTCGGTTTGCACACCTGAGGAATGGGGAGAACTCGGTCTACCAGGCTTGTCTTATGGGCCGACTAGAGTGCCAGGTGGGATGGTGGTCATGGAGCAGACAGGACAGTCCCATGGGTGACAGCGTGTCAGGTGGGGGAGGCTGGCGCCTGAGGACCACAGTCCCCCCTCTTACTCTGATACTGATCCTGCCCGAGGCTCAGTCGGGGGTCCCAGCTGGGGATCAGGACCCACTGGCGCTGCGACAAGATCCCTGGGGTCCGGCTGGGGCCCTGTGTCCTGGCTGAGGCCACCATGCCATGCCCAGCCAGGGGGAAGCACTAGTCCCGTGCATGCCCCTCCCACTCGGCAAACCCAGACCCCTCCTGGGGCCCTCACCCCAGGCTGCCCCCAAGGGGCTCTTCTGGAATGGCCCAGACTGAGCCTCAGACCTTTCACTCCCCCAACAGGAGTGACCCAGTGGTCACTCCTGCGTCCCCATCAGACTGAACTTGGTAGCAGGGCCATGCATCAGGCTCCCTCCTGTTCCAACCTGAGTCCCCAACACCACACTCCCACCAGCCCCTCAAGCTCTACCCAGCTGGCCCCTCCCAGGGCAGCCTCGCCAGCCTCTTCCCGGCCTCCCACGATCCCCTTTTCATGAACAGACAGAGGGAAAGTTGCAAGTTGGATTCCATTTCTCCCCTGCGCCAATGCCTCCACGGCTCCCCAGTGCCCTCAGCATAAGCTGTGAGCCCTCTGCATACAGCCCACATCACTGCCACCGGCAGCTCTCTTTCCCCCAGGCCATTCCACATGCAGTTCTCCTGCCCGGAGCACCTCTCCTAACTCCTGCCATCGTCACAAGGCCACCTCCTCCCTCCTGCCTGCCCCTCACCCACAGGCTGCCTCGGGGGACCGCATCCGAGATGTGTGCACCGATAGGAAAGCACCAATAGCTAGGGGTTTTGTCTGAATGACAGTGAGGGGCCGCACGTCCTCTAGTTAAGCTGCCACCCAGAGAGGTGCAGCACCATTCCCTAAGACACACAGTGGCTTGTCCGAAGACTCTGGGAGGTCTGGGTATTGAAACCTGTGAGTGGGTGTTTGCATGGGATCAACTGCAGCGACGCAGACGCCCACCTCCCTGGGACACAGTTTCTCCTCTGGCTCCGCCCTGAAGAAACGGAGGCTCCAGCCTGTGTGCTTACAGGCGCGGCAGAGAGAAAAGGACGGAGACTCCGGCAAGGCGGAGGCCGCACCCGCGTTGCCCCCCACCCAGGGAAGGCGCCCGCTTACTTTATCTCACTGGGGTTGGGCTGGCTGCGGTGCCGAGGGCCTGGGGGTTCCTCCCTCCGCGCAGCTACGCCGGCCCCGCCCAAGTTCCCAGTCCTTCGGGGCTGGGGCGGCCGCGGGGCGCGGGCTTCAGGGCTCCGGGGTTTCGGCGGGTTGGACGAGGACTCCGCGTTAGACAAAGCCCAGTCCGGGCCTCGCCAGGCGGCGCCGCCACTCCGGGCGCTGGGCGAGACCACCGCGAGCGGGGGAGGATGCAGGATGCAGGCGCGGCGGCCAATGGCGGCACGGGAAGATGGGCTGGTGCCATGGCAACAGCCAATGGTGGCCCGGGGCGGGGACCGCCGGCGGCTGCGGGGCTTCAGGCCTCCGAGCCTCCGAGCGGGTTTGGCGGGGGGTGTGTGTGTGTGTGTTTGTGTGTGTGCGTGTGTGTATGGGTGAATCCCCCTTAGGGAAGGGAGCCTCCCAATGACCATGACCTTGTGTCCTCCACTCCATTCCGGAGTGAAATGGCCTTTCAGAACCTGCAGTGGCTGGATCTGCATAATTTGAGTGTAAGCCATCCAGTCTTGGGTGTTACATCAGAACCTTAGGGTGGAGGGAGGGAAGCTCCAGGGGCGGGGCAGGAAGCCCCTCCCCACGGATCCGGCCTGGCCTGGATACGATGGGTCAGGGCAGGCCAGGGTTGGGGATCCAGCTGGACCACCCCGTCTAGCGTCCTGGCTGACATGGGGGGTGAGCTTGGGGATGGGTAGGCACGCTGGGGAGCACCTGGGACCCTACATCTCTCCCTGTCCCCCTGCCTGGCAGAGTGTCAGTGCCTCCGTGACTCCATGGCCCTTCCTACATTCTCTGAATCTCTGACTCTGTGTCTCTGTCCCATGTGGGACCCATAATTAACCCTCGCACAAGGGAAGCCAGAGGAGGGAGGGGGCTGGGCTCCCAGGAGTACCCGTCCCCAGCAGTCTCAGATCGTCAGTGGGTCCCCGGAGGCCACTTGAGGGTTTAACACCCAGAGGCCGAATCTGCAGCTGCAGCTCAGGCCGCCTGCTGCCCAAAGGACAAAAGAGACATGGGTTTGGGGCCTGCCTCTGTCTTCTCTTGGCTGGGGGGCCAGGGCGAGTCGTTCACCTGGAGACCCTCAGTTTCTCCCTCTGTAAAATGGGGAGGTGGCTGCAGCCTTTGTAAGGGCTGGTGCAGGGAAGGACAGGACAGGAGGGGCAGCCAAGGACACAAGGACCATGGCCACCATGGTGTCTTCTGTTGGGCCGGCTGCAGGAGGCCCCTTGTGTCCCACCCTGGGACAACAACGCTGGGGGCGCCGAAAGAACTTGGGCCTTGCGTGTTCCAGAGCCTCCGGAGCCAAACACAGCCGCCCCCAGCCTGTGGGGCCCGGGAGGGAGTGCAATGGGCAGAAGGGCTCTTTCCAGAGGCTGGGAAGGCTGCACTGAGAAGGGGACACCGGTGCTGGGCCTCTTCAGCATGAATCAGAGTTGGGCATGGGATCAAGGAGGGGAAAAGCATTCCAGGCTGAGGGAACAACACATACAATGCCTGGAACCAGGAGAGATCAGAGCCCACTCAATGCATATGGACTTCAGCGGTGGGGCTGGACCAGAGAACTGATGAGGCATTTAGAGCAGGAGGAGTCCTGGGGCTGAGCTGACCACGGGAGAGCAGGGCAGACTGGACAAAGCTGGAATGGGGGCGAGCCCAGGGCCGACTTCAGCTCCACCTGGACTCCCCTGCATGACCTGGGGCATGGCCTCAGTTTCCCATTTTGTTCACTGGAAGGTGGTTAGAGAATCCCTGCCCCAACCCCCATGGGACGAAGCCTCAGCTCCCCCATCCAGTCTTAGACGCCACTGCTCTCCAGGCCCCTCAGCCAGAACGTTAGAGCTGGCAGGGGGCTTGGAGGGTCCAATGGCCAGTCTTGTCCTCATACACAGGGGAAAACTGAGGCTCAGGGCAGGGAGCACGTTGCTTGAGTTCATGCGCAAGCCCCACCAGGCCCTCCCTGGGCGTTCCTCACCACTCTGGGTGGGGCTGGGGCCTGGAAGGTTGAGAGCACATGAGGGCTGAGACCCCAAGGCAAAATGCCCTTTGTCCCCAAGCCTCTGGAACATCACGTCCCTGACACCACCCCAAATCCTTGACCCTGTAAATCTTGGAGTCACAGCCAGAATGGGGCATCACTGTAAATTCTAGAAAGACAACAGCCTTCGGAACCCTCAGAGCTTCCCAGGACCCCAGGCCCAATCTCGGGGTGTCCAGGCCTAGTGCGGGGCCTCTTCCCAGTCTCCCTCCCTGGTATCGTCTGCTCCCTCTACCGCACAGGGCTCGATTCTCCCCATCCCCACCATAAAACAACGCACCCCGAGCCTGGCACACAGCCAGGTTCATTCTTGGGCCTTCTGAGCCTGACCCCGGGCATCTCTGCCCCCTTGATTCCCCCCCCTTCCCCACTGAGCCTCCGCCGTGTCAGGGGCTGGGGGCGGAACCAGGAGCGTCCCCCGACTCGGAGCTGGATGGGGGTGGGGGACAGGGGAGCAGGAAGGCAGCAGGTGGTCATGAGATCACAGAGACGGGCTCAGGCTGGGTGAATGGGCAGGGCCCTGACAGGTGAGGAGAGATGCCACTGGAGGTGGGGGAGGGGTGGGGCCGGCTGGTCCAGGCCGCCTTCCCGAATCCCGACCCGGGATGGGTCGCCAGACCACGGTTCTGGGCCTCAGTTTCCCGGGCGTGGAGTGGGCGGGCTGGAGGCCCCTTCAGCACCGCGGACAGCTCCCGCCGGCCTCTGGGCTGTGCCCTCTGCGGGCGCCTCCGCCCCGCCCTCAGGCTCCAGCCCAGCTCGAGGCGTGACCTTGGGCTCCCCGCTGCACCCTCCCAGCCTCAGTTTCTCTTAAAGAGGGGATATTATAGCCCCAGAATTCAGATTTCGGAGGCCAGCAAAGCGCTCGGGCCCGGTGGGATGGATATTACTATGAACATCCGCGTGGGCGAACATCTAAGTCAGCCCTACGCTCTGTGGCCAGAAGGGGAAACTGAGGCCTGGAAAGGTGTAGGGCGTGGCACGGTCCCCCACCCGCCTGCGCACGTCGGAGCCTCGGCAGAGCGACTCCCCGCCGCAGCGCCCCCGCCGCAGCCCTCCCGCCGCAGCCAGTCTTCTGGTCTGCGCAATGAGGAGGGGTCCGGGGGTCTGTCTCGGAGGCAGAAGGCTGGGCCCGGCGTGGCCGCGCCTGCGCAAACCCGGAGGGTGGGGGGGGGGTTGTGGCTGCGGCGCGGGGGAGGGGCTGCCAGCCCTGCGAACATCCTGAGGCGGTTTCCCTGGCAACGGTCTCCACAGCGACTGCGCGAGACCCCAGACCCTTGGCGATTCCCTGCGCGTGCACTTGCGCCTCCCGCTGCCGCGACCACCGTTCCCACGGTCCTCACCCCATTCCGGGCTGCGGCTCTCCCGCCCCAGCCGCGCCCACGGCCAGACCCCACGCCCCGCGGCCGGGACCCCCGCGCCCTACCTGGTCCCCGAAGAAGGCCGAGTGCAGCAGGCTCAGCAGCCCCAGGAGCCCCATGGAGCCGCGGCCGCCTCAATCAGTCTGCGCCCCGCCCCTCGGCCGCCTGGGGTGGGGGTGGGGGTGGGAGGGACGGGCCAGGAAGCCTGCGCCTGCGCGGAGCAAGGGAAGCGGGGGGTCACACGGCGGGGCAGGCGGGGACTCTAACGCGAAGGGGGCGAAAGACGGGGGAACTGGGGGGCCCGCCCGGGCGGGGGAAGGAAGTCTCGAGGGACTGAGGACTTGGGAGGGGCGGCGTGAGGAGATACCGAGTGAGGGAGATGGGGGCGGGGACCAGCGTGAGCGGAGGAGGGGGGAGGGGTGGGGGTCCAACGGGGTTGGGGAGCCCTAGAGAGGCGCGGGAGGGGTCCCTGGGGGCGGGGGAAGAGCAGGAAGGGGCTCTCACGGGAGCTGGAGAGGCGATCCGGTGTTGGGAAGTGGGCCCGGGGTAGGAGGGGTCCCCTGGAGGACGGAGATCTCGAAGGGACAGAGGGGGGCGCCGCCCTTCGGCCTCAGTCGGCTGCCCGCTTGGACAGTGTCCCCGCAGTGGCCGGGGCCGCGCGTTCCGTTCATTAGTCATTCAGCAAACGTTGGCTGCGCGCCTGCTGTTTGCCGGGCTCTGAACTGGGCGCTGGGCACGCGGGGGACTGGTGGGCGACACCACAAGTAAACCAACTTTCAGTCATTTACCGAACACTTATTAAACACCTACTGCGTGCTGGGCCTTATGCAGTGAATAGTCAAAACCCCTGCCCGTGGGAAGCTGACACTGGGGGGAGAGGGACCGATAGTCAACAGGAGAACATGTTGGCTAGAAGTGGGCGCTGAGGACGAAACAGCAGGGGAGGTGGGGGGCGTGGGGGGCTACTGGGAAGGGCACTTGAGTGGAGACCTGAGGGGTGACCCAAGAGAGAAGAGCATCCCGGCAGAATCAACCGCTAGCGCAAAGGGAGGGGGCAGGAGGTGAGGACGAGGAGGGAACTGGGCGGGTCAGGCCGTGCAGCGCCGGGGTACGGGGACGAGGGAGCCAGCCCCCAGGGTGGCGGGCAGAGCAGGGACGCGCCCCGCTCGCTGCTCACAAGCGCCCTCTGGCGGCTTCGGGGAGAACAGGCCGTGGGAGGTACAGGGAGACGAGGCGGGGTCCGGGGCGACTGAGGGCGTCCGGGACGGGTGGGGTGGGGGATGAGGAGGATGGGGTGGGGTGGGGAAGGACGGGGGAGGGGGGTGGAAAGGGACGGTGGGGGTGGCGGAGGGAGCGTTATCACGAGCTCTGCTAAGTCCTGGGGAGTAGAGAACAAGCGGCGAGAAAAAGGGGCGCTACTGTGGCCGGGATGGTGAGGGCCGGCCTCCGCAAGCAGGTGCCGGGAATCAGCGGGAAGGGCGTCCGGCGGAGAGCGGAGCCCGTGGGAAGGCTGGGAGGTGGGAACTGGTTGGGAGAGGCCGAGGAACAGCGGGGGGCGGGGCTTCCTGGGCCACGGCGGACCCTGGGGAGGTCCCAGGAGGATGACACGCATTCAATTGACGTCTAGGTGGGAGATGGTGGAGGGCTGGCCAGGGTGGTAGCAGTGGGGCGGTGGGAAGCGGCAGACCCAAGTTAGGTTCTGAAGCTAGCTGACCGACGGGGGTGGGAGAGGGGTGTAGAGCCCCGAGTCCCAGCGAGGGAGTTGCCTGAGATGGTGGAGATGGCGCGCAGGCATGGAGGGCCCAGGACAGATTCAGGAGGGACGGGACAAAGCAGCAGGAACGTAGCGCGGCCTGAAGGCGGAGCCCGGGCCGCCACCAGACAGAAGGGCTGGGCGGGGACGTCCGGGTTTACAAGGACTCCCGCCTCGCCCCCTGGACCGCCCCGACAGTGCTCTAAGATTCGGGCGCCACCTGGCGGCTACAGTGAGCGCCGCAGTCTGGATAAGACAAGGTGTTCGATACAATACTAATATGCCGTCTCCTAATCATACGTAATTATTATACAAACTGCAGAAAATTAAAGTGATGATCATTGCCACTCCTGCCCTAAGCCCACCCAGGTGACCTGTGGTGGCCAGGCTGGAAGCTTCCTGTGAAGGCTCAAAAGGTGACCCTGGTTATGGGGGGCCTGATGAGGGGTTACACCAATGCTGCTGTCCCAGGGAGTTAATAATTTTGACTCCGCAGGCCAGGAAAGCACCGGAACGAATATGAATGGGCATGTCTGTGTGCCAGCAACTTTATTTACAAACAGATGGCAATGTTTGCACACCCGGGCCAGCACCCATCCCCACTTCCACCAGCACCGCTCCACTCCACAAGATGGAGGGGCTCACACCCCTGGCACATGCATTTTGCTCCTGCAGGAAGGCCTAGCAGCTCCAAAGTTACGCACAGCTTTTTTTTGTACAGCTTTTCGTGCTCAGGGTCAAAAACCACCTCCCCACAAAGGGTCGGATTTGCCCAGGGCATTCCTCTCTCCTCTTCCAATCCAATGTAAAAAACATGTTTACTTCAGCAATTGCTTTATCTTTCCTTTTCCTTGTTTTTAAAATACATTTATTGATTTACTCATGGCTGTGTTGGTCTTTGTTGCTGCACGCGGGCTTTCTCTAGTTGCGGCTCATGGGCTTCTTTGCGGTGGCTTCTCTTGTTGCAGAGCACAGGCTCTAGGACTCCTGGGCTTCAGTAGTTGTGGCACACAGGCTTCAGTAGTTGTGGCTCATGGGCTCTAGAGCACAGGCTCAGTAGTTGTGGCACATGGGCTTAGCTGCTCGATGGCATGTGAGATCTTCCTGGACCAGGGCTTGAACCCGTGTCCCCTGCATTGGGGACACTGCACCACCAGGGAAGTCCTTTGTTTTAATTTTGGTTTTTTGGCTGCGTTGGGCCTTTGTTACTGCGCAGGCTTTCTCCAGTTGTGGCGAGCAGGGGTTACTCTTCGTTGCAGTGCGCGGGCTTCTCATTGTGGTAGCTTCTCTTGTTGCAGAGCACAGGCTCTAGGACTCCCGGGCTTCAGTAGTTGTGGCTCATGGGCTCTAGAGCGCAGGCTCAGTAGTTGTGGCACAGGGCTTAGTTGCTCCGCGGTATGTGGGATCCCCACCAGGGCTGTAACCGGTGTCCCCTGCATTGGCAGGCGGATTCTTAACCACTGCGCCACCAAGGGAAGCCCAATTGCTCTTTTAAATTATGGAATTTCCAAACAGGCAATTGAGGCCACAGTGGAGGGAGGCTACCTACTTCCTTTCTAGTTGTGGGGCCAGGCAGGCAGGTCCTGTTGTGACTGAAGTGAATCTGGTCCATGTTGCCCAGAGACCTTCCATGGCAGCCCTCACAAAGGCCTTTAAACTCACTGCGAGGCAGACAGCTAATCTCACCTGACACCCAAGCCTCACATGATGGATTCAAGTTTCTAGCTGGTTCTTCTGAAGCCCGATCAGGTTCAGGGGGCCATCCACAAGTGTGTCAGTGTTCTATCCACTGAATGGGCTGCCAGCCCCTCACTTCTCACCTTTGCCATCACCCAGGTGTCCTATCTAGTGTGCTGGACCCACGGGCTGCCTTCCCCACTCATCCTTCCCTCCTGCCAGGTGTAGGTCAGGCCCACCTGTCCTTTCTCAGTGCACAGACGCTCACGGTTTCTGCAGGGCTCTGGCTCCTGGCATGTGCATGTGTGTTAGGAACTAGAGGTCCTGCAGCATTTTGACGTCTGTCTGTTTATACATCAGCCCTGTTCCTAACAGGTTGCTCTCTTCTCCTTAAGGGTTTATAGGAGAATAAATGTTCCTCCATGAATCAGGGACACGAGACAGACTGCACAGAATCTAGTCTCAGCACTTGGGTCCTTCTGCGAAACTGGGCCAACCTGAGTGCTTAATCCTGTCCCGCAATCTGTCTCCTGTCTTCTCCACTCGAGATTACACACGTTGAATTGTGCTTCCTGTTCAATCTAACTCCAGATCAAGATATAATAGTACAAGCAAATTACGTTACAACTGAAAACCCAGAAAAAGAGCCCAGAGCAGCAGTCACGGCGGGAGAAGCTCCTTTCAACCATCTCCTCCCCGCCTCCATGGCTGGACTGTGGCCGCCCCTCACATTCTAAACTGAGGTGCAGACTTGGGTGCCTAAAGGCCACCTGCAGGACACCCCCCTGCTCCCCACTTTGGCTGATGGCAACTCCAGCCTTCCAGTAGCTCAGGCAAGAACCTGGGAGTCCCATCCACTTTCTTCCATATCCCACCAGCAAGTCGCAGGGACCCCTTAGGGCCTCACTGCTGCTTGGACAGTCACCGTGCCTGTCCATCCACTGGGGCATCTGCCATCTTTCCCATCGTGAAGGAAACAAGATCTGACCAGGAAGACTTAGGGAACACGGTGGAGACCGCACCCACAGGACACCCCAGGAAGGCTCAATCCAAGGCTCGGGGCCCTGGGGTTACTGTGGAAGGTTTTTGGAAGCCGATCAGGAGTGCAGGGAGAGCCAAGAAGAGGCACCGACGCAGGCAGCGCGGCCCCTGGACATCCGGGACTTAGCCCAGAGCCCAACCCACCCGTTCCCTAGCCTCAGCCTACCCGAGAGGGGCTGCATCCACAGCAGGAAACCCAGGGCCACACGCTGTCCAACAATGGCCCGTGACCCACCTGAGCCTCCAGGTTTTGTGACCAGGTGCAGCCCCGTTCCCTGGGGGGTGGACCGGAAGCACCACACGTGGAAAGGACTGGTCGCACTCAAGTCTCTACTTTTATTGGCCAGCAGGCTACTTAAGGGGGATGAAGCGGGAGGAGTGGGTGGCCCCAATGCCGGGCCGGCCGTGCTTCACAGGCTTGTAGGTGATGGAGAACTCGCCTAGGTAGTGGCCGATCATCTCAGGCTGAGGAGGAAGGGAGCAGAGTGGTCAGGCAGGCGTGGGTGGCCAGGCCCCGCCCACCCCGGCGCAGCACAGCCCACGCGCACCTTGATTTCCACCTGATTGAAAGTCTTGCCATTGTAGACGCCCACCATGCTGCCCACCATCTCGGGCAGGATGATCATGTCACGCAGGTGCGTCTTCACCACCTCGGGCTTCTCCATGGGCGGCGCCTCTTTCTTGGCCTTGCGCAGCCGCTTCAGCAGCGAGTGCTGCTTCCTCCGGAGGCCGCGGTTCAGCCGCCGCCGCTGCCGCGCGCTGTACAGCTGCATCAGCTGCTCACTGCAGGCAAAGCGCACAGAGCCTGAGACCCGGCTCACCCCCACCGCCCGCCCACTGACATTCCCGCTTCCCGTAGAGCCCCCAAAGCAACACTCGCAGCCCGGCCAGGGCCCACGGCACCTGTGCCGAATGTTCGGGATAAAGCCCTCCGGTTCAAGAACCGCCCCCCACCCCGTGCTGTCCACAAACGAGGAAGCCGAGACAGGGAAAGAGGTAGCTCAGGTGAGGCGGCGGAGCCGCCGAACTTCGCGGGCACACTGCTCTGCCCCGAAGGCCTCAAGAACCCAGGAGCGGGGCCACCCTGAGAAACCCACTGCCAACGAGGACCCTGTGCTGTGCCCCCAGGAAGCCGGCCCCTCCGAGCCAGACGCGCGTACATCTCCAGGAAAAAAGGCGTCCCTGGCTGTCCGCAAGCCTCCCTCCCCATCTGGGGGCCAGGGCGTCGCACCCACCCTGCCTAAAAGCTGCCAGCTCCTCCAGCCAAACCTTAGACCAGGGATCGGCAAACTCCCGCCCACGTACCAAATCCCAGCCTGCAGCTGCCCGATCTCAAAAGGCTCGCGAGCTAGGACAGCGTTTACATTTCCGAAGGGGCGAAAACACGTCCAAAGGAGACACGTAGAAATCCTCTTAAATTCCATCCTCAACGTCTCCACGTGGAGTTTTATCCGCACGCAGCCCCGCCCTCTCCTTTACACACGGTCTACGGCCGCGGCCGCAGGTCAGGCTGCGGCCCCAGCCCTCGGCATCCCCCCACCCCGCCGCCATCCCCTGCCCGGCCGCCACTTACTAGGACATGTCCAGCAGCTGGTCGAGGTCCACGCCGCGGTAGGTGAACTTGCGGAAGGTCCGCTTCTTCTTCTGCTCCACTTCCGCCTGCGCGGGCCGGGATACGGGTGAGAGGGACCCCGAGACCCACCTCCCAGCCGGCGGCGGCATCACCGGGCCCGCGGCTCCCGCCGAGAAACGTGCGGCCCTCCCGGGTACGGAAGCCCACGGGGACGTACCACCTAGGGCCCGTCCCGGGGCGGCCCGGGGCTACGGGGGCTCGGCTGGGACAAGCAGGCCGACACAGGCCTTCCCTGCCCCGGGTCATTCCGATACCCAGCAGGCCCGCCCCGCGGCCCCATGTCCGGCGGCGGTTCCGGAGGCCTGCAGGAGGCTGCCGCAGCGGCGCGGCCTGACCGCGGCCTCCACTGCGCGGCCAGAGCTCGGATGGCGCTGGATGGGCCCGGAACAGACACGGTAACCGTCACACTCACCATCTGGTCGGCTCTTCAGAAAAGATCGTCCTTTCTGCGCCTGCGCAGTTATCGCGAGGCCTCTCACGTGCCCCGCCCCCGGGCTGCGCGCGCGCTTCCGCTTTCCCAGCGGAGGACGCGCGCCCTCTGCTGTCCGGAGGCCAGAGCGCTGACTGCGAGGAATAAAGGAGCCTCTGCCAACCTTGGGTGCTCGGACCCCCAGGCTGGGGCTGGCCGCCTAGTATTTGGGAGCCCCTTCCTCAATTGGGGGACGTGGGACGCGTCGCCGCCCGTTTTGGAAACTCATATTCGTGCTCCGTAATCTCCATAATGAAATCCACATAAAAAAGTGTTTATGGATTGCCTGTTTGCAGTAAGCGCGCTGTCTGGGTTTGGGACTGGCCCTCCCCTAGAGAGCTCCCGACCCAGTGGGCGAGACAGACCCGTAAGAAACAAGGTCATACAGATATCTGAGCCAAAAGGAAACTCGGGGGGGTTGGGGCACTGCCTTTGCACAGATGGTCAGAAAAGGCTTCCCTGATAGGGACCAGCCAGCCTTTAACAGACGAACTTATATCAATATAAAGTAACAACTGCAACACTGCAGTGCTAGGTTTGCAACACATAAGCATGTAATATGTCTAACAAGAAGAGCAAGGATGGGCCGAGGGATGAGAGCTATATAGGAGTACGCTTTCAATAGTCACTGGAACAAGGTGTCCATCTGAAGGCGATTCTGGTACATTAAGATGTATGTGGTACATTGTGGCCCAGCAATTCCACTCCTGCATGCATACCCCGAAGAACTGAAAGCAAGGACTCCAACAGATTTGAACACCCATGTTCACAGCAGCATGATTCACAGTAGCCAAAAGGTGGAAACAACCCAAGTGTCCATCCATGAATGAGGGATAAACACAATGAGGTCCACCCACACAGTGAAATATAATTGAGCCTTAAAAAGGAAGGAAAATTTGACACATGCTACAATGTGGATGGACCTTGAGGGCATCAGTGAGAGAATCCAGACATAGGACAAAATACTGCATAATCCCACCCATGTGAGGTCCCCAGAGGACACGAATCCATAGAGGCAGGAAGTAGATGGTAGGGGTCAGGAGCTAGGAGGGGAGGATGGGGAGTTAAGAGTTTCAGTTTGGGAAGAGAAAGTTCTGGAGATGGATGGGGGGGATGGTTGCACAACAATGTGCATGTACTTAATGCCACTGAGCTGTGCACTAAAAAATAGTTTAAAATGGCCAATCTTGTATTTTTTTGTTTTTTTTTTTTTTGGCTGTGTGGCATGTGGATCTTAGTTCCCTGACCAGGGATCAAACCTGTGCCCCCTGCGGTGAAAGTGTGGTCTTAGTCACTGGACCACCAGGGAAGTCCCCTACCAATCTTTTATTTTGTCACAGTAAAAAGCAACCCAACAGATGTGTGTGGTAAACTATAGAACCCCTAAAAAACTCAAAAAGCACAATGAAAAAAATTAAAAGAATTAATTTTCTAGCTACACTAGAAAATAGTCACTGAATGCAAAAGAAAGCCGTAACAGAGGCATACAAGTACAAAAAGACGTGATACATAGAAAACAGTTAAACGTTTGGCAGGGGTAAGCCCCATGAATGGATCGAGGATGCAACCAGCCCTGCAGGGAGGCTGAGGTCCTGGAAGAGGGAGTGAATGTGCAAAGGCCCTGAGGTGGGAATGAGAAGATAAAACAAGAGAAAAGGCCAATGCCCTCCCCTCCCCCCAGCCACATAACTCCACCGCGCCTCACTCAGTTTGCCTTCACTCAGTTTGCATGGGGGGCACGAGGTGACTGTCTCCAGCCCCCTACCGACTAGGCTTGGCCAAGTGGCTTTGGGGGGAGCTGGGGCTGGCCTGGAGGGGACGAAGTCTGAGCCCTCCTCAGCCATTTCCACAACGGGGTGGGGTGGGGTGGGGTAGCCAATTAGGCTTCACGCGAAGGAGGGGACGTCCCTCCATGCCCCAGTGGGGTACAAGCACTGTGTTTGGGACTGCAGGAAGTGTCTATCAGGGTGTAAAGGTGCGAAGCGGGCTTGCCCAAGTTTACAGAGGCAAACGTGGTCCTGGGAGCTCCTGGCTGGCTGGAAGTCCCTTCAATGTTTGCACGGCACCCTTTGGCCAAGAGACTGTAATTTTGCAGAGAATTCATCTTGCTGATGTAAGGAGCTAATTTTTAACAATGCGACGACATGCAGTGGGGACTGGAGGGTGTGGGCATGAGGCCCCCCCGCTCTGCCTGACCCTGCTGCTTCTGTGAACCGGAGGGATGGGTGGAGGAGGGGTGCAGTCTTGGAGGGTCATCTTGGGTCTGGGGGAGAAGATGCCCGTTTCACTGGCTTTCTGGGCTGAGCCAAGCGTCCCTTCCCCCGCTAAGTGCACTGGGCTGGGGCTCACCGGCTATCTAGTTCACCGCATTTTCAAGCCTGGCACACTGGAGCTATCCAGGATTTATGTTCTGAAATCTTGATTGTCGTTTTTACGACAGGAACGGCTCCACCACTTCACGTGGCAGAGGGGACTCTGCAGGTGGGAACTCGTCCCACCCCGCCTCCCTGGCCCCCAGGTTCCCTCTGCTTCTCTGGGATCCTCCTTTGCTGGGACTCAAGCTGCTCCACTGCCCAGGCCTGGCCCTGCCTCTAGGGCCCTGTGAACAACAGCTGGGCCCCACCAAGTGCCCACCATGACGACCTTCAGCTCCCTGAGCTGCACCCCACTGGCCCTGAACTGGGGGTGTCGACAGCCCCCCCACCCATGTCCACGGCCAACTTCGTGGAAAGATGAGCGGCCTGCCCGAGGCCACAGTCCAGGTGTCACTCCCACAAGGGCGGGGGAAGCCTGGCCAGCCCCACCCGTGTGCAGACCTCTCTTCCTTGGAGCCTGGCAAGTGGCCTCTGAACCCTGGGACCCAGGGTCCCTCACAGTGCATCTGCAGCTCTGACCAGGCACCCCCCCAAGACCAGATCCCCCAAAGCCCCAGACCTGCCAAGGAGGGCCCGGGCTCCCCACACGGAAAGGGGCTCCTCCAAGCAGAGGGAATAACGGACACAGCGTGGGTTTCTAATCCAAACGCACTTTCTTTATTCAAACCGGTCAGCGGGGACGCCCTGAAGCCCCAAGCGCGGGAGATGGGCTGGCCCGGCCTCCTGGTACTTGACACCAGGGCGGACGCAGGCGAGCGCGGCCCCACGGCGCACCTGCAGACATGGTCAGGCACGCCAGTCGACAAAAGCAAAGAATAAACAAAAAACAAAACACACTCAGTAGATTTCTTCTTTAAGCTCCCAGAGTTTCTGGACCAACGAGTCCCAACCCTCAAAGCCAGGAGTGAGGGACTAAAAACGCCCCTCACCTCCACCAGTGCCGACAGAAACCCTGTTTTAAATTAAAAAATAAGCGAGTATACATTGTAGAAAATTTCTCTTAAAAATCTCACAATTTGTAAATGTATATTTTTTTCTTTAACATAAAAGTTTACAATATACGGTAAAATAAAGGCTCAGGAAAATAATTTCAAAAAAAAGGAAGAAAAAGAAACCTGAAGTTTTTTGAATTAAAGCTGAAGAATTTTTTTAACCCTGTTGTTGAACCAGTGACTTTTTTATTGAGCTGATGGGTTAGAGAAAGAATATGTTTAAAAACTTCGGTCCAGATGCCCACAGCCACCGCCAGAAGCCCCCCACGCTCCAGTTGGTATTTTCCCCAAGTTTGTGATTGTCACGAGTTCACAAGTTTGAATCCTGGCCTCAGCCGCCTGACATCCTCAAGGTGCTGCGGCTAGCGTCGGTAGGGGTGGAATCCTTGTACGTTGTGGTTCTGACCGCGTCCAAAGCCACTTCCGCCGGCAGGGGGACCCCCCGAGCCGGGCACCGAGGGGCCCCCGTAGGAGGGGGGCTGCTGGCTGGGGTCTGAGAAGCCCTGTCCGAAGCCCGCCAAGTCCTGTCCGTAACCTGCAGGGAAGGGCTCAGTGAGTTGGGACCACTTCCGCTCCCACTGGCACCCACAGCCAGGGCCCTGCGCGGGGCAAGGCGTGGACCCGGAGGGTGAGGGCCCACCTGGGAGCCTCGGCAGGACCCTGGGCAGCTGTCTTGCACAGAAAGAAAAGCAGCTCCAAGACCCCTCGGACCCCTCGTCTGTCCCGTCTGCTCTCAGCCCATTTCCCCACTCACTGCCCTGCCCTCACGGCTGGAGAGGCCCTTGATCCTGGAGACACAGATTATCTGGCCTGCCTTGGTGGACCACAGGCTTCTAGAAAGTTTGTCCTCGGGTGGAACACAGGGTGGACTCAGCACAGATTTCAGGATGGGAGGAAACGTGACAGGCCAGCCTGGGGTACAGGTACAGAGCTTGGCCCTGATGGTGCTGCCTGCACAGCCCGTCCAGGTCGGGCAGCCCCTCCTCCAAGCAGGAGCAGCCCCGCACCATGAGCAGCAGAGGGGGCCGTCCAGGGGCCCAGACGCCCACCGTGCTGCCCCGTGGAAGGAGAGCACGGGGCCAGCGGGGAGGTGGCCGGCCAAGATCCTCGCCCTGGCAAGGGCCCGTCCCCGAGGGCACCGCCGGGTCCACCCCCGCCCAGGATGGCAGAGGAGGCGACATCGTGGCCCGGGCGCAGGCAGTGGGGACCGTGGAGGAGGAGGCGCCACCTACCTAGGCCACATCACTGCTCAGCCTGACCATAAGAGTGTAAACAAAGTGAGGGCCGAAGCCTGGCGGCTCTGGAGAAGAGGTACCCAGGCCTGGCAAGAGACGAGACCAGGCTGACTGCCCCAGGCGGCCTCGGCAGAGGAGCAGGGGTGGGGAGGGGCACACGCGCTGTCGCTCGCACACCCCCACCGGGGGCCGGCGACCCCACACCCGCCACCGCCACCACGTCCTGCTCCGGGTGAGACGAGAACCCACATGCTCAGGAACCGCGGCCGGGCAAAGCCCCCAGGGGAACAAGAGCGTGCGATGTAGGAGTGCTGGGGGCGTCTGCTCAGCGCCAGCAGAGCCCCAGGCCCACCCTGTCCCCAAAGGAGCTCCTCTGATGGGTGCGGACCCTGGGCTTCCAGCATCTACCTGGCAAGCACCCTTGGGAACACACAATGCTGACATCGCACGGCCCTCACACCCGCCCTGTGCCCTATAAACCCAGACACCCAAGGCGGCAGGGCCCGCCGGGGCGCCCCCAGGCACAGGTCCCGGACGTCTGCCAGCCGCGGATGCTCCTCCGCGCCAGCGCCCTGGCCGAGACCCCAGAAACCAAGCGCCTGCTTCAGGCCCGCTCGAGCCTGGGTCTCTCGAGCTCTCCCCACCGCGCGTGGATGCGGGGAGCGAGGCACTCACCGTACTGGCTGTACGGGAAGTCGGGCTGCGCCGATGGTGGTTTGCTCATGTCCGGGGCGGCCTGAGACGGAGGCGGCGGGAAGGCCAGAGGTGCAGCCCCCGGAGTGGCCGGTGGCGGGGGGACCCCCGGGGGGGCGAACTGATCCGGTGGGGGAGGTGGAGGCCCGTAGCCAAAACCTGCAGGCAGACAGGAAAGACAGACACAGACGCAGTGTTCGCCCTCGGGGAGCCACCCAGACCACCTCCACCCAGCAGCCAGGCCTCGAGGACGCCCACAGGCCGGGCCCACAGCCAAGGAAACAACCCCCGCCGGGCAGAGCCCGACCAGCCGCTAGCCTGGCAGCACATGCCTAGCGGGGCGGGTCCGCTGCCCGGGTGGCCTTGGGAAAGCGGGAAGTCGTGAGCCGTCCATGAAGGGCGCTCCGCTCTTTCTTGTCAGAAATGAAACTGGCCGGGGGCTGGGCCAGGAGCAGGCGCCCCTCCTATAAGGGCACGCCGGTCATCAGGTGGCCCGCAGGCCCTGCCTTGTCTGGGCTACAGGGCTGCACTGCCCGGTCCCGGGTCCCTGGCCACAGGGGGCCGCTGAGCACGCCGCCCCAAGGACCACGAGGGAAGGAAGGCGGAAGACACTTCCCGCCAGCCGAACAACACACTGAAGTGGCTGCCTGTCGGCCCTACAGGACCAGGTGAGGCACTTCTCTTTCCCAATGGACACATGGTCACCACGTGTGGCCGCACCCGCTCTACGCACGGTGCTGGGGGATGGAAGGCCCGCGCCAGCCCTCCAGGGTCGCTGACCATCTGATGCCTCTTCAATTACAGCTGAGCACAGAGCAAGGGAATCAAGCCCCCTCAAGTGAAGTACGGAGAGCAGGTCCCGAGCGATTAAGGTGAGCAAGAGGTGGGGGAGGGGGGGTCTCTGTGCCCGAAAACTCCCAGGCCCCGGCACCCCCCAATAGGGCCCACGGCTACTTACTGAACTGCGGGGGCGCGCCATAGCCCTGGGGGAAGCCCTGGGGAGGGGGGAACCCTCCAGGAGGGGTGGACACAATGTAAGAGGTGAAGGGCGGGGGCGGCGGGGGGGCTCCTCTTCCCGCAGGGGGCGGTCCGTAGCCACCTGGAACACAGCAAGCAGGCTGAAGGCAGGCTGAGGGCGGGCAGAAGCCCCCAGCCCCACCCGCCAGTTTCACACCCTGTTCTCTCCATCTCCTCCCAACAGGGACTCACCAATCGCCTGTCCTGCTGGCACCCACATCCCTGCGGGGAAAACAGAGAGGAGTGGGTGCTGCGTCAGCGCCATGGCGTGGACTGGGGACCCCCCCCCACTACGGGACCTGGTGTCCTGACGCATCACGGGTGCAGGGGAGGCGTCAGAGGGGAGCCTTCCTTGGGTCGCATGGCCCCAGCTCTTCCAAGCAGCCCCTCGGTCAGGAGGGCGGGGATGCCCCCAGAGCAGGGACTCAGTGGCATGTGTGGGACTCAGGCTGGGAGGCAGGAAGCTAGGGCGGCCTCCGGCCAAGCGCTGCTTCTTGCCCTGCTTGTGGGTGTGAGGGCATCTGGTCTCACTAGATGGTTCCCTACAGCCGTGGCTTGTTTTGCAATAAAAACCATTCTAAAAGCCAGCCCTGGAGAGACCAGGAATAAAGCCTGGAGCCATGCAGAAATGAGTCTATGAGCTTGGGGGCGCCCGGTGCCCTTCCCTGGACAGTGTTCCTTCTCTGGGTTTCTAAAGGGAATGGAGGCTCCTGGACCCTGGCTCAGGGCCCCTGGCCACCCCAAGCCTCCCCTGCAAGCTGCCCGTAAAAGCTCTGCCAGCCCCACACGGAGGGCCCGCAGCCCAGGGAGCTAGAATAGACCCAAAGGGCTCAAGAGGCAGGACTCCATGCTTCCCCCCCGCTGGGTGGAAACGCCACTCTCCCTAAAGCCTCCGACCAGAGCTCGCGAGACAGTCAGGCCACGTCCATCTCCCACTCTGGCCTCATGGAACCTGCCCTTGGGGACACACCTCCGACCTCCACCGGAGGCACCAGCCCAGCACTCCCATTGCCCGCGGGCGGCAGACGGGACAGACCCACCCAGCCCTGGACAGAGAGGGGCCCTGGCGCAGGTTCTGGCCCCCACGGCGCGCACGTGTGCCAGTAGGCGCGTCCCAGCTGTGGATGGGCCCCTCGGGAGGGGCGCCAGCCTTACCTTGCGGGCCATACCCCTGCTGCCATGTGGGTGGGGGCTGACCTGCCCAGCCATTGGCGGCACTAGGCACGACCCGGCTGCCCCACTGGCTGGCCCCCGGCTGGCCCGGTGCTTGGCTTTTGCTGTCCCGTGGCTCGGCCCGTTTAACTTCCACCTAGACAAATTGAGCTCTGGTTTAGGGAGACGCTGAGAGCCTCATACCCCCTTCCCTTCAGACACACCCTCAGATAACTTACGACTACACTTAGCATCTTATTACGACTTAAAACTAAATACTTAACTATAAACCTTATTTAGGCCAGTAACTTTTTTTCTTTAAAAAGTTTTTAAAATTCTTTTGTCTAAAAAATGTTTCTCAGGTACAACAGATCCAACTGTAAGACACATGAAGCCCCACCCACTGCAGAGCAGGGCTGAGGGCCAAGAGTCCGCAGAGAGTTCTGTGCGTAACAGGGGCCTTTCAGTCAAGTTAAGGGGCAGTGTCAACCCAGGGTCACGCAGGCCAGGCTCGGGCCAACCATCACGGCCCTCCTCTTGGCCTCCCAGGCCGGTCGTGCAGACCCTCTCCAAAGCCCCCGCCCTGCCTGCACCCTTCAGCTCATACCTGAGAAACACAGTTGGTTTACTTAGGTTTTTTATTTAAAATGTCTAATGGAAGATAAAGACTTACCTTCCCCAGGCTAACGCTTAAAGAATCTCAATTAACTCAAAATAATGTCAGAGGGAATGGATGTGATAAGAGAATCTTACATTACATCTAACAAAAAAAGTAAACAAACATGCAATAAAATGGACATTTGAATCAGTAAGCAATCTTCATACTGTGTTAGGTCAGCAGCCCAGGACCCTTCCGCTTTTGGACGTGCCAGGAGCCACAGCACGTGGAGGGCGGGACAAGGGGACCGAGGTACCCATCCCACCAGGCCTAGCCCCGCCTACACAGCCTTTCCAATGTGGGCCGACTGACAACAAAGACCCCCCATTCCAGGGCTGCGTTAGCATTCTAGAATCCCCAGTTATTCTTGTTTGTAGGATAAATTTTAGCCAGGGGAGAGAGACAATGAATTCACTTGGAGTCGTCCTTGGGGCCTCACAGCCTGGTGCGCCAAGCATCCTGTATTCAGAATCCCATCAATTCTGCCTAAAGGCGTTCCTGGGAGAGAACAGACAGGCGGGGGACAGAGGCACAAAGACCCCACCTTCCAATGCCCCGAGGATGCTCCATGGACAGGAACAAAATCCCCAGTAGCTCAGGGCGGTGCGAAAGCAGGACCAGAGGACCCATTTCAAAGAACTCAAGTTAATGAGTCTGCACGCTTTCCTTAAGGGAATTTGGTTCCTGCTTACAAAGCAAAGCAGCCCTGTGACTTAAAAAGTATACATATTCTTTTAGTGTTCCTATTCTGCCCTTAGCTTTTAATTACAAGTGGGCCCCAGCCCTTCGAGACCCGGCCGGAGCTGGACTCTGCCCCTGGGAGCAGATCCGTGCACTGAGAGGGCCTCTCTGTCCCTGAAGGAGGACCTCACTTCTCCCCAGTTGTAAACGCCATAGGACCTTAAAACATGGGACACGGGCTCCTCTGAATGTGTGTTCATAACAGCACACACCCTTGGAATCTGCAAGCTAACCTTAAACTAGGAGCATCAATGAACGTCTCAAACTGAGAGCATGACTGTG
Organism: Mesoplodon densirostris; assembly: GCF_025265405.1. Taxonomy (NCBI): domain Eukaryota; kingdom Metazoa; phylum Chordata; class Mammalia; order Artiodactyla; family Ziphiidae; genus Mesoplodon; species Mesoplodon densirostris. The sequence goes on from NC_082663.1 coordinate 152,525,340, forward strand.
TCTCCTGCACAGTCAGGTTCGGGTGGAACTGAGTCAGCCGCCCATCTGTAAAGCGAGGGGGCGGGGGGGTACCCCTGGGGCCAGATCCCCTCCACGTCTCAGCCGACGCAGGGCTCTGGCAAAAGGGCTGGGCTCGCCGAGGGGACGAGGACAAGCCGAGGGCCTGGGAGGGGCGGCAGCCTGGCCGGCTGCACAGCCCCCCACCAGCTACTCAGGTGAGAGCCAAGTTCTCAGCAAGCTCAGGGCCGGACAATGAGGGGTCGGGCCACCTCCCGAGAGGCTCCCTCCGTGGCAGCAACACAGTATGAAGATGAAACAACCAGAGGTCACTTGACTGCATGGAGTTAAGAACTATCAGGAGCGTGTGGCCGGCACCGAGTTCACAGTAAGTGACCCAATTGGAAAACCAATCCTTCAGGATGTTTACGTTGCGTTCAGTTTTACACGGAACCTGTTCTCAAAGGTTCAAGGCCCGGCACTTTACGGGCCGGCGTGGGACGGGAGGGGAGGGGAGGGGACACACATCTGAAGGAGTGGTCACTGAAACCAAGCCTGAGGCAACCCGTGACTTCACTGGACGCCAGCCTGCCCGCCCCACCGGCCGCCCCCCAGGGGCTCCCAGAACCGGGTCCGACCCCCAGCTGGGGGTCCCGGGATGACTAGCCCGGCCCTCCTCCTGTCAAGGGATTTCCTCTCCAGTGAAATCCCTAGGTTGCCTAAGACTTAGTTTGGTCTTAAGGTAAAATAAAACTACAACTACACACTTTTTTGCCCATGATGTCGTGAAAATGCATGTTGACAGCCTGGTCCACTGATTGTTCGTCCTCGAAAGTAATAAATCCAAAACCTAGCCAACGACGAAGAGTGAATCAAGGTAGCAGGGTGTTGTGACACAAAACAGGATGATGAACAGTATTAGGGACGGGCCGAGGGATCGACCGAGGGTTTCAGCGAAGCAAGTGTGCAAGGCTGTGGGGCATGAGCACGTCTCAGCCCAAACGCCGCTTCCTCCACAGAGGTGACCTTGAAACCACCGGGGCGCATCTTAGCAGCAGCCCGGACAGCAGGGCGGTGAGGGCCCGGCTGGGGGCAGCCCCGAGTGTGTAGTGGGTGCGCTTCTGCTTTTCTGAAACCCAGGGTCCTCCCCCTCGGCTGGCAGTCGCTTTGCAGCTAGTGCTGACAGCAGCCGTACATTGTTCTAGCGCCTTAACAGAGGTACGTCTCTACCAGTTAGAGCCTCGCCAAGCTTGCCCAACGCTGTTGGGTAAGCCCGAGGAGTTCTGCCAAGGTAACGTACGTATGTATACAGGTGTCTATCTATACGTAGCTGCATAAATAAATACACAGAGATACAGGCCACAGTGGGTTCCAGCAGGTCAAACACTGCTGTCGGCAGCAAGAGCAAGAGGCACCATGTCATCAAAAGGACAATTTCAAAGGGAAAAACAATTTAGCGTTTCCCAAACACAAGAGAGTGCAGTATAAACGAAGTTTGCTGGTCTGGTGAGCGCGGCCGCCTGGCTAGCGTGGAGTGTCCAGCCCTCAGGCTGCTGCTCTGGCTCCCCAGGGCCCATCTGCGCTGAGCACTACAGACCCCCCACGGCAGCCAGCTGCCGGAAGACCCCGAACAACAAAGGACAGGCCAGGGGAAGGGCCAGGGCCCAGAAGGGGAGGAAGATGGGTTTGTGGGGAGGGGCACGGAGCACCGTGGGAGGTGGATGCATGGGGAGGGAGGTGGGGCCAGCGGCAGGGGAGGGAGTGCCCAGGAAGGAGCAGCTGCCTCCAGGCCTCTCAAGCTGAGCAAAGAAGGATGCAGGAGCACAGTCGTGCGGACCGCGTGGAAAGAGTCCTGGCAAAATTGTGGTGGGAGAAGGATGGAGGAGGGAAGGCAGCTCAGAACAGTGGGTGGCAGCCTCGCAGGGAGGCCCGTCCTCTCTGCACACGCACGTGCCTGAGCGTGACACACACGCACACAGAACCTGCGCACAGCATGGGGAGGAACCGTGAACAGACCGGAGGAGACGGGCCGCAGCGGCGGGCACGCGGGAGGGTGTGAGGGAGCAAAGGCAGCGGCTGGGGTGTGTGGGGACTGAGCCCCGGGGTGGGGACGGGGAGCCTCAGATACACCGAGGGACAGGGAGGGAGGGAGGGAGGGAGGGAGGGAGGCTTCGGATTAGACTCAGGAGGGAGAGAAAGTAGGGACGAGCTCTTGGGCCGCCCGCTGACCAACTGCTGGCTCTGGCACAGCTCCCGCCCTCCACCCGCCTAGCACTGGGGGCCGCGCAGGGACTCGCCAAGCCCTATGGCGGAGGAGGATGGCAGGAGCCACACGGGAATGGGGCCAAGGGGTGAGCCCCGAGTGCTCTCCCGCAGCCCCTCCTGCCCAGACCCCGCCCAAGCCGCCTGGCGCCCCACAGGCGGCCCACGGGTTGTCTAAGAGCAGCCTCGGGACCCCCGCGTCCCGAGGCGTCCCAAGATCGGAGGCAAATGGTGGAACACAACATGGGTGATGAACGGCATGTGAAAAAGTGAACGTTTTCTCCAAGTGCAGGAGTGTCTGAAGCCACAGGGCTCGCGGTCCTTAGAGTGCAAGAGGCGGTGAGTCGTGGGGAAGGAGCCCCGGGGCGGGGCTTCTAGGGACGCGTCTGTCTGTCAAGAGGCGACATCACCGCTGAGGAAGCGGAACAGAAACACACTGAAACTTCGTTTACACCCCACTGGAGCAAAGCCCGCTCCCTCCTCTGACTGCGGGACTGGCCTGTACCTGTGTGATATAATTTAGCACCTGGAGAAGAGAAATCTAAAGAGATATCGTTAATCACAAACAATTCACAGAGAGAAAAGGAAAAACAACTTACTTAACATTACTGTACTTTACTATGAAACACTTAAGTATGTCACTAAGCATGTACGTCTACATTAAAATTAAAACTAAGACTTAACAGCTTAATCGACATGAAGTGAGAATACGTTACTTAATCATGGAGGAAGAGGAGAATGAGGTTCAAATGGCAAACTATTCTCCAGCATGGCGGGCGCATGCTGCGGGCGGCGCCGGCCACGCTTGGATGCCTCGAGGGGCTGGGCAGGGGCTAGCTCACAAGGCCGGTCCAAAAGCAGTTCAGGAACCAAAACACAGAGGCAGGGACAAATAGCAGCAGCCAGGGGGGGAAAAAAAAAAAAAGGAAAGAAAAGAAAGAAAAACAAAGGGCACGGAAATTGGGCGCCCAGTGCCCCAGCCCCGCAAACCACAGTGGACGTGCAGGTGGCGGCTGGGGGAGGCTGGTGCGGGCACGCTGGGGCGGCTCCTTGCCCTCCTCCCACCCGCCCCGCCGACTTAGGGGAAAAAGAACAAGAAAAAAAGAAAAAAGCATGGGATGGATCAAGGGAACTCCACGTTCAAGCCGAGCTGGGGCAGACCTAGCCTGACGACATGAAATGAGACTCCTGACTTCGCCGGAGTGAACTTAAAACAGGAGATGGTTGTAATTGAGGAAGTTCACAATTTAAAAGAAAGACTAATCTTTCAGGACACCCTTAAAAACAGAAACCATGTTGAAATTCATGCCAAGTTGTAAAAACTTCAAAAGAACGAGCTAAAAAAAAAAAAAAAAAAAAAAAAGGTTGTACCGCCTGCCCTTGGGAAGCAGACAGGCTGGGGCTGCGTGGGAAGGGACTTCAGTCTCCAAACCACCCTCTCCTGAGGCAAGGCTCGCTACAACCACCACCTAATTGTGAGATAGTTTGCCATCTGAGGGGAAGGCCAGGGACAAACTCCATCTCTTTTACCTCGAGGCCTCTGCTTTTCCGCATCGTAGATCATGACCACTTCTGTGACCTGGAAGGGAGATGGGCGTCTGAGGGCCCAGGTCTGCAGGTGGCATGGGCACATCTGCCTATAACACTCCCGGCCCCCGCTGCCTGGGACTGGCTGTCGAGTGCAGGAAGTCCTGAGGCAAAAGGCCGGCTTCCTGGGTTCTGAGACCCACGGGTCCAAGAGCAGGCCGAGGGGTGGTCACGGGGCAGGGTGGGTGGCTGGTCACCAGGGGCCCAGGCCCCACGCTCCAATGGGGAGACGAGAGCCAGGACCTCCCACCCGGGATCAGAGTCCCCGGCCTGGCTGGGCCACCACGCTCCCCTCCTCGTCCGCTCCGCACAAGTTCCTGCCAGGCCCTGGGCACACACAGGCACCACCAGGCAAGCACGCTGCAGCCGGGGCATGCGTGGCCAGCGGAAGCCTGCGGGGACTTCGTGTCTCTGCTTTGGATGAGGGGACAGCCTCCCCGCCCACTGGCCCCCTAAGCCCTGCCTGTGTCCTGTCTGCCCCGCTAGAACTCAGCTCCCCAAAGTTTTTTAGCCTCTTCCAGAAAACAAACCCACCCGCCCCCCATCCTAGGGGAGGAGGCGGAAGCCTCACCGAAGCCCAGCCCCTTCGTCCTGACACCATCTAGCACTTTCTACCACGGTGGCTACAACCAACCCGAGGGCCTTCCAGGAGGTCAGTCTGCCCCATTTACAGTAAGTCCTCTCCTGGGATGATAACTAGCCATGCAGGGAATGGATGGGGCTTTGGTCTGCTTTGTGCCAGGCTCAGCCTCCCCAGGACACAGGGCTGTGCCACTCCCGCCCTGGCCGACCTGCTGCTGGCGCGGGGAGAACTCACCACTCCGAATTTCTTGAAGTATTCCCTGAGCTCTGTCTCACCACAATTGTGAGGAATTCCACCGACAAATATCTTATTTGATTTACTGTTATCACTCCTGGGTCCTTTCTGCTGTTTCAAGGAGGAGAAGATGGTTAGTTCACGTGCGGAAACTTCCTAACACTCCCCGCTGTTGTGCACGGTGTGGCCTCTGAAGGTCAGACCAGACACCCCAGGAGCCCAGTGAGTCCAGAAAACCACAATGGCCGCTGTATGAACGAACGCGTCCACCCACCGACAGAGGCTGGGGCGCCCCAAGCACGCCCACCCACGGCGCCTGCCAGCTCTGCGGTGTGGAACCCAGGGCTTTAGGGGAGGAGAACGAGTACCAGGGTGGCCTGCACAAACCAAACTGGCAGACCAGGCTCGCTTCCAGGAGCAGTGTGTAAGCTGGTGACGCACGGACGGTGGAAAGTTCTGGTAACTGAGGCTCAGTTGCCACCTCTTTCGCCTTCTGGCCCGGACCCCGCTCTCTGTGGACACCCTGCGCTGCCACCTCCTCCCACCCCCCAGACACCAGCAGCTGGGGACGCAGAGGCTGCACTTTTGGGCGTGGGGGCAGGGTGCCAGCGGCAGGGGCAGGCACAGAGGGGGGTACACACACGGCCGGCCTCCGCAGCCACAGGTTCTGCGTCCTTGGATTCGACCAACCGTGGATCAAAAATATTCGGAAAAAAAAATTCCACAAAGTTCCACAAAGCAAAACTTGAATTTGCCGCACGCCAGCCAACTATTTACACTGTATCAGGTATCGTGAGTCATCCAGAGATGGTTTAAAGTGCACAGGAGAACGTGCGTAGGTTACAGGCCATTTTACGTAAGTGACTTGAGCGTCTGTGGATTCTGGTCACCTCGGGGGTCCTGGAAGCAGTCCCCGCAGATCCTACCGAGGGACGGCTGTGTAGATCACTGATGCTGACCACTGATGAATCTGGGCAGTGTTTTATTTAGGTGTTCACTGTACCACTCTTTTTCTGTATTTGTTATTTCCTAACAGAAAGCGGGAAAAATACGCCCTTGGTCTGAGCCCCTGAAGGAAATGCAGGTGCCCGGGCCCCAGCCCCACACAGCCCCCAGGCCAGCCCGTCCAGCAGGGCTTTCCTCGAGGACAGGGTACTCTAGGTGACGGCTGGCCTGGCACCGGGGGCCACACGCGGCTCACAGAGTCCCAAGGTGGGTTCTGAACTCAGCAGGCCTCCTCCCTGGACGGAAGCAGTCAGCAGAGCGCTGAGCGGTGGTGGTGGGGGGTCGGCCAGGAGCAGTCGGCGCGGATACAACAGAAGGTTCCTAACGACAGATGGCTGTGAGCCGTCGTTCGCAAGGTAGACTAATAAGAAACTTCTCGGTTACAAGATAAAATACTTCCAACACTGAATGGACCCGAGCCGTTCTCAGCTGCTCAACCTCATGCCGGAAGCCCTCCTGTTGCTCAGTCTGAGTGAACAAGGACCCAGGTCAGAGACACGGCTCCCCTCGCATCAGCGGCTGCGGGACACCCAGCAGGAGGCCCCAGCCCTTACCCAGCCTTCCTTCGGCCGCGTCCTCTCTGGCTGCATCCCCCGAGGCGTACATGGCTTTGGGTCGATCTGTTGGAAGTTTCAAAGGAGCAGTGGTGAACAGGAGGCTTGTTTCCCCCAGAGAGAAGGTGTGAGCAGCAGGGCCAGGGGCACAGGGCCCATCAGGTGGCCCGGGCCGCATCCTGGCCCAGCGCCAGGTCTAAGCTCGGAGCCTTAACCCCTTCAAACCAACCCCGCAGGAAAGCAGTCCTTGACACACACACACCACAGCTCGGGCACAGAGGCATGCCCAGGAGCCACACACAACAAGACGGAAAGCTTTATTCGGGGACCGGCACTCACGTTTCGGCCATCGAGGGTGTGTGGTCTGCTGGCCAGCACTGTGCCCACGCAGTTTGGGTCTTTGAATTTGACGAACCCAAAGCCTCGAGACTGGTTCGTTGTCTTGTCTTTCATGATCACGCAGTCCACAACCTCTCCATACTGGGAAAAGTAGCTGCGCAGCGTCTCTGCTCAGAGATCGGGACACACGCACATGCACAGCAGGGCATTAGGCAGGTCACACACTCCCAGCCCGTCAGCCTGACCTGTAAAGTGTGCAACTAGGAACCTTTAAACTGGCTGATCCACTGACATGGGGGCAGCGGAGAGGGTGAAGGACGGGGCGCCAGGGAAGGGAAGGTGCACCCCATCTCCGCGGGAAGAAGAAAGGCCACAGCTAAGTAGGCAGAGCCAGCGGATCCCTAGCCCTCCTGGCTCCACCTCCACACGCCAACAGCCTCTGCCGTCAGAGCCGGCCACCCTCCCCGACTGTGACCATGACCATGAAGCATCAGGACGAGATCAAGTTCCAAAGCCCACGATCATTCATCTCTGCCCCCATCAACTCCTGATCAAGTGCCCCTTCCCAGAAACCAAGACAATAAATAAGTCAGGAATTAAAGACAATTCACACAATCCAAAGACCGAGGTCCATTCGCACCTACCTTGGGTGGTGCTCCAGTCAAGACCGCCCACAAAGAGCTTCCTGCAATGCAACAAGAAAACATTCAGGGTCAAGAGGGTTCTGCCCTGGGAACTCCCCGGTGATCCAGCGGTTAGGACTCGGCGCTCACTGCCGTGGCCTGGGTTCAAGCCCTAGTCGGGGAACTAAGATCCTGCAGGCTGCATGGCAGAGCGCCCCCCGCAAAAAAAGAGGGTTCTGCCCAAGGTGCCGACCATCTGGCCTACCCTAAGGCGGTAACCCGGGGCACAGCCATGGCCCAGCCTCATCAGTCAAAGGCATGAAAGAGGCCTCCAAGATCTGCCCACAGGGCGGGAGTGAGAGTTAGAATGTCCCAAGTCGCATGTACACGCTAACCTCAACCACAGTAAGAAAAGAGAGACCGACGGCACCCCCTACCGTGCCAGTTTGGGAGCAGGATCACGGGGCAGCTTCCCAACTGCTCAGCAAACACCAAAGGTTTCCAAGTCCAGAGCTGAGATGCCACGCAACAAACTCGGACGACAGCGGGGATGAGGGCTTTAGGACAAAGCTGGGATATGCGGCACGTGGTCACAAGTAAGGACCCACAAATCACTGGGGAGGTCCCTGGAGCTCAGACATGGCAGGGTGGCCCGGGCTGTCCTTTCGGACAGGTGCCCTAGAATGTTTGAGAGGAAAACTTCCGGTGGCCTCCCTGCCTAGTGTCCACATAGTCCCGGGGCGGGTCCAGAACCCAGGAGCCTTCCACTGCCTGCCACTCTCAGGCTGGCTGGGCATGAGTGAACGGAGAGGCGCCCTGTGCTGCAGGCTCCCAGCCCGATCCGGGGCAGGTGTGATAGGGTAGGCAGGGGACGGGGCTCTCCATCCCGCCTGCTGCCCCGCGGAAAGGAATGACACTGTCACCCATGGAATGGCACCCAGGCACTGTCCCCATCCACAGCCAACCCCCCCTTGCTTGGCTTGAAGACAAAACGGCCCCCCGAGGCTGAGCGCGCTGAGGGCCCGAGAACCGGCAGCCGGGATGCAAGAACAGACCCTTGCAGGGCAGTGGCCCGCACTCAGGGGTCCCTCCCACTGAGGCTTTCTGCCTGGGGGAGAGAAACTCAGTGTGGAAGAAACAATTTCCCCGCCCCAGACAGGTGGCCCCTGCCATCCTCAACATGTCCCCGTCCCCCCACACAGAGCGCGTTTCTGGATGGGGAGGCCAGCTCACACCTGGCCCTTGTGACCTTCCTGTCCTGTCCCCTATGCACCCCTGCGAGATCAGGCCAGGCTCCTCCTGCCTCCCAGAGAGGAGGGAGCAGAGCCCGCAGCTGTGCCCCAGGGCCTGGCACCCAGGCAGGCGATGACCGAAGGGCCCTGAGGCCGGCAATGGACCGCCTCTGTACCCAGGCCTTGGGCACAAGCACAAACGGGTTTGCTGTGGAAAAGCAGCTTGAAGAAACAAAGGACCTGGAGCATTCTCAAAAAACCTGAGACAAACGCCAACTCACTTAGAGGAATACCCACCTCTGTTTAGCCTGCATGTGATCAGAACAGGAAGGTTGTCAGCCAGTCCCTCCAAGCAACCCAACCCCCATGCCGCTGAAGAGGAAGGAACTGGTCTGACCAGTCCAGGTTCCAGCCCTCGTTTAAATTTCAAAATCAGACGTTAAGGGGAAAAGAGAGAGAAAGGCCATCACCTGTGCAAATTGACAAAACCGGAATCTGCCCTGTGGATTAGATGATGATATGGTGTTGATATGTGCTTCCTGATTTTATCACTGTGCTGTATTTAGAAAATGTTTCTGTTCTTGGAAAACAGGACACACAGGAGCGTCCAGAGGCGCACAGGGCTGGAACGTGGCACGGAAAGCACGCAGCGGGGCCGGCGTGAGGAGAAACTAGGAGGCAAAAGCTGCTCACCCATGAGAAGATGCCAGAAGCACAGCTGGCACAGGAGAGAGCTCTATGTGACCGGAGACCCCATGCCAGCGCTGTGCTGAGTGCTTCATATACTTCCTTTCCTCCTGCTCCCTGTCTGTAGATGGAAGGTTCCGGAAGGCCCAGGGAGACCTCGCTGACCCGCGGTGGCAGGGACTCGGGGGCTCTAGGCAGACTTGGCGCCATCGCTGGTATCGCAGCCAACACACCTGCACAGGGTGCCGGGCTCTGCCCACCCTGCCGCCGTCGGGGGGTGGCCCAGACAGACTTGCTTGGCACCAGACGACCTCAGGCCTTTCTGGGCGCTTACACACGACTCAGCAGATGAAGGGTCAGCTGACTCTGCATGGCAGCCTCTCTCCAGCCCTTCTCTGCTCTGAAGGGTGCCAGAGTCATCACTCAGCTGAAGCTGGAAACTGGGGGGCCCTCCCACAGACCCCGCCCCGCCCCAGGGGACCTCCTGGCTCTGTCACACCCCTCCATCCCTGGATACCCGAGAGGAGGTCTGCAGTCAGCGCTGGCTCCCGGGGCCTGCCCCCCGACTGCCAGGATGGGGTCGCTGCCTTCCTCCAGGAAGGGGTTCGGCACAAGTGACCGGGTGCTGGGGTCCGGGAAACACTCACCCTCTTCTGGCTGCTGAACGGAAACATGCTCTGGATGACTCCCCTGTTCTTGCTCTGGGTACTTTAGGGCAACTGTGTAGTATGTACACCAGAAAGTCAGGCTCCGGTGGCTTCCCCGGCCCAGGCTGCCCACGGCAGGCACCACAGGCCGCGCCCAGGAGGGCAGGGGGCCAAGGCCAGGACCCCTCACACGGTCCGGCAGGCGGCCCTCTCCTCGAGAGCCTGCATTCACGCCTTTCTGCAGCCAGGGAGCCACCCCACTTCCAGCCCTTCTGCTGTGACAGACTGGACACCCAAAAGACAGTGGTCGGGACAGGGGTCTCACCCCGCCGGCCGGGCTTCCCTCCGCCAGCCGGTGAGATGACCTCTCATAAACTATGGGGCCGCACAACACATGGAAAGCCTGGGCCGACCTTCGCTGAGCACGTCGGAGGCGCGCCAGCTCCCTAAAGATACCACAGCCCACCGACCCCCGCCGGCCGGAGCCCCCCAGATAGCGACCTCCGCCGAAACACAGCCGCGCTCACCTGCAGGGGTGCCCCCAATTCTAGCCTGGCCACCCTGGGAGTGACCTTGGCCGAGTCCCCTTACCCTTCTAAGCCTCGTGTGCTCTGCCAAGGGAGGGGTCAGAGCTGAAGCTACAGAGGTTCAGCACAGCCCAGGGCAGGGGTTGAGGAGGGGCCCCGCACAGAGGGCAGCAAGCCACCAGGTTCAGGTGCTGAGCCCACTGCAACGGCCAGAACCAGAAGGGAGTCAAGTGGAGCAGCCCCCAGCATCACAGCCAACTGTACAGGCGTCCAAAGAGCCCTGGGACACACGTCCTAACCCACGGGAGCGAGCGGCATGGACACACTGGGAACCAGGCCTCAAAGAGCAAATGCCCCCAAACAGGGGTCTCATCTGGACAATTCTGCCCCCAGGGGACACTGGACCACGTCTGGGGACATCTGTGGCTCCTGGCATAGAGGGGGTGGGGACCAGGGATGCTGTTCCACACCCTGCAGAGCCCAAGACAGCTCCAAAATGCAAGAGAGAAGCCCCAGAGAAAAGGCCCTCCACTCCCACACCTACAGGGCAGGAGACACCTCTTCCCCCACCACACAGCGGCCCCCCATAGGGCGCTCACGCCCACAGGCCTCAGGAAGCTCGGCCCTGCGTGCTCCCGGTCTACACCCACGGGGCCAGCCAGAGCTCAACGGAAGGCTCTCTGCGTTCAAAGCCTCCGCAAGTAACCATTCCAGAAAGAGCCGCGCCCATGAGGGACCCACAGGCTCCGCCCCAGGACCCCTCCGGTGCTAAGTCACCTGAGCCTTCATGTGCCCCGCCCCCCATCATCCACCTCCCGCGTTTCTGTCCTGAGCAGCCGTGCCCACGTCTCTCTCCAGAGACCCAGTGCTGCTTTCCCTCCCCTCCCCCAGGTCCCTCCTCGCCCTGGGACCCTCCCCTCCCCTCAGTCACATCCAAGGGTCCCTGTCTCACCAGCCCGGGGGAACACCAGCAGAACCACATCTGCCAGATAAACCCCCCCTCAAACTCCTCTCCGGCTCCATGACACGTCAGCCCCCAGAACCTCAGTCCGGGGACCCCTCTTTAAGGGGGACTCTCCAAGGCCACAGAGGAGACCGGGACACAACCCTGACCGCTCCCCAGCCCTCAGCAAGGTGAGCGCCTGTCCCACCAGGCGGCCCAGGAGGGAGGACATCTGCCCGTGGCACCCGGCTCCACGAGGCCACACGTGACACCTGCTGCTCCTATTGGGCCTCTGCCCTCAAGACCCGCCCCGGCTCCACTTGGGCCACTGTGACAACCAAGATGACAAAAACATGAACTAAAAGCAGTGGCCTCGCCAGCCCCTGTACAGTCCAGACGCGGGGAAGCTTTGCCTTCAAAGGCTCAAACTCAAAAGTGCAGATCCCCGATGGGGCGGCACCCCAGGCATCCACCCACTTCCTGAGGACGCAGGTACCGTCCAGACAGTGGATCCGCCCCTCTGGCCTGGGAGCCACTGGGCAGGGACTGACCAGACATCAAAGCGAAGGAGGTCTGAGGGGAGGGTGGGTGTAGTCAGCGATCCGTGAGACTGTCACATCCCCATAACATGGCTACCACTTCGTCTGAGCATGACGCGCGCTCCCACACGGTGACCACCCCAAGTGGACAACGGTGGTCCCACCCACGGGAAACTCCAAGAGGGCCCATCATCAGGGAGCCAGATGGGGTCACAAGCACTGAACTAGAACAGCCACACAGATTAAGGAAGTCAAGGTGGACCCGGACTTCCCACAGCAAACGAAAACAAGGCTCCCACAGAAAACAGAAACTGACCAATGTTTTGGGGCAAAGCAATAAAGTTTCTGGAACACCTGACATCTACAACTTTAGAACTCAAGTAACCTGGGTGCATTCACCAGGGTGGCGAGGGGAACGCAGCCAGGCAGGTCCCTGATCCCGATCCTGGTTCTGCTACTTGCTCTGCGGCCTCCCCAAGCTGCCTATGGGTCTGGCGTGGGTCTGCGGTGCAGAGGGTGGGACCCTCCAGACCCAGCCTTGGATCCTGGCTCCACCCTCTCCCAGGGGTTGGTACAAGCTGTAGGGGTGAACCACCAGGGACCCCTGTCTGGCCGTCTCCTCGAGGGCACACCGAGGGGCAGGCCTCTTGGATCTGGAAGCTCCCTGCCTTCCCAGGCGAGAGGAAAGGCAGCCCAGGCCTAAAGAAGTCAGCCTCTTGGCCGCGGAAGGCTTGGCTGTCAGGAAAAGAGGCCCATGTGGCTGTGGAAGACCTGCTGCCGCTCCCTCAGGTCCTGCCCCTTTCGCCGCAACTTTCTTTTTACCCACATCCTAGTTTCCCAGCGGAAGCGCTGCAACTTTTCACTTACCCGACACACAGCTCAGGCTTCCAGTGCCTGTACGTCTTTCCTAAACAAAGCAGGCTAGGAGCTACACGCCTTCTTTCTGGTCCTCTAAACGCTGTGGGGTTCTGGAAGGGGGAGCCCACAAAACACACTTTATGTCCTACGGTGTAACGTGCTGCTGGAACCTGGCGGGGGCTCAGTGAGGCCAGCCACCCACCAGCCAACAATGACTTACTCACCAAATCAAGCGTTTTGTAAACACCACATCTGTTCAAAGCTAAGCGCACGGAGAAATGTACACAAGGCCACGGAAACCCAGCCCAGGCTGTTTTGCCATCTCCGCAAAAAGAACTTAACTGTAAAATTACGCTGATGCTGTAGAAACCAGTCTCTGCAAAGAAAACTAGACCAAACCCCTAGACTAGGGCAGAATGGGATTTCCTAGCTCCTCTGGGATCACTCTCCTCTCCAGCTCATTTAGCATTAGGCAAGACTATAATTAAAAGGGAAACTTAGCTATAACAAACCTTCTCTCACCAATAGTTGCACCAAGGAGAAAGACCTCAGGAGCAAGCCTGTCTGTCCACCGCCCAAGTTTCTCTTTCTCTTTATCTTAAACCCGCCCATGGGGGTTAGGTGGGGGCTGAGCAGGAAGGGGCTCCAGCAACATAAAAACAACAGTTGCAGACACCCCATCAGGTGGCGCGGAGGCGCTGAGATGGTGGACACTGCGGGGTGCGCTGCTTGCAGACCGGGGACGGCCCCCCATGACCTTGGCCCTCGGGCCTTCGGTTTGCGAAACTACACTTGGGAAGAGAGTAGATGGCGGAGTGGGCACTCGCTGAGTCCCGGGTGGGAGAAGCTGGGCGGCGGCAGAACTGGAACCCCCCCCCACGACCGGGCCGCCACGTGCGCTGACCCGCCAAGTTCGTGCACGGGCTGGGGGCTCCCTGGACCCCACAGGTTCCTGTTCGAGATCCCCGAAGAAAAGCACGAGCACAGGGACGGTTCCGCACCCCCCCCCCGCCCAGCGAGAAATCCAGGCGTGGGGGCAGACAGGGTGCCCCGGACCCCCCCCAACCCCGGGTTCCCGATCGAGAGTCTCCCTGCGGTAAACTCCGGTTCGGCGGCGGGGTCTCCCCCAGGCAGGTAACAACAGGAACCCCAGGAACCCCCAGTTGAGGCTCGGGGTTCCTGGCCAGGAAGCGGCGGGGCGCCCGGACCTCCAGGACTCCCCGGAACCCCCGATGGAGGTTCGGGGTCCCCTACCACGAGGCGGTGGGACACCCGGACCCCCAGGACTCCCCGGATCCCCCGGTTGAGGTTCGGGGTCCCTGGCCACGAGGCGACGAGGCGCCCGGACCCACAGAACTCCCCGGACCCCCGGTTCCCGCTCGGGGTCCCCGGCCACGAGGCGGCGGGGCGTCCGGACCCCCAGGTCCCCCCAGGGGCCCCCGGCCCGTCGCGCCCCCAGGCTCCCGGCCGCCGGCTCGGCACGGCCCCGCGGCGTGACCTTGACGGGCCGGGCGGGTCTGGGCGGGGGCCGGCCGAGGCGGCGGCGCGGGCCGGCGCGTCCTCACCCGATCTCGTCGGCGCCCGAGTTGTTCATGGCGGCGGCGGCGGCGAAGGCGCTCGGCGTCCGGGCCCCCTGGCTCGCTCCCGCCTCCGGAAGGTCACTGGCCCCGGCGCCCTCCCCACAGCCGCGGCCCGGATCTGCGCAACGGCGGCGGCCGCGGTGCCTCCTCCCCTCAGCGCCAACGGTCACCGCGCACCCCCGCGCCCGCGCCCGCGCCGCCGCCCTGCGCACGCCCGGGCGCGCTCCCGCACGGGGCCTCCGGGGGCGGAGCCAGGGGTGCGCCCGTGTGCGTGCGTGCGTGCGTGCGGCGGGGCCCGCGCCGCCGCCGCTTGGCCGCCGCGCGTCGGCCTAACTCCTCGGCGACTGCAAGCGTCGCCGCGGGGCACGTTGGGAAGTGGAGTCCCGCGCGCCGGCGCCGGCCCCGCCCCGAGGAGGGGAGCGCGCGGATCGAGCCCTGTGCGTGCGCGTGCTGCGGGCGTGCGTGCGTGCGCGGCGGCACGGGGCGCGTGCGCGGCCGGGCGCTCGGGGCTAGGCACCGCGGGGCGCAGGCGCGGCTGCGGCTTCCTTGTTCAGTCTCGAGTGCGGGGCGGGGGCGCGCGTGGGGTCAGCCGTGGGAAGAGGCCCCGCCCTCATCCCGCCGGGCCGCGGGAGGCTTCGGCGCCACGTTCGGCTCCTGAGCCTAGACTGCTCCCGCTGCCCCCAGAAGACGATACCGACGGTCAGAGAGGCTCATTCACCTGCCCAAGGTCACTTACTCAAGGAAAGAACTGGAATCAAATCCAACAGTTGGCTGTAGATGCAATGATTATGAAAACACATTGAGTCCCTGCCATGTGCCAAGGATTGTCCTGCCCGCATTTGTCCACACCGGTGGTTTTCACCCACGGTGATTCAGCCTCCTTCTCCCCTCGGGGGACAATGAGCCATGTCTGGAGATACGGTTTTGGTTGTTACCACTGGAGGTGGGTGCTACTGGCATCTAGTGGGTGGAGGCTGGGGATGCTGCTAAATATCCTACAATGGGCAGGACAGTCCCTCCAGCAAAGAATAATCTGCCCAACACGTCAACACGGAAGGTGGAGAAACCCAGGTCTACACGGACCATAATAAAAGCTGACCTGAATGGTGTTGTCAGATGGCGCTTTGTGCTGCGTGGTGACTTTCCACTCACTTTCTCAGCCTCTTGGTAGCCTGACAATATAACTGATTCACCATAAAATGAAACAAATGTGAGGAATCAAGGAACCAGGTCACAGGCAAACAGTATGACATAAAACATTTAAAATACACCTCACTTTGGCCACTTTACAGTTTGCAAAGCACATTGGCATCATCAGTCCCACCAGAGGAGAGTAACTCATTAGTCCCCATTCGCAGGTGAGAAGCAGAGACTCAGCAGAGGGGAAAGGAGTGGCCTCAGGTGGCATTGGGCAGGTGTTCTGTCTTCCCCCTGGGGGCTCTGTGAAGTTTTTCTGGTCAGAAGAAACCAGTAACACTTGAGGGGGGCGGGGGAGGCTGGCTCCCCACTGGGGGAGGGGCGGGGGAGCACGGCCCAAGTGCTCAGACAGACACGCCCTAGGCTGCTCACAGTGCACTATTAGAAGAGCAGAAAATTGGAAGCAACCCCCATGTCCATCCACTGGTGACAGGATAAATAACCACGAAGGGCGTGAATAACATGCACAGGATGTGGTCAAATGAAGGAAGGCAGACACAAACTGTTAAAAAGAAAATACTTTTAGGGCTTCCCTGGTGGTGCAGTGGTTGAGAGTCCACCTGCCGATGCAGGGTACGTGGGTTCGTGCCCTGGTCCGGGAAGATCCCACATGCTGCGGAGCGGCTAGGCCCGTGAGCCATGGCCGCTGAGCCTGCACGTCCGGATCCTGTGCTCTGCAACGGAAGAGGCCACAACAGTGAGAGGCCCGCGTACCGCAAAAAAAAAAAAAAAAAGAAAATACTTTAAAAAATACAGACACCTACCAGGGATAAAACAACAAGCAGCTATGTGCCTGCCACTGAAACGAACGCATGTTAGCGTTTTTGTCACATTTGCTTCAGATCTTTTTTAAAAAATGAACTTGGCGGTTTGCTTTTCCCTCCTCCCCGTTCACTTCCTTCCTCCCACCCCAGGGCAAACGGTGGGACAAAAACGGGTATGTGCACACTTTCCTGAATTTACTCCTAACGTGGGTTCAGGCATACTCAATACACAGAATATAGTTTTGACTCTTTTTTTCATTGTGGTAAAATACACGTAACATACAAGTTATCGTTGTACCCTTTTAAAATGCACAGCTTGGTGGCATTAAGCACATTCACATTGCTGTGCAACCATCCCCACCATCATCTCCAGAACTTTCTCATCTCCCCAAACTGAAACTTGCGATGTTTGACTCCCCAGCCCCTCCCTCAGCCCCTGGCCCCCACCATCTACTTCCTGCCTCTGTGGATGTGACTCCTCCAGGGAGCCCCTGTGAGCGGAATCAGACAGTATTTGTCCTTTTTCATCTAGCTTATTTCACTGAGCATCGTGTTTTCAAGGTCCATCCACGTTGTAGCGAGTGTCAGTGCTTCACCACTTTTCATGGCTGAGTGATGCTCCCGTGCGTGGAGGGACCACATAGCGTTTATTCATCATCCGTTGATAGACACTTTGGTTGTTTCTACCCTTTGGCTATTGTGCATAATACTGCTAAGAACATGGATGTACAAATAAATGCCCATTTGGTCCCTTTTACTTTAAAACATAACTACATGTAACACTGTATATGCAGAAAACATACAGCCACATGGACATTGCCTGGTAGAGGAGAGACCTGGGCAGAGGGTAGGCATCATGGGGACCTTGTTCTGTCATAGCTGCCATGTGACTTGTAATCATGTCATGTACTTATTACTTATTCTTGTCCATCCCCCCAGTAGGCTATGAGCTCCAGAGGACTCAGGGCTGGGCCCCCTGAGGTGAGGAATTCAGTATGTGCTGAATAAATGGGTGAGTTTCACTTCCCAGGAAAGAGCTGTGGGCTGCTCTGTAAGGGGGGCTGGCAAGCTTTCTGCTCAGGGCCACACAGTAAATATGTTTGGCTTTGCCAGCCTTCAGGTCTCTGTGGCAATGAGTCTGTGCTGTTGTAATTGGAAAGTGCCAGAGTCCATATGTAAACAAGTGGTCCTGACTATAAACTTTATTTACAGACATGCCAGTATGACTGTTGTATAATTTTCACATGTCTCGAAATAGTCTTTTGATTTTTTTCAACCATTTAAAAATGTAAAAAGCAGGACTTCCCTGGTGGCCCAGTGGTTAAGACTTCCTGCTTCCCCTGCAGGAGACATGGGTTCAATCCCTGGTCAGGGAACTAAGATCCCACAAGCCTCGCAGCTTGGCCAATAAATAAATAAATAAATAAAAATGTAAAAAACATTCTTAGCTCACAGGCTGTATCAAAACCACAGAAGGGGAATGTGACCTGCAGGCCAGAGTTTGCCAACTCTATAATGTTAGAATGTTTTGATCAACTGTGTCCCTTTTCTAATCAGAAAATAAATATTTTCCTTCTTTTAAAACATCTTTTAAGACTGTGGTCTGGAGTCAGGCACACCCCTGTTCCCATCCCCTCTGCCACTGATTTGCTGTGTGTCCTTGAGAAAGCCGCCTTCCCTCTCTGAGTCCGGGTCTGCAAACTGCAGATAACAGCAGCACACGCGCGCTAGACTCTCTTGAGAAAAATGGACACAATGAATAACCACATGTCGGTAACTCATTTGAAGACATCAGCTGGGCAAGAGTGGTCACTCCATTGAGAGAAGAGGACCCCAGCCAAGGCTGGAACAGAGACCCCTTGGCTGAGTCGCCATCCAGATTGCGCCATGCCCTCAGCAACTCTTGGGGATAGAGTCCAGGCTGCATGTAGGCAACCACTGGGAGGTGGCAGCTTGGCCAGACACGGGCGGTTCCTTATCTCCTGGGCACCAAAGCTTCAGGAAAGGATCCCAGTTGACCACCGCCTCAGCTTCCTCTTAGTGTCTGTATGGGCAGTAGCCTCTGAGACTGACCCCTACTTCTTGATATTCATAGCCTCCTGGGATTCCCTACCCTTGTGTACCTGGCTTCTAACCTGTAGGATACGGCCAGGGTGAGGGGATGTCCTTCTGTGATCAGATGACAAATGGTTCTGACTTCCGTCTTGCTAGAAGCAAGTTGTCACTTCAGGGAGGCCCGCATGGCCAGGGACTGAATGGAGTCAACAGCCAGTGAACAAGCCTGGAAGCGGATGCCTTCCCCAGCTCTGGGCGACACCTTGACAGCCGCCTTGCCAGAGGTTGTGAAACACAGGACCTGGCTAGGCTAAGCTGCACCTGGATTCCTGACCCACCAAAAAATGATAAACATGTGTTGCTTTAAGTGGCTGCATTTGGGGCAATTTGTTACATAGCAGTAGCTAATGAATACAGCCTGCCTTCTGTCTCGGGCCGGGCATTCCAGGGCATTGCTTGAGTTGGGTGACAGTAGTGAGTGCCACCTGTTTACGTGGGTGGCCCAAGGATGCTGGCATAAGGATGCCTGCAAAGCCCCCGCCACAGTAACCAGGACAGCTGTAAGGAAACTTGACAACACGAATTTACATGGGCTCACGAATTCAGCGTGAGCCCAGCCCTGGTGCCTGGTGACATCTACTCATCCTGCCTCCACCTGAGGGTCTCATGGAATCCGTGCTGTCCCATCCAGACCACATTAGACCCAATGTGCCCTCAGGAGTCATCAAGCATTTTGTGTGCCAGGCGGGTCGGACAGACAATATAACCATGAAGAAATACCTTCGGTGAGTGAAATACCAAAGAGAGGTACTGAGAGATGAAACAGCTTCAAATGGGCCATACCCAGCCTGGGGGGACCCGGGGGGCCTCCCAGAGGAGGTGTGGGCTTGGGCATGAACCAGAAAAAGAAGGAGACCAGGCCAGGAGCGAGGAGAAGCTGTCCAGGCAGAGGGGAGAGCATGTGCAAAGGCCCAGGGGCAGGAGGGACACAGGAGCTCTGCAGGGTGTGGGAAGGGCCACGGGGAGGACTCTGGAGCCACGTTAAGGCTGTGAGCAGCCATCCAGAGGTGGAAACAGAAGGGCAGGGCTGCCTGGGTTCAAACTCTGTGACCTCAGCCTCTCGGGGCCTCAGTTTCCCCACGTGTTCACTGGGATGTGAAAAACACTTGGCCCAGATGGGGTGTTCCAGTCTCACAGCCGGTGGCCCACTGTGTGCAGATAGATGGGAAGGGGAAGTCATGTTTCAGAACCTGGAGGAAACCCCAGCTCGCCTTGGGGGCTGGTCTCAGCGTGGCCAGCAGAGGACACAGTGACCCCCAGGGCTGCTGTGGGGCAAGCTTTTAGGGGTGGGCGCTGCAGGGCTGCCCCGCCTGCCGTCCTGGGCTGGAGGGCCCGGGGACCACTGGGGTGGGTATTTCAGTCCCAGCACTGGAGGCCCCTGTGCGCTGAGCCCCTCATCAGGCCCCTGGGGTCTGAGGTGACCTGGGGGGTGAGGTGAGCTCAGGAAAGGAGAGAGGCAGCCCCACACAGGAGTCGGAGTGGGGTTTATCAGGGGTTCCCACACCCCGCCCTCCCGGCCATGAGATTACCCGCTTTGCCTCTGGAGCCTCAGTTTCCCCACCTGTAAAATGAGGACGATAGAAGAAACCACTGCAGCGCTTCTGAAGATTAAGTGATAGTATTTATTTATTCTATTTATTTTGGCCGCGCCATGCAGCTTGTGGCATCTTAGATGCCGGACCCGCGCCCTGGGCGGTGAAAGCGCAGCGTCCTAACCACTGGACCGCCAGGGAATTCCCTAAGTGATTTTATATACTTAAGGCACTTCCAACCGTGTCTGGAAAATCCTTAGACCCTCACACCCCGGCAAGGAGGGGGCTATTGACGCGGTGGTGACAGACGAGGAAACCGAGGCAGGAAAGCGACTGGGTGAGGACTCCGAGGGCTCGCTGCTCTGGTGCCGAGTCCGCCCGCCAGGCGCTGGCTGCCCGGGAGGCGGGGGCGTCGTGGGGGTCCGGGAGACAGTTGGGGGCCGCCTTCCCCGCCGCGGCCGCTAGGGGCCGCGCGGGCCGCCGGGCAGTGCGCTCGCGCCCCGCCCCCGCCCCGCCTCCCGTCCGCCCCCTGCCCAGAAGGCCCTGCAAGGACGCGGCCGTTCCCTCCCCAGCTCCCGGGGCGCGCCGTCCAGCCGCAGCATGAGCGCCTCCGCTGCGACCCCTATCTTCGCACCCGGAGAGAACTGCAGCCCCGCGTGGCAGGCGGCGCCCGCGGCTTACGACGCGTCGGACACGCACCTGCAGATCCTGGGCAAGCCGGTGATGGAGCGCTGGGAGACCCCCTACATGCACGCGCTGGCGGCCGCCGCCGCCTCCAGAGGTAGCCCCCGCCGAGCACGCGGTGTCGACCGAGGCTGGGGCCGTTGGGACCCGGCGCCCGCCCGCTCTCCAGCGACGTGGCGGAACCTCTGCGCTCCTCTCTTTCCTCGCCTGGAAAACGGGGCCGCTCGCGAGGGCAGCGGGGTAGTCCTGGGGCGCTGCGGGCGCCCTGAGTACCGGGAGCCCTCTCTTCGGGAGACACCGAGGCCCCGACCGCGGGAAGGGGTCGGGCTGGGTCGGGGGATGGGTTCTCAGACGCGGAACTCAGCCGCCCGGACCCCGCCCGAGGTCGAAGACAGGGGAGGGGCGGCCTGGCGAGGTGCTGCCCAGGCCCACGTGGGTAATGTTCCTGCCCAGGAGTCGCGGGAGGCCCTGCCCTGGCTAAGAATAGCTCTGGTAAAGCTGAGGCCTGGAGACAGCTGTCGGGGGTGGCCCTGCACCTGGTGTCAGAGCCCGCGGGGTGCCGAGGGCTCCCCCCACGACCCCCAGAGGCCGGGCGCCCACCTCTGGGCCTCTGTGTTCCCACCTGGCAAATGGGCACAGCCAGTGTCCCTGCACGGTTAGGGCGTTTCTCCCCTCCTCTTTGACCCAAAGGGGCTCGACCCCCGCCCCTCACTGTTCCAGGCCTGGGTCTTGACTCCTGGTCCTTCCTTGCCCTTACTTTGTAGACTTGTTTGTTGGGGGGGCAGGGGACGCTACCCAAATCAGGAGATAGGCGCCCTCAGTGCAAACAACATGGGCCAGGGCTCAAAGTGCAGGGTCTGCCCTGCCCCGTATTCCAGCCCAGAAGCCGCTGTCCATGGCCTCCCCGGAAGGCCACCCTCTCTGGCTACTGGCCCCGGGCCCACGCTGTTCCCTCTCAGGGCTGCTGTGTTCTGTCCCACCCCCCACCTTTACTCTGCCAACCGGTCGCTCCTAGTGGCAGTCGTTTCTCTCTGCCAAGGCCCTGACCCCGCACCCCCTCCTCCAAGCAGCCTCCCCAGCCCCACCCAGTGTGTAAGACGTGGGCTGTCTGTCTGCCCAGGGGGCCGGGTGTTGGAGGTGGGCTTTGGCATGGCCATCGCAGCTACGAAGGTGCAGGAGGCCCCCATCGACGAGCACTGGATCATCGAGTGCAATGAGGGCGTCTTCCAGCGGCTCCAAGACTGGGCCCCGCGGCAGCCGCACAAGGTGCCCACCTCTGCCCGAGGTTCCGCTCCTCATGCTCCTTAGGGGGAAGGCCCTGCCCTCGGAGTGGGTTGGGGACCTGGGGTGGCCGCAGACATGGGGGAGGTGGTCTTCTCTCTTGGGAGTTCCTCTGCCCCCTCCCTTGCAACAGGTGGAGAAGTCCTGGGCCCCCTTTGACCCCCAGCCTTCTCTTTCTTTCTCCCCTGTGCCAAGGTGGTTCCCTTGAAAGGCCTGTGGGAGGAGGTGGCGCCCACCCTGCCAGACAGTCACTTCGATGGTGAGGGGCTCTGGGCACTGGGCGGGGGGCCTCTGCCTGGATTGCCAGCCCCTCCTTTGCCCGCTTCTGAAGCACACATGCCTTGATGTGTCACTGGGGTGGCCGAGCCCGGGGGGCAGGCATGGACACACATACAGGAGCCTGGCACTCAGGTGCGTGGACACCTCAAGAACGACCGGATGGGACACAATTCGTAGGGGCAGCTGCAGCATAGCGAACTCTGGGTTCCCGGCCGCCTCAACTTGCAGCTAGCATCCTGACCACGTGGCTTCTGTCCTCCCGAGCAGGGATCCTGTACGACACGTACCCGCTGTCTGAGGAGACCTGGCACACGCACCAGTTCAACTTCATTCGGGTAGGATCTCTTGCGGTGGGACGGGGTCTGCCAGCCCTAAGGTGGGGGTCAGCCCAGTGGGCGCGCCTGCCATCCACACAGGAGGCACCTCTCCTTCTGCCGTCCCCCTGACCTGGTGGGAGGCCCGCTGGGAACGCCTCTGCCCATCCCCACCCCCTCCCGACCGCTGTCCCCCCGACCCCGGCCAGGACCACGCCTTCCGCCTGCTGAAGCCGGGGGGCATCCTGACCTACTGCAACCTCACCTCCTGGGGGGAGCTGATGAAGTCCAAGTACTCGGACCTCACCACCATGTTCGAGGTGCCGCAGCCTGGGCGCTCCCTGCCCCACCCCACGCCCCACCCCCGGCAGCGACTTTGGGTGGGGAGGCAGCTGGGGTCACCTGAGACCTGGGGAGGGTCCCTTGCCTCTGGCCCTGGGGGCTCATCTCTTGGGTGGACTCTGAGCCTCCACTTGTAAATTAGGAGAGGTTTCTCCCTAGCTCAAGGACCTTAGATGGCTCCCCAGTGCCCTCAGGATACAGGGATTCAGCCCAAGGTCCCCAGCAGCATCCCCTCACTCTGCCCTCGTCCACCCAGGGTGCATCTTTATGGGTCTAGCCACCCCTTGTCTTGGGCCTTTGCCCACTCGGTTCCCTCTGCCTGCGAGGACGTGCGGGTGAGCAGCCTGGTGATACCCCATGACAGCCAGGAAGCTGTGTATGGACACCTGGAGATTCCCACCCAGACCTGGGCTTCAGCATTTTCTTAGCAGCCCCGCCCAGCCCCAAGGGCCTTGGCACTTGTAGGGGTGGCTGGCAGGGTGTCTCCTGAGGCCCCAGGGCCCTGGAGGTGACTCCGCACCTCCCTCTGGCCAGGAGACACAGGTGCCAGCCCTGTTGGAAGTGGGCTTCCGGCCAGAGAACATCCACACACGGGTCATGGAGCTGGTCCCACCAGCCGACTGCCGCTATTACGCCTTCCCGCAGATGATCACGCCTCTGGTCACTAAGCACTGAGCCCACTGGGCCCACCGGCTCAGCTGCCCATGCCACACTGGGGGCTCTGGGCTTCAGGAACCCCTAGCCCCCAGACCCCTACTGAGCGCCTTCGTGGCCGGGAGTGCAGGCTCTGGCCCCTCGGCCCTGGTCCAGACCCACACCAGCCACATGACATCAGCAAGCTTCCCTAACCTTCTCTGCAAGGGGACGACCACTACTTTCCTACCATGGTCCTGAGAATGAAATAAACACTAACACTGGGTTTAGCCAATCAGCCTGAGGACACAAACGTGTGCTTGCTTTACTCTTCCTGCCCCTCCAAAAAAAAGTGAAAGGAAAGAAACCTGTTAAATTGACCACCGAGACAGTGGCTATACCAAAGTTTCTGATCCTGCCTCTGACCCCCCAGCCATGCCCACTGAAGACACTGCCAATTTGTCACCCATGGCCCCTCCCGCTCTCCCTCTGGTGGGCAGCTGGGGTCCCCAGAGGAGGTGGAACTAGGTCAGGACCTCATAGCAGGTGGCAGCCCCAAGGCCCAGACCCTCTGGTCCCACCCCATCAGGCTGCACCACGATGCCTCGCTCTGAGTCGACGCCCCTCCAGCCCCAGCACAGGGACACCCTGGCTCCGTCCGCCCTGGGCCCTGGTGCCCAGCTGGTCGCCGTGGTGTCGTCTGCTTCACCCTGACCCGCTCTTGGATGCGTCCACTCCCCTCCTTCATGGGTGGGGCCTCCCACTGGGCCACGCTGGGCCTGGCTGTCCACTCCAGGGGCCTCGGCATCTCCATGCACAAGAGACAGGCCTGACCCCGCCAAGCAGCACTCGCTCCGCCCACCTCCCAGGCCCCCACCCCGGCCCCCACACCACATGGAGCAGGGGCAGTCAGGCAGGTTTATCGGGTTTATTGACCACCTCTGGGGTAACGGCGCAGACGCCGCCGGGCGGCTAGGCGGCGGCACTACCTGCGGTACCAGATCTGGAGCCTCTTCTCACGCTTGATCTTCTTCTGCAGCTGCAGGATGCCATAGAGCAGGGCCTCGGCCGTGGGCGGGCAGCCTGGGGGCGGTGACTCCTCAGTCTTCCTGCCCTTCCCCCTCCCCTCCGGGTGGAGGCAACCAGGCCACTTCCCAGGGTGGAGGCGCAGGACAGGCCTCTGCCCCAGCAGCCCGTTAGGTCTGCACCATGAGAGCTGGGGGGCTTGGCCCATCACGGGAAAGGAGCCAGAGGGGGGCATGGTGGGCAGCTGCTGACCCCAGGGCTGACCTCCCAGCCAGGATGAGGGAGGCCTGGGCTACCCCTCCCAGGCCGAGCTGCCCTGGCCCTCCCGCCTCAGGACCCGGGAGGACAATGTGGGCTGCCTGCCAACCCCCAGGCCACGCCAGCGTCTGGTGAGGACCCTTGGAAAGGAATGGGGGCAGACTCTTCAGACTAGGAGACCCTCCAGAGACAGTGGGGGAGAAAGGCTGCAGTGTCACTCTTATTCTTGGACCCAAATCTGCTTATTCTTAAAAGGGGGCGAGCTGTCTCAGGGCTGTGGGGATTCTGTGAATCTGGTGAGGGCCGCGTGGGCACCACCTGGGGGCTCACCTGGGACGTAGATGTCCACGGGCACAATACGGTCGCAGCCCCGCACCACAGAATAGGAGTAGTGGTAGTAGCCGCCTCCGTTGGCGCAGCTGGTGGGGAGGGGAGCGCCAGTCGTGAGAGCCTCTCCAGCGACCCTGGCCTCCGTCCCTCCTCGCAGCCCCCCAACCCGCACCCCCTTCCAACCTCAAGCAGGTGCCAGGCGGTCAGGAAAGGGCAAAACTGGGACACAAGTCACAAGAAAGACAGCGGCCACCTGAGACCTTCTGTGGGACCGGGCAGGACAGAAACAAACGGTGGGACTGTGAACAGACGCTCAGTGAGAGAAGCCAGACGTGAAAGGACACAGAGTGTGATTCCATTGATGGGAAACGTCCAGAACAGGCCAGTCCACAGACAGAGAGTGGGTTCCTGGTTGTCAGGGGCTGGGGGAGGGGGTGGGGAGTGACTGCTGATGGGGACAGGGCTTCTATTGGGGTGATGGAATGCTCTGGAATTAGATAGAGGTGATGATTACACAACACTAAGAATGCATTAAAATCCACAAAATTGTACGTTTTGAAAGGGTGAACTTTGTAGTATGTGAATTCTACCTCAACCAAAAAAGTCAGGTGACTAAATGGCTTTTAATGATATGGAGAAATGAGGTGCTGGCTAGACGGTGAGGAGGCTGCAACGCCCCCCCGAGCAGGACGTCCTTCCTGTGGTCATAACACAGAGAAACAGAACGAAACTGGACAGGCTGTTGGGGTGGGGGAGTGACTATAACAGGACAGAAGGGGACGTTCTGGACAACCCCGATCAGAAAGCAGCACAGAAGCGAGACTGGAAGAGACAAGCCAGCATGTCACTGTCTGTTGCTGGAGTCCCCGCCCCGCTGGGCACTCACCTCCCCATAGACACGACGTAGCGAGGTTCTGGCATCTGGTCATAGACCTGGAAGAGACGGGGGTCTGCGTGCAGCTCGAGCCTGGGGGGCGGGGCTGGGAGGAGGGGGAGGGGAGGGTGGGGTTGACGGTGGGGCCCACCTTGCGGAGCGCGGGGGCCATCTTGTTGGTGAGTGTCCCAGCCACGATCATCACGTCGGACTGGCGGGGGCTGGCGCGGAAGACCACACCGAAGCGGTCCATGTCGTAGCGGGGCGCTGCCATATGCATCATCTCCACGGCGCAGCAGGCCAGGCCAAAGGTCATGGGCCACAGGGAGCTCTGCAGGGCGGGGCAGTCGGCCCGTGAGTGGACAAGTGGCCCACCGTGTTTAAAGAAATTGGACGATTTCACATAGAAAAATCTGTTTCTAGCCTTTTCTGGGCCCTGCCCACAGCAAACCATGTGACCTCCAGACCCCGAAGGCCGCCCTGGACACTGGTCATCGGCCTGAGCCTGATGCCCCAGCCCAGGACTGTGTGACAGGAGGGCCAATTGAGTTAGGCCCGTGGGTCTATACTTCCAGCAGCCACATTACCAAAAAGAAAAACAGACAAAAATAAAACTAAGTGTGGGCTTCCCTGGTGGCGCGGTGGTTGAGAGTCCGCCTGCCGATGCAGGGAACACGGGTTCGTGCCCCGGTCCGGTCTGGGAAGATCCCACAGGCTGCGGAGTGGCTAGGCCCGTGAGCCATGGCCGCTAAGCCTGTGCGTCCAGAGCCTGTGCTCCGCAAGGGGAGGCCAGAGCAGCAGTGAGAGGCCCGCGTACCGCAAAAAATAAATAAATAAATAAATAAATAAATAAAACCAAGTGTGATTAGCTTTAATAATATAGTCCATATAACCCAGCATATCCTAAATCCCAGCCTCCAACATGGGCACTTGCTGCTCTGAGTGCCCAGTGGCCACACACAGCACAGATCTAGACCCTGGGGCTCAGCACCCTGGAGGGTCTTGTTCCCAACACTGCCTGGACTCAAAGTGCCAATTCCTCCAGGAAGCCCTCCTGGATGCCCTCTGACTTCCCTCCATCCTTTGGTGCCCGATATCGCCCCTGCCCCCACCCCCACCCCAAAGCTGTTCTCCACCAGAGCTTTCTCTGCTTGTCTGTGTCCAGTCTGGGATCTGGCCAAGGTCCCTGCTGCCCTGTGGATGTCCCAATTCAGGTGACAGGGCTTGGGTCACACAGCAGGCAAGGGCTGCCCAACACAGCAGGGCCATGACTCCACAGTGCACGGCCACAGCGACCATCGCCGCCCTGGAGCTGTGGGCCTGGAGGGACACTCGCTGTGGACTCGCTGGTCGCACACAGACACCAAGACAGCACCAGCCCGCCCGTCAATGGGGGACTGTTACCCAGCCGGGCGCCCCAAGAGCACTGAAAGGAACCACTGTCCTGGGACAAAGGACACATGTCCGGGGGGAGACACGGACAAGCACGTGAGCACGCAGACTGTCCCACGGCCTATGTGGGGGTGGGGTGGGGGATTAGGATATTTGCTGGGAAGGAGCTATTATTTCCATCATGTATTTCCAGTTAAAAACGTGGGTTTTATG
Source organism: Mesoplodon densirostris (assembly GCF_025265405.1). NCBI lineage: Eukaryota > Metazoa > Chordata > Mammalia > Artiodactyla > Ziphiidae > Mesoplodon > Mesoplodon densirostris. Next base: position 152,552,771 of record NC_082663.1, read on the forward strand.
TTAAGAGAGAAAAGAGAGGAATGAACAGAAGATGGAAGAAGAAGAACAGGAGGGAGGTGGCTCATCTTCTCTGGGGGCCGATGCGGGGGGCAGGGAGCACCGAGGGAAGTCAGGCCAGGAACTGCTGGGGGCAGGCAGGGGTCCTGAGACAGAATCAAAGCCACAGGTCCCCACACGGAGGGGCCCTGGGGGAGTCCGGCCCACTCCATAGCCATGGGAGTGTGGCTGAGCAGCCAGAGGGGGCCCCACAGACGCAGAAGGGGAGGGGCTCACCCGGCGGGCCCAGTTAATGAGGTCGTCCAGCTTGGCCACCACATACTCGCCCCGGCTGCTGGGAAGGGCGGCGGGTTTGGGGACCACGGCTCCGGCCTGGGACACAGCGGGGTGGGTGCTGGGCATGGGACACAAAGCAAGGGGAGGCGTCAGCCAGGCAGGTATCCCCGGCCGGGCCTAGCCCAGAGCAGCCTCTCAGAGGGCAGGACAAAGCCGTGGTCACGGTGGGTCCCCAGAGCAGCACTGGGAGTAGCCGTGAGGCCAGGTCTGCAGCAGCCCTGTGCCCTGGCCTGGGGCAGGACATGCCTGCCCAACATCAGAGTGAAAGATGGTGTGGACAGGCTTCTACCGCCTCACTGAGGCTCAGCAGGACCCTGTCCTCTCGGGAACTGTTTCCCCGTCTGGAAAACAGGCTCAGCTGACATACTCTTTAGCAAGGGCCCTCCTGGTCTGGAGTTGTGCAGCCATTGGCCTGGGCGCACAGGACCAGGCTGGACAGGACTCTGAGGGCAGGGACCCCCTCACATACCCCGCTGGGTGGTGGGAGTGCCCCTGAGTTGCCACGGGCTGCTGCTGTGCTGGGGTGGGGGGATGGGGGGACTTCAGGGTGTGTGGGCTCCCGGGAAGGACGACCTCACCTGCTCGGGCTGTCAGCAGCCGAGGTCGGGTGGACCCCGCGCACCTGCAGAGCTGTGCCCACGCTGGAGCTGCGGGGAGACAGACCGCCCATGACTAGGAGCCCAGGGCGCCCCAACACGCTGTGACAGGGTTACCCCGGGGCCAGGATGGGGAAACTGACCAGGGGGTCTAACCCAGCCCACCGCCGGTTTTCGTAAATAAAGTTTTATTGACACATAACCACACCTATTCACCTCCTTGGTGTCTGGGACTGTTTTTACAGAGGCAGAGCCAAAAACGTTTACCATTTGGCCCTTTACGGAAAAAAAAATCTGCTGATCCCTGGTCTAGAGAGTGCCTGGTTTTCATTTGATACTTCCCTCATTTTCCCCATCTTCCCTTTGCTTTGCAGTGAGTGTGTATTTTATTCGTAGGAAAAAGGCTTTATCAAAACAAACTCAGGGGCTTCCCTGGTGGCGCAGTGGCTGAGAGTCCGCCTGCCGATGCAGGGGACACGGGTTCGTTCCCCAGTCCGGGAGGATCCCACATGCCACGGAGCGGCTGGGCCCGTGTGCCATGGCCGCTGAGCTTGCGCGTCCGGAGCCTGTGCTCCACAGCGGGAGAGGCCACAACAGTGAGAGGCCCGCATACCACAAAAAAAAAAAAAAAAAAAAACTCAGCCCAAATCCGAGGGCCTGGCAGCCACCTGCCTTCCTGTCCCAAGGAGGCCTACACGGGGCTGCCATCAGAGCAAACATGCTGAATGCCTTTCGTGCGCCACATAGCGACTGGGCTCTGAGGGTACTAGGGCAGGCAGACGTGGGGCTGGATGCCAGGCGGCCCCTGGCCTGGTGCTGATGGAGGGCCCGCCCGGACCTGAGGCCCCCTGAAAGCCCCCTCTGAGCCCCTCCCTGCCAGGGCCTCACTGCGGGGTGTCAGGATCAGAGATGCAGACACGTAGGCAGGAAGGCAGGCAGGCAGGCAGGCACTCACCGAAGAGCAAGGATCCCACGGAGCAGGCCGGGAGCTGCAGAAAGAACCACAGGGTGGGGGCAGTGAGTTGTGGCAGCACCAGAGGCCACAAACGGCCCAGAGGGTCCAGCCTCCAGGTGTTTGCCCGTCAGGCCCCCCACGTGGTGCACCCGCCCTCTCACCCTCAATCTATCTACATTCCATTTAACAAACAATTGATAAAGAGCAATCTTTCAGAGGAACTCCCTGGTGGTCCAGTGGTTAGGACTGCACGCTTCCACTGCAGAGGGCCTGGGTTCGATCCCTGGTTGGGGAGATAAGATCCCGCAAACCACAAGGTGTAGCCAAAAAAAAAAAAAAAAAAAAAAAAAAAAAACACCACAACAGTGATCTTTCAGAATGTGAACCAGACAGTGTCATTCCCCTGCTTCCAACCCCACACTCCACGTCAGAGCCACCTTCCCTTTCCTCAGGAATGTCAGTGTCCCTCCTGTCTCAGAGCCTTTGCACTTGCTGTCCCCTCTGCCTGGAGCACCCCTCTCATGGGGCAGCTTTCAGCTGAAATGCCTGGGTCTACACTAGCTCCCCAGGCCCTCTAGATCCTGTCACCCTGTTCTATCTCTATCCACATGTCCTCCTGTGGCGCCTGCCTCCCCCTGATGCTAGGGCTTCCCTGGGTTCCCCAGTGTCTGTCTCGGCCTTGGCTCAGCCTGACAGGCATGAGTCAAGTCAAGAAACCCATAGACATCAGCGAGGCTCCAAGCCCTGGGCTGGGAGTTCCGGGGTTTCAGAGGCTGGGCAAGGAGTCCAGGTTAATAGCCCAGCCCCGGACTCTTGTGCAAGCTGCCCCTCTCTGAGCCTCAGCTCCCCCAACTGAAAATGTAGGGCTTTGGGTAATCTCACAGCACAGTAAATGCCCTTCACCTCCAAGGTGAGGGTATTCCAGCCTCTGGACCAGACATTCTTAGCAAGGGGCGGCTGGTGAGGATTCAGCAGACTGGTGAGCTTGCACGGGAAAGAAAAATACCCTCTTTAGTGTCACCAACGTCTTACTGAAAATTGGCCTTTCCTTAAAATCTGAGTGTAGCCAAAACCACAGCAGTATTAGCGAGACCGAGGCTTTTGACCAACAGAAATGACAGTGGTTTCCTAACCCCGACATAGAGGCTGCAGCCAACTGTGTGTAAAGGAACGTGTCCACTTCTCACTCCTTCAAAGTCACAGCAGTAGGCAGATCCGCCACTAAACCTTGGCTTTCCAGGCATGAATAATGAAGCACCCGGACTGCGAACTGACCCCCGGTTCCCAAACAGTATCCTGGCAACTGTCAGTATAACCGCTTTCCTTTGCAACCCTGTGAATTCATCCTATGCGTTTAATCGCTAATCGGAGGGAAGGTCCCCAGAGCAGCCAGGGTCTGGACGCCTTCTCTGGGGGTGACCGCCCCTTCCCGGGGTGGCAGGGTGCCCCGGGGTCGCGTCCCTGCCCGGCCAGGCCGCGTGACCACCAGCGGTTCCAGCCGCTCTCTGGGCCTCTGTTTCCTCGGATGTCGGGGCTGCTGCCCCCTCTCCGCCTCCTCCCGGAAACTTCAAGGGCAGCATCCCGGGCCGAGCCTGGGTCCCTCCGGCTCCCGCCCCGGCCCCCTCCCGACGCTGGGAGCCTGCGTCGCCCTCGGCCTCCGCTTCCAAGCGGCCGGGCGGAAAGGCGCCCGGAGCGACCCAAGCCCCGACCCCGCCGCCCCAACTTGCTCACCCGCCAGCGCCGCCATCTTGGCCTCGGCCTTCAGACAACCTCTATGGTCCGTCCTCTTCAGAGCTCCGGGTCCCCGGGGCCGTCGGCCAAAGTGCCTCGGCTCGTGCTCGGAAAACGGAACTCGGGCGGGGACGTTCCGCCTCTGTGGAATCCCCCCCACCGCGCGCCGCCGGACGCACCACGCGGGATAGAAGGATACGGAAGTGCGCGGGCAGGGTCGTAGCAAAAGAAGGCGAGCCGTCCCCTCTCTTCTTACCCGGGGAAGGAAAAGCGCAAGGTCGTCCCTGGGTGGGCTCGAACCACCAACCTTTCGGTTAACAGCCGAACGCGCTAACCGATTGCGCCACAGAGACGGTGCTGAGGCCTGCTTCCAGGCGCGACCCTACGAGGCATGCGCGGCCCGCAGGGGCGGCCCGAGCTGCGCCTGCACGCGAGCGGCTCAGCGTGGTGCGGAGTCGGGGGCGGGGGCAACCCCCTGCTGCGCAGCCGAAATAGCTCAGTTGGGAGAGCGTTAGACTGAAGATCTAAAGGTCCCTGGTTCGATCCCGGGTTTCGGCAGACATTTTTGCGCGAACAGCGTTCTGTTTTGCTCCAAGTTGATCCAGCTTTTCCCAGCACTTTTACCCAGAATGTGTCGATTTTGACCTTTCCTCCCCAGAATACTCTCCATTCTTCAGATGAGGAGCTGGGCTGCTGGCTCATGCCAACGCGGCGGGAGGGCTTAGAACAAGGCCTCATCCCCACCCACCCCGGTCCACCCCCAAAACTATGATCCCAGCCCAAATGAACCCCTTCCCCACTCCCATTTACAATATTTTTCAAGTGGCAGGATTAGAACGAATGTAATTGTCAAAAGGAACACTACTGAATACCAAAAGCGCCAAAAGGGAGTTTGCAGAGACACCTGCTTGGATGTCGTTTAACTGTGACAGTCCTGCTGGGTACCTCTTCTGCCCATTTTACAATACATATGGGGAAACTGAGGTTCCCCCGTGCCCAACGGGGGGACACAGGTGAGGAGCAGGGCTGGCTCCTGGCGAGGGAGGACCACCCCAGGTGTGTACTGGAGCCCGAATGCGCGGTCCCGGGAAGGGGAGGCGGGGCGCCGGTTGGTGTCACCATCCCGGTGGTGACACACAGGAGAAAAGAGCGGGGCTTGGCCGAAGGCCGGGTCTGTTGGGAATCCTACACCTCCTTGCCCTCAGTTCCCACAGCTGGCCAGGCTATGGAGCTGGAATTTTTTTATTAAAATAAACCTTGTAATTCCAAATAGTTTGATTCAGAGAAAAGTTGCAAACCTAGTACAGAGTTCGCTGAACTCATCATCCAGTCTCTCCTACTGCTAACATTTTACACTGACGTTAACAATTCATGACCCAATGTGTATACATCGCCAACTCATGTCCAGGCATTATTCAGGCTCCTGTCTTCTCCTAACGTTCCTTGTCCTGTGAGCCAGGCACCTGGGAGCCGAGCCCCCAGCCTCACTCGAGCCTTCAGACATCTGACTGCGACCTCCTGAGACGACAGAACAGCAGTCAAGAGAGAATGTTGCTTCCAGACACCAGGGGCCAGTTCACTGCTAAGGCGGGGATGGATAACTAATACAGGAGGGGCAATCAGCTGTCAGGGTGATGGATTGGGTGGGGAAGGGGGGTGGATAGGGGAGGTAAGAGCCTGCATCAGGAAACTGGGACGTCAAGGGAGAGCCCTGAAACGGAGAAGCAGGTCTGATAGGGCAGGGAGTTAACAGAGGGTTCACCGTAATTCCAGGAACACTGAGGGTCAGTGAGGGGGTGAGGGGCAGATGGGTAGGTGGGTAGGAGGTGGTGGGGAGAGGAGGGGGAGCCAGGGCTGGAGGAGGTGGGGAGCAGGACCTGGAAGGGGTGGAGCAGGGGCAGGAGGATGGGGGGAGCAGGGGCTGAGAGGGGAGCCAGGACAGGAAAGCCTGGCTGCATGCACTGGGGGGAGGGCCCCTGACCGCACTGCATAGACGTGCCTGATTTGAGATTCTGTGTGTGTGCATACCTCATCTTAATCAACTTCCTAGATAAATGACAGACTTAAAGAGGTACTCAAGTGAACACAAGGAAAACTCCCCCTTCCAGGAAGTGGTTTTGTCGATACACTGCTCCTTGCACTGGGGGGGTCTGATCGTCCCCATGCCATCTGGGCTGGAGCAAGAAAGGTACAGCAACTGTAGGACAAGCATCGCAGGGTCTGGGGTCAGGGGTCTGGCTGAAAAAGGTTCAGGAAGGGTGGCTGTGAGTGGTGGGAGGTGACTGGGGCATGGGTGGACACCCAGGGAGGGGATGGGACACAGGTGGGGAGCAGGGTGGCCGTGCAGAGGTGCAGACTGCTGAGACGCCAGCTGGACGGAGCCCAGATAGCTGAGGGGGGACGCCAGGTGATGGTGGGTGTAGGGAAGCTGGGGCTGTGGTGGACGGGGGTGCAGGAGGCCACGGGCCGGCCAGTGGGTTCCCCGGCTGCACCCTGTGTTGTGCTGGGTCTCTCTTCTTGATGCAGAAGCAGCCCAGTGCGCCGGCTTCCCGGGGGCCAGGGCCATCTCACTGCCCCTCCTGGTACATTCCTCACTTGGTCGGCAGGTTCTGCCTTCCTAACCACTACCCAGCGCCAATTTGGGGCATCAACAGACGCCCACCCAGCACTGCCTGCCCCAGTGGCCCTGGGACAAAGTTTCAAGACGAACAAAAACATAATACGGTGGGAGTCAGGAGTTGAAGACACCTGCTGGAGCGCAGGACTGGGATGCGGCTGGGCGCCGAGCAGTGGAAGCCTCCAGCACTTCTGGTCAGCACCCGGCACACCTGACAGACACCGGCTCTGCTGGGCTGACGTGGAACCCGCCTCCCCAGCCAGGCTGGGGAAGGAGCCTCCAGAAGCAGCCGTCAGGGACAGCGTGGCCGGCCTGAGTGCCCGAGGTGGGCTGTGCGTGGGGCCCAGGAAAGAACAGGCAGGACTGCAAAACGGCATTTAATTCCAGTCTGAAAAGTTCAATTCCACAGCCAGAGCTCAGAACACAGATATATAAAAATACTTCACGATAACGGAATATTCCACGTGGATGCCTCACCCACAAGAGCACCCTGTTCGCCATCCTGACCCACTTCAAGGAGGCTTGCTGTCTAGACCTTTCTAGAAGGGAGCGAGGCCACAGTGGAGATGCTGGCAGGGCCATCCTCCCAAGCCTGGCCCACACGGGATGCCCCTCCGACTGCCCTCGGGGGGCAGCTCAGCAGGAGGACCTCCAGGGCCGTGTCTGCACCTCTGCTTAGGTTTCAGCAAAACCAGCAGAGACACCACACGGAGGTCCCCGCAGTGATCTCTGCACCTCCTTCCCACGGGGACCCAGCCTCCCGTCAGGATCAGGGCCCGTGTCCCTGGCGCCTGCGAGAACCTCTCCCCAGCTGTCCTCTGTAGCGGCCGCTCGCTGGCCGGTGCCGGCTTCGGGGAGGACTGGCTGTGCTCAGATGCCGCGGCACAGCCATCACGGTGGGGACTTGGCTGTTTCCTTCCACAGGCAGCCTCATGTCAGCTTAGAATAAATAATCCACCGTGTGTGGCTTTAAACCAAAACAGAATTTCTGTGACCACGTCAAGGACCGGGCCTTCACACAACTCTCTCCAAAGGTTGGGGGGGGCCCTGAGCCTGGGACCCTCAGGCATCGGGGGACCCATCTGTGCTTCGGGCTTCCAGACAAAGGACTGGTTTCCATGGGCGCTGGGCCGCGACCCCACAGCCCAGGCCCAGGCCGTGCACACAATGACCCTGGCCGGGCCGGGCGGGTGCAGCAGCCCGGTGGGATCGTCACAGCTATCTGGGCAGTTGGCTGTGCGGTGACAAGGCCGGGCGGGGAAACCCACATGGGGGCAGTGCAGAAAGAGGCTGGAAAGACTGCCGGTCCGTCTCCTCTCCTGCACGAGTCCCAGCAGAGGCTAGAGCATGGGAAAGCAGCGGGTCTCAGGTCCTGCCTCTTACAAACATGGGTTTGCCTCAAAAACACATAACAGAGGCACAGCAAACTCAGGAGCCGTCATAAGAGGAGCCACACACAGGAGAGAAACAAATGGAAAAATACACTGATGTTGCGGGAGCCGTACGTTCATATCAGTCTTTAAAAGCTCCTGTTTAATGTTGGGTACAGTGCTTTTCAACATAAAACACAAACGTGCACCTTCTGTGAACCTACACGGTACAGTCACAGGTAATGATGTAAAGTTAAAAAAAAAAAAAAAAAAGCCTCTGTCCTTTCAAACCCTTTCAGGAGCTGTACCTTCCACAAGAACCAGGAAAACAGAGGCGGCAGCCGTCAGGGAGGCCAACGGCCCGCCTGTGCTCCAGAGCGCAGGGCCTTGCCTCCACCAGCCTCAGCTTCGCTGGCTCCTCTCTTCCAGGAGCTGCGTATCAAATATTTCTTTTTCCCTACAAAACCAAAAAGAGATCATTTTGTTTTAGTCAGTAATTGTGTTTTAATAAACATAAACCCTCTCCCAAGGCAAGAAAAATCAAAGAAAAATAAACAGATGGGATCCTAACCAAACTTATAAGCTCTTGCACAGCAAAGGAAACCATCAACCTATGGACTGGGAGCAAATATTTACAAATGATGTGACTGAAGAGGGCTTGATTTCCAGAATATACAAACAGCTCATACAACTCAGTAACAAAAAAAAAAAAAAAAACAACCCAATCGAAAAACGGGAAGAAGACCTAAATCCAAATTTCTCCAAAGACATACAGATGGCCAACAGGCACATGAAAAGATACTCAACATCACTAATTATTAGAGAAATGAAAACCAAAAGTACAATGAGGTTATCACCTCACACTGGTCGGAATGGCCATCATTATGAAGTCTACAAGTAACAGGGGATTTCCCTGGTAGCGCGGTGGTTAAGATTCCGTGCTCCCGGGCTTCCCTGGTGGCGCAGTGGTTGAGAGTCTGCCTGCCGATGCAGGGGACACAGGTTTGTGCCCTGGTCTGGGAGGATCCCACATGCCGCGGAGCGGCTGGGCCCGTGAGCCATGGCCGCTGAGCCTGCGCGTCCGGAGCCTGTGCTCAGCAACACAATGAGAGAGGCCACAACAGTGAGAGGCCCGCGTACCGCAAAAAAAAAAAAAAAAAAAAGATTCCGTACTCCCAATGCAGGGGGTATCACCTGATCCCTGGTCAGGGAACTAGATCCCACATGCATGCCACAACTAAGACCCGGTACAACCAAATAAATAAATACTAAAAAAAAAAAAAGTCTACAAATAACAAATGGTGGAGAGGATGTGGAGAAGAGGGAACCCTCCACCCTCCTCCTACACTGTTGGTGGGAATGTTAAGTTGGTGCAGCCAGTATGGAAAACAGTACAGAGATGCCTCAAAAAAGTAAAAACAGGGCTTCCGTGGTGGCGCAGTGGTTGAGACTCCGCCTGCCGATGCAGGGGACATGGGTTCGAGCCCCGGTCTGGGAAGATCCCACATGCCGCGGAGCGGCTGGGCCCGTGAGCCATGGCCGCTGAGCCTGCGCGTCCGGAGCCTGTGCTCCGCAATGGGAGAGGCCACTACAGTGAGAGGCCTGCATACCGCCAAAAAAAAAAAAAAAAAAAAAAAGTAAAAACAGAATTACCATATGATCCAGCAATCCCACTCCTGGCATATACCCAGACAAAACTCTAATTCGAAAAGACAGGGACTTCCCTGGCGGTCCAGTGGTTAGGACTTCACCTTCCAATGCAGGGGTGTGGGTTCCATCCCTGGACAGGGAGTTAAGATCGCACATGCATCATGGCCAAAAAACCAAAACACAAAACAGAAGCAATATTGTAATAAATTTAACGAAGACTTTAAAAATGGTCCACATCAAAAAAATCTTAAAAAAAAAAAAATCTTAAAAAAAAGAACAGATACATGCACCCCAACGTGCACTGCAGCACTCTTCACAACAGCCAAGACATGGAAACAACCTAAATGTCCATCGATGAATAGATAAAGATGTGATACACATATACAATAGAATATTACTTAGCCATAAAAAAGAATGAAATAATGCCATTTGCATCAACACAGATGGACCTAGAGATTATCATACTAAGTGAATTATTTGTAGTTTTTTTTGGCCATGCCACACGGCTTGCGGGATCTTAGTTCCCCAACCAGGGATGGAACCTGGCTGCTGCAGTGAAAGCACCAACTCCTAACCACTGGATCGCCAGGGAAGTCCCCATACTAAGTGAAGTAAATCAGGCAGAAAAAGACAAATACCATACGATGTCACTTATATGTGGAATTTAAAATAAGACACAGGGCCTCCCTGGTGGCGCAAGTGGTTGAGAGTCCGCCTGCTGATGCAGGGGATACGGGTTCGTGCCCCGGTCTGGGAGGATCCCATATGCCGCGGAGCGGCTGGGCCCGTGAGCCATGGCCGCTGAGCCTGCGCGTCCGGAGCCTGCGCGTCCGGAGCCTGTGCTCCGCAACGGGGGAGGCCACAACAGTGAGAGGCCCGCATACCGCAAAAAAAATAATAAAATAAAAAAAAAATAAAATAAGACACAAATGAACTTATTTACAAAACAGACACAGACTCACAAACATAAACAAACTTATGGTTGCCAAAGGGGAAGGGTGGGAAGGGATAAAGTGGGAGTTTGAGATTAACAGATGCACACTGGTATATATAAAATAGATGAACATCAAGGATTTACTATATAAGCACAGGGAGCTATACTCCGTATCTTGTAACAAACTGTAGTGAAAAAAAATCTAAAAAAAAGAACACAGACACACACACACGTATACGTATAACTGAGTCGCTTTGCTGTACACCTGAAAGTAACATAATATTGTAAATCAATTATACTTCAATTAAAAACAAACAAACAAAAAAAACCATAAACAGAGAAGTGAGTGTTTCATGGGGACCAAGTTTCAGTTTGGGAAGACGAGAAAGTTCTGGAGATGATGGTGGGGACGGTTGCCCGACAGTGTGAATGCGCTTAATGCCACTGAGCTGTGCACTTAAAAGGATTAAGATGTTGAATTTTACGTTATGGGTATTTCACCACAATGAAGAAAAATAAAACTACAAAGAAAAAATGATGAAATAGCAAGTTGTCCTTTAAAATGGCTATCTGTTAACAGAAAATCACATGATCAGTTAGTTGACTGGCTGCCCCTCTCAGGATCAACAAGGAATATGATCCTGAGGGGGACGACCCAAAGGTAAATGGAACACAGCAGCCTAAGAACCCCACGAGGAGACCCAAACCCTGTCGTGGTGCCGAGGCTCGATGGTTTGTGCACAAGAACCTAAACGCAACTGTGGTGTGAAAAGAAGCAGGAGGTGGACACACCGGGACAGACCCACTGCCCGACTGACACCCGGCCCAAGGGACCCCTGGCTGCCCAGGTTCGGTGCTCAGACCGCGTCCCTGAGGCGGCAGGGTGCGGCCGGGGCACAGCCCACGGCCCTCCACAGGCATCCGGGGTGCCTGCAGCCAGCTGAGGCTGCGGGCAACTCAGGACGCCCTCCGACCGGCAGCCCGAGCAGGAGGGTGGTGCCAGCTGGAGATGGGCCGCTCAGACCTCACTCTCCCAGGAGCACCGTCTCTCTACCGGGTGTGCAGGGCAGCCGCTGAGTCTGGGGACAGTCTGTACCACGAGACCCTAGTTGAGTCTTCAGCCTGTCACTGCCACGCGGCCCCGCCTGCTCCCAGCAAGGCCTGGCAGCCTGCCCGGAGACGGGATTAGAGGCTCCAGACCGCCAGTCCAGGGCGCTAACCACACCAACGTGAGAGGAACATCTTGATCACCGCATTCTTCCCGCCAGCCAGGGACGTCTGGGCAGCGGCTGCTGCTTAATCTCACTGTTTCCTCAAATAGCCGTGGCATTGAGGCAATGGGGGAGAATGTTGGGGAGGCAAACATCAGCCCCACGAAGGACGTAGGGCGCGGCGGGCCCAGCTCTGCCCGCTCGGACCAGGGCCCCTCAGCCCAGCCACCGCAGCCGCCGGCGCGTGGAGATGAAGCCCTTCAGGACGCAGCGTGGCCTGCCTACCGGTAGCTGAGTGAAGGTCCTCGTATGTACTTCTCCTCAGCTGTCTTGTAGTCCACAGCGTCCACCGCGGAAATCGCGCAGATTATGGCCTGCAAGAGGGCAGCACACGTCAGGCTCGGGCCAGGCCCAGTGGCTCGCACCGAGCTCGGAGGAGGCCGCGTGGGTGGGCGGTCCAGCCATGCCCTGGCCGCCAGGGCCCTCCCAGCTCAACACTCGTGCAGTCTACAAAATCTCTGCTCCTGATGTTTCCAAATTAAATCTACAACGTTCTCTTTTGGATGAGATGAGAGTTCATGTCACTAAAAGCAGAGAAAGGCAGAACCTGGGGACTTCCCTAGTGGTCCAGTAGTTAGGACTCCATGCTTTCACTGCCAGGCCTGGGGTCAATTCCTGGTTGGGGAACTAGTAAGATCCCACAAGCCGTGTGGTGTGGCCATAAAAAAAGAAAAAAAAAGGAAAAAAACAAGAAAACACAAAGCAGTAATCTGAATATACAATAGATGCCTGATATCAAAAGATCACTGTTACTTTTTTGGAGTGAAATCATAGTATCGTAGCTATTTATTTTTGAAGAGTTCTTCTGGTTCAGAGCAGGGTCTCTCTCCCCTCGGCACGGCTGACACAGGGGCCGTCCTGGACTATAAGGTGTGGAGCAGCATCCTGGTCCCCACCCACAGGATGGCAGGAGTCCCCGACTCGTGACGACCAGAGACAACCCCAGATGTCCCCCAGTGTCCCCAGGGGGCAGGATCACCCTTTTTAGAGACACACATGAAAGTATGCACGGATAAAAAACCATCCAGAAGGAGGGACTGGAGGTGCAAGTGGAGCAAGGCCACACCATTCCAGCGGGTGACGGACACGTGAGGGTTCACGGCGCTACTTAATTTTTTTTAACATATCTGAAACGTCCACGATAAAGCTCAACACTTTAGAGCCTGGTGACATTTTCCCACACATTCCATTCATGGCCAGCAGCATCCTCCCTGAATTGAAGAACGGCCGAGGGGCCGTGCACCAGCTCCTCGACCACCCGTGCCTCAGCTGAAGCGCATTCGCAAAGCTGAAGCTCCCCTTCCCCTGGGCCAGGGACCACCCGAGGGGCCCAGGCCACAGCGGCTCGGGGAGACGGCTCAGGCGGCACCGCCCTGGGAAGGCTTCTGGAGAACGACGCCCAGGCCCGGCACCCGGGGGTACTGCAGGGCCCGCTGGCGCTCACCTCAGGCAGAAGCACGTCCAGAACGAAGCGGATGCCGTCCGCGTGCCCGCGTGCCAGCAGCCTGCTGCCCGCCTCCTGGTACACCCCCTGCAGGTATTTCACCACCAGGTCCAGCTGCTCCTCGTCCTCCAGGTACGTCTCCACGCAGGTCATGTACTGACCCGAGCTCAGGAACGTCTTCAGCCACCTGGACGGCTTCCTGTTCTTCAGGATGGCCCGCAGGTGGCTCTCGGTGCCCCGGGCCTTCACAATGTACTCCACCAGCTTCTGGTTGGCTCGGTCCCGGGCGGCCCGCGAGCGGTCAGGGAGGACCTTCCTGCAGGCCGGCCTCCTGCCCCGTGGGCTCACTGCCGAGGCCTCCTGGGGGCCCACCCCGCTCAGCGGGGGGAACCTGGTCCCCTGGACGTCCCGCTGGATGGACTTGCGGACGGGGGAGCCTGCGGAGGAAGCGCACTCCCGTGACTGGGCGCCCTCGGCTGCGCTGGGACGGTCCCCAAGGGCTCTCCCTCCAATAGGACCCCCGCCCCTCGCCCCAGCTCTGCCCTCCACCTTGCTTCAGCGGCGCCCTGCAGACGCCAGCGACAGGAGGGCAGGGAAAGGGCCACGCAGATGCCCTGTCCCCAGGCGGGTGACCTGGGCGCTGGTGGCAGGTGTGGGTGTGCCGCCGCCCTCCCGGCCCCACAGCAGAGGGAAGCGAGGGGACCCCGTGGACCCAGGCATGGCTGGACCGTAGGCCTCAGGCTTGGGGCGCGCTGCCCGCTGCACACACCCCTCCAGAGCTCAAAGAAGACTGCCACTCCTAACGGGCAAAAGAGCGGGTCCCACCTTAAAGGGGCTGCTGGTGGACTTACTTATATCAGCTGCATAGTATTCCAGGAAAGAGCCAGCGAAGGAACCGCAGCCTGCACAGGGGCGGAAGGGAAGTCAGGTCACACACAGGACTGGACTCTGCCGGGTCATCCAGCCGGTGTGCGCCCTGACCTCAAGCCCGAGGACCCCCCCACGGCCAGACCTGGGACAGATGGAAACCAGCCCGGATTCAAAGGAAACTGTTCTGTTCAGACCCAGGATGAGCCTCCACCAGGTGCCTGCCCATCCGCAGGGATGGGGAGAAGCCTGCTTGGGGCCAGGCCAGACAGCTATGGGGACCGGGCCACCCTCCGCCCTCAGGGGCCCTCAGGGGAGGCCCCGCACTGCTGCCCCCCCGTCACTTCGTGCAGGGGCACCGGAGCCCCACGTACCAAGCCGGACCCTATAGTCGGTGATGAGGGAGACGCACCAGCCGATGGCCTGGTCGAAATCCTCCTTGGCCTCGTCCTGCAACAAGACCCAGATGGCAGGCGTCAGCTGGGAGCACCTCCAAGGTCCCGCGTCCTCAGTCCCCCCTCCTCCAGGAAGGGGCCTGCAGACGCCCCCGCACAGGGCTCCCTGCGAGGCACGTCTGGGGCCGGGGCTGCTCAGAAAACGGTCACCTGTGAGCCGAGCCCTCGGGGCCGGGAGACACACCACAGACGCTGAGAGCAGGAGGGCGAAAACCCACCGCAGGGCAGCTGACGGGCCATCAGATGGACAAGACGTGAGACTGCAGGGGATGAACCCCGTGGGAGACACCTCTGGGCCCGTGGCCCTCAACTGTACACGGTCAGTGGGAAGAAGTGCTGCCCGGGAGAGGGACCCCTGGCCTGTGATCCTCACAGCAACCCAAGGCCGTCACCCCCGGTGAGAACCCCTAAGCTGGGATGACCAGTGAGACCAGCCTGAGACCCACATGCATGTGATGGGAGGGGCGGGCAGCTCCAGAGGAGGAGGGCGCTTGGGCTGCGGCCAGGCTCGCTGACCAGCCTGGGACAGCAGTGTGGTGCCGGCACATGCCCAAGCTCCCATGGCCCGTCGCCAGAGGACGTGACCAGGCATCCGGGTCTCGTGAGACGTACATGCCATCTTCTGGAACCCAGGCGTCCTTGCGATAAAACCCGTTCCTCAGGTATTTGAGGCACACGAATCTCAAACTCGATTCCCCCCCTCCCCTCTGCCCCCCGCCCTCCGGTCCCAAGAGCCCAAGGCTGGGTCCAGCGTGGGTGCCGACCTTCCAAGCAGCGCCTGCACTCGAGGCCCGTGGCCTGCTGCCCTCAGAGAACAGCTGGTCGGCAGGAGACACCCTGACAGCCCCACCGCATCCCACTCACCCGGGGAACCAGCTCAGATGCTGCTTCCCACGTGGGAAGGCGTCACCCCACGCAGAGCCCAGAGCCCGCTGACCGGGGGCCAAGCAGACACCTGCGTCGGAGCAGGGCTCATGGGCCCCACTGCCCGACCCAGTTGCAGTCTGTGTTTTTGAAAGTTGGGACAACGAAGTGGTGGGTGTTTCAGAGTTAACAGACAGCACCCTGTGTGGACCAGCTCCTGAGGACTCATGGGCTGGGCCGGTCACAGGGCCACGGCAATGGTGCTCCCTGACGTATGTGGTGCTCAAGCTCACGGCTTCGGGGTCTACGGTGCCCTTCCCGGGGGCGGCTGAGATGCAGCCGCAAGGTGTGGGCCTTGGCCCTGGGCTCTCCCACCTTCCCTCTGCATAGGGCGCCCTGTCCTCCACGCCAAACCTGCTCAGTGGGGAACGGTCAGCAGCCACTCCAGGGGCAGTGACCCCCAGAGGAGCAGCCGGGGCCAGGCATCACTCCCACAACTACCGCTGTCTGAAGGGCCTTGTGGTGGAGGACACCGTTACCAGCTGCCAAGCCAGCCCTTCCAAGCAGCGCAAACAACCATCCACGTACCAGAAGTGCCTGCTTTTCTTTACAATCAAAGTGCTTCAATCGCCGGAGAGACACCGCGATGCTGGAAGCAGAGAGAGCAGAGGTTCACGGGAACCAGCCCCATCTCGCAACCTGAAAGCGCCCTTCCTCTGGGAAAGCGGGGGGCCTCTGCCAGCGCAGGCTCGTGGGTGGAGGGAGCCCCTCGGAGCCGGGCCCAGGTGTGCCCACTTCCAGGCCGGCTCTGGGCAGACTCTGCTTCTGCCCACAGTCGAGGACTAGGGGGGTGACTGGGCAGGGGGCTGCTCACGGCCCCTGCAGGGAGCCAACTTTGCTGCCGTTTGTGGGAAATGGGGGCCCAAGGAGTGTCCGGCGGGGCTGACTCTGGAAGCCGACAAGCAGTCTGGAAAACCCGACCATCTGGCCGTGTCCCTGAACACAGCCTTTACGGGGATCCTTATCCGGGGCTCTGGACCCCACCCCTCCCCCTTCACCAGCCTCCACCCAGAAGCACTCAGCAGGAGCAGAGAACAGTGGGTTTACCCTCTCCCTTTGGGGTTCATGTTTCCTTCAATGAAAAGCACACTCGCTTTCTTATCTCTTCGCCTGACGCTTTTCACCTGTTGGCAGATCCAAGAAAACCAGGTGTCAAGGACCCAGAAGGTCATGGGTTTTCGACACTTTCCTGATGTCACTTCATCAAGCATGTGACAAGGAACGCAGCCGGCTTGGACTGAGAGCCGCACCGGGAAACGCTCAGAAAGCGCTGCATGGCCCTCAGCGCTGTTCCGACCGAGCAGAGCCAGGGCTCTACAACAAGAGGAATCATGGCCGCTGCCTTCAGCACTTCCGCCCGGCTCACGGCGCGATCCTCCTCATTCTGGGGGACGGGCAAAGCGAGCTCAGGGAGGCCCGGCCAGGCGCAGCAGAGGTCAGGTGGGAGGTGGCAGGCCGTGGACCCCAAGAGGGGCCCCTCTCGGCGTCACCAGCGCCATGGGTGAGGCTGGAGCCTGCACGCCATGGGTATCTGCGCCGCTGGCACCCATGAAACCAGCAGGGCCCCCGGGAACTGGGGAAAGCGGAGAGGCGGGGAGAAGGCTGCCAACCGCAGGGGGACACGGGCACCTCGGGAAGCGAGGGTCCTCGATAATCAGCCCCAAACCCTGCCACGGAGCTGCACGGCAACCCCGGTTCAAGTGCATGTCTGCGCTCTATCTACAGACGCCGCAAAGATTTCATTCTGTCCTTCCCGGGATGGTCAGTCACGTGCCAGGAGGCCATGCTGACCTGGATGAGCTCAGACGCATCGCGACAACAAAAGCCACTCCACTGTGGCAGCTATCTTTCAGATTTACACGCCACTACCTCTTCCTAAAAGTTAAAGGACTACAGCTAGAACCATCAGAACACTGTCCCTGCCGGAAGACAAAGGGGAGGAAATTAAGGTGGAAATGGCAGAAGCGAGGGCAACCGGGTGGTGCCCCTGCCTCAAAAATTCTCCAACTGACCATGGGCACCGTCCAAGCAGGCGGAGGAGGCACAGCCAGGACGTCAGCCACACTTAAGGGCGTCCGCTGCACTGGGGGTGCAGCCAGGACCTCAAACACCTGCTGTGCAATAGATGCCCACCCTAATCTGCACGCTAAAAAGCTGAAATGTAGAATATTGAAAATGAGCAAACCATGGGCATTTTTTGGAGGCGGGCTTTCTAAGCCTGCTTGATAAAAACCTGAGGGCTTCCCTGGTGGCGCAGTGGTTGAGAGTCCGCCTGCCGATGCAGGGGACACGGGTTCGTGCCCCGGTCCAGGAAGATCCCACATGCCGCGGAGTGGCTGGGCCCGTGAGCCATGGCCGCTGGGCCTGCGTGTCCGGAGCCTGTGCTCCGCAATGGGAGAGGCCACAACAGTGAGAGGCCCGCGTACCACAAAAAAAAAAAAACAAAACCTGACCTATAAGCCTCACGATCCTTTGTGCCAGAAGGCTGAGACCCCCTTTCCTTAGGTAAACGCGTCCACGTCGATGCTCACGGACCCAGCGTTTCCCCAGTAACAACAGAACAGTGAACCACCTGCCCGGGTCCCGGCGTCAAGAATGGAGGACGCTGGACCTCAGGCTCCGGGGACCAACTGAGCAAGCAGGGGGCAGAGAAGGATTCTTACCACTGCGGGCCAGAAGGGGTATTTTTGGTATTTAAGCCAGACTAGCATTCCTACTTCAAACGAACGTGGTTCTAGAATTGAAAGAAAGGAAAACAAAAAGAGACAAGTTAGATCCATATCAGGCACCAAAAGCAACTGCTGGAGAAAACACAACCACGGAGACATTGTGACGTAGTTCCCCTAACAGACCCGAGAGTCTGAGGGGCAGGTTTGTAACTCCTGCCCCTGGAACCCAAATGCCGACCACAAGCGCAGCCAGGGTGACAGCTGGTTCCTAGCAGTGACCGTGTGCCGGGCTCGTGGGGACGGGGTGGGCAGGTTACTCCAGAATAGAGCACTTTTTAAAGAGCGTGGCACATAAACAGAAAGGAGACCACAGCACACAGTGAAAACCCCATACAGGGACTGAATTTCTGAGAAGCTCACCTGTCTGGGAAACTGGGGGCTTTAAAGGGTTAAAAAAAAAAGAGAACTATTCAAACAATCCTAAGATAACTACAAGTAACTTCTCAACAAAATTTAACTGCATCCTCAACCAAAAACGTTCCAGAATGTGTAAATAACTCAAATATTCAAAAACCAGCCGTGCTGCGGTGTCTGACAGGAGGAAGGGCTGTGAGAGAAAGGGGACCTGGGGGACAGGGAGCCGCCTGGGGCACACGCGGAGCGCTGGTCACCCGTGAGAGGAGCGTCGTGGCCCCCAGGATGACGGGTCATGGGTGCAGACAGCCAACCCGGGCCGACTGGCCAAAACACCAGCAAACCAAAACCAAATGGAAGACAAAACCGGGAGAAAAGAGCCAACGCCCGGGTTTCTGGGGCTGTAACTGACCGCCATGTAGCGATGGGGACGGAAACGCCCTCTGCAAGAAGGCACAGTGGCCCCCCTGCACCCAGCGAGCCCGCGGGGAGCTGACCCCAGTGACTCCCCAGGAGCCCAGGCACTGCAGGCCAGGCAGAAGCATCCAAACACCCCAGTAACCAGCCGCCACCAGGAACAATCGGCAGAGCCCGCGGGAAATGGCCGAGACTCGCGTACACAGAAAGGGCAGAGAGCCTGCTGTGTGGGGACGACAGGGGACGGAGGGGCTCCAGGCCAGCCCCCCGGCCGTGCAGAAGCCCCCAGGCCTCCCGTGCTGCTCATGCTACAGCCTGTGCACGCATAAATGTTTCATAATAAAAAGATCCAAAACCCAAACCAAACCAAAACCACCCCCAGACCACGTTAAGACTAACGGTTAGCGGGCGAGTCTAATACTGAAACCGGTCCTCAATTATTTAGTTGAAAGCAAACTAGCTTTCCGTTCCTGGCCGGTTCTGAACTTTGGGCCTGTGTCTGACACCCTTCCGGGGAGGACAGAGGCAGCTGACCTGTGCCCGGGGGTGGGGGCACTGTGCACACCTGGGGGCGCCGAGTCCCTGCTTCTCGGGATGCCATCCGGGAAGGCTGCGAGGCAGTGCCAGGCCGCACCCAAGCAGTGGCGACAGAGCCCATCTATTCACTCGGCTGCCGTCCTCCGTCACCTCCGAGGGGACAGCAGGGAGGCTGGGCTGTCGTGCCCCAGGGAGCACCCCCTCACATGGCTGTCCTGGACCGTGCACCCCGGACTCCCTCTCTGTAAGCCCTCGGCTCAGGACGAAACCCAGGCAGCGCAGCGAGAGACCTTCCGCGGACGTCGGGCGCCGCAGGCCTCCGCCCAGGAGGGCGCTGCCCACTCACCGTGGTACAGGAGGATTCTCGGGGGCTCCTCATCCTCGTCCTCCTCACCTTCCACCAGGAGAGAGTTCACGGCATCCAACTCCACTGACTCTTCAGAAGGTGGATGGGCTGCCAACAAGGGTAGATCAGACTTTCCCTGTCACAGTCCTGGGGACTCACCCCGGGAACAACGCCTCCTGGTACGTGCGCATCAGCGCAGAGAGCAAAGCTGCCGCAACGCAGACTTCCCCGCGGCCTTGCTCAGGCAGGGCACGTCGGTTAAAGCACATTCAACAGAATAAGAGAGACAGGAGGGCAGGAGAGACCGCGAGCGCAAGCAGGGAAGGTGGAGGAACTGGGCAAGGGGTCCTCACGTGTGGCTTGTCCGTTCACGCAGGCGTCCTCAGACACACGGGGAGGGGGCGGCCCTGGGGCCAGGCCCCTTGGGAAACCATCCCTGTGCCTCCGGCGCCGGGGAAAGGGCCCCTTTCAGGGGCCGAAGAAAGGCAGAAACCCAGGAGTGACTGCGGGGCAGGCAGAGTGCAAGGTACCAGCAGTGCAGAAATGAAGATTTCCAAATTAGCATTTCAAAACTAAGTGGGATGCTACAATGTCCAAAAGGAGGGAATCATAGCGCCCGGCTACAGCCACACAAAAATACATGACACAGGAATCCTTAAAAAGTCAGGAGCCTTTTAAGTGAGTTAATCACTTTTGAGATTCCTGTCAATTTAACGGGAGTGCATCATGGCTTCTGCCATGGGAAGAAGAAAGGAATTAATCCTCAGGGAGCAGATGCAGCATTATCACAGCCACATGCTTCCGCCCCGTGCCCCGCCACTCCCTCCCTCCGCTTCAAAACAAAAATAAAAACACACAAGTATTTGGGAGCAGTTGAGGTAATTATAGCCCAGTGGGAGAGACAGACGGAAAGAACTTCGGACATCTCTGCTCGGGATCTATCTTGGGAACAATCTCATTCAGGATTTGGTTAAAAATACACGGCGGGGGGGAGCGGGGGGCTTCCCTGGTGGCGCAGTGGTTGAGAGTCCGCCTGCCAATGCAGGGGACGCAGGTTCGTGCCCTGGTCCGGAAGATCCCACATGCCACGGAGCGGCTGGGCTCGTGAGCCATGGCCGCTGAGCTTGTGCGTCCGGAGCCTGCGCTCCGCAACGGGAGAGGCCACAACAGTGAGAGGCCCGTGTACAGCAAAAAAAAAACAAAAAAAACCAAAAAAAAACAAAACACGGGTGCCTGGCTCCAGATGGGCCGCAGGAGAAACAGACGCCGCCCCCTCCCCAGCACACGACTCATCCTCTCCAGGATTTTTACCTCCCTCCAGGAGCCGGGCGTCTCTGGTCTCCTCTTCGGGGCCGAGCTGAGCGGGGCTGCGCAGAGCCATGTGGGGCCCCGGCCTCTGGCTGCCATCCGGGCACAGGTGCTGGGCAGTGTGGCCCCGGGCACCGGGGCAGCCCTGAGGACCCTTGGCCCCACCTCCGGGAGAGGAGCGCAGGGCTGCCGGGCCGGCCCCCGTCTCGCTCTCTTCCTCCCGAGCTCGCTCTGAGGATGGAGGCGCTTCCTGACCCCAGCTGAGCTCCCGTGCCGGGTTCCTCTCCTGTTTACTCGGGGTCATTGTCCAGTTCACCGTCCGGTTTGCCTGGTGTTTTCGGGATCCCCGTCCGTCCTGAGCACCACTGCCGGCCAAGGAGACAGCTGGGGCGTGCAGGCCTCCGCTTCTCCCGAGACCCTTCTTGTGGTCCACTCTGCACCCAGGGTCCTCCTTGCGAGCAGGCAGGCCGGACAGCCTCTGGGGCGCACGTTCCCTCCTCGTGTGCCCAGGAATGCCCGACACGTCTTCGTGGAGCAAAGGCGAACGGCTGGGGTCGCAAAGCGAGGAGGCTGGTTCCGTGGGCTTTGCTCTCAGAGACCGAGTGGTCCTCTCTTCCCTGGAAGAGCTTTCTTGATGCGGTCGGGTTCTCTCATTCAAAACATCCAGAGCCACGCGGAGCGACCGCCTGTAGGCCAGCTCCTCCAGGGGCGCGGCAGCAACCTCGTTCTGCAAGGCTGAAGGACAGAAAAGGAACAAAGCCTGGTGATGGGCAGAGAGCCGGCACCGGCACCCGAGCGGCCCTCCACCGGCTGGGGTGTCTCGCTGGGACTGCTGGTCTCAGCACCTGAAGGGAGGCTGATGCCTCTCACCTACATCTTCCCAAAGGAGGGACCCGGACTGACGACAAAACCACATTTGAGGGCTGCAAGGCTTCCCTTTCCCAAAAGCAAACTGACTGACCCTACCCTGATTGGGTTACAGAGATACATTCCTCTAGGTTACAAGACAATGCCGCCGGCAAAACCTATTCAGATGTTTGTCCGATCCTCTCTCAGCCTCACAGTTTCAAATTCAATCAGGGTCAACAGAAACCCACACCAACTAAATAAAGAACTCTGCAGGCAGTGTACTCTGGGGTGGGGGTGATGAACACACAACTAAGAGGCTCCTCGTGGGCCGGTAGATCACCCACACTTCTCTGCAAGGGCGTTTCCAAGCCAGCAAGCAGCACCAGGGGCCTGGAAACTTCAGCCTGACCTCCCCACTGCAACAGCTTTCCCCGTTCACTCCGACGCGCAGGCGCTGTGCTCTTTATCTGAACGAGGGGACGGAGGCGACGCCACAGCTCAGCAGGCATAAATTATGCCTCCATCAACACAGTGTTTGCCCGTCTACCGGTAAAGGCGCCCACAAGCAAGTGGCCCCCCAACACGGGCTGCACGACCAGTCACGGCATCCGAGAGGTGCTGGTCGCCGCCGCCCAAGGCAGGCATCGTGCTCTGAACGAGAGCGGTTTCCCCAGAGATGCAGGAAAATGGACCCTACGTCACAGTCACCTCTGGAAGATACCCTGGGCAACCTTTACGCAAGACAGAAAGCTCTCTGCATGTGAAGTAAGCACTCCCAGTCTCAGCAGGGAGAACCCTTCCGCGTCTGGGCCTGTGGAAGGGCACGCCTAGGCCGGAGCCCGGTCTGTCTCCCGCGGGGTGTGTGCACCGTGGGCAGAGCTGGGCCGGGCTCAAGCCAAGTCTGTCTGACCTACGACGAGACGCCAAGGAGGCCGGAGTCTGGGCTCCACTTCCAGCCCGCCTCGCGCCGCCCCCTGCCCCGACAGCCCGCAGACACCGTGGCAGCAAGGCTGGTGCCAGTCACACCCTTTTTTCTCCCCTGGGCTCAGCGATAGAATTTAAATACACATCCAACTGCTTCTCAGACCTTGGGCGGAGGCCAGACCAGCAACAGAAGCACCTCACTCTTGCTACCCGATAAGCAAAACACATAAAGAGGAAAAGCCTCTCCCCCTTTCTTCAGAGAGGTGCCCCCCTTCTGCATGGCCTGCAGGGCCGCGGATGTGGCCTGTGGACCCTGATGCCACCACTGGCCATCCTGGGAGTCAAGAACAGGACGGGCTCGAGGGGCAAATTCTAGAAAGGGTGAAGAAGGCAGACCCATCTCCTCCAGCTCAGGGAAATCACGTTCCCTTGTGTGAAGGGGAAAACTGTGAACAGGGTCGCTTTGCAGACCTGAGTCTCCATCTTCTCCCAAACTGCCTCTCACTTTATTAAAACCTCAGTTACTCAAAAACATGCTCTTACCTAACGAGGAAGCAATGCCTTCAATGTGAGACTTCTTCAGGATCTGGGCTCCCGTGCTTTTCACCTTAATTCTGCAGGGACAGGAATGGCTGTTATACGCCACCAGCTAGCTATGCCACCAAGACATTTTCAAACATGTTTTGCTTTAGACGACAAAAGAATGAGATTCATTTTCTTCCTTTGCACCCTTCCACTCAAACCAAAAGTCACGGCCAACTGGGAATTCATGCACCTGAGGTGAGAGGCAGCAAGGACCCTGGTGAATGTTTTTGTTTTTTCCTTTCTCCTTTTAAGACAGAAAAGGTTGGCTGGATTTAAGAGCAAAAATGAATTCAGGGCTTCCCTGGTGGCGCAGCGGTTGAGAGTCCGCCTGCCGATGCAGGGGACGTGGGTTCGTGCCCTGGTCTGGGAAGATCCCACATGCCGTGGAGCGGCTGGGCTCGTGAGCCATAACTGCTGAGCCTGCGCGTCCGGAGCCTGTGCTCCGCAACGGGAGAGGCCACAACAGTGAGAGGCCCGCGTACCGCAAAAAAAAAAAAAAAAAATTCAAATTGTGACTTCTATGCGGCAAATCCCACTTTCAACTGCACAAATATCTCCTTTGTTAGACTTTCAGAGTAGAGGATAATGTCACTGAAAGCTGTTTACAGCCCAGCAGGTGTGTTTTAGTTTAAAAGGATGGGCTTTGCTTTCAAACTCGAGTATTCAATTACCTTCCCAGCCTCGGGGAAAGTGTGAGCTGTGGACTAAGCAGGCTTAGGAGCGGCTCTGAAGAAAGAGGGATGGGGACCGTGGGGAGGTGGGGACAGGAGCTGACTTGGTTTCATTCTCTATTTAGAATTGGGAATTCTCCCGTCAGACACACACAACCTGGGCATTTTAATCATTCCTGGTCATCTACGTCGTTCCACCACGGACAATCAAGAACGCAACATAACGTGCTTCCCACACCCAAGCGTTTGCCTTCTGAATGCTAAACGACAGTTTCTGATGAGAGGCACAGGCTCAAACATCAAATAGCCCAAAACTCAGGGGGCTGTCACACAAGTTTCTGAAAAAAAGACACACAAATACATCTGTGGGAAGGAAACAGCCCTACATGAACCCCAACGAGCGTTTACCTCGCGTTTAATTTACATTTGTTCCATTTTTGTACTGATCACGCTGGACTTCAGTACCTCATATACATCTTCAATTTCCAAACTTCCGTGAAATAAAATCAGTTGTTTTCCTCTTTGGGTTATTTTGACCCCATTTATAACTACAAAGATAAGAAGCCCTTAAGGGTGCTCTTTGCTTTTTTGGGGAGGGTGGTGGTATCAGAAATCCCATATGGAAAAAAGATAGCATCACAAAAACACAACACTTAACTTTTTGTCTAGGGAAAGTATCTGCACGTTTAGAAAAAATCCCTCTTTTCTCTTATTTTTGGCTGCCTTCTCAGTTCCGGCCAAGACCTACATTAGAGGAAAAAAAGAAGAAAAAAAAACCTTGTTACTAAGACAAAACAAACAGCTAACACAATGTAAGAAGCCGTGGCGACCCATAAATACAAATGCAGCAGATGACTCTTAAAGGAGCAAAGGACTCCAGAGGCGGGGAAACTGAGGCACAACGTGTAGCAGCAGATCCAGACAAGAACCAGGGTTGTATCTGGCCCCCTTCCCACTATGCTGCCGGGAAGTCTCCCCGAGATACTCCCATTATTTACTATCAGGGCTCCCGGCCAGCTATTTCCTTGAGTTACAGCCTTACATGCCTTTTTATAGCTGACTCTGTTAAATTTGTTTTTTTTTCCCCCAGTGTGAGGAAAAAAAAAGACACTTCCGGAAGCATAACCTTGTAAGCACTCAACCAAAACCCCATTAGACGGGGAAGGAGGGAGAATCGGTGCCAACGGAGAGGAGCGCCAACTGTTCAGACTCAATTATTTCGCTGAAGCAGCTCCTAGGTATCTCCTGATAAAGATTTTACTTGTCACCCGAAAGTCATTTCTAATTCCTGAAATTACAGAAGAACGGCTGTCACCTTTGCAGGCCATAATCGCTTTTTCCATCTGCAGAGGACATACTTGGCATCCATCATGATTTAGACTCATGTGGTAAGCAGTAATGATTTGGCACAAACAAAGTACTTGAAGGTCTGACGCGATGTGCCCTGCAACAAAATTTACACGGTGGTTTATAACATCGTTTGCTTCCCATTTCAACGCAGACACAACCCTCAAGGGCAAAGGTTACCGGGGCTGATCCTCAAGGAGATGGTTTAATTCCATCATCCTGCACTGAGTGGGCTCAATGCCAAAAAGAAGTGACTGGCCTCAGTGCCCAGGGAGACGCCTGGATGATTTTCATAAATAAAATACAGCCAAAGTCCCTCCCAAAGGTTCTGTCTAGATTATTTTTAAAAGGCTCCTGAATAAATCAGCCTGCCTCCAACGTCAGCAGGAGAGGCGTTGTAAACAATCAAAGCTTAAAAACAAGCAAAGCTTACAACCCTCCCATGTTTGGGGAGTTAACAGTTGACCACAGCGCAAAAGAATAAAATCAGAGGAAAATGACTGCTCTTTGGCTGCCGTGTCCCTGAAAGGACCGGACAGCTGCAGACCGTTGATTACATCAATGGGGAAGGCTGGTCTGGCGGTGACAGTAAAGAAAAGGAAGTGGGGGGGGGTCGTTTGTGCAAAGAGGGGTTAACCCCGGCAGGAGAGGGTGGGTCCAGTTAGCAGAGGATGGGGGCTTCAGGGAGCAGAGGTGGGGCTTCAGGAAGCAGAGATAGGAGTTCAGGCAGCAAACGAGGGGCTTCAGGGAGCAGAGGTAGGGGTTCGGGGAGCAGAGATGGGGGTTCAGGATGCAGAAGTGGGGTCCAGGCAGAAAAGGGGTTCAGACAGCAAAGTGGTTCAATGAACAGAGACGGGAGCTCCCGCGGCAGGGCGGGTTACCGCCCTGGGGAGCCTCTTTCGGGGTTCGCCCCTCCCCCAGGCCCGGCCCCGCCGCCTCAGCCCCCGCCCGGCCGACCCGAAGGGCGCAGCCCGCCGGGCTCACCCGGCGCCCCGCCTCCCCAGCACGGCGTCTCCGAGCCCGGCGCGGAGGGCGAGGTGGCCGCGACAGTCCAACGGCGGTTGCACCCGCGCCGCCCCAGGCGCAACCTTCCGCGCCCGCGCTCACCGCTTCCACCGCCGCCGCCGCCGCCGCCGCTGCTCCCACGGGCCGGGGGCGGGGCCAGCCTGGCGGCGGTACCAAGCCCCACCCCCGACGCCGACCAATGGGGAGCCAGCGTTCGCACCATGGCCCCGCCCCTTCCGCCGGCTGGGCGCGGAGAGACAGGCGGGCGCGCGCTAGGCTGACTGAAGGGCACGGGCGGGCGTGCGGGCTCGAGGTGGGCGGCGACGGCAGAGACCTCCATCTTCCGGCCCGGGCGCCCGCCGCCTCCTGCCTGCTCCTGTCAGGCCCGCGCGGCCCTCGAGGCCCCTCCCCGCCGAGGCCCTGAGGAAAGCCTCCAGAGCCTTCCAGAACTTTCCATGGCCTGAGGTGCCTGAGGTGAGGCGTCGCGGCGGTTCCGACCCGCGCCCAACAGAGGGGTGGTCGTGCGTTTTGCACATGACCCACTTGTGTGGGCGGTGAGCCGGGAAACAGGTACCCCGCCGGCCGCGTCAGTGCGATGGTCGCCGTGGGGTCGGTGTGAAGACACAGTGTGAGGTTCAGGTGTGTGAAGTGGCGACCCCACAGACGGCCGCACACGCGAGTGTGTCCCCTCCGCCCCCGGCTGGACCCAGAGTGTCTGTTGGGTCGAAGGCAGAATTCGGGGTTCGGCGTCTCGTGGCGCCGCGTTCGGGAGCCGGTTCTGCTCGGCCCGCTTCGTTCGGGGAAGTTTTGTATCAAACGCGGCGGGTCGCGAGGGGGCCGTGGACACCGGTGCAGCCCACGCAGGGCCAGGTGGCCCTCACCCCGGTCACGCGGGGGTCGGAGTCCCTGTTCACAAGATCAAGGTGTTGAGTGGGGTCCCTTTGTGGCCTCCGTAGGGCCCCGAATGCATGGGAACACGGGGGGGCGTCTCAGTCCACAGGCCATTTGGATGCTCCATTTCCATCGTTTGAGAAAATACAGATTCCGCCCTGGTGCGGGCTGGCTCGCTCGGGGTGTGCGTGTGCGTGTGCGTGTGCGTGTGCGTGTGCGTGTGTGTGTGTGTCTCTTCATCTTTCACGTGGTTCATGGTTCAGTAACAAACATAATACGTATTTTCTGCCATCTTCCAATTAGCAAAGGTGAGAGAAATCCTCAGGCCTGGCCCCAGCGCGGGATGTGAGATGGGCAGCCCTAATTCGAGGCTGCTGAGACGTGTGAATTGGTACCTTTCTGGAAAACGACTTGACGTTATCTGTCAGATGCCTCGAAAACGTTGCAGACCCTCCAACCCTGCAATTTCCACTTCCAGAGATTTATCGTAAAGATATAATCAGATGTGCACAAAGATGGGTGTGCAGTGATGTTTTCTGCAGCGTTACTTATATCGTGGAAAAAATCAGGAGGCCCTGAGATGTTCAACAGTAGAGGTGTGGTTAGCTAAAATATGATGGAAGTTATTTTTTGAAATGTCTTCGGTAACAAGAAATATTTATGATGCATTTCCAGTAGAAGGGGAAAAAGTTTTAATGAAAGCCAAACAGACTTCTGAGAAGGGTGGATCTTGTCAAAGGATGTTCCCTCACTGACTCTGCCAGTCATTTGTGCTGCTTCAGAAGTAGACCCTTTGGTGCAACTGTGAGTCTCAATGATTTGGGGTGTGTGCTTACTCTTTAAACGAATGTTTGAGTGACTACTTGGTGACAGGAACTGGGCATACAGTGGTGAGGAAAATAGCACTCAGGGAACTCAGCCTGATGGAGAAGACATTTAATAAAACCACAACTAAGACTGAAACACTTTATGCTGGCACTACTATAAGCACTTTGTAATTATTAATTTTATTTAACGCAAGAACCCTAAAATGTTAGTATAATAATCGGCCCCGGGACTCCCCTGGTGACGCAGTGGTTAAGAATACACCTGCCGGGCTTCCCTGATGGCGCAGTGGTTGAGAGTCCGCCTGCCGATGCAGGGGACATGGGTTTGAGCCCTGGTCCAGGAAGATCCCACATGCCACGGAGCAGCTAAGCCCGTGCGCCACAACTACTGAGCCTGCACTCTAGAGCCCGTGAGCCACAACTACTGAAGCCCGTGTGCCACAACTACTGAAGCCCGTGCACCACAACTACTGAGCCCGCGCTCTAGAGCCCGCGCGCCACAACTACGGAGCCTGTGCTCCGCAACAAGAGAAGCCACCGCAATGAGAAGCCTGTGCACCACAACAAAGAGTAGCCCCCGCTTGCCACAACTAGAGAAAGCCTGTGCGCATCAACGAAGCCCCAAGGCAGCCATAAATAAATAAATAAAAAGAATCATACCGTTAGTATGATGCATTTAAAGATAAAAAATAATAATCAGCCCAGTTGCTTTGGTTATCACTGTACAGCAAAGGACCATGAAGCCCATTAGCTGAAAGAACCAAGTTGTTTGCTCACAGTTGTGCAGTCTGGCCTTGGTTCAGCTACATGGTTCTTCTGCTGGTCTCGCCAGTGGCCACATGGGTGCTTGTGTTCAGCTGGCGAGTCAGCCAGAGCCTGGGCCTGTCGGGTTTGTCTCTCCACGTGCTCTCAGGGCCCGGCTCCTCCACATGCTCGCTTCAGCAGGGAAGCAGACTTGTTGGCTACATGGCTCCTCAAGGTTCCCAAGAGCACAACGGTGGACACTGCCAGTCCTTCTTAAGGTGTAGGCTTGGAGCTGGCACGGCCTCACTTCCACCATGTTCTCTTGGTGAAAGCGACTCACAGGGCCAGTTCAGATATAAGGGGAGAGGATTATACCAGCAGATGTGATTCATTGGGGACTTTCAAGGAAACTGAGATAGAAAGAGGTTAAGTCACCTGTCTAAGGCAGAGCTAAGACTTGAAACAGGAAGTCCCGCTCCAGAGTCCAGATTGGTAACCACTGTACCAAAAAATAAATAGAAGTTCTGGAGAAGTTAATACAGGAGAAGCGCAGGGAGCTTTGAAAATTATGAAGAGACAACCTTGTCTGGAGCAGGGGTGTGGGTGGGGATCAAGGAGATAACGTTTAACCCTGAAACCTGACGTCTGAATGGGTTGGGAGAGAGCTTTCAGAGCTTAGGGAACTGTGCAAAGGCCCTGGGGTGGCAGAAGGCCCAACTCATCAGAGGAACTAAGTGAAGCCTAGTGAGGCCAGGACCAAGGTGGAGGTGGAGTGACACAGAGGAGTCCCTTGGGGCTTGGATGTGCCCTAGGAAGATTTTTTTTCTAGCTTATTATTTTTTAAGTAATTATAGATTCATAGAAATTTGCAAAAGTAGTACAGAGAGGTCCCTTGTACCTGTCACCCAGCTTCCTCCAGAGGTTATCTTATGTCACTATAATATAGTACCAAAACCAGGACAGTGACATGGGGACAGTGTGTGTAGACTTCTGAGTCATTGTATCTCTTGTGTGGATTCGTGTAACCACCAGTCAAGATACAGGGCATTTCTCTCCCGACAGAGAGCTCCCTCCAGCTACCCTGGGTAGACCCCCACCTCGCCACCATGCCTCACCCCTGGGCACCAGGACTCTTCTCCATCTTCGTCATCCTGAGAATGTTCTACAGAAGCGACAGTGCAGCACGGAACCTTTGGAGGTGCGTTTCTCTTACTCAGCGCAACACCCGGGAGATGCCTCCACACCCTCGAGTGTATCAGGACTGCCTTCCTTTTTGTTACAGAGCAGAATTCCATGCTGTGCGTGTGCCGGATAATCTCCCTATCTTAAGGCCCCTAACCTCAGTCCTACCTGCAGAGTCCCCTTTGCCATCTCACATGATATATAGAGTTTCCAGAGATGAGGGTGTGGACATCTTTGAGGGCCCATCTGCCCACTGCAGGGATCGAGGGGCAGTGGGGGGCCTGAGTCACCTAGGCCTTGGAGGTACCATGTCTGCCCCACGTCCCACGGGTCCAAACATACCCACCCAGCTATGCCTAGGTGCAGGCCGGCTGGGAGAGTTGTCCTTATTCTGGGGGCCACATGCCTAATCAAGAATGGGGTTTTTCTATTTGAGGGAGAAGGGATATTGGAGGTCAGCTGACAAACTGTCACAGCAGAAGCCATCCACACGTCACCCCTATGTTACTCAGAGCAGCATTTTTGTTACTTGGGACCCTTACCCATAGCATGTAAAATAGAGGGGAGGCTCGTGCTGTGACTCTGGGGGGCCAAGAACAAACCCCAATGAGAAAGGCACCTGCATGTCATAAATCACTCCTGCCGAGACCCCAGGTGCCAACGGCCACACCTCAAACTGTTGTGCCAGCGGCCTCCTGTTGGCCGTTCTCCACCCAGTCTCCCCCCTGCTGTCAGTGTCTTTAACTGGGTGGCGGGCAGAATCCTAAGCTGGTCCCCAATGGCTCATGCCCTCGAGCGTGGGTAGAACCTGCGACGTGATGAGCGTCACATCCTGATCATATGATACTCTGGCAAAGGCAAAGGGATTTTCCCGATGGAATGAAGGTCCCTAATCAGTTGACCTATAGTTAATTAAAAGGGAGATTATCCTGGCTGGGCCGGCCCAGATCGAAGGAGCCATTTAGAAGAGAAAGCAGACTGGGCTCCCCCGGAGGCTGCAGAGGCTCTCCTGTGGTCCATGGGGAAGAAAGATGCCATGCGTTATGCAGCTGCCAGGAAAGGAACTCAGCCAACAACCTGTGAACTTGGAAGAGGCCCCAGCCTCGGATGCAACACAGTCCCAGGTGACACCTGGATCACCACCAGGGGACCCTAGCAGAACACCCAGCCACACGTGCCCGGGCTCCTGACCCACAGAAACTTTCAGATGGTGTTTTAAGCTGCCATCTGTGGTAACCTGCTACAGTGCAGGCGTCCCTTGGTCCACTGAGGCAGAGGTCCCAGGTTCCCTCTCCCGCCTTCCTCCGTTTCTGTTCTCTCCAGGGCCACCTCCCCCTCCAGTCCCAGCTCAAGTTTCGTGAAACCCTCCCTGGGAGCCCAGCCCAGGGAGCGGGTTCTCCCTCTGAGCCCACGGCCGGTCTGAACCTAAAGCATCGTGGTCACTGGCACTGTGCCCGTCTGTTTGGTTCTCTCTCCTCCATGGGGCGCATCCTGCCCACTTGATGCAGACGTGGTCAGGGCACTTGCTTTGGCTGATGAAGTGTGAGCAGAGCACCGTGGCCAGCATGCATGTCCCCTCATCCCCTTTCTGTCCACCCTGGGGACCGGCTCTGCCCCTGATGCTGGCTGCCCCGCCGGCCGGGCCCGGGAGTAAGGAGGATGGTGATACACTGATGAGCGCCACCAGCTCTGATGGACGGCTGATGGATGAGTTCCCGTGGCTGCAAACCGTGACATCTGTGACCCCGCACTTCCGGAGACATCTGAGATCGAGGTGTGGGCTGCGCTGGTTCTTTCTGGGGGCTTGAGGGAGAATCTGCCCCACACCCCTCTCCCTGCTGCTGGGGGCTCTGGCAATCCTTGACTTGTAGACACATCCTTTCCTTCCCTGCCTCCATCTTCACATGGCTTTTTCTCCCTGCCAGGTGTCCCTGTGTCTCCTCTTATACGGACACCAGTTGTTGGATTTAGGGCCCACCCTAATCCAGTACGGCTTCATCTTAACTAATTACATCGGCACAGGCCCTATTTCCAAATAAGATCACATTCTGAGGTTCTGGGTGGACCTGAATTTGGGGGGGGATGATGTTCAACCAAGTCCCACTAGTGTCTGTGAGAAATGAACCTTAGTTGTTTATAGATGCTGAGCTGTGGGGTGTTTGTCACTGCAGCACCACCATGTGAAGTCTCGCTGATTTACGCTGTAGTGTAATTATTTGTCTATATACTCGTCTACCCGGGACACTGACCTCCTGCTGACAAGAGACAGTGTGTCTTTCGTTACTGTATCGTAGAGGATGGTTGGGGAAAAAATTAATTTTACCAGCTGGTATCAGAACTCATTTTAGAGACCAACTGGGCTTGTTTAGGAAAATACCGTAATTAGTACTAGGGAACGGTGAGTGAGGCCCTGAGGAAGTGAGATGAAAGGGCCCACAGGGAGACAGCTAAACTCCTCTGCATGAGAAAATAGTTGCATTCTGGAGGAGAGGGAAAGGAGCCACGAGAGGTGGGGACCCATGGAGATCAAGAGGCAGAGAGACGGCGGGGGATGGCGGAGCAGGTGGGTCAGGGACCTCCGACATCCCATTCATGGGCCTCGAGCCACGAGGCAGGATTGGCCAGACCCTTGCGGAGCTGGACCAGCTAAGCTAAAGCAGAGAACTAGCCTGCACGGCCCAGCCCACCAGCCAGCTGGAGCCCAGCAGCCAGGCGCCCCGGCCAGCACTTGGTAGGCGTGCAGTACAACCGTGTCCAACAAAGATGAATATTAACGTGGTTGTTGGAAGGCGCCTGCGATTCACAAGAAACCCAAGGAGAACCAAGCTACTAATTAAAACAATGAAACCCAAATGTGCCCAGGTCCCCACAGAGCCGAGGCCCAGCTCATCTGGTACTGACGTCAGCCAGACGGCACAGGGCCGAACTGGAGGGAGGGCACGCGGGGTTCCATCATGTTCTTTAGCTTTGTCTGGCTGCCTTAGTCCTGTATTACTTCTGTATTGTTCTTTTTTTAAAAAAAAAAGTAAAAAATTTTAAGACCACCAACATAATGCTAGCTCTTCTGTGATCTGTGTCCGCCTCTGTCTAGGCCCCAAGGGGTGGTCAAGTGCTGCTGAGCTAACTGCTCTTTGCCATACTGTGTTGACCCCCATCCCCACAGCTGCCCCACTGCCAGCTGTCCCGGGAGCCCAGACTCCTCACTTGGCCTTCAGGCCTCATCCATGGCTCCGCTGACCACTGTGAAGGAGCTGTGTGCCCTTCTCAGCACTAACCCCATTGTGCAGTGACCGGCTTTAACGCCAGAGTAGGGTCTCCCCCCTGCGACTGCTGATGCTGAGGCCAGTCTTTTTGTGGGGGGGGGGCGCACAGGCACTGTGGGGTGTAGAGCAGCATCCGTGGCCCCCATCCACTCGATGCCAGGGGCACCCTCAGTCATGACAACCACATATGTCCCCAGACATGGCCCAGTGTCCCAGGGGAGCAGAATCCCCCTCGGGTGAGGCCCACGGCCATAGACTAATTGCATCCCTGCCAGCAGTCCTGGAAGTAGCCGCGCCTGGGTCAGCTTGCTCCCTGCAGTGTCCTCAGGACGAGCCCTGCACCTGCACCCAGGGTATGCTTGACAACTGGTGTCTGAACAAATGAAGGGAAAGGCAACCTTCGCAGCAGGCAGACTGCCTCCAGAACTTCCCTGTGTAGGTCAGCACTGCCCTTTGGGCGGGGGCCACAGCAGGAGGAGGGGAGAGCCCAGGGGTCAGGTGGCCTGTCCTGGGACATCCTTCACCAGCTCCCGATGTCAGCCCACCCCATCTTTCTCCCTCCGCCATCTCCTGGCATTCCCAACCTGATTTTGGCAAACGGAACTTGGTTTTCCTTTTCACGCAAAACCTTCCTGCCTGAGACCCGAGACAGTCCAGCCACGCACCTCAGTAACCAGCCGTGTGCATTTGGCACATAGTTATTCTAGGGGCTCAGGACTTGGTGCCATCCACGGGGGCTCTGCTGCCAGGGGACTAGCACCTCAGATGAAATGCTAACGGGGCAGGAGCTGGAGTGCCTGACCTGGGAATCCCAACACAACATAGATCCCGTCTGTAGAGCGCTCCAGCTACCCCTGGCCTTGGAGAGAAAAGTGTGTCACCAGACAAGGATGCGGCCCCTCTAGAATCTGGAAAAGGCAGGAACCAGAGTCTCCCCTGTAGCCTCAAGAAAGAAATGCAGCCCTGCCCACACCTGGATTTTAGCCCGTGAGACCCATGTTAGACTCCTGCTTTCCAGGACTGTGAGGGAATCAATGTGTGTAGTTTTAAGCCTTTGAAAAAAATTGCAGTTGTGCACAATGGAATAAGAAGAAAATTATCCATGCTTTCTAATCCCCATTTTATGTATTTCCAACCCACCTTTATAAATACCAAAAATATTAAGCATGGTGATATTACTAAGAACACAGTTCAGAAACACATACCATCTCACACCCATTAGGATGGCAAATACTAAACAACAACAAAAACACAGGAAATAACGAATTGGTGAGGATGTGAGGAAATTGGAATCCTCTTGTGTGGCTGGTGGGAATGAAAAAAGTACAGCTGCTGTGGAAAGTCTGCAGGGTCCTCAAAAATTTAAACATAGAATGACGATATGCTCCAGCAATCCCACTCCTCGGTACATACCCAAAAGGAGGGAAATTGGGACTCAGAGATATTTGCATACGCATGTCTATAGCAGCGTGACTCACAACAGCTAAAAGGTAGAAACAACGCAAGTGTCCATGGACGGATGATGGATAAACACAATGTGGTCCATCTACACACTGGCGTGTTATTCCGCCTTAAAAGAGAAGGAGGTGGGCTTCCCTGGTGGCGCAGTGGTTGGGAGTCCGCCTGCCGATGCGGGGGACATGGGTACGTGCCCCGGTCCGGGAAGATCCCACATGCCACGGAGCGGCTGGGCCCGTGAGCCATGGCCGCTGGGCCTGTGCGTCCGGAGACTGTGCTCCGCAACGGGAGAGGCCACAACAGTGAGAGGCCCGTGTACCGCAAAAAAAAAAAAAAAAAAAAAGAGAAAGAGGGACTTCCCTGGTGGCGCAGTGGTTCAGAATCCACCTGCCAATGCAGGGGACACAGGTTCGAGTCCTGGTCCGGGAAGATCCCACATGCCGCGGAGCAGCTAAGCCCGTGCGCCACAACTACTGAGCCTGCGCTCTAGAGCCCGAGAGCCACAAGTACTGAAGCCTGCATGCCTAGAGTCCGTGCTCCACGAGAAGCCACCGCAATGAGAAGCCCACGCACCACAACGAAGAGTAGCCCCTGCGCGCAGCAACAAAGACCCAACGCGGCCAAAAATAAAAATAAATTTAAATAAAAAGAGAAGGAGGTTCTGACACCTGCTACAACGTGGATGAACCTTGAGGACCTGATGCTCAGAGAGGCGCGCAGACACAGAAGGACAAATACTGTCTGGTTCCACTCACATGAGGTCCCCGGAGGAGTCAGATCCACAGAGACAGGAAGTAGATGGTGGGGGCCACGGGCTGGGGGAGGGGTGGGGAGTCAGTGTTTCATGGGGACAGAGTTTCAGTTTGGGAAGATGGAAGACTCCAGGAGATGGATGGTGGGGACAGTCGCATGACAATGTGAATGTGCTGAATGCCACCGAGCTGTGCACTTAAAAATGATACATTTTATATTTTACCACATAAAATTTTTTTCTCTCTTAAATACATCCCGACAAGCAAGCATTTCCCGTACCGTGTGGGATGCTTCCTGGTGTGTTCACTGTTCGCATCAGAGGGCGACAGACACCCCGCCAGGAACGTGACCCCATCGTGGCCCCCCTTCAGTTCTCCAGTCGCCGCGTCCTCCACTCCACGGAGATCCCAGGCGCCCCCAGACCAGGAAAGGGCGGTGCACTGCAGTGTCTCTTCAACAAAGAGTCAAGGATTAGGCCCCGTTGAGTTTCCATCCTGTTTGCCTTTGATTTTTTTTTAAAAGCCTTTCATTTTAACTATTAGGCATTTCAGGGCAGGCTGCACAGTGTCATCTGCATTTCAAAAAAGCGCCGCTGTGAGGATTTGTTTTCTTCCTTTTTTCTGTTTCCTTGTTCTTCTCCCAGACATCGTTGGTAATCTACAACCGTCTTTTGTTTTCTTCAAGGTCCTCTATCATATTATCTCACATTGTTCCAGGCAGTAACTTTCTTCTTTGTCTGCAACTCCTCCACAGGACACAGCACTGACCACCCCCGTCCAGTCCCCCCAGGGTCCAAGCCAGCACTCAATGTGGTACCGAGAACCCAAATTTCTCAGGGTCGCCCCAACCCCGTTTCGGTTCCACCCAAGACACACTGAGCGGAAATAAGGATTCTGCCTTTCTAAATCCCCGAGAAGCTCGGCAGCCACTCCCGGCCGCCAGCTGCAGGAGGAACCCAGAACTGAAGCACCGGGCTGGCTCCTGGCTCCAGGCTGGGCGCCAGCGGGAATCGGGCTGCACACTAGAGGCACAGTGACTGTCACCTGCGTCTCACTGGGCGGGTGCCCCTCAGTTCCACCGTGTGGATTCGAAGGATTGTTTATTTCTGTGTCTAATTGTCACACGGGGGCAGTTTTCAAAAACTGTGGTAAAACACACATAATCTACAATTACCATCTAAGCGCACAGCCCAGTGGCATTAAGCACATTCACACTGTCGTGCAGCGATCCCCACCATCATCTCCAGAACGTTCCATCTTCCCAAACTGAAAGCCCGTCCCCATGAAACCCTAACTGCCGTCCCCCACCCCCGCCGGCGACACTGGGGCTGTTTTGAAGCTTGGGTTCAACTTTCCGTGTCCATATACGTCTGTTGTTGGACAGAATAGGCCATCATGGATCTGGTTAAGAGATAAAAACTGCAAGCATTTAGTGTTCTAGTTGAGTCATATTTTATATTCGCCACGGTTCACGGGTCAGCTTACGACACGAACCGTGGTATATTTAGGCTTTTAATTCTTTTGGTAAGGAGCTGACAACTTCACTGTACAATCCTACCAAAAACAAAGTGGGACAACGCCGGGAGGTGTCGGTCTCACTACCATCCAGAATTTCATTCTCTGAATGTGAAACTAACTGATCAATAAAAATCTAAAACCCCGCGACTGCATGTCAGAGCGACAAGAACTGGAGGATGGTCGAGTTTCCAGCTGATGACGAGCACATCTGGAAGACGGACGCGCTGCTGCCCTGTTCACGCCCCCGAGTGCACCCCTCTCCCAGGCCGCCCAAGGTCTGTGTGTCTCGCACCATTTGGGACATCAATTGCCAGCGCCCTCGGGCTGGCCGCTGAACGGCCCCATGTCACCCATCAGCGCTCACCAGGACGCACTGCCTCGGTGGTACAATATAGCTGTGAACGTTTCCGTAAACAGTCCCTGTTGTTCTTTCTTTTCTTTATTTTATTTTTGTATGAAAATCCTAGGCTCTGATACCTGCTTTCAACAGTGCCATACATCAGAATATAAGGGAGTGAGGGAAACAGAGGAAAGATAATAAAAATAAACTTTTTTTTGGATACAGAGTGCGTTTGCTGTATTCTCAATCATGCTGCCGCCCGCTCAGTAATTTGCCTCGTCCTCGGGGGCGCGCGAGGGGGCAGAAGTAGCTCTCAGGATGGAGAGACGGCCTGGCCAGGGCGGGCCTGTGATGGGGGCCTGTGTCCTTCTGTACCACAGAAGCCGTGATTCACATCTGCACATGTAACCGAATGGCAGGGAAACACAGACAGATGCACATGTGGAACTGGCCGGATCCGAACGGGCTCCTGGGTTGTGCCGGCAGCAGTGGCCTGGATTTGATGCTCTGCTGTCTGGTTACCCTAGTGTCTGGGGTCTAGCTACTGTCTGGGTGCTCTGGTATCTAGGTGCTGTAGTATCTCGGTGCCATGGTTACAAGATGACACCGCTGGGGAGGCTGGAGCAAGGGTGCTCTAGTACATACAGAACTGCCTGTACATTTCTTTGCACCTTTCTGTGACTCTAGAATTACTTCAAGTAAAAAGTTTGAAACTGCATTTAAAAAAATGAAGGCAGTGCTCCAGAAATCAGTTCTCTCCCCAGGCTGGCGGGGCTGCAGATGGACAGAGGCGAGTGGACACCTGTGTGACCACACGCCATGGAGAAGGCCTTTGAGCCCGCACGGCGCGGCGGGGAGCAGGAGGCCTGGGGATATGGGCAGGTCCTTCCTCTTGGGGGCTGCACTGTCCTGATTCTGCGTCCCCCTCACACTCAAGTCAGGACCGGTTCCCATCTGTCCAGGAGACTTGGGGGCCTCTGAGCAGCCCTGGCTACCCCCCACCCCAGGTACCTCCCGACCTCAGCGTTCGCAGGATGTCCGCCTGTGCCCAGACCCGCGAGCGGGTGGCTCATAGGGCCCGGACTGTGGGGTGTCCCTGATGGGGCCCAGCTCCGTGGGGACAGAGCCCTGTAATGCATCTAACACCCCGCAGCACGTTGTGTTTCTGCAAACCCGTGTCAAGGTCGGAGTCCCCTACTTGGAGACAGTGCGCGTGTCCTTGTTAGGATAAAGGAGGGCGTTAATATTCTACTAGCAACCGGAGGTTCTGGAAGCAACAGGAAAGTGCCGTCCTGAAAACGCAGCCATGGTGGAACCCACAGGACTCCAGGTGAGAGGTAGGCCACCGCTGTGCCCCTCAGGAGGGCAGTGGCTTAAAATGAAGTGCCCCACCGCCACAGTGACCCCGACACCCCCATGGTGGCTCTGGGCGCCTGGAAATTGCAAGGACTCCCTGAAAGCGCCTGTCCCATCGGGGCACCGTCTCTGGAATCGGGGAGGCTGTCGCGGCGGGACGGTGCCCTCAGAGCTCTCCAAAAACAGGGCCTGTCCCCAGGATGGAGGTGGCGAGTTGAAAGGAAGATTTTAAGTGCCACTCCCGTCTCCTGAAGCCAACGGTCCCAACATAAAGGTACCAGCAAGGACAGGACTGGAATCCCAACGACCTTGACAAGATAAAGACACCCTTCACCAGTGGCGAGTCCAGTGTACAAAGAGAAAGCGGGTGTGGGGCTTGAATCGGACCCCCAAGTCCACGTGTGAAGACCTGAGCCTCAGGACCTCAGACCAAGACCTTGTTTGGATATAAGGTCGTTGGAGGTGTAAT
The DNA here is from genome assembly GCF_025265405.1 of Mesoplodon densirostris. Taxonomy (NCBI): domain Eukaryota; kingdom Metazoa; phylum Chordata; class Mammalia; order Artiodactyla; family Ziphiidae; genus Mesoplodon; species Mesoplodon densirostris. The sequence continues at coordinate 152,591,790 of NC_082663.1, forward strand.
CAGGGGGCCCTGATCCAACACGATGGTGTCCTTACAAAAAGGGAACATGTGGACACAAGTGCACACAGGGCAGCGCTCTGTCAGCCTATGGCAGGGTCTCCCCACCCCCACTGCTGCATCTGCTAGTCATCCTCTTTGGGGACTGTCCTGGCCACTGTGGGGTGTGGAGCAGCCTCCCTGACCTCCACCCACTCGATGCCAGGAGCCCCCCTAGTGTGTGACAGCCACAGATGTCCCCAGACGTCGCCCAGTGTCCCCTGGGGGCAGGACTGCCCCAGTGAGACCCATGACTGTGGGTAAATCTCTATTAAAGGTGTCTCAGCTGATGTGCCGCCTTTTTCAGTTTAAAAGAACATACAGTTTCCTTTAAAATGGTCCTAGAGAGACGCCACCAGCGATTAAAAGAAGTATTTCCTTCTGAAATCCAAGGAAGGGCACATACTTTTTTTTTAATATGAATGACCAAACACTTGAGTATTTTTTTTAAAGACACAAAAATGTTACTTTTTGTTTTCAGATTCTGAGATCTGAGGTTTTCCTTTAATTTTTTTTTTCAGAGTATGATTCCCGTTAAAGTTCAAAAACAGGACAAAGTAGACATTTCATTTAGGATTGCAGATACAAGTGGCATCCTTTCATTTTTAAAGGTCATAAAATATGAGTAAAACATATATAACGCCAAAACGAAATAATTTTAGAAAACAGAAGAGCCCGGTTATCAATGATGTGAAATATGCCAGAGGTGCTGGGTGTGTGTCCTGAAGTCTCCCCCCAGGATCTGAGTCCAGGGGACATGTGACCCGAGGTCACATGAGACCCGGCGGAGCCAGGTCTGGACCAAGGACTCCTCCCCGAAGCCACCTCCCCAGGCTAATAACCATGAGAAAAACACTAGAAGAACCCCAGTTGTGGGGCTCGTTCTACAAACCCCCTGACCCGTCCCCCTCACAACTGCCCAGGGCACCAAACGAGGCATGACTGAGAAACCGTGACAGCCCAGAGGGGCCCAGGAGACGGGAGGCCTGGACATCACGGGGGACCCTGCGGACATCAGGGGAACCCGAGGAGATCTGAACAAAGCACGGGTGTCAGTTCATCACGTCTCAAGTTTGTTGTTTGTGACAAATGTACTCCACAAGGGGAAGCAGGTGTGGGGCACCCAGCTCCTATCATTATTCTATCGTAAATCTAAAACCCCTCTGAAATCTACAACTTATTCCGAAGTGACAAGGAAAGTGAGTTTGGTTTTGAGAAATGGGCGCAGAGGTGAGGGGACAGTGGGCCCAAGGAGAGACTGGGTGGCCGTGGGCCGAAGGACGGTGTCTGGGTGCCCTGTGTGCGAGGGCAGAGCACTGGGGAGAGGCTGGGGTCAGCTCTCCGTTCCAGGAACCGGTCAAGCCAGCGCCTGGCCCTTCCGAGGGTGGTGGCCTTTACGATGCCTCGTGACTGCGGTGGAGGGAGCCATCGCTCCCAGGGCGGGTTTAGCGCCTGCAGGGCAGGGACAAGGCCCACTGTGCGGGGCGGGGGGAGGAGCCAGCAGCAGGCGTGGGGACGGCCAGGTCCCAGCGCCCATGCAGCCCAGCCCCGTGGCCACCTGGGGAAGGCACACACCGAGCCGATGACAGTGCCCACCCCGGGCTCTCCCCTGACCCGGTGAGGGAGGGACGTGAACAACGGGCATGTCTTCTGCAATAATAGTAAAAATCAATGCCTGTGTTCGGTTAAAGGGCAGCCGTAACAAAGCACCACAAACAGCGAGGCTTAAACAACACCTGAGATCAGGGGTCCCAGGATGGCTCCTGCCGAGGGACCACCTGCACCCCACCCCCATCCCCGCTCTCTCCCGGCTTCCGGGGGACACAGCGCCTCCCAGTGTGTCTGTGTCCAAACGTCCCCCCTCATAAGGACACCAGTCCTGCTGCGTTAGGACCACCTGCTTCTGTGTGACCTCTCCTTAACTAACTACTCCTGCAAAGACCCCGTTCCCACACAGGTCCCACTCTGAGGTGCCGGGTCAGGACTTCAACTTCTGAGTTTTTTGGGGGGCACAGTTTAATCGATAACAAAACCCGAACTCTAAGGACGCGAGTCCACATGCGACTGAAGCCAGCGCCGGGCCCAGACCGTTCTCTCCCCTCCTTCCTGGGCACGCGGCACGAGGCCCCGTTGTCCTGGCAGCCCCACGTGGCCACGTGACCTCTCACGTCGGGACGAGGCACAAGGGCATCTTGCTTGCGATCTCAAGGGCCGGTCGGGCACCTGCGCGCTCCTTCCCGCTGCCTGGACCTGGCCCGGCGCCCATCCTCACCTCCCGCGCTGGGACACCTGCTCCACGCTTGCTCCCCCACAGCTGCCCCGTGAGCTCCACCGTGGGATTTGAGGGCGCCGCTGGAGCAGCTGTGCTCTCCCATGGGGGCCCCACCCCCGGCTGTGCGCATGACAGTGATGCCGAGACTCTGGGTCCACCTTGACACCCAGAGCCCAGCCAGGGGTCCCGCCCCTTGGTTGTCAGCTTCTGTGGCAATGACCCCGTTTCCAAACGGCAGAGAGGCTGGGGCAGGTCAAAGATCGACCTGAAATCACACGCCAGGACCAGGAGAGAGGCGTGTGTGGGCCCAGCGGCTCCCAAACCCCAGGCCCTGCACTGCAGGGACTGACACCGCTGCCGTGCCCGCTCCCCGGTCCTCCAACTCGGGCACCAGGATGCAGCCCCTCTCTTGGCAGGATTCTCAGAGCCAGCCTGCAGGGGCCCAGGTGGCTCCCTGCCCCATCTAGTCTCCCAGGGCCCACACTCTGAGGCCCGGGCCTCGGTCTGGGTCCCTGGGGAGGCTTAGGGGTGGAGGGGCTCTCTGTGTCTACCCCCTGGCCACGCCCAGCATTCCCCAGACCCTCGGCCTGCCCAGCTCACAAAAGCTTTGTATACAGTTTGTCTCAAGGCCACGGAGATGCCTGCTGAGAGCCCAGACAGAAAGAACATTCACAATTTCCAGAGCAGGTGTTAGAACACAGCTCCCAGAGGTGTCCCTACCCTAGTCCCAGGACCTGTGGACATGTCATCTCACATGGTGAGGGTCCTCATAAGAGGGAGGCAGGAGGGTCTGAGGCCGAGAGAGACGGGAGCTGCTGCGCTGCTGGCTGTGAGGATGCAGGAGGGGCCGCAAGCCAGGGATGCGGCGCCTCTAGAAGCTGGAAAAGGCGGGAACCGATGCTCCCCTGGAGCCTCTGGAAGGACCAGCCCTGCCCACGCCTGGATTTAGCCTGTGAGACCCGAGTCGGATTCCTGATGTCAGCACTGTGAGAGAACCAAGCTGTGTGGTTTTCAGCCACCAAGATCGTGGTGACTTGTTCCAGCCGCCGTCGGAAACGCCCTACAGTGAGAAGCCCCAGAAAATCAGCCTCAGGGTCACGCAGAGCTCCCTCTGGCTCCAAGGACCTAATGCTTCAATGACAGCCTGTCCTAAACAATAAAAACACAGTCTGCTTATCGCAACGCTTTACATGTTCCTGCCCAAGTGGGGGCACCAGGAGGTGCTGCAAAAGTGCCGAGCAGCCATTTGAGGAGGACGCCACGAGTGCAGGACCCTGGGTGGGGGACTGAGAACCACCAGCTGGCCGGTTCCCACGCGGCCGCCGCACACAAGCCGGTGTAGCTCTAAGCCCGACAGGAAACTAACAATGCTTCTTGTCCAACCATTCCCAAGTTGTTCTGTTAACCATCCTCTCAACAGCTCCCAGAGTACTTGGAAGTAGACCGTGAACTGAAACCCTGACCTACTTCCCAGGACCAGGAGCCAGGCTGCAGTGCAGAGGACGGAGACACAGGCAGTGCTGTCGCCCAGGAAGGGTGTTTGCAGAGCTTTGCTGGGAAAGCCTTCATCACCCTACTGCAGAGAATCATCAGGTCCCCAAGTAAAAGGGGCCTTCTGCAAAGACGAGCAGGAGGCCGATAAGAAAAGAATTACAAATGGCCAATAAACTCGTGAGAAAGGTATCGTTACCCTGCGTGGGAAGTTAAAAATAGGGACTAACTCCAAATAGTCAATTTTTAAAAATAATACCAAGAATTGGTGCCGACGCAAGTGGTTAAAATGGCATTTTATGTTAAATATTTTGACGCGCTTTTTAAAAATATTGATAATGTAATATTCCAGAAACCATAGAATCGTACACTCTAAATACATGAATTGTATATGTGAATTATGTCTCAATAAAGCTGTTTTGTTTTAAAAGCAGTACTATGCTATGGTCTCAACCTTTTAATTTATATATTTTATTTTTAAAATATATACATATACATTTTATATTTACACATGTTTGTATATGTGTAATTAGTTTAGTGGATATTTTCTGCTCTCTTTTCTGAGTTCTCTCCAAAATTTCTACCACTTAAAAACCTTGTAATTTAAAAACTGATTTTATGAAACCTACAATAACAAATGCTGGAGAGGGTGTGGAGAAAAGGGAACCCTCCTACACTGTTGGTGGGAATGTAAGTTGGAGAAAACTCTAATTCAAAAAGATATACGGGAGTTTCCCTGGTGGTGCAGTGGTTAAGAGTCCACCTGTCAATGCAGGGGACAGGGGTTCGAGCCCTGGTCCGGGAAGATCCCACATGCCACAGCGCAACTAAGCCCATGTGCCACAACTACTGAGCCTGCTCTCTAGAGCCCATGAGCCACAACTACTGAGCCCGCATGCTACAACTACTGAAGCCTGTGCACCTAGAGCCTGTGCTCTGGAACAAGAGAAGCCACTGCGATGAGAAGCCTGCACACTGCAACAAAGAGTAGCCCCGCTGGCCGCAACTAGAGAAAGCCCACGCGCAGCAACGAAAACCCAATGCAGCCATAAATAAATAAATTAATTAATTAAATTAATTAATTAAATAAATAAATAAATAAAAGACATATGCACCCCTATGTTCATAGCAGCACTATTTACAGTAGGCAAGACAGGGAAACAACCCAAATGTCCATTGACAGATGAATAAATAAAGAAGATGTGGTACATGTACACAATGGAATACTACTCGGCCATAAAAATGAACAAAATAACGCCATTTGCAGCAACATGGATAGACCTAGAGATTATCACACTAAGTGAAGTAAGTCAGACAGAGAAAGACAAACACCATATGATATCACTTATATGTGGAATCTAAAATATGATACAAATGAACGTATTTACAACAGAGAAATAGACTCACAGACGTGGAGAACAGATTTGTCGTTGCCAAGGGGGAGGGGTGTGGGGGAGGGATGGATTGGGAGTTTGGGGTTAGCAGATGCAAACTATTATAGATAGGATGGATAAACAACAAGGTTCTACTGCATAGCACAGGGAACTATATTCAATATCCTGTGATAGAATATAAAAAAGAATATAAAGAATATAAAGAAAAGAATATAAAAAAGAATGTATATATGTGTATAAATGAATTACTTTGCTCTACGGAAGAAATTAACACAACATTGTAAATCAACTATACTTCAATAAAAAATAAATTTTAAAAAATTGCTTTGGGCCTCCCTGGTGGCGCAGTGGTTGAGAGTTCGCCTGCCAATGCAGGGGATACGGGTTCATGCCCCGGTCCGGGAGGATCCCATATGCCGCGGAGCAGCTGGGCCCGTGAGCCATGGCCGCTGAGCCTGCGCATCCGGAGCCTGTGCTCTGCAACGGGAGAGGCCACAACAGTGAGAGGCCCGCATACCGCAAAAAAAAAATTGCTTTTATGGACCCTTGGTACGTATGATACATTGATCTTCCTCCCCAAAAGCCATCACCCCAGTCTGACCATGAAAAACATACCAGCAAACCCCAAGAGAGGGGCGTCCACATAACTCCTGACCCGTTCCCCTCACGACTGCCCAGGGCTCCAAACAAGGCACATCTGAGAAACCGTCACAGCCCAGAGGGGCCCAGGAGACGGGAGGCCTGGGCGTCTCGGGGGACCCTGCAGGGTCCTGGGGCAGAAAGCATGTGGGCTTCAACGAACCCTGACACAGCAGCGAGTGTGGGATTGTTAGTTGTGAGCGACGTACCAGGACACGGTAAGATGCTGTCTATCAATGGGGGGCACTGGGGGCAGGGCACATGGCAACTGTGCGCCGTCTTTGAAACTTTTCTGCGACTCTAAGACTGTCTGAAAAAATAAAGTCTATTAATAATAGTGAGAACAATAATAAAAGGTCCAGAAAATTCTTTACAAGCATGGCGTTCCTTGGCCTGTGAAGCAGTCAGCCCGGTTTGTCCTGGGGGCGGCCAAGGGGTCATTCTCTCATGGGCAGTGGGCGCCCGGCTAAGGCCTGAACTGCACGCTGCACATCCAGTCCCCTAGAGCCACTAATCCTTCCGCCCTGGACCAGGGCCCGCCCTGACCTGGGGCTGGGAGTCGGGGGTCCCTCTGTACCCGTAGGCATCCACACGCCCCCACTCCCACCCCGCCCCAGCCCCAGGTGGCACACGGAGGCATCCGTCTCCCGGCCCTGACGCAGTTTTGAAACTATTTACATTTTCACCTCCGGGCAGATGATGGTTTTCACTCGTGTTTGGAAGCAGGTTTCTGTGATGCAATTTGCGTACCTGATGCGCTCCTGGGGGCCAGGAGTCTGGTCCTTCCCGCCCAGGCCTGTGCAAAAGCTCTGCTGTACGTCCCGAGATTCCCACGCTCGCAGCAGCTCCAGGGTCCGGCCTCCCGGGCTCACGGTCTCCCGGTGCGGCGGGCCCTCCCGCACGCGCACCGCGGCCTCACCTGCACCTTTTCGCTGGGTCCTGCAGGAGCGCAGACGACCCCCTGCAGCCCGCAGTGCTGCACACTGATGTGTGTGTGTGCCAGAGGGGCCCTGTCCGGAGAGGCTGCAGGTGCAGCGAGTAGGAACCCAGGCTGTCGGCCGAAAGGGGGTTTCAGAGAGACGACCGGTAACTTTAGTGAAAGCGTGAGCCGCAGCATCTGGGGCCTGCTTACCGAGAATCTGCAGCCATCCAGCGTGCGACCCCACTGATGGGAAACGTCCAGGACAGGCAGATCCACAGGGACAGGGAGTGGGTTCCTGGTTGTCAGGGGCTGGGGGAGGGGATGGGGGTCACTGCTGATGGGGACATGGGGGGCCTTCCTTTGGGGTGATGGAATGTTCTGGAATTAGATAGAGGTGATAGTTGTACAACAACAAATGCCACTGAACTGTTCACTTGAAAATGGTTACTTTCACTTTATGCAAGTTTCACTTCAATAGAAAAAAAAGAACTTCAGGCACCACTTCAGAGGGGGAATTTGTCCCATAAGCCGGGGCATCCGACGGGCCCTGCTCTGCTGGTCGGAAGATGTTCTCCACACACGGGGCCATGACATCCCCACCGAGGCCTTCACAGAGACAGGGACCCCCCCCGCCCCCCAGTGGGAACAGCCACCACCTCTCAGCCCAGAAAGCCGTTCTGTGTGCAAGCGGGGCCCAGAAGCGGGGCTTCTTCCCCCACCTGCAGCCCCAGTTCCAGGATATACAGACCCCGGGTGGGGTTGGGGATATATTAGGAGACTGGGATTGACATACACACACTGCTATGCATAAAATAGATAACCTGCTGTAGAGCACAGGGAACTGTACTGAGTACTCTGTAATGACCTATATGGGAAAAGAATCTTTAAAAGAGTGGATATATGTATGTATGTATAATTGATTATTTTTGCTGTACACCTGAAACTAACACAACACTGTAAATCAACTATACTCCAATAAAAGTTAATTTAAAAAAAAAGGAATACAGACCACACTGAGGAAGGAGGCGCAGCCTGGCCCTGAAGGGGCACGGGGTGGCCAGGTGCCTAATGCACACCTCGGACCCCCGGTCCCCAGAGGTGCACCAGAGCAAGGACCAGCCGGCGAGGCAATCAGCCCTCTGGTGTGGATCATTGCTAGTCGCTGGGGTGCGGCCCCTCCACGCACAGCCCCACGTCCCTGCTGTTTTGCACTGATTATGCATTCGCCGGAGGAGAGGAAACCAACGCCTGGCCTCGTGTTTTATTCATGGATCCTGGCTATGTGTAACCATTACAGGTTTTTAGCAGGGAGGCCAGGCCAGCACAAGGAGCTGTGGTCCCCACACCGCCAGGCTTCTCTGGAGGTCAGGGGAGGGACAGCTGGCACCTCCAGGCTGCAACCCCACCGCGGGTTCTGCCCCGACAACTGGAGGCTCTGGTTGGAAATGTGCAGTGCCTGGTAACTTCCGGAACAGGCTGATGGGGGACACAGGGCTGCTTATTAAAAAAAAATAAGACTCACTGCTTCCTGTGAGTCTTCGCTCTCCAAGCATCTCGGAAGTTGGGTCTGCCCTCATTTCTTTTCAGCGCCTTTCTGTAATTTTGCATTTTCTATAATTTTGCACCAGGCAGCTCGGAGGGTTGGCCTGAGCTGGGCTGGGGGTTCTGGAGCCTCCCTCCCACCTTGTCACCCAGATCAGAGCCACGATCCTTGGTGGTCAGATAATCGCCCCCCACCCTCCACCCAAGCCCACCCTGCTGCCAGCCCCTGTCATGGCCACTGCCTGCACCGTCCCTGTCACTGTGCATGGAGGGAGACCCCGTGCCCCTGAAAGAAACACACCAATCAAGGGTCAGGACGCTGCTGGGCAGGGGTGTGGCCGGTACCCGCAGAGCTGGCCGGAGGGGCTGCAAGGACCCCTCCCCCGCTGCTCCCCTGAGAGCCCCACAGTGCCCGGAAGACGAGGGTCTGACTGTGACCACCATCGGCCAAGAGCTGTCACCCGCCTTGTTCAGAGGGTGGAAAGGAAGGTGTCCCGTATTGTCTCCCCCAAGGGCCGCACAGAACAGCGACAAAGACAGCCAGCCAGGAAGGGCCCTGGGTCCCCGCTTTCCACAGCGGCTGCAGGGATGGCAGACAGCAGGCGGGGATGGCAGAAAACTCGGGACGACAGTCCGCATTGTGCGCCCGGCTCCTCACCGCGCCACAGGCCGCAGCTTTCTGCAACCGTGTCCATCCGATTTCGGGAGAACCAGACCCCGGGGAAGGGTTCAGCGGCCCATTGTGCCCCCGCCTCCCCTCCACGCCCCCCCATGCCTGGGGTCCCGCTGAGCATTGGCCCGCATGGCGTGTCCGGGGTTGCACGCCGAGGCCTGGGCCTTGTCCCCTTGTCATATGACAAGCTGAGCAGTGGCGGGTCACCCCCTCCCCCCAGCATGTCACTCGGTCCCTCCCGGCCCACCTCATCCCCTCTCAGCCCACCAGGGTCCCCCTCCAGGCGCCAGTCTGCCCTCCCTTCCACATCGGATCAGGGAGCTCTGCCTGCTTGCTGTGGGTCAATGTTCAGGGGCTGTCCAGGGAGGATTGAATGTAATCTGCGGGAAAATTTCCAGAAGGTTCAAGGAAGCAACATTCTGCTTGCAGCCAAAGGGAAAGAAACTCAGAACACGGCACAGAATTTGCTGCCTGGAGCAGTGGGCAGGGGGGCTGGGGTGGGGGGGGCCGAAGCCTCTCTGGCCTGCACATGGGGCTTCCTGGGCAGGGGAACGGGGTGGGCAGCCAACCTGCACAGCCCCATTCATTCATCCCCTCCACTTTGCAGATACGGACCATCTCTGCCCGCAGGGCCCAGGGCCATCCTGGAGCCATTGAGAAAGAAGGCAGAATGTTCTGCCACCCCCAAACCACACCGCTCAGCACCGCCACACCTCTCTCCCACCATCCAAGCCAGACAGGAGAGCTCAGTCCTGGCCAGAAGGAAGGAGACAAAGACCCAGAGGAAAAAATGGACCAGAGACAAGGCAGCAGGTGTCAGAAGACACACAACCACTAAAGATACCCGGGGGGGTGGGTAGAAAAAAGGATCGCATCGCCCGTGATCGCACACAAGTTAGAGTAACCACCTACCTCTGGGGTTTTTTAAATAGGCCAAGATGAAAAAGGAGGTCGACCCGGCCTTGCCCGGCCAGCAGGCATGCGGACCTGAGCCACCCTCCTGGAGGGCAATTAGGTGACATCTGTCCAGAGCCCTCGGGGTGTGGGGGTTGCCCCCTGGGAAAAGTCCCAGCGAGCATCAAGCCACGGCCCTGACCGGAAGGAGGACGGTGCAGCCACCAAAAATTCTGTCCCAGGAGAACAATCCACGTGGGGAAAGGGCCATGATGGTGAAACATGGTTAAGCTTTAAACGGGTTACAAATCAGCAGGCAAAACACCTCTGATCGGGAAAAGAAAAGTGGATGAGCGGGTGCACACAGGCGCTCAGATACACACACACACGTGCACGCACGCACACACGGACACGGCGGGGCCAGGGGCTCACACCCCACGGTGCCAGTGTGGGTCCTGGGAGGAGAACTTTGGGTGAGTTTGTGGCTTGGTCTGGAGTGCTTTTCTGTGCTTCTCATGCCTTCTCTGATGCTGACGTCCCATTGTCACAAGCAGTAAGAAGACAAGAAGTGTCTGTAATGGGCAACGAGCCACAGGGAGACCTGGGAGTTGGCCAGCCTGCAGGCGAAAGGGCAGGCATCCAGGAGCCAGCTTTGCACCCCGGCCTGGCACTAACACTAATTCCCTGTCGGAGCAGGGGTTATCACTGCCCTTGCGTGACCCTCCTCTGGGAAACGGTGACAACTATAAAATCACTGACTGTCGGGTCTGTGGAGACCACGCATAATGATGGCTTCCAGTCATCCATCCGGGCTCTGAAGGACATGACACACACTCACAGGCTGCCCAAAATATAGACGTGTATTTTCCAAAAATTAAAAACTGCTTTTTTTGTTGTTTGTTTATTTGTATGGTAAAAATACCTCCTTGTGTAAAAACTTTGTAAACATTCAGAAAAAAGAGAAAGGAGACACTTCCCCAGACTGGATGGATGTCACCATCCCGGGAACACCCCATCAGGGAGTCTGTGTGTTTTTATACAAACAGGATCATATTTTTTATGCTGCTTTATTTTTTTTTCTACTGTTTATTTGGAGCTAATGACAGAATCACATCAACATGCACAGACAGCACAGAGAGGCCCGTCTACCCATCACCAGCTTCCCTCCACGGTCAAAACCAGGAATCTGATGCTAAGATGCTACATAATGTCTGGAGTGTGTAGACTTCTTCGTATCAGTTGTATCACTGAATCTCCTGTGTAGATTCCTGTAACCATCACCCCAGTCAAGATCCATGCCTCACCCCCCCACCCCCCCACCCAGCACCACGATTGTTCTCTGTCTCTGTCATCCTGAGAATGTTCTATAGATGCAACCATGCAGCTTGGAGCCTTTGGAGCTTAGCACAGTACCCAGGAGAGGCCTGCACCGTGTTGCCCATCCCCATGGCCGAGGAACATTCCATGGCGTGCACGTCCCAGCCGGCACAGCCAGTCACTTCTTTAGGGCATCTGGGTTGGTTCCCACTGGGGGCTTTCAAAAATAAGCTACCCTGCACATTTGTACACAGATTGCGTGCAGGACGTGAATGTTCATTTCTCTGGGATGAATGCCAGGGATAAACACAGCAATTGCTGGGGCGCGTCCTAAGTGTTTTACATGCTGTTTGGCGAGCTTGACACCAGCATATCAAGGAAAATATCCCTCACCGCTGGATACTCTTGTTTACAGTGGCTGCTCGGGATCCCCTCCACACAGAGGTGAGTCCCTGGGTTCCTCGGAGATGAACGTACAGGTTGCTGGCAGGGATGCAGTCCCAGACACACGGCGCCCACTGACTGCTGTGACTCTCGGACTACGCTTCTCGAGAAGTGGAACCACTGGGTCAAGGACTCGTGCTCGTGTCGATATGTGAGGCCACGTGCCCTCCAGCACATTTAAACTTTTTCTATGTTGCCTTTATTTTTTGGTAAATTGAGATATAATTGACATATAACATTGTGCTAATTTCAGATGTACAACCTAATGATTCCATAAATATTTGTGCATATTACAAAATGATCACCATGATGTTTAGTTCACCTCCTTCCATACTTAATTACAAATTATTTTTTCTTGCCTTTTTTTGGCCATGCTGTGCTGCATGCAGGATCTTAGTTCCCCCTACCAGGGATTTAACTCTCGCCCCCTGCAGTGGAAGCTTGGAGTCTTAACCACTGGAATACCAGGGAAGTCCCAAATTATTTTTTTCTTGTGATGAGGACTTTAAATATCTCTATCAGCAACTTGCAAACACAGGATACAGTGTTAACTATAGTCAGCAAGCTGTAAGTTACCTATCTGGTAACTGGAAGTTTGTACTTTCTGACCCCCTTCACCCAATTCTCCACCACACCCCCTCTGACACCCACCCATCGGTTCTCTGCATCTATGAGCTTGGTTTTTTTTTATTTATTTATTTATTTTATTTATTTACTTATGTCTGCGTTGGGTCTTTGTTGCTGCGCATGGGCTTTCTCTAGTTGCGACAAGCGGGGTCTACTCTTTGTTGCGGTGCACAGGCTTCTCATTGCGGTGGCTTTTCTTGTCGCGGAGCATGGGCTCTAGGCGTGTGGGCTTCAGTAGTTTTGGCATGCAGGCTCAGCAGTTGTGGCACATGGGCTTAGCTGCTCCTCAGCATGTGGGATCTTCCTGGACCAGGGCTTGAACCCGTGTCCCCTGCACTGGCAGGCGGATTCTCAACCACTGCGCCACCAGGGAAGCCCTAAATCCTATTGTTTGAAGCCACCCAGTTTGTGGTCATTTGCCACGGCTGCCCCAGAAAACCGTATACCCAGTCACCTGCAGAGCTCTGGGCGCACAGCGCAGGAGGATGACCGGGCCAGGGCCAGGGGACGCTGAGTGGCTGCAGCACGTGGGGGCACCCTCCAAAATGCCGCTTCGGAGCTCCCCCCGACGGGGAGCCCGCACGCAGGCCTCTCTCCAAACCGGCTCTCCTACAGAGGGACACACCACAGATGCCGGTGCCCCACATCTGCATTTATTATGAAAACAGCAGGTAAAAGCTCAGTGACCAAATGTAGCATCTCTGCCACAACGCAGGGCAGCCAGGCTGGCTGGGTGCTGGTTCACGGCTGGTGGAGCATGACACAGGCAGCCGCTGTGCAAAACAGGATGGCAGGCCCCCAAAATTAAACATTGACTCACCACGTGAACCAGCAATCCCACTTCTGGGTCACCTTTGGGTGTATGCCCAATAGAACTGCAAGCAGGGTATCAAAAAGATATTTGCACACCCATGTTCACAACAGCGTGCTTTACGACAGCGAAGAGGTGGAAAGAACCCAATTGTTCATCAATGGATGATGGATAAACAAATGTGGTCCATACACACAGTGGAATATTATTCAGCCTTAAAAAGGATGGAGATTCTGGGGACCTCCCTGGTGGTCCAGTGGGTAAGACTCTGTGCTCCCAATGTGGGGGCCTGGGTTTGATCTCTGATCAGGGAACTAGATCCCACATGCATGCTGCAACTAAGGAGCCCGCCTGCCACAACTAAAGGAGCTGGTGAGCCACAATTAAGGAGCACGGCTGCCTCGACTAGGACCTGGCACAGCTAAATAAATTTAAAAAAAAAAAAGGATAGAGATTCTGACACCTGCTACCACGTGGATGGACCCTGAGAACACGATGCTCAGTGAGAGAAGCCAGACACAGAAGGACCCACGGTGTGTGATTCCATTGATAGGAAATGTCCAGAACAGGCAGAGCCACAGAGACAGAGAGTGGGTTCGTGGTTGTCAGGGGCTGGGGAGGGGTTGGGGGGTTGACTGCTCATGAGGACGGGCTTCCTTGTGGGGTGATGGAATGTTCTGGAATTAGAGGTGATGGTTGCACAACCTTGTGAATGTACAAAATCCCACTGAATTTTTTGCCTTAAAATGACTAATTTTATGTTGTGTGAAGTTCATCTCAATTAAAAGCTTGCCTTCCTAATTTCTGTTCTTCGTATTGCAAAAGTCAGGCATGGTCACTGCTAACTAAAGCCGTCGTAAAAGTCTGTAGCCCGCCAGGAAGCTCGCACCTGTGTTCAAAGTTCTCTCCGGGGAGAGAGGTCTGTGCAGACAATGCCGTTTTTATGTAACAGTGAAAAAGTAATGTCAGTCACGGCTGTGGTCCCCAAGCTGAGGGCAGCTCACGTCCACCCCTGCTGGCTGTGAAGGACCTCAGAGCCCACAGAGTCAGAAGTGACTGCTGATGAGGGTCCCAGGCCCACCCATCCTTCTGGGGGGCCTTCTCCAGCGGGACCGCTGCTCTCACCTTTGCAAATCTGAGCCTCGCATCTGCTTCAGACCCAGAAGGGCTGCTGGGTCCCTGACCCAGGCCCGGGAAGGGGGGAAGGAGACCCGTGGCCTCTCCCAAGCCCCAGCTCATCCCCCCGGGCACTGCCCAGACATGATACACTCGTGGGAGACTGGGACGCCAGCCAAGCCCCAGGCCCTGACTGCTGTGTCTGAGCCGCTGCAGGGCTTGGGACTCTGCAAGTGACTCCATACCAGCCCAGGCCGGGGGGTGGGGGTGGGTCCCACGTCTCCCATTTCACAGCCAAGAACACCGAGGCTCACAGGGGTCTCAGCAGGCCCCAGCCCCAGCCAGGGCAGGGCTGAGATCTTCCCCGTCCCCACGTTCCTCCCAGGGCCCCAATGCCCCACCTCGCTGTGCTCAAGCCCCCAGCCTCCCGAGGCCCCTGCCCCCAGAGCTCGCAGCCAGGGCCCTTGCAGGGGGCACCTCGGGGAGGGGAATCGTCTGTTCTCCTTAAGCCTCCATCTTTAAGCCGGCCGTTGCCTTGGCAACGGTCTGTGGCTGACCTTTGTGCAGGAAGAAAGGGTGACCCTCCCAATGCAGCCCCCCTCCCTGCCATCCCCACTCCGCGCCCCGCCGCGGTTTAAAGGCATCTGTCTAAACAATACATTATGGATTTCTCTGCCGGTGCTCACGGCCTGAGAATTTCAATCCAGGTGCTCCACCGTGTCCTAAACTTGAGGAGGGAACGGTGTCCTGGGAGAGAGTGTTAGAAATGCATGCTCTGGGCTGGGGTGGGCCTGGGAATCAGCGAACACTGCCCGGACGGCCCAAGACGCAGTCGGGCCAAGATCGGAGCCCCAGCCTCAGTCTCTCTCTCTGTACACTGGACACGGCAGGACCCAGCAGGTGGAGGTGACTGGCTGGCCGTGCTGGAGCCCGTAAGGGGCAGTTCCCCAAGCAGAGCCACTGCCACGCCAGGCACAGGGACGCGCTGGTCAGTGTGCAAACCAGGCCCCCCTCTATTGCCCAGGATGGGGCTGCAGCCGGTCAAGGCCCGGGGTCATCACTGGGCCCGGTGCTCCCTCAGCGGTCACACAAGGGCTGAGGGTGGGAAGGGGTGGCTGGCTCAGCTGGGCCCCCCAAAACACACACAATGGAGACTGGCTTCAGGTACCAGGACCCTTGCCACCAGGCACAGGAATCCACCCCCAGGCCCCTCCCCCCAATCCCTTAAACAGTGAGGGAAACAAGGAAACGAGGTCGTGGAGGAGAAGTTTTCCTCCAAGTTCCTGTTGGCAGGATTTCTGCCCTGGGCTGCTTCCCCCAGCTCCAGGCAGCCCTCCGTGCCTGGCCCTCCTGATGAGCCCACCATCGGATCACGTCCCTCCCCTGCTCCAAACTCTGCCATGGCTCCCCAGGGACCTCGGGGGGAAACCAAATTCCTGCCTGAGGTCCCCCAAGCCCTCACTGGCCTCCCCACACCAGCCTCCCCCGCTGCCCATCACACCAGCTGCCCAGAAGACCTGCAAACACACCTGGCAGTCCCCCACCTCAGGGCCTTTGCACTTGCTGTGTCTTCTGCCTAAAGTCACCTCAAGACACTCCTCTCCTTTCAGCTCAAATGACACTTCCTCTGAGAAGGCCTCCCGTACCTTCCCTTAGAGCTTGTCGAGACAGACAGGGAGAGACTGAGGCAGAGAGAGATCCAGGCAGCTTTTGGAGCTCACATACTGCCGGCTCCCTGAGGACAGGCACCGGCTCTGTCTTCATTTTTATTTTATTATCTTTTAAAATTTCGTTTCATGTTCAGACACAATGCACGTGGATTCTGTGCCACTCACTGTTCCGGGCACTTTACAAATACAGACTCACTGGACCCGTAACCACCCAGTTACCCCAATGTCTGAAGGTGGAAACTGAGGCCACTCCCCTACACCCAGAGCACACAGTCAGTGCTCAATGAATGCACACGTATTATGTGTTATGATACCAGTCACTGGATGAGGGTTCACTCTATTGACTTCATCTTCACTTGATCACATATGCAAGGACCCTATTTTCATACACGGTTCCATTCCAGGGGTTGAGACTTGGACACATCTCTCTGGGGACACGATTCCACTCGTAACAGCACATCAGTAGGTCTGGGCCCTCCCTCCTCCACCCCCCTCTGCACCGAACCCTCAGCCTCTCACCCTTCCCTGCGAGGTCTGGGGAGATGCCGTGAGCGTGCCGAGGGCAGTGCCTGAGGCTCCACCGTCTGAAATATTGGGACCTGACATTAAGAGAGGCCCCTCTTAGGGACTACACTGGTGGTCCAGTGGTTAGGACTCCTCACTTTCACTGCTGAGGGCACAGGTTCAATCCCTGGTCGGGGAACTAAGATCCGCATGGCGCAGCCCCCCCCAAAAATAGAAGGCACCCCCTTAGATCCAGAGTCAGGCCAGGAGGCCCTTCCTGGGGGCCTGGGGTGCTCGGGGTCAGCAGAGCCCAAGGGTTTCTGAGCCCTTTCCTGAGTCCCTACGGCCACGCCTGGCATACGGCAGGTGCTCACAGATGGGGCCACCCCGGAGCTTCGGGACACTGGGAGCAGACATGAGGCAGCCCCGAGGCCCCCGGGGGTCCTGACCTGGCGGCATCAGCTCACCCTCAACCCCAGACTCAGAGGAGTCATGCAGCTGCCCGCCGAAGGCCACAGGATGGAGCCACCCGAACAGCCGGGGCGTGGGGTTCAGGCAGCTGCTGGGCTCAGGGGGCCCGGGAGTGAGGCCACTGGCCTGGCAACATCGTCCCCGGCCCTGGCTCCTCCTGTGTCCCTCTGTGTCTGTCCCTCTCTGTGTCTCTGTGTCTCCCACCCATTGTGTGGCCTTTGGTCCCCGTCCTCTCTGGCCTCTGTCCAGCAGTCTCCACTCTGTCTCTGAGATCTCCTTCAGGAAAAGAAGGAGATGGATGCAAGGGCAGGGACTTATGCAACCCCTCCTCCTTGAGGACTGGGACGCAGGTCACCTGGTGCCCCAGGCAGAGCGGGGCAGCTTCCAGGGAGGGCCCGGAACCTGCCAGCTAGACAGCAGACAATGGGGCTTTAGTGCTCCCACCAAGCTGTAGGCATCAGGTGGGTGCTACCCACCCCCAGGCCGGGCTCAGGGACCCCATCCCCTGCCCTCCCCACGTCTGCACAGCAGGTGCGAACTCACTCCTCTGGGACCACCCCTCCAAGGTCGGGGACCAGAGGAGGAAAGTGGCATTCCTGGATTTCTGGACAGAAAACAGAGGGGTCGTGGACGCTGGGACACCCCCTCCACATGCCCAGCTTGCCCTCCAATAAGAGTGGTGGTGGCGGGAGCATGCAAGCTGGGACGCCCTGCGCAGTTGCCTTTAAGCGAAAAGCAGATCCGGGCACAGGCGCTGTCCCGGTGTGACATGAACACATTAGGTGCTGTTAAAGCCCTTTGGCCAATGGAGACACCGGGGTTAGGGCAGGGCCACCCGGAGAGACTCGGGGTCCATGCCCCTGACCCCGCATGAGGCTTTTACCCGGAGCTGCAGACGCCCCGACCCGCACTATGCTTTTGGCCTTGGTGGGCCTTGACCTTGTGTGAGAGTTTCATGTACAAGGCAAGGGATGATTAAAGGGTTTTCAAGAACAGCACCTCTTGGGCTTCCCTGGTGGCGCAGTGGTTAAGAATCTGCCTGCCAATGCAGGGGACACGGGTTCAAGCCCTGCTCTGGGAAGACCCCACATGCCGCAGAGCAACTAAGCCCATGCGCCACAACTACTGAGCCTGCACTCTAGAGCCCACGAGCCACAACTACTGAGCCCACGTTTCACAACTACTGAAGCCCACACACCTAGAGCTCGTGCTCTGCAACAAGAGAAGCCACCGCAATAAGAAGCCCGTGCACCGCAAAGAAGAGTAGCCCCCACTCGCCACAACTAGAGAAAGCCCGTGCACAGCAACGAGGACCCAATGCAGCCAAAAATAAATAAATAAATAGATAAATTAAAAAAAAAAAAAAAAAGAACAGCATCCCCGGGCTTCCCTGGTGGTGCAGTGGTTGAGAATCTGCCTGCCAATGCAGGGAACACGGGTTCAAGCCCTGGTCTGGGAAGATCCCACATGCCGCAGAGCAACTGGGCCCGTGAGCCACAACTACTGAGCCTGCGCGTCTGGAGCCTGTGCTTCACAACAAGAGAGGCCACGATAGTGAGAGGCCTGCGCACTGTGAGGAAGAGTGGCCCCCACTCGCCGCAACTAGAGAAAGCCCTCGCACAGAAATGAAGACCCAACACAGCTAAAAATAAATAAAATAAATTTATTAAAAAAAAAAAAAAGAACAGCATCCCCGTCATAAACTCCAACAGAGTGGGAAACAGCCCAAGTGTCTCTCAGTGGTGAAGAGATAAACACCACGTGGTCCCTCCACACACGGGAACATCACTCAGCCACATAAAGGAGAGAAGCCCTGACACTCGCTACCACGTGGACGGACCTTGAGAACACGATGCTGTGAGAGAAGCCAGACACAGAAGGACACACAGTGTGTGATTCCACTGATGGGAAACGTCCAGAACAGGCAAATCCACAGAGACAGAGAGTGGGTTCCTGGCTGTCAGGGGCTAGGGTGACTGCTGATGGGGACGGGGCTTCTTTTAGGGAGGATGAAAATGTTCTAGAATCGACTGTATTGATGGACACGAAACCTTGTGAATATAGTAAAACAAATGAATCATACACTTTAAATTAATGAACTGTAAGGTATGTATCTCCATAATGTTGTTAAAACCATGACATGCCCTCCTGCCCCGTGTCCCATTCCTCCCTGACTTTGGAAGTCCACCCAAGGTAAGGCACAACTTCGCCCTCACCCAGGGCCACATGCAAGGAGGCCTTGTCTGGAAGCCTTGCAAGGTAGTGAGCTTCCCGTCTCCAGAGGCATGCAAGCAGGGAGCAGCAAGCTGCGGGCAGGGCTCCCTGCCCTTCGTGATGAATGGCCTCTGACTCAGGCCCAGCACTGAAAATCCTGGAACTCCTGGCTGCTAAAACTACCTGGTATCTCAGACACTGTGCCTAGTGTAGGGGCCCCAGGGGTGAGCCCTCTGCTGAGATGGCACCTCAGGGACGCAGCCTCAGGGCCTGGTAGGGCTGCTGCCATTGCACATACATACATGTACGTTCACATGCACACATATAACTGTTGGGGATTTTTCCCTTCTTTTCTTCAAGTAAAGGAGCCTGTCATGGTCACGGGGCAACGGTGACACCGTGGATTTCACGGTGCTTTCATCATCGCCGGCCTGGCTCACAAAGGCCCCTCTAAGCCCTCTCCTCTATTCTCTACGTGGGAGCCTCCTCGTTCCCTATTAACTTCAAAAGTCTCAATCCCATTAGGGTGGGAGCGGAGGACAGCAGGCCAGCCGGGGGCCCTGGGGACCCTCATTAGGCCGGCGGTGTTCCCGCAGGTCTGAGGGTCTCTGACAACCCCCCTCCCCACCTCAGCACCTCCGGAAGCAGCGGTAGGATGCTGAGCCACCCACAAGGGCCACTCCTTCCAGGCAGGAATGCCAGGCGGGGGGGGGGGGGCAGCGGGTTCTGGGCATCTAGGGGTTCAGCTGACATCATTTCGTGCAGCTGAGAAGTGTCTCTGGACCCCGACTTATGCTGCATCCCCTGAACCTCCGTCTCCTTACCCGGAAAATGGGGCCAATCCCACATTCTCCAGCTGTCGCCCACCCTACCCTTCCTATCCGAGCCGGGACCCTCCTGAGGATCAACTGGCCTCGCCCTGTGGCCTCGGGAATGTCTGGCCATGCCCTGGAATTCAGATTAACCCCGAGGGCAGTGGGAAGCCTTGGATTTAGGCAGGGGAGGGTCACAGTTTGACTTGGGGTTTTGAAAAGTGCCCTGGTTGCCCCAAGAAGCAGGCAGTGTGGGGTAGTTAACCGGCCTGACCCAGAGCAGAGTCGCGGATGAGGGAAGGGTCAGATGCCATGTGTGTTGTATAAGACGGGGACAGATTGGGGGGGGTCAGGGAGGAGGCGGATCCCTGTGGGCCCCCGGCCTGGGTGTGCCGGCCCACAGGGAGGAAGGAACGAATCGGGCTGCCTACATACGATATTCACACACGAATCTCATCAGCACCCTGACCAACACGGAGAAAAGGACAGGACAAAATGGGAATATCCACACACGGGAGCATCACTCAACCACGAAAAGGGGTGAAGCCCCGACACTCGCTACAACGTGGACAGACCCTGAGACCACGATGCTCAGTGAGAGAAGCCAGACACAGAAGGACAAACAGTGTGTGATTCCACTGATGGGAAACGTCCAGAACAGGCAGATCCACGGACACAGAGCGTGGGTTCCTGGCCTGGTTGTCAGAGGTTGGGGGAGGGTGAGGGGGTGACTGCTTATGGGGACAGGGTTTCTTTTGGGGTGATGGAATTTTCTGGAATTAGACAGAAGTCATGGTTGCACCACACTGTGAATGGACTTGAAAACACTGAACTGCACACTTTGAATGGATGAAGTATATGGTATGTGAATTACACCTCAATTAGAAACAAGAGAATCACTGAGTCTTCTGGGTAACAATGTAGCGCTCACTCCATTAGTGTATGAAGCCGTCCTTTTTCAAACACATTTGCCTCCTGTACTCGACCGTAACTCTCTGGAGGCAGTGGGGCACAATCCCCCAGCCTCTTTGTAATAAATATTGTTGAACTGAAAGTGAGAATGGGGTTGACACATGGGGGAGGGTGTGCCCAGTGGGGCTGCCCTTCGCCTGACTGGCCAAGGGTTGTCACACACGGGAAGGGAACGGGCCTGTGCAAAGGTCCTGAGGCAGGCACAAGATTCATTTGTTCCAAAGAAGAACAGGATGGCTGGGTCGGAGTGAGCAAGGAGGAGGGGCAGCCTATGGGGCCAGATTCCTCACTCTCAGTGCCGTGAACCCGTACAGAGAAGCGGCTGGGGAGAAAGTTCAGGGGTGGAGCAGGGCGGCTGAAAGACGCTGGAACCCCAGTGCCACCCCACAGCTGGTGGCATGCTGCGGAAGGATAGAAGCCAGTGCTTTGGGGGGGGACACCTCCCCACAATGAAAACAAGAATGGGTGCAAGGGCAATGTGGCTTTCCTAGGGCCCAGGACATGGGAAATGGCCACCAGATGGGCTAATCATACTGAAGGAGGGACCCAGGTGTGCTCATTACACAGAAGGGGACCACAATGTGCTAACTGCACAGAGGAAGCACCGCAGATGTGCCAACTGTACAGAAGAGGAATCCCAGATGTGCTAATTACACAGAGTGAGCTCCATATGTGCTAATTACACAAAAAGGGGACCCACATGGGCTAATTACATAAAAGGGGTTGCAAAAGTGCTAATTACACAAAAGGGGGTCCCAGCTGAGCTAATCACACAGAGGGAGCCCCACATGTGCTGTGAATGACCAAACCCTCTGTGCCTCAGTTTCCTTTTCTGAGAGATGGGTCTTCCAAGAGGATGAAGCTGTACAGCAGAAACTAACACAACATTGTAAAGCAACTATACTCCAAAAAAAAAAAAAAGAGGATGAAGCCAGAAGCCACCCCTCAGGCGGCAGGTGGAGCTGGCAGAGGCAGGAGGGGGGCACAGGGCAGGCTTAGGGTTCTAGTCGAGGGTCAGAGCCGACCCTGAGGCTCTGGCAGACAGGGGACAGCCTGGGGCCGGTGGCTGACACCTGAGCCCACTCTGGTTGTCCACAGCTTGAGCCTTGGGGCTCCGTCCCTGCCAGGCCCCACCTGGACCCCACCCAGCTTCCCCCCTGGCCCTGCTGGGCCCCCACTCCTGCCTGTGCCCAGGCAGCTGGAGGGAGCTGGGAAACAAAGTAACTTAGACCATATCACTCTCCTGCCCTCACCCACCATGGCTCCCCAGTGCTCTCTGCACAAAACTCAAGTCCCCCCTACCCTTCGTAGCCTACAAAGGCCTGGGGTGGAGGCAGCCCTAATCTGCCTCTGCCGCCCAGCCTGTGGTCCACCTTGGGGCGGGGAGAAGCTGCCCCCTCTGTGCAGGACACTCACTCGGCCCGGTATCCCTCATGCCCCAGGTTTCAGCTGCAACGCCACCTCCTCAGAGGAGCCAACCTGGGTCCTTGCCTGGGGGTGAGGAGGGGGTCCTGAGGACCTGAGAAGACCCACCCAGCCTCAGCAGCGCCCCAACTCAAAAGGACCCTCGCAGCCCCTGCACGCCAACGGGCACCCTGCCTCAGCCTCCCCAGCCACCTACTCGCGCCGCTGCCAGGCTGCGGGCGTTCGCTGGGAGCTGCCGAGTCTGAACTGTGCGTCCGGTTCACACACCGGCATCCGCGCGGAGGCCGGGTCAGGGGGTCAGGGGTCAAGGTCTGACGGGTCCTCACCGCGCGCACTCTGGACCCCGCCCCTTCTGCTCCCGCGCTTACCCCTCACAGGCGGTCCGGCCCGCGGGCGGCGCTTCCCTCTCAGGGCCTCTGTTTGCAGGGCAGGGGGCTCGAGCGCGGAGGGGTCGCCGGCGTCCACCCAGCAGCGTCCGCTCAGGGCCTCCGCAGCTCCGGACCGCGTGTCCGCCCGCGCCGCGTCTCCACCGGCCTCCTTGCTCCACCTAGCGGCGGCCGGAGCCGGAGCCACGCGGGGCCCAGGGAGGGCGCGGGCCGCCAGGCGCACAGCCGGGGTCGGGGCCCAGGGGGCGCGCGGGGACCCGGGCGCACAGCTGGTGTCGGGGCCCAGGGAGGGCGTGGGGCCGCCAGATGCAGAGCAGGGTCGGGGCCCAGGGGTGTCCCCGGGGCGCACAGTGGGGGTCGCCCCCTGCCAGGTGCACAGGCCGGAGCAGGACTGCGAGCGTGGGGGGCGGGGTTCACAGCCAGGAGAGGTGGAGCTTCATACCCCACCCCTTACTCTAAGAGGGAAGAGTCTCCCGCAGTCTCTTGTTACAAGGTGGGGAAACGGAGGCACGAAAGGGACAGGCATGCCCCAAGATTACCCAGAAGGGAAGGCGAGTTCAAACCAAAGTCCACCGACTCTGGACCCCATTTATGTCCTTCCTCACCCCAGAAATTGTGGGGGGCCTGGAGTCCCCGAATAGTGGGGTGAGGAGAGGGGTACGTGGATGGGGGTGGGGAGGTGGTGGCTGAGAGTCCACTGCACAGGGACGGACGATCCCCACCACCGTCCTGCCTGGGACTCTAGGACACATCTGAGCTGGGACCAAACCCCAGCTCTGCGCCGTCAGTAAACTTGGCCAGCAGCCCCAGCCCCGCATGGCCTCAGTTTCCGGATCGTAGGGTAGTTGATCATAGGGTAGTTGTGAGGGAGATGAGGCATATAGTAGGCACTAAATAAATGTTGGCTGTTGATTAGCATTGAGTCACATTGTCACCAGGCTCATCCACGCTGCCTCTGCTCCCCGCTCCTTACCTGCTCCTGCCACACGGGTCTCCTCGTGCTCTTCCAGGGCCCTATGCTCCTGCTGCCTCAGGGCCTTTGCACGTGCTCCCCTCACCCAATGCCTGAGAGTCCCCTTACCCTGATTAACTCCAGCTCAGTTTTGTCTGCTTTGGTTCCCACTATGTCCCCAGCGTTCCGCCTGGGATCAGGCACACAGTTGGCACTCAAGAACTGCAGGAGGTCTGATGAAACAGGCCTGGCCCCAGGCTCCCTCCCCCCATTTCATTATTCCCAGGAAACCGAGGCCCAGAAAGGGGCAGCAACTGCAGAGCCCTCTTGGCACCAGGCGCAGGTGCCCGGGACCTGGTGGGGCAGGCTGAGGAAGCCACCACGTCCCCCTCACCGACCCCAGCCCCCGAGGAGGGCCAGGCTGCAGAGGCAGAGACCAGGCCAAATTGAAATTGATCGTGGGGAACAGCTCGGCAGGGTGGAACAGACACGTGGCCACTGGGGAGCCCTGGGGCGCCCGGGCGTGCGAATGCATCCCAGCCAGCGGTGGAGAATCGTTTAATCTTCACTGAAGGCTCCTAGCGGCGGCCTCCAAGGAGCCGGAAGGCTAAGTCGCCACAGCTGCCAGAAGCGGGGACACCCCCCTCTCCTCATGCCTTCGCCCCGTTCTTCCTCAAGCATTTAACAAGCATCTGGTTATTCAGTGTCTTAGTTTCTCCTCAGCCAGCCCTGCCGGGTCGGTAGAAGCAGAAAGAGGCAAAATGTTCCTCCACGGTGGCCCAAGGTCAGGACTGGAGCCAGGGCTGAAGTCAGCAACGTCCTGAGGTGCATCTATTGAGTGCCTGCTGTATGCCTAGCCCTGGCCTCAGCCTGATTAGTGCGGTTCCTCATTTGATCTTCAAAACAACCCTGGTGTTACTATCCCCCCGTAACCACCGGGGAGGCCCAGAAAGGAAGACGGCTCACCCACACCCACGCCCACGGAGTGGGACTCACCCTGGGGGGTGGGGAACTGAGATTGGAACCCAGGTCACAGAGCTCAATGGCCAAAGCGTTTGCCACTGTTTCTGTGGCCCTTGTCCAGGTGGGGAAACTGTCTTGAAGACAGTGGGAGTTACAGAGGAGTCTAGAGCAGGGGAGGGCAGTCCGGTTAGAAAGCCCCTCCCACATTCCAGGCCAGGGTCTCCTGGGGCCTTCCCAGAGGGGACACGGGAGCCATCCTTAGCCATCCCCCAGCCCAGAGGGGTACACTGAGGCACAGAGCGAGTTAGGAGCCCAACACCCAGCATGGCTGTGGGATGCTTTCCAATACGCCGGGGCTGCCTGTGACCTTCCTATTTTCAAGCTCAGAGAAGGCAGCTGCTGGCCTGTGGTCACCAGCCTGGAGGTGGCAGGGCCTGGGGGCTTCCAAGGGCTCTGCCTGCCCTCAGTTTCTCCCACGGGCCTCTGCGGGGTGGTGACCAGACACGTGGCCAATGGGGCAGCCGTGTTCCCTGAAGCCCCTGTGACCCTGACCCGGAAGCCCCCCCTTGGTGCCTGGGGCGGGGGTCACACCCTGGCCCATCTCTCAGGGCCGCTCCCAGTGAG
The DNA here is from genome assembly GCF_025265405.1 of Mesoplodon densirostris. Taxonomy (NCBI): domain Eukaryota; kingdom Metazoa; phylum Chordata; class Mammalia; order Artiodactyla; family Ziphiidae; genus Mesoplodon; species Mesoplodon densirostris. The sequence continues at coordinate 152,616,961 of NC_082663.1, forward strand.
GGCCTCAACCCCGGGATTAGGGGGCCGGGGTCAGGGGTCAACAGCATTTGCCTCAGCCCCTTTCAGGCCTCGAGCAGATCCGTTCTCCCTGCCACCTCGAATTTCCTGGACAAAGGCTCGGTGGAGGGACTGGCCAGAGGGCCGGGCCGAGCACCCCTGGGAAAACTGCGGTAGCTCAGGGAGGGTGTCTGCCCCCCAGCCGCCTCTGCCCACACGGCCCCCATCAATCCCCAAACGACCTGTGGGCAGCCCCGGTGGGCGCACCCATGCTACAGATGAGGAAACTAAGGCTGGGAAGGGACTCAGCTGGGCCACTGGGCCGGAAGCCGCTCTGCTGAGGGTCTGGTGGGGTTGTGTGCCGGCCTCACCCGGCAGGGGCCACAGCTGAGTGTACGGCACTAGAGACGGGCCGGCGCGCGGGCGGGGCCGGCGGCAGACAAAGGCCGGCAGGCCGGGCCCGCGGGGGCGCGTTCCGCTCGTCAGCGTTGGTTCCACTTGAGTCCATCCTGGACAGGCTGGAATAATCCCTCCCGCGACCGCTGCTGGGCCGTGAAGACTTGAAGGGGCCCCGCGGGCCTGACTGACGGCCAGGCCGGTGCGGGGGGGCGCCGGGAGCCCGCCAACAGCCCCCAGTGCTGGGAACAGCACCAAACCACCACTGATGACGACGTGGGGAAACTGAGTCACGGGAGGCGCACACGACCTCTCACATCACACAGCCTCGCCGGGACCTCCCCGCCCCCACCAGCAACACAGCCTCACCTGTGACCTGGAGGAATTTGGGGGCCTGGGCCCTGCTGAGTCATGGGAACCACCCGCCTCCTGTTCATTCCCGAGCACCTGGGCGGCAGGTACACACAGGTGGCTGGACTGGAGCCAGGCCAGGGTCCCAGGGAAGGCCCTGCTGGCTGCTGCCGAGGCCGGTAGACAAGGCTACCTGCCACATGCCTCCGTCTCTCTGGCTCAGGCCTGGAAGGGTTTCTGCAGGAGGGGACAGATCCTGGAAGGAGGAAGCAGCTGGAGGAAGGCCCAGGGGCAGAATAATTAGCAGACTTGTGGAGCGTGAGGGTCGGATGGGGTCTGCGGGAGTGTGGGGACCAGGCTGGGGAAACTGAGCCCCAGGGGGAGGTGTCCTTGGGGGTCAATGTTCTACAAAGAATGCTGGGAGGGGAACGGGGACCAGTTGGGCTAAAAACCCTCACGGGGCTCCCTTGTCACCCTCAGAAGGAAAGACGAACTCCCTTTCTGCCAACCTCCTGCCACACTACCCTCGGGCCTCCCTGGGCTCCCGTCTTTACTGCTTCCACCCGGAGTGCCCTCCGCATTGGCCTCCTCCCCCTTTGATCCCCAGAGCTGCTCCCTAGTGGGCATTTCTCTCCCACCAGACCCCTGGCTGCACGGGCCCCAGTTTCTCTCCCTCTTCTTCACTCTTTGGCCTCAGCACTGGGCTTGGCAAACAGTAGGTGCTCAATAAAGCCATTCTGAAACCACAAAGGAATAGGAGCCACTTAAAAAGGCCTGGGTTCCAGGGACCCTGGACTCATAGCCCTGGGATCCGGCTCCTCCCCTGAGGGGCTCTCCGTGCTGGCCAGGGCCTGGGCTCCCGGCAGCTTGATCAGGACAAAGACCCCGCCTCTTGTCCCTGCTGTTTGACAGCCATCTAGGCCACCTTGCCCTCTGTGGGAAAACCCACCTCGGTGTGCAGGGGAGAACAGCAGTGGGCCGTGCTTGGGCCGGGTCCACTGGGGGTGCCCTGGGGTGCATGCCCTGGGAGGCCCCCTTCACTCTGGGTCTCTGGGTCTATCTGGGCCTCAGTTTCCCTCGCTGAAAATGGATCCTGGCTTCTGCAGAGGAAGACCTCTCTCTCTCTGCCTACCCCACCCCTTGCCCCCCCCAGCCCGGGACGGCTCCCTTGCAACTCTCCAGGGGCCTCGCTCAGCTAATCCACCAGCCAGCCTGCGCCTCGGTTTCCCCTCCCGGCTGCCTAATCCCAGGATTGTTGGAGGCCGGTTTTACATACATTTAGAGGCTTTTCATAATAGATTTACTGGGCCCCAGAATGGCCCTCGCTGGGTGATTAGCTTCTCCTTAATTGAAAACTCCCTTCCCACTCCCTCTGCCCCTTTGGGCCGAGCTCAGGCAGAGGGATTGGGCCAGGGAGCACCCCACAGCTGTGCGGGCCCCACGGGGGCCTCCCCCTGTGCTCAGATGGGGTCCCCCTGCTATGCACCTTGACGGGGGCTGCCAGTACTGCTGCCGCCCCCGCCCAGGAGGGGCTGAGCCTGGATTCAAACCTGTTCTGTCCCAGCACCACGTCCATTGCTACCATGGCTTGCGGGGGGTGGTCTCCCCAGTGCGGATGGGGGGGGTCTCACTCAAACCTGGGCCTGTAGGACCAGGTCGTGGGCGCCCACCCTGGGGCTCAGAATTCAGGTCTTGGACCCAGATCTCACTTCCTGAGGTTCCCAGGATGCGCCCCCCCCCGCCCCGCCCAGGTCCACAGCAGGCTCCAGGGGCGCCAGAATGTTCGCTGATAGAATGAGGGATGGTCGAGGGGCAAGAGCCAGTGACGCATCTCCACCCCAGCCATCGCGGCCGGGTCCCCAGACGGGTGACTTAATGCAGCCTGTCACGAGGCTGTGGGCCGGGTTATTTATGTGGTGTATATACGCATTTTAATGTAAAGATCTGCCAGCCAGGACGGCTGGCTCCTGCGGTGCCCCCACTGCCCCCCCTCATCTGAGAGAGGCTGTTCCCCACCACCTCCCCATACCCGGGCCTCCCCCAAGGAACAAACGCTGGAGAAGGAGGCCAGCACCTCCAGCGCTGTTGGTAAGCAAGAGCACTTGATTTGGAGTCCACGTACAAAACACACTCAGCAAGGGCTTCCCTGGTGGCGCAGCGGTTGAGAGTCTGCCTGCCAATGCAGGGGACGCGGGTTCGTGCCCCAGTCTGGGAAGATCCCACATGCCGCGGAGCGGGCTGGGCCCGTGAGCCATGGCCGCTGAGCCTGCGCGTCTGGAGCCTGTGCTCTGCAACGGGAGAGGCCACAACAGTGAGAGGCCCGAGTACCGCAAAAAAAAAACAACACTCTGTAAGTCATTCAACAAATGTTCGCTGAGGGCTGGCTGACATTGTGCCAGATGCTGGGGCCATGGGGGGAGGGGAGAACCAAAGGTCCTGCCCTTAAAGGTCGTCAAGAACCCCCAGGCAGAGTCCCCTCTGTGTGCCATTATAGCTCCATTTTCCAGACTAGCAAACTGAGACTCTGAGAACAGTGGTGGTTCATCCGTGGTGGGTGGCGGGCTGCCTCCCTCCCCACCCACCTCGCGCTGACGGCAGGGTCCCAGCTGTAGGGCCTGGGGCTGGCCCACCCCTCCTCTGGCCTCAGCACCTCATCTGTAAAATGGCTCTCAGCTGGGTCTCATCTGCTCGCAGAGAGGTCGACTGAGGCCCAGAAGGGAAAATGCCCCCTCCCTTTGGGGGGTCCCAGTGGAGAGAAAGGCTGAGTGGAGGCTGGGACCCAGACCTTGCACCACACCACACAGCTGGGGAAACTGAGTCCTGGGGGAGGGGGCAGCTTAGCCAAAGCTCTCAAACCGGGCCTATCCTCCCCACCCCAGACCGGAGCTCACACCCCCACTTTGTCATCGGGGAAACTGAGGCCCAGAGCGGGCCCTCCAGAGTGAGATGAGCGCAGGGAACCGTGCCGCTGGTTGCGGGGACCCATCTGGGCGGTGGGGGGAGGAAAGGAGGGAGGGGGGAGCGCAGTGGGCTGGGCCTCATGGGAGGGGTGGGGCCTTGTCCTGGGTACCTGGGGGCCAAGCAGGGATTTGAGCAGGGGAAGGAGTGCGGGATCCAGGACCTCGGGCTCGGCGGTGTGGGGTGGGGGGTGGTGGAAGGAGCAGACATGCCAGGATGCACCGCCTGTCTCAGGGGCTAGGACTTTTTGGGTGGGGGCACCCCCAGCCTCGGCCCCTGCTGCCCTTCCCCCGCCCGCCCGCCCGCCTGGCCTGCGGGTCCCAGTGGCCGCAGGAGGCTTTTAAGCACTTAGGGTGAGAGAAGCAGCTGGTCCTCTGCCCCATCCCAGCCTGGCCTGAGGGCCCCCAGGGGTCCAGCACCACATCTCAAAGCCTCTTCCTCCCCCAGGAACCCCGCCCGGGCTGGGGCAACTCCCCTGAGGCCTGCCTCAGATTCCCGGGGAGGGGTCAGTAGATGGTGCAAACAAATCCTGGAAGCCACAAGCCACGGAGGAGGGTGGCCCGGCGGGTGCGGAGATCGGGGGCGCCATAGACAATACCCCCCTCACCTTCCTGCACTGGGAAGCCATACAGCCTGGTGTTTCCTGGAGGAGGGGCTTGCAGGGCGGCCCCCACCCTGGCTGCTCTCGGGGGACCCAGGCCTCCCCCATCACCGGCTGCCCTAGGCCCAACTCAGATCCAACTCCTGATCCCACGGAGGCCTGGGGCTCACCCTGGATTCACCCCATTGACATGTGGGGCCTGGTGAGGCCTCAGTTTCCCCCTCAGTGCAGGAGAGGGGGGTCTCCTCCACCACTCTCTGCCCCCCCTTCCCCAGGGACTGCATTGTCCATTAGGGCCCATCGATCACCTCCGGGCCTCAGCCTCCGTTTCCGGATCAATGGGGCAGGTGAGGGGCTGTCAGGTGGGCGGCCCCAGAGGGAGGGGTCCCGCCCCGGACACCCCTGCCTCCACCCCAAGTTTCCTGGCTCCCATAAGTGAGCCGGTAAGCGTGGAGAGGATGGATGGGGTGGGCTTTCTTCTCCAGCAGAGAAGGCACAGAAGGGTCAGTGGCCTCCTGGACGCCTCCCTGAAGGGAAGCCGGGGTCCTCGGGCTCAGCAGTTCCCCACCCAGAGTCCTCTCCTCCTCCCTGGCCTCCAGTCCTGCCCCAAAGCCTCCCGTGGCCCCCCCTGCCTATCTCCTTTGCCCCTGCCCCCCTCCCCACCCAGGCTGCATCAAGATCAGGCAAAGAAATGCCTCAATCACCCAGCAGTCCCTCTGTGTCCTGCACCTGCCCCGTGCCCAGCATTTGAGGCCCCTCCCTGTCCCAGGTCCACACCCAGCCCCAGCCCTAACCATCCTCATAAGTACTGTTCCAGTAAAGACCACGGCCAGCAGCTCCGGGGGGTGGGGGGGGAACTGAAGGTGGGAGGGGCTCCTGGCTCCCCCCTGCCCCCCTGTCTCAGCAACACCAGCCACACCAGCCCAGCTGCAGCCACTTGATTTCCGACTTGTGTGTCATCTCATGTGATTTATGGCTCCCCAGGGAATCCCGGGCTGTGAACTGGCTTTTTATTTGTCTGTCAGTGGCCGCCTGGCCACCTGCAACCTGGTCCACAGTCCCCATCACCGTGACCTCCTCCCATGACCCATAAGTCCGCCAAATATGGGGCCCGGGGCCCACTGGGGCAGGCCCCACTGTCCTCGCCCTGATGCCACAGACAGAGGGAGGGCCCTGCACTGACTGCACACAGTAGGTGCTCACTGTTTGCTGGGGGGCGCTGGCACTGACATGGGAAGTGGGGGTGGGGGGTGGGGCAGCAGCACCTAGACTGGGGACATGAGCCCCAAGGCCCCCGGGATGGTGGCCTTTCCTCCGAGTGACATGACCCACTGCGTGACTGTGGTCAAGGGATTTGATCGGACCCCTGAAAGCCAGGGTGGTCCCCATTAGTCCAGAGGGCAAGGCGTGAGCCCCCTCGTCACGGTCACGGGGGGGTGGTCGGGGACCCAGGGTGTGGCCTGGGGCTTCTCCTGAGACAGCGGCATAGATTTGATAGGGACTCAGGGGCCCAGAGGGGAAGGGCTGTGCGGTGCCCTCCTGTGACTGTGGGCACTGATGCCCCCAAGCCAAGGCGGCCATGAATCTGAGGGGGCCCCCGACCGGGAGGCCTGGCTCCCCCCAAGAGCGACGGTCAGGATGTGGGGGAAACCTCAGGACTCCCCCTCCCCACCTCCCTGACCCCCCGCCTTTGGGGATCCTCCGGGTACCTGCAGGAACCCTTTACCGATGGCTGCCCTGGGGGTACCCCGCTGTGCCCAGTGCAGCCCCAGGAGTGAGGGGCCACTCTGCACCTTGGTGGTGGCCCCCGAGGCCGTGGCTGGTGACCAGTGATGGACAGCGTGGTTCCTGAGAGACCCAGGCCCCAAACGCAAGCATCTGTCGGTACAGGGGTGTGCACAGGTGGGCGCAGCCATGGGGTTCCTCCACACACGTGTGTGCACGCGTGTCTGTGCATGTGGCAGATGACAAGTCCCAGGAGAGACTCCTGACTGTGGGCCCGTCCCCCCCGCCCTCTGGGGACTCCCAGCCGGTGGGGAAGACGGACAAGTAAAGAATCAGAGATTTGTGTTGTATGAAAGGAGAGAAGGTTAGCACTCCCCTCGAGCAGGATGGAAGAGGACCCCGGGCCTGACAACACGCATACGGTTAAGGCATTGCCACCTACTTCGTGGCATCTAACCACTGTTTTTGACGTGTACCATAATGTTCATTGCAGCACTATTTACAATAGCCAGGACATGGAACCAACCTAAATGCCCATCGACAGATGAATGGATGAAGAAGATGTGCCACATATATACAATGGAATATTACTCAGCCATAAAAAGAAACAAAATTGAGTTATTTGTAGTGAGGTGGATGGACCTAGAGTCTGTCATACAGAGTGAAGTAAGTCAGAAAGAGAAGAACAAATACCGTATGCTAACACATATATATGGGATCTAAATTTAAAAAAAAAAAGGTACTGATGAACCTAGTTGCAGGGCAGGAATAAAGAGGTAGACATAGAGAATGGACTTGAGGACATGGGGTGGGAGGGCGAAGCTGGGGCAAAGTGAGAGAAGCATCGACGTATATACACTACCGAGTGTAAAATACTTGGCTGGTGGGAAGCAGCCGCGTAGCACAGGGAGATCAGCTTGGTGCTTTGTGACCGCCTAGCGGGTGGGATAGGGAAGGTGGGAGGGAGGCTCAGGAGGGAGGGGATGTGGGGACATGTGTATGCATATGGCTGATTCGCTTTGTTGCACAACAGAAACTAACATAGTATCGTGAAGTAATTATACTCCAATAAAGATCTAATAAAAAAAAAGAAGATACATGTTGTAAATCAGATGTAAATAATGCCTGGTAAATAAATACACATTATTATGAAAAAAAAAGAAGAAAAGAATCAGAGATTTGACAGCAGAGGGATGGGGTGAAGGCCACTTGGCCAGGGAGGTCTAGAGGGGACATGTACCCCTTATGAAGGGGCTGGGGGAGAGAGTCAAGCAGTGGTCTGCAGAAAGGGCACACCAGACAGGGGGAACAGCACGTGCAAAGGCCCCGAGGTGGGAATAGAGCTATTTTTATACTTACCCTTCCAAGGTCACCTTTTTGTGTTAAAATTTTGTCTCAAAAGTCCTCAGAATAGCTAAAAGGAAACAACCCAAATGTCCATAAACTAGTGAATGGACAGAAAGTCATCCCTCCATAAACGGGAACATCACTCAGCCATGAAAAGGACAGAAGCCCTGACACTCCTACAACGTGGATGGACCCGAGAACACGATGCTCAGTGAGAGAAGCCAGACACAGAAGGACACGCAGTGTGTGATTCCATTGTTGAGAGACGTCCAGAACAGGCTGATCCAGAGGTACAGAAAGTGGGTTCCTAGTTGTCAGGGGGTGGGAGGGGGAGGGCGCTTCTTTTTGGGGTGATGGAATGTTCTGGAATGAGATAGTGGTGATGGTTGCACACCCTGTGAATGGATAAAAATTGTGGAATCGTACTTTAAACGGATGGATTGTGTGGTATGTGAACTATATCTCAATAACTTTATTTTAAATAACAAAATCAAAGTTAGCTGCTACGATTCTGCCCCACGACCCCTGCATTTAATCCTCACCTTCCAGTTTCCTCTGTCCCCGTGGCCGAGTTGGGGTGTTCGAGTGAGGGGTCTCAGGGGGGTGGACATAGGGGGGGCCTCCTCCCTCTCTGAGCCTCGGGGTCCTCTCCACAGAGTGGGGGGATCCCTCGGCTCTCCCTCCGTGGTGCTCGGCAGTGGCCACCCTCCGTCCCACTGCTGCTGGGCAGGGCAGGCAGGGCGCACACAGGGGTCTTTGTGCCGCTTCTTGGCCTCATTAAGAGGCAGCCCCCGTCGCTGGACCCAGCACGGCCGAATTAATTAGCTGAGAGCCTGCCCTCTCGGCTAATTGTGCCCTGGACGCCGCAGTCCCTGCGGGTGGCACTGAGGCAAGGAGCAGCCCCGAGGCCCCAGTCTCTCCACCCTGTTCTGTGCCTCTCCGGGGCCAGGCTGGGGTGAAGGCCCCTGGGACCCCAGAAGCCTCTGACACATGTCTTTTGGAAAGCCAGGAGGGAATTCGAGATGACAACCCCCCACCCTTGCCTGGAGCAGTTGGAGAAACTGAGTCACCCCTCCACAGAGCTTGGCGACCAAGATGGCACCGAATTTGGTTAGATCCTAAAAGACCTGTCATAGAACCCAAGGACCGCCCCCAAGTGAGGACGAGGGTACAGGAGGTCTTGACTGGCCCTGGGGTCCAGGGATTCCCACCTGCTCAGGTGCATCGGGTGACAGACACTTAACAAGCCCCTGCTGTGTATTCAAAGCCAGCCCCGTCTCTTCCTTCCGTCCTCCCAGCTGCCCCAGGGGAGAGGGGCTTGTTCCCCTCTCCTAGGGGTGGTATGAAGGGCACAGCACCCCATAAGATGCTCAGTTCGGGGCCAGGCACCCAAACAATACACAAAACCAAAGGATCACAACTGGCCCCGGGGTCTCCAGACATTCCTTAAAGACACCCCTCCCCAGCAGGTTCCAGACCCGACTTGCGGCCCCAACACAGACACGCAGCCTGGATGCTTATGCTCATTTTATTATTAAAAAATACAGAATCCAAAGTTGATTGTGACGGGTGGGGTGGGGGGCCCGTCGCCAGCTCCAGGCGTGGCAATGCCGCCCGCCCACGACCCCTACAAAAGTCCCCCACTGGCGTGCCCGAGCCATTTCCCGGCGGCCACACGCCATATATATTTATATATAATATATATAAAACACAGATCAGGAAAGGCGGGTAGAAATATGAAGTCTGTATAAATGCGCTGTTTACTTCATTAAAGTGTTTTTGGGAAGGGATTTCTCTTTTTTGGTGGTGATGTTCCCCTCCCCCTCTGTTTTGTCCTGTTTTCCCTTTTCTTACAAACATTATTAGTCATACAGTAGAGGGAAGGGGGTCTGACAGACAAAGGAGCTTATTGTGAAGTGCGGCTTCTACGCTAAAAAGTCTACCCCAACCCCCCCATCAAAATAAAAGCCCCCCCCCCATGAAGGGGTGAGAGAAAAAGAAACATTCCAGTCCATCCTCAGGAATACAGTAAAAATAAATCACAGTATATACTTGCTGGCTCTATTTACAGAAATATAACGTCTTCTCGGCCTCGGGGGCGACTGTGTGAGGCTGGGGGGACAGGTGGGGCCTACGTCATCTCTAAGACGTTGTGATGCTATGATTTCGAGGGGGCCAGGGCTCCATGGTGGCTGCTGGTGAAACCCCGTGGTTTTCTGCTCTAGGAGACAATCACCAGGAGGGAGGAGGGTAGAGCTGGCAGGACAGGGGTCTGAGGGCCCCGGACCAGAATCGGGGGGACTCACCAACCACCCCTTCTTCCTCAGGCCAGCCTGTCCCATGGCACCTGGGGTTCCACTCCATGGTTGCCTCCACCCAGGACCCAACAAATGGAGTGACCAGGCCAGGGGTGCCCCAATTCCCCTCCCCTCAAGGGGGCCAGGGACCCCTGCCCCGTCTGTCCATTCTGTTTCCTTCCCAAAGTCACAGGCGACAGCAAGGAATAAATTAAATTAAAAACTCAAGTCTTTCTGATGCAACCATGAAAAATACACTTAGAAAACAAAAACAAAAACCAACGTCACCAAGAGATCCCAGGGTTCAGCATGTCCCCGGGACAAAACAGCATGGCCAGCTGAGCAGACACCTGGCCCCTCTGGCACGGGGTGGGGGGACCTCAGCTGCCCTCACCCACCTCCAGCCCTGGGGCCGGTGGACGGCCCCCTGCCCGGCGAAGCAGCACCAGTCGTGGGAGAAGCGGCGTCTCTATTTGGTCTCGGAGGCGGGCCATCAGGGCGGGGCCAACGTCCCACTGGGGATTAGGAGCCCAGGAGGGTCCACAGCACGGGGACGGTGCTGAGGAAGAGCCGGCAGCTGCGCAGGCCGCTGCATGAGTTATTGCTGGTGAAGATGGGCTCGGGGGCCTCATACAGGGTCTCGTCTGAGGGGACAGGGAGACAGGGGGTCAGTGGCAGGCCTCCCACCCCCCACCCTGCTTCCTAGACCTCACCACGACCTGACATTGTTAAACATCTCCATTGCGGGACTTCCCTGGCGGTCCAGTGGTTAAGACTCCACGCTCCCAATGCAGGGGGCACAGGTACAGGTTCCACCCTCGGTCAGGGAGCTAAGATCCCATATGCACTGTGCAGCCAAAAAAAAAAACTCCATTTCGCTGCACCTCCGAGGGCACAGAGATTTCTGTCCACCTCGGCTGAGGCTGTGCCTCCAATGCGGAGCATGGCAAACAGAAGGCACCGGGTGAAGTGGCAAGGCTGCAGGACCCCCCTTCCCTATGTTTCAGGAGCTCAGAACACGGACCCATTGGTCCATCTCAGAGAACTTCCGTGATACCCACTCACTGGGTGAAGGGGGGCTTCGGTCTCAGTGAAGCCCAGCCATGGACTTCAATCCTCATTCTTGAAGGTCTGAAATGGCCCCATTTGCAGATGGAAAAACAGAGGCTCAGGCAGGGCCTGTCCCAGCCATCGCTCAGGTTGTGGGACTTCCCAGGCTATGCCATGACGGCCTCCTAACTCCGCTGATGACTCAGTGGGTTCTGTGAGTTAAGGACCCTGCATGAACCCCCACCGAGAACTTACTGGTCGGTCGCACGTAAACCTTCAGCCGCAGGCAGGGTCGGTCCACAGCATTGGGGGGTGTGGCAGCTGGAAGAGAGGAGCTGGGGGTTAGTAGGGCAGGAGGCTCTTGGTGCCTGAGACCTCTTGGGGCTGTATCCCCTTCCCTATGCCCGTAACCCAACCCTGACCCCAGGTTGGGGAATCCACCCATAAAACTCCTCATCAAACATTAAAGCCCCAGACACAATGCCCATGATTTCCCAGAAGTCCTCTTGCACTCTTCCCCTACCTCTCACTTTGCTGAATCCTAATCCCAGAGACAGGGGTCAGGTGAGGTGTCAATGTCACCCCAGGGCTCCATCTCACCCCAGGGCATCACAGGGCAAAGTTCAAAGGTGATGAATAAAAATAGGTGTGTTTCCAATCAGCAAAAAAAGGGAATTCCCTGGCGGTCCAGTGGTTAGGACTCTGAGCTTTCACTGCCAGGGACACGCTTCCATCCTTGGTCAGGGAACTAAGATCCCGCATGCTGTGCAGCACGGCCAAAACCAAAACAAAACAAAAATCAAACAGCAAAAAAAAAATCTGTGTAACCAAGTGATTGACCAGGGATCAAATCCCTGCTCTCAGGGTGCCTGTCGGCAAGTCACCCCCTATCTGGACCTCATCTGGCCCATGGGAGGTGCTTTGGAAATCATTCTTTCCATCTGGGTGACGCCGGAAACCCAGTTACCCCTGGGAAGGAGGCAGCTTCTGGCCTCACCTGGAGAGCGACCCACACCACCGAGTCATGTGCAGGCCTAAGTGCATTGAGTCCTCACACCTAAAATTCCACCATAGGGCTCCCAGCTTCTTGGCCCACTTGGCAGGCGGGGGAGGTACCAGAGCATCAGCCATGAGTCAGGAGGGAGGAGCTCGGGGACCAGGACAGGGGCAGGGAGGGAGGCCTGAGGCCCTGCGGGTGGTGGGGCTCACACACGTGAACAGGCACGGGCACCCACACGGCTGCGGCTGGGCCTGCCCCCGCCTGTGCTCTCGGCTGGTCCTCTCTGTGGCCATCACCTCTGCCCGCCCCCCAGAAGCCCCTCATGCTGGGAGATGAAGATAAAAAGCACGTAATAAAAGTAACACTCATCACAGAGATAGGACGAATAATTACAATAATTATCTTTATGAAACTCCCGTCTCGGAAAGAAAAATGTAATTTTTCTTATATTATGGAGACTTAATTTAAGCACCTTCTTCCCCTCCCCCACCCCCTTCTTCCCTGAATTAAAAAGAAAAAATCCAGATAGAGCAGAGAAAGGAGGAAATGGGAACCTTGTAGAGTTTAATTTGACTCAGCAGGAACCGGGGTGGTGAGGCGCTGGGTTCCTCTCCGAAGCCCCGGGGGCAGACACCCCCCTCCCACCTGCTCCCCATCAGCCCCCAGGACGCTGAGAAACGGGACCCCACAATCCGTTGAAGTCTCACCGCCTCGGGAGAGGCATGAGTCCGATGACAAGGTGGGCTCCCTGATACCCCCCCTCGGCAGGGGCGATGCCTGGACCCCAGTATTCCTGGTTTAGGTTCTCAGACTACAGTCTGCCAAGGCCCCACTGAACGGGAACTTGAACCCAGCCCCAACTCTGCCGCCTCCCCAGACCCTGCCCTTGGCACTTGATGGGAAGGAAAAAGGGGCCCCTTGGGAACCCCTGATGCCCAGGACAGATGGTGGCAGCCTACCCGGGCCCCCCTCAAGGCTCACAGCGGGGCACGCATGCCCAGTGTCCCAAGGCTGCCACCAGCCGACAGTGAAAAGCTCCTCGGGGAATCTGGGCGCGGATGGGCCGCTGGGAGATGGGCGGGTGGGCCCGGGAGACCCCTGCCGGGTTCAGGGTTGGTCGCCCTCACCCCCTCCTTCAAGATTCCACAGGCCTCAGTTTCCCGCCTCAGTGCAATGGGGGGACGGCACCCCTGGTCTCAGTGTGGGACAGGCTGACCACATGGTCCCAGTCCAGAGGCCCAGAGGCCGAGGTCACAGGGGGGTTTGCGGGGAGGATGGCGAGACCACTGGAGCGCCCACCCGGAGACAGAGGCCAGCGCGGAGGAGGGGCACCCCCCCGCGCCCCTGCCCCGCCCCCACTCACAGATGTAGTAGTACTCATGGCCCGGGCGGAACTCGAAGCCCAGCGAGAAGGGCGTGAAGAGCTGGAACTTCTCCGAGAACTTGAGCGGCCCCCCGGGCGCCGCGGGCCGGTTACACTCCCAGCGCTTGAAGCCGCGCTGCCGGTGGTCGCAGGAGGCGTGGCCCTCGCCGTTGACCATGTACAGCACGTAGTGCTCCATGCGCTCGGCCGGCGGCAGTGGCGCCCCGTAGTGCGGGCAGTAGATGTCCAGGTAGTCGTTGATGCTCACCTCCACCGTGTAGCCGCCGCCGTCGTCCGCCGCGCCCGCGTGGAACCTGGGGGCGGGGCCGGCGGTCAGCGCGGGGGGAGGGGCGGGGCCCGAGATGGGGCTGACGGATCAGCGTAAGGGAGAAGGGGAGGGTCAGGGATGGGGTAAATGGAGAGGGGTCAGCGGTCAGTGCGTGGGAGGGGACGGGGTAGGGGACAGGAAGCACGAAGGCGGGTGGGGACGGGTCAGTGCAGGTAGAAAGGGGTAGGTCAGAGATGGGGAAGGGGGAGGAGTTAGGGGACCGATGGGCGGGCACCCTACCCACAGACAGGTGCCAGGGTCCGAGCCCCCAGCCCCCTGCCTGGCACAACCCTGCCCCACCAAGGCCACAGCAGGCTCCTAGAGACTGGGACTAGAGCTGAGCCCACGAGGTGGGTGCTGGGGAAGAGGGGCTGCCGCCAGGCATTCTGGGTAACCACATGCAAACAAGCAGGCGCCACGTGACTCGGAGCCCCCCAGTCTCTCCATCCCCTGCAGAATCCACATCTGGGCCCCTCAGCCGCAACAGGCCTGGCACAAGATGTCCCCCCCCCACGAGGAAGCCCCTCTCCAAAAACCTTACTGCTTGACTTCGATGCCCCCCACCCCATCCCCAGATGCAGCCTCCTCAGCTTTCCTTTTGCAGATTTGCCTGCCAAGAAGGCCGAGGGCAAGACTATACTTTCAGGAATCATTTCTATAGTTCGTTACTAGAGAGGTTTCAATATTACTCAGCCATAAAAAAAAATGAAATTGAGTTATTTGTAGTGAGGTGGATGGACCGAGAGTCTGTCATACAGAGTGAAATAAGTCAGAAAGAGGAAAATAAATACCATATGCTAACACATATATATGGAATCTAAAAAAAAAAAAAAAAAAAAAAAGGTTCTGAAGAACCTAGGGCCAGGACAGGAATAAAAACGCAGACATAGAGAATGGACTTGAGGACACAGGGAGGGGGAAGGGTAAGCTGGGACAAAGTGAGAGAGTGGCATGGACTTATATACACTACCAAATGTAAAATAGATAGCTAGTGGGAAGCGGCTGCATAGCACAGGGAGATCAGCTTGGTGCTTTGTGACCACCTAGAAGGGTGGGATAGGGAGGGTGGGAGGGAGACGCAAGAGGCAGGGGATATGGGGATATATGTATATGTATAGCTGATTCACTTTGTTATAAAGCAGAAACTAACACACCATTGTAAAGCAATTATACTTGAATAAAGATGTTAAAAAAAGGGGGGGGCGGTTCCCTGGTGGCGCAGTGGTTGAGAGTCCGCCTGCCAATGCAGGGGACACAGGTTCGTGCCCCGGGCTGGGAGGATCTCACATGCCGCGGAGCGGCTGGGCCCGTGAGAGCCTGCGCGTCCGGAGCCTGTGCTCTGCAACGGGAGAGGCCACGACAGTGAGAGGCCTGCGTACTGAAAAAAAAAAAAAAAAGAAAACGAAAAAACAAAAAGAAGGCGGAGGGCAGTGTGGGACACAGGCCAAGTGTTCCCAGCCTCTCTGGGGCAAGCTCTGCCCCTCCCCTAGCCTCAGTTTCCCCAGAGGGGGCGGGGTTTGGCATAAAGGATGCTCAGGCCCTCCCTCGCTCAGTCCAACTCAGGGGTGCCCTGGGTTCAAGACCCCCAGCTCCACCCCTTCCATCCTGTGTGACATCCTTCCTTCCCTCCAGAGCCTCCAAAATCTGGCAGCTACCCCTCAACTTCCTGGTCACCCCACCAGCTTCCCCACCCCTGACACCTCCACCCCCAAGCCCTGCCTCCCAGGCTTTGCTCTGTAGGTCTCCCCACACTGTCATGCAGCCTGCACCCCTTTCTCTGGGGGGGGCCCTGACCCAGGCTCATCTGTCAAGGATGGAGGTCAGCTGAGCGAGGGACTAGCAGCTCCCCTTCCATCACCGCCTCAGGCTACAGAGTCAGGAGCTCCTAGACCTCCTGGACGCCGTGCCCCAGGCCCCTGTCACGTAAATGTGGCCTGGACCGAGGGGGGACAAGGGGGCCTCCCAAGAGGGGCTTATTAGCACATAAAAGGCCTGAGCATCAGAGGGTTGGGGGGCGGGCTCCCCCAGCCTCCTCCACTCCCTGTATCGGCTGGGAAACTGAGGCCCAGTGTGGGTCAGAGGCAGGGAGGGCTGCTAGGATCCCAGCCATGCCGCTGCCTCCGAGCCTGTCGTGCCAGCCGCCCTGGCCTATGGGAGGGAGCAAGGCGGCCCCCATGCCGGGTGCGCTAATTCCCACAGCTGGCACCTGAGGGGGCGGCTGGATTATCAGATGGCATCGGCTGGCCCCCGCCGCCTGTGAGACTGCGCTAGGTGGGGGCGAGGGCTCCTGGGAACCCAGAGCTGGAATGACAGAGACAGGGGACCAGCTCACGGTGCCTGAGTCTCCCCCTCCGTCAGCAGGGACCCAGCGTGATGATTCATGTCTGCGGCTGAGGTCAAGGCTCGCAGAATTTCAGCTTGGGGAGCAGGGGGAGTGGATTCACCTCCAGCCCCTTCCCTGCTCCACTGGGTTCGTCCGGGGATGGGGAGGCCACCCCCTCTCGCAGAGGTGGGAAGGCGTTTGCAGAATAAATGTGTCTGGCCTCGGAGGTCAGCTGGGGGCCGAGGAACCTCGGTGGTTCAGTCACAGGTTGGAACCCAGCTGGGTCTCAGCTCCTCTTCTCAAAGCCTCAGTTTCCAACTCTGTGCCGTGGGGATGGTCCTCGAGGCTGATGGGAGAACTCCAGCTCTGTACACAGCAGGCACTGCATAGATGCATGCGGGGCAGTCATGGGTCAGGCTGGGACCCTGCCCATCCCTCAGGCAGCTCCACGGCTGGCCAGGCACGGGCGTCTCATTGACCAGCCGTGTCCTCCGGCCCCTTGGGCACGATCGATGCAGAAGCTGCTCCAGGCTTTTTGAAAAGTCTTTTTCGCTCCTTCCCGGCCCCACTGAAAGCCCCATTGATCAGCTGATCGATGGCAGCTGTGGCCCAGCAGCCGCCCAGGGACCCAGCCTCACCCAGGTGGGCCCTGCAGGGGAGGCTGTGACGCGGAGCCACGGGCAGTGGGGGGAGTCCTGGTCCTGGCCTCCGGCCCTCAGTGTTCCCTCTTGTCCCTGGCATGATGCCGAGGGATGTATACTCAACCTGAGAACGTGACTCCACGCGTGGTCTTTCTGGAGAGAACGGACTCCGGAAGGTGGGCTTCCCTTTCCTCCTGCCTGTCCCATCAGGCTTGCCTCCCTCCCCCCGTGACACCTGCACCATCAGGTCCCCCAGCTCACTTTCTGAAGAACATCAGAGACTGAAGCTGCTTTGCTGCCTCAGAGGCTGGACGCCTGGGCCCCACTAGGGTGGCCAGACTCCTGGCCTCCCAAAATCCAGGTCTCACTTTTCTGAGTGTATATCAGACCCCGTGACCCACTGCCTCAAAGCCCTCCATTGGCTCCCCCCACACAGAACAAAATCCACAGTTCTCCCAGGCCAACGAGGCCCTGTGTGGTCCCCATCCATCCCCAACCTCATCGCCCTCTGGCTCCCCCAGCTCACTCACTTCCAGGCACACCAGCCTCCGGGCTGCTGGTCCCACCCCAGGGCCTTTTCTTTTTGGCTGCGTTGGGTCTTTGTTGCTGCACGCGGGCTTTCTCTAGTTGCGGCGAGCGGGGGCTACTCTTTGTTGCCGTGCGCGGGCTTCTCTTCTCTTGTTGCAGTTGCAGAGCACGGGCTCTAGGCGCACGGGCTTCAGTAGTTGTGGTGCCTGGGCTCAGTAGTTATGGCTTGCGGGCTCTAGAGTGCAGGCTAAGTAGTTGCGGAGCACGGGCTTAGCTGCTCCACAGCATGTGGGATCTTCCCGGACCAGGGCTCGAACCCGGGTCCCCTGCATTGGCAGGCGGATTCCTAACCACTGCGCCACCAGGGAAGCCCCCACCCCAGGGCCTTTGCACATGCTGTTCCCTCTGCCTGGCACGTTTTTCCCTACTTTTCCCAACTCATCTCGTTTGGACATCATCATATTTATACCTTTAAGCAGCCCATTGTCTGCCTTCCTTGGATCCTGGGGGTTGGCCTCCTTCTCTGCCCTTTTCCCTGTAGCCCACACAGGCCCTGTATACAGTGGTGATCGATATATGTTTGCTAATCAAACAAAGGCCAAAGACTCGAGGTCTTTGAGGTGCTAGAGTCATGGGGAGCAGAAAGCTGCCCCCAGGTGGGGGAGTGAGGACCCCAGACAGGCAGGTCCCCAGGAGAGGCCTACACCCACACACACACCTGAGCTCTGGCCGCCTAAATGGACCATTTTTCTCCCTTCCCTGCTCTAAAATAGTGAGGGCCTTGCTGCGTTGGCATTCCTGTTCCAAGTTGGCGCCTCGCCCCTGTTCAGGGTGACGCTTATGCAGGAGAGTGGACCCCCACCCCAAACGGAGCCTGGTGAGAGCAAGACAAAGCCTTCATTTCCTCTGTTAGTGCCGAAGCCTGATATGCAAATGCTCCGCAGGAGCGCAGATAGAGATCGAAATTCTCACTAAGGGGTTAATGACTGACTTGGGATGGTTCCCAGACAGGGGCTCCCCGAGGCTTTCAGACCTCCCTGCCCCCGCCCTGCCACACCTTCACCCCCAGCTGCTCACCCTGCCATCCCCCTGCCAACATCCACCCTGCAGGCAGCCACCCCAAAACCCAGGTGACCCTTACCCGCCACCAACCCACCCACCACCCCTTCCCCAGCAACACCCAGCCCGCAGCTAATCAGCTCCAATAGGGCGACTGTCAAGTCATTAGATGCTAATAGCAAAGCCACTAATTAGGAGTCTCACCCAAAATGGGGGTGGGGTGCTGTGCCACCTTCCCAGACTGGAAACTGAGGCACAGGCAAGGTGGGCAGGGGAGTCTGTGTCCCCCTCACTCCCTGTGGCTCTGCCTCTATCTCCCTGGTCTGAGTCCATGCACAGCTCCTACTAAAGGCGCTCAGACATGCCAACAAAGATCTCAGCAAACAGCACGCCCAGGCCAGCCTGAGTGGGCAAAACAGCCCCAGGGCCCAGGGTGGGCTGAGCTCACCCATCCCGGCCTGCCACCCCCAGCAAGACCCCTGAGACCTCAGTGTCCTCCCCCAGCTTTTCTAGGGGCCAAGAAAACATGTCCCCCATCCAAGGCCTGGCTGCCTTCCTCCTGCTGGCGGGAAGTGAGGAGGACCTCCCAGAAAATTAGGGCCCCAAGGTGGCGCAGGATCAGCTGAGAAAGGACGATTATGGCCTTGTGTGTGGATGGGTAAACTGAGGCACGGGCCCCAGAGCTGAAGCAAGAGGTAAACAAATGGGGCTGGGTGGGCGGGAAAAGTAGGGGGAGGGCCTCCGGGCCACCCCACCCCTCAGGCCTTGGTCTGAGGCAGGAGGAGGCCCAGGTGCACGGTCCACGGGGCACACCTGCCTCGGTCACCCCACCCTCCTCTGACCCCCGGTGTGCACGGTGTCCCTGATGCTCCTCGGCCAGCCCCAGACGTGGCTGCCTCTTGGAGGGGGTCACCCCACTGGACCCAACTTCCTCATGACCACAGATGAGTCACTTTCTCTGGGTCCATGCAATGGGGGCCTAAGGGGGAGCCCGACCCACGGGGTGGGCAGATTAGGGGATGCATGGCTGGGTTGGGGCAGGCGAGGGGCAACGTGGCCCAGGCGGTGGAACGAGCCCCTCAAAGCCAGGGTCCCTGCGTGGGAGGGGGTGTGGGGACAGGCACCCCCACCCCAGGGCCGGCCGGCGCAGAGCTCGGACTCTGGCTGCTGTGCTCCCAGCCTTTGGCTGCGCGTCTGCCATGGGGCAGCCACAGAGGCGGCTGTGCCCCTTCCCTGCATGGCCCACCAGGTGGGGGATGCAGCCAAGTCCCCTCTGGACCCATTTTCCAAAGAGACAATTTCCCCAAAGCAGCACCTTGGGGGGGCAAGGCTGGCTGAGTGCCGGGTCCTGAGGAGGAGGAAAGGGGAAGGGGGGTGTCCCGGAGAAAAGCTGCTGCGAGGCGGAACCCCCCCAGCAGGCCCAGCTCAGGAGCTGCAGAACCAGCCGTCGGCCCTGCAAGAAGCCTGTCTTCCAGAGCCCCGTTCACGCACCTGCTGTCCCGAGGAAAGCCAACTTTGCACCCATGACCTCGAGGGACCCGTGAACCCCACGGGACGTCTGCTGGGGGGTCCCAAGATCAGAGACGGCCGCCCCTTCCCCAGCCCAGCTCCCAGGCAGGCTGGAGGGCCCGCACCGCCCTGCATCCTGAGCTGGTCCCCAGCCTCGGTTCCTTTCTCTGCAAACTGAGCAGCCTGGGGAGGGGAGAGGCCCATGCAGGGAGGGACCAAGGCTGGGGACAGGGAGCCTGTGGACCCCAGCTTCAGCGCCCAGGCCCCCGGCAGGGTGGGGGCATCTCAGAACCAACCCCCAGCCCCAGCACTGCGGTTCCCCCCCTAACGTCGCGACTGCTGCAGATGTGAGGGCTTGGTCCCCGAGGCTCCCCCGCTTGCCCACAGGAGCTGCATCGGTTTCCTCTCCCCCTCCGGGGCCTCTGATTCCCTGGGGTCACGCCCATGCCTTGCCCGTCCACACTGCGCCCTGCTGCCATCCGCAGAGCTGCCATCCACAACCCACCGGCCCACTTCCTGGAGGAGGCGCGGGGGCTCCGAGCAGCCAAGCTGCCCACCCGAGGGCACAGCCGGGCTTCCCGGATCCCTGAGTCCGAGCCCCGGCCCCCCACAGCCCCCCAGACCCATGGATCCTCACTCTCCAAGCCACCCCCCACCCCACCCCGCAAGCCGGCTGGTCGAGCCTCTTCCAAAGGAAACAAAAAAGCCTCATGCGGCAAAATACGGCATCGCCCGCTTCAAAGCCCGTTCCCCGGAGGCCTGGGCGAGGCTGGCAGGGACCGGGGTGCCCGACATCCCCCCCCATGGGGAAGATGCTGCCCCAGTCGCCATCTTCCCACCCGGTCGTTTGAGAGGGGAATGTGGCTGCTGCCCACACCCGAGGGCGATCAGAGCCTCCACCTGGGTCCGCACTGCTGGGTCCACCAGGGTTACAGGCCCCCAACCAGGTGGGGGCCCCGGGGATGGTGGGTGTCCTGCCGGTGCCAGCTCTGAACCTCGATGGCCCCTCTGCACCGAGGGCGGCACGGTGCCCATGGGACCTGGCCACGTCCACCCAGCAGGAACCCACTGGGCTGGAGGAGGGGGCGGAGGAGGAGTGGCCGGGCAGGCAGGGAGGGCAAGCTGTGCCCCCACTGGTGTGCAGTGTCTGCCCCCTCACCGGAGCCCCCGGGATGGCCAGAGCCGGGCCACACACGCAGACACTCTAAAGACATGCATGCATCCCACATACAGATGCACCTGCTCCCCAGGTGCCAATCTGCACACAGATATACACACGCACCTCAGACACCACGTACATTGCACACCCAGACACACTGCTGCAAACATGCATGCACCCCGCACATGTGTGTACTCCAGGCACACTCACGTGGGCGCGTGCAAACGTCCAGGGCCAGGGTCACTGTGCACACGTAGGCACACGAGCGTCTGTGTGGCGGGGTGACGCATGTGTTCCACACACACAGTTCTGCACCTCCCAGGGCCCCAGGACCCCCGAACATCATGGGCGAGAACACGCAGCTACACGCAGTGACACATGCAGACACACCCTGCAGCCCAAATAGACTCCTGGGTGCCCCCGGGTCCCCCACGTACACAGATGCACCCGCAGCCCCACGCTCGGCCCGTGAGCAGCCAGCCAGGACCCCCGACCCAGTCCCACCCGGGCCGCGGACAGGTCCAGAGACACCCGGCAGCCAGCCCTGGAGTGCCCGGCCCAGGCAGGGGCTGGCCAGAGAGACGGCTGGACAGCCGGCTGGTCGGGGTGCCGGGGCCAGGTGGCTGGACTGGGCTCCACCCTTTGGCTGCGGCGGAGGTGGGTGCAGGGCTCCCTGGCAACGTCCGCCAGCCTCACATGTGCAGGAAATACATGGCACAGCAGGAGAATGCAACTGGGGAGACATAGCCACATACGCATTACCTCGGCGCGGGTACCAGGCCCGGCAGGGCGAGGGTGGCCGGCCTCACTGCGGCACCGCCTGGGCCTGGCGGTCCCCCACCTGAGCGCACTCATCCCCTCCCACCCCCGCTCCTCCGCTGGCTGCCCAACCGCCCACCATCCGAGCCTGCCCAGCCCTGGCTCCATCCCCGTCCCCACGGTGCCTTTTGTGTGCACCCCTGTTTCCGGCACGGCCCCTGTCCCTGCGTTCCCTGTCTCCTCCGCCTGCTGCACCACCAACTCTCTGTTTCGACCCCATCCTTGTCTCTCCCTGCACAGGCCCGTCTCTGCCCATGGGACTGCCTCCTGCATGGGGCCCGCTCAATGACTCCACACCTCTCCCTGCACCCCCCTGACCCTGGCAGTTGCCCCCGGGACTGGGCGCTCTCAGGAAATCTCCATTCCGGGTGCCCTCGGACCCCAAGGCCGGACAGCACCCCTCCTCCCGTGACTGGCACACACCCTGTCACCGGACGCAGATTCCAGTCCAGACACCCCTGGACACGAAACCTCCTGAGGAGCCCCCGGGCCTCCAAGGCCCCCTTTGGAAGAGCCCCTGAACCTCAGCGATGGATGGAGCCCCAATTCTGGACCCAACCGGGCTTCTTGGGCAAGTGACTCCCCAGGGCCCCAGACCCCATCGCAAGAGGTTGGGGAGGTCATCTCCTACCCAGGATGCCCCAGGCGGAGAAGGGGGAGGAGAGGTAGGAGAGGAAGGCCCTGACAGCCAGGGTCTGCTCTGGACAGCAAGGCTGTCCCCTCGGGCGGCTGGTCGGAGCGGGGCTATCAGGTCAGCAACAGGAGGCGGCTGAGTGGCCGGCCAGAACCCGGCCCCAGGGGCTGCCTCCTTCCCAGCCGAGATCCTGCCTGCAGCCCGGTGGCAGGTGGGGCAGCAAGCGGCCCCAACGACCCCTTTCTGTCCCCGTTCGAGGCTCCTCGCGTGTCTGGCGTTTGCTAGAACAAAGGACAGGCCATGCCGGGACGGAGATTCCGGAGCTGAAACCAAAAACTTGGGCCGGGGAAGTGCTGCCCGCTGGGCTCCCTGCTCGGCCGCAAGGAAGAGCCTTAATCAAACCCACATGTGACCAGTGGGGCGGGCCGCGTGGGGGACCAGCTCCATGGTGGCCCGGCCAACCCTCCTAGGCCCGGGGTCTCTGCCCTCGGCCCCGGGGCCCAACCCCAGGGCCAGGCAATGAAGGGGGGTGTCTGGGCATGCTCCCTGCTCCCACCCAGGACCCTGACTGCCCTGGTCCCAGGCCTGCCTCAAAGATGGTCCATTATGCAACTTTCCAGTGGAGGATGGAGAACGGTGGGGTACAGTGAGGGGACGGCGGTCTGTGGAAGGCGGTGCAGCTGGCGCTTGAAAACCAAGAGAAGGTGACTGGTAGCAGAGGGTCATGGGGCGGGGAGGCCAGCGGCTCTGCCCCCACGTGCAGCCCGGCTGGCTTCGATGTGACCGCGGGGCTGACCGGGAGCAGCAGGACCCCGAAGCCCCATCTCCCACGGATCCCCAGCCCGCTCCAGCCTCCCAGACCCTGGGTGGCCTGAGGCGTCTGCTGCTGTCCAGGATGTGGTCAGTCACCAACAAACTTTTCTCACTCGACAAACAAGGGCTGCTGCTGCCCCCCAGATGGCACTCAGCGCCTGACACCGAGCAGGACTGCAGGCAGGCGGGCGTGGCAGGCTGGGCACAAGGCCACCTGGGTCCCTGCCCCAGCTCTGCTCCCCTGGCCGTGACCTTGAGCCAGCCGCTCGGCCCCTCTGTGCCTCAGTTTCCTCACCAGCGCCAGGACAGGAGAGGACGCCACCTGGTCAGGACTCCCGGGACAGACCCCCAGCCCCCTTCGTGCCTCAGTCTCTCTGTCCCTGCAAAGCAGGGGCCGGGGACCCCTTGCAGCGAATGTGGACGCCGGGCCGCAGGGAGGGACATTCTAACTTCCCCAAGTTCATCTGGGGACCCGCCGGCAGAACGCACCCCTGGACCCATCCCCCGAGGGGCCACGGTCCCCCACCTCCGGGCGCGGCTCAGTGACAAGGTTCCCGGGAATCCCCACCAACTCTAAAGCCAGCGGGGGTCCCTGGAGAGGCCAGAAGATGGGGTGCCCCAAGTCCGGGGAGGGAACTCAGGGCCGCACTGCATCTGAGAGTGCCAGAGGGGATCCCCAAACTCCAGGGCCGGTGGCGCGCCGGGGCATGCAGGGCGCCCAAATCTGCAGGCGGCGGGGCGCCCTGGGGGTAGATGCACACGGAGTGCGAGTCCCCCAAACTCTGGGGGCCGGAACTCCCTGGGGGCGCCCTGGGAAGCGGGCGCCCCCACTCCGGGGGCAGCGCGCAGGGTCGCCCCGAGCCCGGGGCGGGAGACCAGGCTAGGATGGGGGCGTCCGGAGTCTCCCGGCGCCCGGTCCCCGCCCGCGGCCACGCTCACCTGGGGTTGCTACGGTTCCAGTAGACGGTGTAGCGGTCCGAGTTGGCGCGGGCTGCGTCCTCGGCGCGCGCGAAGGGCGGCGGCGGCGGCAGCGGCAGCAGCAGAAGCAGCAGCGGCAGCAGCGGGCGCTGCGCGGGCGCCATGGCCCCGGTCCGGCCGCCGCGCTCGCCTGGCCGCCGCCTGCCAGCCGTCTCCGCCTCCTCCGCCGCCGCCGAGCGGGCGGGCGCGGGGCGGGCGGGAGGAGGGAGCGCCGGCGCTTGGAGATCCCCAGCCGCCCCCGCCTGAGCGCGCGCGACCTCGGGCGCCGGAGAAGTCAGGCGGCGGCGGGCGGGGCGCCGGGGTCGCCCCGGGCGCCGGCCCGGCCGCTCGGACTCTGAGAGCGCAGGCCGTCGCCGCCGCACCGCCGGGGAGGGGCCGGGACTCCGGCCTTTGTCCCGCCCGAGCGCCGGGAGGGCCGCGGGCGCCCCCTCCTGCCGTGCCCCAGCCGCGCGGGGGCTGGGCGGGGGGCTCCAGCCCCCGCCGCGCCCCTACATCTCCACCCCCAGCCCTGCCCCGCCCCGACTTTCCGGGACGCGTCTCCCCCCGTCGGGCTGCCTGCACCCCCGGGGTCCTGCCCCCCCGAGCCCCCCCGGCCACCCCAACTCTGCGGGGCCCTGCATCTGCCCCTGTCATAACGGGACCAGGCCGGGGTCCATGAGTTGCTCTCAATCACCTCCATTCAAGCCACCAAGCCGGTCTCCAGAGCCTGGCCCGGTGCCAGAAGCAGAAGACACAGAGATTGCTCACCCCCATCTCCCCTCCCTCATTCAAACCCAGACCCCAAAATCCTAAACCAGGCCCAGCCAAAGTCGTACCACCCTGCCCAGCCTGGTGAAGAGTTTTACAGTCAGGCTGACCAAAGTCCAAAGCCAGTGTCCACTGCTGCCACCCAGGGGGACCCCAGGGCAGTCACTTCTCCTCTCTGAGTCTCTGTTTCTTCATCTAGGAAACAAAATAGGAATCCTGACCTCAGCCCCTAAGGGTGCCAGGCATAGTAGGTGCCCAATACTCCCAGCAGCCCAGAGTTGGGTCCAGGCCAACAGCACGTGGGAGCACGGGGAGTCTGACCCCGGCGGAAGCTAGGAAGGGCGACAGGCGGAGGGTGCAGCTTCAGCAAAGGGCTAGAGTGCCTGATGGGTTCGGGGCACTCAGTGACCGCTCCCGGAGGAAGGGGGCAAATTGCTGACTGTGGAACTGGGAGACTGTCCTTCACTTCTGTCCTTATTCATGCCATAGTCTCCCTCACCAGACTCTGAGTTTGTGGAGGTACGCTGTCACCAAGTGCTGGCAGGAAAGTGCCAGAGGTGCCCAGCCAGATTCCACCTCTCTTGCTTTGTTTCACTCTCCCAGGCCTGGCGCAGGGTCTGGGAGTCAAGAGCTGGAAGGTCCCCATGTGAGGGATTATCCAAACTCCTCGCAAGAACCTTGAGAGGCCAGAGACTGGCAAACTAAGCTTTGCCCCAACCAGGCGGGGATGGTAAATACACCCGCCCCAGCTACGTACACATTTCCGATATACTGTGGCCACGTTCCACATGTGCCCTGAGCTTCCTGCTGTCGTCCCGGCACTTACCCCTCTTTGCTTGGGCTGCACCGTGCCTGGGAGGCCTTCCCCGCTCTTCCTGTGAAATTCTGGTTCCTCCTTCAAGGCCCATCGTCCTCCCTGTACTTCAGCCACCCCCCAACCCCCCCCCGCCAAGGTTCTCTGTTCTCTGCCTTCCAGGGGACTCTGCCCATCTGTTTGGGGTGTTCTGCCTTCTGGGTCTTGTCCATTGACTGCAGGTGCCCAAGTTTGAAGTCCCAGGGCTGGCTGAGGTGGCTCCACAGAGGAGGGTGGGAAGGCCGAGAGAGGACCAGAACTGGCCCAGGGTCACCTGGCAAGGCCCCGAACAGACCATCTGGACACCGCTGGAGTGAGGGCCTGGGGCTCCAGCCACACAGGCCAGGCTCGGCCCGGGCTGGCTGGTCTGGCTCTTTGAGAAGTGATGGGGCCACTACTCTGGAAGGCGTGGGGTCTGAGCCCAGGAAGAGGGGCTGCGAGCCCAGGGGTGCCAGGCCTGGCCAGCAAAGGGGTCCACCCAGAAGCTCTCTCTGGCCTGGGACGAGAGCACCCTCCATGGCATGGGACCTCATGGAGGGGTGAGGGTCTCTTCTGTCACACCCACCAGGACTTGGACCCGCAGGGTTGTAGGGGTTTGGGAGACAGAAGGGCACAGCAGGTGAGGGGACATCCGGCAAAGGCCTGGATGGGTCGGCTCATTTGCATGCAGGGGCCACCGAGGCGAGAGCCACCACCGCCGAGCGGATTTGAGCAGAAGCTCCGTTTTCCTTCTGTTCTTGTCTCTCTCTCAAGGTCAGAGCCCGAGCAGGGACAGGAACAAAGGCGCACGTCCCCCATTCAACCTCCCTGCGCCCGCTGTGCTCCCGGAGGAGGGGCCCCCGGGGAGGGGAGGGGAGGGCAGAGCTGCTCCACGGTCCGGCCCCGGGCAAGGCGGGGACGGGGGTGCGGGAACAGCTGCCCAGCTGCCCTCGCGGACCCCTGCCCGATGGGCCCCGCTGTGGGCCCCCAAGAGGCTCTGTTGCCTCTCAGAGTGGGTGGCCATCCCAGCCTCCAGGCTCTGCCGGCGGGGGGGGCGGTCAGCTAAGGTCAGGGGTCGTTCTGGAGTAAGCTTCTGCTGGAATCAAGGGTCAGTGGTCAGGCTCACTTTGGGGACCGGGGTCAGTCTTAGGTTCAAGGCTCAGTCAGGGTCAGGGGTCACTCAGGGTCGACTGTAAGCCCCAGGCCCAGACCCAGGGCAGGGTTTTTGATGGGATCTGTCCCCATCCACTGCAGTCTGAACTCTTGGGCTCAAAGGTCCACCTCAGACTCAGGGAGGGTCTTGTCTGAGCCAGGCCCAGACCTGCCCCTAGTCTGTGCCCAGCACCCCCTGCCCACCGCCCACCAACCCTGACCGATCACCCCCTACCCACTGGCCCCTGCCCACCCCCACTGGCTCCTGACCCACCACTGGTCACCCACCTCCCACGAGCTGCAACACATCACACACCACCCATCACCCTCTGCCCACTGACCCCCGGCCCAGTGCCCACCACCCATTACCTGTCGCCCCAGTCCACAGGGTAAATTCCCAGGGCTTGGCCTCAGCGACCAGCGCCCCCTCAACCTTCAAAGGCCACAGCGCCTTGGAGAAAGCTAAAAATATGCGGGCAAAAATTTCTCATTACAGAAAATATTGGACGCAGTCCACCGCCTGCTCCGGTTCAAGCGCTTTTCAAGAGGCGGGAAGGGGTCGCCAGGGAGGGCGGGGGGGCCTTGGCGGGTCTGGGGCTTCACTGAACCAGGTCAGAGCAGGTCTCAAGGAGAGTTCTCCAGGCTGTGACCGAGCATAAACGAACTAACCTGTCCCTTTCCCTTGCTGGTAAATTAAAATTCCCACCCTTGGGCCTCCCTGGTGGCGCAGTGGTTAAGAGTCCGCCTGCCGATGCAGGGGATACGGGTTCGTGCCCCGGTCTGGGAGGATCCCATATGCCGCGGAGCGGCTGGGCCCGTGAGCCATGGCCGCTGGGCCTGCGCATCCGGAGCCTGTGCTCCGCAACGGGAGAGGCCACAACAGTGAGAGGCCCGCATACAGCAAAAAGAAAAAAAAAAAAAAAATTCCCACCCTCGTGTCCAGTGTCCAGTCAGGTCCTTGAAACCTCAGCCCGGACCTCAGATTCCTGCAAGCTCCACAGCCAGGCCAGCGCCGGACCCAGCTATTCCACACCCCCTCCTCCCTCCTCCCCGTCCCAGCCCCAGGGCCCTGGACACAGACCCCCTCTTCCCAGTGGTCACCTGACAGTCTGGGGGCTAGACCACTACGGTCCAAAAGAAATTCCCACAAGGATGGATAAGTCCAACACAGGCACCACCAGAAGCTCCACATGGCTACTGGGCACATGAAATGTGGTCAGTGCGATGAGGAATAGGACTTTAGACTTCACCTACGTTTAATTAACGTGGATATAAATAGCTAGTCATGGGCTTCCCTGGTGGCGCAGTGGTTGAGAATCTGCCTGCTAATGGAGGGGACACGGGTTTGAGCCCTGGTCTGGGAAGATCCCACATGCCGTGCAACAACTAAGTCCGTGAGCCACAACTACTGAGCCTGCGCGTCTGGAGCCTGTGCTCCGCAACAGGAGAGGCGACAACAGTGAGAGGTCCACCGCGATGAAGAGTGGCCCCCGCTTGCCACAACTAGAGAAAGCCCTTGCACAGAAACGAAGACCCAACACAGCCAAAAAAATAAATAAAAAAAAAAAAAAAAAAAAAAAAAGCTAGTCATGGTCACCATACTGGTGGCACAGTTCTGGGTGGAGCCGTGCCCGAGTGGGCACCTGGACCACCACTCTTGTCCGGGACCAGGACATCAAGGCCTGCGTGGAGAAGGGAGGTGGCGGCTCAGACAGCGCAGAGAGGAGATGGGGGTCCTAGGAACCCCAGGGAGGGCACAGCTCCCTCGCCTGCTGACCCCAGGAGAGCGGGGGCCACGTCCGAGGGAGACCACGTCAGAACCAGCAGAGGGGCTCCCACCTACAGGGAAGACGCCTGGCCTTGATCAGCTTCCCCCCTTCCCGCCCCTTCCCGGCCCCAGTCCCCAGACGGAGAACCGAGGTTGGGGGCGGGGCCGTCTAGCCGCACAGCGAGCCTCCCGGGAGACAGAGACCCCCAACGTGGCCCCCGGGCCGAAGGGGCTGCTTTGCTGCGTGTCCAGTGGGCACTCCCAGGGTGGGGGCTGGGGGACGGAAGTGGTGGGAGGGGCCTCGAGGGCGCCGGGCTGTTGGTCTGCGCACCCTCACCCGGCCCGGGCTTGGGACCCGCTGCGGGCGACACCGATGTGCGCGCGCGTGTGGGCTTGTGCCCTGTGTCCGTCCCGCACGCCTGGCGACCGTGTCGCCTGTCCTCGCAGCCGTGTCATGCCTGTGCCCGTGTGTGAGTGCGGAGAAGGTGCAGGAAGGCCTCCCGAGCCGGCATGCACATGCACATGCACACGCACACGCGGCCCTCCAGCCATCCGGGCCCGGGGGCCTTTCATCTCGCGCTGACAGGCCCCTCTCCCGGCTCTTAGCCGCCGAGAACTTCCCGCTAATAGTGCATTAACCTTGGTGGGGGCTGCCAATTACTCGGCACTAGCGCCGGCGTTGCGGTGCGCGCGTGGACGGCGCTGACAGGCGCAGGGGCCGGGAAGCGGGCGGGGCTCCCCCCACCCGAGGGGGAGGGCAGGAGGCGCGGGGCTGCGGGGGCGCGCAGTGTGTTCCCGGCTCCGGATGGCAGAGCGCCGGGTCTCTCCTGACATCATTAGAGTAATTAATGTGCCTTTTGAAGCTCGAGAAATCGCTCAGAGCTGTGGGAAAGGGGCGCAGATCACGGGGTGGGGGCTGGGGGCGGGCCGTGGACGGTGTCTGAGCGCCTGTTAAAAGCGTGTTTCCCCCCCCCCCAAAAAGCGTGTCCCAGCGGGTCAGACACGGAGACAGAGTGACAGAGAGGGTCAGAAACCCATGGAGGCTGAAAGGCAGTGCAAATAGAGAGAGACACCAACAGGGAGACGAGCAGAGGTTCAGACAGAGACGTAGAGACAAAAAGAGATGCGTGGAGAGAGACCCACAGGGGGAACAGATGGGGAGAAAGGGCGGCCAGAGCCCGGGGGTCAGGGGGCGTGACATCTCAGGGCCTCCCAGGGACTCTGGCCTCACTTCCTCAACCCTCCCTGGCTTCTGGGGACCGGCTCGCCACTCCGTACAGGACCCTCCCAAAGAATGGGGGTGGCAAAGGCAGTTAGGACTTCCTGGAGGCGGCAGCTGGGCACCAGAGGGGGAAGAGGAAGTGTGAGCAGACTTGGGGCAGGGTCGGGGGCTGCCAACAGAGATGCCCAAGGAAGCCAACTGGGGGCCAACGCAGAGGACCCCGACTGGAGAGAGGGGCGGCCAGCTGACCATGACAGTTCTTCTGCTGGAACCCAGGCTCAGGCTGAGCCAGGAGGATCAGCAGGACTGCAAGGTAGACGGGCCGCAGGGGCTGATGGGTCTTGAGTGGGCAGCAGGCTGGGACCAACCCATGGTAGACATGGCAACAAGGTGGGGTTGAGAAGATGTGCGAAACAGGGCCCCCGACTTCGAAGTACTTCCCCACCTCTACAACGGTTTGCCTCAGGCCACGCCGGGACCACAGGCCAGCATGGCACAGGCTGGGCAGCACAAGGCTGCCACCTGGTGGCAGCTCCTCCTAATGACAGCTCCTCCTAACGACACGGCCTTGGTGCCTCCAGCCAGCAGCCCCGGGAGACCTCAGGCTGTGGGCAGCCACAGGCCAGCCCCACCTCTCCCACTCTCCAGGACCACAATGACAGGGTGCGGGCGGGGGGAACAGGCCAGAGCTGGACTCCGCCTAGAAACAAGGCCCACAGAGGAACTCATCAAGCCCCTCACCAGGGATGGGGACTGAGGTACCCCGATGGGACTCAGGTGCCCAGTATGGAACTCAGGTGGCCAGTATGAGGACTGAGGCACCCCAATGGGGTGCAGGTGCCTGGGATGGGGCTCAGGTGGGAAAGGGGTTAGGTGCCCAGGGTGGGGGTCGATTGCCCCAAGGGGATTATGGTGCCTGAAAGGGGTTCACATTCCGGGGATGGGGCTGAGGTGATCAGGATGGGGGCTGAGGTACCTACCCCCATGGGACTGGGGTGCCTGGGATGAGGGTCAGGTGCCCCAGTGGGACTCAGGTACCCACGATAGATCTCAGGTGGCCAGAACGGAGGCCTGAGTGCCAGAATAGGTTTCCTGGGATGGGGGATCAGGTTCATCAGTGATTCCACAAGAGGCTGATGGGGGAGAGGCAGGGTGGGCACAGCGAGCCTCAGGCTGCAGAAAGCTCCAGACCCATACACTACAGCCAGGGGTTCCTTAGGAAACACCCCCGAAATAGTGGTGTGAGTGTGGTGAGGCACAGAGCATGAACTTTAGGGGCCCCAGGCTGAAGGCATTATGGACAGGGGAGCCCTGAGCAGGAGCTTTGCTGGATGAATAGGAGTTCTCCCTAGGCTCAACAACAATGACTGGCAGGGTCTTTTTCCAGGCAAGTGGGAGTAGTTCTCCCCCATCTCTTTGTCTCCTTTGTGGGATTCCTCACGGGACCCTCTGGACACCTGAGGATGGGACCAAATGGTCACAGGTGTGAGAACTAAGGCCCACATGGAGCCCAGGTCTGCTGCCCACCCCCCACCTGTGAGCCAGAGCGCTGGGTCTGGCCCACTGTGGAGCTGGGTACCAGCTACAGAACCACTGGTTGCCTTTATTGTCCTCAGCCCAGGGATACGGTGCTCCCAGACAGGCCCCCTAGCCCACCCGCCTACCAGGCCTCAGCTTGGGGCTGCCGCATCCCCACCAGGAAGGGTGATCGGCACAAGTCACAACGTGGCCAGGGGACCTCAGAGTTCTGCGTGCTGCTGCCGGGGACCCTCTGGCTTCCAGCCGGTATCCTGGGCGGTCTTGTCCGGGGGCAGGGCTGGGGCGGCTTCTGGCAGGCCCCACACAAGTTCTTTGGTGGCAGGAAAATCAGCAGGGCATTCCAAGCACTGGGAGGGGCCCTGTCTCTTGTCTTTCCCACAGGGCCGCTGGAAATGCTGCCTTCCCGACCTATACATCTGGAAACGAGGGGTAGGACGTGAAAAGTGTTGGGTGGGGAGCCCACACTGCCCCCGCCCCACCCCCGCCCCACTGTGCCTGTGCCTCTAACCTGCCCAGCCCCCACCCCCAGCCTGCAGGCCCTGCCAACTCCCTACCTGGGGGAAAGGGGTGCCCCAGCCAGGAGACGTCTGAGACCAGAGGGATTCCCAGGCCATACCCACACCTCCCTCGGGGGCTTGGAAAGTCAGAATCGTCCTGTGGTCTCTCAGCTCCTGTGCCTGAGCCCCAGACAAGCTGGGGTTAAACAGGCCATCCCTCGCCGCTCAGGCCCTGTCGCTGGCCCTGCGCCCAGTGGCCACTGGGTCACTGCCGTTGTCAGCCCTCTTTCTTTGTCTCTACCATTGCCTCTGCCTGGGATGCTCTACCCCTGGCTGGAGCTGTGGAGAGGCCGTCTCTGACCCACCCCCCCACAGCTTTGCTAGCACCTCGCAGTTCATTCTCCATCTCTGACACTGATCTTGGCCTTCAGAGTCAGGCCCAGAGCAAGTGCCCACTGACTCAAGCACTGCAGCCCGTTCCCATCTTAAAAGAAATGAGAAACTGAGGCTGGGAGATGGACGTGCCTGGGACGAGGCCACACAGCCTGCGACGGCAAAGCCAGGCCCAGCCACTGTTGCGTGCTGACTGCACTGAGGGCCTCACTGGCCAACAGTCTTCCTAACTCTCTGGCCTGCTGACCCCACCCCCCAACCCAAGGAGCCCCTGAAGGTGTGTGGAGGGCTGCCCTACCATCTCAGGTTCCTTGTTTCAAAGACCGTCTCCTCGTCGCTGTCCAGCGATGCCATCTCGGTGGGGTCCTCGGTGTTGGCCAGGAGCCCGTACCTCCTCCACTGCGGCTTTTTCAATCTGGAAGCAGACCCAGGCTTGCTCAGAGGCCCTCTCATAGCCCTTCGGTGGAGCTGCTGACACCCTGCCCTGCTTCCCACCTTCTCCGATAATGCTCGTCTGCTCGACTCCCAGAGTCTTGCTGTGAACTTTCCGGTTCCAACTGCGTTTCTTCTCATAATGGTCACAATCATCATCAGTTGCTGTGGACATCTCCCTTGGCAGGCCCCCAGGGCGTAGGCCCTTGGGCAAGGACCCCTGGGAGGGGGGCGCTGTAATTCCATTTTACTAATTAGACGACTGAGCCTTAGAGAAAGTTTGCCAAAGACATCAAGTAGAAGGCTGTCACGGGCAGAAGCCCCGGCTCCTGACCACCACCAGGGAAAGCACGGGACCCTCTGTGGTGTATGTGACACGTATTCAGATGGGAGATGAACATTGTGTACCCACAGCAGTGTCAATGCAGGACAGAAAAGGCCCCTTCAGAACATCTTGATATGATCAGCTCTGCGTGACAAAAGCCCTCTGGAGATCAGCCCCAGAAAGGAAGCCAAACGGGGAGGACAGGAGCCTGAGGAGGGGGTCACGGGCCTGCAGGAGGCAGGGCATATGCCGCGGGGAAGACAAGGGGGTCCTCAACTCTTGGGGAGAGCGTGTGCAGAACCTAAACACTGATGATCACGGCCAACTCTGGGCTGAAGAAACAGGAGGAGCAAGGTGCGGGGGGCAGGCTCCCGCCAGGCCCTGGTCACGCTGTGGACGTTAACTACAGGGAAGGTTGCGGCCACGCCTGCGAGGCAGATGCAAGTTGGGTTACTGAGCGCTGCGCTAGTCGTCACCGGGCTGGGGGAGCCGCAGAGGGTCCCGGGAATTCCCGGTGCCCTCATCACCCCGCAACCTCTAGTCTCGGTGGCTGCGTCTAGAAAACCGACCCCAACATCCCGAAGGAGCGGCGCGTCACGTGATTGCCTGACCCCACCCACTCCTCCCCACGTCCCCACCCACGTGACGATGGCGCACCGCGCCGGAGAGGCGGGGCTCTCGCGCCGCAACACTTGGGGCGCAAGGCGCGCGCCGATTGGCCGCGCCAGGGCGGCGGCGGCGGCGTGCGCCTGACGCACCTGAATGCCCGGATAAGGAAGTATAGCACGGCCAGGACGATGAGGCCCGTAACCACGTAGAGGGAACGCAGAAGCGGCGAGTCCGGCGATCCCAGCGGCCAACGGTGTGTACTGTTGTGCGGAGCGCCCGGCTGGCTCCCGTTCGTCACGGCGGGCTGCGGCAAGAACGTGGCCTGCGTGCGGCGCAGCGACGGGGTCGCGGCGTCCTCGGCACCGCACAGCCGCAGCGGCAGCAGCAGCGCCGACAGCAGCAGGAGCCGCGGCGGCAGCACACGCAGCCCCATAGCCCGGCGGAAGCGGTAGCCGCGCCCCGCCCCCGCGAGGAGCAGTCACTCACTGGCGCGGGGGCGGGGCCAGCCAATGGCCCGCGGGGGCGGGGCCTGGCTCCCGGAAACGCCGGGCCCGCCACCACCCCCGGTCGCTCACCTCGCTTCACCCGAAGTGGGGAAGAACCCCGCGCCCCGCCGGCTCCGCGCGCACCCCGCCCCCGAAGGCTCGGAGCCGCAGTTCTGTATCCCCTGCCCGGAGCGTGAGCACCGCGGCCACCCCGCAGGGGGGTTACGATGAGGGGACAGGCGCGACCGTGCCCTGCGGGCCTCCCTCCCACCTGGGCCCTGGAACTCTCGCGTCCCCGCCCCTAGTCGCCCTGGGCTTCGGTGACACCAGCATGGTGGCCCGGTGTCCCTGGCCCTCCCGTCTGTGGCGGGGGCCAGGAGAGACCAGACACACCCCGTGGGAAAAGGGGGGTACCGGTGACCTGGACCTCACCCGGCCGCACCCTGCTGAGACTTGAGGTAATCCGCCTAGAGCCCAAGGCAGCTGGAACCGGGGCTCAGCCCCAACGTTCTGCACCCCCAGACCAGGCCTGGAGACAAACTGCCTGGAAAGGCAGGCCGGCTCCGGGGGCGGACAAGCTGAAGGTGCCCGGGGTTACTCTGACAAGGCCTCTGCCTGGCCCTGGGGGACGCGCCGCCAAGGGACCACCTCCTCCTTGGCTCCCTCGGCCTGAGAGAACTGCCCCAGGGGGAGCGCAATGAACTGCCGCCTGGCCTTCCGGGTCTGGATCCAGCTCGTGGCCAGAACGAAGGCCCCAAGAGGAGGCTATCTCTAGTGGACTCCCCG
This sequence comes from Mesoplodon densirostris, assembly GCF_025265405.1. NCBI lineage: Eukaryota > Metazoa > Chordata > Mammalia > Artiodactyla > Ziphiidae > Mesoplodon > Mesoplodon densirostris. The sequence continues at coordinate 152,651,624 of NC_082663.1, forward strand.
CCACAGCCCCTCTGGCCAGGCCTCAGGCTGAAGCTCAGTGTCCGCCCTCCACGACGCACCCCACACCAGACTCAGATTTGTGGGTGGACACACCATCCCTTTATTCAAATGCACCTTCCACATTTGTCTTGTCACATCACGAGTGAGGACTGGCCGCCGTGCCAGCGCCACACGCCCATCCTCCTGGAGCACCTTGAAGCCCCGCACCCCAACCTCGCCAGTGAAGCACCTGCTGGGAAGACGGGAGAGGTGAGAGGGGGGACACGAGGGCTGCTCGAGCAGGAGATGAAGACACTGCCCCCGACAGGGGTCACACAGCCAGGACGGGGAAGAACCCACCGCAAGGGCCAGGGCCACAGGGCCACATGTCTCCCCCGCCGAGAAGCACTTACAGGTGACGGGCTGCAAGGGCAGGCAGCTGTGCCGCTGGCTGTTGCTCCCAGGTGAAGTTCCTCCTGGGGCAGTGACCCCCAGGTCATTGTTGCTCTCGGGTCACCCTTCCGGGTCGCACTGGCTTCCATTCAACCTGCCAAAGCAAAGGAGTGTTAACCCTGACACCCTGGCTGAGCTCACAAGCCGCCCCTCCCCGACTCCCCCGAAACCATCCACAGCTCCTAGGAGGGTCTCAAGCTAGTCATCGGGGCCAACCCAAGAGGCCCCGCCACGGGCCAGCATGCCCAGGGCGGGCCTGCGCCTTTCAGATGGGCCAGGCCACTTTGTACTCTTAAGCAGAGCCAGCTACCCACTTGGGATGGAGCTGCTTAGAAATCGGCGCGGGCTCTGAGAAAAAACTCATGGCAGCAACAGACATCAGAGAGAGCTAGTTAGGACTGTGACTCAAAGAGGTCTGGAAAAGACAGTCAATTGATGAACAAAAAATTCCAAAAGGCGGGGCGTTTGGTTGTCTCCAATCCTGCTCAACTGCCCGGGCCGCTCGCCTGGCTGCAGGCGGGGAAAGGCAAACGGCCGGGGTCTGCCTTTAGTTCTAGCTTGATTTTTTTTTAAAAAAAAGAAAAAGAAAAATCGAAAAGCGAAAAAGTCAAAGGAACATTCCCCAGGTACACGACTTTACTTTCAAATGAGCTCTCAACAAGAGGAGGGATGCGGACGAGCAAAAGGAGTTACCTCGAATTACAGGACTATCTCCACATATGAGCTAGCCCAGGGAGCAGCTTGCGTCTCAGAGGTTTCTGTTGGGCGCACAACACTTCTGTCCTCCGAGGGGCTGCAGCTTCCATAGGCTAGCAGAGAACGCTCAGAACTTGTAAAGCAACAGCAGAGCTAGCTAATGAGCCGGTCAGTCTGTGGTCACCCGGGGACCCTGCCTGTGTCTGCTCTCTGGCCTGCTACTAGACTAAGGGGTTCAAGGTCAGCGTCGGGCGCCCGCGTGTCCACCGTCCCTGCTAGGCTGCCCGCCCCATCGAGCCTTCCAGCTGCCACGGCCAGAAGCGCTCCGGGGCTGCCCTGCGGTCCGAGAGCCCGCTCCCGTCACCCACCTGCTTGCCTAACTGGGGCCGGTGGCTGTCGGCTGTCACAGGGGCCCAGCCAGCGTCACTGACCCTGCCTTTCTCCTCTAGCTGTGGCAGCCTCGGGAGGGACTGCGAACCTAGTCCTCTAGCTGCCCTCTCTGCTCAGGTCTGCCTGCCTCGAGCCCCTGCAGGGCGCGTGTGGTGCAATCAAAGGGAGATGGTCAGAGCGAGGTTCATTCAGATGGTCTTTTAATCGGCTTCGTGAAGCCAAAGAAAACTGCGTACAAGAACTCCTTCACCACTTCAGATACAACATTGACGGGATATGCGTACGTCTTCCGGCAAAAAAGGACAATATAAATACACATTTTCAAGAACCTCTCGGGGATGTCTGCAAGTCTACTGTGGGTCCCACAGGACAGGTGGGGGCCCGGGCCGGGCCAGGGCAGCCCGGGTGCTCTGCTGCCGCCCGCACGGTTCTACCACGCTACACTCAGAAACGTGACACCGAGTTGGAAAAAAGCTACAACTTGCTCAGCTTCCGACAAAGAGCAGATTCAGAGTCTGTTCAATCTCAAAGAGAAGTGACTCGGGGCACCCAACTTCATGGGGCCGACCCCACTGAAATGAAAAAGAAAAAAAGCAACACAACCGAAAACAAAAAAAAACAAAACTCTCACAACCCCTGGTGATTTTCTAAAAAAAAAAAACTCTTGGCTCACGGTAAAAAGGTGAAAGTAAAACTGGAAGTGCTCTTCAAAACGTTTTTAAGACTCTTAAAAACTGACAGCACTTCCTTAAAAAGCAAAGTGTAATAACGAGGCCATCTGGGGGCCAGAAGCAGTCAGGCTGTGTTTGACAAGATCAGAACCAATAAGACTACAAAAGTGGGTACAAGGAGGTGTGATCACTACACATTAACGATTCAGCGGAGCTCCCAAAATCTTTAAATATACGGCCATTGGAAGGACGATCTCGAGCAGGAAGGATTTTTACTCGTTGTGTGTAGCTGAGAACAAGAAGCAGGCACAGTGTAAAGGCGCTGAAGCACGCGACGAGAGGCAGCATTCCACTCCCGGCCCAAACCTGGGGGCTCAGCCCTGGGGGCTCGGGAGCGACCAACCCCCCCCATGGCCGAGGGTGGCGGGCACGGCCCACATGCACGGATGCGGCCTGCTCTGGTCGGTGGGCCCTCGCTCTCCCTTTCCTCCTTGGTCAGCCTGGTTTTGCCTTTACGTTCTGTGGCAGAAGTGGCTGCTGGCACCGAAACCCAAGAGGACAGTCTCGTCCCTTACGGGGCAAACATAGTGACCGGGTCTGAGCACTGCCCAGAGGGCACCGAGGCTCACTGAGCTCCCACCACAGGCCCTTGGAGCGCCGCTTACCGTAACTGTCATAGCTGTCTCTGTAGGACCCGCCCGAGCTCCGGTCACCGCAGCTGCCACTCTGACTCCGGCTGCAGGAAGGACACAGTTGAGCGCCGGGGGCCACCTCGGGGGACTCTCACCAGTCCCTGTGCCAGCGTCCCCACAGAGCCTCCCAGGCCCCCCTGCGCAGGACTGCCGCCCGTACCTGCTGTAGTAGTCTCTGGAGCCTCCATAGCCCCCACTCCTGGAATCGAACCGGCTCCCCCCGTAGCCGCGGTCCCCTCCTCCTACAGACGGGACGGAAAGGAGAAGTGAGTGTCAGCTCCTGCAGCAGTGCCCCCACCTTGTCCCTGCAAGTGGCACTCACCTCTGGAGAACCCACGGCCCCGGCCTCGGCCCCCGCGGAAGAAGCCCCGGCCCCCGGCAGAGCCACCTCGGTACCCGCGGGATCGGTTATCAGACGATTTGCCAGCCTGGTCGACCCGGATCTGCCGCCCATCCACAGACTGGTGAACAGAAGTGGACACGGTTAGCCTCTGCACTTCCCGCCCTCGGTTTGCAGCCCGGACCCACTGAACCCCAGAGCAGCCGGCCCTCACCTTCCCGTTCATGGCCATCATGGCGTCCTTGGCATCGTCGATGTTCTCAAAGGTGACAAACCCAAAGCCCCTCGATCGCTGGGTCTCCCTGTCCTTCACGACCACCACTGTGCAGGGGAGAGGTCCGTGGTCAGCACCCAGCCCTCCCCGTGAGCAACCTCACTCAGCCAGCAGTCTGGCACCAGCCTCACCTTCTGAGATCTGTCCATATTTTGAGAAGACCTGCTCCAGTGACTGCTCGTTGGTGTCAAAACTCAGCCCTCCGACGAAAAGCTTGCCTTCATCTGATGCCATGGCGGCCTGTGACAAACATCAGCAAAAGCCTCAGAGGTCCTGCAGGGACTTTGAGACTCAGCGCCTCCCCCCCCACTTTACTTTATACAAATAACACATGTTTCGGGGGGAAACGTTAGGAAACTATTTTTCTGCCCTTTAACCATCCCAAGCCCACACCCAGGACTTAATTCAAACAAATCCTTAATTCCTGTATCACTTTGGGTCTCTGGCCGCTTTTCTGTGTTTGGGCCAACTCCGCTCCCCAGACTGGGGGGTCCCTGAAAGTTGGGGCCACACCGCGGTTCTGCAGTACTCCTCAGTGCTGCCTGGCTGTGGGGCCCCAAAACTCCAGCCACGGGACGCCCTCGTGGGACGTTTAGGGCTGCACCCTGAAGGCAGGTATCGACCACCATCGTCACGGGCTGAGTGCACCTTGGTTTCTGCCCGTTGCAAACAGCGGGGGGCTAACTCCTAACCCGACCGTCGCGGGGCAGGCGGAGTGGCAACGTGCTTGGTCCACTGCTGGGCGCTGTGCAAGCGGGGCGGGGACTCTGCGCCGGGATATCAAAGCGAGGCGGTGCTTATACCGACCCTTTACAGGCTGGTAGCCTCCGCTGAATGGCTCCGAAACACAGGCCAGAAGGCGCCCTGCAGCCACGCAACTGGGACCCAAACTTGGGGCGTTAGGGGTGGCACCGGGGTTGTGTCGCCCTCGCACTACTCCAACGGGAAATCGGGGAGGAGCCCCAGCCTGGCCCCACCCACGCGCGCATGCGCCCCGCGCCACTCCATCCGGGCACTCGGCGCTCCCGCCATTTCGCAGGGCGCAGCTTCGCGCTCGCGGCCGCCATTTTGCGGCGGTGTCCCGCTCGCGAATACCCTGGCCCACGGGGGATGCCCTCCGACCGCGGTTCGGCCCGGTCTCCGCTGCCCCTCGCCGCCGGCGGGGCGGACTACACCCCGGGCCCGCCCCGGCACCGCCCCCGCCCAGGGGCGTGCCGCCGCCGCCCCGCCTCCTCCGGCAGGCCGCAGGCCGCCCGCCGCCCCGGGACCGTGGAGCCGGTGCCGCCAGGGCCCTCACCACTGAGTCGGGCAGGTCCCTGGCGCAGGCGGGAACACGGCACAGCACAACGACCCGAGCCTCCTAACGCACGAAGTGACGGGGGGGTGCCGCCCTGCGCCCGCCTTATGTACTTCTTCGCTAGGCCCCGCCCCCGAGCCCGCCCCTCCGCCCCGTGCCGGCCAATTCGAAGCCCTGGAGGCCGTGGCTGTGCCTCATATTCATGAGCTGGGGGCCGGGCCTGTACAGGCCCCGCCCCCTCCCGCGAGCGGGCGCGGGGCACAGTGTACGGCGGGGACGCGCATGGTCCGCAGTCCCCCGCCCGCGCGCGGGAGGCGGGGCCAGTGCTCGGCGGGGCGGAGCTGACCCACTTCCGCGCGCCCGCCCCCCCCCCCCCCCCGGCCTGTGGCGGAGAACAAAGGGGTTCTGGCGGCTTCTGCCAGTGGCCCAAGCCTCCTGGGAACCTTCTGGGAGTCGCTGGAACCCAGACCTTTGCGGTGCTCCCGCAGTCGGCGACTTACCGACCTCACCCAGGTCCCCACACCCACCCGAGATCCAGTTCTCAGACACCCTAACTTCATGTGAACCCCGATATCAGTCATTATGTACTTGCCAACATAACCGACACCCCAGAACTCTCAGAACCCCAACGCTCCACTTCGTGTGATCCGCCCCAAGGCCCGCCCAAACCCTAACACTGAGGCAACTCCATTTATGTGGACCCCAATATTCTCCACGATCCCAATTCTTCCTGCTTCCCAACTTTGGGTCACCGCAACTTCACCCAACCCAGTTTGCCTACGAATCCCAACCCGCAACCACACCTAACTCCCACCCCAATCCAGACTTGACCCAGTTTGGTGCAGCACCCACACCCCACAGTCACTTGGCCAGACACTTTTTGCATCCCAGCTCTAAACCTCAGGCTGACCTCGACTTGGACTCTCAAACCCATCATTGTGCCCAACTCTCGAGTCTCCACTGCACCCCAAAATTCAGCTCAGCCCCCCATCTCCCTTTCACTGCTGTGCTCCAGCCGCCCACCAGCACACCCAGAACCCACTTGGTTCCTCCCCCTGCATCTTTTTTCTGTCTGGGGGTCCTTGAGACCTCTGCTATTGGAAGAACCAGCTTTGCAGAGATCTTCACCCCCAAGGCTGTTCCTGGGAGCCCCTCTTGTGGTCACCCCTTTCCCCCTGCCCAGGCTTGGCTTACGTTACCTTCTGTGGCCCTGGACCCTTCCATGGGTGGAAGAAGCTAGTGCAGATCCCTGCCTGCCCAGACCAGAGGCCCAAGCTATACCCCTGCCCCAGAAAGTCTTCAAAGGGCATACCTTCTGCATAAAAGTTAGGGGGAATTTGAGGGACTTCCCTGTCTATACAGTGGTTAAGACTCCGAGCTTCCAATACAGGGGGCGTGGGTTCCATCCCTGGTTGGGGAACTAGGACACCGCATGCCGCACGGCGCGGCCAAAAAAGTTAGGGCGATTTGAGAACAGAGACCCCTGTTTTGCTGCCTACCCCGGGGAAGTTCCAGCCCCACTCCAGGCCCCAGACTCGGTGGGTCTAGCTGACGCAGTAGGAACGAGAGCATGGACACTGTCTCCTGTGAAAAGGCCGCTGGGACCCCTCCTCGGGCTCAGGACCCCTTCCCCCAGGCAGCAGCTCATGACTCATGGCAGCCGTGTCCGCACCTCGTCCCCCCACGCCACAGCCCCCCCATACAACTCCCCGTCAGCCGCAGCCCGCTGCTGCGTCAGCCACTCACGCAGGGCGGTTACTAAAAGGAGCAGAGAGAATCAGCATTCAGCTCCCGCCCTCCCGCCGGGGCCCATGCAGGGGGCCTGGGGTCAGGCATGCCCAGCCCAGGAGTAATCCCCTCCCTTCTGATCTGCTCCCCCAGCAAAGTCAGGTCGGCGGCTCCTGTCCCCAGACCAGGCGAAAGGGTCCTTGCAGTCACCGGGGCCCCTCATCACTCTTTGTCCGCCCCCCGTCCCCGCCCTCACTGTTCTGTGGTTCCTAGTCTGCCTTCTCCTGGTTTTGTGAAGTTCTCTGGTTCATTCATTCATTCCACCAGCAGTTATCAAGCGTGTACTTACTACGAGCCTGTTGCTGGGTACGGGGCTCCATGCGTACCCACGACTGTCCTGGGTTTCCATCACGGTGTGGACCTTTACCTATGGATACGTATGGATACCATACCTTTACCTATGGATATCTGTCTCCAGGTGCGCCTGCACCGGACATTGTGTGGGAACTGTGTGCTTGCGTCTCAGATGTGTTACCTGTCTGCGCACCTGTGTTTCTGCGGCTACCGACGTCGGCGTGTCCCTGTGACTCGGTGTGTACCTAGGACCTTGTGAACCCGTGAGGGGCGAGATGGGGGGCTGGTCTCAGGGGGCTGGCACCACCTTCCTCCCTAGAAGGTGGTGCCAGCTCCCTCGGCCGCGACTCCACGCTCTTCCCGCGGACACAAGGGGGAGCTACGGCCTCGCTGTCAGCCTGGCCGGGGGCTCCCGGTCCCGCCCCGCCGTCCAGCCGACGGCCGCGAGCACCAGCGTGGGAGGGGGTTCCCGTCCCGCCCTCAGGCCCGCCCTCGCGTCTCCGCCCGGGCGCTGCGGGTGGTCGGCGAGGAGGGGACTTAAAATAGCCGCGGGCGGGGGCGAGGCTGCTATTCACGGCCGGGACACGCGGTGCTCACCGCCTGCCCGGCGGGACGGGTCTTAGGCCGGAGGTCCCTGTCTGCACACTCACAAGACTCCCCTCCCCGGGCGCCCGCCGAAGACCACCCCCGGGGCTGCGCCGGCGTTGCCACGGAGACGGGGGCGGGGCTTCCTTGCTCCCGCACCGCCCCCTCTGTCCTCCCCGCGGGGTCGGGCCCGCCGGACGCCGGGTCCTCCCCAGACCCCGGCTAATGACCGGGCGGGAGGCGGTAATGAGCGTCTGGGCTCGGGTCGGGCGTGGACGGGATGAAAGGCGCGTGGTGGGGGGGAACCCCGGGGCTGCGTAATTACCGGCCCCTCCCGGCCGGCCAGGAGGGGGCAGGGACGGTGCACCTGGAGGCCGCCCAGCGCGGGCGCGGAAGGGGACCGCCCTGGCAGAGACTCCAGCCCACCAGCCTGGCCCAGATCCCCGGGGCTCAGAGCTAGGGAGGGGGGAAGCGGGGACTGGATGTGTGTGTACGTTGCCAGGTGTGGTGCACATGTGTGCCCGTGGGCAGGGGACTCGTGGGTACAGAGATGGAGAAACAAGGTTTCTGGGGACCATGCCTGTGTGAACATGAAAATGGGGCCGTGTGCCTGTGCACATGGCTGTGGAAGTGTGTGCATAGAGCTCACACGTGTGTGTGTGTGTGCAAACTGGCATGGAGGGGTGTGTGTGCGTGTGCACACATGGAAACATGTTTGCATGGTCATGCCTTATGTGCAAGAACACAAGGGGTTGTGCGTGGACCCCAAAGCATGTGCATAACCAGGATGTGGGATCAGCCGGGGACAGCGCTGCTGCGTGTGCATGACGCGGGGGAACCGGGACTCACAGATCATATGTGCCCATGGCTGGTGGCGTGACTCATGCCCCTGGGGTGGGAACATGCCACGCGCTGTCAGCAGCCGCCGGGGTCTCTAGGGCAGAGGAGAGCTACAGGAGGCCAGAGCCAGGAGGAGGAGTTTAACTTTAACTGCCCCCCCCCACCCCGTTTCCCACCTGCATGAGTAGGTGGGGACATCTGAGATCCCTAGGTGGCTGCCAACTGTGAATTGGCAGGAGATTCAGCTGCCTGCGCCCTGGCCTCAGTTTACCTCCTGTTACTAGGAGGGGTCTTCCTGGTGGAGGGGGACGTGGGAGGGGGCACCTGGGTGGAGCTCCCTGTGACTCATGGCCCAGGAATGTGGAAGCTGCCACTCTTCTGCTCCTGCCCCAGCCCCCATCCCAGAAGTGCAAAGGCCAGGCAGCGCATGGGCCGTGCTGGTGACTGCAGTCCCCACCAACGGCAGGCACACGGGCTGTGGAATGGGACCCGGGGGACATCCGGAGGCCCACACCAATAACATGCATTCATGCAGAGGACATACGTCAGGTGTGTGTGAAACGCCAGGGCCTGTGCATGCGCAGGGACCCCTGTGTGCTTGTGGAAACCCCAAGGCTTGCCTCGGTGGGGGCTGGGGATGCAACCCCCTGGGTTTCCAAGACGGGGGGAGGGCTGAGGTCCACAGCCCCGCCCCAGGGGCGGGAGGAGCTGACCCCCAATGATGCCCTGTCCTCTCCCTTGACCTTGGCCCCATGTACAGGCTCCCTGCAGGCACACAGAGGGGTCGAAGCACCCCTGACTGGGGCTGTGGCATCTCCATGGCAACACTGGAGTGGCAGTCATGGAGAGCACACCCCCCTGGGGCAGCTGCCAGGGGCTCAGGGAAGACACCTGTGTGTGTCCAGGTGGCCGCACACAGCAGTCCCACGTCCTGGCCTCCACACCCAAGCAGGCGGACACAGGTGCCCATGGACCTCGTCCAGCCTTCGATCACCATCCCACCCTGGAGGGTCAGCAACGGCCCGGTGCCCAGCTGTGCAGGTAGGCGGTGTCCGGGCTCCTGTCTGAGCCTAGGGTGCATCATCTGAGAAGTGGGCACAGCAGCAGCATCTCCTGGGGTCAGCGGGGGTGATGGAAGGGCAGCCGGTGACAAAAACACACCACGGAGAAGCTCCCAGTTCTCTGCTGTTCTCTTCTTTCTCCATGTCTCAGGACACTCAGGGAATCGCTGGCCATGCCGGAGGAAGCCCCACTTCTTCTGAGGGCGCACACAGGCCCCTGCACCTGCCCCAGTCCGGTGGCCGGCTCTGCTCGGCTGGGCCTGCAGGCGCGCACGGTGCGTGGGTAGTGTTTGTGGCTGGAGCGTCCGCGAGTTTGGGTGCCGCCTCGGCTGAGCTGCGTCTCTGAGGGTCTGAGTTTGGGCTGCCTGGTGTGACCTTCAATTTTGCGGGTTTTGTCAGGGAGGTCTTGGCCCAGGGTGAGAGTGGGTTTTGAGGGTCACACAGTTGATTGAGGTTGTGGCCCCCAAAGTGTAGCTTGGGGCGGGTTTGGGGGTGTGGGGGCAGTGTGCATTGGGGTCCCTGTGCTGCAGAGCCGGAGCCTGTCACTCAGGTGGGATCGGTATGTACCCGTTGACTGCGGAGGGTGTGCAGCGCGTGTGTGGGACGGGGAGACGGGTTGGTCTGGGTCTGGTGGCGGTAAGAGGCCCTGCGTGGGCGTCTGGGCTTGTGTTGATTTTCCGCGAGGCCTATGGATAGCGTCTGGGGTGTGGGCCGTGTGCAGGGCAGATGTAGCCAGCTGTCTCGGGCCACCGGCTCCGCCTGCCGGCGGGCGACCTCCTCCCCCAGACCCCGTGGGGCCGGCCCCGCCCACATTCCAGAAGAGTTAGGGGGTGCCCTCCCCAGCCCCCGCCCGCTCCCGACCTCTGACCCCGGCTCAAGCCCACTCCCAGCATCCCGGGCACCGAACGCCGCAGCAGCTGGCCCCAGGGAGGGGCGGCGAGGCGGGGGTGGAGGCTGGAATGTGTGCGGGGGGTGAGGGAGGGTGCCCCCGAGAGGGGGCGGAAGCAGGAGAGGGGCCGGGAGGAGGAGCCGGTGAGACCGAGAAGGGAGGAAGATAGAGAAGAGACCTCCAGGGAGAGATGGAGACCCGGACAGAAATACAGACAGGCCCAGAGATCGAGGAAGGCGGAAAGAGGAAAACAGAAAGACACAGGAAAAGAGAACTCAGAGGGAGCAGGGGGAGGGGCACACGTGGGTGGGGGGAACAGAGGCAGCAGGCCTAGGACAGAGTCCCCTCCGAAGGGCAGTCTCCAGTCGTGGAAGGGCCCCAGGTGACAGCGGCCCCGCCCGCGCCTGCGGGCTGGACGATCTCCCATCCCGAGTGACACCGGCGGCTGCCTGTCCTCTGCCCTCCCAGGTCTGGGCGGCCGTGGGTGGGGCCCCAGCACCCTCGGCCGTAGCTCGGCGACTCCCGTTCCCAAGGTGCCTGGAGAGGAGGGCGTTCCCGCCAGGCGCGGTAGGGGTGGCTGTGCTGGGGCAGCCGCCGGGTGCTGGGGATGCCGGAGCTGGCCCCAGCGGGGCACCACTCCCTCTCATCTTCCTAGAGGCCTGGCTCCTCCCTGCCTTCTTCCCAAGCCACCCCTCACCGCGTCCTTTGGCACTTCAAAACCGTGCAGCTTGCCCCAATTACCCATTTGGCCGCCCCCAGGGGACTCTGGCCTCCAGCAGAAAGACGTGACCCCAGTGACCTTCTGTTGCCCGCCCACAGCTGCCTCATCACCCCAGAAGCCAGCACCTGGATCCAGGCCTCCGTCCGGACTCCACACTTTGGTAGCCACACCTGTCCACACCGCCAGCCCCAACCTCCATCAGTCTCAGGGCTCTCTGCCCGCCCGGCTAGCCCTAGGGGCTAACCTCGGACCAAAGGTTTGCTCACATCCTCGCCACCCGGCAAAGGCGACCCTGTTTACGACGACCGCAGCCTGCTGCCTTTTCAGAGTGGACTCCTGGCCACAGCAAAACTGGGCCTCAGCCAGGCAGTGACGAGGACTTCCTGCCACCATAAGCCCCCACGGGCCCCCAACTGTCCCGGCTCCTGGCTTGTAAGCTTCCAGGTGCACAGGGGCGTCTCCAACTGCTCCCCTTCCTCCAATCTCCGAGCTCCCTGCAGCCCCCTTGCCAACCACCACACTGTGACCCAGAGGCCACGTTCAGACAATGCCCCATCGGTCCCTTCCCAGGCTTCTTTAAAGCCCAAGCAGGGCGTCCAGAAAGCTCCTGGGATGTTCTGGCCTTTGCCCTCTCCACCCGCCCCTGCTCCTTGGGGTTCCCATCTCATCACCCCCAAGCCAGACTTGAGGAATCACCCTTTTCGAGTCCTTGCCTTCGCCTTTCGGTTTAGGCCCCCCAAATTGACTTCCCAGTTGTTCCCCAAATGCACCCGCTTTCACGTCTTCAGACATTTGCACACGCCATGCCCCCCACCTGGGGCACCAGTTCCCTCTTCCTATCCTTGGCAAAGTCCTATTCCTTTGGCAGGGCCTCAATCCAAGTGCCCTCCTCCCGCTCCTCGCCCTGCGCTCCCCCCAGCCCGGGGCTCGCGCACACGGGATCGTGGGGAGGGGGCAACAGGCAATGGCCCGGCTTAGAAGGGGGGGTGCACGTGCAGCGCCCCCGGGTACGCCCCCTCTTCCGTCCCGGAGCTGTCGCAGGCGTCAGACCCCTTGGCGCGCATCCCGCCTCCAAACTGAGGACGCGCGGCCGCCGGGGCCGCACGCCTCCGCGCCGTGCCGCGCCTGCGCACTCAGCCGGGCCACGCCGCAGTCCCACCTCCGGGCGGCAACCCCGCGCAGCTATTGGTGAGTGCGGAAGAGGGAACGACGTGGCCACCAATGAGGCGTCCCAGGGGTGGGCGGGGCCTCGGCCGCTCGACGCGAGGGCGGGGGCGGGCGGGGCGCCCGCCCCACGGTGACGTCAGGCCCGGTTCGCGGCGCGTTGCCATGGAAGCCGCGTTTCCATCCCTGCGGGCTTCCGGGGGCCGCCCCCTCCCATTCAACTTTTTCCTCAATGCGGGGAGGGGGCGATGCAGGGCCGTCCCCGCCCCCTGTGATTCCGCGGCCCCTGCCTACTCCGGGCCTCGGTTTACCTTTCCGTGCTGCCCACGCCCACGTGGCCTGGCCTGCTGCCTCTCCGGTCGCTGCACCCCCTTGGCTGGGCACCTCTCCCCTCTCAGCCCCCGCCTCAGGTGTGTGCGTTTCAGGCCTGCGCAGTGGGAAGGGGCCAATGGCCGCAGCACCCAACCGGGGTGGGGTTCTTCTAGGACTCCCGGGCAGGGCTGTGACCCTCGGACCCCAGGGCTGGGCGCCAGGCAGCGCCCTGAGGAGTGAGTTCCCCGGCAGTAGACCAAGTGTCCCCTGCTCTGCAGCGTGCAGACACAGCCCCCGTGATTCAGCGGGTGCCACCATCTACTCCCTCCTTCCGCATCTCCCACCCAGCCCTGTAGCAGCCACCTGGGTCACAGCCCTGACCTCCGGGGACCCGGTGCGTGGGCAGGGGGTTCGACCTGAGCTGTCCCACCCACACTTCGACCCTGCGGTCCTCCGGGCCCGCGGGGACGTTTGCGCCTTTGACCTGAAGGTCTGAAGGGATCAGTCTGACCTGGGCATCCTACCTTCCTGGCGTGGGCGTGCGATGATTTGGGGGTGACTGGGTGGCAAGAGGGACAGAAAGGCCTTAGCAAGCTGCTCCCAGGACACTCCTGGGACTGCACCTGTTTCCCTTCCCCATGGGCGGGACTCCTAGAACTGAGGCTTGGGAGGGCAGGGTCTTGGGGTATAAGAAATCAGCCGGGGGATGGTGGTCACTAATGTAACAATCACCCCAGTGCTCTGGAGCAAACGGTATTTCTCTTTGGGCCTCGGTTTTCTCATCTACCAAATGGGAGGGTAATTAGTTCTCTTAGGTGGCTGCGTTAAGTGAGGAAATACATGTGAAATGACCTTCAGTGTTGTTATGATTGTGTGTCTTTGCCCAGCCCCAAAGTGGATGAAGGTGGGACTCGCCACCTGGCCCGGCCCTCAGAGAGCTCCAGGTGGGCAGGGGTGGGAGATTCAGACCGGGGACGTTCCAAGGCAAAGCAGGGGCACTGGCTAGGGGTGTTCCTGGGTAGGGCACGGCCCGGAGGTTCAATCACGATGGTCAGGGATGGGGAGCGCTGGAATGCAAGGCCGGGCAGGCCGAAGGGAGTCCACGCAGGGCTGGGTGGAGCCAAACCAGGAGGCCTCGAGCGCCAGCCCCAGGCCCTGGCTTGACTCTGGGAGGGAGAGGGGGTGCTCTGGAGGCCTGGCGCCATACCTCAGGGGTGGGGCTCGGGTCAGGGGTCCTCAGGCTGGGCCCCCACGCGTGGGCGGACGGATGGAGCTGCTTCCCCCTTTCTGGGGCTGGGGAAACCGTGGCGCAGAGCCTGCGGCCAAGTCTCCCTGGAGACTGAGTCCCTGGGCTCGCCTGCAGCCCACTTTAGAGCCTAGAACCGAGAGGCCCCACCCAGGGCACACAGGCGGGCAACCCCGTGCCCACACCCTGCAGGACTTCCGGCCTTGGGTACCGGGAAGTAGCCGGCCCCTCCCTTCCCCGCCAGGCGGCTTCCTGCCCACCCTCACCCCAAGGCGGGGAGGGGGCGTGGGAACTGTTCCGGGACGCGCCCCTACCCCCGCTGGGCGCCCTGGGAGCACGTTCCACCTCCCACTCCCTGGGGTGGCGGGCTACCCCAGCATCTAACCCGACCCTCCTGAGACAGATCACCCCCTACCGTACTCAGCCCACTCTGTGACAACCAAGACCACCCCACCCCCCGAGATGAGCAGGCCGGAGGTTCACTTGTGTTTCATTTTCTGTTTATTCCTTGAAATCACGGTGTTTGTGTAGACTTTTTTCTTTTCCAATTTCACGTTTTCATACTGGAAACTCCCGCAAGGTGCTGGGACACCCCACAGCCCGACCCCCCGAGGGTGGGTAATGCTTTCTTGGGGGGGGGCCCTGGCGAGGGCAGAGAGGGGTGGGCGGTTCCTGCCTGGGGCCTCCACCCTCAGACCAGCGGAGGCACAGACGTTATTTAAAAATCGTTAAAAAAAAAACCCCATCAGAACACACATTAAATAGATATCCAAGACAGCGCTTCAAAAACAAACCCGCCCCTTTTTTTTCTTTTTTTTTTTTGGAAAAACGAAAACAAAAACAAAGATCCTTGACCCCTACCCTCTGACCCCTCCCTGCCCACCCCCCCCCCACAAAAAATTTACAGAGCTACAGTTAACACAAGATGTTCACATCTGAAACCATTAACTTTAAACACATAACCGGGGGCAGGGTGAGGACCTGGGGTTCATCTAGGAGGGAGGGGCAGGCAGAGGGCGAGGGGTGTTGCGCAGCACAGAGGGGCGGGGCCAGGACGAGACTGACAGGTGGGGGGCAGGGCCCAAACATCTCCATTATCAGTAAAAAATAAAAGTGAATGAAAAAAACCCTCCACCCCCACTGAAATGGCCCCAGTAAGGGGGGGGGAGGTCTACCCTGGGGGATGCCCCTGGGGCATGGGCATGAGTGGGGAGGGTCCAAATTAGACCAGCAGCGAACCCCCCCCAAGGGGGTTAATGCTACACAGCGTTGCCCCTCCTGGGGTTTCACAGCTCAGCACCCCCTCCCCTCCCCTCCCAGCTGCCGGAGGGCCCCCAGACACAGTCCACAGGCCCAGATCCCTCAGGTTGGGTGGGGAAGGAGGGCTGGGGGCGTCAAGCCCGCCCCCCCAGCCATTGCTCTCCGTATTTTTCAAGAGATTCCCAACCACTATTGGCTCAGTCAGAAAATTAATAGTCTATAAATACCCCAAGCTCAGAAAAACGGGGTGGGGCGGTGGGGTAGCGCTGAAGGAAGTCGCACAGTGCGTGGACGGGGTGCAGGCTGGCGGCGGGCACCTCCCCTCCCTCCCTCTCCTTTCCTGGCAGGAAAAGGTCCCCCACCCCCCACGCACCCCAGCGCACACCGCAAGGCAGGCTCTGGCCAGCCTCTCCCCTGAAACGGCTTTTCTTTTCTTTCCCAGGAAAAAGGAAGATGGAAAAGGAGAGACCAGGAAGAGTATGGATGTGGAAGAGAAACAGTCCCTGGCGGTCAAGGTCGCACCTGCCGAGTTGTTTTAGGGCCAGGGTTTGTGGTGGGGGCCTCTCCTCTCCGCGGCCCCCTTCCCTGTCTGTAAAGTGCATAATGAGGCATCTACATTTTTGACTTCAACCTGAAAAGGGTGGGGAGGGCGGCAGAACGGAAGGGGGGGGCGGCTTCCTTGTCTCCGCTCTCAACCATCTGGAAAGACTGCTACATATTTGGAGCTTGGGAAGGTGGGCGGGAGGGACCCGGCCAGGTCGGGGATGAGGATGGGAGATGGAGGGAGGGGCGGGGAGTGTGAGCCAAACAGAGGAGGCAGGAACCCAAGTCCATGGAGAGTTCGGAAAACCACGGTAGGAAGTGAAATTTCAAAAAAAAAAAAAAAAAAAGGCCGCGTAACCGGGAGGAGGAAGCGCCCCACTGCACCGGCCAGCCGCTGGCCCTCCTGCGTGGGGCCACGCTCACAGGCCACCTTGGGCTGGGGCGATGGACAGGGTTCCTAGGCCACCACGAACTCTGACTTGATGTCGGGGTTCACTTCTGGCTTCCAGACGGCGTCCTCGAAGTCGAGGCCCAAGCCGGCCGCCTCACTGGGGCCGCCGCCTCCCCCGCCGCCAGTGCTGTCGCTGCGGCCGGCCTTGCGGCTGGGCGGCCAGTGGTAGGGGCCCCGGGCGTCGCGCCGGGCCTTTCTGCGGAGCCGTTTCTGCTGGAGCAGCAGCTGCAGGCGCTCCACCTTACAGCGGGTGGCTCGGTTTTCCGTCTGCCGCAGCCGGTCCCCTGCAGAGGAGGCAGTGACCATGACCCTGAGGGCCCCTTGGAGGCCAGACTCCCAACCAAACGCGAGGACCCGCAGCAGATGGGCATCAGGCCCGGTCCAGCCCTCGTGGACGCTCCCTCCAGCGAGTGAGGGGGTCAAGAGGGTCTGCTGAACTTTTAGGTCGTTAATTCCACGTCTGCTGACCAGCGGGCTGTGAGCTCCATGAGGGCAGGGGCTGGCCTGAGCCAGGCGCTGGGGACACGGCTAGCATAAAAATGAGCTGGAGCTTGAACCCTTTAGGCTATTTCTGTGACCCAGGATAGGACTCAGGCTGTGCCTTGGTTTCCCCTTTGAGACCGGGCCTGGGGTCCCACATCACGGTTCTACAGGACTCCGGAGGCGTCCGGAATAACCACATCTCTGTGGTGGCGGGGCGGCACAGGCCGCCCTTGAGCGGGAGGGGAAACTAACCCCCTCCTCGGCCTGACTGGCCCATTCACAGAGGCCCCACGCACCATCTGGAGAAGGTGCCTGAGGGGGGCGAGGAGGAAGTGAGGATGGACCCCCCCCCGGGAGGGCACAAAGATGCTGTGTGCCTCCAGCACACACACTCCCTTCTCTACACGCGCCTGCGGAGCAGGGCGAGTGGCAGCTGGCGGCCCCCTCCCCGCCACCAGTGGCTCAGCTGCTCTGAGAAGCGCACAGAGGGGCCTTGAGAGACCCAGAACGGGGTGGGGTGGGGGCGGACACTCACCCGGGGGCTTGCACAGGCGGGCCTGGCTCAGGGAGGCCGGGGCCGCGGCCGCCAGCTTCTCGCAGGAGGTAGTTTTGGGGGCGAGGTCCGGGGCACACTGGGCGTGGCACCTCAGCTGGGTAAGCGATGGGGGCATGCCCTGGTAGTGCCGCGTGGCACTCAGGAGGTCGTTGAGGATCTGCAGGATGGTGCCGATGTCCCGCCTCGGCCGCCCGCTGCTGTCCTGGCAGTTGGGGTGCAGCGTACCTGCGGTATGGATGAGGACCCCAGTGGTGGACGTGAGGCCTCAGCAGTGCCCGGGTCCCATGTGTGCAGGCGGAACCCCTGGGTGACACGGGCACTCGCACCCACCCATGAGGACACGTGGCCTGCTGTATGGCCAGGCACATGCATGGAGATCCCGGGGAGCGTGTCCCATCCCTGGCGTGGGTCCATGTGACTGCTCGCGGGGCACGCCACGACACCTACCAGAGAAGGTCCCTGAGAAGACCCCCGGGGCATGGTTCACGAAGCTCTCGATGACTGCGCCAGGTTTGCGGGAGCGGGACGTGGGGCTGCCCCCGGCGGCGGACGTAGGGCTGGCACTGGCGCTGGCAGGGGGGGAACAGTCCATCTGCTGATGGGGGAGGGAGGCACATGAGCTTTGGGGTTCAGGGTCAGGGGATCACCCACCAGACCAGCACCAGCTCAGGGTCTGGGGACGGCCCTTGACACAAAAGACGTACCCGGGGCTCTGACGTTCTCCCGCCACGTCCTCCCCCAGACTCACCTCGGGGCAGGTTGCAGAGGCCGAGTGGGAGCGGAAGGAGCCGGCTGTGACAGGGGAGGACGCAGGCGCAGGGCCGGTGGGCACTGGGGGGACGCGGGCGGCACTGGACATTGGCCGGCAGGTAGAGGACACAGGAGTGGTGGTCATGCTGGGGTCTCCACGGGCAGCAGCGGCGGCGGCAGCCAGTACGTGGCGGTGCTGCAGTGGGGCGTGCTGGGCTGCGAGCTGCAGCTGGACGAACATCATATGGTCACCCACGCGCAGCGCCAGGGTCAGCGGCGAGCGGCCCGACAAGAAGTCACTGACCTGCAGAGAGTAGCCCGTCAGCCCAGGGCTCCAGCCTGCGGTGCCCCCAGCCCGGCCCGGCCCGGCCCCCCGCGCTGCGTGACCTGGGGCCTCTCGCCGCCCCTCTCTGGGCTCTGGGGTCCCTGTCGGTGCCACGGATGCTTAAATAAAATGAATCGGTATTTCCGGAAGCTGCCTCCGCCAGCCCGGCCCGGGCTGGGCGCCGCTGGGGGCTGTGGGGGGACAGAGGCGGGTGAGACGGGGGCCTGGCCCGCCCTGGCCAGCTTGGTTCTTTCAAGGGGAAACCGAGGCCAGAGGGGGCGGGGCCCAGCCAGCAATCACTGCCCTCAAAGAACCCTCATCTCACACCTCTTCCCCACCCTCTCTCACCAGTGAACACTGCAGGGGCCTAGCTCAGGCCCCCTCCCAGCTAAGCCACTGGAGCAGAGAGTGGGCGGAATTCCTGGACAAATTCTTGTCCTAACCTTTGCTTTCTCAAGATAAATATTTATCTGTTCTGGGCGGGGCCAGAGGCTGAGGGGGAGGCCCTCTGTGGGCGCTGGGGGGGCCCTGACCGGTTCCCTGGGGCCCGAGTCTCCCATGGCCTCAACACAGCCCATTCAAACGTGAACCTCCAGTCTGGCAGCCCCTTCGCGGCGGGCGAGGGGTGCATATGACCCCCATCTGCACTGGACCCCTCCTCTGGGGCCCGGCCAGTACCGTGCTCTCCCCGGGCCAGGATGGGGCGGAGGTTTCTGAGAAGTGACACAGGCCGCGATGACTCAGAACCACCCCCTCCCTGCTGGCAGCGACTGGCGTAACCTTCCCTGCTTGGGGGCCGTGGGGAGAAGGCAAAGGAGGCGGGCCAAGCGCAGCCCCCACCCCGCAGTCCCTGTGCACACGCCCTCCCCAGCCCCAGAGATGCCCTTTGCAGGAAGGGCCTGGGGTGGCTTCCCAAGAGCAGCTGGAGTGTCCCCCCCACACTCCACCCTGCAACTTCCTCCCAGGGGAGGGTGAACGGGCAGGCATGACTCGGTGCCAGGAGGAGAAGCAGCTCTGGGAGCCCAGTCACTCCGCCCAGAGCCTCCCATCTCCCTCCTGACGTAGACACCCTGCAGCGGATGTGAACCAAACACGCCCAGGGGCCCCCTGCCAACCACAGCCCCCCCCAGGAGCAGGGAGCTCAGTTCACATCTGCCCCAGGAAAGCACACGCCAGCCCCACCCGGCTCCAGGGACCCTGGCTCTCCCCCCACCCCACTGCTCCTCCTGTCGGCAGACCACCCAGCTCCTGGGTTCCCCCCCCAACTCCTCCGCGCCAGCCGGTTGGTGAGGGCAGGATGCTACACGCCGGGAGGGGGCAAGGGCCTCAGGGCAGGAGGAAGGGAAGCCGCTGAGCAGGTTCCTGAGGCCGGGAGCCAGCCCAGCCCAGCCGGGGAGGCCGGGGACCTGCCACCCCCACCCTGGCAGCGGGCGGATAGCTGAGGCCTGTGTCACCCTCCTGGGAGGAGGGCCCCGCTGCCAGAAAAATGAGGAAAGGAGGGGGAAAGAAAAAAGAAAAAAGCTGCAACAAAACCGGGAACCCAGTGTGGGCCAGCCCCAGCCTTCCTCCTCATCGCCCTCCCGGGCGCTTACTAAATATTTTCCTAACATCCTGTCTGGTCTGTGCTGGCCCCAGGGGCTGGGCGCCCCCGCCCCCTCCCCTTTTTGGGGCAGAGAACAAAGGGCAGAGGGAGAAGGGGGAGGGGTGACTCCCCACCCCTCGCAATGGGGTCACAGAAGGCGGAAAGAGTATCACCCAGTCCTATCCCTCCCCCATCAGAAATGTTAAAAAGGTCGCTCTGGGGAAACCGCAGTGGGGCCGGGGGAGAGCGCCTCAGCAAAGCTGGTGGGGCTGGGGACGCAGGCCTGGTGGTGTGGGAGCATGGGCCAAGGTCACCCCGCAGGCAGGCTTGTGAAAGCTAGGCCCCCTCCCCCATGGCGGCCACCGTGGGAGAGAAGGCTCTCAAGGTCAGGTGGTGAGTGCTGGGGGGGGCGGGGAGGAGGAATAGGAAGCTGGGTGACCAGGCCAAGCTGGCACGAAGGCGGAGCGGCGCGTCCCCTCCCCTCCTCACAGGCCTGCTGGGAGCACAAACAACCCCCAGGCTCTCCAGAGTGGCCGGGCACTGGGCCTGCTGCCCCCAAGGGCCAGGAGGGGGCCGGCGCGGGTCTTACCTGGGTCTCAGTCAAGCTCTCGAGGGCCTGCATCACAGACTGTTCTGGCCTGGAGGCCTGAGACTAGAGAGAGGAAGAAGAGACCCTGAGGACGCACCCGAGCCCCGGGGTTGGGAGGGCCCCGCTTGACGGGTGGGGTGGGCGGCCCTGAGGGGAAGGGGTCCAGTGCATGACGGGGACTGTGCTCGAAGGGGAGGGAACTGCCTGTCAGTGTGGGGCCTGGGGGCGCACTGCCCCAGCCATTTACCATGAGGCCCGCCTCCACGGTGGGCACGAGCGTCAGCTTGCTGCCATCCCCCACGCCGAACTCCTGCAGCTTCCCCGAACTGAGCCGGCTGAGTGGGGAGGAAGGAAGAGGGTGAGGCTACACCAAGACAAGGCAGGGGCTCGGAAGCGGAGTCCGTGGGGGAGGGCTGGGCTCGTGGGGTAGAGACAGGCGTCCATCACCCCCGCCCCTTGTGGCCTCCAGATCCAGAGACCTGAGTGTGTGCGTGCCTGAGGTCAGACCCTGGGAGCCCCTGCTGACGGTGCAGACCCCTTCTTCCAAGGAACCCCAACTCTGGACTGGGGGCACTCCCTCTGCGCCTCAGCGAGGCACGTTTTTCACCATCTAGGCCTAGCTAGCCCCTTGGCACCTTCCCCCCACCCTGGGGCCGCCCCCCTGTAATTCAACCACCGGGGCCTGGGCTGTCCCTGCGGGACAAGCGCTTAGCCTTTCCGGGCTTTGCCGGGCGGGCCTCCCCTCCTCCCTCCCTCCCTCCCTGGCGCAGGCCGCCGCCGCGGCCGCCGCTCAGACAAAGGAGACCCTCCCCCTCCCGCCCCTCCCCCACCGGGGCCCCTCCGCTGGGGATGGACACTGCGTGTCCCCGGAGGCCCGCGGAGGGAGGGCTCCCCAGCCTGGAGGCGATTTAAACGGCGGGGGGGGGGGAGGGGGAGACTGCGGGAAGCGCTTGGTGGCGAGAACAAAGGGGGGCAGAGAGACGCAAGTGGGGGGAGAGGCAGCCAGACGCAGAGGGGGCCGCCGAGCAGATGCGGAAGCCGGCGGGTCGCAGGCAGAGGAGGCAGCCGCCGCGCCCCCCACCCCCGTAGCTGGGACCCCCGCGCCACCCGGGACTCCTGCCTTCCGGTGGGGGACGCCGCCTAAGCCCGACCCGAGGCGCCCTCGCAGCCGCCTTTGTGCAGCGACCCCGGGCGGGGGAGGGGGCCAAGACTGGCAGGGCCGAGCAGAGGGCGCCCGAGAGCGCGCGGCGCGCCCCCGCCCCCCGTCTGGCCGCCCCCTTCCTTCCCCGAGCGGCGCGCTCTTTGTTCCCGCCTCGGGGCCGGGGCCAGAGGGGGCGGCGGGCCCGGGGGGCGCGGGGGCTGGGGGCGCGCGGTACCTACGTGTCTTTGTGGAGCAGCGCCAGGCGCTCCTTGGGCACTTTGAGGCGTTGGGACAGCCGCTTGCGCAGCCCCTCCACCGTCTCGTCGGGGGGCACCGACAGCTCGTAGCGGGTGCCCGTCGTGCTGTGGATGGCCAGGCTCATGGGCGCCGTCTCGGCCGCCGGGCCCAGCTCGCAGGCACCGCCGGGGGCACCGCGCCGGCAGCTCCGGGCGCCGCCGGGCTGCGGCTCCATCCCCGGCCCGCGCTGGGGGACTGGAGTCCGCGGGGCGCCGCCAATTCTTGCCGCGCCTCCGAGCAGGGCGGGGGTCTCCCCAAACAGGGGTCCTCGGGGCCCCTGAGGGCGGGGGGCAGCGCGCTTTCCCTTCGAGAAGGTCCCAGGAGCGGAAGGCGAATCAAGAATCAAAAATCCGAGTAGCGCTCCGGAGTCGCGTCGGCTCGTCGGGGCACCTTCCTGGGTGGGGACTACACTCTCAGCTCCTTTCAAGGGGTGCGGGCGCGGGAAAGGGTCCCGGAGGAGAGGGCGCCGCTCAGCCTGCCGCGTTCAGGGCCGTCTGCCGCTCGGGACGAGCTTCTCCGCGCGTCCCCTCCCTTAGCAACAGCCGCCGCCGCCGCCGCCGCCGCCGCCGCCGCCGCCGCCGCCGCCGGAGGATCTGGGGGTGAAAGTAACAAGAAAAAAAAGTTATAATGTATCAACGTCCCGAGGGGCGGGGGCCTCCGCCCCCTCCCATTCACTACTTACTCCGCCGGCCCGCGCCGGCCAATCAGCGCGCGCCGAGCTCCCAGTAGGCCACACGGGCCGGCCAATGGGAGCCCCCGCGGCACCGCCCCACGTGCCCGCGTGGACCCGCCCCTCGCTCCGCCCCTGTCTCGGCGGCCAAGCGGAGCGCGGAGGGGGCGGGGCCAGCTCCGCTCTGGCCCGCCTCCGCGCCCCCGCCCCGCCGCGGCCATTCATAAGGCCCGGGCCCGCAACAAAGGGCGGGCGGCCTGGCCCGGGGGGCGCGGGGCGCAGGCTTGGGGCGGTGCGTTGTGGGGGAGGGCAGTGGCTCCGCGCCGAAGGAGCAGGAAGCCGGGGCCTTCCCCCAGCGCCGATCCGGGAAGCCGCCGCGAGCGGAAGCTGGACGCGGTCCCCGCGCCTCGTGGCCGAGCCCAGGCTGGGGGGCTCGCGGGAGGGTCGGTCCGGGGCGCCCCCACCCGTGAGGCGTGAAGCCCCGGCAAGGGGTGGAGCTGCGGGCGGGGCCTGCACCCCCGTGGCCGGTGCCGTGGTGACGTGGCCGGTGCCGGAGAGGCCCTCCCGCGCCGGTGCCACCTCGCGTCCCACCCCAGTCCCGCGGGTCGGGCCCGCTTCCCGACTCGCGCCCGCCCGAGCCGTGACGTGACGCGGCGTCCCCGGCTGCGCCCGCGCGCGCCGCTCGGGGCTGCGGTGAGTCAGCAGCGCCGGCGCGCCCTCTGCCGGCCCCACCTGGGAGCGCTGCCCGGAGACCCGGGGAGGGGTCGCCGAAGCCTCCAGGGACAGGGGGCAGTCCGACGGGACTGCGGGCGTTGTGGGAGCCTCGCTAGGGGCATGAAGCCTCCAAGTCAGGAGACTGGGGCGTCACAGTCGGGGAAACTGAGGCCGGAAAGGCAACTAGCTCAAGGTCACTCTCGGGGAGGGGGAGTGCCCGGGGGGCGGGGCGGGGGCAGAGGTCCCTCCCGGGCTGTGCTGGCTGCGCCGAGTGCCTCCCACTCCACGTCCCGGGGGGCTTCCCAGGGCTGGAGACACCTTTGAACACTGCCTGCTCAAAGAACAAAGAAAAGTGGGGCACCCTCAAGAGCCTAGAGTGGGAACCCCCTTCCTCGGCCCGCGAGGTCCCGCCCCCCACTCACCGGGAGAGGCAAGTCCGAAGTCCCAACTGTCCTGAGTGTACCCACGTCCAGGGCGAGTGCGCGGTGGCGGAGCCGGTCTGGGGCCGAGCGGGCGGCCCCCGAGCCTTTATCCGCGCCGCCTTCCCTCGGGGTGGAGTTTGGGCGGCCAGGGGGCGGGGGGCCGGGCAGGCGGTGACGCAGGCCGGCCCCCGCCCCTGCCTGCCGGCCAGGGCCCTGGGGTGCCGTCGGGCCTGGGCCACTCGCCCCCTAAATCTCGCATTTTAAACGGGGAGGGGGTGGCGCTCCTTGAATGCTACGAACCCGGGGTCACAGTCGGCCGCGTTGACCACTCGGGCGCACCCGCACTCCGGCCCGTGCTAAGGGGTTTCGGGGTGCACAGCTGAATTCCCTGCCCCGCCCCCTTTCTGGCCGAGTGCTTCCGCCTGGGGGCGCCCGCGTGGGGGAGCGAGAAAGGGGGCCTGAGTCAGCGGCCTCGGTCCAGGAAAACAGGCTGGGGTCACCTGCCTGCAGTGGGGGGGCCCCTGCCAGCTGCCCTGGCGGCCCGGCCAACTGCATCCCTTAACGGTGACCTCAGAGGGCATTTATGGAGCGATTCACCAGCGCCAGGCCTGCCTTGTGCATCCAGTCACCACCCGCTGGGCTTTGTGACCCCATAGGGTACTGACCTTTGTGAGCCTCAGTTTCTGCAGGGTGGCAGTAGAATGAAGTGAGAGAACACAGCAGACATCACTCTGGAGCCTGGGAATGTGGGGCCCTCACCTAGGCCTGACAATATTGCCATCATCCCATCAGGCATGCTCACCTGCTGGTGTCCTGCCTTTGTGGTGGGGGTAATCACCCTATCCATTTTACAGGTGAGGAAACTGAGGCCATGCAGCCATTAACAGGCAGAAGCCTGGCACGTCCTCAGGTGTGTCCCTACAGGTCGCCCTGTGTCAGGGGGCTTTCTAAGGATGACCCTGGCTGAGGGTAGGGCCCTCTTGGTCGTCCCTCACTCTCTGTCCAGAGGAGGGGGACCCCAGGCCACTTGTCCACTTATCTGGTGTCTCCCTTTATCTGACCTGACCACCTCCGCCCCCAGCCTTGCCCTGGGGGCCCCTCCCAGGGCTGTGCTCCTTTCCAGGTCTGCCTCCTGCTCCTACCCAAGGGTCCTGCAGCCTCTGGCCCCCCACCCTCTCACAGGCACACCCAGACACTCCCAGCCCCACAGGGTCAGGGCTGGGCTTGAGGGAGGGGATCAGGAGGCTGGGGTTGAGGCACAGATAGGAGTTTGCCAGACAAACAGAACACTGCTCGGGTGAGAAGCAAGTCAGCGCAAAGCACCAGAGGCTCTCATGAGTGCCCCGAGACCCGGTGGTGGGGCCGGGCTGAGGGTCTGTGGGCCTGGCCTGCTCTGCCTGCAGGGAGAGCAGGAAGGCAGCACAGGGAACCATGCGCTCTGAAGCTGGAGCATCTTAACGCTGGAGGGCTCACGGAGGGACAGGCCAGGTGGGACCCTCATGTGGGCAGGTGGCGCTGGGTGGGGTGTGGCTGAGACCTCCAGCGGGTCTGTGATCTCACAGGGCCTGGTTCGTCTGCCTGCAGGGAAGTGGGCTGTCTCCTGGTATGGGGCCCCTGAGGGTCACACACACAGGGGAGGGGACCAGTGGCCCCTGCCTGGCTTTGCAAGTCCAAGTTGATAAATGTGCCAGATCAGCCTAAGGCCTGTTCTCTCCCACTCATAGCATCCCTGTGCTATGGGGGGCAGTCCCAGGCCATGAGCGCACTCAAGGCACGAGGGGACCCCTTCCTGGGAGGGAGATGAACCCTTGGGCACTGCCTGGCCCCACAAGGCCCAAGGCCTGCACTCTCAGAAGGGGTCGTGACCCCTGGTTCCTGGCCCTGTGGCCCATCCCACCCTGGGTGCCTCCCACCCCAGGATGCAGCCTGGCCAGCACAGGCTGTTCCTGAAGCCGTTCGGGCACAGGTGTCCCCAGGCCGGGCTCTGAGGCGTGCATGTCCTCCAGAGGGCCTGCACCGTGCTGGGGGTCCTAGCTGTGTGGCTATGTCCCATAGCCCCGGGCTGTGGCCTCAGGGGGTGATGGTGCAGGCAGGTTCCCTGGTGTGAGGACCACTGGTCCAGGGTCTCCTCCCACCAGCCCCCACCAGCCCCCAGCTGTGTCCTTGCCCTTATTTATAGAACAGATGAGAAGCCAGTCCAGGAACTCAAAGACCTGGGCTCTAAGCCGGGAGACAAGGAGGGGAGGAGTGGGGCTGCATCTGTGACCCCATGGCTGTCCCAGCTTTAGCTGAGCTGGGGTTTCCTGAGGAAGTGGGGGCCAGCTGCTTGGACCTCACCTGCACAGAAGGAGCAAGCCCCAGACGGACACCGCCCAGAGCTGCAAGCTTGCCCGGAGGCTCCCCGGACATCGAGCCTCAGAGGCAGCTACGGGACAGTCATTCGCATAGGACTGTGACACAAGACCACACAGCCCACCCGTGCCAATGACAAGCCCGGGAGTGGCTTCTCCGTCACCTTCTGGCTGCCGGTGACACACCGAGAGGCCCAAGCTTTCCCACACACTCACCACCCTGAAATGCCCCACCAGCTCTGCTCTGACCCAGGGCCAGGGAGGGGGGCAAGGAGGTGGCCAGTGCCTGGGCCACCCCCATGGTTGCAAAAGTGAGTTACTGGCTGAAAGAAATGGGACAGCGCTGAAGCTTCAAGGTGCCAGGACCGCCCCCGCCCGGCCACCCCACCCATCTGGGGCCAGTCCAGGGGCCTGGGTGCCACGGAGGTGCCAACACTACCAGGGATCGGGCACCTGGCCAGCTAGGGCCACCCACAGGCTAGGCAGGCACAGGGCAGGGCCTCCGTGGGAGCAGGCAGGACCCACCCCTCCTAGTGCAGCTGGGGCGGGGCCGGGGAGCCCACGGGACAGACGTCACAGTCTGGAACCTGGCAGAGCCTCATGTCTGTCCAGCAGCCCAGGCCCAGCCCAGAAGTGGCAGCCACGCTGCTGCCTGCCGTCTCCAGCCCTGGCTGGTGACCTTTGCCTGTGCCCACCCTCCCAGCGTGACAGCCAACAGCCTTCCCACAACCCAGCCTGGTTTTGCGAGCTGAGCCCCCACCGCCAACACCCCAGGCGGTCCAGACTACAGCCTGCTGAGCTGGGAAGGCTGAGGCTGGCTGCCCCACCTTGCTGCGCACACACAGGAAACTGGGGGAGAGGCCGCGCTGGGTCTCGAGCCCACCACCAAGCAGGATAAAGTCAGCGTATGCAAACTGGATTCCAGGTGTTTAATGAGGGTTCGGGCAGGGAGCAGGCTGTCCGTTGCCGGTGGCTGGGAGCAGAGGTCTCTGCGGCAGATGCGGCAGAGGAGTGGTGGCCAGCACGTCAGGTTGGGGAGATCTTAGGAGGTGGGAGAAGAGCCCTCCGGGGTGAGAGTAATCCCCAAGGGTAGGGCAAGTGCCCGACCTTGACCCCAGCCCCCAGGCCTGCCAGAGCTGGCTTGTTTCCCTGGCTTATTCACCACAGAGAGGCAGAGCCCTGAAAGGCGCTCTGGGCGGACGCCGGCACTGTGCTGCCCCCTGGTGGCTTCCCTAGCGAGGATGGCTCCCCCAGGCTCACTCCCCGAGCCTCCCAGCCAGCCTGCACCCACAGGAGCTGGGTCCTCACGCCAGGCCATCCCCTGCCCAGCTCTGGCCCAGTCTCCCTGCCAGAGCCAGCGTGGGGCACGCACCGCCTACTCCAGGGCCTTCACCAAGGCCTCATTGGCCTCGATGCGGATTTGGATCTCGGCCCTCATGGCCTCGTCCGTGGCCCCCAACAGCTCCGACTGCGCCTTCTCCAGGTTCGCCTTGGCCACCTGCAGGGGGTGGGTGGCGGGTGAGGGCGAAGCAAGGAGCCCAGCCCGGTACCCGTTCCCTCCCTGCAGTTGGGGACTTCTTGGCCGCTTGGAGCACCAGCTTCCCCTGGGACACTCACCCCCAGATCCAGCATGTCCAGTGTGACGGCTTCCTCGGCCAGTAACTGCACCGAAGAGTCAGCGTTTACTGTGACCGAGCCACTGCTCACTGCAGGAGGAGGGGGAGTGAGAGGTCCATGTATGGGCGTGGGGACACAGTCAGCCCCAGAGCCCCTGCAGGGCCAGGAGGGTGACCACACAGCGTGGCTCCAGAATCCAAAGGCCCCAGCACACAAGTGAAGGGGGCCACCAAGTGCATCTACCGCAGACTGGACATGGGGACAGAGCCCCCTCCTTTTGCCCAGCAGCCCAGGAGTTGAGCTAGGGTTAGGAGTGAGCCGGAGCTGGGTTCCAGTCTGGGTTGTACCGCTGGGGCCACGCTCTGGAAAACCTCCTCCGAATTGAGGATCCTTTCTCCTCCGATGGGCCCCCGCCAAGCCCACTGCTGACCACTTACATCCCTAACTACACCCAGCCCAGTGCCGGGGAGTTCTATATCCTTGGTGCCCTTCCTGACGCTGCCAACTGAAACGAGAACTAGCTCGTTGAGACAAGCATCTCCCACCCAGCCCCTTCCCTCTGCCCTCCCAATCAACTCACCAAAGTATTTGGAGATGGTGCCGTCCTCAGCGTGGACCACAACCAGCCCTGGTCGCAGGACCTGCAGTGTGGGTACGTGGGCTGCCAAGATGCCAAACGCTCCGGTCTGCGTGGGCACGTCCACCTGTCGAACGTTGGCGCCATTGAAGAACACCTAGACAAAACACATAAAGAAAGGGTCACTTCAGGCTAGTCCCTCTGGGAACAGCAGTCAGTCTCCCCCACAGTTAAACAACCAAGGCAGGAGTGAAAGCTGACGGGGGACACGGAGGCAGCCGATGCTTCGGTGGGGTCCTCGTGCAGGACTGCAGCGCCTTCATCTAGTTGACAATGGAATCCAGGCACCCTAGCCCTAGGGTAAGGAGACGCGGTCAAGGCAAAACCAGCGAGGCGCCTGCGGAGGAGCGTACAAGAAAGGTGCCCAGGGACTCAGGTTCTGAACCCGTGAGGAAGGGCGCACATCGAAATGGGGGGCTGGCTGAAGGGCGACCTGAAAGTTGGGCGGTCTGATCCCGGACCACACGGGGGAGGGGCGCGGGTCCGGAATGGGGGTTGCCGACCTGAGGGTTGGGGGCTCGGATCCTGGGTCACACGGGGGAAGGGGCGCGGACGCGGGGTCCAGAATGGGGTCTCGAGACCGGCGGACGTCCGAACCTGCGTGGGTGAGGCGAAGGTGAAAGACATCTGTCCCAGGCCCGCGGCGGGGGCCGGGGCGGCGGCGGCCTCGGCGTAGGCGCGGGCCTGGCGCACGAGGCGGCCCAGGCCCGGGCGGCGGAGAAACGCGGCGGGCAGCATGATGGCGGGCGGACGGCGGACAGCGGAGCAGGGGCGGGCGGACTCCGGCTGGATGCCAGCGGCCTGGAGGTCGAGGAGAACGACGCTCGAGGACTTCTGGGAGAGGAATCCCGACGAGGGCGCAGGCGCGAACTACGACTCCCGGCGCGCTGTGCGCGATGTTGAAGACGGTGAACAGCCTGGACGTGCGGCATGCTGGGAGTTGTAGTTTCCTTCCTGCAAGATCTCCCAGCCCGGTGGTCAGGTGCGGGGGTCGGTTACAGGGCTCTGCACGGGGAGGACCAGAAGCCCGCGCGGAGAAAGAGACACTTAATTCAAGATTTTTGGGGCGCTCATTGGATGTCAGGCCCTGGGGAGACATCAGGGAAATATTAAGATTCCTGCTCTAGTTTGGGGTGGTGGAGGCGTTTAACAGACACTCAACGTAATAAATTGTACAGTATTTTAGGAGGTGACAAATACTTAAAAATGAAAAAGCAGAGTATGGGGGCCGGATGGGGCAGGCTGTGACTGTAGGAGGTGCAGGCGTCCCGGGAACGGTATCTCAGGCGGAGTGTCCAGCTCCCGTAAGCGTCCAGCGGTGTAGGAATCTCTTGGCTGCAACTCCAATGGCGCCGGCAGAGGGCGCGCCGCGCCCGGAGATGCGCCCCCCGCAGCCCCTCCCGGCCACCGCCTCCGCGCGCTGCTGACGCAGGGACGCGTGCGCGGGCGGCCCCGGGCTCCGCGGACGTCACCGCGGCCCGCGCAGCCTCGCTCGCGGCGCTGACGTCACCGCTCCGCCCCCGCGCGCGGGCAGGTCGGCACCCCGGGTTGGGCCCCAGCCCCCACCTTGGGCTCAGGGAAAACGTGGAGTCCGGCTAGACCGGGCTGGGGTCCACATCCGGAAGGGCCTTGGGTGAGGAGCGGACGGATGCAGGGAGCGGGTGGGGCGGGTGGGGGGGTGTCACACCTGGGCTCGTGGCTGGGTAGGTGCTGTGGCCGAAAGAGTCTCCCACACCAGGGAGGCCCGGGGCCTGGCGCCCAGGCCCCCGACCCCTCTCTAGGCCAGCGCTGTGAGGGGTACTCGTGGAATCAGTCTTTATGCGCTGGGCATCCTGGCCCTAGTCGGGTGTGTGCAGAGGGAAGCTCTTGCTCCCATTTCTTAGGGGTGCGTCCCGTGCACGGGTTGGATCCTACTGGAATGGAGGCCTATTCTCATATGCTTCTCAGACCCATCTATTGGACTTGTCTCTAATCCCCACTCCAGAGTAGCCAAGGGGTCGGGGCATCACCTGTTACTCAGGTCCCCAACCCGGGTTTATCCTGGAATTCTCTGGTGTACCCATCGACAAGCCACCCAGCTTGGCCCCTGCAGCTACCTTTACTGGCTTGGATGGCCCCAGGCTCCTCCCCTAGCTTCACCACGGCGCCTTCTCCACAAACAGCCAGAGGGACCACATCATTCCCCTGCTGGGAACACAAGCTGCTTCCCCCTGGTCCTCCAACACATTCACCTTCAGCCCACACACTTGAGGACCTCAGGGACTTTGCCCATGCAGTTCCCACATGCCTGGAGCCAGCCTTCCCGGGTAATTGTCCACTTGACTGCCCCTTGCCCTCCTTGGGCAGTGTCACCCTTTCATCCACTGGACACACACCTTCTCTCCAGGGTGCCACCCCTGTGCTATGCTCTGCTCGCGGACCCAGCTGTAAATGAACTGCTTTTGGAGGTCACCGCAGTGGGGGCAGGGTTGAGAAGGGACACAACGCAGAGTAACAAGTAACAGGCAACGACGTGCAGGGCCTCGGAGAGGAGCAAAGCGCAGCAGAGGTCCGGAATGTGGGGTGGGAGTTGCTTTGTTAGCAAAGGGAGTCAAGAGGAGATGAAGAATTTGTCGTTGGGAAAGAGGTGAAGGAAGCTCCGGAGGGGATAAGCTGTCCAGGCCTGGCACCTGCACGTGCAAAGGCCCTGAGGTTGGACTGGGCCTTCCTCTTTCACTAGAGGAGAAAGGGGTGCCATTGTGCTGTGCTGAACACACGGCCAGGCAGGCTGGGATGGGACCCTGACCAGGCTGGTGGCAGATTGGTGGCCTGAGCATCTTGAAGGATGAGGCACAACTGTCTGAGAAAGAGCAGCTTTGGGGTTGACCAGGCATGGGGTTTCTGCAGGGGTAGTCCTGTTGTCACCTCACCCAGGGCAAGCCCTGGTGGCACTCAGAATGCGTTGTGTTCCATTATCTTTGCTGCTCATCCTAACAAAACAACCCTGACAGTGCTGCCCACGTAGGGGAAGAAAAGTGGGACATGTGCCCCGGAGCCCCTAGGCTGTGCACCCCGGAGACTCCCAAACCGGGGAAGCGATGGATAGGGAGTCTGGGCACCCACGGACTCCAGGCTGCGGGGAGTCGTGCGCCCTGGGACCAACACCCCTTTGGTCCCCCGTCCCCGGGGATCCAGGGGAGGTCGGGGAATCGTGCCGCAAGGGCCGGGGGCGGAGATTCAGCTGTCTCGGGAGAGGGCGGCTCCGCGTGGGGAGGGGGCGCCCAGGAGCACAGGCTCCGCCCCCCGCCCCCGCCGGAAGGGACGGGGAGGCGGTGGCCGCCACGGAGCAAGCGAGAAGCGGCGGCGAGCGCGGTGGGGGCGGCCGGCCGGGGACCCGGCAGCACCGGGCGGCACCGAGCGGGTCGGAGCGGGCTGGCCGCCAGCGCGGTCACGTGTGTGACCCCTCCTCTCGCGCCTGCCTCCCCCGCGCGCCGAGCTCTCCATTCATAAATTCTCCGCCTGCTCCGCGGCTACCGGGCGCCGGAGCCCGCCGGGAGCGCCGTGCAGCAGCCCGCCCGCCGCCCATGGGCCGCGCGCCCCGGCGCTGAGGTAGGCGCGCGGGCCTGGGGCTGCACCGGGGCGGGCGGGGGACAGGCCGAGGCCGCACGGCCCGCCCTGGCTAGAGACCACCGGCCCTCTCCCGCGAGGCGGCGAGGCCGGAGGCAGGGAGCGGAGGGGCCAGGGCTGGCGTGGGGGCCGACATGCCAGGCTCTGCACCCCTCTTCGGCCACCCTCGCCCACGCCCTCCCTCAGCCTCAGTTTCCCCCTGAGAGATTCGGCGAGAGCCGTGGCGTTTCCGCTCCCGGGCTTAGCCCGGGGTTGAGATGTGCCCGAGGTCGGCTCTCTGCATCTCATTGCTCGCCATCCCGGTCCCCGGGGCCGGTTGGGGAAGCGGGGGTGGGCGCGGTGGCGAGCTCGATCGGGAGCCGCGGCCCGGCGGGACTTTAGGGTGGCCCGTGGGCAACCTCCGCCCTGGTCTCCCGTCCCCACCTGCTCCCTAGGAGTCCACCTCCCTTCCCCTTCGGCCTCCTGCCGTCTTTCCTGGTCTCCTGTCATCGTCCCTGTGCCTCTGCCCCCTCCCCCTCTAACCTGAACTCATTTCCCGGCCTACATAGAGGCGTCCCCCCCCCCGAGAATGCAGGGGAGCCGCGGCCAGCCTCTGACCCGAAGTGCCGAGGACACCTGGCTTTTCCAGGACCCTCCCCTGCTATGGGCCTCAGTTTCCCTCGCTGTCGAGTAGGATGAAAGTCCCAAAGGGTTGGGGGCGCTGGAACCTGTGCACAGGCTTTCCCTTTCCTGTGGGGAAGGGCCGCGCGCCGTGCCCACTCAGGGCTGCTGGTCATCCCGGCCCCGGATTCGGTTTCCTGAGATTCCAGAATGCGGCCACCGGTCCTTCCCGCCGGGAAGAGCCGCGTGTTGGGGAGGGCGGTCAGGTGCAAAGTCCAGGCAGTCCCTCTCACGAGAGCTGAGACCCTCTCTGCCTCAGTGCCCCCGGCGTCAGGCAGACGTGGAGCCCGGCCGGCTCGGCCGGGGACGGGTGCGGCGGGGGCACGCCGCCGACCGGGCACCGGCGGGCGGCGGCGGCAGCAGCCATCTTGCCGCCCGGGGCTGGCTCCAGCCGCCCCTGCAGGAGGCCTCCCTCCCCCGCGCCCCCTCCCCTCCCTAGTGCTCCCTGGCAACCCGCCCCCCCCCCAGCTTGGCCTGCTCGCTCAGTCGCCATGGGAACCAGATTCTTGAGGGTTGGGAACAGATGCGCCTCCTTTGGCCTTTTCACTCCCACCGGCACTGGGCGGAGGGGGAACCTGTACCTCCAGGAGTCGTAACCTGGAGTCCCGGCGCTCAGCCCCTCCGCCCCCTCCCCGGGCTGGCCAGCCCCAGGGATGGCCCGAGTCCCCGCTATTCTGGAACCAGTCTCCTGGGGCCCAGGCGGCCCCTCCCGCTCCCTGATGGTGCAGGCAGGGCCCCTGGGGTCTGGCGGTAGTGAGTTGACGGCCTCAGTTTGCCTATTTATCGTAGAGGCGCTTCTCCTTTCTTGGGCAGGGAGGGCTCCCGCCCCATGCCACCTTGCCGGGCCGGCCCCACCGGCTGGGGAAGCTGTTGATACGCACGCGCCTCCCCTTTTCAAAGATGGGGACATGGATGTCTGATCTGACCCGGGTGGGGCCGCCCTGTGTGGTCCCCTGCTCGAGCTCCCGGGAAAGCGGGAGGAGGGGCAGAGGAGCTGGAGCTGAGCAGGCCCTGCCCCCCCCAGGCCCCTCCTCCTAGCCTCAGAATGCAGCCCACGGCCACCATGGCCACGGCCGCCACCACCTCCACCACGGTCGCCCTGACCACGACGTGGGACAACGCCACGGGCCGCCCCACCGTGAGTGAGGGGGGGTGGGGGGAGCGGGGACGACGGGGGGCGGGGCCGCCAGAGTCCACGCCCACCGTCCCTGACCCTTGACGCTGGCCCCGCAGGGGGAGCCCGACCCTGTCCTGGACAACTACATGCTGCTGGTGGTGGTGATGGCGCTCTTCATTGGGGGCACGCTCGTGGTGCTGTCGGGCGCGCTGCTGCTCTGCAGGCGCTGCTGGGAAGTCCACAGGCGCGTCCACAGGTGCGCGGGGCCCCCAGCCCCACGCCCCGCCCCGCCCCGCAGGGGAGCTGGGACAGGTCAGCCTGAGAGCCCCCGCCGCAGGGGCGCTGGGCCTGCTTCTGAGTGACGGTGCCCACGTGTCTGCGCCCACGTGTCCGCGCGGGAGCCTGGGAGAATGGGGTGGGTCCGAGGGAGTGGGCTCCCGTGAGCTCAGGATGCCCCGGTAGCCATGAGCCCTGCGGGGGACCCCGTGGGCAGCGCCCTGTGTCCTCTGGCCCACTTTGCTCTCCTGCCGCCCCTCCCCAGAGCCACAGAGGAAGCAGAGAAGACCACCACCAGCTACCTGGACAACGGCGCCCGCCCTGCCCAAGGTGAGGAGCCCTCCCAGGCCCCTCACCGCCCGTCTGCCCCCCTCCCCCCCTCTCCCCCCCCCGACCCCGGGCCGCCTGACCATCTGTGTCTGTCTGTCTCCCCCACCAGACTGGGCGCAGCTCGAGTCCGACTCATCTCTGTTTCCTTAAGCCCACGCGTAGGTGCTCACAGGCGCGTGCTGCGTGAGTGAGTGTGTGAGCGGATGAGCGAGTGCCCTCCACCCACCCACCCCGCCCCCGGTGGTCAGTCGGGCCCTCGGCGCTCCCTTCCCGACCCGGCCCCCCAGCCCAGCCGCCCGCCGGCGCCCGGCGCGGCCCACCCGGGGCCCACCCTCTCTTGGCTCTCCTCGCAGACCCCGAGTTCAGGGGGGAGGAGCCCGAGGGCCAGGACGCCGAGACCGAGCGCTTCCTGTCCACCAGCTCCACCGGCCGCCGGGTGTCCTTCAACGAGGCGGCCTTGTTTGAGCAGAGCCGGAAGGCGCAGGACAAGGGCCGCCGGTAAGGAGGGCCCCGTGCCGGGGCTCACCTGGGAGGTCACCTTGCCTCCCTGCGCTGGGCTTGAGGGGGGGAGCTGGCCCCCGCCGGTGCCTGGCTGTCCCCCACTCCCAGTGGGCAGGGTGACAGTGGGGCCAGGGAGGACGCTGGGGCGTGGGCAGAGGGACCCAGCTCGCCCAAGGTGACGGGCAGGCGCGCTGGGCGCAGGTACACCCTGACCGAGGGGGACTTCCACCACCTGAAGAACGCCCGCCTCACCCACCTGCACCTGCCGCCCCTCAAGATCGTCACCATCCACGAGTGTGACTCAGGCGAGGCCAGTGCAACCGCCACACCCCACCCCACGGCTGCCCCCAAGGCCAGCCTTGCCATATTCCAGGTGAGTTGGGGGTGGCAGCTGGCCTGGAGCTTGGGGGCGGCCCACTCTCCCCAAGCAGGCACCACTTTTCCCACCCTCTGGCTGCGCCCTTCACCTCTGGGTGGGGAGTGGGGCCTGGCCGGGTCCAGCGGGTGGCGGGTCCAGCACGCACCCCCCCCACCCGTGCTCTTTGACCTGTCACTGCTTCCTCCCCACCCCGGCTCTGTCCCACAGCCCCCGGGGAAGGCCCTCACCGGCCGCTCTGTGGGCCCCAGCTCCGCCCTGCCAGGTGACCCCTACAACTCGGCCGTGGGCCCTGCCGACTTCGAGATCAGCCCCTCGGCTTCCAGTGACTCCGGGGAAGGCACCTCGGTGAGGCCCCCGCGCATGCATCCCCTGTCCCACTCCAGGACGGGGCAGCCTGTGGCCCCCTGCCTGGTCCCCGAGCTTGGGGGGAAGAGGGGCAGGTGGCACACAGGGCACATGCACGGCTGGCTCACCCGCACACAGGGCAGTCCAACAGCTGCAGAGGGTGTGGTCGGGGACCTATCCCAGCCCAGGGGACAGGACCCCCTCTGTCCAGGGCTGGGGAAACAGAGGTGGCCAGCGCCTGGCCGAGCCCTGGGGAGCCTCTCAGGCAGGGTCTCGGGGGGAGGAGGCCCCAGCCCACCCCCAGCCCCCTGTTCTTCCTCTGCCTTCTGTGTGAGTGCCGGGTGGCCAGGGCTGGGCTGGCACTAGGGCAGCAGGGAGGGGCTGGGGGGTCTGAGAGCATCCCTCTTCCCTCACAGTTGGACGCGGGGGCCAGGAGTGCCAAGCCTGGTGGGCCGGGGGCCGCAGCAGGGCCTGGGGAGGCGGGCCCAGCCTCTGGGGCAGGCCCCGTCCTGCAGTTCTTCACCCGCCTGAGGCGCCACGCCAGCCTAGACGGGGCCAGCCCCTACTTCAAGGTCAAGAAATGGAAGCTGGAGCCCAGCCAGCGGGCATCCAGTCTGGACACAAGAGGTGAGCTAGGGTCCCTGGTGGGGAGCGAGGCCCAGGGGCGGCCCCAGGAGAATGTGGAGCAGGCGGCTCTGCACCCTGGGAGGGGTCCCCAGCGCCCACCCCATGCTGGCCAGCATCGCCCGCTTACCAGCGGGCATCTCGCCCAAGGTCAGAGCTGGTCAGGAGGAAGAGCCAGCGCTGCACGCTGAGCCCCGGAAAAACCAGGGGTTGTCAGGCTAGAGTGGGCATCAGTGAGCGTCACCTACGAGGCACTGCATGGTGTTTTTGGCTCTGCGGTCAGTGTTTCTGCTGTGGTGGCATGAAAGCAGCCCTAGATGGCGTGTAAAAGAGTACGGCTTTGGCCAATAAAACTTTATTTACAACTACAGGTGGTGGGCCTTCGATCCTGCAGACCCCTGGTCACGGGGCCCTGGATACAGGGCTTCCACACCTCAACCCAAAGACCATGCATGTGTGTCTTGGTGGGGAGGTGGCACCAACAGCTACAACCATCCCTGCTCATGGGAGCTCAGCGGGGCCAGGCCGCTGGGGTGCCTGCTGCCCTGTGGTGGAGGTGGCGGGTCCCACTGCCAGGAAAGGCGGGGCGAGGGGACGAGCAGTGTTGGAGGCCAGGGAAGGTGCGTGGCCAGTGACAGTGCCAGTCCCCTTGTTGGGGCCCAGCTCCAGCTGCTGTGGGGTGGGGGGAGGGGTGAGTTCTGGCTGAAGTGCTGCTGGCCGGGAAGGGGAGGGGAGGGTTCGTCCCACTGCGCCACTGGGAGCCCAGACAGAGCCTGTGATTCGGGAGGTGTTTATAGGCAAATGCAGGCACAGAAGCGCCCAGAACCTGTTTGCTGGGTGACTGTCATCCCCACCCCTGAGGCTTTCCCACTGAGGCCTCCCTTGTGGGAGGGTCCTGGCCCTGGGCCTGCAGGGCTGGAGCTGGCAGGAGAGGGCGTCACCTCTCCCCCCTCACCTGTCCCTCACTCTCCCCCACCTTCAGCCTTCTTCGGCACTCTAGCCGGGCTGTGTCTGTTACCTGGTGTCCAGGACAAGGCTGTGCTCTGGCCACACCTGCCTGCCAGGGCCACTCGGGCCAGTGCTGCCGCCTTGGCACCTCCAGTCCCGCCCGCCCCGGCTGCCGGGCTTTCGGTCCTGGCCTTTCTGCCCTGGGTGCCTTGGTTTCCCCACCTGCACGGCCGGGTACATGCTCACCTGGTCCAGGCTGGCTCTGTTGGCTCAGGGATCAGGGGGCGGGGCCCGGGGTGGGAGGGGCCCAGGCAGGCTGCTGTACCTTCCTCTGCACAGGCTCCCCCAAGCGACACCACTTCCAGCGGCAGCGGGCAGCCAGCGAGAGCATGGAGCACGAGGAGGGGGACGCCCCCCACGTGGACTTCATCCAGTACATCGCCAGCGCTGGCGACACTGTGGCCTTCCCGAGCCCCCGCCCCTTTCTGGCCAGCCCCACCAGCCCCGCCAGCCCGCCCCCCACTCTCGGCAGGTATTTTTCAGTAGATAGAGGTGCTAGGGGTGGGCCCCTGCCCCACCCCGTCCCCCATATGTGGCCCAGGGAGCTCTCTCCCCGCCCTTCGGACAGGCGGTCGTGTTCCTCTGGCTCCACCGTCCTTCCCGGAGGCTGCCTCGCTGGGGCCACCTCTCCAGCACGGACCAGAGGAGGGAAGCAGGGGGAGACTGGGTAAGGGTAGAGGGGCGGGCAGGGCCTCCAAGACAGAATGCCTACTCAAGTAGGGCCACTGTGGGTATGTGCCCGCGTGGGTATCGCTGCTTCCTGGTGGAGCCTGAAGGGTTCCGCTGTGGCCCCAGGGTCCCTCTCCCCTGTCCATGCTCCTGAGGGCTGGATGGCCGCTACTCAGGAACTGTTGTGACCACTTCTGCCAGCGGTACCCCCTCCCCCAGCCCAAGGACAACTCTGCTGAAGCTCTGGGCCCACATCAGTGGGATGGGGAACTAGTTCCTGGAAGCAGGGCTCCCGACTCTTGGGCATTTCCTGGTCTGGATAGTTAACACTTGCTTTGTGTGTATCTTCCTCCTGGCTACTTGTCAGTCTACGGTGGGGGGCTGAGGCGACACACTCAGAGTCACCCAGGCGTACGGGCTGAGCTGGACCCTGCTTGGTCCAGTCCATCCCAGCCACCCCTTGGTACACGAAGCTCCTAGTCGAAGAAGGCCATCTCCCGAGAAGAGCCTTCACTCTTTCTGGGCGAGGGGCCAACCTCCTGCAGTGGCAGCAGATGCTCTGGTCACATTCTGTAAGAGGCCCTGGTTGAACGGCAGGCGCCAGGACGGCTCCGGGTTTACCCGAAAAGCATCCAGTGCAGAGTGAACAGGCAGCATACAAATACATCATCTTCCACAGGGCCTGGCCAACCCTAGAGGGTTCCCACCCGTGCCCACCCTCCCGGACCCAGAGGCAGGGTGGCCGGGGAGGGGGTGCGGGGGGCCTGGGCTGCCTCCTGACGGCTGCGGCCTGGTTTGCAGGCTAGAGGCAGCCGAGGAGGTGGGCGCCGCAGGAGGAGCGAGCCCCGAGTTCCCCCCGGAGTGCGGCGTCAGCGCGGGGCCTGAGCAGCAGCAAGACTCAGATGGTGAGCGAGACGTGGGGCCAGAGCAGGCCCAAACCATCTACCGCGACATCTGGAGCCTGCGCGCCTCGCTCGAGCTGCACGCGGCCACCGCCTCAGACCACAGCAGCAGCGGCAACGACCGCGACTCGGTGCGCAGCGGCGACAGCTCGGGCTCCGGGGGCGCCGCACCCGCCTTCCCGCCACCCTCGCCGCCGCCCACACCGCGGACGGCGGACGGCGAGGCGGGCGGGCCGCGCAAGCTGCTGCAGATGGACAGCGGCTATGCCAGCATCGAGGGCCGCGGCGCGGGCGACGACGGGCCCCCCAGCGCGCCCGAGAAGCAATCCTCCTTCACGAGCTCGGGCCGCGAGGCCACAGTGGGCTGCAGCTTCGAGGGTCCCGTGCCTGAAGCACCCGCCCGGCCTGGCAGCCCGCGCGCTTGGCCTCGCCGTGCCCCGCGCCGCGACTACAGCATCGATGAGAAGACAGACGCGCTGTTCCACGAGTTCCTGCGCCACGACCCGCACTTCGACGACGCCCCGCCCGCCGCAGCGCGCCACCGAGCGCGCGCGCACCCGCACCCCCACGCGCGCAAGCAGTGGCAGCAGCGCGGCCGGCAGCACAGCGACCCAGGCGCGCGTGCCGCACCCTCCGCCCCACCCGCAGCCCAGCCCGGCGCCCCCCGCCCCGCGCGCGCGCCCCTGCGCCGCGGAGACAGCGTCGACTGCCCACCCGACGGCCGCGCGGGCGACGACCCGGCCGCGCCTCCCATCCCCGTCATCGAGGAGGAGCCCGGCGGCGGCTGCCCTGGCTCCGGCCTGTGCGCCGGGCCCCCGGGCGCGCTGCTGGACAAGCTGGCGGCCAGCCTCGACGACAGGCTCTTCCCGCCGCGCCTGGCCCAGCCCATCGCCGCGGCCCCTGCGCTGGCCGCGGCCGCACCCACGTCCCCCGACCACAGCCCGGTCTAAGCCTGCGCCCCGCGCCCACCTCGTCAGCTTATTCGGCACCGGCGGGGCCTCGGCGGCGGACACACCTGGGGCGCGACGCCCTGGCGCGCCTGCGCTGGGACCGCGGGCCTCAAGCACGCGCGCAGTGCCACTGGCACCCTGCACCAGCCCAAAGTGCGCACGCACACAGTCCCCTCCGGGCACTTCATTGGGTCGACTAAAGGGAGTGTGGCGGATTCTCATCTTCGGGGTTCCGAGGGCCACATTCAACTTCCCTTGGCCCCAGACAGCGGCCTCGGTCTAGTGACCGTGGGCGCCGTGCCGCGCCTCCGGCACGACGCAACGGGAAGCGCATGCGTAGGGCTTGCATCCTGGAGGGGCAATGCGCGCCGACTGTGCGAGACGCATGCGCAGAGCGCCCCTCCCAACACCAATCGAGCCTAGAGACGCGTCCGGTTCGCACGCGCCGGAGATAGCGCTAAGGCGCACGCGCAGGGACCAAGGGGCGCCGAGGCTCCGCGAAGAGAGGGCGCGCGGGCCCGGGCTGTGAGGTGAGCTCGAGGCCGTGGCCTCCAAGCCCCCGAAGCCGTTTACCTCACCGCAGCGAATGCTCGCGGCAGTCCGCGCCCCCTCCGAGCAATAACCGTACCTGCCGCCGCCGCCCCCAGCCCTGTACACGCCCCCCGGTCCCCTCCCTCCCAGTGTCTGCACCCTGAACCCGCCCTCCGCATGTTGAACGGGCCGCACTTCCCGTAACCACACCGTCCAAAGAGCAGCCAGGACTCACCAGTGTTTGAGACACAAAACCCAAACGGTCCAAGTTTCAAGTTTCCCAAGCTTTATTTATTGCCAAAAGATGGGGCAGCCCTCGCCAGAGGCTGAGTCGCCCTGCCCCGCCCCTCGAAGCTTCGTGCTGTCTGTGTACCATCCAGTGATGGAGTTTGTGTTGTTTTCTGATTGATTATATTTACTGCATACTCTTACTTGCTCTGGGTTTTCTCTGGGGACCCAAGAGTACAGAGGCCTTGGGGGGAAGGGGATCAGCCTCCCCTGGCCATTGCACTGTGGAGCTGTGGCCCCTGGGCTGAGCAGAGGGGCCTGTGGAGCTCTGGGGAGACCAGGTCACCAGAGAGCACAGAGATCCAGCATGGCCAGAGGCAGACACGCGTGGGAGGCCCACGTCTCCACCCGGCACCACCAGCAAGACCTGCAGACCCGGGCCAGCCCATCCACTGTGGGGTCCACAAAGGGCCCCAGGTTCAGACTCAGAACCCCCCCACCTGACAGCACGTCCTGCCACCCACAGTTCCCAAACATCCCTCACAACCACAGCTCAAATCCACCTGTTTTATTTTTTCTTAAAAAAGGAGAAGAAAAAAGAACCAACCAAACAATGAAAACAAGGCAGCCGCCGGGCTCCCCTGGGCACTGGGCATGCATCTCGGTCGACAGGCCTGCTTGTCCTGCCCGTCCCGCTGCGGCTGTGGTTGGTGGGAACACATCACCAGGTGTGGGAGGCGCTAACGAGCGGCAGAGTAAAAAGAGGGGTCAGGGCGGGCGAGAACCAGTAGTCTCAACGTAAAGTGCATGGCGAGGGCTGGCATGGGGCCGCGCTGGGCCCACTCCCTCCTCCCCCGGCCGGGGGAAGGGGCTCAGCACAGGATTGCAGTCAGCAGGAGGTCGTGTCCACCGGCCACCAGGGGAGGGCGGACCCCAGTCCCTGCTGTCCCCCAACCACAGCCCTCCAGGACCCTCTGGCTTCCGGAGGGGTGGTCAGCACGAAGGGTGCAGCGGCGGCCTTCCTGGGCAGTGGGCGGCAGGCCAGCAGTCCGCGGGAAGACTGACCAGGACCTGGCCGGGGCTCCTGGAGACAGGCTGAGACCAGAAGAGAAGGTGGGTCACTTTTGGGTCAACGCAAGGCCCTGCATCCCAGGAAGCAGGCCCCCCCCTGGGGCCGCCCAGAGGGTGGGGAAACTGAGGCCTGGTCATGCCTCAGTGCTGTCAGACGCCTCAGGAGACCAGGGAGGGCTGCGCTGCCTCAAGGGGCCACCCCGGGCATCGCTGGCCACCTGGCGGGATTACGCACGGCCCTTCTGCCACGGAACCGGGCCTCCCTCCAAAGAGTTTCTACCCCACCTGGCTGGTTCTGATGCTGGCAGACAAATTCCTTGGGGGGCGTTTCAGGGGCAGCTCCCTGGGAGAGAGGACATGGCTGGACAGGGGCTGTAGCCTCAGGCCCCTACCCCACTGCTCACATCCTGAGCAGGCGATGGGGTCTCCAGTGCCTCTGGGGCCCAATCGCCCTTTGTGGACTGGGCAGTCAGGGCTGGGAGGAGGAAGCAGGGAGAGGAGATGACAGCCTCAGTCAGAGCCCAGCCCCTCCTGGCCTGCTCACCCTCCCACCCCCCCACCCCCCAGCCTCTGACGCCAGCATTGCCCCGTCACAGAAGCAGCCTGGCGGGGTGGGGGTGAGCCCCGCAGGTCTGCAAGAAAGGCTGCCGGCTTAGGGGCCCTGCTCCTGCACACGCCGCCCCCCGACCCCAGTGCGTGGCCAACGCCCTGATGAAAATGACCTCCTGAACCTCCAACCCAGACCCCGGGGGTGACAGGCACAGGCCGTGACGGTGACACCAGCCAAGCAGGGCAGTGCCCACAGCGCGCCCCCAACCCATTCCTCCGGTCCCGGCCACGTCCCACCTGCAGGCGGCCACTCTCACTGCTGCTTGCAGGCTGACAGCCGGCGGATCTTGCTGCTGGCGGAGCAGGCCTTGCGGGCGGGGTTGGAGGCGGCGCTGGCCCGGCGCTCCGCCCTCGACCTGGCTGACTCGGTGCCATTCACACACACAGCTTTGGGCGGGCCCCGGCTCTGTGCGCTCCGCCCAGCCTCCTCCTCCGGGACCTGTCCTAGGAGGGAGAAGGCAAACGTGTGCTGACTGGGGGTCCCCGACCAACACGCCCCCAGTGCCCCACCTGCCTGGGCCCAGGGCACCTCCACCACCTGTCCCACCTGGTCCTGCCAATGGGGCCCTCATCCAGGGAGCAGCGGGGCTGGCCTTCGAGCCAGCCACGGTGGGGCCCAGCCTACGCTCACTTGCCTGTTCAGGTGTGAGTGGAGCCCTGCACTCAGGTGGGTGGGAACACGGTGGACGCCAGGGACCTGGGGCCCGAGCCTCGGCTCTCTCACCTGTGCGATGGCCAGACCTCGCTGGGCCCCGTGGGACTCGGAGGGGCTGGGCTCGGGCCGGGTGTCTGGACTCGCCATCTCTCCCACAAGAGCCCGCCCCGGCTCTCCACGCCGGGCACAAAGGGAGAGGCCGTCACAGGTGCCTGCCATGCCCCGGCCCCGACCGTGTGGGCTGCCAGCCCTCACCGGGTCCCGGGGCCGCCCACCCTGCTGTGTGCCCACTGAGGCATGGGGAGAGGGAAGGGTGCAGGGAGCCTGTGCTGCCCACGGTGCACCCCCTCCCGTGGATGTCGTCAGGAAACGGCCCTCAGCTGCCTCAAGCCCATCTCCGCACACGGAGCCCCGTCTCCGCCAATGGCGTCCCGTGCCTGCCTCAGCCTCCGGACCTAGCCGGGAGGCACCGGCCCGTGACCAGGAAGCGTCTCAGGTCAGAACCCAGAGTGTGGGGGTGGGGGCAGTGTCGGCTGCCTGCTCTGATCGGGGAGGGGGGCTGCAGGGGCGCCAAGCACCGAAACTCTGCACAGGTCACCTGGGGCCCAGCCTCCGGCACAGTGACCATGGTCAGAGAGCGGCTGGAGGGCACGGGATCTGCCCCACATGCCCTCAAGGCACTGGGGCCACTGGCCCCGACCAACCAACACCCGGCCCAAGGCCCAGCACCAGCCCTCGGGGTGGACGGCAGGACCAGGGACAGACCAGGGACCCAGGGGAGAAGCTGAGAGCCTCTGACCGT
The DNA here is from genome assembly GCF_025265405.1 of Mesoplodon densirostris. Lineage (NCBI taxonomy): Eukaryota > Metazoa > Chordata > Mammalia > Artiodactyla > Ziphiidae > Mesoplodon > Mesoplodon densirostris. The sequence goes on from NC_082663.1 coordinate 152,694,967, forward strand.
GTCCACACGACAGGACCAGAACGGGAGGAGCCCCAACACGGCCCACTGCCGGCCCACGGGCAGGTCAGCAAGAAGCGGCTGCCCGACCTCAGCACAGGACCGTCCATCCCCACATCTCGTGTGGCGGACGTTCCCAGGCCAGGGATCTGGCTTGGGCCCAGAGAGCTGCTCTTGAACAAGCCCTCCCCCACCCAGGCAAAGCAGCCCCAAGACTCTGGAACAGGCCTGAAGAGACGGTGTGTGGTCAGTGCCTCTACAGCTGGCCGACCAGCAAGGCTCATGCCCAGGCACCTGTCCTGGGGCCCCAGTGCCTCTGAGAGGCAGAACACCTTGCTTCTCTATCCTGTGGAAGGGACGGAGGCTCCAGGAGGCCTGACTCAGGACTGGACCGTGGCCAGGGTTCCCAGGGCCGGGGCATCTCACCTGACCCCAGGACCCCAGGGGAAACGGCTGCAGCCAGCTGCACCAGAGGCCTGAGTGTGCCCCCAGAAGAGTGGGACACGCGGACCCACCCTGGGGCTGCTCCCTGGAGGCCCCGCTGGCCACCCTGCACACGGGCTCTTTCTACAGTAAACACCTAAGCCTGGCCGGCGAGCCAGAAGAAAACAAACATGACCCTCACACACTCAGCGCGGCAGACCTTTATGCAGGAGCCTGCGGAACCAGCCCCGGGACAGCACAGCACCAAGGGGCGGCGGGTGGGGCAGAGCTACACTAGGGCCCGGGCTCTGCCCAGAGCTCCTCGACGGCCCTGGCCTCAGCTTCCTCTCCAGAAAGGTCTGAGCACTGGCTCTCCTGCGGGTCTCTCTCTCTAAGCCCTGCCTCAGACGCCTCCTCGCCACCTGAGGAAGAAGGCCACTCGTCAGCAGGGTGGCCACTGCGGGGAGGGCCACCGGACCCTCGGGCCGGGGGCGGGGCCTCCCCACTTCTCCCGCGACCCCCGGGGACTCACCGGGCACCGTGAAGTCCTGAGTGTAGATGATGTCGTCCTCAATGTCGAAGAGCTCGTCATCTGCGGCGTCGGCGCAGCCGTGCAGGTCCTCCAGGTAGGGCACCACCGTCATGCCGCGCCACCGGTCCTTGCAGTCCGCGCTCGGCGGGATGGGCACCGGCTCCTCGGCCGGCGGGTGCTTCTTCCGGAACCAGCTGCGGAAGCTGGCGGGTCAGGGCAGCCGGGGGCTTGCCTGGCTCCCCACGTGGGCCCACCCCCAATTCCCGCTGAGAAGCACGCGGGGTGGGGGAGGGAGAAGGGGCCCAACGGGAGAGACTGAGCCAGCAAGACCCCCGCGGCCCTGACCTCCCCCTCCCCTGCCCCCACTCGCTCTCACCACATGGGGCCCCAAGTTGGGGAGCCCTGCGGGGACTCACCTGTGCTGCCGGATCTGCTGTATGGAAAACCGCTTGGCCGGCTCGTATTCCAGCATCCCTGCCAGGGAGACCAGCGGTGGGTGCAGGGGCCAGCACGGGCAGAGGGCCCTCCCCTGCCTGGGAGAGGTGGGGACGCCCGTGGGTGCCCGTACAGGGGAGGGGGTGGCGTGAGTGAGCGGAGCCCCCTCCCCTGCAGGCCTGGCCTCTACAGCTGGGCGCCCAGCACGGGGGCAAAGATGCTAAGCCTGTAGCTGAACGGAGGCGGATGCAGCCGGGGCTGTCTCCCTGTCTTGACACGAGGGGCTGCCTGGCAGACACTGCAAAGCGAGGGCGGGAGGACCAAGACCACAGAAGGCTGGGACGCAGGACGGACAGCCCACCCCAGTGACCCTGAACCTGTCCACACGCCCCAAGACGACAAAGCACATGGCTTGCCCCTGCTGGTGCCTGCCCGGCTCTGGCAAGCAAAGCTGTGACTGGCCATTCTAGCCAGGACACCAAAGCCCCCCGAGGCAGCGGCAGGAGAACCAGAGGCCTCGAGGGTGACACACCGTACGTAGACACTGGTGTGAGGGCCTTTTGCCCAGCACCCGAACACTCAGAAGGGGCAAGGCTGACCTGCAGGCTGTGCTGGGCTGGCCTGAGGCAGCAAAGGGCGGCACCCACCCCCCAGGGCTGCAGGGGGCCCAGGGCCCGAGGTCCCCAGGTCCCCAGCCCCCACCATGCTCAAGTGCCCACCCCCTTCCCCATGGGAGGACTGAGCGTGATGCAGAGAGGGGGATGGGGGCGGCAGGGCTCTGCACACCACCTCTTGGAGGTGCCTTTGTTCTCAGGAAATGAGAGGCCATTTCAGAAGCTGGGGCTCAGAGAGCTGAGTGTCTGGGTGGTGTGGGAGAGGAGGAAAGGTCATGGTCATGGCCTCGCTGCAGGAGGGCAGGGCCAGGGCGGTGTTCCGGAGACTCACAGGGGAGGCGGCCCAACAGCCCAGCCGGGAGGAGCCTGCATGCAGAGTGCAGTGCAAAGGCCCCAAGGCAGGCCTGGGTGGAGGAAGCAAGGATGGGACACCCTGCCTGGATCTGGGGACAGTGACATGGGTGCCCTCTGCCATCTCGTCGGCCCCTCTTGGGACTGTTTTGAGCGTTTATGAGAGTGAGGGTGGCAACAGATCATCATCTGTGTCACTGGAGCAAAGAAAGCTCCGTACAGAGGTAACTCTGACCCACCAGCTCCTGGCGAGGGAAGGAGAGTCTGAAACACCAGCTCACTGCCTGCAACGGCCCTCGGCCCTCAGTGGAGCTGGGGGAGGCCAGGCGGCACGTTCCAGGCACCCCCAAGGACAGGGCCCATGAGCTGCTAAGGAGCGCTCAGGTGGGGAAGGCCGGGACTAAGCCAGCCGGGCCACCGCCTCCCGCTTGCTGGCTCCTCCCATGTTCCAAGACCCCAGGCGGGCGGTATGCCCAGCCCTCTGAGGGTCCTGGGGCAGCTGGCAATGCAGGCCTGGACTACGGGGCGGGGGGGGGGCGGCCCGCAGAGCACTGGGAACGCGGCTGCCGAGCTTCATTTCACCTTCACTAACAAGCCAAAGAACCGGCGAGACTCAGTCAGCAGAAAGGTCAGGGGCCACACAGGACTGTGAAGATCCTCTCGGCTGTGCATCACACGAAGGCAGGGCACTGACCCAGCGTCCAGCACAAGCCGAGGGGCAGGTCAGTTACACAGAGCCCGGGGACTGTGGGCAGGGAACCCAGGACGGTGCCGGTCGCACAGGGCGATACCCTGCATGTGCTGCGTCATCAAAACTAACTTCGAGCAAGCCCCAGAATGCTGGTGTGGCTCCCGCCCATCCACACCTAGACAGGCCCCTGCCATGCACAGAGAGCGCCACCTGCTGTACAGCCCGGGAACTGCAGCAGGAAGAGCCCCCCCCCCCCACAGGAGACCCCCCATGCAGCAGGCGGACTGGGGTCCCCGCTGCTACTTCACTGTAGGAATGGGGGATCAGAACAGGGTGGAACGAAGGCCCAGGGCAGGCAGTGGAGCCCAGAGGAGACAGCGGCCCCGCGCAGGCGCCCCTGCACCCACTGCTCTCCACACCCAACTAGGCTCTGCACCACCCTGCCCCGCCCCACCCCGCGTCGGGGAATTGCACAAAGGGCCGGCCCACGGGAAACCCACGGGGGGCCCAGTACCCGCCGCCAGCCTGCCCACCCCCGCAGCCCAGCCTCCTGCCTCGAGGGCCTCACCTTTGAGCAGGTCTGAGAGTGGGGGGCCGCAATCCCCCGGGATGGTGTAGTCCCCCTTCCCGATGTTCTCAAACAGCTTGTAGATGTTGTCCCCCTCGAAAGGGTACAGGCCTGTCGTGATGTTGTAGCTGCGGCCCCGGGAAGGACAGACCAGTCAGGAGGGCCTGCCTCGCGCCCCAGCCTGAGGCCAGCCTGGTCCCGAGCCTTAACCACCCCCACCTGTGGGGACTTGGACTTGGTGAGGAGAATGTTCTGGAACACATGGTGGTGGCGGCTCACTAGGAAGATATGGAAAGCCACCGGATGGTACGCTCTGACACGGTGGGTCAAGGGTACACGAGTCAGCTCTCAGTAACATGAAACGGGACACCCACGACGGTGGCTGTGCGCACAGGGGGCTGCAGCGTGAACTCGCTTCGGGCAGGAGAGGCTTCCAGAGAACCCAGGCCCACTCAGTGCCGCCTGAGCTCACGGAGGAACAGGTGACCACGTGGCGGCGTCTGGGTGGGGGGTACGCAGCGGTGGGCCAAGCATCGCCAGCAACTTGTGGTGTCTGAGAATTCTCAGCCCCAGGGGTCAGGACAGAAACACCCGCCCAACAGCGACTGTGGCTGGTGTGGGAAGCAGCGCAGGTGGAGACCAGCACAAGCCCGAGGTGGGCGGGGGCCAGGAGGACAGCCGGTCCCAGTGCCTGTCCCCCCACCCATGGGGACTCCTGACCCCAGCTCCATGGCCTCCACAGACTCTGGGGGGCGGCAGCAGCTGGGGGACCTGCCAGGAGGGGCAGGTCATGGAAGCCTGAAGCCCAGAGGGGGTACCTGGGGTGCGGGGGTGAGGGAGGACCCCTGGGGTGGAGGGACCCAGGCCCAGGGGCACTTACAGCGTGACCCCAGCTGACCAGATGTCCACCTTGAAGCCAGAGAAGGTGTCCAGGCCGTTGGCGATCTCGGGCGGCTGGAACGCAGGGGAACCCTGGCTCGTCCGGCACGTGTCGTCCTCGGCAAACGGGTGCAGGGCCTGTAGCAGCACCAGACAGCCCTCAGGGAGCAGCCCTCGGGGGGGCCTGGACCCCACCCCATGTCCCCACCCTGGGTCCGGCTTGGAGGGGGCCACCTACCTCGGCCACGCCCAGGTCAGAGATCTTGAGCGTGCCACCCGTGGTGAGCAGCAGGTTGCCGGGCTTGATGTCCTTGTGTACGATGCCCTGGCTGTGCAGGTACTCCAAGCCGTCCACCAGCTGGCAGAAGTACCTGCAGGGCACAGCCTCTGTGAGGCGCAGCCCCACCTGTCGGGAACCTCAGCTGCCTGGAACGGCTGCCTGCAGTGACCCAGTGGGACCAAGGATGGGAGGCCAAGGTTCAGGGGCCGTCGGCGCCGGGCGGCCCATCAGGGAACCAGAGGGCCAGTGGCCGGGCCGAGCCACTCCTGGGACCCCGCTGCAGTAGCTCCCACCATGGGCACCTGCCCCAGCTGCCCCCCCAGCCCAGGCAGCCCAGGGGCCCTGCTGCCCCCCCATTCCCCCTGGGGCCAGGGACCCAGGCCAACCCACTGACCCCTCACGCCACAGGCCAGCTGGTCCTACAGCAACTGGGTGTTAGGGGTTGACTGCCCAGGAGAACTAGCCAGCTGGGGCAGTACAGGCCACTGTCAGGAGCTTCCCAAGCACAGGAGGCCCCAAAGCCTCGGTGGCGGCCATAGTGGGGCAGGGAGGTGCACAGAGAGGAGCTTGTGGGGCTGCCAGGGCGTCCACAGCAGGCGGGCTGCGGGACTGCAAACTGAGCCCCAAAGCCCTGAGTTCTGAAACATACTCGAGCTTTCATTTCACTGATGATCAGAATTAAGTTGTTCGAACGCTTGGACCCGTGAGTGACCGGGCGGGGGCGGAGGGGGCAGCAGTGGGGCCTGCACGCTCACCCGTGGGCCTGGCACACGGGGAAGCGCTTCTCGGGCACGCTGTCCAGCATCTCCTGCATGCCGCACACGCAGTACTCCATCACCATATACGTGCAGCAGCGGCAGTGCTAAGGAAAGCACGCTCAGCCAAGACCCCGCTCCAGACGGGCCATCCCCAGGGAACAGACAGATGCTAGGGGGTGAAGGCTGCACTAGTGCAGTGAGCTGGAGACCCCAGAGGGATCACAGGTGCTGCAGGAAGCCCCCCGGTCGTTCCACAGCCCAAGGAGAAGCTCAAGCCCCAGCCCTGGCCCCCAAAGGAGCGAGGGAGGGGCGTGTAGGCCCTGCGGAGAGAAGGCCTGAGCAGGGGTGGGAGGCCAGGGAGAGACAAGGGCAGCACAGGGGTGAGGCTGCAGAGCAGGGATGGGGAGGCCGGGGCCAGGCTGAAGCCCCCCAGCCACATCTACACTGTGAAGGGGCAGCCCTGCGACTAGGATGGAGACGACCCCCATCACCCTGCATCCAGCGAGTCAGTGACAGGCCCCTCTGCAACACAGGCCCCTCAGCAGGCCCCCGGGCCCCTATACCCTGCTTCTCGGAGCTGCAGCCCAGGAGTAAAGGGCGAAGGCCGAGGACACTCCCAGTACACCATTGCCGCAGTGACACACTCCCCATCCCATCCCCCATGCATCCGCCACAGGCCAGGGCCACAGCCTCCCAAACACAAGCCGGGAAAGCACCCCGCTCCAGGGACCAGGCTGACAGCAGGGCCCCAGCCCCACAAGAGAACAGGAGGTCTAAGTGGAGAACCAGCCCGCATCCTGCAGTGCCCCGCGTGGGCACTCGCTGGAGAGGGGCCCCGGCCCCAAGGGCGGCGTCAGGGAACACGGGGCACCCCGAGCCCCAGAAGGATATATCTTCTGCTTCTCCTCGTTGTACAGCACGTCCACCAGCTGGATGACGTTTTTGTGCCGTAACCTCCTCAGCAGCTGGATTTCCCTGAAGACAGAAGATGGAGGCGTCAGCCAAGCCCCGCAGCCCGGCAGTGCCGCCGGCCCCCAGGAACCGTGCAGAGGGCAGCACCGGAGTGAGCAGCTCCGCACAGGGGCAGCTAGTCCTGGGCATGTCCCCGAGCCCAGCAACACGACTAGGCCCCGTCCCCGCATTTTAACTGAAGATGCACAGAGACCACAACGAAGGCCGCGCGGGGACAGGAGAGCACGCGGGAGTTGGGGCTCCAGCCAGGTCCCCGCATCCCCCCACCCCCTCCTCCCTCTGGGACTGAAGCCCAGGCTCCCCGCTGCGGTCAGGGCAGCTCCACCAGGACTCCCTGCAGGAGCCGGGGGCGGGGGGGGCAGCTCTGCAGAAGGTTGAACAGTCACCAACTGACCCAGCACCTCCAATCAGGGCACGTGCCCAGGAGGACCGAGAGCACGGTGACCCGGTCACAGGTGCTCATGGTGGCACCGTCCACGGGAGCCCAAGGGCAGATACAACTCCAGTGTCCCCACACACACGGGAACGTCACTCAGCCACGCAAAGGGGTGAAGCCCCGACACTCGCTACAACGTGGATGGACCCTGAGAACACGATGCTCAGTGAGAGAAGCCAGACACAGAAGGACCCACAGGGTGTGATTCCACTGATGGGAGACGTCCACAACAGGCCAGTCTACAGACAGAGAGTGGGTTCCTGGTTGTCAGGGACTGGGGATGGGATGGGGTAACTGCTGATGAGGACAGGACTTCCTTTTGGGGTAACGGAATGTTCTGGAACTAGACAAAGATGAGAGTTGCTATGAAGATACTAAATGTCACTAAATTGCATGGTATGTGAATAATATGTCAATAAAGATTTTTTAAAGTCCTCACTGGGAAGCCCAAGCATGAAACATAAGACCAGCCGGGCAGGTGAGGGGTCCCCAACGTCATGAGACCCGAGTCGCACGCCTCCCACTGTCCACATTCCATGAAGAGGTCGCCTTCCAGGAAGCTGTTCCTGACCACACCCCACCCTTGCACACCAGCTCGGATGGATCCTGTGCCTTCGACACCACCCACCCTCCCCAGCGTAGGTCCTCCTCCCATGCAGATTTCCCCGGCCCGGCACTCACGCAGCCTCTGAAGGGAGGGTGCCCCGGAAACAGCATTTGTGTGTAGCGCCCACTCCCCAGACCCATAGCATAGGAGGCCACCGACCTGTTAGAGGAAACACAGCTTTGCAGCTGCTTCCCGTGAGCTCACTGCCTGCCTGCCCCCCACCCCACTCCCACCCTCACCAGAGGGTTGCGGGTCACAGCAGTAACTCTGCCCTCATTCCCCCCATCATTCCGCGCTTACCCCTAACCACCTGACCTCTGAGGTCTGCGATGCTGCACACATTTCAATCCACACCTGAGTGGGAGGGAGGGGAGGAGACTCACAGACATTGGGGTCACCCTGGTTTATACCACCTGACCTTTGGGATTTATCCTGGTGTACAGTGTGAGCAGGGATCACACTCAATTTTCCCCCAAATAAACGACACACAGTAGCTCCACCTCAGCACTGTGATGTCGGGGCGTCCTGGGCTCTATGGGGTGTGGAGCAGGATCCCTGACCTCCACCCCTTTGATGCCAGGAGCCCCCCTCCCTCATCGTGACAACCACAGATGTCCCCAGGTATCGCCAGGTGTCCCTGGGGGCAAGACGGCCCAGGTGAGAGTCCTGCTATAAAGGATCAGGAACGTCCTGGGGTGTGGGGAGTAGACCCTGTACCGCCCCTTCTGGCCTGGGAGCCCCTCCTGACCTCTGGCAGGTGCTCCCTAAACCTTCCCACCTCGGGCCCCAGTGCTGGTCCCCCAGATCCCACTCACTCATTCAGTCCTGCAACGGACAGGCCTTACCAGGCCCCTGTGGGTCAGGCCCCGGGCAGGTGGGTGCCCTGTTCGTGGGGGCTTGGGTGCCCCTCTGATGCTCCGGGTCCACCACCACTTGTCAGGGAGCGGCCCTGTGCCCCCAGGCGTCCTTCCCGCTCTCGCCCAGATCACCCCACAGCTCTGACCCCCGACCTTGCTTGCTGCCAGCTCTCCAGGGCCAGAGCTTGGCTCTGATGACTCAATGACCCTCCCCCGCAGGCAAGTCCCCTCCATATCTATCTGACAGTCGAGGGCTGGTGGCCGCCCCGGGCCGCACGGCACAGCAGCCTTTGTCGTGACAGTGGTGACCAGGCCTTTGGGGTCCCTGCCAGGACTGAGTAGAGAACTCCTCCTCGCAGGGGTCCCAGGGGCAGGGGTTCCAGGGGCAGGTGCAGAGCCGGCTCCCCTCAGAGGCCAGTGGTCGGCACCTGCCGTCCACCCAGCCAGCCAAGTACCCACTGAGCTACCTGGCCAGAGCCGCCATGGGGTCTGCGGCCCAGAGGGGAAGGGTGTCACATGGGGAGCAAGCTGTCACAAGCTGCAAGCTGGGGGGGCTGAGGGAGGGCCCAGAGCAGACTCTGACCCTGTGCCAGCCTCCCCGGGAAGCTGGCTCCGGGCACTCTCCCTCTCGTCTCCATCCAGAGGTGCTACAGGGGCTAACTAAACCGCACGTGTGGACACCAGGAGGCCCTTCGTACCTGGAGCCAACGCGTGGCCACCACCTGGAGCGCTTACAGCCAGGCTTCAAGCAGCGTCTGCCGACCCCAGAGTGGGAACCCGCCTGAACGCGGACACAGGCTGCCAACAACACGCGTGGCAGCTCCGGGAGGGGGGCCCGTGGCGAGTCACGGGGAGCTCACCCCAGGCCTTCCAAGGCGAGGACAAGCCCCACGGCTCTGCCTTCTGTGCCGTGAGATACCTGGGCCTGGAACCATCTTCCGGGCCGCACCTCCCCATCCGCCCACTGCCCTTGGGGCAAACTTCTGTGCCGGAGGAGGCGGATGGCAGCACCCCTCCCTCCACAATTAAACAGCTCACCCCCTACTCCGACGCCGACAGAGCCAGCCCTGAAGGGAGGTCCCCGTGCTGTGGGTGCGTCGAGCGCTCATGTGGTCAGTTAACTGTGATGGAAACCTCCTGGAGAAAAACATGTAAGTTCCATCATGGATACCAGGGAAGTGGCTACAGTGTCCAGCTCCTCCGAGAGAGGAGAACCACGCCCACAGGCGGCATGGAGATGCGCGCTCCGAGCGGGTAAGAGGGGCGTGCAGGAGGACCCCCGAGACATTCACTGCAGAGACCGGGCCAGGGAGGGGCCGCTACACCTTCTCTGAGTTCTCCGTCTCCTACAAGGCATACCACTGACCGGAAAAAAAGAAAAACAGTATTTAAAGAAAGAGGAAAAGCCAGGCGCTCAGCCAGGATGCAGGAAGTAAAGTGACAGGAAGCTGAGCCTTCCGGCCCAGCTGCAGCTGCTCAGGGCGGGTGTCACAGGGACCTGCCTGCAGTGCTGCCCGAGCAGAGCGGACTGCTGGGGACGGACTCACTGACTACCCACGAGGGAGACGGAAGAGCCCCTGGAGCTCACAGAGGAATGGAAAGGAGCTGCCCCCGCGGTCGCCCATCCCAGAGCCACCAGGGGTGCACCCACCTCACCCGCTCCAGACGGGGATGGGGACAGGGATGGGGCCACAGAGAGCAGGGGAGGAGACGATGGCAGCTCTGGACAAGGGACGCTGAGGAAGACCCCCCTCACCCCTTGGCCTCTCTGCTGATGCTTCTAATCATATGGCAAGAGGCCATCGGGGATCCGGGAGGGAGACTAAAATGAGGAGAAATTCACTAAAAGTGAAGTTCAACACAAACACTCGCTCATGCAGCTTCCCAGAGCACAATTCCTAACGGGCACCAAGTGGGGACAACCCGAATGTCCACTGACGGGTGAATGGATACACCACGTCCCTCCACACCCGGGAACATCACCTGAAAAGGGGTGAAGCACTGACACTCGCTACCACGTGCATGGACCTTGAAAACACGATGCTCAGTGAGAGAAGCCAGACAGAAGGACACACGGTGTGCGATTCCACTGATGGGAAACGTCCAGAACAGGCAGATCCATAAAGACAGGGAGTGGGTTCCTGGTTGTCAGGGGCTGGGGGAGTGACTGCTGATGGGGGCGGGGTTCCTGTTGAGGGGATGGGATGTCCTGGAATTAGAGGTTATGGTTGCACACTCTGTGAAAATACTAAATGACACTGAGTTACCCGCTAATAGTTGAATTTTATGTCATGTAAATTATGTCTCATTAAAGCCGTTAAAAGAACAAATCGCCATGCAGTGCAAGGTCAACATGGGATACAGGGCAGCTTTGCTGTGATTCCCAACACACTCCTGAGTGAGGAGCCAGTGTCCCCCCCACCCCCTGCGCCCCGGCCTGGGGTGTACCCCAACGGCCCCCAAGCTCCCACTGCATCTCACAGTCACCCCCTTGACCAGGGAAGGACCAGACAGGGAGGCCGCGAGGACGTTCAGTGCGGGGCGCCTCGGTGGACCAGTCGTGCCCTATCGCTGCCAGCCTGGCCTCACGGCAGAATCCTTCCCAATGGGGGGTGGGGGGCAGGTGCCCCAGCAGATGCCAGGACCTGGCAGAGGCCACTCAGGACGGGAACAAAGGGCAGCAAAGTCCAGGCTCTGCTGCACGTGCTAAAATCCCAACCACTCACCCCCCCAGGTTCAAGTACCTGCCAGTCACCGCTGGCCTGGCCGAGGGAGGCCCAGCCTAGAGATTGGCGTCGGTCTGCTGGGCCCCAGCCACACAGGCAGGGACGCCGATGAAGAAGGAGGCTGGCAGGGCCCTGAGCCACCCAGCGCCAGCCCCGCACGGCTCACCAAGCACCCGCACCCCGCACACACTGGGTACAGACCCCGACCTGCCCGCACACAGACGGGCCGTGGGGCACACAAGACTGCCCTGGCCGCTGTATGCTTCTAAACAGCTGATGAAAGTATCTTGGGACAGGTGAGAATCCCGTGAGCGGGACCCATCTATGCCACCCAACTTCCCCGGGGGGGTTGCGTCAGAGGGGCGTGTGCCCACCGTCCGTATGCGCGCGAAACCCCATGGCTGCCCCTGGCCAGGGAGGCGCCAGCGCGGCTTCTGATGCCAACCGGGAAAGCAAGCAGGTACAACTTACTGTTGAAAGTGATCCTTAGGGGAGTTTAATTTTTCATTAAAAAGTGCTTGAATAGGTAATGAAAACATGCTAAAGAAAGGCTCAAAGGGAGTGTGGCAGAGGCATTAGTATTAAAACGATGAGTAATTTTTGTCTTACTTCTTGGTGGTTTTCAGAACTTTCGTGTTCTACAATAAGAGCAAATTAGTCTTTGTGAGCAAGAGGGGGACAAGCACAGACCCACAGCAGCCCTCCTGGGAGGAGCCACAAGAGGGGAGGACCTCCTTTAACACAAAGTGCATTCTTTAAGGAAAAGCTTCCCATCCCAACTGGAGCTGGAGGACTCCTGAGGCTTGTCTGGAAAATTCTGGACGCTTCACTCCAAGAGAAGAGTCTGGAGTTGAGTTCATTAAGTCTCTCCAAGACAAAGGAGCCTTTTTTCCCTGCAGCCGCCTGGCGGCAAGGCTGACCCAGAAGCCTGGATCTCTGGGCCGGGGAGTGGACTCCCAGCCCTTGCTTGAGCCCAGGGCCTCACCTCCTCCGGCCTCCAACCCGGGGCGCTCTGTCAGGACTCAGAACAAGGGGACAGGGTGCCTCCGAGCAGGGCGCGCCCCCTCACAGCGCCCAAGGAAGGAGGCGCGGTGGGTTTTAACCCGCAGCCACATACCCAGCAGGTCCTCACGCCACATGCTGCAGACGGCAGGCGGCCGCACGGGGCCAGCGCTGCGCTCCAAGGGGCCTCAGAGAGGTGAAGACCTGCGCTTCTAGGGCTAAGCTGGAGGAACCAGTCCAGGCCCTGCAGCTGTGACACCTCGTGTTGACTGCCAGGCCGGCTGTGGACCGCCAACCACTCTGCCTCCCAGGCCTCAGTTTCCCCTCCGGTTCTTCCGACAGACACTGTGTCTCCACAGCTCCTGGGACCGCGGCTGACTGCTCAGGAAACGAGAACTGGGAGCCAGCAGGCTGCGACCCTCCAGTGGGGCGGCAGAGCGCAAGGGTACTCTTTGGGTGGTGAACAAACGTCCCCTAACTTGACCTTGGGCATGTGCATTTGCATGTGGGGAGGGCCTTTATCACGTGTACATCATGCTTTGGCAGAAGTGGGCCCTCGACACCTCCATCGTGTCTGCGGATGTGCTGGGACCCACTCAGCTCTGCTGCCCCCAGTCCACGCCCCTGGACGGGTGCACTCCCTGAAGCCCCAGGGATGGCCAGGGGTGCCAAAGCAGCCCAGCATAAAGCACCAGCACCAGAACACCTCCACGGACCCAGGCCGACCTCAGACGGAGGGAGGGTGCATCCAGGCTGCAAGAGCACAGCACCCCGTTCCCTGGACAGATCCAGGGATGAGGCCTAAGAGGAGCCAGGAGGACGAGGACCAGCCCTGGAGAGCGGGGAGGGAGGTGTGGGGTGGGGGTGCAGTGGGGCCCAACCCGGAGCAGCGGCCAACTGGCATCCCGAGGGCCACGTCTCCCCCACACGCTTCTGCCTTAATGAGAAAATGTGACTTAGAAGCAGGGAGTGGGGATCTGATCAGAGGCGTGGCCTCGCTTGGCCCACAGGGGGGCACCCGCTGTCCCCTGGCCTGTCTCCCCAGGACACCAGTGGCCCCTGCCCCACCCCTACCCTGCAGGTAAGAGACGGGCATAGAGAACTGAACAACTGGCCCTGGGGCGCCTGGCCCCACCTTCGCCGTGGGTCCACAGCTGGGGCACTGACCACAGCCAATCAGGTCTCAGCACCCTGCTCCCCGACTTGACCACCCTAGGCATCCCAGAGTAGGCGAAAACAGCTGGGCAGCGCGCTGTCACACCGCGTGAGAGCAGGGGGGCCAGGAGGAGGGAATGAAAGTGGATCTGGGAGCAGCACTCCCAGTACTGGCCAAGGTCACCAGCCAGTCCCGCTGCCGCCTGGCCCGTGAGATAAACCCCTCGGCTTGGGCAGGGTAGGGCCCCCCCAGGCAGCAACGATAAGGAGGGGTGGCCCCTCCTGAAACCAGCAAGAGGGATGGAGGCAGGGCTCCCACCGTCCTGGCGGCGGGGGAGTTGGGGGGGTGTCTGCACACAGACCCCACCATCTCTGGGATGTCAAGGGGCAGACGGGCGCCTGAAAAAATCCGTGTAAAAAGTTTGCGGGGTCACAAGTCGATCCCCTTCTCAGGAGTCACCGGGCCTGCGAGTCGCCAAAGTGTCCTGTGTCACATCCCAGGAAAGTGAGAAAGGGCGAAGTTCCCCCCTGCTGACTGATAAGCCGGTGCAAACAATTATTTTTGGCAACCGCACGGTCCCCCTCCAACAGGATAAACAAACCGCGTGTCCCCGGCCCTAGTAAGAGCCGCACGCTGCGCGGAAACCTGCCGGCGGCGGGCAGGCCCCTTTCCGAGCCCAACTGCTCGCAGCCAAACCAACGCCGGCCGCTTCCGCCGGGTACCTCAGCCCTCCGGACAGCTGGGAGGGCAGAGGGGGTGAGGGGCGCCCCCTTCCGAGGAGGGTTCCGCATCGGCCGAGACGCCCAACCGCAACAAGCTAGCCTGACTTCACCAAAGTACCATAGTGAGTTGCCCAAGACCTTCCCCGGCTGGTCGGCTCGGGTGCTTAAGGAAAGAAAGGACGGAAGGAAGAAAGCGAGAAATGGAGGGAGAAGAAAGGGAGGAAAAGAGGAAGGAGGGGGCCGCCCAGCGGGCCGCGCCCCCACCCAGGAAGCCCGCACTTACTTCTTTACGTTGGCCTCCCCGTTGGGGATCCTCCGCAACTTCTTCTTCTTGAGAATTTTGACGGCTCTCCGGCACAGCGTCTCCGAGTCCAGCACCTCCTTCACCTTGCCGTACGACCCCTCCCCCAGCAAGTCCCCCATCAGGTACTTGCCGATGAGCTTGGCCCGCTTGCGGCGGGGCTGGTAGATGACCTCGGTGGAGTCGATGCGGTGGATGAACGTGTCCATCCCCACCGACATCAGCTCGCCCTCTGTAAACATGCCCAGCTGCTGCGGGTCCGCCACCTCCATCCTAGACCCCAGGTCTCCGACTCCCGCCGGCGTTCCCTTATCCCCTTTCTGAGCTTCGCGGTGGACGGTTCTTCCGTTTGTCACCCCCCCAAAAAAATTCCCTTCTCCAAAAATAAAAGTCAACAAAATCTCAAAAAAAGGAAAAAAAGAAAAAAAAAAAAGGAAAACCCTTCTTGGAAAAGAAACGATTGTACTGAACGTGAGTTCAAGAGGCGCGCCTGGTCCAGAGCCCGGGCAACCGGGCGTGCGCAGCGTCCCAAGTTTGGGGGCCGCCCGGCCTCGCAGCTTCGAGGCGGGCCGGCGCGTCCACGGGGGCCCTCGAGAGGCCGGTGGGGCCGGGAAGTGCTAGGTCATTCTCCAGGGACTTTAGACCCTCGAACGAACACGGACGCGGCAGGATCGAGTCTTCTCCGCGCCGTCCATTACCAGCGGCCCATGGCGCGCGCCGGGGGCCCCGCACAGGCCGGCCCCGGGGCCCCCAGAGCTGGGCAGTTGAGCTTAGCCGGGGGCCGGGCGCGCCGCTCGGGGGCGTCTCCCGCCGGCCTCGCCGTCCGGTGAGCACGAGACGCCGGCAGGTGCGTGTCCTGAGCGCGCGGGGCACCTCCGTCCGGCCCAGCCGGCTCCCGCCAGCGCCGGGGCTGCCCGGGGCCCGCCGGCCACAGGGAACAAGCCCCGTCCGAGCCGCCCACTGCCCGGGCGCCCGCACACCGGCCCGGGACCCCGAGCGGCCGCGCGGGCCCGGCGGGCGCCCCTCCCCAAACGGCAGCCCGCACTCGCTCTCCGCCCGAACGCCGTCGGCCGCGGGCCGCGGGGCGCGCGGGGCTCCGGGCGGCCGAGGCGGCGCAGGCCGCAGGCCCCGGGCCGGGGTTCCGGAGGCCGCCGGATCCCGGGCGGCGCGTCCCCCGCCGCGGCCGCCGCGCGCGTGGAACAGGCGGGGCGGCGCGGGGACCCAGCCCATGCAAGGCGGCCGCACTGCCGGCCGGCGCCCGTCGCCGCTGCCGCCGCGCCCCGCCTCACTCGCGAGGGCCCCGGGCCGCCTCCCCCTTCCGCGCCCGACACGCCGCCGCCATCTTGTTTACCTCCTCCCCCGCCCTGGGCCGCCGCGCCGCCGCAGCCCGCCGCGGGCCCGCCCCTCGCGGCACCGACGTGCACGCCCGTTGGCCGAGCCGGCCTGCCCCGCCCCCTCAGCGAGCCCCGTCGCCGCCTCCCATTGGGCCGTTTGGACCCAGGCGGGCGACCGAGCGGGGATTGGCTCGAGCCAGGCCCCGCCCCAGGGCTGGATACTCCTTGCTCATTGCTCCGCGGGGGCGCCCGTCAAAGGGAGGGGGCGGGAAACAGGCGCGGGGAGGCGAGGCCACGACGCTGACCTGGGAGAGGTTGGGGGCTGGGGTTGGAGGTCGCGAGTGCCAACGGCGTCCTCGGAGCCGGCGGGGTTGGAGCGCAGCCCTTGCGGCCGGGACGCGGCTCGGGGACCCTGGTGGGTCCCTACCAGGGCCTCTCCCCCGAAACCCCGTTTGAGGCGAGGTCAAGGGTCAAAAAGTAACCGAAAGTGGCCAATTCGAGGAATCTCTCGGCCCAGATGGGGAGAGAAGTGCGCTGGGCGGAGTCTGCCCAAAGAAACTCACGGGCTAAAACTCAGAACCCAGCTGGGATGGTGCCAGCAAAGTGCTTTTGGATGAAAAACAAACAGAGTTGGCAAAATACTTAGTGAAACTGAAAATACCTCCAGGCCTGTGTTGTTTTTTTTTACCTTTCTGTTTTTTATCGCTAGATTCTTACTTTGCCGGAACAAACTGCTTGTCTTGAGTGGAAACGTTGGGAGCTGACACCATCGGATTTGAGCTCCAGGTTGGGGGTTCTGAGCCTGACGCCTGTGAACTACCTAAACCTATGTGCAAAATTGAGTGTGCGCATGTGCTTGTTCTTGGGGACATCCGTGAGTTTCATCAGATTCTCAAATGACCCACAGAAGAGGGGTTTCTGTGGCTTTGGGGGTGGGGGCCACAAGTCACACCAACATACCAGCAAGTCCTAATCAGAACATGTGGATTAGCCCGAGATTTCTAAATCATAAAGATCAGAGCAGAAACCACTGAAACAGAATAGAAAGAGAATAGCGAAAATTGATGAAGCCAAAAGATTGGTCTTTGAAAAGATCAAAACAATTGATAAAACTCTAGCCAGACTGACCAAGAAAAAAGGATGACCAGTATCAGGAATTAAAGAAGGGATATCACTACAGACCCTACAGATATTACAAGGATTAGATATAGGAACGACTCTATGCCCATAAAGTCAACATGAAATGGACCGGCACCTGAAAAGGCACTAAAATGAAAGCTTACTCAAGAAGAAATAGATAATTTACATCGTTTTATATCTATTAGAGAAATTAAATCTGTAGAGAAAAACCTTTCTTTTTTTGGCTGCACGGCTTGCAGGGTCTTAGTTCCCCCATCAGGGATCGGACCCAGGCCCATAGCAGTGAAAGCACAGAGTCCTAACCACTGGACTGCCAGGGAATTCCTGGGAAAAACCTTTCAACAAAGACAATTAAGGCCCAGATGGTTTTATTCATGAATGTCCATCAAACATTTTGGGAAGAAGTAACATTGGTTTCAAACAATCTCTTCCAGAAAACTAAAGAAGAAGGAACATTGCCCAACTCAAATTCCTTTTGGTATTTTCTATGTTTTTGACTGCTGGCTTACGCCTAAATTTCTTGGAATCTGGGGTGTTTGATAATTTTGGCATCTGTAGGCCTCACTCTCCTTCACTCCACCCCTCTCCTGATGTTCAGGACACATGGAAGGGACTCGGGAAATGTTTGGTGACCATTGCAGAAAGAGTCCATGAAGGTGAATCTCAGCTCAGATGCCACCTTTTCTGAGAAGTCCTCCTGATCATTCCTTTGAATGTAACCCCTTTCCAGTTTGATATTCTCCTTAACACTTGTCACCAGCAGAAATTGTCTCATTTATACATTCCGTTACCCGTTTTTCTTCAGTGTCTGCAACTACACTGGGAGCTCTCTGAGGCAGAGGCTGGGTATGTCTTGGCCACTGCTGCATCCTCGGCAGTTTGAGCTGTGCTGTCCAGTACGGCAGCCACTGGCCACATGTGTCTGTTAAGCTCCTGTAATGTGGCTGCTGGAATTGAGATGTGCTGTGGGTGTAACCACACACTGGATTTTGAAGCCTTAACGTGAAAACATGTTAACATAATATATGCGTATATACATACATATATGTGTGTATATATGTATATCTTAATAATTGTAATGTGAAAACACCCAATAACTTACATTGATTACATGTTGAAATGATAAATTTTGGATATGTTAGGTTAAAATAAATGTTATTAAAATTAACCACTTCAGGGGCTTCCCTGGTGGCGCAGTGGTTGAGAGTCCGCCTGCAGATGCAGGGGACACGGGTTCGTGCCCCGGTCCGGGAGGATCCCACATGCCGCGGAGCGGCTGGGCCCGTGAGCCATGGCCGCTGAGCCTGTGCGTCCGGAGCCTGCGCTCCGCAAGGGGAGAGGCCACAACAGTGAGAGGCCCGCGTAACGCAAAAAAAAAAAAAAAAAAAAAAAAAAAAAATTAACCACTTCAGGGAATTTCCTGGCAGTACAGTGGTTAGGACTCCACACTTGCACTGCTGGGAGCCCAGGTTCGATCCCTGGTCAGGGAACTAAGATCCCACAAGCTGTGCGGTGCAGCAAAAAAATAAATTAATTAAATTCAATTAGATTAACCACTTCATACCCACCAGGATGACTATGATCAAAAAAAAAGGATGATAACAAGTATTGACAAGGATGTGGACAAACTGGAACTTTCATATAGTTGGTGCAGCCACTTTGGAAAAAAAGTTGAAAGTTTAACATTGAGTTACCACATGGCCCAGTAATTCCACTCGTAGGTGTCTGCGCAAGAGAAATGGAAGCATACGTCCACACAAAAACTTGTACACGGGTATTTGCAGGAGCATGATTCACAGTAGTCAAAAAGTGGAAACAACTCAAATGTCCGTCAACAGATGACGGATAGACAGAATATGACATATCCACACACTGGAATAATATTCAGCCATGAAAAGGAATGAGTCATTGACACACATGGATGAACTTGAAAACACGGTGCTCAGTGAGAGAAGCCAGACACAGAAGGCCACCCAGTGTGATTCTGTTGATGGGAAACATCCAAAACAGGCAAATCGCAGAGACAGAGAATGGATTCATGGTTGTCAGTGGCTGGGGGGGGGGCCTCGGTGTGTGTGACTGCTGATGAGGACGGGGTTTCCTTTCCAGGTGATGGAATGTTCTAGAATCCTCCTTCCACGCTCCTTACAGGTGACTGAGGTTTGCAGAGGCAAAGCCCCCTGACCAGGTGCCTGGTGGAGCGGGCACTCACATCTCAGTGCCCAGCCTGGGAGCCCCCAGGAGCCCAGTAAGAATTCTAGCATCATCCTCTCCGGGTGATGCAGGCCTTGGGGCTGCCCAGCTGTCGTGCTTATGTAAGGTTCAGAGCAAGCATCAAACCCAAGCCAGGGTAGCACAGAGCCAGTTTGGGGGGACCTTCCCAAGCACGATGAGGTTGAGACCCCTGTGAGGGCTGCTCTAAGCCTCTCTAGGGACCTTCTCACAGGCCCCAGTCCTTTGCCCAGCAGAGAGCCTCAGCTGTGGAGCTGGGCCGGGGCAGCGGGGGTGGTTCCTGGCTTCTCCTATACCATTTCTCTGAGTGGGGGAGTAACAATACCGTATGTCATCAAATATAAGAGCCATTGTAAGTGAGATATACTATTACTTTATGAATCACCACAAAAAGAAAAGACTTAGCAGCCAGGGATGACACTTTGGACCTAGAGAGGCAGCGTGACCTCTGGGACAGTAAACTGTGACAAATGGGATTAGTAATAGGCCTAGGCCATAGTTACAAATATTTACGGGAGCCCTGGGAAAAATGCTTTGCCAGCATGCTCTCACCCTCACCATCCTTCGGGTTCTGTTAAGGACCCTGGGTTACAGGTGGGGCCCAGGTTATATAGGTGGGGGGCCCCAGGATGGGGTCTCAGGTTACCATTGAGGGGCTCCAGTTTCTAGGTGGGGTCCCCAGGTTATACGGGGAGGCTCTAGGTTTAGGTGGGGGGCCCAGGTTACAGATGGGAGCCCCAGATTACAGGTAAGGGGCCCCAGGTTACAATGGGAGGCCTCAGGTTATAGACGGGGGCCTCAGGTTGTAGTGGGGGACCCAAGGTTATAGGTAGGGGGGCTCATGTTACAAGTGAGGGGCCCCAGGTTTGAGGTGGGGACCCCAGGTTATAAGTAGGAGCACCAGGTAATAGCAGGGGGCCCCAGGTTATAGGTGGGTGGCCTCAGATTATAAATAGAAGTCTCCAGGTTATGGGTGGGAGCCCCAGATTACAGGTAGGGGACTCCTGGTTATATGTTGGGGCCCCAGGTCATATCAGGGGCCCCAGGTTATACATGGAGCCCTCTGGGGCTCAGGACTTTCCTGTGCCCCCATCTCCTCCTGTGTACCCCATCCCTCTCACCTCTCACTTCTCCAAATCCCGCACAACTGTCACACACAGACATGCATGCTCAGCCGGGCCCCAGACTTGCTCGCTCCTTCGCAGCTCCCTCGCTGACCCCCTTCCTTCCCTCAGCTCTGATAGCAAGACCCCCTTCACCCCTTCCGTGAGGACCGAGGAGGCAGAGGTCTTCCTGGACCCTCTCCTGGTCAGCTGCCCCACCCTGGGTCTCCTCCCACTTGGCGGGTCTCTTAAATGTTGGGCTCTTGGCCCCAGGACCACCCCTCTCCAGAGGCACAGCTAAACCCCCACCTGTGGAGTGGGACTCCCAGGAGCCAGAGGTGTCGTTTCAAAAACGGGGTCAGCCTCTGCCAGGAATCCAGCCATGGTTAAGTTAGGGGATGGGTCTGTGTGGACCAGCGTGGCCGCCAGGGGGCGGGTGGGGATTGTGGCCGAGGTTAGCCGGGTACGGGCGTGAGCATGTGCATGTGTGCGTGAGTGTGTGTGTGTGTGTGTGTGTGTGTGTGTGTGTGTTGCCAACAAGAGAAGCCACCTCAATGAGAAGCCCGCGCACCGCAACGAAGGGTAGCCCCCGCTCGCTGCAACTAGAGAAAGCCCCTGTGCAGCAATGAAGACCCAACGCAGACAAAATTAAATAAATAAGTTTATCAAAAAAAGAAAAAAAAATGCCCCCGTTCCCCCCTGTAGTTACCTCCCTCCCCCAGCCCTTCCCAAGTGCGGATCAAGTTTGGGCCTCTTAGTTTGATCTTCTCTGGGATGTCACGCAGTGGAATCAGACAGTAGGAGCCTGGTCTCCTTCACCTCACATAATTCATCTGCGATTCATCAGCGTTCTTGAGAGCACTGACTCTTTGTTAGGTCTGGATGATGTTCCTTCATACGGACATTCTGTAGGGTTTTTTTCATCCTTTGACCAGTTGAGAACCATTCGGGTTGTCTTCAGTTTTTGGTGATTACAAGTCATGCTACTATGAACACGTGTGTGCAGCTTTTTCTGTGGACAGAAGACTTCATTTCTCTTGGGTTAACACCCAGGAGTGGAACAGCTGGATCATCTGGCAATTCTGCATTTCACATTTTGAGGAACCGCTGAGCTGTCTTCCAAAGTGGCTGCATCCCCGCTGGCAACATCTGAGGGTTCTGGTGGTTCTGCATCCTTGCCAGCACTTTGTTTTGTCCAAATTTTTTTGGTTTTGGTTTTGCCATTCAAATAGGTGGCACATTACCACACAGGCATGCACAAAAATGTGGCCACATAGAGGAAAGGATGGATGTTCAGTTATGTGCTAAATAAATATAGTAGAATGTTAATCGTAAGAGCTAGGTTTTGAGTTTTTAACCACAAAATCCTTTCAACTCTTCTCCACACTTGAAAATATTCATAATAAAAAGTTGGAAGAAATAATCCAAGGGACTTCCCTGGTGGCGCAGTGCTTAAGAATCCGCCTGCCAATGCAGGGGACATGGGTTTGAGCCCTGGTCTGGGAAGATGCCATATGCCGCGGAGCAACTAAGCCCGTGTGCCACAACTACTGAGCCTGTGCTCCAGAGCCTGTGAGCCACAACTACTGAAGCCCGCGCGCCTAGAGCCTGTGCTCTGCAACAAGAGAAGCCACTGCAATGAGAAGCCCGCGCACCACAATGAAGAGTAGCCCCCACTCGCCGCAACTAGAGAAACTCCACGTGCAGCAATGAAGACCCAACGCAGCCAAAAATAAATAAATAAATAAATAAATTTATAAAAGAAATAATAATCATCCAAGGGTGGACTGGAGAAAAAAACAAGACCGGCCAGGGGTGGATACTGGTTGAGGCTGGATGGGTCGGGGGGGGCGGGCATCTACTTTCTCCTCTCCTGTGTGTTTGAAATACTCCATAACAAAGAGTTCGGGGGCTCATACCTCACACCCCTTAGGATGGCTATGAAGGAAAAAAAAACAGAAATAACAGGCTTTGGTGAGGATGTAGAGAAATTTTTGGAAGACTTGTGGACAGCTGGAGGGAATGTAAGAGGGTGCAGCTGCCATGGAAAACAGCCTGGAGGTTGCTCAAAAAATTAAACATAGAATCACCATATGACCCAGCAATCCCACTCCAGCGTACATACCCAAAAGAATTTAAAGCAGGGACTCGAAGAGATATTTGCACACCCATGTTCACAGCAGCATGATTCACAACAGCCAAAAGGTGAAAGCAACCCTAGTGTCCATCGACCTATGATGGATAAACACAGTGTGGTCCATCCACACCACATGGTCCATCCATGGTCATCCTCAGCCATGAAAAGGAGAGAAGCACTGACACTCGTTACCACATGGATGGACCTTGAGAACACAAATGCTGAAGCAAGGCATAGAAGGACACACAGTGTGTGATTCCACTCATAGGAGGTCCTTATGGTTAAGATGCTGAAATTTATGTTATGTGTTATGCTATTTTATGTTACGTTACCCCTAAGACGTATGTTACATTACGTTCTCTAAAAATTAGGAGGTCCAGGAAATAGTCTCTGGTCTTCGCTGGTGGGACCAAATGGTCCCAACAAGGGCAGTGAGGCCACATCTTCTGAAATGACAGACAGCTGCCAGGGCTTGCTCCCTGGTTCACTTGCCCATGTGGAGGAGTCGGGACCACGTGGCTGTCCCTGGCAACCCCAGGGGGCTAGACCAGGGTATTGTCTGGCTGAGATTCCTCTGGAAGGACACCCAGGGCACTGTGGGAGTGGGATGTTCATCTGGGCACACCTTTTTGTGGTAAAATACACATAATATAAAATTAACCATCTTCCCCATTTTTCTTTTTTTTTTTTTTTTTGCTGTACGCGGGCCTCTCACTGTTGTGGCCTCTCCCGTTGCGGAGCACAGGCTCCAGACGCGCAGGCTCAGCAGCCATGGCTCACGGGCCCAGCTGCTCTGCGGCATGTGGGATCTTCCCGGACCGGGGCACGAACCCGCGTCCCCTGCATTGGCAGGAGGACTCTCAACCACTGCGCCACCAGGGAAGCCCCCTCTTCCCCATTTTTAAGCTGACAGCTCAGTGGCATTGAGCACCTTCACACTGTGGTGCAACCATCCCCACCATCATCTCCAGAACTTTCTCATCTTCCTAAACTGAAACTCTGTCCCCATGAAACACTGACTCCCCAGCCCCTCCCCCAGCCCCTGGCCCCCACCATCTACTTCCTGTCTCTGTGGATGTGACTCCTCTGGGGACCTCATGTGAATGGAATCAGACAGTATTTGCCCTTCTGTGTCTGACGTATGTCACTGAGCATCATGTCCTCAAGGTTCATCCACGGTGAAGCAGGAAATCTCCTTCCTTTTTAAGGCTGAGCAATATTCCGCTGTGTGGATGGACCATGTTTGTTTATCCGTCGATGGACACTTGGGTTGCTTGCACCTTTGGCCATTGTGAATCCGCTACTGTGAACATTCACACACAGGCAGGTACCTATTTGGGTCTCTGCTTGCAGGTCTTCTAGTTCACACCTGGTAGAAGAGCTGGTGGGTCAGGTGGCAATTCTGTTGAACTTTTTGAGGAGCCACAGACTCTCCCACAGCAGCTGCCCTCTGGATGTCCTTTTGACTCTTGAATTTTGAAACAAGGGAATGAACTGTCTATTCAAAAACTTAAATCATCACAGGGAAACAAATCAGCAAGTTCTAGACTGTGGGAAACTTAACAGGAAAAACAACCGGGTTTCATGCATAAAAACACAAAGAACAAAAAAACCCACCAAACCACAGAAAAAAAAAATGAGGGGGGAGGTGAAGCTATAAATTAAGACGTGAGTGGCATCAGCTACATTTTGTTTATTTGTTTGTCCATCGATGGGCATGAAGTGACCAGGTTGGACTGGGTCACCAGGGCCAGCATCTGCTGGGATGCTGTGGGCACCAAAAACCTTGAGTGAAAGAATGAGTGAGTGAATGAATGAATGAGTGAATGAGTGAGTGAATGAGGAATGAGTGAGTGAATGAATGGAGTGAGTGAATGAATGAATAAGTGAGTGAGTGAATAAATGAGTGAGTGCATGAATGGAGTGAGTGAATGAATGAATGAGTGAGCAAATGAATGAGTGAGTGAGTGAGTGAATGAGTGAGAACGTGGGGTGATGAAGGAGGAGAAAGCCTGCCCAGTGCTACCCATGACCACTCCAGCTTACTTAGGACCCCGGGTTCCCAGCCCCAGCTCTGGGTTTCCAGACCTACCTTGAGCCTCTGTGGACCCACCTCTGAGATAAGCTGCTCATTCGGATCCAGGGTCCCTGGATGGCCAGGGAAACGCCAAGGAAGGGGCAAGGCTGACGGCCAGCCCTGTGGGAGCAGGGTCCTGGCAGATGAGGGTCCCTGGGGTATCTGTCCCCACCGTGCCCAGGGCTCTCCTCTCCCTGACAACCGCACCCTCATGTTGATCCTTCTTGGCCTTAATGGCAGGGTTGGGGCTTTGGGGCAGCACTTACTAGAATCGGACACCTATGGGGTGGGAGAGACATCTGTCAGTATTACCCTCCCTCCCGGGACCATTAGCCCATTAGCCCATATTTGGGCTTTGGGAGCCAGAGATGTGGTGGCCAGCTTGACACACAGCCAGGCCAGCACAGACCTGAAATTCCGGGACATCATTGGGTACCCCCATCCTACAGTTGGGGAAAATGAGGCTTGGGAGGGGAAGGCTGGATTGGGGGTGGATGAGGGACCCACCAGCCCAGTGTGCCTGGTGGTCCGGGGCGTGTGGCTTTGGCTAGGGGTCATTTTGTTCCAGTCACATTGTCCTTTCATCTCCAGTCACCAGAGCAGCTTCTGTCTTATCCCAGGGCCTTTGCAAATGCTTTTCCCGCAAGTGTCCACACAACTCCCTCCTTGATTCATTCAGGTTGTGGCTTCAGGTCCCCTGACCCTCCTGGCTAAGCCCCCACCCTGACACACACACACACACACACACACACACACACACACACACACACACACGCTGCCCCCATCAACCCAGGCTGCAGGATCCTGTTGCCCTATTCGACATGATCTCACAAGGTTGTGCTGTGGTTCTAAGGCACAAGCATGTGTAGGTGCACAGGATTCAGGTGTGTCTTCTTCTCCCACCTGCTGCCTGGGAAAGCTGGAGGCCTCATGCCCCAGGCCACCTAAAGACTGCCAGTTATCGGTGGGAGGGAGATGCAAGAGGGAGGGGATATGGGAACATATGTATATGTATAACTGATTAATTTTGTTATAAAGCAGAAACTAACACACCATTGTTAAGCAATTATACTCCAATAAAGATGTAAAAAAAAAAAAAAAAGACTGCCAGTTATCATCATAGTGCTGACCCGGAGTTCACCTCTTGCTGGCTTGGAGGCCAAGGTCCTTCCTCCCTCTCACCAACCCCTTTTGACAGAGGAGACTCCTGGGCTCAGAGAGGTCCTTGCATCCTTGCCCAGGGATGTACATCCATGTAGAGTAGGGCTCAGCCAATCCTTTGTGTCAAGGGCCAGAGAACAAACATTTTCAGCTTTGCGGCTCGATGGACTCTCGTAACTGCTCAGCTCGGTCCGTTGTGTCACCGAAGTGGCCACAGATGATGCTTAACGGAAGGTATGTGTCTGTGCCAGTGAAACTTTGTTCGTGGACAGTAAAATGTGCATTTCATGTTATTTTCATGTGTCACAAGAGAAGTCTTCTTCTGATTTTTTTTCACCCATTTCAAAATGTAAACATCACTCTTAGGGTGATAGAGTCCTCATACAGACGGACGGTGGCTGGACCGGGCCTGCGGACCAGAGTCTGCAGACTCCTTCAGGCAACCTCACTCTATTGCACTCAAGCACTGAGCTGCAAGACAGTGGTCCTTCTTTGCTGAGGCTGGAGGCTGTGTGGAGGACAGACCCTTAAGTGGCCTGTGATTCCACCTCCCGCTGGTCATGCCTTGGTGTCGTCCACTCCCCCTGAGGCGGGCAGGACAAACAGGCTGTGGCCGAGGTGACATCATACACGACCAGACCTACATCCCCTCCCTGTGGGTTTGACAAAGTGAAAAGCTGAGTTGGAGCAGCCCACGTGCAGCCAAGGGCAGCCTCCAGCCAACAGCTAGCAAGAAACAGGACCCTCGGTCTTACAACAGCAAGGAAATAAATCCTGCAACAACGTGAGGGGGTTGGAAAGCAGCCCCCTCCATGGTGGAGCCTCCTGATCAGCCCCCAGCCCTGGCCAACACCAGTGATGCAGCCTGAGCAGAGGACCCAGCTCCACCAGCTTTGGAAACTGTGAGATTATCAATGCGTGTGTTGTTTTAAGCCTCTGTGTTTGGAGAAATTTGTTATGCAGCAGCAGCTAACTAATACAAGCTATATGTGGGGACCATCCCAGCTTCCACCATCTGTTGGTCCATTCATTACTTTACATCCAGCATGTATTTATTGAGCACTACTGTATACCACTCATTCATTTATTGATGCTGCCCCCCACAAAGCCCAGAGCGGGATGACTGGCCAACCTTGCCCAGCAGGGGTCTCTACTGCCCAGGGCTACTCTTCCTGTTTCTGATCCAGTCCAGAGGGCCCTTACCCCACTGGCTGACTTTATACACCACATTAGCTGACATCATGGGGTTCTTACCCCATTGGCTGACTCGATACAACCATGTGATCCCAGCTCGGCCAATCAGGGCTTTCCCTTACCTGGCCACAGAGATTGGTTCAACAAGGACATGTGACTAAAGTTGGGCTAATCAAAACCTTCCCAGTGACTTTTGCTGCTTTTCTTGAGGAAGAAGTGCTGACCTTCTTCCGGGGCTGTTAGGCTGATGGGGGGATTTGGTCTGGGGCTGCTGGCACCATCTTTGTCCCCTCAAAGGGGGAGACTGTTGAGGAAAAAAGCCAAGAAAGAGGATGGCAGAACTGAGAGATGGAGAGGTAGACAAATCTTTGTGACACTGTTTGAGGGTCCTGGATCCAGCTGAGCCTGAAACTAGCTGGACCAGGGACGGTCCTGCCCCCCGGGGACACTGAGCAACACCTGGAGCATCTGTGGTTGTCAAGACTGTGGGGCTCCTGGCATCAAGTGCGTGGGGGGCAAGGAGGCTGCTCCACACCCCACAGTGCCCAGGATAGCTGCAAAACACAAAGAACCATCTGGTCCCAAATGTCAGCAGTGCTGAGGGGGAGAACTCTGAGTTAAATCTATCCCTGGACCTTTCAGTTCCATGAGCAAAATTTCCCATTTAAAAGAAAAAAGTGCCAGTTTCAGTTTCTGTCACTTGCAACCAAAAGATTCTAATCAAACTGGAGTTAAGACTCATGCAGGGGGTTTTGGATATGGAAGCTACGGGTGGCCAGCCTGGGTGGACTTCATTCCACAGGGCAGGGTGGGAGGACAGGTCAGTCCTTACACTTTCATTATTTTTAATAGGCTTATTTTAGATTTATAGAAAAGTTGCAAAGATGGTACAGGGAGTTCCTGTATCCTGGCACCCACCTTGTCCTGCCGTTAACATCTTCCATGAGTGACAATGACATCTGTCATTGATACATTGTTATCAACTAAAGTCCTCATTTTTTTTTCAGATTTCTTTAGTTTTTCCCTAATGTCCCTTTTCTGCCCCCAAGACTCCATCAGGATCCCACATGACATTTAGTTGTCACATCTCCTTGGGCCCCTCTGGGCTGTGACAGTTTCTCAGATTTTCCTTGTTTTTGATGACTGGACAACTTTGGAAGGGGTTTGTCTGGTGTTGTTCTCAGGGTTCGACCAGGGTGATGGGCTTGGGGAGGAAGACCATAGAGGGGAGGGGGCTTCTGATCCCATCACTTCAAGGGTCCATGCTGTCCACACTGATAATCACAGTCAGGGGCCATGGAACTTCTTGAGTGTGTTTGCAACTATTTTTTTTGTTTTTTTGGAGGCCTCACTGGGATTTGAATGCAACTTTAGTTTAGGATTTGATGACGACCTGGCTATGACATCTATCACCCCTTTGATTGCCAGGGTTCATTGCCTTTTGCTTCTTCTTTTTTTTTTATTTTGGTGAAATTCACATGACATACAATGAAGGATTTTTTTTCAAATTTTTTTTTAAATTTATTTTATTTATTTATTTTTAGCTGCGGTGAGTCCTCATTGATGGGCACGGGCTTTCTCTAGTTGTGGCGAGCAGGGGCTACTCTTCTTTGCAGTGCACGGGCTTCTCACTGCAGTGACTTCACTTGCTGTGGAGCATAGGCTCTAGGCGCCTGGCCTTCAGTAGTTGTGGCACGCGGGCTCAGTAGCTGTGGCTCGTGGGCTCTAGAGTGAAGGCTCAGTAGTTGCAGCACACAGGTTTAGTTGCTCTGTGGCATGTGGGAGCTTCCCGGACCAGGGCTCAAACCCGTGTCCCCTGCATTGGCAGGTGGATTCTTAACCACTGCGCCACCAGGAAAGCCCCATGGACATGGGTTCGAGCCCTAGTCCGGGAAGATCCCACCTGCCACGGAGCAACTAAGCCCGTGCACTGCAACTACTGAGCCTGCACTCTACAGCCCGCGAACCACAACTACTGAGCCTTATGTGCCACAACTACTGAAGCCCGTGTACCTAGATCCCATGCTCCGAAACAAGGGAAGCCACTGCAATGAGAAACCCCCACACTGCAACAAAGAGTAGCCCCTGCTCGCCCCAACTAAAGGAAAGCCCTCACCTAAAGGAAAGCCTGCACACCGCAATGAAGACCCAACACAGCCAAAAATAAATAAATAAAATTAAAAAAATAAAGTGTACAGGACAGTGGCTTTTAGCACATTCACCTTGTACAACCATCATCTCTCTCTAGTTTGAAAACATTGTCATAAAAAAAAAAAGAAAACATTGTCAACACCCTCTAAAAACATCAAGTGCCCAATAGCACTCACCCCCACCCACCTTCCCAGCCCCGAAAACCACAAACCCACTCTCTCTGTCTGTGGATCTGCCTGTTCTGGACGTTTCCCATCAATGGAATCACACCCTGTGTGTCTTTCTGTGTCTGGCTTCTCTCACTGAGCATCGTGTTCTCAGGGTCCATCTGCACTGTAGCAAGTGTCAGTGCCTCACCCCTTTTCAGGGCTGAGTGATGTTCCTGTGTATGGAGGGACACATCATGTGTATCCATTCATCAGCTGAAGTACATTGGGTTTGTTTCCACTTCTTGGCTGTGATGAATCGTGTTGCTGTGAATTTGTTTTTTTAAACAATTTTTACCATAAAGTCCCCAAGCTCATACTGGTTCATGACAAATTCTCACAAAAACCTTCCAAGGAAGGTACCGTGATTTTTCCCATTTTATAGGTGGGGAAACCGAAGCACGTAGAGATTAAGTAACCTGCCTGGGGTGACCCAGCCACTGGCAGAGCTGGATTTGAACCCAGGAAGTGTTAACCTCATGGTCTGCTGCTGGACCTCCACTCCATTCTGCTGGTCATTTTTGCAGCCCTGGGGACATGAGACAACCATCGGGGGAGGACAAACACCCCAGACCAGCTCCAATAGCCACCCCCAAATTCTCACCCATTGGAACCCAGATTCCTGGCCTCACCCTGCAGATTCTGATGGGGACACCTGACCCAGGGCTGGGGAGTCTGGCTTCTCCCTCAACTTGGGGGATGCAGGGGGGTGGGATTCCACAAAGTTTTACAAATGCCCCCAGTGCCCCTCAGGAGCCTGGCTGCTCACGTGCCACTGGGGCCTGGACATGAGTCAGCTTGGCCCCGGCTGGTTTGGAATTTCCCCATGGGTCCGGGCAGATCCAAGGTGAAGGTTCAGGAAGTTCCAGCGCAGGTGACATCAGTGTGCAGGGCTGGCTGTGGTCTACACCCGAGAGGACGGGCCGGGGCAAGGAGAGGCTTGGTCCACCTGCTCAGACCCTCCTCTGGCTCTTGTGTTGCAGGGACTTGCCGGGAAAGGC
Organism: Mesoplodon densirostris; assembly: GCF_025265405.1. Classification (NCBI taxonomy): domain Eukaryota; kingdom Metazoa; phylum Chordata; class Mammalia; order Artiodactyla; family Ziphiidae; genus Mesoplodon; species Mesoplodon densirostris. Next base: position 152,725,010 of record NC_082663.1, read on the forward strand.
CAGCATAGCCGTGCCCTGTGCTGCAAGGGTGTCCTGTCCCCTTGTGACCCAGGAGCATAACGGGTGTGCCCTGCTCTCTGTTCCATCCCTTGTGCATGGCCCAGGATGATAAATGTTTAATGGATGAACGTGTGGCCGCAAACTTGCGGTCAGCCTTGTTTCTGTCCCCTGCGGCAGCCCACTCACCTCCCTCCCGGGGCCCTCTCCCCCTCCTACACCCACCCTTGCCCTAGCTGCCTCTCTGCTGGTGCTCTAAATCCCCCCTATCTTCCTACTGCCCTGGGGATAAAGCCAAGCCAAGTCCCCCTCTGAAGTGGGGTTGGGTGTGAGGGCACATCCTGAGGGTCCTCACCCCTCCCCCAACCCCTCTCCAGCTCAGACCTGGCTCACTGCTGGCCTTTGATAAAAAGAAATTCAAAGTTTGGCTCCTTCAGCTTTGGGACAGCAGCTGCACCTCCTCCAGTCTCCATCTTTCCACCAGATGAGCTTTGGAGAGGTGGCCCCTCTGTGCCCCCCTGTCCAACATATGTGGCAGATGGAGTGACCTCCAGCCCCACCCTGACCATACCACACCATTGCTCCACAACCTTCAATAGCTCCCTAGTGTCCCCAGGATAAAGGCCTCGCCCTAGCTTTCCACGCCCCCCACCATGCCACCTCTCCCTTCCCAGCCTCACTGCCTGTCCACCCCCCACCCCTGCACACACGTTCCTCTGAGCCTTTGCATGTGCCGGGCCCTCCCTCTAACAGTTCTACCCCTCTGGGCTTGGTGGGTGGACCGCTGATCTTTCTTCAACCTCAGGGCCCAGCCCTGACCCAGCCTCGGGGTGTGGGGGAGTTCCTAGTCAGGTGTCACATTTAACCCCTGCTGCCCTTGTGTCCCAGGCTCCATGCAAAGGCGGGAAGGCCTGTCTGGGGCGGATCTCAAACCCGTTAGACAGGTTTGCTGTTCCCTGAAGTGGCTCTGGCTCAGAGGCAGCCCTGCCCAGGCCTTGGCAGGATCCCGCTCTGGGCTCAGGCCAGGCAGGAGGGAGCCGTAGGGCCCTGGAACCCGCCAGCCGGCACCACCTGAGGACACCTCCGGGCAAGTGGCAGGTGGGCCGGGTACAGGGAGGGCGTGGTGGCTGGACTGGATGGAGTAGGCTCCAGGCGGGAGGGCTAGTGAGAGCTGGAGATAGAGGTGGGGACAGCGACAGAGACAGACAGAAAGACAGAGAGAGGGGGGAAGAAAAGAAGGAAAGTGACCAGAGACAGAGGCCGGGGGTGGGGGTGGGCAAAGACGTGGCTTGTGGGACCTTGCTGCGTCTGCCTCAGTTTCCTCTTCCGCACCCTGGGGAGGCCTGATTGGGACTTGAGAAGGAGAGAAAAGAGGGGAGTGGGAGAAGGGATGGGAAAAGAGGGGGAGGAGGGGGAGAGGGGAGGGATGGGGTAGGTGGGAACCCAACCCGCTGAGCAGGGGGGATGTGGGTGTGGAAAGGAGAAGTGGTGAGGGACCCAGGCCCTGAGGAACAGAGAGGGAGGAGGTTCTCCGTGGCCTGGGAACGCCGGGGCTTTCCAGAACGTGGAGAAACAGGAAGTGGCTAGTCTCTGCTTCCACTGGCTGGATAGGCCAGGCTGGGCCCACCTGCCCCGCCTCACCTGCCCTATTCCCCGGGGCTCCTCCTCCCTGGATGGGCCTAGCCCAGGAGTCCTTCCCAGGAGGGAAACAGAGGCTGGAGGGTGGGTGGAGGGGTTTCTCCTAACTGAGGGTTAGCCCAAGAATCTCCTGACTCACAAGGAAGCCCCCAGGGATCTGACCTCTGTCAATCTGAAGTTTTCTCCTCTTTAAAATAATGACCTGCACAGTGAGCTTGCCTGTATGTTAGTGCTGGCATCTCGCCCATTTAGCAGGCGGGAACACCAAGGCTCGGAGAGAGGGAGCTGCTCGCCTGGCCCCCTCCTGGCTTGGCTCTTGGGCCCCATTTCTCTCTGTGGTCTCCCCATGTTGGGTCCCTTAATTTCACTGATAAAAACACAGGACTCCCAAACCAGTTAGATGTGAATTTCAGATACACAGAGACTACTTCTTTAGTATAAGTATATCCCAAATATTGCCGGGGATATACTTGCACTAAAAAATTATTCTCCGTGTACCTGAAATTCACATTTAAGTGGGTGTCCTGCATTTTATCTGCCGACCCTAGTTCCTCGAGCCTGGTCAAAGCGCCTGGGGGATAGTTAGGGGGCCCCTGCGTGGGGCGGGGGCAGAGGGAGGGCTTGAAGAGGAGGCTCTTTGACCTCAAACAGCGCTTTACCAGACAGACCTGTGGCCTTCTGTGAGCCCTGTCCTCACCGGACGAGGAGCCTTGGGCATTTCTGACTATTGAATGTTCACTTAGGTGACCCTATGATCCAGATGTTCACCTGGAAATATTCATAATGGCTTAATACTAGGCACTGTTCATTTAGCTGTCTGAACAGCCTTGGAGATAGATACTATTATCCGTGGGAAACGGAGACACAGAAAGGTTAACTCACTTTTCAGGGGTCACACAGCACCCAGCCCGGAGCCATGCCTCGAGTTCCAGAGCTGCATCCCTTCTGCTCTCCCAGGCCTCCTCTTGCAATTCCCTGGAAATCCCCAAATCTGACTAATTCCCTAGACATCCCCAGACTTGGCAGTTTCCTCTATGCTGAGATGGCTGGACCCACCCCGGCCTGGGCAAACTGCCCCCATTTCAGGCAGAGTTACCCATAGAGACTCTGCATTTACCCGAGGTGGACGTGGTGGAGGTCGAGTCCACGCCTCCCCGCAGCTCGCTCCCTGACCTGGGCCAGCTGAGAAACAGTTCTGTGCCTCAGTTTTCCCACCAGCAAAACGTAGATAATACTGGTCCCTACCCCAGAGGGCCGCAGTGGGAACAGGGCCGGCTTCGGCTTCGGGGGCGTGTGACTCAGGACCTCGCCCAGGCCTGGCGCTGGGGTGGTGGCAGTGGCGCTGTGCTCAGTTGAATGCTCTGCGGTCTCCAACTTGAAGTTCTTAATACTTTTTGAACAAGGGCTCCTGCATTTTCACGTTTCACTGGGCCCCGCAAATTGTGTGGCTGGTGCTGTGTAAGTGGAAACAGGAAAATGCCACCAGATACCCTGTAAATCAGTTTATTCACCCTTTCAAAGCTTAAGTGTCTGTTGCTCAATTTGATTTCTTCTCATTAGTGGTAAAAAATAGTTCCAAAGTCAAGGTTATAACCCAAATGCCAAACACTACGCATGCCAAAGTGAAGCTCGCTCTGGATAAATCACTTCTCTTTGGGTCTCAGTTTCCCCATCTCCTCCCTTGTGCTTGTGGGTTTGGGTATAGGGGTCCTTGGCCTGAATTTTTTAGGGCAAACAGATTTTAAACAGACCAGGCCTTTGAACAGCTTATAATTTGCCCTTCTTGGGACTTCCCTGGTGGTCCAGTGGTTAAGACTCGTGCTTCCAATGCGGCGGGTGTGGGTTTGATCCCTGGCTGGGGAACTAAGAACCCACATACTGCACGGTGTGGCCAAAATAATAATAATAACAATAATAATAATAATAATTATTATTATTTCCTGAGTTTAGCTGCCTGGCAAACTCCTACTTGAACTTCAAAGTCCCAGCTTCAGCACCCCCTCAACCCCTCCTTCCATGATGCCCTAGGCAGACGCTGTACTCCTCCCTGGGCTCTAGGCTTGATCTTGCATTTGGAAGTGTCTGGTCCTGGCCCTATTTCCCCTAGACTGGGGGCTTCCTGAGGGCAGGGATGAGAACTGATTCCTCTCTGGTGCCCCAGATTTGTCTCTAGGCACGTAGCAGCATCCATAAGAATTCACTGAATAGACAAGCAAGTGGAGAGGCGATCTCTAAATTCAAGGGGTACAGGAGGCCTCTGGCTGATGGTGAGGTGGGTCCAGGGATAGGGTCGTGTCTTCATTCCTGCACATCCTGCTGGGGAGGGGGTGGTGCCTCCTGCCCTGGCTCTGCCTGAACCGCCAGGCCCACCCCGTGGTGGGCCCAGTGGGCTCTAGTCGCAGGAACACAGCTTGTCTGTGCCAGGGCTGAGTCCCACCCTGTTCCTGGCAGTAAGGCAAATCCCAGCATCATCTGCATCAGGCCCCTAGAAGCCCTAATGGGGAGGGAGCCAGGAGGGGAGCCACCCAGACCCCGTGGCCCTGCCTGAGAGGATCCTACTTTTTCTCCTGGTGGCCCCTGGGGCTTATCAGACCCCTTGTGTCAGGCTCCCCGTTGGGGTGGGGGGTGGTCCCAGGACTCCTATTCTGGGGTGGAGACAGATTCATGAGCAGACTACTTTCGGTGGGGAGGCAATAAAGGGAGGGGCATGACTGGGGGACCCAGGGCCCTTTCAGATGGTTTCGAGGCCAAGATCTGGGTTGTCCCAGAGCCCCAGTGGCTGACAGGTCAGGGTCGGAGTGCACCAGGGGAGGGCACGGCCGTGCAAAGGCCTGCAGGTGGGGGTGATTCCTCATGCTGCAGAGGAGGAAACTGAGGCTCGCGAGGGTAGCCAGTAACAGTCAGGGCGGGATTCGAATCCAGAACCCATGTAGTCCGAGCCTCTCCCTAAGGCGGAAGGGCCTCAAGGGGCTCAGGGGCCGTCGCGAGATGGCCCCGCCCACGACCCCCGCCCACCAGAGGCTCCGCCCCACGGCATGACCGGAAGTGCGCGGGCCCCCCAAGATGGCGCCCGAAACCCGGAAGTGAGCGCGGCCGCGGCGAAGCTCGGAGAAACGGAGGTGCCGCGGGCTCCGCGCCCGGCCGGACCCGGGTCCGAGGTGAGGCGCGCCTGGCCCCATCCCCCGGCCCGTCCCCGCCGCCCCCGCCCGGCTGAGCCGCGCTCCCCGGCCTGCGCGGGCCCTGGCACCCCGCGGCCGCCCCCGCCCCGGGCCGGGGGTTCCGGAGTTCCGGGGTTCCGGGGCAGCGGGCGCGGGGAGCGCGGCGGCGTGTCCCCGCCCTCCTGGGCGACCCCCGACAACGTCCTCCGCCGCGATCCTGCGACCGCGTTGTCCGCCGTGAACTCTCTCTAACCCTGTCCTCCTCGGCGACCCTCGACCTTGCGCTGCTCCGTGACCCCCGCCCGACACTCGCCTTGGCGTGAACTCTGAACCCAGGCGACTCCCCAGCCTTTTCCTCTCGCCCTCCTCGGCGATTCCCTGACCCCTCCCGTCTTGGTGATCCCCGGACTTTAGTTTGGTGACCCTTGACCCTGCACTTCTCTGTGACTCTCCTGCAGTTGGTGACCCCCTCCTGACTGCTCCTCCGTCATTCCCCGACCCCTTTCTTCTTGTGACTCTCCAGCTCCATTACCTTAGCCCCTCCTTTTCTGGGTGACCCCTGACCCCAGGCTGCTTGCAGATTCCTGCCCTTCCTCCTCAGTGTCCCCTCTTCCAGGACCCCTCCTGTCCTGACTTCTCCACCCTGGGGCTGTTGTTCCCTGTGTTTCCACGGGTGGGATCCTGTGGTCTTGGGATGGGGTCCTTGCTGGTATTAGCTGAGTTGGCAGAGCAAGTTGGGTGGGAGTGTCTCCCGGAGCTGGCACTGGAAACAGCCCCCAAGGATGTGCTGGGGGAGGTGGTGGGCAGAGGGCTGCCCGGACTTGGAGTGGGTGGAGGAGCATCCTGTGACAGTGAGGCCCCTTCCCAGCACCCCAGCACTGGCCGGGAGGGGCCGGGGTGGGGGAGCAGAGGCGTGGACAGCCAGGCAGAAGTGTCTCATAGCATCGTGTTGTTAACATCCTGGAAAAGGAAAAAGAACCAAGCGTGTGAAGTGTGTGTGCCCCCCCCTTGGCTTCTGCTTCCCGGAATGCGCCTTGGTCCCGCCTGCCCTGGACATCCTTTCTGCCTGTCCGCTGCCTGGCCCGGCCAGGTTTGTTGCCATCTGCTTGCACGCGGGGCAGGCCTGGACGTGGCCTGGGATGGAGCTTGCTGGCAGTCGCGGGGTGGGGGTGGGGGGGTGCGGGTGAGTGTTCCACGTGTGGCGAGGGGTCTGGTGTCGGACGGACTTTAGGTGGGAACCTGCCTACCTGCTGCCGGGCCAGGTGATCCAGCCCCGAGCCCACCATGGTGGGTCTGTCCGCATACGAAAGGTTGGAGGGAACTGGGGCTGGTCCCCAGGGGCTGGAGAGCCCGGAGGGAAGAAAGGCCACCTGTCAGAGGCGTGAGACTCCAGACAAGTCAGTGGATGTGAGGCCCGCCCTTCCTCCAGGCTGGGCGGCCAGGGCTGGACCTGACCCTGTGTTTCCGTCCCTGCCCTGGGCCCTCCGTGCCTGGCTCTGTGGGGAGCTCTGCCCTCAGGGACCCTTGTGAACAGAGGAGAAGCTGCGGGCCCCTGTCCTTGGGGCTGAGACCTGGGGCTCTTGAGCAGTCTGGAGAAGCCACCGCCAGCCCAACTGCACCTTTTCTTCCAAGCGCCCTGGATTTTCCCAGGGGAGTCCCCAGAGATGGGTAATGGCTGTTAAGGACTGTCTGCTTGGACCCTGGGTGGGTGGTCTGGGGAAGGGTGGTCCTGGGACGCCCCAGGGCCGGGGAGATGCAGGCAGGCGCCTGACAGACCCTGGGGAGCCTAGCGAGTGTGAGACACCTTCCCCAGGGACAGCCAATGGGGACCCAGGGGAAGGCTCTCTGGGATTTTGGAGGGCTGGAGGGCCCTTTGTTTAACTCTGTGAGATGTCTGCTCACACCTGCCTGGAGCCCGACCCACTGTGTGTGTGTGTGTGTGTGTGTGTATGTGCACGCACACACTGAGGAGATGTTAACTCATTGGCGGCGGGATGGTGGGCCCCGGGGCCCAGATGAGGGGCCTGATTTCCAGGGGAGCCTCGCGGCGCAGCACAGAAGAGGCAGTTGGCTTTGAAGTCCAGGTGGGGTGGGCCTCAGGTGTGCAGCCCAGGGCCAGTGCTCTCCGGCTGCCTGACCACCTCGACCTGGGTGGAGTGGGGGAACGGAGCTGGCCCCCACTGGGAACATGACCAGCCCAGCTGGCCCAGCTTGGTTCTAGCAAAGTCTCAGACACCCCTCCAGCAGGGGCCGGGCCGGAAACGCTGACCCAGCACAAGGCTCTGGCCACGTGAGCGAGCTGGGCTGGGAATAAAGAGGCAACTGTGCCCAGTCCCCAGAGGCCGCCTCCCTCCCAGGATGGCCTCCACCCTTGAGGCTTTTACAGAGGCTGCCGGGGGCGGAGATCTGCTTGTTCTCCGTGCGGGGGTCTTGTCATCAAAAAGAGGCCTCTGGAGGCTGACATACAGAGTGGGGAGACAGGCCCCCAGGGTGTCAGCACAGTTCCAGGGGGTGCGTGTGTGTCTGTGTGGGTGTGCGAGTGCATGTGTGCAGATTCGTGTGCAGCAGTGCACATACATGCCAGAGTGCACACGTCGTGTGAGTGCCACGTGCACAGGTGTGCATGCGTGTTGCACGTGTACATGCATGTGAGAGTGCATGAGTGAGTGTGTGTGTGTGTGTGTGTGTGTGTGTGTGTGTGTTGCATACATGCGATCCATCAGTGGGCAGGCTTGGAGCATCTCCAGCCACTTTTCCACAGCCAAGGGCCGTGTGGTCAGATGCGGGGAGGGCTGGTTACGGAAGGCTGGCTGGAGTAGCCGAGAGCGAGGTCACTCAGGCCCGGTCCAGGCCTGGCCAGCCCTGCTCACCCACCATCTCCACATCTGCCCAGCCTGGGTGCGGCCTGGTGTCCTTGGGCCCCCTCTCCCCTGAGTGGAACCCCAGTCCCTGTCCCTTGGAACTACCCTCTCCTCTGCTGCTGGCAGGTCAGTCCCACATGGGCGACCTGAGCTGGGCTGGGGAGGACAGCAAACTTCCTTCATCTTCCTGCCATGGTGACAGCCACCAGCCTCCTCACTGGGAGGTGGGGCCGCCCTGCCCTCAGGCGGGTGACTCAGGTGAGGGTGATTTCTGAGGCTCTGGGCTTGCCAGCCCCCTGGGGTGGGGGGCAGAGCTAAGGCCTGTTGTTTATGTACAGCGACAGGGACTGACTTTGAGAACACGATGCTCAGTGAGAGAAGCCAGACACAGAAGGACACACAGCGTGTGATTCCACTGATGGGAACCATCCAGAACAGGCCAATCCAGAGAGACAGGGAGTGGGTTAGTGGTTGTCAGGGGCTGGGGAGGGGGTGGGGGGGACTGCTGATGGGAGTGAGGTTTCTTTTTGGGGTGACGGAATGTTCTGAAACTAGATGGAGGTGGTGGTTGCAGAAGTCTGTGGATGTACTATACTAAAGGCCACTGAATTGTTCACTTTAAATTGGTGAAGCGTATGGCATGTGAATCGTGTCTCCATAAAACAAAGAAGTGTTTAAAAAAAGAGAGATAGCAGGGCCTGGCTGGGCCCTCAGATGCCCAGTGCTGCGGCCTGGGGTGAGCCGGCGTCAGCCGGCCCAGAGCGTGGAGGTCTGTCTTCTCCCAGCCCCACAAGGAGGGCAGGGGAGGTGCCGTCTGCCCATCTTATGGTGGGTGAACGAGGCTCCCCTGGGAGCCCCCAAGCCCCAGCTCTGCTCTGACCGCCACCGACAGGAAGCGGTCTTGCCGGGACGTGGGCCCTGGTGCCTGGGCCCTGGTGCCTGGGCCGTGGTGGGAGGCCTGGGAGCCCCTCCCTGAGGCCCGGCCCTGTGGGAGGTGGCAGGCCCTCCTGTAGGTTCCCCTGATTGGCAAGGACACCCCCGCATTCACCCGTTAGGTGACTTGTCCCCTCCCAGGTCGTCTCAGCGCTCCCACTGTGCAGCCCACGGGGCAGAAAGGGCGTCCCCCGCACGGCAGGCAGGGACACCACCAGGGAAGGCATTGAACTTGGCCCCGCTGTGTGCTAGGGCGGGGGGGGGGGGCGGGAGTTGGGGCAGCGGTCGCCCCGCGCCTCCCTGGGTCCTCAGGCACCCCCTCCCTCCAGGCAGGCGACCGCCCCGCCTTCCCCGCTGGCGCCTTCCCCGCTTGCCTCGCCCCGGGCTGCGCCCCCTCCCTGCGGGCAGGTACCTCCCTCCGGGTTGGCCTCCATCCCCATTTCAGCCAGTCCCCAAGTGAAACCGAAAGAGGCCTCGCTGGCCTCGCTGCCAGGTCCGTAGCTGGCGCGGGAGCCGGGCCACATTCCGGAAGGCCGGCGCCTGGCATTTCCCGGGAGCCGGGGTGGGAGTTGCAGCCCCTGGGTCAGAGGCTGACACAGGAAGCGGGATGGAGGGGGACGGGAGGAGGGAGCGTCTTGGGGCTGCTGGCGCAGTGAGCCTGTGTGGCTGTGACTCATCGCCGGATGGGGATGCGGTGAGAATCCTGCGTGGAGTTGGCCGGGAGGCGCCAGGAGCGGGTGTCCCCCAGCACCTGAGGTACGGTGAGGAAAGGCTGGCGCAGGAGCTGAGACAGTGGTGGGGGCAGGACGAGCCTGAGGGATTGGCCCTCAGCCCTCAGCCCTCACCTCTCGAGGACGATGCAGCCCTGTGGCGTTGGGGATCTCGGAGCTCTGCAGGGGCCGCCAGCAGAGCCGCTCAGAGTGTCTGCAAAGCTCTGCGTGGCCTGCACGGCTTGGGGGCGGGGCTCGGCCCTGGAAGCTGCACGGTGGGGGCGTGAGACCCTCCCCACCACCCACTCCCGGCCGGCCAGGGTGCCACAGGGCGTGGGGGCCCTCCTGGTGTTGCCTGGGGTATGTCCGTGGGCCAGGGCATTTGGGGGCAGTTCCGTGAGATTCAGGCCCTCCAGAGGCTCAGCTACCGTCCTGGGCGCCGGGCTCAGGGTGAGTGAGCCTGCAGGTGGGCGTCAGGTTGCGCTCAGGAGAACCCTGGGTTGCGGGGGAGCTGGGTTGTAACTGGAGAGTCTGGCAGCTCTGCCCCCAGCGCCGTGGGCACCAGGAGGAAGGCACCCCATGCTGGGACTGCACCCCAAAATCCAGGCCTGCCACTCCCCTTGCAAAACTAGCCCATCTGGAAGCCCTGGGCCACATCCCTGCGCAGAGGAGGCCCCGCAGCCCCTCTGTGGCCCTGAGGAGGTTCCCCGACAGTGGCGCCACCTCCAGCACCTGTTGGGTGGTACCATACACAGGGTCAGGCCAGACCCGACCAGGCTGCCTGTCCACTCGTGGGCTGTGTCCTAGCTGGGTTCAGGGGTCTGCTCAGTAACAGCCCCAGAGATGCCCCTGACCTGGCACCGGGACCTGCAGACGTGTCACCCCACACACAAAGGCACTTTGCTGGTGGGATTAAATTAGGGGCCCTGAGATGGGAAGGACCCTGGATTCCCCGGGGGGCCCAGTGTCATCACAGAGTCCTTATAAGCAGAGGACTTCCACCATGGAGGCTGAAGGGGACTGAGTCGGAGCTCAAGGGGCCTCCATATGCTGCTGCTGAAGCCGGGCTGCAGCCCCACCTTGCCGATAGGATCAGCACCAAGCCGGGCCTCCGGAAACCCAGAGGCGAGGGCCGGCGAGCTCTCCTGGACTTCTGACCTGCAGGCCTGGGAGAGGGCCTGAGTTTGTGGTCATTCATCTCGACAGGAGAAGCGGATGCAGGCTCCATCTGCTGTGATTTGGGGCGGGTGCCCTTTGGCTTGGGCAAAGGTCTCTTAGGATGTTCTTGGCACCAGGCTGGACCTAAGGAGCCCAAGGAGGGTGCTGACAGGTCTGACCACTCACCTGGGACTAGTGCGACCTGGCTGTGGGCAGCACCAGCCACTGTCTCGCTCTGGACTCTCCGAGGAGCTGGGTAGAAAGACCTGGTGTGCCAGCTGGCCTGAGACACTTCTGTCATCAAGCAGCAAGCGACAGGCGGGACAGACTCTTCTCTCCACAGAGCCTGGACAGACTGGGGCACATCAGTGTCAAAGGGCTAGGAAGTTGGGCCTGCTGAGATTTGGCTTTAACATCCACTCAGGGGAAGAAGACCTGGGGGGTCAGAGGAGACCACAAGCTCAGTGTGTCTAAAGCCTTTTATTTTATTTTAATTATTTTTTATTTTTGGCTGTGTTGGGTCTTCCGTTGCTGTGTGCGGGCTTTCTCTAGTTGCGGCGAGTGGGGGCTACTCTTGGTTGCGGTGCGCAGGCTTCTCGTCGCGGTGGCTTCTCTTGTTGCGGAGCATGGGCTCTTGGCGTGTGGACTTCAGTAATTGTGGCTCGCGGGCTCTAGAGTGCAGGCTCAGTAGTTGTGGCGCATGGGCTTAGCTGCTCCGCAGCATGTGGGATCTTCCCAGACCAGGGATCGAACCCGTGTCCCCTGCATTGGCAGGTGGATTCCCAACCACTGCACCACCAGAGAAGTCCTTCTAAAGCCTTTTTGTGTGTGTGTGTGTGGTACGCTGGCCTCTCACTGTTGTGGCTTCTCCCGTTGTGGAGCACAGGCTCCGGATGCGCAGGCTCAGTGGCCATGGCTCACGGGCCCAGCCACTGCGCGACATGTGGTATCTTCCCGGACTGGGGCATGAACCCGTGTTCCCTGCATCGGCAGGTGGACTCTCAACCACTGCGCCACCAGGGAAGCCCTCTAAAGCCTTTTAAAGACCACGAGTAATCACAAGCCCTGAGCAGGCACTTCCCAGTGGAGGAAGCCCGCATGAAGATGCCCTGCCGCTGTCGGCAGCCGCTCCACACATGTCCACGTGGACGTAGGTTAGAAGGTCCGCCAGCAGCAAGGTGGGCCAGTAGGCACCACAGCTGGAGCTCCATCCTGTGGGCTCTCCCCTGGTAAGGCTGGACCACACCTGGGAGTGGGGACCAGGGGTTGGGGCCCCAAGACCCAGGCTCGGTATCCCCAGCTGTGACTAAGGAAGCTCCCAGTCTTCAACCCCATTCCCCGCTGGGCCCTCAGGTGGATACAAAGGGCTGCATGCCCCCAAGCTGTGCCCTCAGGGCTGGTGGGGGCACTGACTGTCCTCCTGAGGGCTGTAAGGCACTGACAGGTCCTTATAGATTTGGGGTGGCCGCTCTGGGTGTGTGAGTTGCTTTGTGAAGCATCTGCCCCAGGCCGGCTGTTCTGTGCCCACATGCGGATGGGTCTGTGGGTGCGGACACAGCCAGTGCAGGTGACCCCAGGTCGGTGCCTCTGGGACTCAGCCTGAGGGTCTCCTTTTCTGCATAAACATTCAGCAAATATCGCTCTGTCACCTGGGTCTGGGGTCGGTTCTGCATCCCGGGGTGCAGTTTCTCCTAATGGCTGGCCTTGCCCTCCTGGCCTCTGGTCTGTCCGAGATGCGTGGGGGGAACCCTGACACCCGCCGCCTGCTTTTCTGCCCGGGGCCTGTCCTCAGGCATGTGCCTGCCCCCGTGGTGGCTCCTGGGGTAGCGGCACCGTCCCTGGGTTGGAGTCCGGGGTCACCGTGCGTGTGCCCCGTGGCCGGCACCCACGTGGTCTGGCTCTGCTGTGGTCGCCCTCCCCCCAGGGCCTCCTCCGTGTGGCCTGGTGTTGACTGTACCGGGCCGGGGCCAAGGCTCTGGTGCTGTGGCCCCATGATGGGGGTGGGGGCCGGTGGGGTGGTCTGTGTCCCAGTAGGCTGGGAGGTTTTGGAAGAGACTGCTTGTCACTTCAGCCACCCGCTGGCAGTGAAGTGTGGGAGCTGGGGAGCCTGCAGGTCCTCCCCCCACTGACAGCAGAACTGGAAGTTGGACCCCTGGCCTTCTCCGCGGGCCCACCTCGTCCTTCTTGTCCCAGACCATGGGGCTCCCCGTCCCGCCCGATGGGCGTGTGCTCAGGGGCCGGGCCCTCCCCACCGCTGGCATCCCAGGGCTGCTGCGTTCCGCAGGCCTCCTGGGAACCCGTGGAGGTCCTGGGTTGCATGCTTGGTGCCAGCCTCGCCCTGGTCAGCGGTGTGCCCAGCTCCGGGTGGCGGGAATTAGAGCCCAGTGTCAGGGTGGCTCCTTGGCTCTGCTGAATGAAGCGGCCGGAGGAAGCCTCCCCGTCCTGTCCGGGTGTCCGGGGCGGCCGTAACAGCTGACCGCACACTTGGCTTAAACCACAGAGATTTATCCTTTCCTGGCTCTGGAGGCCAGCCATCTGAAATCAAGGTGTGGTAGGGCTGTGCTCCCTCCAGAGGCTGGGTCAGGGGGCGGCTGGTGGGGGAACTTTCCCACCTCTTCCAGCTCCTGGGGCTCCAGGTATCCTGGGCCTGTGGCTGCAACACCCCGGCCTCTGCCTCTGTCTTCCCGTGGCTTCTCCCTTGTCTCTGTGTCCAAATTTCCCTCTTATAAAGGCACAGTCTTTGCGTTAGAGCTGCCCTACTGCAGTACGACCCCATCTTAACTGATTTCATCTCTGAAGACCCTATTTCTAAATGAGGGCCTATTCCCAGGTTCCTGGTGGACATGAACTTGGGGGACACCGGTGTCTCCAGCACACCTCCTCTGTCCCACCACCTCCCTCTTGCACACTGGGTCCTGTCCACCAAATCCCCATACCCCCATCGCTCACCAGATGACCCTGTGTCCCCATGCGTCCCACCCGAGTACCTGGCCTGGTCAGTTGGTGGGGAGGCCCCTGAGGCTTCCCTCCCTTTCTGGCCTGTCCATGGAGGTGACTGTCCAGGGGCACGTGCCCTCCTGGGGGTCCTGAGATAGCCGAGCGGTGCCAGCCAGCCCAGGTGGGACCTCAGTGCATGGCCGGTGCCCCCAGGACAGGGCCCCATCCCCTTGCCCGAGCATCCCTGTCTGTCCGTCCCTCCGACTTCAGCACGGAGCCTCTCCGAGCGCCCCCACTGGGGACTGACCCCAGGCTGGCTCTGACCAGCAGGGCAAGAAGGGAGCTCCCCACCCCGGCCCTCCCCCAGATATCCCAGTCAGCCCAGTCAGGGCCCGGCCAGGCCTCCTGATTCCACCAGGGCCTCTGTCCCCACGAGCCCCCCACTCTGCCCCCTGTCCCAGGATCCCAGGGCCGTTGCTCAGAGCCCAGTGGAGGGGTGGCCAGAGGGCTGCCGTCCTGTGGCCTGGAGGAGACCAGCAGGTCCCCGATGCCTGGAGACGCAGTTCCTGGGGGGCTGGATAACAAGTGGCCAGCGGGGCCAGGCACCACCCGGCAGGGGGTCCGGGCGGCCGATTCCGAGGGTGCGTGGGGGGCTGAGCCAGTAGCACGCATCGTGGGGTGAGACCCAGCGGCCTGCCCTGGGGACACCGGCCCCCTGGCGAGGTCCGGCCAGGGTGGTGGGGTGAAGTGGGCTCAGCCAAGAGGCAGGGGTGGCTGCGGTCACCTGCCAGCTGGGCGCATCCTGGGGGTCCGGCTGTCCCAGATCTCGCCTCTTCCCACGTTCCGCCCCCCACCCCCCTATCATCTGGTCTGGGCCCCCAGTTCTTTGATCTTTCTCTTTTACTATGACTCATTTGAAACCTGATCTCAAAAGGAAATCCTGCAGCTCAAAGCTGGGTGGAGCGTGGGCCCTTCCCTGAGAGCACCTTGCGGGCACCCGCCTCGGCACGTGTCATGGGGCTGATGTCTAAAAATACACTCTGGCCCGGCCTCCTTCAGCCCCAAGGCCCCGCCTGGTGGGCTCGATCCTGGGTGGCTGGAAGCCCCCCCCGGGACGTGGCGAGGCCACCCTCCGCAGCTCTGGGTCTGGGGACAGGGTCCTGAGCCCGGGGCGGGGCGGGGCGGGGCTGGTGGGGCTGCTCAGCAGAGGTTGGAAAGTGAGGGGATGGGTGGGGGGACCGTGTTTGGGGGCTGCCCCAGTGCCAGCACTGGTGGGACAGGGGAGCAGGAAGCCAAGACTGTGGAGGTGGGGGTGGGGAGATGACCTTGGGCCTGGTCATCGAAGGACAGGGACACCATAGGGGTGGCCCTGGGGGCATGGGGATGGCGATGGGCAGTGTCGACCCCTCCCCAGCCCCCGACAACTGCTCTCTGTCTGTGGACTTGCTTGTTCTGGACATTTCCCATCAGTGGAATCACCCACCGTGTGTCCTTCTGTGTCTGGCTTCTCTCACTGAGCATCGTGTTCTCAGGGTCCGTCCACGTGGTAGCAAGTGTCAGGGCTTCCCCCCTTTGCGTGGCTGAGTGATGCCCCCGTGTGTGGAAGGGACCACGTGCTGTTTATCCGTCATCCGCTGGTGGGGGCTCGGGCTGTGTCCAACTTCTGGCTGCCCTGGTGACTGTTTAACTGTGTGAGGAGCTGCCGACCCCCAGGCGGCACCACGTTCACGCCCACCCACCGCGTCCCCCCTGCCCCATCCCTGATAATGGTGCCCAGCAGACACCTTGACTCGCAGCCACGTCGCTCCCCTCCCCACACCCCCCTCCGGGTCCTGGTCTGAACCCCCTGCTTGGCGGGGTCCCCAAGGCATGCCCCCCGCCCCGTGTCTTTGAGAGGACAGGATGTACAGGCTCCGTTACAGGAACTCCCACCCAGTCATGGAGCCCTCGCTGCGGGGACAGACCTCTTGCTAGGGGAACGTGATGCCCTGGATGGCAGGTGACGGCATGGGGCCTGAGCCTGCTGGGGCTGCTACTCAGGACAGGGGCCACGGGGGCCACGCAGGCCTGGCCTGCAGCCAGTGGGGGTTCCTTGGGCACAGCGCGCCCTGGGGACGGCCCGGGGGTCTCCCTCCCTTGCTTTTTGGCTGTGGGCTCTGGATGGTGCTTCCCAAGAAAGCAGCCCCGCCCTCCGCGGCCGCAGAGCCCGGAAGTGCCCGTGAGTGGGACGGGGTCGGAGGTGCTCGGGGTGTGGCTGCCGGGAGAGGGACGCTGTGGAAGCAGGAGTGTCAGTGGGGTTAGTGGGGGTCTCAGGCAGAGAGACACATGCCCTGCACTTGCTGCAGACAAGGGACCCAAGGGACACAGCGAGCCGGCCTGCCTTCCGTCCCAGGTAGATCCGCTGAGGGGTCCCACGAATCGAGGAGCTTCCCGGGGCCTCCGCGGAGGCAGCGGTCACTGGAGTGGCTTGGGATTGGGGAGGCTCTGGGCTCCACTGAGCGCCAGATGAGCCTTGTGCTCATACCCGAGCAGCCCTTCCTCCCGATGACCAAACCGAAGCCCAGAGGAGCTCAGGCACCCCGAGTTGTGGGAGGTTCTCCGACCCTTAGACGCGGAGCTGGGCTTTGACCGTCCACCCGACCAAGACCGTGGGTCCCAGAGCGGCCTCGCATCCTCCTCCTCCCGCCGGGTCCGGCCCGCAGGAGGCTGGGGGCCGTGGCACTGGCGGCCGGCCAGCAGCTGGAGCCCAAGGCCTGAGCAGAGCGGGGCGGCCCGGCCCCCCGCTACCTTCCTGAAGGGCTGGACGCAGCTGTGGGCTGTGGCCCGGCCCCCGGGCCCCTTTCCCTCTGGGCCGCAGGGCGAGGCGTGCACAGGCCGGTGCAGGCGGCCCTCCCCACCCCCACGGGATTGCACAAGCTGTCCGTGTGCGGCAGTGATTACTGGAAGTCCCGAGGATTTCTTCACTCAGGGCTTGGCCGGGAGCGCCAGCCGCCTCCCCTTCCTGCCTCCCCTGGTGATTAACGTCCTGGGGCTGCTCCCTGAGGTGTGCTCCGCCAACCTGGGGTCCCTGCTATCCGTGGCGGGCGATGGGGCCTGGGGTCCCAGGCCACAGGCGGGTGTGAATGGGGGGGATCGCGTGGGGCTAGGTTGGCCCCTGCAGCTTTTCCCGGCTGGGTGGGGACCCTGTGCGACGTTAGCCCCATCTGGGTCTGGGGGCTCTTCCCCAATCAGCTTGGCCCCAGCCACCCGGAGACCCTCGGCAAGCCTGACCTGGTGGCAGAGCTATGGGGCTGCCCGGCCCCGGTGGGGCCCCCAGTTCAGAGCTGCTGGCTGGCTGGGCTTCCTCTCTGCCAGACGTGCTAGGCACAGAGGGCCGGGGGTGCGCCCCACCCGCGGCTCATGCTGGGCTCCCAGGGCTCGAGGCCCACTTTGTGGGTGGAGGGAGCAGCCCCCGGCCAACATCATTCAGGGGACGGAGAACGAGGGAGGGAGAGCGGTGGGGCCTGGCCACCCGGAAGGGGTTGCCCTCACCCTGGAGGTCCCAGCCCGGGTCCCCAGGAGGGGGTGGCCGGACAGCAGGAGGGCCACCCCAGCAGCACTGCGGTGCTGGGAGCATCAGCTTGCCCCCAACGTGGATGGGGCAGTCAGAGGGGCTGGGGGGACATCTGCGGGGTCCCCTGGGGGTCCCGCCACCCCCCCAGCCTGCTGACCCTGTCCCTGGAGGGCGCCCTCCCCTGTCGGGATCAGAGGGCAACCTCAGGACATGCGTGTCTTTCCCCAGGTCATGATGCCACCACCACGGAGCAAGAAGCCCAGATAGATGCCCCTGCGGTCCGGCTCGTGGAGCCCCCCGATGCTGGCAGTGGGGCCCACCATGGACGGGGAGTTCCCTCCGCACGAGCCTCCACCAGCCGGCAGTGTCCTGTACAGCCCGCCGCCCCTGCAGACCCCGCTGTGCGGGCCCAGCGTCCAGGTGAGCGCAGCCCTCAGGGTCTCCTCCCAGCCCCTCGGCTCTTCTCTGGTGCCTCAAGCCCATATCCCAGCCCCCAGGTTTGCAGGCAGGACCCTCCGGGGGCTCCCATCGCCCCCAAGTCCCTCACGTGTTAGCTGTGAGGTTTCTCCTGCCAGGGCCTTGGCTGGCCCTCAGGGGATGCTTGGCCCAGGAGGCTGCCCTCACCTGCCCTCACCTGCGGGACATCGAGGGCTTGGACCACTGCGGCAGGTCACACTCGTCCGCTCTGCTTCATCGCTTCTTTCTTCTTACTTTATAAGACTTTATTTCTTAAGCAGTTCTAGGTTTACAGGAAAATGGCACAGCAAGTTCTCGTACACCTCTCCCCTCCCCACTTCCCCACGGTTAACATCTCACACTCGTGGGTGTGCTGTGTGCCAACCTGGGAGCCGGTGCTGGCCCAGCATCGTTACCTAAGGGCCACAGTGACATTTGGTTCACTCTTGGTGTTGGATGTTCTGTGGGTTTTGACAGATGTCAGATGACCCACATCCACCGTTACGGCATCACACAGCGTAGTTTCACTGCCCTAAAACCCCTCTGGTCCCCACCTGTCCATCCCTCCTCCCCCCAACCCCCGCATTGCTGATCCTTCCCCTGGCTCCAGAGACCTGCCTTTTCCAGAATGTCCCAGAGTTGGAATCACAGTGTGTAGCCTTTTCAGACCTGCTTCTTCCACTTAGCGATGTGTATTTAGGGTTCCTCCGAGACTTCCTGGCTTCATAGCCCATTTCTTTTTAGCACTAAACAACTTTCCATCGTCCGCATGTCCCACGGTTGCTTCCACCCACTGAGGGACAACTCGCTTGCTTCCGAGCTCTGATGACTGCAATAAAAGTACCGCGAGTGGTAAAATGACCCTAGGGGCCGGGCCTTCTCATATCACAGAAGGTACAAGAGGCCTCACAAAGAGAAGTGTCCAGAATCCTCCAGCGAGTCAGGCCTGGAGCCAAACGGGGGCTCTTTCCCTGCAGAAAAGAAAAGAAGCCGAGTTTCTCTGTGTGGGGACTCGAGCTGCCAGGTGGGGAGACCAGATGGGGTGCGGGCACCAGGGGGCCCCGTGGGCTGCGGCAGTGACGCGTGGGGAGAGAGAGCAGGGATCCAGCTTGGGGTTGGGAGAAGCCGGGCCCTGGGCCTCGGGACCCAAGTGGAGCTCCGGGTTGAGGGTCCAGAGCTGCCATGAGGCATCCCAGACCCCAGAGTGTAGCCTCAGACGGGGCTGGGAGGTGCGCACGAACCCAGGACTCACTCCGTGCACGGCTGTGCCCACAGAGCACAGTGCCAAGCCACACTGAGCGGGCCTTGCCCGTCGGCAGGGAGGGAGCAAAAGCGGGTCACGGCTGCAGACCCACCCACAGCTTCCAAGCCTCGGCTGATGGCCAGAGCCTCCGGCCAGGGCTCCGGGCGCACGTGTGCCAGGCCAGCTGTACCCACAGGGCCCCTGCCCTCCTCAGCCCCCACCTCCCTCCAAGCCTCTGCCTGCCCACGCCCACCCTGAGGCTCTCGGATGCCCCGGTGCCATCCCACACGCGGCACAAAGCGTGCTGCTTCCTTGGGTGCTGTGTCGTCCTGTTTCGCAGTCTCGGAGCACACGCTTGTCATTCTTATAACGCCTCAGGATTCCTCCTCCTCAGCATCCCATCATTTGCCTAATTATTTTCCTGTTGTTGGGCCTTTGGGGTGACTCCAGTTTTTTCTGCCACTATAAATAGTGCCACTGCGTTTTCCTCCCCCCTCCTGGATGAGTCCCTGGGGGTGTGTTTCTGGAATAGAATTCCTGGGTCAGAGCGAGCCCCAGCTTGGGCGGGTTTGCAGAGGATGGAGCTGTTATACAGAGAATGGGCTCCTGCCACGTCCCGTGGTGTTGACCCAGGAAGCCGACTGAGGGCCAGGACATGAGCTCTGTCTGGACAGCCCGTGTGGACCAGAGGGGCTCAGATACTGGAATTGGGGGAGGGATGTCTGGAACAAGATAGGGACCCTTTTACAAGGGAGGTGCCACGTGGAGCCCGACCTTGGCTCCGAGCCCTACTCCAGGCAGCCAGAGCCAGCAGGGCAGGCTCCCCAGTGCCCTCCAGGGCTCAGGCTGTGCACAGAGCCTGTTCCTCTCGGGCCACCGAACGTGGGGATTGCCCCTCAGGCCACACTGGGCCTGGCCCAAGAGTGACCAGAAGCCCGGGCAGCCCGTGTAGGCTGCGGGCATCAGTGTTGGCACTGTGCTCCTTACTTCTCTCTTGTGTCCTGCCCGAACCAAGCTTGTAAGGAGGATCCCAGGGTGGAGCAGGCGGGGAGTGGAGCTGGCCCCAGGGCTGCCTGGCAGGAGCATGCCCCCAGGACTGTCAGTGTCCCTAAGGTGGCCAGATTTAGCAAATAAAAATATAGAGCCCGGTGAAATTTAAGTTTCACATAAACACAAATAAAATTTTAGTATGTGTGTGTTCCATACAGTATTTACACTAAAAATTATTTTTTGTTTATCAGAAATTCCAATTCTCGTTTTTTTGGGGTTTTTTTTTGGGGGGGTGTGGGTTTGCGGTACACGGGTCTCTCACTGTTGTGGCCTCTCCCGCTGCAGAGCACAGCCTCCGGACGTGCAGGCTCAGTGGCCATGGCTCACGGGCCAGCCGCTCCACGGCATGTGGGATCTTCCCGGACCGGGGCACGAACCCATGTCCCCTGCATCGGCAGGCGGACTCTCAACCACTGTGCCACCAGGGAAGCCCCCCCAATTCTCGTTTTTTATCTGGCAGCCCTATGTTATCTGCCACCCTTGCTGCCCTAGCAGGAATATCATCTTTCTTCATCAGTTTGCACATGGCCTAGGAAGCTTCTGGCTAATCTCCCAGGGCCTGCTCCTTCCCAGAAGAGGGCCAGCCTCTGTCTCCAGGCAGGCTCTGATTGGCTAGCTGGGGTAGGGGCCCATCTTTGGACCAGTCTGGTTCCACAGGCCTGCCCTCTGAAGGTGGAGTCACCCCTCTGGCTACAAGTGTAAAATCCCGAGGAAGGCTCTGATTGGCTGGCCATGCTGTACCACCCCTGTGGGGTGGGGCTGGATGTCCTTGGTTGGCAGCCTTGCCAGAGCAACGTGCTGGGAGAGGAGGTTGGGGTGCTGGGTAGACAAAGTCATAAGGGACCCTCCCCAGCCTGAGGCCTCCCCAGCCTGAGGCCTCAAACTCCTCAAGGACCTGGGGGTCCCCTGGCCTGGGAGCTCCACAGGGACCACCCCAGGCCCAGTCTGGGTGCAGGTGGAGAAGGTTGGTGAGCAAGGGACCCCTTGGTGCCCGCCTCCCCGGCTGTCCCCTTCTGGGCCCAGACTAGAGCCTGGACTGGCCTCTAGTTTGGAGGCCAAGGGGCCTCTACCAGTCGATACCATCTCACCACATCTCCTACATGCCTCTTCTCTGAGCTGGATCATGGGGAAGCAGGCGGGGCCCTGTAGGCAGCCCAGGGCTGGGGGCACAGTGATGGAAAGTGGGGCTGGCAACCCCCTTGGCACAGAGGGGCGGTCCCGGCCCCCCAGGCTGGTTCTGGGCCAGTACTAGATCAGTGAGTCCCGAGGGGCAGGTCTTGTGTGGCCAGGGCTGGCACAAGTGGGCATGGCAACTGTAGCCAGCGGGCCTCCCTGATGGAGTTTCACGTGGCCAGCGGCCCATTTAGGGCAGGGACGCAGCGCCCCAATTCTACAGAGGGTGTGAGTGTCCACAGCCCTACCCCTCAAGCCAGTCCTGGCACATGCTGCCCCTGCTGACCTCAGGCTCACCTTCCAGCCACCCTCCGTTCCCCTGGTGTTTCCTAAAGCAGGTTCCCCAGAACCCCTGCCTGTGCCTCACTCCTGGGCCACACGGGCTTGGCCTCTGGGACCTCTGAGAAGGCCGGGCTTCAGACCTGCCTGGAGGGGTTGGGCTGTGAGAGTCTGGCTGGGACAGGGCCGTCCACAGTGCTGGTGGGAGCCCCTCACCCTGACCTCAGCCCCCGCCCCTCTGAGAAGTCCCCTGCCCCTCTCCCCGACCCACCCGCTGGCAGGCTGCGCATCTCACTCATGGGTGCTGGCCCAGGAGGGACTCTTACTGTCTTGCTTTGCACAGGGTCCCCTCCTCCGCTTTCTAGAATGCAGGCGTCCAGCCTGGGCTCCTCAGGCCCTGCAGGGATTCTGGGGGCCCTGCCAGTCCAGAGTCGCGGCCATGCCCGCCATCCCCTCCCCGGCTGGCTCCCAGACCTGCTTGTGTACTGACCAAAGCCTTCCTCTTCACCACAGCCCTCTGGGTAGGTTCTTCTGTGCACACGGGGAAGCCGAGGCACCGGTGACCCAGCTGGGAAGCCCCTGGGCAGGCGGGCTCAGTGCTCTCTGGAGCCTGCCCCAGGGCAGTGCAGCGGTGTGTGTGGAGGGGGGGATGGGGGGGGAGGAGGGCCAGGGACCCTGCCCTCTTGTCTTCTCCCCTGATGGCCGCCACTCTGTCTCAGAATGCCATGCTGCATTACCCCTGGTGGAACAGCTTCTCGCCCACGCCATACCCAGCCTTC
The DNA here is from genome assembly GCF_025265405.1 of Mesoplodon densirostris. NCBI lineage: Eukaryota > Metazoa > Chordata > Mammalia > Artiodactyla > Ziphiidae > Mesoplodon > Mesoplodon densirostris. The sequence goes on from NC_082663.1 coordinate 152,746,935, forward strand.
TCCAGCGAAAGCCAGTAAGTGCCCAGCCCCACTGCATCCTGCTGGGGGGTCCCCCCCTCGCAGGGGCTTCACTCTGCCTCCTCATCCCGCAGTCATGGGCTACAGAAAACTAGAGCTCTCAGTCAGGGGGGCTGTGGGCCAGGCCCTGGCCGCATGGGGAGAGTTGAGACTGACCTGCTGTGGTCTGTCTAGCGAGAACTCTCCAGGGAAGAAGGCAGAGGTAGTGGGGACAAGGGGGCCAGGAAGGGCTATACTGTGGGGGGGACACCAGGTGGTGGTAAGAAACTTTAGGGGTGAAAGGAGCCGGGAGGACAGCTTCCCCATGGAGGGCATCAGCAAGCTGGGTTTTGAAGGGTAAGTAGGAGTTTGCCAAGAGAGCACACCTGGTACCAGGCCAAGGAATGGCCCATGCAAAGGGCACGGAAGCACACAGCCAGAGCCTTGAGGTTCTTCTGGGGCGCCGTGTCCCGAGACATGGGTGCGTGGGCCCCTCCTGAGCAGAGTTTCTGAGGCGCCGGAGTTGTTCCTGCTGGCCTGTCCTGCACCTGGGGTGGGCAGGCAGTACCCTCGTCACGCCTGCTGGCTCAGCTTCCTTCTCCGCCTCCAGCCAGTTCATGAACTCCTCCTTCATTGTGGGCCAGCCCTGCGTGGACACCAGCTATGGCCCTGCAGCCGCCACCCCCAGCTTCCCGCCAAAGAGCAGCGACTTTCCTCAGGTAGGAGACCTCGGCTGGGCCGTGCCCCATGTGGGGTGTCAGTGCTGGGGGACTGGGCTTGTTTGGGGGACGGGCTGGTGTGACTTCCCCTCAGCAGATGGGGGCGCCGGGTCGGAGGTCACGTAACTGAGGCTGGGGGCCCAGCTGCGCTCCTGCCCGTCTGCGGGTTATGGGGCCACGTCTCGAGTGTCCGATTGCCTCGCCCAGACCTCCACTCGCTCCATCTGGGCGCCCTAGCGCCTTGGCGGGGTCCACGTTCCCGGCGTGCCCCCAGGCCGTAGTGACACCCCATCAGGTCGAAACAGCATAGTGAGCATTTATGTCCCCGAAACAGCAGCTGCTTGACGAACGTGAGCCCCTCGAGTTGGAGGAAAGGAGGACATCTGACTTCTATCTTTTGGGGGACGCCAGGCAGCTCAGCCCCCAGGGAGTCAGGCGGACTCTGCCTTGCAGCCTTGTCCGCGGGATTCACAAATGGGTCCCACACCTCTGTCCCGCACGGCAGCCGTCGAACCTGAGAGCCTCAGGGGGTTTGCGGGAAGAAGCCCAGCAATGTCATGGGGTGACCCCAACCAGGGGGCAGGAAGTGGGGGCAAGAGGGGCCAAGTGGCGCCGGGTTTCCCTTGGAAAGTTGAGACCCTTGGCAGCTCCTGTGCTGGCCTCTGTGTCTGGGCTGCCTTGGCGCTCAGTTTGGGAAGCAGCCACGTGGGCCCGCCAGGGGGTGGAGTGTCAGGTGCTCAGCTCCCGAGCCTCAGTTTCCTTCTGTAAAGTGGGGCTCATGGGCCCCACCAGGTGACAGGCCGAGGGAGGCCACGGCACACACGGGCTGGTGCAGACCTGCTGGCCTCACTTGGACCAAGGCCAGGGCCGTTCAGACCAGCCCACACTCACCGGGGCAGCAGGGCCGGGCAGAGAACCGGACCGAGGGGTGTGTGCTGCGGTGACAGCGTGCCCCCAAATCCAGGTCCTCCCAAGACCTCAGGACAAGACCCTACTGGGCAGTCAGGTCTTTGCGGGTGTGATTAGGTAGACGGAGCTGAGGTCCTCCCAGTTAGGATGGCCCTAAACCCGCTGGGGTCCCTGTGGAGACACAGCCGCGGGGGCCGGGGTGGGGGGCAGGCACGTGGCCAGGGAGGTGGAGCCCGGGCGCTGGGGAGGTGGGGGACCCCGGAGCCTGGGGGGCACAGCCCCGCCACACCGTACCCTGAGCTGCCCTGTCAGTGACCTTGTCAGTGACCCTCTGTGGCCGCCCAGGAAGCGACACGGCTGGGCCTCGTGGTGACGGGAGCAGAGCCTGCCCCTCGGGAGCCCCAAGTCCCCCAGGGTGAGGGCGAGGGCCATGGGGCAGGAACAGGAGGCCCGTGGACGCAGCCTCCCTGCCTCTACAGAGGCATATGCGGTTTCCTCTGCCCACCGCCGGCCCTTGAGGAGACCCTTGGCCTCCAGGAGACGAAGGGCCAGTGGGTTCAGCATCCAGGGCGCCCGGCCGACGGCCCAGGACCTTCTCCCCACCCACCGTGGCCCCACGTCTCTGGCTCGTCCGCGGGTTGGCGGCTGACGGGCCTCCTGTCCACCATGTCCTGGGCATGGCTCTGCGTCCAGACTTGCTCCCCCGCTGGGGCGTCCCTGCTGGGTGGATGAAGCCTTTGGGGGTGTCCCGGCTCCTGCGGCCACCGCCTGGCCTCGCTCCATCCCCCACTTGCCCACTCCCGCTGCGCCCCCAGCTCTGCGAGGGATCCACGCGGCTTCCGAGCCCAGCAGCCCCCAGGGCGCCATGTCCGCTCCTTGCTGCAGGTGGGGAAGCACGCCCCGTGTTGGAGGTTGCTCATCCACCCGACATATGCTCGCTGAGAGCGGCCGCAGCCCACCTGCCCTCCAGCTGCCCTTGCTGGGGGCGACTTGGACCCAGATCTCCCTTTAGAGCAGCGAAACCTTCTTCAAACGCAATCTCACCTCACTGCCAACCGTGGGGTCAGACAGATGTGAGACCACAGTTCAGCCAGGCTGAGGGTCTGAGGCCCTGTGGTCAGCCTTCTCCACCTCCCCCAGGACCCTGGGCCTGTGGGCCAAGCCAGGACGGAGTCCAGAGCGAGCCTGGCATTCAAGGCTCTTCCCAGCCCAGCCCTGGCCCGGTGGGTCCACCACCGACACCTCTGCTCCTGGTTCAGACTGAGTGACGTCGCACGGGGGCCGGCACAGGGACAGCCCCAAAGACGTCCCCGTCCTGATCCCGGGACCTGTGGATCTGTCATCTCACAGGGCGGAGGGGACTTTGCAGGTGGGATTAAATTAAGGCCCCTGAGATGGGGGTGACCCTGGATTCCCTGAGGGGCCCAGTGTCATCACAAGGTCTTTTTTTTTTTAATATATATATATATTTTAAAATTAATTAATGTATGTACGTTTGGTTGCGTTGGGTCTTTGTTGGTGTGCGCGGGCTTTCTCTAGTTGCGGCGAGTGGAGGCTACTCTTCATTGCGGTGCGCAGGTTTCTCATTGCGGTGGCTTCTCTTGTTGCAGAGCACAGGCTCTCGGCGCGCGGGCTTCAGTAGTTGTGGCATGTGGGCTCAGTAGTTGTGGCTCACGGGCTCTAGAGTGCAGGCTCAGTAGCTGTGGCGCACAGGCTTAGTTGCTCCGTGGCATGTGGGATCTTCCTGGACCAGGGCTCGAACCCGTGTACCCTGCATTGGCAGGTGGATTCTTAACCACTGCGCCACCACAGAAGTCCACAAGGTCCTTATGAGAGGGAGGCGGGAGGGTCAAAGGCAGAGAGAGACGGGAGATGCTGCGCTGCCGGCTGTGAGGATGCAGGAGGGGCCGCGAGCCAGGGATGCGGCACCTCTAGAAGCTGAAAAGGCAGGAACCGATGCTCCCCTGGAGCCTCTGGAAGGAACCGGCTCTGACAACACATCTCAGACTTCTGACCTCCAGAACCATAAAGTAATAAACGTGTGTTGTTTTAAGCCACTTCACCATGTGAAGCCCTCACGAGGCCCATGGCACACCGTTGAAGCGTTCACTCCTGTTTGTACATCAGAAGGAGCTGGAATGGGGAATCCAGACCTGGGCTGGGGGCAGGCAGTGAATAGAAACCCACAGGCCTTAACACACCTCCTGGTTACTAAACTTGAGCCCTGAGTTTCCTAGCAGCCAAAGCGAAACGTTTTGGGCCGGGAACAGTTCCCTGGGGGCTGCACACAAGCCGGCCCAGGCCAGGACCTTTGGTGAGGGTCGAGCCGGCCTCCGTGTGGGGTCCCCATTTCCCAGGTACCTGGGAAGGATCTCTAGCCAAGGGACTCTGCCCTGGGGAAAGCGGGAAGCCAGTCCGGTCCCTGCTCTGGGGCAGCTCTGCTTCACTGGACAGTCCTGGCCATCAGACCTGGCACCCATTGAGCCCCCAGAGCTGGGGCACTGGGTTCCAAGTGTGGGAGGGGAAGTGCACCCAGGGGTTACCTGAAAATTTCAGCTCTGACGCTGTTGCCTACACATTACATGTAGCATCTTACGTAGCCGAGGCCAGCGTCACAGGGCAGAAATTAGCCCTGGTGCAACACTGGTGACCACACCCGTGTACACCCATGGGTGTGCTGAGGCTCTGAAAGAACCGGCCAGGCATCTGTAGGGTGCCCCACACTGGGAGGGGGTCTGCGTCCCTGGCAGGAGGCCCACAAACGCGGCACGTTGTCTTCAAGGCCCTGTGTGGATGCGTTTCGTTGCTGATGGGTTGACCTTGACCCCTGGTGAGGCGGCACCCTCTGGGTCCCCCCACTGTGCACTGCCCTTCGCGCCCTCAGGTTGGCACAGAGTTGCTCAGGCCCTTACACCCCTTACACCTTGAGGGGCCCCACGTGAGGTCTCCCACCCCAGGGTGTAGTACGTGTTGGGGGGTGTGGACGTGTGGCTTTTTTTTTTTTTTTTTTTTTGTGGCGGTACGCGGGCCTCTCACTGCTGTGGCCTCTCCCCGTTGTGGAGCACAGGCTCCGGACGCGCAGGCTCAGCGGCCATGGCTCACGGGCCCAGCCGCTCCGCGGCATGTGGGATCTTCCCGGACCGGGGCACGAACCCGTGTCCCCTGCATCGGCAGGCGGACTCTCAACCACTGCGCCACCAGGGAAGCCCATGGCTTTTATTTTTTAATTGAAATGTGACTTGCATTTCATACGATTCAGCAGTTTTTGTGCATTCACAGTGTTGTGCAGACATCACCTTGGTCCAAGTCCAGAACATTCCATCCCCCAAAAGGAACCCCATCCCCCTTAGCAGTTACCCCTCCCCCTCCCCATCCCGACACCACAAGTCCACTCTCTGTGTCTGTGGATCTGCCTGTTCTGGACGTTTCCCATGAATAGAATCCACACTGTGTGTCCTTCTGTGTCTGGCTTCTCTCACTGAACATCGTGTTCTCAGGGTCCGTCCACGTTGCAGCGAGTGTCGGGGCTTCACCCCTTTGCATGGCTGAGGGATGTCCCCGTCTGTGGGGGGACACGTGTGTGTATGTGTTTGTCCGTCGATGGACATCTGGGTCGTTTCCGCCTCTCGGCTGCCGTAAATCATGCTGGTGTGGACGTGCGTGTAGACTTCAGTGTGAGTGTGTGTTCCAGGTGTGGCTGATTCTCGCTGGGAGGGCTGTTTGGGGCCTTGTTGGAGTTGGAGTTGGAGGGGTGCCCAGCCTTCCAAATGCCCCCCGAGGCCTTGTGCCTCCAGCTCTTGCTGCCCCTGCCCCTCCAGGTCCTCCTCTGGGTTCTCCCCACCCTGGTTTCTCTGGGGTCCTGGCTGCAGGGGTGGCCGCCCCGCCCTCCTTCACTGCCCCCCAGTGCCGAGCCCCACTGCAGCCCCCGGGATCAGGTAGCTGCCCTGACCCCTCCTCCCAAGGCCCCCTGGACCCTCGCGTCTCGGCCGGGCCCCGGGGAGGGGGAGGGCTCTTTCCGGTGGGCTGAGACCCCATCATGCGGTCGCAGTCGGCGGGGCAGGCGTGCGCCCTGAGGGTCCCTCCAGGCATCTCAGGTGGGCCCCGCGTCCACCCGATAAGGACACTTACCATCTGCCAGCCCAGGCTTCTGGGAAGCAGGATGAGGTCACAGCTCAGAAAAGTGCTTTGCAAACTCTGGGCAGCTCCCCACACGGAGAGGGGTCGGCAACATCCACTGCTTCGCGAACGGATTTCCACAGGGTCAGAGGCTTGGCCTATCCCGCCAGCAGGCTCCTGGCGATTTCTGGCGCTGGCAGGGCACGGTGTGGGGCTGCTTCCCATGGGAAGCCCCTGGGTCACGCGGGGCCGCGGCCAAGGCCCCCCACCCGGGGGTCCGCACTCCCTCCGCAGGCTCTAGGGGAGGGTCCATCCTGCTTTTCACAGCTCCTGGGGCCCCAGGCGTCCTGGGCTTGTGGCTGTGTCACCCCACCTCTTCCTCTGTCTCCACGTGGTCTTCTCCTCTCTGTCTGTGTCCAGACCCCCCTCTTGTAAGGGCACCGGCCGTTGGCTTAGGGCCCGCCCTGCTCCAGTGCGACCACATCTTAGCTGACTATATCTGCAGCGACCCCATTTCCAAAGGAGGTCCTGACATGGGCTGTGCCCACCCCTCCGTGGCCAGCCCGGGGGCAGCCTAGGGACCAGCGAGCGTCCCGCCGACCAGGCAGCCCCACGGATCGGATGCGCTGGCCAGACAGGGCCGACCAGCCACCTGGTGCTGAGATACAGGGGTCAGAGTCCAAGTTTAGAAACTGCTGGCAACCTGACCAGTTTCCTGCTGCTGAAATCTAATCTCAAAAAGTTTGTGCTTGTCCTTTGTGGGTCTTCTTTTCATGTCCGTTTCCTAGTAATTCTTTTTAAAATTGAGACAAAATTCACGCACCTTAAAATTCATCCTTCTAAAGTGTATTCACAGAGTTTTACAACCACCACCTTTATGTAATTCCAGCACGTTCCATCACCACAAAAGGAAGCCCCGTCCCCATCAGCAGTCACTCCCTCACCTCCTTCCCAGCCCCTGACAACCAGGAACCCACTCTCTGTCTCTGTCTGTGGATCTGCCTGTTCTGGACGTTTCCCATCAATGGAATCACACACTGTGTGTCCTTCTGTGTCTGGCTTCTCTCACTGAGCATCGTGTTCTCAGGGTCCGTCCACGTGGTAGTAGTGAGCATCAAGGCTTCCCCCCCTTTACGTGGCCGCGTGATGCTCCCGTGTGTGGAGGGACCACGTGGTGTTAATCCGTCATCCGCTGGTGGACACTTAGGTCATGTCCGCCTTTGGCTGCTGTGGACGTGTGTCTCCGTTGCCCCTGGTGGGCGTCTGGCAGTGGAATCAGGGTCGTGGGGTGACTGTGACTGTTTTCCGAGGACGCTGCCCCGTCTCACGCCCCCACCGGCCGTGGAGGGGCTCCAATTTCTCCAGCTCCTCCCCGCACTGGTCCCTGCTGGCTTTGTGGGTCCAGCCGTCCGGGCGGGTATGAAGTGTGTCCCGCTGGTTTCGGGTTGCGTTTCCCTGTTGCGTGACAGTTTGCGTGTCCTTCCTCCCCTCGTTGCCATTTGTACACATTCCTCACCTGCGGCAGTGGCCGCCGGCCATGTTCCCCCCCACCTTCCTCCGCCGGCTGTGGGCTGGAGACAGGTGAGGGCTGCAGCATTGGGCCGAGGTCTCCCTGACCCCAGGGACCCTCCCCAGTCAGAGCTCTGGGGTGCTGGGCAGCTGCAGGGAGGCCCATGGGCCCGCTCGCTCCTCTCGGCCGCGGATCCGCACAGAACCGTCCTGGGATGGGGGTGATCAAAAGAAACATGCAGGACGGGCACCGGGCCTCAGGGCTTTGTGTCCCCTGCCGCTGGCCCTGTCTGCGTCCTGCCCTCTGTTCTGGGCTGCAGGTTGCAGGGGCTGACGCAACAGGGGAGAGCAGCGTTTTGGGGATAGCCAGACCGCTCGCCAAGGCTGGAGGAGGAAGAGCAGGATGGGGCCTGGGGCCCCATGGGGGCGGCCCTCCAGGTGGGGCCACGGCACAGGCAAAGGCCCTGGGGCGGGCCCTGTGAGGCACTGGAGGCGGGCTCTGGGACAGTGAAGGTCCAGGCTGAGGAGCTGAGGGCAGGCCCAGGAGGGCATGGGGGGCACGGAAGGGGCAGCCCGCCAAGGTTTCCTCCCTGCGATGCGGGGACCTCTGAACCTTGAGTCACTGCTGTGGGCATCCCAGGGGCAGCTGTGGTCCCTGCCAGGCCCAGCTGGGCACGTGCTTTGGGGGGACAGCGGTCTAGGGGAAACTGAGGCCGGGGCCAGGAGGGCGCCTGGGGCAGGCAGGGGGCAAGCCAGTGGCAGCCCGCCGGCGTTGTTGACAGCCGTCTGTGGTAGATTCCGCCCCGTTCAGTAATTCTCCACGCTTTGCCAGTAACCGTCCTGACTTACCAGGCAGGCATCATTTCCTGAAAGTCAGCCGGCCTTAGGGGAAGTAGGCGCAGGCGGTGACTAAACCAACATGCAAATGCGGCCGGGCGGGCTGAGGGCTGAGGGCCGGCGGGCTGAGCCGCCCGTGGTCATGAGGCAGCTGCTTCCACTGCTTTCTTGGGACCCGGCGGCCACCATGTCCCAGCTGCGCTTCTGGCTGCAGTTTGCAGCCCTCGGCAAGGTAACCCTGGGCTCCTGCCTTGCGAGGGGGGCCAGGCTGGGAGGGCCCGTGGGAACCGCCGGGAACAGCCGGGCTGGGGGCGGGGGGAGGGCTCCCCCAGCCCGCTCCGTCTGTCTGTTTTTGGCAGCGAGGGTGACCCCGCTGGAGTTTTCCGGGCAGAGCCACGTGGAATGTGGGGACAGCCAGGGAGGGCAGGGGGCTGCAGGGGGCTGGAGCCGTCCCACCTGGAGTCTCGTGGGCGCTCCGTGTCCTGGGATGGTGGCAGTGGCTCTGTGGGCCGGGGTGGGGCATGGTTTGAGACGGGCTCTGATTGGACAGGTAGGATCGGTCCCCATCCCTCCATCTCTCTGTCCCTCTGTCCCTCCTCAGGGCCCCTGCCCAGGGCCAGTGAGAGGACCTGTGTCCGAAGAGTGTTTCTGGGGTCGCTTTCCTGGCTGGGAGGGGGTGCTGAGCAGACCCAGAGCTGGGTCCAGTCTGGGGGCCATCCTGTCCCAGCCTGCTGGGCGGTGGCAGAGATGAGGTGGGGGGTCACTGCGTGGGCAGCTCCTCTCTGGTCCAGGGTCCCCGACATGCTGAGAGGCAGTAAGCACAGTGGACGACCCTGTGCCCTCCTGGCCCCCCAGAACTGTCGGGGTAACCAGCCAGCTCCCCTGCATTGGGGCCTGCAGTGGGAAGAGCGGGGCGGGGGGTGCTGGGATCCCGGAGGAGTTCCAGGTGGGGACTCAGGTCGGGAGGTGAGCCCGGGGAGGGGTAGACACAGGCTGCTGGGTTGGGGTCTCTGGTGAGGGCCTGGGAGCTGCGGCCCTGCCCTGACCGGGCCCTGGGGACCCAAGGAAGGTGATTCTGGGTTTGGGTTATCTTGGAGGTCTCCTGTGGCTGCTGGGAGTCAGGTCCCAACACTGGCAGGCAGCCCACCAGGGGGGTCCACTCTCACTCCCATCCAGCCACCTGCCCTCCACGGTGGGGAGGGGGAGGGACCTCGGGAACCCCACCCCCACCCCCTGCGACCCAAGTGAGGCCCACCTCCCTTTGCCCCCGAGGATCCAGGGGCCCCCAGATGATGCCGGCTGCCCATCAGGGCATCTGGTGGAGACGGTGTCCACAGACTGGGGAGGGAGCACCCACTTTCCTAATAAATTATATTTTTTAGAGCAGTTTTAGATTTACAGAGAGACTGTGAATCAGTTCAGAGGGACCCCGTGTGCCCACGACCAGCCCCTCGGCGCCGCCCACGTCCCAGCTGATGGGCCCGTGTTCATACATCTTCCTCAGGGCCCCAGAGTCCACGCTTCCCCATGTCGCCTCTGCCCCAGTAACACTGTGGCACCAGGGCCCCCAGGCTGTGCCGGTGTCGCCCGCTCTCCTGGGGTGGGCTAGGGCCCTGGGCAGTCGTGGGGAGCCCGGGCTGGGACTCCTGCAGGACATCCCTAGTCTGGGTTTGTCCGGTGTTTTCTCGTGGTTGCACTGGGGCCATGGGTTCCCCGGGGGAGACCTCGGAGGGGAGGTGCCCTTCCCAGCCATCACCCCAGGGGTCCCTGCTGCTGACCTTGACCTGACCTCCTGGCTCCTCCACGGGGGGCTTCTTCACCTGTGCGCTGTCCTCCTGGGAAGGGTCTCTGTGCTCAGCCCTCACACGGGGTGGCCTCCGAGCGCCCCTTTCAGCCCCTGCCTCTGCCATCTTTGGGGCTGGCCCCCGAGGTCCCGCCCCGCTCCCTGCCCACTGCCCAGTGACTGTTTCATCTTTGGGAAGCAGGCCCACCTCTCAGGGCTCCAGGGCCCGGGGTCATCGTCACCCTGACCAGGCTTGGCGGCGCTTGCTGGGAGGGCCACGCTGGTCCCAGAGGGATTTTAGCAAAGACAGCTGTCCCTGCCTGTACGCGGACCCCACCCCAGCCAGCCTTCGGAGTCTCTGGGGGTCACTACCCCATGTCATTTCATGCCCATGCCAGCTTCTGCAGCCCACCCTTCCCTGGCATTGTCCACCAGACTCGGGATGTGCCACCTCTGACCCCAGCTGACCGGGGGTGGGGTAGGGAGCAGGCCTTGGGGTCAGCAGAGCCAGACCCACTGCCGCCACCTCAGTGTCCCCCGAGATGGATGCTCTGGCCTGTTGAATCGCCAGGCTCTCGCATGGGAGTGCAGGGTGCCCCAAGGAGCATTGTGGAGCACCTGTTCCCTGCTCTAGGGTTGGCATTCCCCTCCTGCTTCTTCCCAGGCCGCTGCCCGGTCCTGAGCCGGTCCTGCTAGGCACTGTCTGCCATGCCCCCATCTCCTCGCCTGGACTTGCCCAGGTCGCCAGGTCCTGCACCTGCAGGCAGTGGGGGGAGGTTGAGGTCTGCCCCACTTCCGTGGGACCAGACTGCGTGTGGCCAGGGGGCAGGGGCCAGGAGGGGCCTGGTGTTCAGAGTGCCCTCCTTGCAAACCGCCGGAGCCAGGGCACCCCGGGCAGTGGGAGGCGTTCACAGGGGGCCCCCTGCCTTATACGAGCTGAGCGGGCCCCACCCCTTCCTGCCAGGCCCGCTGTCCTTTTTGCACAGTGCTCTCAAGCCTGTCTGTTGGGGGCTGTGCACTCACCAGCATTTGAGCACGGGGTCCTGGGGAAGCTGGACAGTGTTGCCTGAAGGTCCCCGCACCCCAGGGCCTGGGGGGCTGATTCCCATGCAGATCAGTCGGAGGGGAGCCCCAGAAACACGGCCCTTGAGGGGTTGTGGGGCAGGACTGGGCACTGGCTGAGATCAGGGACCTGTTCTCGGTGACCTGGGACTGTGGAGACCTGCCCTCCACCCCCAGAAGCCAGCTCAGCTGTGGCCTCCAGGCCCAAGTTGGGCACATCGGGTGGACCCTAGGCCCAGGCCCACCCTTCCTCCCCAGAGTCCACTGATCTGAGTCCCCGGGGCCCCCACTGGTCAGCCCTGCCCACCCTCCTGGCCTTCTCTCACTGGTTAGTGGGACACCACACCCTCTGTCCCAGCCCGCCCGGTCGCAGCCTTCCAACAGCCCTGATGGGCCGAGATGTGTGAACAGTACACGGGGCCGGGGGCTCCCAGAGGGCTGCTCTCCCTCCTCCTTGGCCCCTACCCTGCTCGGGAAATGCTCCCGCTGATGGGCCCGCTGTGGCCACAGCCCACCTGGCTCCACCCATGGCAGGCAGGCGGGGGTGGGGGGGTCCCTCCCTGGGGGGGTTGGCTGAGGGCTGCCCCGCATCTGAGCCTGGAGGTGCTAAGGGAGGTGGGGGGCCTGCACCTTCCCCAGCTCTGGGCACGGGGGGGCTGTGCTGCACTGCCCTCCCCAGGTGGCAGGCGGTGTGGGCACCGTGACCCGGCGGGGCACCTCAGGGGACCCTGGTCCAGAAGCCCCAAGGGGCTGACTCTGCATGTCCCCACGTCCAGCACAGGCCAGGCACACTCAGGAGCTGCATGCCTGCGACCAGGGCTGGGAGGGAGGGAGGCCGGAACGGGAACCCCCGGCGCTGCACCTGATTCCCTTTGTTTATTTATTTATTTTGGCTGCGTTGGGTCTTAGTTGCAGCACACGGGGTCTTCATTGCGGCACACAGGCTTCTCTCTAGTTGTGTGTGATGTGCTGGTTTTCTCTCTCTAGTTGTGGCGTGCGGGCTCCAGGGCGCGTGGGCTCTGTAGTTTGCGGCATGCGGGCTCTCTAGTTAAGGCGCACAAGCTCAGTAATTGTGGCGTGCGGGCTTAGTTGCCCCACGCAGCATGTGGGATCTCAGTTCCCCACCCAGGGATCGAATCCCTGTTCCCTGCATTGGAAGACGTATTTTTTACCACTGGACCACCAGGGAAGTCCCCCGATTCCCTTTAAATTTAGGTTTAGAAACTGTAACCTCCACAGCAGCGGATGTCTCCTGAAGCTGTGGCGGTCCGTGCGTCCTGGCATCCCTACACCGGTGTCACCTCCTCCATGGGGATGGGCCAGGGCAGGCACGGGGTGTCTGTCGCCTTCTCCCGGTGTCCCCTGAGTAGAGTCCAGCGCAGAGCCTGTGGGGTCTGGTTTCTCTCACCTCCGCTTGCCTTTTTCCTTTTTTTTTTTTCAAACAGCTTTATTGATACAATTCACATACTGTAAAACTGACCCATTTGAATTGCATAATTCAGTGTTTCCAGTGCATTCACAGAGTCGGGCAACCATCACATCTGTTTAGTTCCAGAACATTCTCATGGCCCCAAAAAGAAGCCCCGTCCCCATCAGCAGTCACCCCACACCCTCCCCAGTCCTTGACAACCAGGAACCTCCTCTCTGTCCCTTTGGATTTGCCTGTTCTGGATGTTTCCCATCAATGGAATCACACACCATGTGTCCTTCTGTGTCTGGCTTCTCTCACTGGGCGTCGTGTCCTCAGGGTCCGTCCACATTGTAGTGAGTGTCAGTGCGTCACCCCTTTCTGTGGCTGAGCAGCATCCACCGTGTGGCTGGGCCTCACAGCTGCCCTCACCCGGCCTGTCTTGCAGGACTCCTCGTACCTCGATGACCTCTCCAATGCCTCCATCTTCTCCTCGTCCGTGGACTCCCTCTCGGACATCGCAGACACACCTGACTTCCTGCCCGCCGACAGCCTCAGCCAGGTGCCCACCATCTGGGACGTGAGCACTGGCCCCTCCACCCACGACAAGGTCAGTGTGCCCCATCCTCGGCCGAACAAACACGGAGGAGGGTGTCGCTCGAAGGTGCTCATGTCTCCCGTGTAGGCCAGAAGATGCAGGGGCTCCCCAGGGGGAAGAGGGGCTCTGGGGAGTCCGGCATGCACTAGTGGACACCAGTAGGCATATGCCTAGCTGCCCTGACGGGTTCAGTGCCCATGAAACCCCCGGGCCCTCGGGAAGAGTCTGGGCCCAGTCTAGGGCTGGCAGGGGGATACAAAGTGCCCAGAGTAGGTGCGGCAGGCGACCCAGGCCCGTCCTCGCCTCGCCAGGGCCCTCCTACCGGCTCCCAGCCTCCTGGGAACCTGAGGCCCAGGCGGGAAGCTGAAACGCCACGCCCACTGCTGCTGTGGCCAGCCCTGCCTGCTGGGAACCTGAGTCAGCCTTCCAGGAACCTGCGTCTGCGGCTGTTTGTTTGTTTTCGTTAATTCAAAAAAAAAAAGGGAGAGGGAATTGAGAGTAGGTTTCAGACCTCCCTGTACCTCACTTCCATTTTATTTTCATTTCAAAAAAACTTTTGTGGTTTTTTTCCTTCCAGTTTTATTGAGATGTGATTGACATACAGCAGTAAGTTTAAAGTGTACATACAGAATGGTGATTTGACTTGCCTGCGTCATGAAATGATGATGACATAAGTCAGTGAACATCCATAGTCTCATATAGATACAAAATTAAAGAAATAGAGGGAATTCCTTGGCGGTCCAGTGGTTAGGACTCGGCACTTTCACTGCTGAGGGCGTGAATTCAGTCCCTGGTCAGGGAACTAAGATGCCACAAGCCACACAGTGTGCCCCCCCCCCCAAAAAAAGTTGAAGTAAAATCCGTATTTTTTCTTTGTGCTGAGAACCCCTAGGGTTTACTTTCTTAAGAACTTTTATATATAACGTACAGCAGTGCAAATTCTATCATGTTGTACGTTGCATTCCTAGTACCTATTTATCTAGTACTTTATGTATCCCTAGTACTTATGTATCTGCCAGATCTAGGTGGGCGGGCAGCAGGAAGGAGGCCGGTGGCCAGCTGAGGGGCTTGAGGACCACAAGGCGAGCCCCTCTGGAGGCCGGGGGCCCATAGAAGCACTTCCTCCCCACCTGTGGCCTGCAGGCTCATGCCTACTCTCCCCGCCTCTCCCCTCCAGCTGTTCCTGCCCGGCGGGCCATTTACAGGCCTTGAGGACCCTGTGTCCTCTCTCTCCAGCACCCCACTTCTCGTCAGCTACCAGGTGAGCCAGGCCCCTTCCCTACCCCTGCCCATCCCTCCTGGGGACCAGGGAGGACCACTCACTCAGGCACCTGTTGTATGTGGGCCCTGGGCTGGCTTAGAAGCATGGTCTGCCCATTATACAGATGGGGAAACTGAGGTCCCAGGGAGGCACCATGCTAGGAGGGGGGACCTCTCCCTATCGCCCCAAGTCACTGGGCTGGCTGGTGGACCAGGCTCCTGACCCTGGCAGGGAGGCTGGTGTGGTGCAGGGGACAGTACCGTCCCCAGCGTGACAGCACCTTGCCCTCAGTCTCAGAGTCACCCCGAGGAGGACGACGAAGCTGAGGAGGATGAGGCGGAGGAGCTGGGCCACGCAGAGACCTACGCCGACTACGTGCCGTCCAAGTGTGAGTGTCCTGTGGGAGAAGACCCCCAGCAGCGACCACCGGGCTGCACAGCCTCACGGGGTCTGCGTCCTCCGGCCAGGGGCGCCCATCTCCGGGGTCCCTGAAGGTCCCAGGGCCCCTTAAACCGCCAAGGCAGGTGTGGGAGCTGTGGGAGGGCTCCGGGGGGCGGTTCTGTAATCGGGGTTGTGCTCGTCACTGGGCACAACCGGAGACAGGCGGAGGGGGCAGTGGAGAGGTCAGCCGCCTTCCTGCTCTGCACCCATGGGCCGCGCCCCCGACCCTGTCCAGACCACGCCCCTGACCTGCCCCCGCCCCACCATGCCACTCTAGCCAAGCTTGGGAAGCAGCACCCGGACCGCGTGGTGGAGACCAGCACGCTGTCCAGCGTTCCGCCACCGGACATCACCTACACCCTCGCCCTGGCCTCCTCCGACAGCGGGGCCCTTTCCGCCCTGCAGCTAGAGGCCATCACCTACGCCTGCCAGGTGATCCCGGGGTCTCCCAGCAGGTCTGCATCCGGCGTGGGGGCGGTCTCAGTGCCCACCCTGACCCTGCCGCACGCTGACCCCTGCCTCCTCCCCCACTCCCGCAGCAACACGAGGTCCTGCTCCCCAGTGGGCAGCGCGCGGGCTTCCTCATCGGCGATGGCGCGGGCGTGGGCAAGGGCCGCACGGTGGCCGGCATCATCCTGGAGAACTACCTGCGAGGCAGAAAGAAGGCCTTGTGGTGAGCTGTCCCTCCCTGGGCACGGGGTGGGCCGGCAGGTGGGCAGGGGGTTCCTGAAGCCTGCTGGCTCGCACCCCCAGGTTCAGCGTCTCCAACGATCTCAAGTACGACGCAGAGCGCGACCTGCGGGACATCACCGCCCCTGGCATCGCGGTGTACGCGCTAAGCAAGGTGGGTGGCCCGCAGCCCCTCGCCTGGTAGGGGTGGGGGTCCCGGACCACGGGTGTGGCTATGCCCCGGCGCGCACCGATGCCTGGCCCTCTCCCCAGATCAAGTACGGCGACAACACTACCTCAGAGGGCGTCCTCTTCGCCACCTACTCCGCCCTGATCGGGGAGAGCCAGGCAGGCGGGCAGCATCGCACGCGCATCCGGCAGATCCTGGAGTGGTGTGGGGAGGCCTTCGATGGCGTGGTATCCTGGCCGTGATGAGGGGGCGGGGCCGAGCGCAGGGGGCCGGGAGGGGCGGGGCCGAGTGCACAGGGGTATGGAGGCCTGGGTCCTGGCGGTGCTGGAGGGTGCCGAAGCGCGGGAGGAAGTCCCGGCAGGGAGGGCCTGGTGGCGCAGGCTCGCCCTCAAGGACCGCTGTTACCCGTCCCTGGCCGTCTGGCTCGGCCTCCTGGCTCCAGCCGGCTGGACCCGTAACCACAGGGTCGGGGTGGTGTTTGCCACGACACCGTGGGCAGCGGGGCCGGAGGTCTGGGGGCGCAGAGCACTTCCTCCCCTGTCCTTGTCCGGCCTCCAGGCTGGTCCCACCCAGGCTCCGTGGGGGCGGGGCAGGAGGCAGGCCAGGAGAGCCAGAGCACAGCTAGGCCAGAGGCCCCGCTGCTCCAGCTCTGCCAGCTGCTGTGGGTCCCAGGCTCTTCCTGACTGGGCCGGAGCCCCAGGCGTCTCCTCCTTTGCTCTTCAGCCTGAGATCACTTTCTTTTTGCTCCCACCAAACTGTAGGAGACAAAAGGAAAGTCCACCAGGGACTGCCCTGGTGGTCCAGTGGTTAGGACTCCCCGCTTCCGATGCAGGGGGCACGGGTTTGATATGTGGTCTGGGAACTGAGATTCCGCAAGCTGCCTGGTGTGGCCAAAAAAAAAAAAAGGAATGTCCATCAGGCTGTAGGAAAAAGAAGTATAGGAGACTATAAGCTGGAGTCTGATGCTTGACTGGTGTTAATGTTTTCTTCTTTCACATATTCCTCTTACCAGTAACAGCCTTCAGGCCAACCCCCCTTGGCCTTCTCCCCAGCTGCTCCCCGCCTCCACACACACACACACACACACACACACACACACACACACACAGGTGCCACAGCTTCCCCTGGGGATTTCTGCAGGGGCCCTTAGAGGACCCTCGGGCTCCGATGAGACAAGGCCTGTGGGCCCTCTTCATGAGGCATAGTCTGTTCAGAGCTCCCATGAGCCAGAAGAAGCAGCAGGGTTACTGATGCTTTTGGGCGCCCGGTGTCAGGTGACACCTCAGCTCAGCAACAGCAGCGTAAAAAAGTAGCAGTGTTAACCTCACACCTTGGGGGCTGCCTCATGGCATCAGGCTAACCTCACCCGTGTTTTGAACCCCTATACATACGTGTGGACACATGTGCGCGTGCATGTGGCACTCACACCTTGCCTTTCAGGTAGGTACGTGACAGACATACTTGTCTGTAACTTGCTGTTTTTCCCCCGAAAACATTAAGAACTTTCTGTGTCTTCCAATTCCTGTCCACGTTGTTTGGGGCCTAGAGGCTGTTTCCCTCTGGCTTTGGTGGCCTCACACACCCCAAGGACCCCACCCCGTGGCCAGATCCCCCCAGGCACCTTCTGGAGTTCCCCCCAACCAGGAAGGGACCACCTAGGGTGTCGTGGTGGGTCTGTGGGGCGGCCTGCCTTCCAGAACAGTCCTTAACCCACGCCCACCCCAGATTGTGTTCGACGAGTGCCACAAAGCCAAGAACGCCAGCTCCACCAAGATGGGCAAGGCCGTGCTGGACCTGCAGAACAAGCTGCCCCTGGCCAGGGTGGTCTATGCCAGCGCCACAGGTGAGGGCCTGGTCATCGATGAGCGAGCGATGCCTGCCTGCCCTGGCGCAGCTGTGTGGGGGAGAGAGTGGGGGGAGCGTCTGGTCTGCACCCCAGCTCCTGCCAGGCCCTGTTCTCAGACACCAACCCCTGTCAGGGGCCTCCCCTCTGCCAGCTGGCCGTGGGCACTTTCCTGAGAGCCTCAGGTCCCCATTCCTGGCCCTCGTGCCATTTCTGGGGCCACACCTGAGGCCCCGACCTTCCCAGGTTGGAAGAGCTGATGGTGGCTCCCCCTTCCCCCAGGTGCCTCTGAGCCCCGAAACATGATCTACATGAGCCGCCTGGGTATCTGGGGTGAGGGCACGCCCTTCCGGACCTTCGAGGAGTTTCTGCATGCCATCGAGAAGAGGTGCGTTCTTTACCCCCGTGCCCACCCCCCACATGATGGGAGTGGGGGCCAGGTGTCACCCTCACCCCTGCCCATGCTCCTCTGGCAGCCAGAGAGATCTTAAAATGTAAATCCCATCCTTTCTCTGCCTAGTACTTCCCATTGGTCTTGGGGGGAAAGGGCCCCCTCCCCACTTTTCCTGCTCCCGTGCAGGCCCCTCCTTGGTCCAGGCAGACCACCTTCTGTCTGTTTCCAAGGCACACCAGGCCCTTGGTGGCCACAGGGCCTTTGCAAGTGCTCTCTGCTCCATGCACCTGGCCCTTCCTCGCTCTCCAGGGCTCAGTGCTGGGTGACAGCCCCTCCCCGGGTTGCTCTGTCCCTGGGTGGGACCTAGCATGTGGTCCCAGGCCGTTGCCCAGGCAGCCTGTGTTCACCTGCAGGGGTGTGGGCGCCATGGAGATCGTGGCCATGGACATGAAGGTCAGCGGCATGTACATCGCACGCCAGCTCAGCTTCTCCGGTGTCACCTTCCGCATCGAGGAGATCCCGCTGGCCCCGGCCTTTGAGCACATCTACAACCGGGCGGCCCTGCTGGTGAGCCTCTGACTGAGTGGACAGCCTGCATGTCCCCTTGGAGTTACGCCCCCGTCACCTTCAGCGTCTGCCCTTAAGGACACCACAGGGATTAGTCAGACTGTGGACAGGAGGGAGCACCTGGCCCGCTCACCTCGGTCTTTGGCAGGAGCCCAGCATCTTGATCCTGTTCAAGTTGGGGATTCTGTACGGACTGTACGCCCGCGTCCCCGCCTCCCCTCCCCACGATTTCGTGAGCACGTTGCCCCCAGGACAGAACCCAGAGATGGTGGCCGTTTTCAGTCTCTCTCCGTGGGGCTGTCCGGGGCGCTGCGGGGTGGGAGCACCTCCCTGGACCCACCTGCTTGATGCCTGGGATCCCCTCAGTGTGACAGCCACAGATGCCCCAGACATGGCCCAGTGTCCCCTGGGGGCAGGACCGCCCTGGCGAGACCCCTGGTCTGAAGTGTGGAGAGTCAGAGGCTGCTGGCAGGGAGCTGGCAGGGAGGGTATCCCCGCCGCCTCGGGAGGCGGTGTCCACCCACCCCTGGGCTGCACGAGCGCCATTCCACCACGGCCTCGCCAGCATCACACTTGTTGTTTCTTAACATTTCCGACCGTCCAGCTATCGCCAGGGCCCCCTTGTTGCTCTACTTACAGCCCCCCTTCCCTGGCCCACATTTCCACGGGGCGGGGGCAGCCGGGGTCCGGGCAGAGACGGTGGTAGTGAGCTGAGCCGGGCGTGTCATTGCAGTGGGCCGAGGCCCTGGGCGTGTTCCAGCAGGCAGCCGACTGGATCGGCCTGGAGTCACGCAAGTCCCTGTGGGGCCAGTTCTGGTCGGCCCACCAACGCTTTTTCAAGTACCTATGTGTTGCCGCCAAGGTGCGCCGGCTGGTGGAGCTGGCCCGGGAGGAGCTGGCCCGGGACAAGGTGAGCTGGGCTGTGCCGGGCTCCCTGCATCCCTGTGTCAGGGGCGAGTGGGCAGAACCCGGCATGCGTGCCAGCCTCACGATCGCAAAGGAGCCTGCGTGTGGCTGGGCCGAACCCACAAGGATGGGGCTGGTGAGGGCGATGCTGAGGCCCAGAAGGTTCTGGTCCCGCCTTGCCCCAGGCTCCCTGTGTGCAGGCTGGGCTGGTGAGTCCCCAGAAAGAACAGGGCAGAGGATGGGGGTGGGGGTCTGGGAGCTGAGGCTGGCTGTAGGCTGCCAGGTGGACTTTCCAGGTGGATCTGGGCTTGTCGGGGCCTGGCAGCCCGAGGGACACGGGTGGGAGGAGGGAAAGACTGAGGCCAGCCCTGGGTTTCGGCTAACAGGATAGGGCGGGTGTGGGGCCTGGGGCTTCCCTGGGGGCCCCTCTGGGGCCCCGCGCTCCGGGGCTGGTGGGCAGGGCTCTGCTCACTGCCACCCACCCCCGCAGTGCGTGGTTATCGGGCTGCAGTCCACGGGTGAGGCGCGTACCCGGGAGGTGCTGGGCGAGAAGGAGGGCCAGCTTGATGGCTTCGTGTCCGCTGCCGAGTGAGTGATGCCTGCTGCCCAGTGGGGGCTACGCCGGGGACCCCTCCCTGTGCAACCCACCCTGGGGCCGACCTGTGGCCTGGCCCTGCCTGTATTCCCAGCCTAGGGAGCGGCCCCGGCCCTCAGTGACCTTAGGCCCAGCTTGCGTTATAAAGCCAGAAAGGGTAACCGTGGGGACGCCAGGACTCGGAGGGAGGGCGCTGGCCGAGGGTCCCAGGGCTTTAGAATGAGGCTTCCCGGTGCCCTCCCCCACCCCCCCACGTGGGAACCGTGCCGTTTCAAGGACGGCACTGATTTTAGGGACTGGCCTTGGTGGTCCCCGAAGCCCCTGGCCTCTCTTCCCACGCTGGGTGAGGGTCCCAGCATGAGGCCCCTTGCCCGGCTCACCTCATCCTGGCCCCTCCCCCTCAGCCCAGCGTCACCTCCCTGCCCCTGGGACCCCATCCTGGGAGCCTCCCCATCGGCCCTCAGAGGCCGTCAGCGCGTGTGGGCAGAGCTGTGGGCCCTTTGACGGCGGGAGCCCCACCCAGCTTCCCACCCACACTCTGTCGATTGCCCACCACATGTGGGTGGGACCCCCACCCCCGTGTCCTTGCAGCTCCTTTCCCCTCCCACCCGCCTTCTCTGAGCCCCTGCACCCAGACCCACCCGCGGGGCCCCCTGGCGCTGGGTGTCCCCACCAGTGCAAACCCATACACGGGACCCAACCCCTCCAGGTCTCCCAGCGAAAATAAACTCTGCTTCTCACTTTCAGAGGCGTCTTTCTGTCGCTAATTCAGAAGCACTTTCCTTCAACCAAGAGGAAACGAGAGAGAGGACTGGGCAGTAAGCGAAAAAGTAAGCGCCCGCCGCCCGCCTGGACCTTGGGTGCCTTGTGGCCTCCTCCCTTGCTCCTGCCGCCTCCCTCTGGCCTCCCTCCTCTCTGAGCCTTGATCTGGGTCAGCCTGTCACTCCCGCTGCCCCCTCTGCTGCTGGCTGCACAGCCATGTGGCCTGACCCCTGATGCCCTCCCCAACTCTCCAGGGCAGCTGGTCAGTCATCTAAAACCCCCAGCGCTGCAGGATGGGGGTGTGGCTAGCG
Organism: Mesoplodon densirostris; assembly: GCF_025265405.1. Taxonomy (NCBI): domain Eukaryota; kingdom Metazoa; phylum Chordata; class Mammalia; order Artiodactyla; family Ziphiidae; genus Mesoplodon; species Mesoplodon densirostris. Next base: position 152,767,812 of record NC_082663.1, read on the forward strand.
CATCCCCCACGGCCTCTAGCCTCAACCCCAGAAGGCGGGGCCTTGCACTCCCCAGGTGAAAGTGAGCCCGAGGCCGGAACCACACTGGTCCGGGGACTAGGATGGAGCTCTTAAAAGCACCCAGGGATGGGGCAGTGGCCTCATAGCACCTTCTGGCGTGCACTGCTCGCTGTTCTTCTAGGCAGAGGCTGAGCATCCACCCCCAGAGGGGAAGTAGGGCTCAGAGAAGCAAAGCAACTTACCTGAGGGTACACGGCCAGCCTCGGGGGCCCAGTCCTGCCCCTCCCACTTCCTGGGACTGGCCTTCTGGGTGTCCTGGATGGTAGCTTAATTACGTAGGCCCCTGGACCATCGCCCCATCAGGGCCTGGGCTTATTCTCTGGCCAACCCACCCAGGGCCGCCCTGTGAGGGTGGGCGTGTGGCTTCCCCAGGCACCACCCGAGGACACACTGCGGTGTCAGGAAGTCTGGCGGGGATGTTAGAGGTGCCCCTTTATGCCACGCCCCGGCAACCAGCAGAGCCCAGACCTGCCAAAGGTGGATGGAGCAGGGGGCTCTGGCCCTGAGCCCTGACCATCCTGGCACCCGGGCCTGTCCCCGGACCATGCCGCCAAGACAAAGGCGCGGGGCCAGGCGGCAGTGACCCTTGGCTGCTCCCCTGCAGGGCGGCCGCGGGGCCGTGGGGCCAAGGTGCCCAGGCTGGCGTGTGACGCAGCGGGCGTGATCCGCGTCAGTGACGACAGCAGCACGGAGTCGGACGGCGGCCTGGACAGCGACTTCCACTCCTCCCCCGAGTCCCTGATGGATGATGACGTGGTCATCGTGGATGCCATCGGGCTCCCGGCCGACGACCGCGGTGAGGCCCGCGGCCGCCCCCACGCCCTCCCCCCACGTCCCTGCTTCTCAGGCTCCGAGTGTGGGGTTCGGGGCACGTGGCTGGCAAGGGCTGGTGGGGCTTAGGGAGAAGGTTCTGGACCCCTGGCTCAGCCCCGCTCCCCAGAGACCCCCGTCATCCTCAAGGGCCAGGGCTGGGAACAGGGCCGTGGGCAGGCGGCCTGGACAGTCCCCCCTGACCCTCTGGCCCCACAGGCCCCCTGTGTCCCCCACCGCGGGACCTGCACGGCCCCGGTGTCCTGGAGCGGGTGGAGCGGCTGAAGCAGGACCTGCTGGCCAAGGTGCAGGCGCTGGGCCGGGAGCTGCCCGTCAACACCCTGGACGAGCTCATTGACCAGCTCGGGGGTCCAGAGTGTGTGGCGGAGGTGAGCTCTGGTGCCCCCTGGTGGCCAGCTCGGCGGTGGCAGGGGGGAGCGGCTGCTGGGTCCAGCGTCCCGTGTCCTGCTCTACCCCTTCAGCCACTGCCGCTCAGCTGCACGCCCACCTCCCCCGCACGCCCCCTGGGCCAGGGCTCCCAGGCCTGACCCCCGACCCCATCCCCCTCCCTGTCCCCCCCTCCCGTCCTTCCTTCCCTGTGCTCTTTCTTGGGACGTCCCTCTGGTGCCACCTCAGTTTCATCTTGGCTCAGGCGGCTGGGTTGCCATAAAAAAACTTAGGAAGATGGCAGTTAACATTCCTGCTGATGGCCCCGTGGGCACCCGAGCCTGGCAAGAGGCCGGGTCCTGGCAGCCCCCTGCCACACACACCCAAGAGCCCCGGGGTCCCAGGTGGGGGGACAGGGAAACTGAGGCCCACGGGGACCAGCCCCTGAGCGACCACAGCGGCTGACAGCCTGTCCCCTCGCCCCCACCATGGCCACAGATGACCGGCAGGAAGGGCCGCGTGGTGTCCAGGTCTGACGGGACGGTGGCCTTCGAGTCCCGGGCGGAGCAGGGCCTCTCCATCGACCACGTGAACCTCAGGGAGAAGGAGCGCTTCATGAGTGGAGAGAAGGTGGGGTGCGAGGCTGTGCCTGGAGGGCGCCCCTGTGCACCTGTGCATGGGCCAGGAGGCGCAGGGTCCCGAGCAGCTGGCTGGAGGACCACCAGCCGTGTGTGGGTGTGTGTGCTGTGCTCCTGTGCCTGCGTGGGGCCCCGCCTTCAGCCCGAGTCCCACGTGCCCTGTGTCGGTGCCTGGCCCACCGCTTCTCTGGGCTGCCCCGTGGGAGCTGATGTCCACAGGGCAGGCAGACCCTCTAGGGGTGACCCGGGATGGTCCAGACTCCATTCTAAGCCTTCGGAGACACCTTCACGGACACACGTCTGAACTTCCTGTGGGGGTCCCCCCATGTGCAGCCGGTTGACCCAGGGCACACGGGGTGCGGGGCGAGGAGGAGCAGGCTGCCCGCCCTGCCGCCCCACAGACCTGTCCCCGTCCACGTCCCTCTAGCTCGTGGCCATCATCTCAGAGGCCTCCAGCTCTGGCATCTCCCTCCAAGCCGACCGCCGGGTCCCGAACCAGCGGCGCCGGGTGCACATGACATTGGAGCTGCCCTGGAGTGCCGACCGGGCCATCCAGCAGTTTGGTGAGCCCCGCCCCCGCCCCAGGCCACCCCACCCCGGGGCCTGCCTGGTCCCTAAAAGTCCTCTCTGCCTCCAGGCCGGACCCACCGCTCCAACCAGGTCTCTGCACCCGAGTACATTTTCCTCATCTCGGAGCTGGCTGGGGAGCGCAGGTTTGCCTCCATCGTGGCCAAGCGGCTGGAGAGCCTGGTGAGCCTGTGGGCGGAGGGGGGGCTGGGTGGGGGGCTGGGCGGGGAGGCTCCCTGGGGAGGGCAGAGGGTGCAAGGAGGAGCACCACGTGGGCAACGTGTGACCGCTTCCCCCTTCCCGGGCAGGGGGCTCTGACCCACGGGGACCGCCGAGCCACCGAGTCCCGTGACCTGAGCAAGTACAACTTTGAGAACAAGGTACCCGGGGTGGGGGGGCCAGGAGAGGAGGGTCCTCGGGGTGCCAGGACCCCGAGACCTGGGGTGCCCCAGCCTCTGACGTGGCCCGCGGGCCTCACCCCTCCCCACAGTATGGCGCCCGGGCGCTCAGCTGCGTCCTGACCACCATCCTAAGCCAGACAGAGAGCAAGGTGCCGCTGCCCCAGGGCTACCCTGGAGGGGACGCTGCCTTCTTCCGTGGTGAGCTGGTGGACCCTCCCCACCCACCCCAGGGGGGACATGGGTGATGAGGGGGAGCCCCCGTGGGCTGGGGCGGGCAGGCGTGCGAGGCTCTCCCTCCCCACAGACATGAAGCAGGGGCTGCTGTCTGTCGGCATCGGCGGGCGCGAGTCCCGGTCCGGCTGCCTGGACGTGGAGAAGGGTGAGTCCCACGCCCCCGGCCCCGCACCTCCCGGGTGGGTGGACAGGGAGGGCTGGCCGGACGCAGCCTGAGGCCCCCTGTCACCAGCAGACTGCTCCATCAGCAAGTTCCTCAACCGCATCCTGGGGCTGGAGGTGCACAAGCAAAACACGCTCTTCCAGTACTTCTCCGACACCTTCGACCACCTCATCGCCGCCGACAAGAAGGAGGGCAAATATGACATGGGCATCCTGGGTGAGCCCTGCTGGGGATGCCCTGCCCCCCCGGGCCCGGGCCCCCAGACCGGCTGCTGACTCCGCTCACCCTCCCCAGACCTGGCCCCTGGCATTGACGAGATCTACGAGGAGAGCCAGCAGGTGTTCCTGGCCCCCGGGCACCCACAGGATGGGCAGGTGGTCTTCTACAAGGTGAGCGGCTGCACCCGCCTGCCCCGCCCCCTCCCCTCACCCCCACCCCCCTGACGCCCGTGTGCCCGCAGATCAGCGTGGACCGCGGCCTGAAGTGGGAGGAGGCCTATGCCCGGTCGCTGGAGCTGATGGGCACCCACGACGGCTTCTACCTCTCCTACAAGGTGGGCCCCCCAGCAAGCCCCCGGTGCACCCCCACGGGCAGGACCCTGGCTGGTGGGCCGGGAGGGGAGGGCGGCGGTCTGCGCGGGCCCGCACACCGTGGGGACCCCTGCCCATCACGTGCGGCGCAGCCCCAGCCTCACGCACGCCCCCACCCAGGTCCGTGGCAACAAGCCCAGCTGCCTGCTGGCCCAGCAGAACCGCGGCAAGCTCTTCACCGTGTACAAGCCCAACATCGGGCGGCAGAGCCAGCTGGAGACCTTAGACAGCCTGTGCCGGAGGTTCCACCGGGTAGGCCCGGACGGCCCCGCAGTGCGCCCCCATTGTGCCCCTGGTGCGCCCCTCTCCTGCAGCCCCCAGGCCGGCCCTCCACCTCCATGCTCCGCTGCCCTGGCTGCCAGGTGCAGGATGAGCGGGCCTGGGGCCTTCGGACCTCCTGTTCCCCGCCTGCACGCTGGGGAGCACGGACAGGCCGCGGTCCAGGGGCTCACCCGGCTGTGTCCGCAGGTGACAGCGGAGGACGCCAGAGAGCACTGGGAGAGCAGCTACACCTTCTCGCTGACTCACTGCAGCCACAGCACGTGGTGAGGGCCGAGGGCAGCTTGGGGGGAGTCGGGGGGTGGGGGGGTCGCCCACGCCCGTGCAGCAGCTGGTCTGAGCCGTGGTCCCCACGCAGGAACCGGCACTGCCGCCTGGTGCAGGAGGGCAAGGACTGCGCGCAGGGCCTGAGGCTGCGACACCACTACATGCTGTGCGGGGCCCTGCTGCGCGTGTGGGGCCGCATCGCCGCCGTCATGGCCGACGTCACCAGCAGCAGCTACCTGCAGATCGTGCGCCTCAAGACCAAGGACAAGAAGAAGCAAGTTGGTGAGCGGTGGGCACAGGCGGGGTGGGGGAGGGGGCGCCCTGCCCCGCCCCTCGGGCCCTGACCGCCAGCCCCGCCCCCACCCCGCAGGCATCAAGATCCCCGAGGCCTGCGTGCGCCGTGTCCTGCAGGAGCTGCAGCTCATGGACGCCGATGTGAAGCGCAAGCAGGCGCGCGCCCGGGGTCTCCCCGCGCTGCCACCCGCCCCGCGCCCGCTCGTGCTGCCCTGTGGCCCCGGCGAAGTCCTGGACCTCACGTACAGTCCGCCGGCCCAGGCCTTCCCGCCGCCCTCGCCCTTCGCCTTCCCGGCCCCGGCCCCCGGCGGCCTGCTGCTGGGTGCCCCCGACGCCCCAGCTGACCCCGCGGCGCTCCTGCACCAGGGTTGCGACATCAACTTCAAGGAGGTGCTGGAGGATATGCTGCGCTCCCTCAATGCCGCGCCACCCCCTGAGCCCCCCGGCCCGCTGGGCGCCGGTGGGGGCGCAGCAGGCACACCGGAGGGCAGCGGGGGCCCCGAGCGGCAGAGCGTCATCCAATTCAGCCCCCCCTTCCCCAACTCCTAGGCCCCGGGGCATCCTTCCCGCACGAAACTTATTTATCTGTAATAGGCGCCTTGTCTACGCGAAGCGGATGGTGAGCAGGGCCAACACCGCTGCGGACTACTGAGAGGAGCAGGCGGGGCCAGGGGCCCTTCGTCCGGCCTCCTGAGGCCTCCACTGCAGTGCCTTCCCACCGGTGCCTGGGCAGACCCTCGAGACGCTGCCGGCCCTGGGGGTGCCCTCCGCCCTGCCTGGTGGGCAGTGGCCATGTGCAGGCCCCACTCAGGACACTCAGGGGCCAGGCAGGGCCTGGGGGTGGGGGGCCTCCTCTGTGCCTCTGTCCTCTGCTGCCCTCCTCCAGGCCGGGGTTGGGGCTCCCACCCCACCCACCTTACCAGGCCCGGTCAGGCCTGGATCCCTGAAATCCACAAAACTGGGTGGCCCCAAGAGCTGGAAACTCAGGAAACCCCAGGTGCTCAGGGCCCCACCGCCTCTGGGGGGCTCCGTGGGGCAGATCTTCTATTAATATATGCAACCCCCTCCCTGCTCTCTGTGCCCTAAATTATTGCCCAGCCACCTCTCCCAGGGCCTGGAATCTCCTGCGGAGCTGGTGGGTGGCCCCCTGGTTTCTATGTGTATTTATAATGAATTCAAGTGTATATATGTAAAGAGATCTTTTTTAAATATATGTGCCTTTTCACTACTTCCCAGGCTGTCTGCTGCTCTGGCCTGCAGGGACGGTGGGGAGGGGGTGGGGGGAGGGGCATACGGTGGTCCGGGGAGGCTGCTGGCCCTCCCTCTGCTGCCTCATCCCACCCACAGCGCCTGGCCTTCTGGATGACCGGGGCCAGGCTCCAGGAGACACCCGCCCCAAGAGGCTGTTTGTCCACTGCATGGTCCTGGCATCGGGATAGCAGGCCAGCTGCCTCTGAACTGGCCGTACCAGGCCCCAGGCGTCTTGGAGCAGACACTGCTGCCTCCTGCCCACCGAGACGTGAGCCGCCTGGGCCTGTTGCTCAGAACCCCGTGTTCAGGACTGCGGGCGCTGCCTTGGTTTCTTTCCAGGTCTTCCTCCGGGTGTTTGTTGGTTGAGGCAGGCGGGGCAGCCTGGGGACAGTAGAGCCCAAGAGCTGGGCCCAGCCGGGAAGGCAGGACTGGACGCCAGGCCCTTCCTGGAAGCTGTGGGGAGCATGCCCGGCCTCTGGCCCGGAAGTGGGAGGGGGCTGCCCCCAGCCAGGAGGCGGACTGGTGGGCGGGAGTCGGGAGGCCCTGGTAGAGCGGCTCAGCCACTCTACAGCTGTGCTCCGCCCCCCTCTCACCAGGATGGCGCTCTTGAGCTGCAGGCAGGCAGGCTGTGCCCACCAGCCCTCCTTGGGGGGCTCCCTTTGCCAGGTGAAGCTCGTGGGCAGGCCTGGTGCAGACTCCGTGTCCTCACTGCAAGGCGGGCTTGGTGCCCAGCTGGGCCCGATGCCCAGCTCAGGTGCAGTGGCCTCCAGTAGGCAGGCCCACAAGGCCCAGGTCGCCTGGCCCTTCCACCTGGGAACACGAGGAGACAGAGGCCCCCCGCGGGCCTAGCGCAGCAGGCCAGTCAGGAGGCGGCATCTCCGCCAGGATCAGTTCTGCCCTGGCTGGGCTGAGGAGATTAGCCGCTGGGGCAGCAGGGCGGGTGCAGCCCTCTGAACCCCCAGGGAATTCCACCTCCCACATTCCACCCCCCCAGCCTGGGGAGCTGACTACACCTGCACCTGAGCCCAAAGGGGCCTGGGACAAGACACCCCCCACCCACCAAGTAAGCAAAAGCAACAAGCAAGTGAATTTGTACTGTGTGTTTTATTCCCACAGGGCAGCAGGGGGTGGGGTTGCCGAGCCGTGAGCCAGGCCGAGGGACCTTCCTCCGGCAGGGGTGCACGCCGGGTTCTCGGGTCTGCCCCACCAGGGGCTGGTTTTCAGGCAGACCATCATGGATGCCGGGTGGAAGGCTCCGAGGGGCACAGGCGGCAGGCTTGGGTCGGGGGAGCACACTTGTGGAGCTAGAGGTAGCACGGCAGGTCCTTCTCTATCACCTGCAGGGGAAAGGGGGTCAGGGGCGCCTCTTCCCAGGGCCCTCCCGGGCAGGCTCCCCAACAGACACCTACCAGGGGCTCTTCCATGGGACCGTACCGCTTCACCACACAGCCGTTCTTGTCAATGAGGAACTGCAGGGGAGGCCGTGTCAGGACCCGAGGCCACCATGGGGCTGGGGCGAGCCAGCAGTCCCCCATACACCACCCCATTTAGGTCAGGGTCAAGGACCCTCGAAGCAGCCCAGCTGTGGCTGGGTCTGTCCCCGTCCCCCAGGCCCCCAGCATGGCTTACCTTGGTGAAGTTCCATTTGATGGCACTAGAAGAGAAGCGTGAGATCGTGAGGAATCCCGTGGCAGCTGCAGACCCCCCATTGCCCCTGGGGAGCCATCCTGACACCCCCTGCTCCCCGCCCCGGCCCCCAACTCACTTTCCCAGCATGCCCCTCCCCTTGGGCTGGACTTTCATCCACTTCCACAGTGGGTGGGCATCATCCCCATTCACACAGATCTTGCTGAACATGTCAAATTTGACGTTATAGCTGGCAGCGAACTCTTTGATCTCGGCGTTACTCCCTGGCTCCTGTGCAGACAGGTGCTGGGGTGAGTGGGGAGGAGCCTGTACCCCTTTGGCTCCCGCTTCCACAGAGGGACCCTCTCCCCACGCCCGCACACAGGGACATCCAGGGCCAGCCATGACGCACCTGCTTCCCGAACTGGTTGCAAGGGAAGGCCAGGATCCGTAAACCACGCTCAGCGAATCGGGCGTGCAGGTCGACCAGCTGAGTGTAGTTTACCTCTGTCTTGCCTCATTGCGAGGCCACATTGGTGACGATGCACACGTAGTCCCTGGAGGCAGGATGAGGCGGTCAGGTCATGGCCGCGACCTTCCCCCTGCTCCCTCCACCAAGTGGGCAAGTACCCACCGGTACTTGTCCAGGTTAACCATGTGCCCATCGATGTCCTTAGCTGAGAATTCGTGCATGGAGCGAGCACAGCGCCAGTCGTCGCGGGACGCGCACTGCAAGGCAAGGGTATGCCGAGTGGCTGGCGGACCTCGGGGCCTGGAGCCCGCGGCCGCCCGGCCCGCTCGCCCAGCCCGGGGTGCCGAGAGAGGAAAACCGGAGCCCTGGGGCAAGTAAAAGGGGAGGCTCCTCCTCCTCAAAGGCGCACGCTCCCCTGCACAGCAGGGCACATTTGACCGTAGACAGTGAGACCCAGTAAGTGTTCGGAACCCCGCCAGGTACCCCAGCGGGTGGGGACGCCGCCCGCGGGTGTGGGGGTCCCCCGCGCGCACCGGGTCTTGGGACTCGCTGCCGCAGCCGCTTTCCCCGGCCGCAGGCCCCGCCTGCCCAGGGCTCTTGGAAGTCGGTGGACGCCGGGGGCGCGCCCTCCTGCGACAGCACGCTCGAGCCCTCCGCCTCCGGGGGGCTCGGCGCCGCCGCCCCCGGGGGACTCGGCGCCGCCGCCTGCGACGACCCGGGGAGCCGGCGGCTGCGCGGCCCATGCCGGCCCGTCTCCGGCCGCACCTGTGCCCACCGAGCGCCGCGCCCGGGGGACAAAGGGCCGGTAGCCAAGGGCGTTGGGCCGCTCCTCTGTGACGCCACCGCGCGGGGCCCCAGGGCGCGCAGGGCGGGGGAGGGGCAGTGACGCCCCGTGGCGCGTGATCCCGGATTTCCACCCCGTCGGACACCCCCGCTCTCCGGGCCGCAGGCGGGGCTCCAGTGGCCAACGACGCCTCCCCCAGCTGCCCCGACGCTGCAGCTTCTGTGCGTCAAGGGCGCCCACCCGGGGGTCCCGACCGCCCAGCCCTGTCCCTGGCTACCCCGGACGCGGCCCCCGCCCCCCACCGAGACTCGGGCCGTGACCCCGGCCCGCGCGCTACCCACGGCCCCGACGGCCGCGGACGGGGCGCCGAGCGCTGTCCGCGCGCCCGAGGCCGGCGCCCCGCGTCCAAAGTCGCCGCGGCCCCGCGCGCCGGAAGGCAGGCCGCGCGCCCACCCAACGGCCCGCCCAACGGCCAGTGGCGCCGTACTCACCATGGTGCTGGCCAGGCCGGGCACGGCCAGGGCCCCGCAGAGAAGCGCTGGCTTCAGCAGACGACTCAGGCGGCTGAAACTCATCGCGGCGGCGGCGGGGGCTCCCCGGGAGGCAGCGCTCCTCCCCTCGCCGAGCCGACCAATGGACGCGCGCCGGCGCGCCTCGCCTCCACGCCCTAGGCCACGCCTACCAGCGCCCTCATTGGTTGGATGCGTCGGCTCTGCAGGCGCGTGCCTGCGCCAGCCAATAGGGGGCCGGAGTGGGGGGCGTTGGCTGGAGGGGTTGACTGGGCGGGGCCGTGGCCCGACGGCGGTTTTCATCGCTGTGACTGCGCATGCTCGCCAGCGGGCGGTGGCGGGGGCAGCGTCGACGCCAGCGGTACGGTGAAGGCTTGCGAACAGTGATCTGCACTGAGGGATGCTCGACAACTTGAGATACTACTGGAAACCCGTGGCGGGAGGGGGCTGGCTCGAACTCTCAGAAAACTCGCCCCAGCTCAATGAAAACTGTTTTTTTTGTTTTTTTTTTTGCGGTACGCGGGTCTCTCACTGTTGTGGCTTCTCCCGTTGCGGAGCACAGGCTCCGGACGCGCAGGCTCAGCGGCCATGGCTCACGGGCCCAGCCGCTCCGCGGCATGTGGGATCTTCCCGGACCGGGGCACGAACCCATGTCCCCTGCATCGGCACGCGGACTCTCAACCACTGCGCCACCAGAGAAGCCCGTGGTTTTTGTTTTTAATGTAAATAAAACCACGCTGGGTGTCGGAGACCCCCCACTCGGGCTGCGGTGTCGCTGCGAGGGCCTGGGGGTCACCTGCGGCGACAGCCCCGGACGGCGGTGTCCCTGCTGCAGGGTGCGCCGTCAGCACAGAGCCGAGTGTCGCCGCCCTTGGACACCGCCGCCTTAGCTGCTTATATAAGTGACACGTGAGCCCGGGGGAGGGCCGTTAGCAGTTTACCCTGTGGTCCCGCCCCCCTTTCTCCTGGAGGACGCGCAAGTGTGTGCTTAGCAAGGAAAGCGCAAGCCCAGAGGGATCTGTTGTCATTTGCAACGTGACACAGCGTGTGGTTCGGGATGGGGCTCCCGCTGGCTTGGCTCCAAGCTCATTTCCACTCGAGGCTCAGGCGTTTGGCCACTGCCCAGAGAGCAGACCCACCCCATTCTCGGGACCTGAGTCACGGAATTCCACGCCGGCCTAGCTGCCCCCACCCCCAGCCGTGGCTGGACGTTGACCTGCGGCCAGGAGGGTGTTGTGCTGCCCGTGAAGTTCTCTCTCCTTGGACCCTCCCGGTGAACGTTTCTGCAGAGGCTTTGGGGGCAGGACTTTCGGGGCTGGGGTCCTTTGGGGGAGAAAACGAGCCCTCTCCCTCTGCCCCAACCCAGGGCTTAGATGGCCGAGTTTGGTGGCAAAGGGGACAGGATCCCTGGGGCCAGGTTGCTACATTCCTTCCTTGCCCAATAGCCTTCACATGCTTCTCCCTCTCAGCCTGGTCACGAGGGGCCAGCGAGTTCTGAAGTCGTTTCTTGTCTGGGAGCTCCCATTATCTCAACTGGGTGCCTCACTTCTCAGGAAACCCCCCCTCACTTCTGCCCCCTGGCAGCACTGGGTGTCAGGCCACCCTGGTGAGTTTGAGTTGCCCTTGGGAAGCCTCAGCTGTTCCCAGTTTCCCTTCAGCTGGTATCTGTAACTTTGTCGTGAAGATGGCCACCGGCTGGCTATTTACTTGAAGGTTTCTAGAAAAACAGCTCAGGGCGACCTTCCCTCCCCTTGGAGCCCACCGAGCGGGAGAGATGGAGCAAGGCCTCATCCCATTCCTGACTTCAGGCCAGTTACAATAAGAGCAGAACTGGGCAGGATGAGCTGCCCACTGTGGTCCCACTGGCTCTGAGATTTGTGCCTGGGTTTCACTGCTTTTCCACACTTTCCCCACTTTACAGAGGAGCAGTGGAATCCTGGGGAAGTCTCAAGGCTCCAGCAAGGCTCCCCTGTGGTGGCCAAAGTGCCTGTGTCCCCCAGTGGGGACGCTGAGTTGCCTACCAGCCAGAGGCCTTTCCGGAACCAGGGCCTGATTTCTTCTTAGAAAAAAAATGTTTTTAATTGAGTTAAAATCCACATAACATAAATTCACCATTGTAACCAAGGTGTACAATTAAGTCATTTTTAGTATATTCACAATGTTATGGAACCATCACCACTATCTAATTCTAGAACATTCTCATCACCCCAGAAAGAAACCCTGTCTGCATTTGTAGTCACCCCCCCAGCCCCTGGCCCCCACCGTCTACTTCCTGTCTCTATGAATTTGACTTCTCTAGGGACCTCCTATGAGTGGAATCAGACAGTACTTCACTTTCTGTGACTGGCTTATATCATTCAGCACCCCAAAAAGTAACCCCCTGTCCCCATTACCAGTCTCCTCCAGCCCCCTCCCCCAGGCCCTGACAACCATGAATCCACTCTTGGTGTATTTGCCTGTTCTAGACGTTTCACATCATGTACTATGTGGCCTCTTGTGTCTGGTGTCTCTCACTGAACATCACATCTTCAGGGTTCATCCACATTGTAGTGTGAGACAGTGCTTCTCTCCTTTTCATGCGGAGTAATGTCCTATTATATAAATGGACCATATTGTGTTTGTCCATTTGTCCATTGATGGGTTGTTCCACCTTTTGGCTTTGTAACGCTGTACAAGTTTTTGTGTGGGCATATGTTTTCATTTCTGCTGGGTATGCACCTCAGAGTGGAACTGCCAGGCCACATGGTAACTGTGTAACAATCTGAGGAGCTGCCGGGCTTTCCCACAGCCACTGGTCCATCTCACATCCCTACCCAGGAGTGTGAGGGTGGTGGCCTGATTTCTTTTTTGTTTAAACATTTATTTTATTGAAGTATAGTTGATTTACAATGTTGTGTTAATTTCTGCTGTACAGAAAAGTGATTCAGTTATACATATATAACTTTTTAAAAATTTTATTTATTTTATTTATTTATTTATGGCTGCGTTGGGTCCTGGTTGGTGCGTGCGGGTTTTCTCTAGTTGTGGCGAGCAGGGGCTACTCTTCGTGGCGGTGTGTGGGCTTCTCATTGCGGTGGCTTCTCTTGTTGCGGAGCATAGGCTCTAGGCGCGGGCTTCAGTAGTTGTGGCACGCAGGCTCAGTAGTTGTGGTGCACGGGCTTAGTTGCTCCGTGGCATGTGGGATCTTCCCAGACCAGGGCTCGAACCCGTGTCCCCTGCACTGACGGGATTCTTAACCACTGCGCCACCAGGGAAGCCCAGTGGCCTGATTTCTGAACCTTGGGCTCTGCCAGTTGGGCTGCATGGTGGCGAGGTTCCAAGGAGAAAGTTGCCACTCCATGTGCTGTTGCTGAGGCCACACAGTCTCAGGCAGGATTCTGAGTCATGGGCCTTGGGGTTGGGCCCGCCTGCTACTGTGAGCCCTTTTTCCTCTCTCTTCCCTGCCCCCAGAAACAGCAAGGCTACCTAATGTGCCCTGTCACTCGCACCTGGGCCCTCCCCCCTTACCGTCTAGGCCACCCTCTGGATCCTCCAGCAGTTCTGCCCCCTCCCCCACCCAGATTTGCCCATCACCTAGACAGACACCCTTTGTCCTGCTTTAAACCCACTCTGGACCCTCTCCCTGTCCCCCCTGCTACATCCATATTTCCAATACCTTTCCTCCCATAAATGCCTCCCCCAGCCGGGCCCCCTCCTTGGATCTGCCCTCTGCGGTCACAAACAGGGTCCCCTTGGCCAATCCCCTGCTCAATTCTCAGACCTGCTTTGACGGCTGCTCCATCCCTCCTCCCAACAGCTGCTTCACTGGGCTCCTGGACACCTGGCTTCCACCCACCCTCTATTTTTTTTTTAATGTTTATTTACTTATTTATATTTGGTTGCGTTGGGTCTTCGTTGTTGTGCCTGGGCTTTCTCTAGTTGCGGCGAGCGGGGGCTACTCTTGTTGCAGTGCGCGGGCTTCTCATCGTGGTGGCTTCTCTTGCTGCGGAGCGTGGGCTCTAGGCTCACGGGCTTCAGTAGTTGTGGCTCACAGGCTCTAGAGCTCAGGCTCAGTAGATGGGGCACACGGGCTTAGTTGCTTGAACCCGTGTCCCTGTGTTGGCAGGCGGATTCTTAACCACTGTGCTGCCAGGGAAGTCCCTCTATTCTATTTGAGAAGCACTTAAGTATTGCCAGCGCTGCAATCATCAGCCAAGTACCTATGCAGTGGGCGCTGTTCTTGTCCCTGTTCTACAAGTTGGGGGGGGACATCGAGGCACAGAGAGGTTAAGTAATGTGCCCGGGTCACACAGTCAGGATTGGAGCCCAGGTGGCCACACCCCTCTACCTTCTGCTCTTTCCTCCCCTCCTCCCGGCCTCTGAACAAGGTAGGCAGGCCTCGTGCCTGGCCTCCGATCTGCTCAGTGATCTCATCCAGGCTCCCAGCTCCTGTCTCCACTGTACACCCACAACACCCACGTCTGTCTCCACTCCAAGCTCATCCCGAGTTCCAGACTTGTATCCCACTGCCCCCTGGATGTCTCCCCTTAGGGTCCCCTGGGAGCCCCAAGCTCACCAAGTCCAAGACCCCCTCCCGAGCCGCCCCACACCTTCCCACCCCAGTCGCTCTCCCTCCTCTGCCCGCCTCTGCGTCTCTCATCTCCACGTCCCGTCCACCTGCAGATCCTGTGGGCACTGCCCTCCGGACACCCTGGACCTGCCCGCTGCTCACCCTTCCCTTGGAGCCATACCTATATCTGGCCAGGACGGTCTTCCCCAGCCCCCTCCCTGGTCTCCCTGCTTCTGCCCCGCGGAGATGCTGAAAATGGCTGCAAACCTGAACTTTTCAACCCAACCAGCAAGGCCTCCCAGGATCTGCCCCTCCTGACCTCTGACCTCTTCTCCCACCCCTCCCCCACCACTGGCCTCCTTGCTGCCAACACAACCAGACATGGTCCAGCCTCAGGGCCTTTGCACACACTGCACCCCTGCCTGATACACTTTCCTCCAGACATCCCCACGGCTCCTACCCTCTCACCCTTTGGGTTTTTGCTGGAAATTTCCTTGACCACATTTTTTTTTCTTTTTTTTTTTCTGGCCGAGCAGCTTGTGGGATCTTAGTTTCCCCCCACCAGGGGTTAAACCTGGGCCCTCGGCACTGAAAGCACGGAGTCCTAACTACTGGACAGCCAGGGAATTCCCTTCCCTGACCACATTTGGGACTGCAAACCTCCCGTCTCCCTCAGCCTGGTCTATTTCTTCTTCCACAGCATTGTCACCTTCTAACATACTTCATCATTTACTTATTATGTTCACTGCTTCTGTCCTGTCTCTCCCTGGCATGTAAGGGTGCTTGGCCTGTTTCGTTCACTGTCCCTGTGGTTGCTCATTAAACATTGAATGAATGCATTACTGAATGAGAAGTTACCGATGCAGGGGCACTGGGCTTGGCAGGGGTGGGCAAACCTCCTGTACGAACTCGGGGGTAGGGGCAGATGCGGGCTGTAAAAACATGCACAGTCTTGGGGGCTGTGGGGTATCCAGGCAGGGGCTAGGCTGGGGCTCACGGGAAGGGAGAGGGGGAGGACAGAGCATTTCATAAGCACCAGGAATTATTCTAAGCTCCTCCTAAGTACGACCATCTCCTTAGATCCCCAGCTAACCCTCTAAAATGGGGACACTTTATTTCCATTGTACAGAGGGGAAACTGAGGCTCGGGAGCATTAAGTTGTATGTAGCCCTGAGCCAACTGAGAAAACCCCCTACAGTTGGATGCACAAACACTCATGGAGCGCCTCTTAGGCCGCCCGAGGGTCCCCGGGAGCTGAGCAGACCCCTGACTCCATCAAGGCCTCAGTTTCCCCGCCCACACCTCGCCTTTGTTCTCTGGATTCTAAACGGTCCTCCCAGGCGAGCATTGAGCGGAAACTACAACTCCCGAGGGGCCTTGGGGTCAAAGCCTCGCGAGAACTTCCGAGGCGCGGGTGGTGGTGCTGGTCGCACGTTTCTCGCGCAGCCAACCGTCGCTTTAGTAAGGCTCGGGCTGCCTTTGGCGCTGCCGCTCCCGTAGGTCGCTTCATTCAGGCATTCGCCGGCGACAGCCCTGCAAGGGGAGGGCGACGTGAGGGGGCCTGAGCGGAGCTCGGCGCAGGCGCAGTGGGCGCGGGTCCTGCCGGGCGCAGGCGCAGTGAGTGCAAGCGGCGGCAGCCATGGACGATGAGGAGGAGACGTACCGGCTGTGGAAAATCCGCAAGACCATCATGCAGGTGAGCAGCGCGCTTGGTGAACGCGGTGAGAGCGAGCCTCGCTCCCCCAGGCGAGCCGGGCACGCAGCAGCCGGAGCGCGGACGGCGGGTGCGGGGCCCGGAGGTAGAAATGAGCCTCCCCACCCGCGGCCGCGCGGCTGGAGCGGAGGGGTCGGGCTCAGGCTGGGCCCCCGGTGCGGGGGTTTGCGGGAGACCGAGTCGCGAGTCGCGACCGAGCCCCCCGGGAGGGAGTCAAGGTCTCGCTCGAGCTGGAGAGAGGGAGGACGGCAGACGCTAGGCCGGCCCCTGTTTGTGTCCATGGAAGGTTCTGGTGTTACCTACCGGGGTTCTTGAATTTCTTAATCAGTAGAAATTGATAGCAGGCCAGACGAGAAATTCAAGTCAGGCTTTATTGGAGTTTGTGCTGCAGCATGAAGTAACGAAAACAAGCAACAGGTGCCCTTGCTCCAAGGAAGGCGAGCTGGTCCCTTAAATGGGGTGAGGGTGGGGACGGGTCCAGGGGTCAGGCCGGAGGGGTGGCTTGGAGGGGTCTGCCCACCCCCTTGGTGGTGCTGTGTGCAGGGATCATGCCCAATACCCTGCTTTTGCTCCCGGCTCCTCAGAAGTGGCAGTTGGGTTCTTGGCCTTTTTTTTTCTTTTTTTTTTTTTCTGCGGTACGCGGGCCTCTCGCTGCTGTGGCCTCTCCCGTTGCGGAGCACAGGCTCCAGACGCGCAGGTTCAGCGGCCATAGCTCACGGGCCTAGCCACTCCGCGGCATGTGGCATCTTCCTGGACCGGGGCACGAACCCGTGTCCCCTGCATCGGGAGGCGGACTCTCAACCACTGCGCCACGAGGGAAGCCCTTTTGTTTTGTTTTTTTGTTTTGTTTTTTGTTTTCCTCTTCTTGATCTTTTTGGATCTTGGTCCTTGTTTGCCCCAACTGCGCATGTGCTTAGTTATTTCTAGTCCCTTACATATAGTTTCTGGGTGTTTTGTTGCTGGAGGATACATTTGCCCAGGTGCAAGGGCTTCAGCAAAAGGTCCCAGGTCCCAGACTGTCTTATCGGCACCACCTCAAGTGCATAACGCAGAATCCCGGGGTCGTGGGGTGGAAGGAACCCTGGTGGGTTTGTCTTACCGCTGCCTGGTGGCTACTTAGATGTCCCAGCCACCAACTTTGAATTACTCGGGCCGGGTCCGAGTCATACCAGCGTTCTCTGTGTGCCTCATTCTTTAAGCTACGCCGTGGGAGGGGACCAGTGTGATGCCACGGAGGCTTGCGGTCTTGATCAAGAGCACCCACCCTCCCGGGAATCCTGTTGGGCTAAGGCCGGGTGGTGGCCCCCAGCCTCTCTGCCCTTTGCAGAGCTGCCCAAAGACAGGACTGGAGCAACTGTGCTTCTGGCTGACAGTGTCGGGGGCCCCTGGGAGAGGAGACCCAGGGCTCTAGAGGGAGACTCGGCTGAGGAAAGGGGGTGCGGGCAGGGCTGGGCTGGGTAGCGATTCCAACCTTCCTTTCTCTGTCTGGGTCCTCATCTTGTGCATGCACTCAGAGAGCCCCAGTTTCTGAGGCAGGGCCTAGAACTGCTGACCCTCAGGCCTTTTCCTGGTTTTCCAACCAGCGTCTGCCCTGCCAGCCCAGCAGCACCCTTCCAGCCAGCTGTGCCTGTCTGCCCCAGACCCTGGGGCCTGGCTCTGCATTCAGCAGCCCTCCTCACGTCCCAGCTCTGTCCCGGTCTCCTCCTCAGTGGCCTCACCTACCCAGAGCTCTTGCTGCCGTCCCCCCTCCGCCCTGGGGTCACCTGGTCCTTTCTCTTTGCAGCTGTGCCACGATCGTGGCTACCTGGTGACCCAGGACGAGCTGGACCAGACGCTGGAGGAGTTCAAGGCCCAGTTTGGGGACAAGCCCAGTGAAGGGAGGCCTCGGCGCACAGACCTCACGGTGCTGGTGGCCCACAACGACGACCCCACTGACCAGATGTTCGTCTTCTTCCCAGGTGAGGGGCAGCTCAGGGCCAGCTCTTAGCAGCCACCTGCCTTGTGACCCAGAGTCTGCCTGTTCTCATCCTTCTGCCCCCTCACCCTCCTTGCTGTGGGGACTCCTTTTCCAGCTTCCTCTTCTCGGTCACCTTCCCTATTCTCTCTTCCTCAACGCTTTTCTCTGACCAAGGTTATCACAGGCCTCCCAGCTGGGCCCCTGGGTCCTCCCTGCCCTCACCCGTCAGCCCAGCTTCTGCTCCCAGCGCTTGCCCTTCCTGCGCTGCTGCAGGACTCCTGCCCTGTCTCGTTCCTGTCGGTTCCCCCCTCGCCTGCCTGGTCAGTGTCCATCCGTCGTCCCTGGTGACTGAGCTCAAGTGCCTCCTCTTTGGGAACCCACTCTGAGCCCCGGGTTGAGTGAAGACAGCCCCCCAGCACCAGGGGTGTTCCAGGACCCCTGTGTTCCTCTGTCTTTGCAAGTCCTACACTGAGGCAGACTGGCTCTAAAGCCCCAAAGGTTAGGGGGCCTTGTTGGGTCGTGAGCACCTTGGGGGCCCACCCCAGTACCTTGAGTCAAAGGGGTGGGCAGAAAATGCTTGTTCAACAGACCCAGGTGGCACTTTTTTAAAAATTTTATTTTATTGAAGTACAGTTGATTTACAACGTTGTGTTAATTTCTGCCTTACAGCAAAGTGACTCAGTTATAAATATATATACATCCATATATATATGTTCTTTTTCATATTCTTTTTTACTATGGTTTAATCCCAGGATACTGAATATTGTTCCCTGTGCTGTATAGTAGGACCTTGTTTATCCATCTTGTATATAATAGTTTGTATCTGCTAACCCCAAACTCCCAATCCATCCCTCCCCCACCCCCCTCCCCCTTGGTATCCACACGTCCGTTCTCTATGTCTGGGAGTCTCTTTCTGTTTTGTAAATAAGCTCATTTGTATCATCTTTTTAGATTCCACGTATAAGTGATATATGATATTTGTCTTTCTGACTTACTTGGCATAGTTTGGTAATCTCTGGGTCCATCCATGTTGCTGCAAATGGCATTATTTCATTCTTTTTTATGGCTGAGTAGTATTCTGTTGTATCTATGTACCACATCTTCTTTATCCATTCATCTGGACATTTAGGTTGTTTGCATGTCTCGGCAATGGTGAATGGTGCTGCTATGAACACTGGGGTGCATGTATCTTTTTGAATTATAGTTTTGTCTGGATATATGCCCAGGAGTGGGCTTGCTGGGTCATATAGCAACACTGTTTTTAGTTGGTTTTGTTTGTTTGTTTTTAAGATTTGTTTGTTTATTTATTTATTTATGGCGGGCGTCGGGTCTTAGTTGCAGCATGTGGGATCTTGATTGAGGCATGCGGGATCTTCCCTTGCAGTGCACAGGCTCTTCAGTGAGGCGCGCGGGCTTCTCTCTAGTTGTGGCATGCGGGTTTTCTCTTCTCTAGTTGTAACATGCAGGCTCCAGGGTGCGTGGGCTCTGTAGTTGTGGCGTGCAGGCTACAGAGCGCATGGGCTCTGGTTTGCGGCACGCAGGCTCTCTAGCTAAGGTGCGTGAGCCCTCTATTGTGGCACACAGGCTTAGTTGCCCCGCGGCATGTGGGATCAAACCCATGTCCTCTGCATTGGAAGGTAGATTCTTAACCACTGGACCACCAGGGAAGTCCCCTCATGTTTTGCATTTAAATCTTTGAGCCATTTTGAGTTTATTTTTGTATATGATGTGAGGGAATGTCTAACTTCATGGATTTACATGTGGCTGTGCAGCTTTCCCATCACCACTTGCTGAAGAAACTGTCTTTTCCTCAGTGTACATTCTTGCCTCCTTTGTCGAAGATTAATTGACCATAGCTGTGTGGGTTTATTTCTGGGTTCTCTATTCTGTTCCATTGATCTGTGTCTGTTTATGTGTCAATACCATGCTGTTTTGAAAACTAGCTTTGTAGTATTATTGTAAGTCTGGGTGAGTTATGCCTCCTACTTTTTTCTTCTTCCTGAGGATTGCTTTGGCAATTCTGGGTCTTCTCTGGTTCCGTGTAAATTTTAAGAGTATGTGTTCTAGTTCTGTGAAAAATGTCATGGGTAATTTGTGCTGGGTCTTAGCTGCGGATCCATGAATTGCTTTTTTTTGTTGAGATATATTCCCTCTATACCCACTTTCATAAGAATTTTTATCATGCACGGATGCTGAATTTTATCAAATGCTTTTTCTGCATCTGTTGAGACAGTCGTGTGGTTTTTGTCTTTCCTTTCGTTGATGTGGTGTATCACATTTGCATATGTTGAACCATCCTTGTGACCCTGGGATGAATCTAGGTGGCACTTTTAAGAAGAGTGTCCCCTGTGTGTGAAACGTACTTATTGTAGACTTTGGTGCCTAAGCACGTGCCTCCCGTGGTGCCATCTTGGGGGTGGGGCCACCTCACTTCCTGGTCTTTACTGACAGTGGGGGTGTCCCGCTCTCTCAGATGGGCCGTGGCACAGGGTTGAGGTCCCTGCCTGTGTTAGTTTGCACGGCTGCTGTAACAAAACCCCACAGACCGGGGGCATAAACAGACAGTGCTTCTCTCCCAGTGCTGGGGGCCTCTCGCTGGTGTGTAGACCTCCGTCTTCTCCCTGTGTCCTCACATGCTTGTCCCTTTCTGTGTGTCTGTGTCCTGATCTCTTAAGGTCCCCAGCCTCACGACCTTGTGTTACCGTAATTACTTTTTTAAAGACCCCATTTCCAAACACAGTCTCATTCTGAGGTTCCTGGGGGTCAGGACTCCCAACAGAGGGACTTCGGGGACAGGGCACTGCCGGTTGGTGGAGTGGGGTGTGAGGAGAACAGCGAGAGGCAGCGGACGTGCTGCACACGGACTCCGGGGCTGCCCAGCCGCTGACCTGCTGGGCTCCTTGGGTCCAACCGTTCTCTCGTGACAGGCCCCAGGCCCTGCATGCTGCCGAGACCGTGAGGACCCCTGGTGCTGGCAGCGAGGAGCTGGGTGGGCTGTCTCCGTGTTGGGACCGTGCTCCCCGGGTCGTCTCGCCTCCACTCACCTCTGAACACCCCAGCCCTCGTCTCGTGGGCCCCCGGACTAAACAAACTGCTTAGTCTGGGACTTCCCGAACCACAGAACCGCTGAGGCACTGCACAGACCCAGACTCCCAGACCCCACTTCCAGAAAGAGGTCCCTTAGGTCCGGGGCCCAGGGCACCTTTCAACTCCCACATGACATGCAGGCAGCCAGCGCCCCGTTCTGGGACCAGCAGCCCGGTTCTCACTCTGCAAACGGGAGGCCAAGGAGCGGCACTGCAGTGCCTTGGCAGGGGTGGGATAGAACCCAGGCGCCGGGCGGGGGGGTGCGGCCAGCGTCCACCAGACTGTGCTTGGTCTGCAGAGGAGCCCAAGGTGGGCATCAAGACCATCAAGGTGTACTGCCAGCGGATGCAGGAGGAGAACATCACGCGGGCCCTCATTGTGGTACAGCAGGGCATGACGCCCTCCGCCAAGCAGGTGGGTGCCCGCTGCCTCTGGTCCCCAGCTGTGGGTTGGACTGGCCTGGTGGTTGGGATGGGTAGCTGGCGAGCACGTTTGTCCCCGTGTGAACAAGGGGACACAGGCTGTGGGGTCCAGGGAGGGGCTGCCGCACCAGCTCCCGGCAACCCTGGGAGCATTTTGACAGACGGGCCCTCACCCTTCTTGCGATGAGACCGAGGCCTCGGCAATGTGCTGAATGCCTGGGAGGGGTGGGGTGGGCTTCTCCCCAAGTGGAAACCCTACCCACTGAGGTGGGTTTTCCTGATGTGTGACATGGGACCTGCGCAGCTTCCCGGGTGCCAGCTGCCTGCGAGGAAGGGCGAGGTGGGTGGGCCCGGGGCCAGCGCAGGGGGCGGGTGGCCGCCTTGGCTGTGCCTGAGGGTCGGCGTCTCTTCCAGTCCCTGGTCGACATGGCCCCCAAGTACATCCTGGAGCAGTTTCTGCAGCAGGAGCTGCTCATCAACATCACGGAGCATGAGGTAGGGGTGGGGGGTGAGACTGGAGACTCGCCTCCTGCCCCCCCAGGCCCCTCACCTGTTCGGGGTTGGCAGACATCCAGGTCTTGGGGAGGCGAGTCCGGGAGCCCCTTCATGGTGGAAAGAAGGTGGGGCGGGGTCTCAGTGTGTGGCCCCTGGGCCAGGAGCAGCTGGGGCCTTGCTAGGAGGGCAGGTTCCCAGGCCCACCCAGCCTGCGGAGTCAGGAGCTTTGGGGTGGGTGGAATCTGCATGTCCCCAGGACCCTCGGGGCTCCGGGATTGTGCCCTGTGGCTCATCTGCACGGCTAGGGGTGTAGGCTCCAGGACCCCTGTCCCACTGTGGAGTCAGGACTTGCGCAGACGCCCGGGGCCCACGCTGCACCCCTCTGGAGGGCCTGTGGGGTCTGTTGCAGCCCTGTGGAGACCAGGTTCTCTTCTCGCAGCTGGTCCCTGAGCACGTTGTCATGACCAAGGAGGAGGTGACGGAGTTGCTGGCCCGGTAGTATCCTTTCTGGCCCCCAGCTGGGCCCGGCTCCTCTCCCCTACAGCTCTCCCCACAACACCCCCAGTCAGTCCAGCGAGGCCTTTTCCCTGACCTGCTTCTCAGTAAACTCCGAGAGAACCAGCTGCCCAGGATCCAGGCGGGAGACCCCGTGGCACGTTACTTTGGGATAAAGCGAGGGCAGGTGAGAAGCCCCTCCCAGGGAGGAGCTGGGCCCACCTCCAGCCCCCTTCAGAGCCCAGGCTTCTGAGCAGGGCAAGAGGGACCCCGCCCACCTGCTTTCCTGCCTCTGCAGGTGGTGAAGATCATCCGGCCCAGCGAGACCGCAGGCAGGTACATCACCTACCGGCTGGTACAGTAGCGGCCCGACAGACATGAAGCGAGAGGGTGCCGAGGGCTGGGTGTGGGCGGCCGTCCCAGCCCTGTGAGTGAGCCCCGCCTGTTACGTGCTCTGGAGGGAGCTCACATTCAGCCTGCGCGCCCAGCTCATGTGACAGGTCACACTGCTGGCCGCCCCCTGTCTCTCGGCAAGTCCCCCAGGGGATGGAAAGATGGGCTGCGATGACCCACCAGGTCGGGAGCTTGGTGGCCGACTGCCTGGGGGAGTCCGCTCCTCCTGGGAACCTTGCCTCTGCTCCCCTGGGCTGCAGGGTGGCCCGCCTTGGGCTTTCCTTTCCTGGCCTGAGGGTCCCCGTGGCTTCTCCTGGGCTCCTGGATGCTGAGCCCCACCCTGGATCCCACCTGACGGTACCTTGGGAGGGGACAGGATACCGCAGGGTGGCCCCGAGCTCCTCCCGGGCTTCCGTCGCCGTGTCCCCCCAACAGTGACCCTGATGCTGCTTGTCTGGGTGCTCCGAGGGCAGCGGGGAGTGAGACAGATTGCTACGGAATGCTGGGTATCTTAAAGAATTAAAAATATCTTGAGTAAATAAGTTCACTTGTCTGAACGACCAAGACGGAATGTTTACCCGGTTTGCTGCGAGCAGCCTTGCTCGGGCTTCTGTCCCCTCAACAGGGTCTCGGTCCACTTCCCCCCCTGGTGGAGCTGTGAGGGAGGGGCTCCAGTGCCGCCTTCAGCTTTGCTTCTTGGTGCTTTTCTTGCATAGAAGTTTGGGATCAAACTCTACCTCCTTTTCCCTCTATTAATTTCAGAGGCCTCCTACCCAGGCTAAGCGCAGTTGTCTGTGTTTTAGTTTAATAGCTTCATGAAGGATTTATATACCATACAGTTCACCCTTCTAAAGTGTATGGTTCCATGATTCTTAGTATATGCACAATCGGACACCCATCACCACAGTCAATTTTGGAACATTCCATCCTCCTAAAAAGAAAGCCTGTCCCTGTCAGCAGTCACCCACCCCACCCCACCCCAGCCCCTGACAACCACGAATCTGTCTGGATTTGCCTGTTCTGGACGTTTCCCATCAGTGGAATCACACACCGTGTCCTTCTGTGTCTAGCTTCTCTTACGGAGCATCGTGTTCTCACGGTTCGTCCACGTTGTAGGAGTGTCAGGGCTTCACCCCTTTTCACGGCCGAGTGATGCTCCTGTGTGTGGAGGGACACGTGTTCATTCTTCAGTTGATGGACTGTTTCCATTTGTTGGCGACTGTGCATCATGTTGCTGTGGGCGTCCAGGTACGAGGTGGTGTGGTTGTGTTTATTTCTCTGGCTGTGGGTGTGCCTCGGAGTAGAATTGCTGGGTCCTGCAGAAGCTCTTGTTTCCTTTGGAGAGACAGGCTGTCTGTGCCACGGCTGCCCCGGTTCCTGTTCGCGTCTCCACCTCCTCACCAAATCGCGGCCGGGGGGTGAGTCGCTGTGGTTCAGATTCACTTGCCTGGTGCTGAGGGTGGTGAGCACCTTTCCCCGCCTCGCCGGCCGCCTGCCAGTCATCTCGGAGACGTGTCTCTGCACAGGTCCTTTGCCCCTTGTTTAACTGGGTTGTCTCTGCTGGCTTTCACGCAGCACCGCCAGTCCCCTACTCCGGCCACCAGGACATGTTGTGAGCCTGGGCCAGCCCTTGTCTGAAGGTGGTGCAACCTGTGAAGTGTGTGGCATGGTCCGCAGGCCCCTTCGAGATGCTGTGGCTCCTGACAGTGGGGCGCTTTCTTGCCGCTACCTGTCCCGCTGAGCGCTCTGAAATGTCAATATATTTGCTCATTCTTCTGACCGGTTTTTAAAAAACGTAGATCGGGGTCAGCAAAGTTTTGCTGTAAAGGACCAGACGGTCAATATGTTGGCTTTGCTGGCCAGGTGGCCCTGCTACAGTTGCTCAACTCTACAGGGCAGAAGTGGCCACAGGCCACATGAAACCGAGAGGGTGTGGCCCCCAGCCCATTATCTCTGTTTATAAAGCACATTGGTAGTTTGCTGGCTGCTTTCCCCCCCCCCGCTCACTCTTAGGAAGCGTGTGCAGGGGCAGAGTGCCCTGACTGCCACAGTGGGTCTTATCTAAACCTGCGTGGGGGACTGAAGTTTGGGGTGAGCTGTTCTGTATCAGGAATGGAGGCCCAGCAGCTTTTACCATGACTGGGTGTGAATTCCATCTAATTCCTCAAATGAACAGTTGGGTCTCTGCTGAGCTGGCCCCAGCCCTCGGGGATAAACCCGACTGGGGCTCTGAGCTGGGTGAGGGGTGCTCGCCTCTTCCTCGCTCTGCCGTTCCACGTGGTGGCCGCTGTCTTCCTGAGGCCTTTGGTGCAAGTAGATTTCAGCTGCGGCTCCTCAGCGCAGCAGCCACACCTCAGTACTCGGGAGCCACTGGGGTCTGGCGGCCCGAGTCAGGAGTCAATGGGAATTGGTCCCCACGGCCACCTGGGCTCCCGCGCCTGACGGGGCTGCCTTGTGGAATTTCTTCTTCACAGCTCCCTGCCCCGCCCCCCAAGCCCAGCGAGGAGCGGGGGACGGCCCTCAGTGCCCTGTGTGTCTGGGTCGCTAGGCCACTGCTGCCAGAGAAGACAGGCTCAGGTTAAAGATTTTATTTTATGCAAAAGGAATGTGCTTGTCAACACCATCGTGGTTCACTGCATCCTCAGCCCCAGGTATCCAAACACAGTTTTCCGTAAAAGCCAGGGCATCCCGAGGCCGCCCACCCACCATCCACAAAGGCGTCCAGCCCTC
Source organism: Mesoplodon densirostris (assembly GCF_025265405.1). Classification (NCBI taxonomy): domain Eukaryota; kingdom Metazoa; phylum Chordata; class Mammalia; order Artiodactyla; family Ziphiidae; genus Mesoplodon; species Mesoplodon densirostris. The sequence goes on from NC_082663.1 coordinate 152,792,986, forward strand.
CTCCCAGCTGCCATGTGGCCTCCACAGCCCAGCGCCAGGGTGGGCAGGATCCCTCCATCACAGCCTGGGTGACTCCAAGAGCAGAATACCCCAGCTCAGCAGAGTGGGGCCTGGTGGCCGTGCGTAGCAGCGTGGGCAGAAGCTTCTGGAAAAGTTGACCAGTGATGCCCTTGCCACTGTGGGCGGAAGGAGAGGCCTCTCGGTGACGTGTCCGCAGGGACAGGAGCCTGGAGCGGACCTGCCCGCTGCCCCAGCTACACGAACTCCGGCTGCCTCTCCCAGCCTGCGCCCCCTGCCAGCCGCCCGCCGCGGAGCCTCACGGCTGGCAGGCGGGCCGCAGCCACGTTGTTGCACTGGTTGGTATTGTGCTCGGCGAGCCGCTGGGCCGGCTCCTCCCCGACGTCCTCCCAGACCCCAGGCCCGGGCCCATCCTCCCCCTCCCCGGTGGCAGTGCCCAGCTGCTCCTCGCTGCCGCTGCGGCTGTCCCGGCCGTCCTCCGCGCTCGCCTCGCCGCCCAGCTTCTCCAGGAAGCCGAGGTGGTGCAGGGCCACCCCATCCGCCGGGGACGGCAGGTCCGAGGCCTCCTCCAGTTCTGAGTCGGAGTCATTGGAGGCAACGTGGGGTTCTGGAAAGTCCAAGGGAGAGAGACAGGGACAGACAGAGGGACAGATGGACAGCCTGTGAGCAGGGTGGCGGGCACTGGGCGGAGGACTGGGCGTCCGCCTCCCCCCAGCAGGCCCAGCTCCCCGCTTAGAACCCTCCCGGGTCAGGTGGAGGTGCAGGGTCTCAGACACTGGGGTTGTTTCCACTTCGGGGTACCCATTTCTCTGCATTGGCAAAAACACCTCGAAAGGGTGTCTCTTTGCAAAGAGTTTGTAACACGTTAAAGACAGTGAAAAAGCAGGTGACCCTCATGGCCTCCATGGGAGACAAACCGGGATGCAGCCCTTGAGGTGAACCCACTGTGTCATCCGCCGCCTGAGCCCACTGCTCACCGAGGCCCCCATCCTCAGCCTCCTCGGGCAGGGGGAAGGCCACGCCCCCGCTGGCCTCCGGGTATGGCTCCTGGACCACCACCTCGGCCCCCTGGTTGGACGTCACATCCTGCAGAGGCAGAACGGAGGTCAGGGGGCACCACGGTTCCGGCCATCCCACATTCCATTTTTCTGTCTTGTTAAACCCTAAAAACTGTTAATACCCGCTGCAGCTGAGCACGTGAGGCCCCCGGATCCCAAGTCACGAGCAGGCTGAGCTTGTCCAAAGCGGGCAGAGGCCCTGGCCAGAAAGGCTGAGGCAGGCCCTTCATGGACGCCAGCGTGGGAGCCACTGTCCTGAGGCCACACCCAGGCGTGTCACCTCCACAGCCAGAGACACCATATGAGGGGTTAAAGACGCACAGTGGGGACTGAGAGTGGGAGCTGATGCTGCCTAGAAGTGAACAGACTTAACAGAAACGAGGCCTGTCGGCTGAGGAGAGCAGCAGGCTGGACCCAGAGGATGTGCTGTAGGCGGTGCAGGGATGGGAAATGGGAGGAGGGGCAGGACGGCGGGTCTAGTGCGTTCTGATGTGAGCTCCGGGGGACGCGGGGGAAGGCCCAAGGGCCTCTGCACTGCCTGGGGCTCCGTCTACAGATCTGAACCCACCCTTCATCCAGTTCTTTGCTTAAAAGATGCCTTGGGTGCCCCTGACGGGGCTCTGGCCCCGTCCGACCCAGACATCTCCCAGCCCTTCTTCCTGTCTAATCCCCCCGTGGGTGAGCGAGATTCCCGGCCGCCATGATGCTCACAGAGCCCTGCACCCTCCCCGTCCGGGTGGACAACCCTCACCTGGCACCTGGATGCCACCTCGGGCTCCTCCTCAAAGACCAGGCTGTAGTGGGTGATGAGGGTCTCCAAGATGCAGGCCTGGTGGGGGTAGTCCACCAGGGAGGAGAGGGACACGGTGGCCTCAGTGGGCCGGGGCCGCAGCAGCGTGGGCCCAAACACGATGCCCAGGTTCCCTGGTGTCATCTTGTTGTCCTGCTCCACCTCCACGATCCTGGGGGTCAGAGGGTGCAGGAGCAGCTGTGAGCGGCTCCCGGCACCCACTGCCCTTGACCCCAGCCCGGCCAGCCCTCACCTGCGCAGGTGCCGCATCAGGTACTGCAGCGTGGCCCGGTTCTCCGGTGGCAGGTCCCGCAGGAGCTCCCGCAGCCGGCCCGCCATGGCCACAGCCACAGCCTCTCTCTCGGTGACATCCAGCCGGCCTCGGGTTGCCGCCTTGGCCTCGGCCTCTGCCTTCAGACTGTCCTTGGCCAGGCCCACAAGCTCATGGTAGAGGCGGAAGGAGATGAGCGGCTCAGGCAGCTGCAGGGTGACGGGTTAGGTGTGGGGGTCAGTGGGCCTGGCCCCATGCCTTCCGAACTGCACTGGCCCCACCCCTAGCAGCAGCCCCGCCCCTGACAGCCACCGGTCCCGCCCACCCTGTACTGACCACGCCCCTGGCCTAGCAATCACAACCCTGCTCAGAGCTGGCCACGCCCCCACCAGGCTCAGGTCCAGCCCAGGATCTGCTCTGCTCTGTCCCCATCTGTCTTGCCTGGCGCAAGTAGAGCTTGAGGACGTTGCTGATGTCGTGGGGCGAGGCCTGCGACAGCTCCACCAGCTCCTTGCCGTTCTCGAAGGCCTGGCACAGCTTCTCCACACGTGTTTTCACCCCATTGACCCGGTAGATGCCCTGCGGGAGCGCACAGTCAGCCTGGGCCCACGCCCCTGCCCTCCCTGCATGGCCCCTCGGCCGGAGCCCCCGCAGCTGTGCCTGCGGCGGTCACCTTGGTGCGCAGCGCCCGCTGCTCGATCTCGAAGACACACTTCTTGACGATGAAGGGCACGCCGTCCGGGGTACTGCGGGCGGCCTGGCTGAAGTCCTGGCCAAAGAGCTGCAGGCGGCCCTGCAGCTTCTTGTGGCCACACTGGATGGCCAGGGTCTCCAGGCACTTCTTGTGGCAGGCCAGGCAGCACTGGGGGCGGGCGAGGAGTGAGCGGACCTTCCTGGTGCCCCAGCCCCGTGCAGACGCCCCCGGCTCCCCCTCCCACCGCGTCCCCCGCTGCCCTCATCACCCCCCTACAGGGCAGCTTTCACCCCTCCTGGTTGGGAGACATGCCCCTGCCACCAGTGCAGCCTGGGCTGCTCCCACTGCCCTCTGGTTCCCTTAGCACTGGCTGAGCCCTCCGCCTGGGATGCTCTCCCCCAGGAGACTGCAAGTGCTCCTGGCTTCACTTCCCTCCAGCGCTGTGCATGGCACGGTCCTGAGGGCGCACATGCAGGTGCCTGGCTCCCCCGGGACCACCACTCACCTCCTCACACTCGGCGCCCTGGAAGTACACGTAGCTGTTGCACTCCCGGCACTTGGCCGGCGTGCGGAGCTTCCGGAGCCGGTGGGTACGGGCCGCCTTGGACAGCCCCACGTGGCGGAAGGGCCCACTGGGCACGGCCACAGGCAGCTCCGGGGCCATGCCATCGAGGTCATCTGGTGGGGGTGGGGGGCAGGTGGTCAGTGTCACCGCGGCAGGTCAGGGCCAGGTGCACAGAGAGAGTCCAAACCCCCCTCTCCCCGCTGCCCCGCCCAGGGGTCCCCTCACCCTGGTCAAAGGCTGATGCGCCTGTGCTGCCCTCCTGGTCGGCCAGCTCCTCGCTGGACGACATGGTGCCACTGGAAGACATGCGCTCGAACTTCTTAAAGTCCCCTGAGCAGGAAACGGGTTGTCAGAGACTCCCCTGAGGGCCACCGGCTGCACGATGAGCCCACTGAAACCTGGGGGCGGGGGCAGCAGCTCTCTGAGCCCCCCGCCGCCGGCCAGGCCCCTTCACCTGAGCCAGGGCTGGGGTCCAGACTGGCGTCAGAGTCTGAAATGGCGATCGGCCACGACTTGTGCACCTGGTGTCCGCGGCCACCTGCGAAGGTGTCCCCAGTGAAGGGCTGAAGGGGGCTGCAGGGGGCCCATGCCTGCCCCTGCCTGACACTCACCCCTGCGCTCCTTGGCAAGCTCCCCATCGCCGGGCCCACCTTCCTCTGGGGGACAGCCCGCGGCCTCCGCCACTGCAGCATCGCTGACGTTGAAGCTGCCCTTTCGGGCGCGCAAGACCGGGGACCTGGTGGGACCAACAGCCAAAAGAAGGGGTCACGATGGGGGTCACTGAGGCTCACTGCCCCCGCCCCCACCTCAGGAGGGAAGTCCGGCTCCCCCGGGCATGTGCAGACGGCGGGGTACCAGGCGTTGGCGGAGACGTGGGGCTCAAAGTCGTAGTGCACGTCTGGCTCCTCGTCACGCTGCAGCTGGCGCACGTGGGAGGCGTACTGTTGGCCCGGGTCGTACAGCTTGCTGCTCTCACACAGCATGTGGAAGTGCACAGGCAGCGGGGCCGTCTGCATGTGCATCATCTGGTAATAGGAGATGGTGGCCTGCGGGCAGGCAGGTGGGAGGGGCCCTAAATGCTGGAGGTCCTGAGGCTGGATGGGCAGCCACCCTGCCCAGCCCGACAGAGGCGGGGGCTGGGGGTGGGAGCACGGTGCTCACCGACTTGATGGTCTGGTCGCTCTGCCGGATGACCTCCTGGATCTGCCGGAGTGCCGTCACCTTGGTGTCCTCAAGCTCCTGTTTCTGCGTCTTAGCATCCGCCACGCATGTGCGGTACGTGGCCATGGCTTCCTCTGCCTGGGGTGGGGGCGGGACGGGGTGCCCAGAGAGGCCTCAGCCTGGGGTTCAGCCCTCAGGGCATCTTCAGGCCCCACACGGAAATCAGCCAGGCACAAAAGGACAGGAAGGCATTCCTGGCAGGAGGCACAGCCCAGACAAAGGCCCGGCGGTGGGAAATCCTGCACAGGGCAGGGCGTCAGGCCCCGACGCCATGGGTCTTGTCCCGCACCTCCTGCCCCCTGACCCGCCCTCACCTTGTTTTTGGCCTCCTCCTCCAGGCGCCGCCTCTTGTCCAGGGTCTTAGAGGCCGTGCCCCCTGCACCCGGGCCAGCGCCCACCTGCTCTTCCTCCGCCTTGGCCACTAGGAAGCGGGCCTTGTCGTGGTCTTCGCAGCGCTGAACGTAGCCCTGCTTGGCCTTGCGCAGATTGGACTCTGCCTCTTGCTGTGGACATGGGAGGGACCAGACCAGCACCATCAGCCAGAGACCGCGTTAGGGACCTCTGCCACCCACATCCCTTGGGCCAAAATCCCATGGCCAGTCAAGGAAACAGAGGCCCCCGCCCAAGAACCAGTGGTGGAAGAATAGGAGGTGACACCTACAGGGCGACCCTGGGAGGAGCCAGCATCTGGCATGCCCATTTCACAGCCAGGGAAGCTGAGGCACGGCTAAGCTCTGAAGGAGACACCAACTACATCATCCTCTTGACACCTACACCCACACCCACACCCACACCCACCAGAGCGACTTGTGCTTCTATCTCTTACATTTCCTGTCTCAGAGATGAGAACAGTGAGGCTGCTCAGACAGGAAGTCAGGCACCCTCAGGGTTGGCAGGAAGAGCACTTAGTCAAAACCCAGTGGGCCTTCTGGGGGCCACACCTCACAGTCTACACGATCAGAAGCTTAAACATAAAGAAAAGAGCTTACATGAGTACTAGGAGAAACCATGAGAGAATTTCTTAAAAAACAGCATGGGGAAGGCCTTTCCATGCGTGACACAGAACCCAGAAACCATAAAAGAAAAGACTGCTACTAACAATCTTGGGTTTCAACTGGGAAAACAAGCAACAGGTTAAATCAAAAGTCAAAACAATAAACTGGGGGTGGGGGAGTTTGTAACACATGTCCTCAAGGGCTGGATTCTCTAATATGTAAAGAGCTCTGGCAAGTCAATAAGAAAACAAGCTACTGTCCAATCCGAGGTGAGCAAAGGATATGAACTGAGAGCTCACAGAAGAGGAAAAGCATGGCTGTGTCTCGGGAGCTCAGCTTCTATGCTCATGACATCTGTGACCTAGCCATTACCTTTCGGGCACTGATCTAAATGCTAGGTCACATGTCTGAGCAACAGGGGCACAAGCTCGTCACAGCAGTGGTGTTTGAAACAGCAATAACTCAACAACAACTAAACTGTCCATCAGTAGGGGTTTACTGAACTAAGCCCTGTGGCTCTGCAGCTAAGCACTTGTAGCTGAGAAAAAGGGAGGAGTTTCACACGGAGTGAGATGGGACCAGTCCCTGGATATGGAGGTGAGTATAAAAGGCCAGAAGCAGAGCAGGGTACTCAGCAAGCTGTCATCAGGTGTAGAAAAGGGGGGAGAGGCTCATTTGCCAGATGTGCCACAGGACACCACTAGCTGGAGCAGGGGCCGTGGGGGCTCTGCACCGCAGACCCTGTTAGCAGGCCTACTGCCTTTGCAACAGCCCAAAGGGGAGGTGGGAAAAGAGCAACACAGAAGAACCTGGAGCATCCAACAGACCTGAGAGAGCCTCAGTTTCCCTCTAACCCAGACCTGCTCCTGGCGGCCACGGGTGACCCGGTCCCTCCGGACATCTGACCTGTGACAGTGATGGGGGCCCCGGGCCAGGGCCTCTCCTGCTGCAGCTGCGGGTGGGTAATGGGGCTGGAGCAGATGGGAGGCAGGACCCGCTCCAACCTGTGACACCACAGCGAGCCCCACGCGGGCACAGGGCACTCTGCCGGGTGTCCGCAAAACTCAGGAAAGGACCACCCGGGTGTGCACCAGGGGACTGTGCTTGCACGAGCCGGCCCGCCCTGCCCCCTCCCAGCCTGCCACCCCGCGGTACCAGCTTCCTCTGGGCGCGGTGCCAAGACTCCTTGATCTCCTTCCTGCGCTTCTCGTGCTCAAGCCGCCGCAGGTTCAGGGGCTGGGGGGGGAGACGGGTGTGATGGGGACCTGGGCACCCTTCACCCCACCCTCCCTCCAGGGCGAAGCCCACCTGCACGAAGGTCTGGGTCTGCAGAGTGCCCACCGCCTGTACCAGGCCATGGCCGAACTCCAGGTCCTGCTCCAGGGCCAGCGAGTAGATGGACAGGAGGGGCATGTGCGGCTGTGGGGGCGGGGCCGGCAGTCACTGGGGTGGGACAGGCGCCCTGGTGGAAGCCCTGCCGCCTCCCCGGCGCCCTCAGCTGCCCTTGTAGAGATGGGAAACCCCTTTCCTTTGGCCCATCTTTGAGGGGCGAGACACACCCAGGCCTGAGGGACCCGGCCCCGTTCCCTCGAGTTCCCCACCTCCTGCATGACGCTCTGTCTGCAGTTCTGGACGATCTTCTGCAGGCCTTTGGCAAAGTCCATCTCTGCAGCCAGGGAGAGGTGTGAGCGCAGGGGTGAGGGGAGGGGTGTGAGCGCAGGGGTGAGGGAAGGGGCCTTCCAGCCAGACCCCGCCCCACGGGCCCCAGCTCGCACCCAGCGCGCTCCGCTTCTCCAGGTAGCCGATGAGGTCCTTCATGTACTTGGCCATGTTCTTGGCGTACTGCAGCGCGGCGTCCACACCCCCCTCACAGCGCTGCAGCAGCGTGTCCACTGCCTCCGGGGAGAGGCAGCCTGCGGGACAGACACCCCTCAGCTCGGGCTCCTCCCCAGCCCACCCTTCCTTCCGTCCTCAGCCCTCTGCCCCTAGGCTCAGAGACTCACCCTCATCACAGTCCTCACTGCTGGGGGTGGCACCGTCACTCCCCTGTCCATACAGGTTCTCCATGGACTGTACCAAAGGGAGACAGGTGAGTCCAGTCCGGGCTGGGTCCTGTTTGATGCCCACCCTGCAGGAGACAGTCACCGCCCCCCCTGGACAGAGCAGGAGACCACAGTCCACAGAGCGGGCAGGGGGGACTCACCCGCCCTGCCAGCCTGACCCCGTGCAGCACCCAGGCCATCCCTGCTCACCTGGCCCGGGTCCCCAGGGGGCACTGAGAGGAGGATGCTGCTGTCCACTTCGCCCATGAGGAACTCGGACACACTGCAGGGCAGGGGGCAAGTGTCAAGAGGCACATGGGTCCCCACCCTTCCCCACCCCCTGCCACCCTTCCCCACCCCCACACTCACGTGCTGCTGAAGGAGACTGCAATGGTCTCCAAGGCCTTCTCAAACTCCTGCTTGTCCGAATCATTGTTGCACTCATAATGGAAGGCTGAGGGCAGACAAGGACGAGAGGGGTTGGCCCAGTCTGGGAGGTGACCACCCGTGCAACTAACTGAAGGGGCAGCACTGGAGTTGTTGTGCCCATCAAACTCCTATGCATCCTTCAAAACCCACTTCAAACATCCCCTCCTTCAGGAAGTCCTCCCAGACAGAAAGCCCTTGCTGCCCTGTCCTGGCTGACCTTTGACCTTGGCAATGAGGGTGCCGGCAGCTGTGAGCGACTCCACGGTGTTCAGCAGTGGGTACTTGGAGATGACCTGGTGCATCACGCGGAGGGCCTCACCCAGGCACTCATGGGCAAGCGGCCGGCGGGCCTCTAGGAGGTCTGCCGGGCAGAGTGGGTATGAGCAGGGAGGGAAGGAAAGCCTGCCCACCTAACCACCTAACCCTAACCCTCCTCAGAGCTCCTGTCCCTGGGTGGGGAAATTGAGGCCAAGATGGGAGAAGGTAACTGCCTGAGGCTCAGTGTGTGACCTCGTTGGGGGTGTGTGTGTGTGTGAGGAACTGTCCCTCTTTCAACCGCTGACCAGGTCATCAAAGGCCAGATGTCAGTCTAGACAGTCCTGCTCAGGACACCCTTTCCTCGTCCCTCCAGAAAACAAACTCCCACTGACCTTCAAGTTGCAGTCCTGGTGCCTCTTCTTCCAGGCAACCCACCCGGCCCCTTCCCTGCCCCAAACTCTCAGGGCTCTGTCCAGCTCTCTCCCAGCCCTGCCTGCCTGGGCAATGGGGCTTAAACACCCCGTTACCTCACTCTCTCCCGACCAGCCACCCCGTGAGGCAGGTGCTGTCATCACCCCCATTTTGCAGATGAGGAAACAGGCATACAGGGGAGAAGTCATTTCTCAAGGATCACACAGCTTTTCCATCTCCACTAGCTCTGAAGGCATGAGAAGGAAGAAGGACCCTGCCTGGCTTTACCATAAGGGCAATTGGGAGCCACAGAAGGTGTTAGAGCAAAGGAGAGTCAAGGTCAGATCTGCATCTTCAAACGTGGCTTTAAATGCCCTCCTCAGATGTTCTTAATTGGAAAAAAGCGCTGTGTGTGGGCAGAACACGCACCATCTAGTGGAAACAAAGCCGAAGGAATATATAGATGGGGAAGGAATGAGCCAACCCTGAGACCCAGGAGGGACCTGGCCACCAGCTGGGAGGATATCTCCTGCACCTGTGTGCCTCTAATTCTGTGCCTGGTACTTGATGCTCAAAAAAATAAATTAATTAAATTAATTAAAAAATTTTTAAATGGAATCTAAAAATAGGTGTCTGATCCCTTTTCAGCACTGAGGACCCCCACTGAATGCCACCGACAGGGAGACCCCCATGGAGTCCCTGGCTCCAAATTCCTCCGAGTACAGCCCAGTGCCTCAGCACCAGGCAGGATTTGCTGCCTGAATCCGAGGCCAAGTCAGGGAGGCGGGAAGGAGCTTGTGGGATCCATGAAAGGCCGGCTGAGGAAAGGCCGGGCCACGCCCCTTCCCAGGACATTCCTCCCACACACCAGGCCCCTCGTGTCGCCTGGGCCTCGGCCCCCTGGGTCCCCGCAGCACACCCACCTGGGCAGGTGGGACTCTGGAGAAGCCTGGACACGCCCAGCTCAGCCCTGGCCAAGGCAAGCGCCGGGCAGCAAATGCCCCGAGTGCCACGTGCTCCTGGCCCGGCCCTGCACCCCGCACCACCCACGGTCCCCTCACCTCGGGTCCCCGCCTGGCAGCGCACCGGCGCCTGGTCCAGAGCCGGGTGCACTGTCCCGCAGATACACATGGCGCAGCCGTCAGGGCGCAGAGACCATGAATGCGCAGGCCGGGCTAGGCAACTGGCTGGTCCGGGGTCTTTGGTGCCAGGTCCTCCACAAGCAAACCGGCTCTGGCCGGTCTGAAGACCCGCCCCCCTCCGAGGAAAGCTCCGCCCCGGCGTCCTGCTAGCTCCCCAGCCTCAGGTAGCAGGAGTCTGGGACCCAGGGAGATGCAATTCGATTCGATTCGGGATGGGGCCGGCCAAGGGCAGGCAGGGAGACAGGCCCAGGTACAGGGTGTGGGGAGGTGCGGGGAGACCCCGCCCACGTGGATCCGGCCGCCCACTGCTTCCTAGGTGGACAGCACAGGGTCCCCAAGCCCTCTCACTGTCCCCACAACAATTACTGTGAGCTGAGGACATCTGGTTACAGTCAGCAACTCCCCAGGGCGTATCATTGCCCCGTTTCACAGATGAAATGCCAGAGGCTTAGAGAAGGGACAGCGGATCCAGTCTCACAGCCTGGCAGGAGCAGCAGCAGGATGCAAACCCACATGCTCTCTGCTCCAGGCCCTTCCCCTGGCCCAGGGCTGCCCCAAGGTTCAAAGAAGGGTGCCCCTGCCCTGGCCCATCCTCCTGCAGGACGCCCACTGGCTCAACCCTGCCCAGGCCTGGCCTCCAAGGAAGCGCCAGGATCGGAAAGGAACTGAGATTAGAGAAAGTTTCCCCAGGAAACAACTCCAGCCCCACCCCAGGACCAGATAATCCTGGGGGCTGACACCCCCCAACCCAGCAGAGGCCGGGCCAGTAGAGCCCATTAGCGCCTACAAAGCTGAGGTCTCCCTCCAGTCTGAGGTCGAATCCAGGCTCTGGCCCCTCCTTGGCTGGCTGAGCCAGGAGTCAGGGCCCTTCTCTGGGCCTCAGTTTCCTCATCTGTAAAATGGGCACCTGTGGGGAGCAGGCCAGAGTGTTTAGCATGGCCCTGGCACTGCGGTTTCTGGCAGGAGAGATCATAGTGCCCTCCTTGGTCGCCAGAGACAAACAGGAAGCAGATGAAAATAACTCGGCAGGAAGCTGGGCTGTCAGCAGACGCGTGGAGAAAACGGAACTGCCATCCCACAGGCCGCTCACTCCTGCAGCTTACATGCCGGTCCTGCCCCTTGTCCATCCTGAATCTCTCTCTGTCCAGACCTCAGTCTGCCTCCAGTCCATTCCAGTCCAACATGCAGATCTGACCTTGTTCCACCTCTGCTCTAACACCTTCTATGGCTCCCCACCACCCTCAGGATAACGTCCAGGGTCCCTCTGCTTGCCATTCTCAATGCCTTCACCCTCACACACTTCATACACCCGAACCTTGTTCCCCCAAATGCACCTCCACTCCATGTTTCTGAGCCTGTGCACATGACATTCCCTCTTCCTGGTTGCCGCCAAACTCCTATACATCCCTCAGAAACCTAGCTGCAATGGCTTTTTCCACGAAGCCCTCCCTACAACCCTCTTTGAAGCCTCCCCAAATCCCTCCTTCCACCCTGCCTCGACCCCACAGGGTTTGGGATATCTGTGTCCAACTGCCTTCCACCCAGGCCGCGGTGTCCCTGCCACTTCTCACCTTCACGCAGAACACACTCCTTCAGCTTCTCAAGGCCCTCAGCAAAGCGGGCCACGTCAGCCAGCAGGTGGGAGATGTCCTCCACAGTGTCGGGGCAGGGTCCCTGGATGGGTCCCTCGGCTGGGCTGGCTGTTGACAGTGGGCTGCGGTGGCCACGGCCCAGCGTCCAGGTGCTGGCTCCGGACAGTGGGAAGCCGGCAGCGCTGGCGTGGCGGCTTAGGCTGGTGGGCCTCTTGAGCGTGCCCGTGGCCTTGGCATTCAAGGCAACACTTGGTGGTTCCAGGCTGGGCACCAGGGACACTGCATCAGCCCCATCTCTCCTGGGCAGCTCCTGGGAGGGTGGGGGGAGCCGCTAGAGCAGGTGCTCCCACTGGGGCCCTGCCTCAGTTTTCCCAGAAGTGAAGTGGGGTTCTGGAGGGTCTTCAGCCTGACCCCACAGGGGGTCAAAGGCCAGAGGTCAGAGGGCTGAGATTTGGTGTTGTGCCCCTCCCACACCTGTTACCCAACATCCTCTTCCCCAGAGCTTTCACAAACAACGGCCTCTGCCCAAACCACAGCTGGGGTGTGGGGGAGGGGCACCCCACTTCCTGGGGGGGGCGGGGTAGGGAGGGCCAGGGTCTCCTCAGCTCCCATCAGGGGAGGCCACTGCAGACACACCTACTCACTGGTAAAGACACCTCCTCGATCCTTTTACTCTGAGGGTCCACTAGGCCCCTGAGTCTCGCGGACACCGCGGGCCAGCTTTGTACGAGGTCCACCCCATGGATCTCGCTGCACACCCTGCTTGCTCTAAACCTTCCCCCAGTGGCTGGGCTGTAGCTCTCACAACTAACCGTGCCTGGAGGCCCCAAGTTCCCTGAGCCCTCACCCTAGAGTCCCGGACCCAGAGCACCCACACTCCCTGGACCCCACAGGCAACCCTGGACGGGGTGGGGTGTGCAGTGGCCATCCCAAGGGCTTCTACTGTGAGCTGAACGTGGGGATGCCAGCCCGTCCCGCGTGGCCCCTGCGGTCCAGCCTGGGGCTGTAGCTGGCTCCAGCCCCGCGCCGCCGGCCCAGCACGGCACTGCCCGGCCCTGCCCCGCCAGGCCCGAGCGCAGAGTGTTCCCCGGTCCCCCTGCTGCCCGGGTGTCACTCCAAGATCCCCGCTCCGGCTCCCAGCAGAGGCTCACTCACCCCCGAGGGCTGCGGACAGGGGCTTCCCGCCCGGTTCTTTTTCGAGATAGAAGGGGTTTTCATGAGCTCCCGCTTCTTCCTGGAGAACATGCTGTGGCCAGGCCAAGTGGCCCTAGGGGCCCGAGGTGGGGCGGGCCGGGGGTCTCAGCACCGCAGCTCCTGGTGTCAGTGGCCTCGGGACCACATTGTCGCTGGTCAACCCCCCCCAGCTGTCAGGCCCACGTGACAGGCCCAGCCCTCATTGGCGGGTGCTTCCCCCCACAGGAAAAGGCCTCCGGAGGCGGTGACTCAGACCGGCCCCTGACCCTCCCCAGCCTCAGCCTGCTCCTCCGCTCAGTGGGTTTGAAGGTGGGGTCCCAGGCTCCGCCCCCAGCTTCCGCTTTCAGGAGCTCTGCGTGCGCGCACACACGTTGGTCGAGGTGCCCCTGCCTGGCACTGGCGCCCTGGGCAAGGCCCTGGCGGGCACACGGGGACTGCAGAGACGTTGACACCCCCACTCGGCCACACCCAGATGCACCCAAGAGTGCAGACACGGGAGCACGATGACACGCAGATGTAGGCTTGGACACATGCTGAGAAGCCACCCAGCTCCGCAGATGCAACGGATACCCCTGGACACAGACACCTGCCCTCCAGTCCTCCCACCTTTCACGGGTGTGCCTGCCCTATGTCCTCTGGCGACTCCCCTGCAGACCCCAGGGCCTGGGCAGCGCTGGGCATAGTGGGTCTCCTCCCCTCAGCCCAGCTCCCGCCCCTCACCCCCCATTCTACATTCCAGGGACATGCACCGACCATGACCACGGGACAGTTGGCCAGCATCAGGGCTGCTAACGCTCCTGAGGCCACCACGCCGCCTCCTCCCTTCCCTGGTGGGGCCCCCCGATCTGGAGCCCTGGCGGTGTGTACAGCTTCCTGCCCCCTCCCCCCATGACCAGCTCTTCTCTTCGAGCCCCCCAATCTGAGCCTTCTCCCCTCCCCAGATCTTCCTCCCCGCTACTTCCAGAGTCCCAATACTGGCCCCCACTGACCTCAGGTGTGATCTCTGGGCACGGGGCATGCAGGCCACGGCGCCTCATGGCAAACCTGACTCCCCAGGCCCAAGTCCATCCACAGACCCTGCCGAGAAGCCCTTTAAGGAACCTCTGTCCACCACTCATTGCTCTGGAAACCAGGAGCAGGGGGTGAGGGCCGGCTGGTGGGCTGGCTGGCTGGTGGGCTTCTGACCTGGTCGGGAAGCCTAAAGTCCGGGCCACCCCTGCTGGGTTCCTCCAGCTGCCCCAGACATTCCTGAGCCCTAACCGCATGCCCATTTCACGACCAGCCACTCACAGGTACCGCCCTCAGGCGCCAGAACCACGTGGGCACTTAGGGGCCCCAGGACCATTGTCCAGGCTCTTATGAAGGGCAAACCTGCAGGGAGACATGCCCCAGCACACCACAGAGGACTTCAGAGCTGGGAGTCCAGTCGGCTGCAGCTGGGCTCTCATCTGCCCCCTAGATATTGCACCTGTGTCCACAAACTAACTCCTGCACACACTTGGGTGCCAGGCCCGGTATCCAGACATGGAGAGCCATTTTTGGACAAGCATGCAGCCTGACGCATGGACACACGTGCGTAGGGCTTCACACCACGACTTCTCTTTATTCCCTCCAGGGCAGCAACCCCTCAGGGAGTCTGGGTCCCGGCTCCAGCCCCTCTGACCTGCCTTGGTCACTCCCAGGGCCTCCCACCAGCTCCACGGAGGAGAGGGAGACTCAGAGCACCGTCTCGGCCATGCTGTGGTCCTCGAGGAACTGGGTGGTGAGTTTGGGGGTCTGTGGGCCTGGCACAGGGTCCACCCCCACTCCTGCCTACTGATCGTCCTCCTCCTTCCCCTGGTCCTTGGAGGAGTACAAGGATACTTAGTGCTAGGCAGCCCAAGGAAACAGGAGGGGAGGTCAGCTGGAGGGTCTGGCCCCCAGCCCCACCTTTACCACCAGCCCTGTCCTGGTGCTGCAGTCACTTCCTCCAGCGTGGTCTGGCTCACAGAGAAGTCCTCCACACCGTGCTCTGCGCCACGTGCCGCCAGCTCTCCAAAGCGCCGCGCCCTCCCAGAGGCAGCTGGAAGCACAGGCGGCCACTGTGCACCTCCCGCAGCTCGGCCCCCAGGAACGTGGCTGCCACGAAGGCTGCCGCCGACTCGGACTGGGACACGGGCACCCACAGGGTCAGCGTGTGGCCAGCCCCGAACCTAGGGTGGGGTGGGGTGGGGTGGGGTGGGGTGGGGTGGAGTCCCACAGCCCGCTGTTCCTTAAGACCCACCCACACCACCCTCCAGCTCTCTCCTAACCCCACCCCTATACCTGGCTCCTCTTGACCCCCTGCCCAACACACCTGACCCCAACCCCTGCTCATCCTCACCCCCCCCCCGCTACGTGCTCATCCCTTCTCTAACCCTGCTTCTCCCAGGCCCCACCCACGCAATGCCACACCCCAGTCCAATCTCTGGGCCACGCCCACTTGCAGACCTTCTTGTGTCCCCGCCCATGGACCCACCCTCAGCCATCAGACCTCATCACCCCTCTCATCCTGGACAGTCCATGATCCTTGTCTCTTCCCCGCTGAGAGCCAACTTGGCCCGGCTTGATCTCCCCTCCGGCCCCACCTACACCCCCACCTGGATCTGCCCGCACCCAGGCCTTGAAGCCTCACCCCACTCACCGGCCCTGGAGATGCTGCGTGCTGCCCAGGCAGTGGAACCGCCCGTTCACCATGATGGCCAGGCGCATGCAGAGCGCCTCACACTCCTCCATGCTGTGGGAGCCCGGAGCCGCGAGCTCTGGCCAGGCCTGGACGGGCGGTGCTGGGCACTGGGCTGCTCCTGCTGGGGACCCTCCAGCTCTGGACCACCCTGTGCTCTGAACACTTCCTGTCAGGCCCAGACTGCTCTGTTCCCTGGACCGGCTACCACCTCCGTGTGTTCTCCCACTCAGGCCTGGCATCCTCCCCCAAGGGAGAACCACCCCATCCCCTGCAGCCCTGTGCTCTGAAAGCCTCTAGCTCAGGCCTGGTCCACCTTTCTCCCCAGGCTGGAGCACCTGGACCCGCAGACCCAGGCGTCCGGTTTGGGGCCCACCTGTGTGAGGTGGGCGCCACGGCCGGAGGCTGATCCAGAGGAAACGCTGTGCGCCGGGGTCCATGCCAGTGGTGGCTCGTCCTGGGAGCGGGGAGATGCTTAAACGTGGCCCCACCCCACCCCTACTCTGCGCACACGCCCCCCGCCCTCCCCCTCACATACCAAAAGGACCACAGCTAGATCCTCCGCCAGAGCCACGGCTGTCGCCCGTTTCCGCTTGTTGCCACGGCTGTAGGTGCCCGCGGGCCTGTCCGCATACTGAGGGAGGCCCAGGCACCCCAGGCCCGAGCTTGCTGTCTGTGGCAGGACGAAGTGGGAGGAGGAGAGTGAGCATGTGGGGGGGGGCCGGGTCAGAGTAGGGGGACCAGAGTGAGCAGGGGGGCCAGGATAGTGGGGGTCAGAGAATGGGGGGCCAGATTGAGGAGGAGGGCCAGAATGAGGGGGGGCAGAGTGAGCATGGGGGAGCAGGGTGAGTGGGAGGGGCTAGGGCGAGGAAAGGGGTGGAAGGTAACTAAAGGGGGGGGCCAGAGTGAGTACAGGGGCGGGGCCAGAGTAAGGGAGAGGCAGGACCTGGCCCAAGGCAGGAAGCCACCAGGAAGCCCTAAGCAGGACATGAGTAGGCGGGGCCATAGCCAGAAGGGTCAAGGAGGGAAGGGGCATGTCCCTAAGCAGGGAGGACAGTGGGAAAGGGAGGTAGACCCAAGTGAGTATGTAGGAGCTGGGGGAGGGCAGGGGCGGGGCCAGAGGACCAAGCGTGGGTGGACCTGGACTCAGGGTGTGGCCAAGGAGCACCAAGGTAGGCTGCGGTCCAGGGGCGGGATTGGGGTCGGAGACCGCAGGGGTTGGTTGTGGGGAGTGTCACCTGGGCAACCTGGGCCTCGGGGACACCGCGCAGGCATGCCAACAGCTCCAGGTGCTTGCAGCGGTCAGCAGCTCGAAGATGGCATCCGACTGAGGGCAGTAGCCCGTGCGGCAGTGTGCTGCGGCCGGTTCCTGGGCCACACTGGGGATGGGGAACAGAGAACTCCAGGAACTAGCTGGGCCCCGGCCATGCTGGGGGCAAGCAGGGGTCTCAGGGCCCGCCCACCCACCCACCCTAGTAAGGGACAGAAGGTGTCTCAGGGCCAGGTCCACCTGGCAGGGGTGTGGGGGTCAGGGACTCAAGCCCCACCCGGTCCGTGCATGCAAAGGCGGGGGGTGGGGAGGAATAAGGGCTCCAGAGCCCCTCACCTGTGGCCTGCCAGCACCACCTCGCCCCCGCTGGGCACCGTGTCCCCAGTCACCATGTGAAACGTGGACGTTTTCCCCGCTCCATTCACGCCCAGCAGCCCGAAACACTACGGGTACACCCAGAGATGGTACTCACAGAGGCCTGGACACTTGTCCCAGCATCTCTGATTTCTGGGGGTGGGTTACTCAGTTTCCACCTGGAGGGCTGTGGACAAGGGGACCCCTGGCGCAGATACTGGGGTGTGTAGGTAGGCATAAAGCTGTCACATAGCAGGAATTCTGGTTGGCACATAGCATGTGTTTAATCAATCCTGGCACGCAGTAGGTATCCTATAAAGGTCACACACAGCCAGTGCTCCATAAATATCGAGGCAGGAGATTTCAGAATATTTCCTGCCATGCAGTGGGTACCTGATGGCAATGGCACCTGGTGAGAATTCATGCTGGGTGCGCACTCAGCCCAACGTGGAGAGGTTGGCTGCACACAGTAGGCACTTGCTAAAGAGTGACTACAACACTAACACACCACACATGTGCACAGGTATGTGCCAGCCCCTAGGAGGTGGCCAGTAAACGGCCCACAGCAGAAAAGTTTGCACAAAGCAATTGCTTGAATGTGAACTGGTACAAAGCAGGTGCCTACTAAATATTCGTTGTTAGCAAGTACTTGATACATATATAGTAGGGGCTCAATAAATGCTGTTGGTTTGATAAAAGTTGATCATCACAAAGGTTACATTCAATACACTTTTGGTACACACAAGGGGGGCTCAGTAATGCTTTAGTGTATACAACTGGTACTCAATAAGTGCTAGCACATAGTAGGTACTTGATTAAGGTAGCAAGCACATGTATGGGAGCCCAATAGATGCTCAATAATAAATCTGTCCTTACTAGGATCTTATTAATACCTTATTGCACACAGTAGGGATCAATAAATGTAAGCATGCAGTAGATGCTTAATGAGATTTGTTGGCTCAAAATAGGACTTCAAATATTGGCAGACAGTAGGTACTCAATAGAAGTGCACAGTAGGTGCTCAATAAAGGGCAACAGGCTCACAGTAGGTGTTCAGTAGAAGGAGGTAGGCACACAGTAAAGAGCACTGGGTGGGGCCTCCCTGGTGGCGCAGTGGTTGAGAGTCCGCCTGCCGATGCAGGGGATACGGGTTCGTGCCCCGGTCTGGGAGGATCCCATATGCCGCGGAGCGGCTGGGCCCGTGAGCCATGGCCGCTGGGCCTGCGCATCCGGAGCCTGTGCTCCGCAACGGGAGAGGCCACAACAGTGAGAGGCCCGCATACCGCAAAAAAAAAAAAAAAAAAAAAAAAAAAAAAAGCACTGGGTGCACAGTAGGGCAGCCTCTCACCCCTGCACCAGGACCTCCACCCTGGACTTACCTCAACAGGGGGAATCCCCAGACACAGGCGGTCGACAGCCGGTGTCTTCTGCCCAGGGTACACCT
The DNA here is from genome assembly GCF_025265405.1 of Mesoplodon densirostris. Lineage (NCBI taxonomy): Eukaryota > Metazoa > Chordata > Mammalia > Artiodactyla > Ziphiidae > Mesoplodon > Mesoplodon densirostris. Next base: position 152,811,435 of record NC_082663.1, read on the forward strand.
GGGAGGGATGCAGGTCCATGAGAAAGGTAGGTGGGCCAGCACTCTGCACCCACCTTGGTCAGGTCCCTCAGCACCAACACGTCCCCCTGGGTGGCTCCTTGCACCACCCGTCCCTGCTCACGGGCCACATCCTCATCCTCCTCTCCCAGGGCGGGCAGCAGCCTCAGCTTGGGTCTGAGGACAGAGACATGAGTGGGCCCAAAGCCAGATCCCAGCCCCTACCACCCTCCGTGGTCCCCACTGACTGTGGCAGGAGGCAGTTGTGGTGCTGCAGCAGGAGTGTAAAGAGGAGGAAGGTGGCCCCGTATCAACACGGCCAAGAGGTGCTTGCCGACCACCTCCTGGCGCAGGGGTGACTGGAACTGCCCATCTCCTGTGAGGACATGAAGGAGGGATTGGGTCATTTTAGGGGTTTGGTTTTTGGGCCTCTCCCCATTCAGGTCACCTTGGGTTCTTTTTTTTTTTTTTTTTTTTTTTTTTCGGTATGCGGGCCTCTCACTGTTGTGGCCTCTCCCTGTTGCGGAGCACAGGCTCCGGACGCGCAGGCTCAGCGGCCATGGCTCACGGGCCCAGCCGCTCCGCGGCATATGGGATCCTCCCAGACCGGGGCACGAACCCGTATCCCCTGCATCGGCAGGCGGACTCTCAACCACTGCGCCACCAGGGAGGCCCCACCTTGGGTTCTTAAGGGAAAGGATCAAGCTGAATAGGCCACTCAACTGGGGTCTAATTGGCATGGAAAACAGCGGCATCGGGGCTTCCCTGGTGGCGCAGTGGTTAAGAATCCGCCTGCCTATGCAGACGACATGGGTTCGAGCCCTAGTCAGGGAAGATCCCACATGCCGCAGAGCAATGAGGCCCATGTGCCACAACTACTGAGCCTGCGCTCTGGAGCCCATGAGTCACAACGGCTGAGCCCGTGCGCCTAGAGCCCATGCTCCGCAACAAGAGAAGCCACCGCAGTGAGAAGCCTGAGCACCGCAACAAAGAGTAGCCCCCACTCGCCGCAACTAGAGAAAGCCCTCGCACAGCAACAAAGACCCAACACAGCCAATAAATAAATTAATTAATCTATTTCAAAATATATATAAGAAAAAAAGAAAACGAAATCAGCGGTATCAGCACCTCCCTTATTTAGGGCCTTAGACCTCTTATGATGTGACCAAGTGGAATTAGATTTTATGGCTGGTTTGCTGCATGTCTAACTTGACCCTCCAGCCCTTGGGGGCCACCTAAGACCTCCAGGTCTCCTCCTGGGGGCTACTGTTTGTCCCCACCCTGTAGAATTGACTCTCGTCTGGCACTTCCCCACCTGGAGGGAAGTTCTCACCCAAGCGCTCAAAAGCGTCAGCCATGGCCTGTTTCCTCACCATGTCGATCAGCCCCCAGCCCAGGCAGAAGTGAGGAAAGATAAGGAAGACCTGTTTCAGGATCCGGCTCACCTCCTATAACTTCTACTCAGGGGCAGGAAGAAGGAGGTGGGTAAGGGGCTGAAGCCGATGCCCAGTCCAACCCCAGCCTGAGGCCCAGCCTTGTCGGGTCCCACCTGATCAGAGAAGAGCTCGAGCACAAAGGTGGCCATGCTGCCGTTAATGCCGATAGAGAGATTGATGCAGGTGAGCACCACGTAGGCCATGCTGGGCATGGAGAAGGAGGAGGCTGGGTACATGAGCGGTGTGATTCACCAGCTGAGGGGTAACAGGAGCCACTGTTACTGCCAGACAGGAGCTGAGCAGCCCTTTAAGGAATACAGATCTCCCTTCCTAATTCTGTGTTGTAGGCCTCTATAACGTGGATCAGGCCAAGATGAGCTTTTAAGGTCTCCTCGGCACACCACTGAATTAGATCACACTTGGGGTCACTTCAGAGCTCCATACACTCTCCTTCGGAGCTGCTACAGAGCCCCATCTCCCTCAACAGTGTTGGTGGTGGTGGGGACAGTAAGAACAAGCCCTGAAGGGCTAGGGGCCTCATTCATACAGTAGTGGCAACAGCAGGAGGGCAGGCAGGTTGGCAGCGGCCACGTACGCCCTCTGCTGGAAGGCCAAAAAGATGAGCACCACAATGGACACTGGCACCAAGTAGTTACACTGCATTGGAGATGGCAGTTTCCCCCCTCAGTGTGCAGAGGTGGGAACTGGCACCCTCGGCACTGTGCCCCACCCTGACCTCCTCCCTGTGCTTTGGGTAGCAGGACATGAGGTCTCCCACAATCCCCAAGACTTCACTTGGGCCATCCTAGACAAGTCCCTGCCCAGAAAGGGCCAGAAGGGGCAGTGGCAAGTGGTGGCGGGGCCCCCACCCCTCCAGGCAGTCCCCACACCATGTCCCAGAGAAAGTTCAAGGGTGAAGCTGGCCGGGACAAAGGACATGGCGAAGACCACACAGATGGAGACAAGCATGTCCACTGAGGAGGCCATCCTGGGGGCGAGGGTACATGAGCTGTTCAGAGGGGAATTGTGCACATCACTGATGGGAAAGAGGTCCTCAGGGCTGGGCACAGATTGGGGAGATGGCCTGAGCCATTTCGGATCATTAGGCAGAGAGAGGTTTTCCAGGTCTCTAGTAGAATAAAAGTTGATGTGACGAGGATGTGCAGGCAGCTGGGGGAGACTGGAGCCCATGGAGCCTGATGATGTCCCATTACCCTGGCCTAGGGAGCGGAGAGGGGCAGTTCCTGTTCCCCATTTACACAGCAAGAGCATGGCAGGGTGTAAATCCAACTCCCACCGCCCCAAACAACAGAGAAACAGAGGCTGGGTGGATACACAGAGCTGGGGGACTCACAGCGCAGCCTCAGACAGCTGCTCCTTGGTGAGGTTCAGGGGGTGATTGAGTGTGGTGATGCTGTGGGCATGGCGGGCGGGGCTTGGCGGCAGGCAGGCACGTAGGAGAGTGTTGTTGGCTGGGTTGACAAAGGCCGCCACAGCATGCCAGCCCTTGTTGTTGAACCAGATCGGTGGTACGCTCAGGGCCAAGGGGTCAGCATGCTGGGGTCAGACCTACGCCCAGCAGCGCCAGCCCACCACTCCCAGTTCCCACCCTGAGGCCATCCTGAATGTCCAGACGAAGAGCCCATGCTGTGAGGTTGTTCAGGATGCAGCCGAGGGCCCCGCCCAGTTGGGGGCTCAGCAGTGCCCGCAGCTCCTCCACAGAGCAGCCCACCTCAAGCCCTGAGGGCAGGCCCGGGTCTCGGCCCCCCAGGGAGAAGCCCCCATATCTGTGAGGCAGGGGAGGAGGGGCAGCTGAGGGTCGGGGAGGATGGGGTGGCAGGTCCCCCAGCAGGCAGGCAGAGGGCACAGAAATGGAACCCAGGCAGGGGACACTCCTCACCTGACCTCGTTCACCCACTTCTTGGTCTTCAGGCCGTGAGAGAGACACAGACAGAAAGATGAGTGAGACAGAGACAGAGGGATGCTGGGGAGTTGAGTTGGGTGAGAAATAAAAAGGATGAGGCATGGAGCGCTCCCAGGAGGCCCCAGCCGGGAACCCCAGGCTGGACATCCCCCTCTCCCCAACCTCCCCAGGACCAGAACACTTCCTCCACCTGAGGACCCATGCTACGGCCGGGCACACCAAGTCCAGGGCAGTGCTCACCCTTGGCGCACCAGGCGTGGGTAGGTCTTGACTAGGAAGTCAGACAGGTTCCAGACTGTTAGGTTCTGGACTACTTTGCCCAAGCTGGTCAGTGCCTGGGGAGGCGGGGGGTTGCCGGCCACAGCAGGACAGTCGGGCAGCAGGCGGTGGGCACGAGGCTGGCTGCACTGGCAGGCAGGGGACAGACTCCGGAGTCCAGCTGCCGCTGGCCAAGACCTTAGCCACATCTGCAGCAACCTCGGGCACCGAGAACTGGCAGACGGCAGGCTATGTGCACTCAGGTGCCCTGCGGGGGTGGGTGCAGGGCTGGGGCACCCGGCTTCCAGGGCTCCTGGAATGTGGGGGCGCCCAGCTCCCAAGCAGGCATGGGGGATACCCGAGGCACCCTGAGGCCCACTGGCCAGAGCCCAGATAGGGAAACTAAGACCAGAGAGGAGAAAGGTCCAGGCTGGCAGGCCCTCACCTGTTGGAGTTATTTTTTCAGCTAAGTCTTCTCCAATCTGGCCTCTTCCAGCAGCGCCTCAAGCAGGCGGGCACGTTCAGGGTCCCCTGGGGCATCCTCACTGCACAAAGGGGGTGCAGGTCAGGGCTGTACCCACAGGCCCCTGGCGCTCCCACCACCAGGCCCCTCTCCTCTGCACCCACCTGAAGAAGGACACTTGGGCGCCGTACATGCTGGGACTGAGCTGCAGAGCCGGGTAGTATCCGAAAGGAGGCATGATGAGGCTGAACACTGGTGCCAAGCCCACGAAGAGGGCAGACAGCACAATCTGAAGGACCAGCCCAGCAGCTCCCCTCCCAGTCTACCCTCCAAGCTTGCCTTCACCCTTCCCTGATCCCATTCTAAAACAATCCATGGCTCCCCAGTGCTCCCAAAAAAAAGTGTTCAGAGTGGGGGATATACCTGGGGTTAGGCTGTTGAATTAGGTCACAGAGTGGAGAACAGGCACTCAGGGTCCCCCACACGCCCTTCCTGGTGCCCGGCCCCCCTCACCTGTGCAAACAGGCCACGGCGGCTGCAGCGGGCAAGCAGGAAGCGCTTGAGAAGCAAGGCCCGGAGCTGCTGGTGGGTCAGCGCCCAGCCTTGTACACGGCCTGTGGCGTCTGACCCAGAGCCCTCCAAGGCCTGTGTCTCGGGGGCAGATCCCGCTGTGAGGGATGGGAGGGTCAGTGCTCATGCCCTGGGGACCATGAGGGGCCACAGGTCCGGGTGGGGACAACTCACCCGGCCCCCCATTCTCCAGGGCTGACTCCTCTGGCAGAATCTGGAGCCTTGCAGTCGCGTCCAGATGAGCAATGCCTGAGCATGGGTGCTGCCTGGGCCTACCATCTGCAAAGTTACTGGTGTTGAGGTCAGGGTCACGGTTAGTGTTCAGCCTGGGGTCTGGGCTAACACCAAGGCTCACAATGGAGGAGTCAGGAATCAGGGGTGGAGGTCAGGGCTATGCCTTGGGCCACGTCAGCCAGGGATGGGGACTTAGTCTAAAGTCAGGTCCAACTCTGGGCCAGGGTGAGGGATCAGGACAGGGACCTGCGGCTGCACCCTCTGGGCCTGTGTCCACAGCACAGTCCTCCACCACCTTCAGGAAGATCTGGGGAGACAAAGCAGGGGGCTCAGAGCCTGGGGACACAGGAGGGATGGGAACTCGAGAGCCATCACCCCTCATACACTGGGGGTCCCCAGGCCTCCAGGAGGGCCCCTGAGTCTCCAGGCTTCTGTGTGTACCCTGCCTCCACCCTGGGACGCCCAGCTGTCAATAGGCAGACTCCTCTTCAGCCTTCCAAGCACCACCTCCTCCAGGCAGCCCTCCTCCCGGCACCCCCACACCTCCCCCAGGAGCCACACCTCCTCCAGGCTGGTGTTGGAGATTCCGAAGCCGGCCAGTCCCAGCTCCCCCAGCCGCTGGTCCAGTTTGCGGAAGAGTTCAGTGAAGCTACCGTCCAGGGCACCCTGGTAGGGTAGCGCCAGCACCAGCTCATGTGGCAGCTCTTTGACCAGCTGTGTCCCGGGCACGTGGCTCTGCACCAGGGCCAGCAGCTGGGCATGTCAGAGGCCCTGGAGGCGTGGGCAGTCCTGGCTCCTGCCCCGCCCCTCCTATCCCTGCCCCCCTGGAGAAGGGGCTTGGGTGACCCATGAGGGACCTGTCCCTGAGGGCAGAGGACATCAGGATTAGGTACCCAAGGGCAGGACTTGACCCGGGGTCAGAGCCAGAGTCCACCCAGGGTCGGAGTCCAGGAGTAGGTCTTTGTGTCGGCTCAGCCCGGGGTCAGGGGTCAAGTCCGGGGTTGTGAAGCTCTGTTGCCCTGAACCAAGCCACTGCCACCCAACAGACCCTCACTCTGGCTCTCCCACCCCGGCCCTCACCGGCAGTGCTGGCCTGGCTGCCTGTCTCCCTTTCCTGCCCAGGATCCATGCTATCCTTCAAGTCAGTGTCACCCTGCGGGCAGAGGGGCACCAACTGCCATGGCCATCAGGGCTGGCCAGAGCCTTGAGGGCCAGGGGTCGGAGATCAGCTCCAGCCCTCACCTTTTTGCTGGTAGCCAGGGCTGGGGGACCCTTCACCAGTGTCAGGTAGTATCCGGAGCCCAAATGATGCCACAGGAAGAGCGGGGAGCCACAGAAGCACAAGCGGCCGCCTGCCACCACTGCCACACAGTCTCCCAACAGCTCTGCCTCATCCAGGTGGTGGGTGGAGAGGACCAATGTGCGATCTGAGCATGGGACCCAACCAACTCATGCCATCAGGCTGCTGAAGCTATGGTCTCTGCCCCATGTGGTGAACTCCTACTCATCCCTCAAAACCCCACCCCCCCAAACCTCTTTGTCAGAAACACCTTCTGGCCTCTCAAGCAGAACCCAGGGGAACCTCAGGCCACCCCCAATTCTTTCTTTTTTTTTTTTTTTTTTTGCTGTACGCGGGCCTCTCACTGCTGTGGCCTCTCCCATTGCGGAGCACAGGCTCCGGACACACAGGCTCCGCGGCCATGGCTTGTGGGCCCAGCTGCTCCGCGGCATGTGGGATCTTCCGGGATCGGGGCACGAACCCGTGTCCCCTGCATCGGCAGGCGGACTCTCAACCACTGCGCCACCAGGGAAGCCCCACCCCCAATTCTTACCATCATGGTATTTGAGCAGCAGCTCCCGAATGCCTCGACAGGAAGCAGGGTCCACACCAGCTGTTGGCTCATCCAGGATAACGACTTGGGAGCGACCCACAAAGGCAACGGCCACTGAAAGCTTCCACTGAATCCCACCTGTGTTGGGACAGGGGTTGGGATCTCAGCAGGACCCACAGGCTTGGGCAGGGCTACCTCCCTTCTTCCTGCACCTCTCCCTACCCACCTGGACCTCGGTTCCTGTCTCCTCTGGCATCCCACCATCCTCAGGATAAAGCCCTAGCCCCCTCCCCATCCTCATCTCTGCAGACCCAGAGGCTCCTCCCCAGAGAGGTGGCGAGTCTGTGCATGCCGCTTAGGGACCAGCCCCACATCCTGCATCAGACGGTCCTGCTCGGGGCCCACAGCAGCTGCACTGAGACCCTTTAACCGCCCATAGAGCCAGACGTGCTCATCCACGGTCAGCCTGTGGCCATGGGCAAAAGACAGCGTGGCTACCACGGTGGGCAGGGGCCCAGAGAGCACCCAGCCCCCCACTGCCGTGCCCCAGGCCCACCAGAACGCACATGTCAAACAGCACACTGTACTGTGGCAGACTCCCAGGTGGAGCCGGATGGCTGCCATATTGGATCGGACATCGTGGCCCAGGACACAGGCGGAGCCAGCAGTGGGTGGGAAGAGGCCGCTCAGGATGGACCTGGGGGTGCAGGGATCGCAGAGCAGCTGCTCCTTCAGAGGGAGAAACTGAGGTTCCCAGAGGAGAGGCACCAGCACATATAGGGCACCTACTATGCGCCCAGAACGAAGGAGTATCATGTTCCCATTTTACAAGCGAGAGAAAATGAGGCTCAGAGAAAATACTTATCGCCTACCTATTGTGTATCCAAAGTGAGCTTGCAGGGGGGATCCAAAGTGAAATAGGGAGGGGGGTGTCCTGCCCTCACTGTACAGACAGGGACCTTCTGACCCCAGATGTCCTTCCCCCTGAACAGGTGTGCAAGCTGAGGCCCTGGGGGGCGGGGAGAGAGGAACTGGGGGGGAGGGGAGTGACGGCTGCTCACAGAGTGGTCGTCTTGCCAGTCCCATTGTGGCCCAGAAAGGCGGTGACGAGGCCCTGGTAGAAGTCCAGGCTGAGCCCGTGCAGGGCCGGCTGCGGGTTGCCAGTAAAGCTCCATATGGAGACCCCTGGAATCAGGCCAGGGGGTGCCTCTTCCACCAGCACTGGGGAAGAAGGGCAGACTCAGCTATGGGAGTCCCCGGGGTCCTGGGGGCCGTTCAAACTGGTCTGTGGAGTTGGGGACTTGTGGGGCAGGGGTCTGTAGGAGTTAGGGGAGCCTCAGGGGGCCTGGGGAACTGAGGTTGTCGAGGATTGGGATCCGCGGGAACCTGGGTTTTGGGGGGGCCTGGGGATCCAGACAGGGAAGTGGCTGCTAAGGTCTGCTGGGCCTCACCCTTGGGGTCCTGTGGGGCAGGGGGCAGGGCCCTTGGGGGTCTGAGGCCCAAACCAGTAGCTCCTCCGAAAGGAAAAGTTCCATGGTTCGGGGATCCTGTACTCACCTGTGGGGAGTGGTGCTCAGTTACCCCTTGAGTCCATTCCCCTGGAGTGTGCCGGCTGCTGGCCATACCCCTGGGATTAGGGCATCCAGGTAGGAAGTAATCCGGAAGCCCTGCCTGCCCGCCCCAGACCATCCCTCAAACACAGCCACCTGTGCGCATGTGCTCAGGTGCCAAGAATCCCTACCCTCTCACCTCGGGCGTCCAGACCCCTAAGCATCCCCCCATCCTGGGCCCCGCCCCTCAGCCCAGCCTCCCTTGCGCCTGTGCACCTCTTACGGCCCACCTGGGCACACGGTCTCCAGGTACCAAGTGGCGAGGCCGTAGAGCGCAGCGTCGTCGAGCAGCAGAAAACCCGAGACCTGGGCCAGGCTGAAGACATTGGCTGTAGGCCCAGTGCCCACGTTGTGCCACTGCATGCCCTTGCCCTACTCCTCCAGCAGTGCTAGGCTCTCGCAGCCGAAGGCCACGGGCAACAGAAGGCTCTGCGGGTTGGGGCAGGTAGGTAGGTAGGTGGGTGGAAAGCAAGGGCAGCTAAGCGTGCCTCGCACCCCCGCACCCCACCCGACCTGGCTCTCACCGCAGCCACACGGCCGCCCACGGGCAGTTGGTCCCGCCAGGCCACGCACAGCACGTAAGGCAGATAGAGCACGAAGGAGGCGAGGCCCCTGCAGGCGGCTGCCAGGTTGGCTCGGGAGAAGAAGGCGCTCAGCAAGAAGCTCTGGACCACGGTGGCCACCTTGAAAGGTGCCAAGAACGGAAAAGGCACCACCGCGTGGCTGTAGGGGAGAATGTCCCCGAGCTACAGGGAGGCAAAGGCAGCTGGAGGGAGCGCACGGATTAGCCCAGGGACGCGCAACCCGGCGAGGCGCCCCCTGCCTGTTACCCTCCCGCGTACACGCGCACCCGTTCTGGAGCCGGGAAGGCAGGGGTGCGCCCACCTTGAGCACCAGCACGAGCAACGCGGTGCTGAGAAGGAAGGGCCCGAGACAGCTGAGGAACCAGCCCAGCCAAAGCACAGCGCCACTGAGCCCCATGGCGCACATCGTGCAGCGCAGCCTCATCTCCTTCTCACGCACCACAGCCTTCAGTCAGCGCCACCGAGTAGATCCAGGCCAGCGTCAGGAAGAGCGGCAGTAACTGGCTCAGCACGCGCAGGAACCTGGGGCAGTGGGCAGCTGGGGTGGAGGCCGGAGACCCCGCGCTGCCCCCATCTGGCACGACGCTTCGCGCCCTGGGATCCCAAGGTGAGGCCAGCCGAGGATATTTGTCCTCCCTTATCATCAGACCCCTGATGGCGCCTCAGGGTTCCGGCTGTTAGGCCACGTTCTCCCAGCTCCCGGAGACCCCCGACCCTCAGGAATCCCTGCTCCTCCCGCTACAAGTCACAGGGAGTGGTCCCTCTAAACTGTTGTTCTCAGCTTTGACTACGTGAATATTCCAAACGGAACCCTGGCCGCACCCTGAGACCCGGGATCTGGCATCTGGGTGAATGAGTGAGGAGGGGGCGCTAACGCATCGTCCACGTAGCACGGGTAGGGCATCTGCTGCAGGTAGAGGCCAGCGCGGGGCGCGGCTCCAGTGAGCACGCGCACGGCTGCGCGCTCCAGCAGGTCCTGCAGGTACACGAAGCTACCCCACATGTAGCGCAAGTCCATCAGCGCGTCAGCAGCCGGACTGGGGTCCCAAAATCTGAGGGGAGTATGGGAGTGGCTGGGACCTGCCCATCACAACTTTAGCTCCGCCCTCACCTGCCTCCTCAATTAGCTCCACCTGCCAAGCGCTCTAATCTTATCCCAGAAGCCGAGGCGTTGAGCCGCGCCTACCAAGCCGTTGGCCGCGCCCCTCACACCATAGGCTCCGCCCACCGCAGGCCCCAATTGGTCTAAGGAGTCTTGGGCTCCACCTACCAAGGTCTATGGTAGGTGGGATGCTCCCTGGCATCCCCATTCCCTCGGCCCCGCCCCACAAGGCCCCCCACCTGTCCCTGATCGTATTGGTTCTTGTGACATCATCGATGTCCATGCGGATCTTGATACGCACATGGCCAGGGCCTGGGGACTGTGAGGAGTCCGGGAAGTCCTCGGGCCTCAGGAGGACAATGCCGACCCAGAAACGGTGCTCGGAGAGCAGCTCCAGGGCCCGCTCCACCAGGACAGCCTCTGAGGGCGCAGCCTCCAGCCTGTCCAGAGTCACGCCCTGCGGAGGGGCTTGGGCATGGGTCCGAGGTCCCAGGGTCCTCCTCTGGACCTGAGGGTGGAGCCGCGTTTCCTCCTAGGAGTCCCACAGCAGGGCTGCCCCTCCCCTCGGAGAGATTTCCCCAGGTGGGCGGCCCCTCACCTCCATCACATGGCCCAGTGTGCCCACCAGGTGTCCCACATCAGTATGGGCCTCCTACCAGCTGCAGCCACCACTTCAGGGGTTCAGAAAGGCACGAAGAGCCTTCCCCCGGTCCTGGCCTCCAGCGCCTGGCTGCCTTCTTCCTGTGACCTGCAGGAGCCTGTGGGGGGTGTCAGGGAAGATGGGAGTCTGTTTCGGGCATTCAGGGCCTGTCACCCCTCTTCCCATCCCTGAGGCCGGAGCTCACCGTGGATACCACTTCCCAGCTCCACACCCTTGCCCAGAAGGCCTGCCCTTTGCCCAAATCCTCAGCAGGGCATAACCCTGCTGCCCGGCGTCCTGGCCCCACCTGCAGCCGTGCGACACCGGCGCTGTCGTTCGCGAAGTTCAAGAGCGGGGCGCCCAGCAGCTCCCACACCTCCTGGATGCCCTTCAACAGCGCCAGTCCCTGGAAGGTTCGGTTCACCTGCAGGAGGCGGGCGCCGAGGTCTATGCCAGCCCTACCTGTTCACGAACTTTGCCTCCTCTGAGGACACCTGCCCACCCCTCCTGCTTCCCCGCCTCTGCTCCATCCTATGCCTCTGAGCGCTGCCTGCAACCTAGCAAACTCCTACCCCTTCTAGACCCTGCTTCCCGGACCCAGCCCAGGAGCAGCCTGTCTCCTGGTCAGGGCCCTCCCTCTGGCCTGGCTCTCCCCGCCCTGGTCTGAGGCCGGGACCTGGGACCTGGGACCTGGGACCCCTCCCACGGTCACCTGGGCCGTGAGCTGAACACTACTTTCCCCAGGACCAGCGGCTTCAGGCGCCTCCAGAGCCGGCGGGACGGGGGTGGGCGTCCAGGGCCCCCACCAGCTCAGTGCAGGTGGAGCCCTGCGCCCGCCCATGTCCTGGCCCCACCTCCCCGGCTGGGAAGCCGGCTCAGCCACTCAGGCTGTGGTGTGGCAGGGCCCACGCCAGCTCCTTCAGGTCACTGGCCTCGTACCAGGTGAGGGAGGGCCCGCCCGGCTTGCTGGGCCCCCGGCACTGCACAGGGCTTCTGCCACCGCCTCCAGGGGGCCACCTGGACCTTGGGGTCTCCACAGCAGCGCCCACAGCTCCACCAGGCTGGGCGGCGCCAGGAGCTGGAGACGGGTCACCAGAGGGCCCGGGCAGGCTTCCCTTCCACGTGGTCCCACCGCCAAGCCTTAACCAGGGCAGGGGACTCCGCCAAGAGCACCCTCTCCCTCTCGTTTTGCCCAAGTGCCCCCCAAAACCTACCGAGGATAGGTGCCTGGGGCTGCCCTATCACCTCCCCTTCCAGGCACCCCACCCAGTTTCCTGGCTGGGGTAGAGGCTGCGCGGGCCTCTTACCTCCTGGGCCAGGTCTTCTGCTGCTTCCACAAGGCTGTCTAAGGACTCCTGGGCCTGGCCCAGCATAAACACCAGGGATTCCTGGGGAGAAAGACGACAAGGTGACAACGACGTTCACTGCTGTCTCACTAGGGGTCCAGTACCTTGCCAAGTTCCCAGGGGGTCCATACTATCGTAGGCCCCATTTTACAAACAGGGAAACTGAGGGTGCTAAAGGCAAATGGGCTTGTTCAAGGTTTCAGGGCTTGAGTATAAGGAATATCATTCCGGGCACCAGGGGGGGCCCACGCAAAGGCCTGGAGGCTGGCCCACGAGAGGCAGGGCGGGACTCCGTGAGAACAGCGTCCTGGGCTCCAGCTGGCCTTGCCCTGCCCCACCTCACCCCTTGCAGCAGTGTCCTCAGCAGCTCAGTGGCCAGGGGCGGACCCTCCTTGGGCTGGTCACTCAGTCGAGGCCAGGCTGAGGGAGTAAAAGCACAGAAACCCAGGGTTAGGCAAAGCTTAAACCGAGACACGCCCCACCCCGTGCTTGTTTCACAGCCCAGCAAGTGGAGACAGGTGGATGCTCAGAGCCCGGCCCCGCCCTGCCTGCCACGAGCCCTGCTTTCTCACCTGCTCCACGTGCAGCCCTCAGCATGGGCATCAGCTGCCTCAGGCTAGCCAGCATCCTGTGGGCCCTGGGGCCCCCCAGGACAGTGCGGGCATCTGCCAGGAGCCGGGAGACCTTGGAGACAGAGAGGGCGGGAGGCGGTGGCTGGGCGGCCCTCCACCCACCCACACCCGGCCGCTCCCGGCTTACAGGGAGTCCTGAAGTTGCTGAGGACGCCAGGCTCCTCGGCAGGCATGGGCCGTGGTTAGTAGGTGTTGTTCACGTTGCAGATGAGGCCCTAGAGCCAAGGGACGGTACCCGCTGACGGCAGCGGCTTGTTGGGGAAATGGCCTGCGGGGACGCCGGACGTGCGTGGGCTTCTTGTCTGAGTCCCCAGTGTGACCACAGCCCCGGCGACAGAGTGCCCCGCCTGTGCTCCGCACTCTCACTGGGGCCCCTGTGCACAGGGTGACCACTGCTAACCCTAACCCCAAAGTGCTAGACGTTGGGAGGCTTACATTCATGCTGCTCAAGTTGGGGGTGGGAATGGCGTACGGCCACCAGGATGAAGAAGAGAAAGAGCGGCCACATCAGCTCCACCAAGAGCTGCATCTGCAGGGGCAGAACAGGCGGGGGGAGTGGGGGACCGTGGGGGGCGCCTGGGCCTCCCCTCCCTGGCCCACCCGACCGGACATTACCGGCTGCCTTCTGCGGTACAGGAAATTCTTCCAAAGCAGCAGCAGCAGCTGCGTCCAGAAGACCATGGTGGGAATGGACAGGAGACGGGACTGAGGGGTCAAGCTGAGGACGTACTGTGTGGCTGCGGCAACTCCGCGGGCAACTCCCTGTCCCTCTCTGAACATCATCAACTCTACATCGCGCACGGCTCCTGGAAGCTCTGCTTAGAGCCGAGCAAACAGTACGCGCTAATTAAAGGGGCTCCTGTCTCCAAGGGGGGGGCGGAGTAAGTAAGCCAATGGGAGCCCTGCCCGAATCCGTCCTCGCATCTGATTGGTTGCGGGGCCCAGGGCTGCAGCTGGGGGCCCAAAGGCGATAAATTAATACTGCAGGGGGTGGAGCCTAGGCTTAACTCTTTCCTCACCAGGCTCCACCCTAAGCCCCACTGGTGGAGCCTCCAGGTCCTGTCCCCCAGCCTCATCCCTAACCCGGGGAAGGATTCCCTTCCCCCCCCACCCCGCGCTCTTCTCCCATAATAGCAACGAGTATTTTACACGACTGGCTGGAAGAGGGGCCACCCCAGGCCCCCAGGGAGACAGGCAAGTTACCTAGCTGGAGGCAGGGCCCCAGCTCTGCCCTCCCCTCACGTAGTATTCTTCGGCTCAGAAGACCCACAAGATCCAGAAAATGAGTAAAGAGCAGGGGCGGCGCCTGGAACCAGCGATTCCTGATGCTGTCCCTTGCTTGTAACTGTCCAGCCTGGCCTACTTCATCATTGTACAGATGGGGAAACTGAGGCCGCCAGAGGGGCAGGGAGTGGACCCAGGACCCCTGACCCTCACTCCAGGACTCTCCTTTACAAGTGGGTCCTGCGGGGAAAAGCCTCTGTTTCTGTATTGGTAAAACGGGGCAGAGAGCTTAGCGGCGTACTAATGGGGAGAGGGGCTGCAGGTGTAGGTTGGTGAGTCTGATGCCCATACCTCCCCGTGGAGACTTAATGATCAATTCTGCCGCGCCCAACACTCCCTGGCAGGGAGTGAAGGTGAGTAAGAGTCTGGAGTCGGGCCTCACCCCTGATTTCTCACGGAATCTGCCTCCTTCCCACCCATCCGCACCCCCGCATCCTCGAGTCTCAGGGCCTTCCTTTCTCTCCGGGACACTCCCACCGTTCCAGCTCCCAGCTCTTGCCTCCTTCCCTCCGCCCGACAGCGGCTGGAGAGAGCGGATCCTTTAAGAGGAGCCCTCGGGGCTTCCCTGGTGGCGCAGTGGTTGAGAGTCCGCCTGCCTATGCAGGGGACACAGGTTCGTGCCCTGGTCCGGGAAGATACCACATGCCGCGGAGCGGCTGGGCCCGTGAGCCATGGCCACTGAGCCTGCGCGTCCGGAGCCTGCGCGTCCGGAGCCTGTGCTCCGCAACGGGAGAGGCCACAACAGTGAGAGGCCCGCGTACCGCCAAAAAAAAAAAGAAAGAGGAGCCCTAGCAGCCGGCGCGGTACCGCGGCAGCGACCTGTACCTGGCGTCCCGCGCCCCGGCCAGGCCCCGCCCCACCCGCTCCCATTGGCTTCCATACCCGCCACTCAGAGGCCGGGCCAACCGGAGCCGCGCGCGCCGACGGGGGAGGCGGGGTCAAGCCGGGCCTCGCCGAGCCGGATTTCTTAAAGGGATCGTTCGCCTCTTGCTGCAGCACCCCCAAGGAGGAGGGGCGCCCGGCTCATCCCACGCGGGTTGGCCTCCGAACACACCGGCCAGGCTGTCTTCCGTCTTCCCACGTTGCACAGCCGCCTACAATACCGCACCTCCTGGTCTCAGGAGGTCCCTTTCTCCCCACTCTCCCTGGGGGACCCCAGTCCTAGCCAAACTCGCCCTAATACTCTTGGACTCCATTTGCCCATCCAGAAAATGGGGGTTTGACTAGTCATCATTTGTTCATTCATTCATTCCACAAACATTCCTCAGTCCTTACAGTGGGCCAGGCGATGGCAGAAGGGGGAGGGGGCCCTCAACACCCTAAGATTATAATCTTGGGTCACGATGGTGACCCCGATTTGGAAAAAACCTCCAGATGTTTCCCCCTCCAGAAAATTGGGTATATTTCACAAGATCCTGACGAAACAAGTGTGTGGATCCACAGCTCTGAAGGTGCTGGGAAAGGTGAGAAGTGTGGGAAGGGCTCCACGAAAGGAGAGTTTGTGGTGGTTGTTGTCGCTGGGGCTTTAAGGATGAGTAGGAGTTTGCCAGGAGGGAACTCCAGGACGAGTAAATGCACAAAGGCCTGGAGGCTGGATGAAGCCACCGTCCTGAGGACCTACTTAGAGGTTTGCTCTTTGCCCCACCCCCAGGTCTCCCCCACCCCCAGATCCCAGGACCCCAGAAGGTATCCAAGCCAGGCACCGTCCCCCAGGCTGTCTTGGGCAGCAACTCCAGCACCTTCATTTCCGAAAAAGAGGTTTTATTTCCTTTGGTCCACAGTCGGTATTTCACATTATTTCTTGGTCCCAGGGCTCCTGGGCAGGGGCTGGTCCCTGGGAGGGCCTCCAGGTGAGGGTCCCTGTGCAGTATTTGGTGGGGTGTGGGGACAAGTATGGGGGCTTCTGGCTTTGCCTCAACCACTCAGAACTGCACTATCCTGCCTGGGCCTCAGTGTCCCCACTGGGCCCCTGGGAGGGGCCAGGGCTGGTGGTCTGAGGGTCCTAGGGAAATCCAGTACCTCACGAGGCCTAAAATATTCTGGGACTGTGGCCTGACCTTCTCCCAGTAGCCCCCTCCACCATCCCCCTACCATTCCCCTGAAAAAAAAAAAAAGTATTTTCATTTCACTAAAACGGCCTGAAACTTCTGTGGGTACAGAAACCACAAACTGATCGGCAGAGAAAAGAGAAGAAGGGAAGAAGCAACCGGAAACCACTTGGGGTCGGTCCCCCTCCCTGCCCGGGTTTCATCTTTCTCCCCTGCAACTTGGCCCAAAGCCTGTTGGCAAACGCCTGGAGGTGCCCTGGCGGGGACCCCCACCCCACATGCATCTGGATATGGCCTTCACCCCTTCTCCCCAGACCTTCAGCTGGCAGCACTCAGACATGTAAGAAAAACAAGACAAAAACACAGAAAAGCCCGAAAACCCGGATGGGACAGTGATGGGAGACAGCCCGCATGGGCGCCTCAGTAGCCAGCCTCCTCCTGGTAGTAGGGGGGGTACCCTGGGGCCTCCCCCGGGTCTGGGACATCTCCGGCAGCCGCTGGAGCCCCATCGGCCGCTGGGCCTTGCGGGCAGTACTTGGGGTCGTATATCTGCCGGCCCAGGCCAAAGACCTGGCCGCTCTGATTGGCGCCCTGCGTGTAACCCATCTGCAGGGACATGGAAGAGTTGTCACATTTGTCTGTCCCCAGCTTGGTGTCGTAGATGTGCCGCCGGGTCCCTGGAGCCGTCATGCCCACCTGGAGAGAGAGAAGAGGCGTCAGGGAGGGAAGAAAAGGGGAAACAGAGGCCCCAGAGAACTTCCCCTAAATTCCCACACCTTTTCCCACCTCCCTGTCTTTGCACTCACAGTGCAAACTCCTACGGATCCTTCCAAGCCCTGCTCAGAACCCTCTCTTTTCTGACTCTGTGCTGAGTTGATCTGGTGTTTGGGTCCAGCTCTCTCTCCCTGCCAGCCAGGAAGCTCCCCAGGCTGGGGCTCAGGCCTGCCAGGACGTGAATGCTCCAAAAGCATCACACTGATACGCCAACATAGCAGGAAAAGTGACAATTGCAGGGTCTAAAAATATCAGAGTTGGATGGGCCTCTGGGCAAAACTTTGAGGGAAACTGAGGCACAGAGCTAGTTAGTAACTTCCCCTGGGACACACAGCAGGCTGAGGCAGAGTCAGAGCAGGCACGGCCAGAGGGGTAGGAGGGAAACCTAGAGCGGGTTTCAGCGGGAGATGCTCTCAGCGACAGGGATGAGCCCTCAGGGTTTGGTAAGGTGGGTGGGTGGGTGGGGGCCCGGGGGGACTGGGGAGGCCCACCTGGCTGGCACACTTGTTTGTGCCCATCTGGAGGCTGATGGTCGAGTGGTCCATGGGGGGCAGGATATGGTTCTTGGGGTCGTACAGATGCCTTCTGGTGCCATAAGCCGTCATGCCTGACTGGCTGGCACACTTGTTGGTGCCCATCTGCAGGGACGCAGGTGGGAGAGGTCAGGCTGCCCCCATCAGGCCTCCAGACCCTGCCCCGAACTTGAGGGGCCACCAGGCTGGACAGGGCCTTGGTCGCATCACAAGCTCACCACCCATGCACCCTGGGGCTGGAGCAGCCGCGCACCCACCTGGAGCCCGATGACACACTGGCCCGCCTTCATGGTGGCATCATCAAAGTTCCGCTCCTGCTTTTCCGAGTATTTCACGCCGATGTCCACGCCACTCTGCAGCCCCTTTGTCTTGGCCTGGGGGGAAAGAGGGGGTGGGAGCATCAGGGAGGGGCAGCCGGGTCCCCCCAGCCAGGCCCGGGGTGTGTGAGCCCAGGGGAGGCCCAGGTATCTGGCTGCAACCTGCCCCCCGCACCAGCCACCCAATACCTCGGGCTCAGCAGCCCTGTGGCCCCCAGCCTTCCCTCCCTAGGCAATAGCAGCCCCAGCCTTACAGCTGCACAGGCCAAGAATTTTAGGGGGTGTCATCACTTCCTATCTCCCTCACCTTCCATCACCTCCTTCTACCCAGCCCCAGCCACTCAGCCAGGCCATGGCCATCGTCTCTCCCCTGGACGCCTGTCCCCCCACGCCTCCCTGATCTCCCCACCTCACTACCCACGTGGCAGCCGCAGGGGGCTTCTGAAAGCACTGTTCAGAACATGATTCTCTGACATGAAAACCTCCTCCTCCTGAAACATTGTTCCAGCCCGTCTTGGTCTCTGTTTTAGACCCTAGGCATCGGCCTAACGCTTTCTTCTCCTTCAACGCACTTCTCACGATTTATAATTTGTAAAACAATGATTTGAAGAGCAAACCCTAATGGGAACTCTGGGTGTTAACGAGATGTCCACAGAGGTTCACTGATTATGTAAAGTAGTGGGGGCTGTGCATGAGTGGGGGCAGGGGGTAGACGGGAAGTCTCTGTACCTTCCACTCTGTTTTGTTGTGAACCTAAAAATGCTCTAACATAAAATTTTTTGTAAATAAAAAAATGGAGATTTGTTCGTTGTCTGCCCATAAAGGGGTTGACTGTGTCTGCCTTGGTCACCCTTGTATCCAAAGTGCCTGGCGCCTCGTGGGTGCTCAGAAATCTTTGCGAAGGAATGAATGAACAGCATCTGAAAATCCCCACCTGGCTCGCTGTGTTACTTTGAGCAGATTGCTGCCCCTTTCTGGGTCTCACCTTCCCGGCCAGGGCGAGAAGAGACACCTGCACCTGTGTCAGATTCCCACTCTCAAACAGATCGTTGGCCTCGAACAGGTCCACAGGGTTCATGCCGTAGCTGACCATGGCCTTGATGAAGTTGGAGAGGTTTTCTAGCTGGGAGGAAGCAGGAAAAGGATAGTGAGGGGCCTCGGTCTACCCACCCGTCAGACAGGGTCCCCCAGCCCCATCCTCGTTCCACACCCCCGTCCCTCACCTGGTGCCAGTTCTGCATGGAGCGGTTGATCTTAGGGACTGAGCCTGGCTGCAGCTTATTCATGAGTCTGGGGGCGGGGGGGACATATGGGATGGTGGGGAAAAGGGAACCTCCATTAGTGTAGGAGAACTTCAGAGACCTAAGAGACTAATGCATACCTTCCTGGCCAACCTCACTGCCTCTCTCCGGGCCTCAGTTTCCCCTCTTGCAATCCAGTCTTCACCCACCAAAGATGCAAAGATGCCAAAGAGTTGACAATAACCAGCGCTGGGAGTATAATCCAGAACCACCAAGTTTGGGGAATGAATCTGGGAATTTCCATTAACATTTTTAAAGTGCAAACCATGGAATGTTTGAACCACAGCTGAATAGGGCGCAGCAAAGAAGGTCTTCCAGAAATGTTATAGGCTCTCCCGAAAGGATGCTCCCCGTTAGAGATCCTAGACAAAGCAGTAACACAAGAAAAAGGAAGAAGAGCAAGAAAGACCAGAGACCCATCAGGAAAAGCAAGCAGGTGTCACACAGCACGTGGAGCGTGACGTCATTGTGCAGAACAGTCAGGGTGATGAGCATATGTGGATACACGCACTCACGTGCACAAGATGATCCCATCCTTCAGACCCTTCTGGAAGTCGGGGCCGATGGAGAGGCCAGTGAGTCCCTCAATCCAGCTTCGGAGCTCTGCCTCCTTCTGAGGGTCATATTTGGATAGGAGCTGGAGGGGCAGAGGGCAGAGGGCACAGTGTTGGCGTGAGCACATACCCAGCTGGAGCCCAGGGAAGCTCTTAATGGGGCAGGGCCCAGGGCTCCAGGGGAAGAAAAGACTGAGGGGTCTGGAGGTCCCCACACCACCCAAGCAGACCCTTTCCCATCAGCACAGATAAACCACCTCAAATCTCTCACTGACAATCGTCAGGGCTAATCTACTTTCACTGGTGTCAAACCTCACAGGGCAGCCAACACAGCCCTGGAAGGATCTGCCCCCATGTCTGCCACCTCCCTGGTCTTCCAGCACTAGAGACACTGGCCTTTCTCTGTTGTTTTTAAATTGTGTTGAGAAACACACAACAATTTTGAAGCTCATAAATCAGTGGCATTTAGTACATTCACCAGGTTGTGCAACCATCACCTCTGTCTGGTTCCAGAATATTCCGTCATCTCAAAAGGAAGCCCGTCCCTAGAAGCTGCCACCTCCCACTCCTCCCTGCCCTCAGCCCCTGACAACCATGAACCCACTCTCTGTATCTGTGGATTGGCCTGTTCTGGACGTTCCCCATCAATGGAATCACACCCTGTGTGGCCTTCTGTGTCTGGCTTCTCTCACTGAGCATCATGGTCTCAGGGTCCATCCATGCTGTAGCGAGTGTCAGGCTTCACCCATTTTCATGGCTGAGTGATGTTACCGTGTGTGGAGGGACACGTGTTTAACCATTAACCTGCTGATGGGTATTTGGGCTGTTTCCACCTTTTGGCTCTTGTGAATCAAGCTGCTATAGACATCCATTTACAAGTTTTATTTGAACACTTGTTTTCAATTCTTTTGGGTATATACCAGGGAGTAGAACTGCTGGGTCACAAGATAATCCTAAGCTTAACTTACTAAGGAACCACCAAACCTTTCTCTGCCACTTGAACTGGACACAGGGCCAGTTACTGCCTCAGGGCCTTGGCACATGCTATCACTTTGGACTCAGATGTTTGCACAGCTGGGTCCCTCCCTTCACTCCAGCTGTAGCTTGGAGAGGACCTCCCTGACCACCTGGCTATGACAGCCCTCCTCAACCCCCCCACCCCCAGCCCTGCTTTATTTTCTTTCTCCACCTTCTGCCATATGTGATCTATCTCCTAGCTTACGTTCCACCCTCACTGCAAGCCACGCCGTCCAGCTCAGGCTGTCTCTGGATAAAGATGCTCATGGTCCTGCATCAGCGTTCACTGCTGTCCACAGACACAACACTCCCCGCTCCCCACGACAGCATCTCACAGCACCCAGGACAGTGTGGTGTGCGGGCAGCCCCAGGGCGGCTCCCTGGAGGGGTGGTAAGAAGCTGAGGACCTGGCTGCCCAGCTGGGTGGGCTTCAACCCCAGACCCCTGCCCACCTTTACTCACGCCATCCCTGCCCCTCTCTCTTCCTCTCCTCCACACACCTGGAGGGCACAGAGACCCGGAGCTGCCTTTGCAGCCCCAAGTCCTCCTCCCAGCTCTGCCCCCAGCTCCCCATGACCATGGAAAGTTTTCACCCTGTGCCTCCATTTCCCCATTTATGTTTGAATTGTTTTCATTAGGCTTTCCAAACTTGGGCACCGCTTCCTGCTTCCTGCATAAAGCCCCAGATGTAGGACCAGGGCTTAGCCGCCCAGAGCACAGGGGACACAAAGGCGGGAGGTTGGCCTGCTAACCCCATCTGCCCGGTCTCTGGTTCCCGCGGGTCTCTAGTTCCCGCGGGTCTCCTCTGGGAGCAGCAGGGCTGGAGGAAGCAGAGGGTGTCATTATGAGAGCCAAGCTTGAAGCAGGCAGGCTGGTCTGGACGCCTGGCCCGCCTGCCCAGCTGGGCCCCGTCCCCGACAGCTCGCAGGGTCCAGGGGGCCAGCGTCCCAGCAGAGGCGCCTGGCCCAGCCCCGCCCGCGGCGGCTGCCTTCCTCCCCGCTGCCCAGCCAGCCTTCAGCACATTCCTCCCCACCGCAAACTGCCAGGAATGCAGCCGCTGCCTCCCTGCTAAATCGGGACCAGCTGTTCCCAGTGGTCCAGGCCCCCCAGCCGGCCGGGGATCTCAGAGGGATACACTGGACCTCAGCCTGCCTCCGGGCCATGGCGGGGGTGGGGGACTGAGGCCTAGGGGGCTGGGCAGAGAGGGCCCCCGGTCTCCCTCCTCCTCTCAAGCAGCTGGCAAAGTGGATGGGGCGTGGCTGAGAAGCCACAGGAACCTGGTTTCCAATTCGGGGGTGGCCCACCCATTCTCCAGACCTGCAAACTGCGGGCTGGTCACAGGGAGCCTTCTGACCTCATCCCCGACAGGGCAGATGTCAACCTGGCTCCACGCACTCCATCGCAGGAAGCGGCCCCCACCCTGCTGGGGTGCTGTACTCTCACCCACTTCCTGGTGCCTCAGGGGAGATGCCTGGACTGCCAGGAGGACCTGTGGCCATGGGGCAGTGGCTGCGGCAGGTCTGGGTTCGAGTCCTGACTGACTCTGCCTCTGGCCAGCTGTGTGGTTCTGGGCAGTTTGAGCGATGTCTCTGAACTCCGTGTGCAAACCAGGGGTCCTAGACCATCTTGGCGCTGGGTGGGGCCCGTAAACACCCCCCTCCTCACCGTGGCATTATTGCTGGAGTGGGGAATTGTGTGTTTAAGTGGGAATCATGGGGAGCTTGCCCAGTGACCACGCTCAGTCCCTCGACTTCCCAAACGGGCTGGAAGGAGGAGGCTCCTTGGGGCTCACAGAGGTGATGTGGAAACTCTCCCTCGTGTCTGCAGGCCCGGGAGTGCAGACCGGGCAGGGGCCTGGAGGCTGGCAGGCTCCCGGCAGGGCGGCTGCCGCCGTGGGACCACACTCCCAGGCGGCGGTGTGTGCGTGTCGGGTGGACAGGGATGACAAACTCCCCTTCCAGCTGGATGACCCTTGCGGGTCAGGCTTAGGACCTCCCTCAGGGCTGGGATCATCCTCTGCTCCTCGCTCCCTAGGTGCGCTGACCCTGCTGTGTGGCCTTGCAGACGTGCCTGCCCCTCTCTCTGAGCCAGAACCACAAGTGCTTTCTTTAAAAGTGTGTCCCCAGGTCCCAGCTGGCGTTTGCAAGTTACAAAACCCACATCTCAGGGTCACATTCAGGGGACCCCACGGGTCCTGCGGACGCCTTTGCTATCCCTTTAAAGTTTGTCAGACGGGGACAAAGAGAATGTGGAAGGGAACAGCAAGGGGGGCGGGGTGGAAGGCGGGCCCCCTCAACTCCACCTTCCCCCTGGGTGCCCCGCCTCCCAGGTGTAAGAGGTCGGGAAATTCCAGGGGGGGGCCACAGGCTTCTCACAAACACCCGGCCCGCCCCCTTCCCCTCCCCTTCCCTAAGCTTAAGTGGCCCCAAAAGCAGAAGTGGGGGAGGGGGATGAGAAGGGGGCCGCTGGGGTTCCCTCGGGCCTTCTCAGGCCTTGAAGCTCTGGAGGGGCCCAGGGCTGGGGGGTTGAGAGCGGTGGACGGGGGGCTTCAGGCGGGGGAGGGCTGGAGGAGCAGGGCTGGGGAAGGGGTTAGACCCAACCGCTCCCAGATGTTGGGGGCTGCCAGAGCACAGACCTCACTGCTTCCGCCGAGTTGGGGGAGCTTCGGGGGCACCCCCCAGAGGTTAGGGAGGAGGAGGGCCGCCCCCGACGCTGGGGGTCCGGCGGGGCGCCCGCCCTGCAGCAGCGGAGGGTGCGACGGTCTGGGCTGGCGGGGCGGGGGTGCGCCCCTCACTCACCCGGTTCTTAACCTCGGCCGAGAGCCCGTACGAGGGCCCCTTGTTGAACTGCGTGGAGCTCATGGCTGGCGGGCGCGGCGCCGCGGGAAGGGACGGGAAGGGACGGGACGGGACGGACGGTCGGCCGGGCGGGCTGGCAGGCGAGCCGGCGGGGGACGCGGACCCGGCGCCCCGCCCCCGCCGCTGATTGGCGCCCGGCGCACATGTCCTTATAAGGCCGCTCGGCGCCGGATTCCTGCGGCTGCGGGCTTCCTGAGCCCCTCAACCGCCCGACCCCCACCCCGGGGCAGCACCCCGTCACCAGAAGCCCGGAGGGCCCCACCCCCTCTGAACCCACGGGAGACTGAGGCAGGGAGGGACGGGGCCCCGCACCGCCGAGACCCGGCACCCCTGCCCTCTCCCTGCTGGGAGCCCCCAGGCGGCTCTCTCACTCTTTCCGGGTCTCAGTTTACCCTTTTGCACGATGATGGCAGGAGGGAATGGTTGGGTGGGACCCTAATTCCCTTGGGACACTAATGAGGAACCCCCTCTCTGCCACTTAGAGGCGCCTCCCAGTCTAGGTCCCCTTCTGAGAACTCTCCTACCTGGGTGGTTAGCAAGGGAACTAGGGCAGGCTCTTCAGAGGAGGGGCCATTGGTGCTGGGGCTTTGGTGGATGAGTAGGAGTTAGCCAGTCCAAAAGGGATTAGTGTTCCTGGCAGAACATGCAAAGACCTGGAGGGACCGTCAGTGGTTGAAAGCGTGTAGAGATCAATCTGATAGGTTGGGGAAGTAGGGGATGTGAAGGGGCCTTCAATTCTGGGCTGAGGGATGGTGGGGAATAGGGAGGGGGGTGAAACAACAGAGAGTTGAAGTCAGGAGATGCCTTGCGGGTAGGGCTGAGGCTGCCAAGGGAACCAGGCCAGGCACACACTTGGCACTCAATAGGAGCTGCCTGCTTGTACAGATAAATCAATAAATTAATAATAGAATAAATAAATTCATTTCTTCAGTAACTCATTAATTCACACACCTATTCATTCATTCATTGAAAGCTCCCTAACGGGGCCTCTGGGCCAGCCCCTTGCTAGGTGATACTGGCTCCCAGGAGACCTTGGCTCTGGCCCTGTCCATCCCTGGGAAGACAAACCCAGGCATAGGCACCCCTGCTCCATGCGAGCAGGTACAGGACAGAAGGAGGGACCTGCGGTGGAGGAAATAGGGGAGGGTGCTCCACTGGAGGGGTGAAGGAAAGAGACATGTAAGAGGGGATGTGGGATGTGGGGTTTTGAAGCATAAGTAGGAGTCTGACACATTTGACAAGTGGCTGGTTGGGCTCTGTGAGGGCTCAGAGATGACTCACCCTGTCCTTCCCTGGAAGCAGTCCTCCATGGCACTCCACTCCCCGGATATCTACTGACTTTCCCTGACTGTACGTCTCCCATTCCATCTATCTGAAGGCTTTCTTCGGGGTTCAAGTCCTAGCCGGGTGGTCTTGGGTGAGTCCCTTCCCTGCTGGGCATGTTTCCTCATGTGTGAAATGGGAACCAGTGGTCAACGAGACAGTGCGGTGGAGTGTGGGAACGGGGTGGTTCTTCAGTGTCTAGGTGGGGAGTTGTGGGGGCAGAGGGCGGTTCGGGTGGACCCCTTGCAGGTCCTGCTGGGGCACGGGGGTGGGCAGGACCCAGGGTACTGTGGGGAAGGAGGCTCGAGCCAGTCCCCTGAGTAACTACTCCAGCCTGGGGTGGTCAGTGGCTGCCAGCAACATGCCCATGGTCCTCCTGTCATGCCCCGACCCCTGGTGCTTGTCCAGGGTGGCCACCAGTGATTCTCTAGGGACACCATCCAAAGCTGGGGGCCTCTGGACAGGGAAGTTGCACATGACACCCACTGATACCCACCAACGCAGGCATACTCTAGTGCAGGGGCCAGGTCTGGGGTGCCGGGTGGCTGTGGGGCCTCTGCAGGGCTGGACAGGAGCTAAACCACAGAAGACTGAGCCTGGATGATTCCAAACTTTAGAACCACCTGCCTGCCTTCCCTCTGGTGAACTGGACAAGCCCCCCAACGCCGCCAGGCCTCAGTCTCCCGCCTAAGAAATGGGCTTACCTCCCAGGCATTGACATTCACCAGGTGCCCAGAAAAATGCCTGGAACATTGTAGGCACCACATAAGTGCTGGGTGATGCGAATCTCGGCATTTAGACCAGTGCTGACCAATGGCACCGAGATGGCACCAAGAATGCTCTCCTGGGCCCCGTCCCGCTGGCTGCGCGGCTCCTGAGTCCTGGAGGTGTGGCTGGTAAGGCCAAGGAAGGGAAGCTTTCACTTTCCTTGATTTTAATTGATTCCAATTTTAAAGTGCAAACCAACACCGGATCCAGTTTTTGGAAAATGTCTGAGTATATGTGAAACCACTTGGGTGTGCATGCGTTTTCCTTTTCAGCGTCAGTTTTACGCAGTCGGGCTACATATGAGTGTCTCCGAGGAAACGTCAGTGTCGGGAAACAGGCCAGATTTCAGACTCGGGGCAGAACCAGGTGTGAAATACCTCGTACATCATTTTTCATATCAATTACCTGTTGAAATGATCATATTTCCCAGATATCAAGTGAAGTGAAATATATGACCAAAACTATTCTCTTTTAGTTCTTTAACATGAGCCAACATTTAAAATTCTGTGTATGGTTTGTCTTATTTTTCTACTGCCCAACGCTGTTCTGGACCGTGGGCCAAATTCAGATGCTATTTTTTTTTTTCCGGTATAGCCCCTGAGCTAAGAATGGTTTTTACATTTTTAAGAGGTTTTAAAGAATCAGAAGAAGAATACTATTCCATGGTATGTGGAAATCATATAATATCCAAATTTCCATGTTTGGACAGAGTTTTATTGGTGCCCAGCTGTTTGTGTACAGACTGCTTGTGACTGAGTAGTCTCTGGGCTGCAAAGCTGAAAATATTAACTTTTTGGTCTTTTACAGAAGAAAGCTTAAAAAAGAAAAAAAAAAAAGAAAAAAGCTTATTGACCCATGGTCTAGATTCTCAGCCTCCTGGAACTCAAGAAATTCAGATCAGACATCCCAGATTTTGAAACCCTGAGGTTCGAAAAGCTTGGCATATTATAATTTGAGAAACTCCCCCAGGACCTAAAACTTACAGAATTATGTGGTTCTGTATAATCCTATGACCTCAGCGGCCCCGACCTGGGCCTGGGTTCCAATCCCCAGTCAGCTGAGGTAAGGGCATGTGGAGTCAATACATGTCAAAATCTTAGGAATTTTGGCTCAGCCTCAGAACGTGGCAGGGAGGTCTGGGGCCTCTGCAGCTGTCTTCCACCCTTGACCAGCCCCCCCCCCCCCCCCCCCCCCGCCCTGCACTCACCTCTTTGTCCTGGACTGATCCCCGGAGACTGCAGTGGGGGTAGGGGAGGTGTGGAATGATGCAGGCTCACTGGGGGCGGATCCAGGTATTCTGGGGCAGGACCTCCGTGATGCCAGAGGGAAACCCCAGGAAACCCCAGAGCCTCAGCTGGGGCCTCAGTGCTGGGCTATGGGGGTGGGGCCTGGCGGTCTGGGTGGCTGGGCACAGGGGCTGCAGGTGTGGTGAGGGCCTTGGGCCCCTTCCCTGCAGTGTCAGGGCTCTGAGTGAGACCCCGAAGGGTCCTATGGCCCCAACGATGCAGCGACAACAAAATAACAGTAACAACAGGGACTTCCCTGGTGGTCCAGTGGGTAAGACTTCGTGCAATGAAGGGGGCCCGGGTTCCATCCCTGGTCGGGGAACTGGAGCCCGCATGCATGCCGCAACTAAGAGTTCGCACGCCTCAACTAAAGATCCCGCATGCCACAACTAAGAGCCGGTGCAGCCAAAATAAAAAAAAACGTAACAATAAAATCTCAAGCCTGTTAGGTCAGGAACCTCCCTTGCTCCCAATCCTCCATGGCTGCCCACTGCCCCCTCAACAAAGGTGTCCTCCAGGACCCACGCTCTCCCTGCTCCAGACAGGGGGGCTTCTCCTTGCTCTGCCTCTAATGATCAGCGCCAGGCCTGCCTCAGGGCCTTTGCCCTGGCTGCGCCCTCTGCCTGACATTCTTTCCACCTGGCCTGTTCACTGTCCACCTTCCAGCACCTTCTCAGTGAGCCCCAGCCCAGGCTCCAGGTCCCAATGCCACCCACACATCCCAGACAGGTACCACATGATGACCACAGCATCCTCCGAAATCCAGCCCATCTTCTAAATTCCCAACTGTCCCCAGAAGGGCGGGCCTGGGGTCTGGTCCTTCCCTGCGTCTTTGGCTTAGATTTGGAACTCTCTCCGCCCCCACTCCCCGCTGTACTCCTTTTCTGTGACCATGACTTTCACTTGCTCTCCAGGGCTGCATGTTTCCCTAGGTGGGAGTGAGCGCTAGATGGCGCTGCCCAACACAGCAGCTGCTCGCCACACGGGCCTATTTCAACACAAATTACACCAATAAAAGAAAAGTTTACGGGTTTCCCTGGTGGCGCAATAGTTAAGAATCCGCCCACCAATGTAAAAGACCCATGCTGCGGAGCAACTAAGCCCGTGTGCCACAACTAGTGAACCTGCGTGCCACAACTACTGAAGCCGGCACACCTAGAGCCTATGCTCCGCAACAAGAGAAGCCAGGGCAATGAGAAGCCCACGCAAGGGAGAGTAGCACCCCCTCTCCACAACTAGAGAAAGCCTGCGCACAGCAACAAAGACCCAACGCAGCCAAAAATGAATAAATTAATTAAAAAAAAAAGAATTTGCATCGATTGAATGCCTACTGTATGCCACGCCCTGTGCGGAGCACTCCCTATGAAACAGGAAGAGAATGATTTTAGCCTCATGGTTGTGGTAGACCCGTCCACCTCCAGGGAGTGGGGCTCCCAGGATTATGAAAGCCGGCAGGTAGGTCTGGAAGGTTCTCTCAGGCTCCAGGTCATAGCTGAAAAGTCTCCTCTCTCCCTGACCACCCAGTGCAATTCAGAATAGGAACCCCCCCCCAGGAACCCCCCCACCCCAATGCCCTGGTCTTTCTCAGAGGCCCTGACTGTGCCCTTCAGTGGGATGGTCACCATCGGGAACCAGACATCCACTTGGCGGTCTGCCTGTCTCCTGTTGGTCCCTGAGCTCTGTGAGGGCAGGAACCGGGACTGCAGTGGCCGCTGCTGTGTCCCCAACACCCAGTGCAGGCCCTGGGGCACTGTAAGCCATTTCCCCCGAACGTGTCCTCCCCCAGGGTCAGGCATCCTCTCCCAGGCCCCTCGTCTCCGGCTCCTCCTGCCCTTCCACACTTCCTGCCGCAGCCCACCCCGCCTTGCTTTGGAGCAGGAGGTGGAAGCACCTGGCATACAGTAGGTACTCAATGAATGTTAGGTCCTATTACTACCATGGCTGCTAGGAGGCGCCGAGACGTTTCAAAGATGAGAGAGTGACCGTGTATGTGGTCCAGACGTGGGCCCCCAGGCCTGGGACACCGCGGGCAGGCACCCGGTGGCAGCCAAGAGGAAGGCATGGACAGGTACGGACCTTTCGTGACCCCACTTTAGCTGGAGGAGGCCTGTCCACTCTGTCATCCCCGAATGGCCGGGACAGGGGTCTGGCGGCCAGGGAGCAGGAGAGAGATGGGGGGGAGTGACCCACCTGAGCGGCCCGGTTCTCAGAAGGAAGAGCTAAAGTTGCTAGGGCAGGGGTCCCCAACCCCTGGGCCACGGACCGGTAGCAGTCCGCGGCCTGTTAGGTACCGGGCCGCACAGCAAGAGGTGAGCAGCGGGCCAGCGAGCGAAGCTTCATCTGTCATCCCCCATCGCTCGCATTACCGCCTGAACAAACCTTCCCCCTCTCCGTGGAAAAATTGTTTTCCACGAAACCGGTCCCTGGTGCCGGAAAGGTCGGGGAATCGCAGCTGGTAGGTGGAAAAGCAAAGGAAACCAGCTTGTTTAACCTGTTCTGCGTGCAGCCAGGCGCTCTGTAAACGCCCCAGCCGACCCCAAGGGCGAAGAGAAAAGGAAGTTTTCCTAGTCTTTACCTCCGGCGGGGGAGTAGGAGACACTGCGACGCCAGGGTACACGACACGGTTCGCCTGGGCCGAGAAAGAAAGGGGTCGGCTGCAGAAGCTCCCACAAAATGCAAAGCTGAAAGAAATTTTTTGTTCTGGCGAGGTTATTTAAAGGCCGGAAAGTCAATCACTTTTCAGCTAGAACAGCCTAACGTAATCTTATCTTCGGCATAATTTTCCACAGCGCCAAGTAAAAAACATCTCCAGCAGTCGTAGTTCCTTTCAGTTTATTTTATCACCTCTAAATTCCTCAGAGATTGACTAATTTTACCGCCCGCCTTGCAGCCGCAGAGGCTTGTGGGGGCGATAGGCAAAACACCGGACCAGACGCAGCCCCGCCCCTCGGCGCTCCCTGCCCGGGAGCCAGGTCACAGGGCGGGGCCGCCGCGGGCCGCCCGACCGCATCCCAGCGTTCCCCGCGGGCGCAGGGAGGCCGCTCTTGCCGGCGCGGCTACTCGCTGGCGTCAGCTGGGGCGCGGAGGCGGAAGATGGCGGCGGCTCCCGGGCGGCTGTGAGGAGCGAGGCGGTGGCGAGGACAGCCGATGGCGGCGGGGAGGCGCCCTCGGGGACCCGCGGGCCGTTAAGGCGCGACGCTGGGCATGTCGGAGCTCGCGGCGCCCGGGGCCCCGGGGCCCGGGCCCAACGGCGGCGGCGGCGGCCCAGCCCCCCCGCGTGGGCCTCGCACCCCCAACCTCAACCCCAATCCTCTCATCAACGTGCGCGACCGGCTCTTCCATGCGCTCTTCTTCAAGATGGCTGTCACCTACTCGCGCCTCTTCCCGCCCGCCTTCCGTCGTCTCTTCGAGTTCTTCGTGTTGCTCAAGGTGACCGGGGCCCCGAACCTTCACCCCGGCGGCCGGACTCTTTCCCCTAGGTCTGCGACTTCTGACTCCGTCCGGGGCAGCGCGCCCCTCCCACCCGGTGGCGTAGGCCCGGCCCTACCCGTTGGGACCCTTTCCTTAGGCCTGCCGCCCCCGCCTTCCTGCCCAGAAACTTCCACCCGGGAAGACCCGAGTCTCCCCCGGTTAGTGGCCCCTGATCCCGACTCCAGAAACTCACTCCCAGCCCCCTCCAGGCCGCACCCCACCCCTCGTCCTTCCCAGCGTCCCCCACCTCCGGAGGCCGGAGCCCAGCCCCGTGACCCCCGGCCCTGCCGCCTGGGATCCTCAGCCCGAGATGACCGCCTCCCCACTCTCCGAGCTTGGCCTGGCCCCGAACCCCAAACTCGAAGGATTCCGGGCCTCACCGCCACTGCCCCCTCCCAGAACACACCCCCGGACCGCCCACCTGCACTTCTTCCCTCTCCCCCTTTTTCTTGGGGCTCTTCTCCTCGGGCCCTTCTGCTTGCCCCCACTCGGATTCTTCCCGCTCTGAACCTCTGGGGGGAAGGTGACCTAGCTGAGGTCACGCCGTGGGGCTTAGTGGCAAAGTCCAGCCAGTGGTGCTGCTGGTGGCTCTGTGAGGGGCCTCCCGTGGACCCGCCCCCTGTCCTTGCTCGGGTGGCAGAGCTCTCAGCTGTTCAGCGGTGCCGAGAGGGCCGGCACAGATCTCTCTAAGGAGGGGTCTCACTCAGAGGGAGCTCGCTGGGTGCCGAGCCCGGCTGCCTGGAGGGTCTGAGGAAGTGGAGAAATGGCTGTTATGTTTCGTGTCCCGTCCCGGAGTGTCCCCCGGGGCGGGGGCCGGGGCCAGGGGTGCTGATGTTCGAGGAAGCTCGGATTCCTCGTCTGGAGGAAGGGGGCTGGAGCTGGCGGGCAAGGCGCGTGGGGTGCCGGCTGGGCCAGCTTGGTCGGGAGCCGGCAGCTCTTTGGTGTTGGGTGGCAGGGGTGCGAGCCGTCCCGCAGACCTGGGTGCGGGTCCCAGCCCGAAACCCCCGGTCCCGGAGTGGCAGGCGTCCCCTGCGGGGGCGTGGGGGGTGGGACTCCTGAGGATTCCTGAGTCGGCCTTCCTTTACCCCAATCCTGGAACCCATGGGCGGCTTGGGGCGTAGGCAGAAGGCCATATGAGGCCGTGATTGGCTTGGGGAACAAAGCACTGTTCCTCCCGACACGCTCAGAAGGAGCCCGTGTCACTCGAGGGGGTGCCCTGTGTGAGGTGAGGCCCCCGTGGAGCTGAGCTTCCCCTGAGAGCCCGGCCTGAGGGCTTGGCTTTGTCCCGCCAATTCCTGCCCGAGGAGCAGGCCAGGGGTTGGGCTGGCCAGGCAGATGGGCTGCACATCCGGGCCACGTCCTTGGTGCGCGGGGCCGGGTGATTGGGCTGCCCTCGGCCCCCTGCACCTCCTCTCTTCTTGGGGCTGCAGCCAGGAGGCCCTTCATTCCCCAAGAGCCTGCCTGACCCCTGGCGCCTTTGGTTTCCCTCATGTGCAAAGGGAGGGCTAGGCTGGCTCATCTCTGAGGCCGCTTCAAGCTCCAGAAAGCTCCACTCCTTTGCCTCTCGGCTGCCCAGCTTCTGGGCTCTTGCTACAGAGATCAAGTTCCCCTCCCAGCCCCGCTCCTCAGCCTCTTTCTGTGGCACCTGTTCCTCTCTGCTCACTGCTGGTGGGAGCCGTCCTTGCCATCCTCTTTGCCGCCTCATGCCAGTCTCTGGGCCCAGCGATGAGTGGGGTGACCAGGAGGAAGGGGGAGAGATGGCAGCCCGCAGGGCAGGGTCTGTGTCACATCAGGTAGCCTCAGGCTGCCGAGGAAGGAGGTGGGTAGCAGAAACAGCGCGTGCAGAGGCCCTGGAGCTGGCGGGACGGCGCAGCCGTGTGGCTGGTGAGTTGGAGCATGGGGGTCACAGGGTGCCACAGGCTGGGGGGCTGGAGCACCCAGGGCCTGTGAGGTGGCCAGGCCAGCTGGCAGGCAGAGGGCAGGAAAGGCCCTGGACAAGACTCCTGAAATCCTGAGAGCGAGGTGGGTGGGGCTGCTGAGTGCACCCTGCCTTCCCTGCGTGGGTAGGGCTGCCCTGTGTGTCTGATGATAGGTTGTAGGGGGAGGGAAGCCTGGGCAGCCAGCTCGTTCCACGGTAGGGAAACAAGTCCAGATCTGGGGCAAGCCTTTTCAAGGGGGTGAGAGAGTCCTGGCCCACCTCCGGGGACCCACGCACTCAGTCAAGGGCGATGGACCCCACCTGGGGTTTCGGGTCATGGATAAGGACAGTGATGGGGCAGACCCCGCTGAGGGGTGCTGGATAGGGCGTCAGGGTGACAGTGGGGGCATGGGGGCCACTCAGCGAGGTCATGGTGCCACCAGCCCCCAGTCAGTTCAAGTGCCCCTGCTCTCGGGGCTCAGCTGGTCCTGCCTGGTGTGTGTTCCAGGTTGAACTCCTGGCTCCACCCCTCCTAGCCGCGTGGCCTCTGTGCCTTGGTTTCCTCATCTGTAAACTGAGGGTGATGGCAGGCACGTGTGTCTTCGGGGGAAGTGCTCGGGCAGCCCCTGGCATCGGGCCACCCTGTGTGTCAGCACTTTTTGTGGTGTCTCGGCACGTTGTACAGCGTTGTCCTTATGGCCCAGAGCAGACAGTGTCCCAGACACGGCTCCTGCTGGGCATCTGGGCCCAGAGAGCACGACTGAGGCTGTGGGTCAGCTCTCTGACCTCACCCTGCTGTGCTGTGGGTCCCACACTGTCGACTCCTGTCACCAGCTCCCAGGTCCCCAGACACAACGTTGGGGAGAGGTTTTGGGGGTCCCAAGTGACGCTTGGCCTGTGGCCATGTCTCAGGGCCCTGGCGCAGGCTGGCCTGTGGGAGGCTCTGCAGACGTGGGGGCCTCAGCTGGCCTTCCCCACTGCCTCCTTGGCCCCTCTTCCCCAGGCAGGGTCCCAGCTCTGTTCTCAGCTCAGCATCTGTCTGCCATGACCTGAACCCCAGGGGCTTGGGATGTGCAGTCTGTCTCTGCTTAAATCAGCAGCGCTCTGATTCCCGCCCCATCAGGACAGGAGCGGGTGCGCTGCTGACCCAGCCCGTGCCCAGTCTGCAGGGCAGGCTCCAGAGAGGAAGCCGGGCGGTCCACGGCCAGCGCTGGCACCACCCTATGGTGCTCATGGCAGGGCGTGGAGAGGACGAGGTGCTGGCGGCTCTGCCGGTGGCCGTGTGGCCACAGGCAGTTCACCACACCCCTGAGCATCATCGTTGACAGAGGACAAGGAGTGGCTTCGTACTCTGGTCCCCCACGATCATTTGTGCCACACAGGGAACTCACCCCGGGAGCGATGCCCTTGACACGGCGTCCAGGCCGGAAGGGTGACACTTGGCCAGCCGGGACCCCATGAGAAACAGCGGTCAGACGGGGCCTCCTGGAGTGGGGGGTTGGGGTGACGTCGAGCAGGGCCTCTCCTCGCCACTGTGGACATCGGGGCTGGGACATTCTCTGTTGGGGGCCGTCCTGGGCACTGTGGAGTGTGGAGCAGCCTCCCCGGCCCTGCCCACTCGATGCCGGGAGCCCCCCAGTCGCGATGACCACAGACGTCCCAAGATGTGGCCCTGTGTCAGGATCCCCTCAGTGAGCAGTTAGGGCTGTCCTGTCTTACTCTGGGGAAACTGAACCTCAGGGGACAGAGCGAGCCCTGCCATGGCGCTCTTGGCATGGCCAAGAGGGTCGGCTGTGTTCAGTGGCTCAGGCTGGCCCAGGAGAGGTGCAGAAGGCGCCCGGCCGGCGAGGGAGGCCGTTTTTAGCCGGTGAGGTCAGGAGTTTTCTCCTGGAGCAGCTGGGTGATGGCACCACGTGCTCTGCTTGGGCCCCTGTTGGTGGGCCTGAGCACAGCCTGGGTGGGGGTCCTGCAGGCGCCCGGAGGGCCTCTTCCTGGCTCACGCGGGCAGTCACAGGACCCAGGCTGCCCGGAGGGGCTGGCGAGCCTTCCCTGCCCCGGGGAGCTCAGCCACACTGTGTACAGCC
Organism: Mesoplodon densirostris; assembly: GCF_025265405.1. Taxonomy (NCBI): domain Eukaryota; kingdom Metazoa; phylum Chordata; class Mammalia; order Artiodactyla; family Ziphiidae; genus Mesoplodon; species Mesoplodon densirostris. The sequence continues at coordinate 152,845,599 of NC_082663.1, forward strand.
TGATATGCCGGGTGGGGTCCTCCAGGCCGGGCTGTGGGGTCTCATGCAGCGTCTGTGCTGACTGTCCCCTGCCCCCAGGCCCTGTTCGTGCTCTTCGTGCTGGCCTACATCCACATCGTCTTCTCCCGCTCGCCCATCAACTGCCTGGAGCACGTGCGTGACCAGTGGCCGAGAGAGGGCATCCTGCGTGTGGAGGTGCAGCACAACTCGAGTCGCGCGCCCGTCTTCCTGCAGTTCTGCAGTGGCGGCGGCAGCTTCCCTGGGCTGGCTGTGGAGCCGGGAGGCCTGGAGCTGGAGGATGAGGACGAAGAGGAGGAGCTGACCATGGACATGTTTGGGAACAGCTCCGTCAAGGTGAGCTGGCTGGGCACGCCATGTAAACGCACAGAGGCCCTGGTGATGCGGTCTGTGCAGGACAGGCTGCTGGAAGCGTTCCTGACCTCCAGGGCCACAGACCTCCCTGTCTGCTGCTGCTCCCGCTCCTGGGGCTTTGCGGCCGACTGGGACCCCTGGCTGCTTCCCAGCTGTCACTTGAAAGGGATTGGCCCAGTTCTGGGGGTGCCAAGGGCAGATACAGCTGGGAAGAAGGCTCTGGGCTGAGAGCTCTAAGGGGGCCCTGGGCATCCTGGTGATGCAGCGTCCCATCAGCAGAGGCGTGCCAGTGGACACGGGCCCACAGCCTGCAGGGAGGGCCGTGCTTGGGCAGCCAGTGGCCAGGATCCTGTGGGCCAGGGATCCGTGTGGGTAGGGTATTGGTGCAGACCTCAGCAGGGGACCGCATCCCTCCCAGACCCTCACCCGGAGGCAGGCTCTCAGGGAGCTCAGTGTTGGGGGTCGGGGCTTTGATGGGACAGGGGCGCGCATCTGCTTCCAGTCAGTCGGTGAGGGAGAGGCCTCCAGGCCCGGCCCTTTGGCACCATGGGCCTGCTGACCCCTGCCTCCCTCTCTGCAGTTTGAGCTGGACATCGAGCCCAAGGTGTTCAAACCACCAGGTGGCCCCGAGGCCCTAAACGACAGCCAGGAGTTCCCCTTCCCTGAGACACCCACAAAAGGTACTCATCGCTCACTAGGGCTAAAGGCCAGTGCCCCCGCTGGGCTGCGGTCACCCCGCCCCTCCCAGAGGAGAGAGGCTCCGCAGGCTGACCAGGCCTGTCCCACCCACAGCGTGGCCGCAGGACGAGTACATCGTGGAGTACTCGCTGGAGTACGGCTTCTTGCGGTTGTCGCAGGCCACGCGGCAGCGGCTCAGCATCCCAGTCATGGTGGTCACCCTGGGTGAGTGTCACGTGCAGAGTGAGGCTCTGGGGGAGGGGTGACCCAGAAGCACTTGCTTCCGGGGCCTGGGTGGCTGCCCCTGCTCTCCAGCTGAGGGAAGCTTCCCGAGGCTTCATTCCTTGACCGTTCCTCTGGGGCTGTCACGCACATCACTGCTCGGGTCGGAGGCGGGCGGGGGCTCCTCCACTCCCAGAAGTGGAGATCTGGCCTTCCCCGGGCCTCCAGCAGGACTGGGGCTGGTGGGGGCCTGGCCAGCTGCACACCCCTGTCACGGTCCTGCCCACAGACCCCACGCGGGACCAGTGCTTCGGGGACCGCTTCAGCCGCCTGCTGCTGGCTGAGTTCCTGGGCTACGACGACATCCTCATGTCCAGTGTGAAAGGCCTGGCGGAAAATGAGGAAAACAAGGGTGCGGGGTGCAGCCGGGTGAGTGGGGCCGGGGCGGGGCCGGGGTGGTCTGGGGCGCAGGCTCACTGCCTCCCGCGCAGGCTTCCTGCGGAACGTGGTGTCCGGGGAGCACTACCGCTTCGTGAGCATGTGGATGGCCCGCACGTCCTACCTGGCCGCCTTCGTCATCATGGTCATCTTCGTGAGTGCCGTGGGTGGGGCGGGGGCCGGAGGGTGTGGGGTGAGGCGGTGGCCCCAGGCCTCACGCTGCACTCCTTGCAGACCCTGAGCGTGTCCATGCTGCTGCGCTACTCCCACCACCAGATCTTCGTTTTCATTGGTGAGTTTCCCTGCTGGCCACCTCCCCCGCCCCCCACCCCCCCCACCGGGCGCCTCACCCGGTCTGCCCGCCCGCCACCCTCTGCCCGCAGTGGACCTGCTGCAGATGCTGGAGATGAACATGGCCATCGCCTTCCCTGCAGCGCCCCTGCTGACCGTCATCCTGGCCCTCGTGGGTGAGGACCCTGTACCCCCACACCCTACCCCCTGCCCTGGCCCGTCACCTGCCTGTCCCCCCCAAGCAGCAGTCTCCCATCTCCCCACAGGAATGGAGGCGATCATGTCTGAGTTCTTCAACGACACCACTACGGCCTTCTACATCATCCTCATCGTGTGGCTGGCCGACCAGTATGATGCCATCTGCTGCCACACCAACACCAGCAAGCGGCACTGGCTTCGGTGGGCACCAGGGTCCGTATGGTCCAGGGTGGGGGCAGCCGGGTGGGCAGCACCTCACTGTCCCCCTCGCAGGTTCTTCTACCTGTACCACTTCGCCTTCTATGCCTACCACTACCGCTTCAACGGGCAGTACAGCAGCCTGGCCCTCGTCACTTCCTGGCTCTTCATCCAGGTGAGGCGGGCTGCCCTTGGTACTGGTGACCCCGGGGTCCATCCAGCCTGTCGGGGGTTCTGCGGAGGCTGCGTTCTGGCTTGGGCCTTGCCTGACCCGGTGCCTGCCCCCCAGCATTCCATGATCTACTTCTTCCACCACTACGAGCTGCCCGCCATTCTGCAGCAGATCCGCGTCCAGGAGATGCTGCTGCAGACGCCCCCTCTGGGCCCTGGCAGCCCCACGGCCCTGCCGGATGACCTGAACAACAACGGAGGCACCCCGGCTGCCACGCCTGACTCTACCAGCCAGCCCCCTGCCCTGGGCCCTGGCTTGCAGGGTGGTGGCGGAGGCCCTGGGCCCATGGCTGAGGCACCCAGCTCCCTGGTAGCCGCGGCGGCCTCGGTAGCTGCAGCAGCCAGTGGTGACCTGGGCTGGATGGCAGAGACGGCTGCCATCATCACAGACGCCTCCTTCTTGTCTGGCCTGAGCGCCTCTCTCCTGGACCGGCGGCCAGCCAGCCCCCTGAGCCCCAGCGGGGCGTTCCCTCGGGCCCCCCAGGACAGTGCCCCCACAAGCGACTCCCCAGGATCTGACACAGCCCCTCAGACTGCTGGGGTGAGTGGGCCCAGCCTTGCGTCCATGGCTCCAGTGGATGCGCCCTCGGAGGTCGGCTCCTGAGCCCTGGGCAGCTGACCGCCTGTCCCTGGCCATCCAGGCCAGCTGGGTGTAACCTGGCTGGAGCCCTCCGGGGTCAGGGGGGCCGTCCCCAGTGGCTCTGGGACTGCCCAGCCTACCTTAGGTGATTTCGGAGTCCATCAGGTTTGCTTGGAGGTGGGCTTCTCTCCCCCAGGGCATGGGGCCTGCCTGCAGCCTGTCCCTGTCTATGGTGGGCCCCCTCAGCCAGTGAATTAAGACCGGCCAATGAGCCAGGGTGGAAGAAGGGACGGGGGCTTCATGGAAGGTTCTGCAAGGGGTTGGTGAAAGGTCCGGAGTGAGCTGTCCCAGGGCAAAACGGGCAAGCCTCTGAGCAAGGTGAAACGAGTGGGGCTGGTTCAGCTGGTGCTCCTTCGTGTGCAGTGCCTTTCCACCGCCACCCCACACGCCCAGGCTGGGGCCCCGGCAAGGTGAAGCTCAGGCCCAGGACGCACCCAGGCACCAACATCGAAGGTGGCCACGGGGGGTGCCAGGGTCCCGCCCTGCTCAGGGTGAAGAGATGGCAGGTGGCCCAACCCAGTTACACCGTGAGGAATGCAGAAGAGGCCTCATTCCACTCTATTTAATTGCAGTGTACAAAATGGTGTTTGTATATAGAATAAACCGTTGACAGCGTTCAGCCAGCGTTTGTGTGGGCGGAGAGTGGGCGGGGTCGACCCAGTGGCCAGGCCGGGCCCCTCTGAGCCCCCGCTGCAGGTGGAGGAGAGCCTGGTTCTGTGTTAGCGGGCGGCGACGGGTGCTTCCTCGGAGGGCTGGAGCCGGCTGCACGGCCCGTCGTGGGCGCTGTCCCCGAGCTGGGCGAGGAGCTGACTGCGCCGCGCCAGCGCCTGGCGGAGCCTCTCACGTGCGCCTGCGATGCGCTGCTCCAGCTGCTCCAGCTCACCGGGGCGCGGGGCGCCAGAGAACAACTCGGCGGGCGGGCGGCCGTTGGAGCAGAGCCAGACGGAGCCCCCGGGCGGCCCGGCCGCACCCGCATCCGTGTCCAGGTCATCCTCAACGGGAGTGGCCGGCTCCAGCAGGAAGTGCGCGCGACGCTCCCTCAACGAGGCCCGGTGCACCCGTGTCCAGCCCGCGGGGGCGGCCAGAGTGTCCTGCTGCGGCTGCTCGGGACCCCTGGGGATAGATGGGGCTGGGCAGCCGCGTCCTATCCACAGTCCCACTGCCCTTTAGGGTCAGGGTCCCTGAGGAGGCCGTGGGTGGCAGGTGTGGATCCATTGGTCGGCTGGAGGGTGGGGATGGGAGTTGCTGGGGTGGAGAGCGGCCCCCAGGGCCCCTTACCTCGGCTCCGGCTCCTCCTGCCCGTCGGGCGGCTCCGTGTTGAGGGCGCGATGGATTCTCTAGGAGCCAAGACAGAAGTCGCATCGGGGTCGGGTCAGCAGCAGGCCGTCCTGCATGCGGACAGCGCCCACCTCCCTCCACCCCCCAGCCCCCACTCCTCACCTGGCTCGTGTGCAGCCAGTACTGCAGCTTGTTGCCCCTTCGCATGCGCGGCAGCGCCAGGCGGTAGAAGACGTGCTCGCCCAGCGAGCTGAGCAGAGCACTGCCCAGGCCCAGGCAGAGCAGCACGAAGAGTCCCGAGAAGTGGTAGATGCCCATCTGGAGGGTCTGCGGGCAGGATGCAGGCACAAAACCCCTCCTGGTCATGGCAGACCCTTGGGGAGCCCTGGCCTTGGACGGGGGTGGGGGCACAAGTTGGGCCAGAGAGAAGGGCCTGGGGCTGTGGAGCCGGATTGGAAGGCTAGGGCTCCATTTTCAGAGGTGAGGTGTCATGGAAGAAGGGCCACTGGAACTGGGGTTTTGGAGGATGAATAGGGTGCAGAAAAGCAGGCAAACACACAGTCTTGGGAACGAGCAGGGGTTGGTCACCTTGGTGAAGGACCACAGAGGCTCAGAGCCCCCCACGCCTACCCCTCCCTGCGTCCCGGGCCTGCCCTACCTCTGTAACGGCGAAGACCCGCTTGCCACAAGGCACCATCTTGTACCACTTGTCGTGCAGCAGGTCGATGAAGCCGGAGGACTTGTAGCGGCTGATGAACTCGGACAGGTTGGAGGTGAGCCGCGAATTCCGGGGCAGTCCGATGCCATAGCCTGGGGGAGGCCCAGCGTTGGGTTGGGACCGGGCTGGACGCAGACCCACAGGAGCTGTGCCCGCCTGGAGCCCGCAGATCACTGGTCCCGGGGGCCGCTCACCCTCGATGGCGAAAGGCTTGCCCACAGTCAGCAGTCTACAGTCCGCGTCGATGGACACCTCGTAGTCCAGGAGCGACTTGTCCATGATGAAGGCGTTGAGCTTGGGGGGGTCGCTTCTGCCCGGGATGGGGACGGGACGGGGACGGGGTGAGCATCCCCGCCCGCCTGGCCCCGCCCCCCGCCCCGCCCCGCGCGCCCCCCTCACGTCAGCATGGCGACGCCCTGGGGCGTGGTGGGCGCACTGTGGCGCCGCACGTGTGCGTACATCTCCGGGAAGCTCTTCTTGATGTAGGCCTCGGCGCTGCTTTCCCACACGGTGCCGAAGCGGAAGCCCTGGGACGGGTGGTGCAGCTGCGGGCCAGCGCCCGGTCAGTGCCTGTGGGGGGGCCTTGATCCCGGCCCGGCTCTCCCCAACCCCCGTTCCGTCTGCCAGCCCGGAGCGTCATCTCTGGGGGGCCGTCCTGGGCTCCGTGGGGTGTGGAACAGCATCCCTGGCCCCACCCGCTAGATGCCAGGAGCCCCCTACCCTAGTCTGACAACCACAGATGTGCCAGGACATGGCCCAGTGTCCCCTGGGGGCAGGAACACCCAGTTGAAAATGTTCTAAAACCCGCACGTCCATCTCCAGGCCCTTAACTCCACACTTCCGCCTCCGCCGCACCCGCTGCGTCTCTCCTTAGGGTCCCCCGGGAACCCCAAGCTCACCGCGTCCAAGACCCACTCCCGAGCCACCCCACACCTTCCCACCGCAGTCGCTCTCCCTCCTCTTCCCGCCTCTGCGTCTCTCATCTCCACGTCCCGTCCACCTGCAGATCCTGCTGCCCTCCGGACACCCTGGACCTGCCCGGTGCTCGCCCCTCCGCAACCCCCACCCAAGGCCCCCATCCCCCATTCCTCCTGCACCAGCGCTGCCCCCTCAGCCCTGGGCTCTCCGGCCCGCCCACTGTTTGTGCAACCTCCCTAAAGCAAAGCATGAGTGGCTGCTGAGACCACCCGACCAGGGCCTCCTTGTCGGGGCTACAGCACTTCCGAAAAGCCAGACCTGAGGCAAGCAGGGCCATCTAGAACTTTCTGGGGAAAGGAATGCTCTACACCTGTGCTGTTCTCAAGTGGCTGTTGAGTGCTTTCAATTAAATCAATTTAAAAAGTAGCCACGGGACTTCCCTGGTGGTGCACTGGTTAAGAATCCACCTGCCAATGCAGGGGACACGGGTTCTATCCCACATGCCGGGGAGCAACTAAGCCCGTGCACCACAACTAAGGAGCCCGCACGCCTAGAGCCTATGTTCTGCAACAAGAGAAGCCACCGCAATGCCGCAACTAGAGAAAGTCTGCACGCAGAAACGAAGACCCAATAGAGCCAAAAAAAAAAAAAAAAAAAAAAATTAAAAAAAATTATTTAAAAAAAGTAGCCACATGTGGAGAGTGGCTGGCCCACGGGACAGCAAGCATCTAGGTCTCATTACTGGTTTAACAGAGGACACTGGGGTGGGGGAGCAGCAGGGGACGAGAGCAGCTAGATCCAAACACTGGGAGATGCTGCAGGAGAAAAAACAACTTCTCCAACAAACAAATCGCTAGTGAACAAAAAGATGGAATGTCAAGATGGCCCCATGAGGCCTTCCCGGGATAGACCCCCACCCGGTCCTCTGCCTGCCTCTTGTCTGTAGAAAAACTTTAGTCTCCTAGGCCTTCCCCGAGTTCCAAAGAATAAATTTAATCAAAGAAGTGAGAAAATGCAGAAACAAAGGAAAACAATCAAACAAGACAAAATAATAATAGTTTAGCCATTAAAGTCAAGGACTTTTAATTCCTTCTCAAGGGCTGTAGATAATATTCTGAGCCAGTGAACTTCTCTGGCAGTCCAGTGGGTAAGACTCAGTGCTTCCACTGCAGGGGGCATGGGTTCAATCCCTGGTTAGGGAACTGAGATCCTGCATGCCATGCAGGCATGGCAAAAAAAAAAAAAAAAAAAAAAAAAAAATTGAGCCAGATCCTTTGAGCTCTTTCGCAGATACTGAAACCCCCACCAGGTGGAAGAAGTTAACTGCATGCTGCCCACAAGCACATAGACCCCAGACTGATTGGAACCAGAAGGCTGATGATGTTGACTCCCAATTACTTCACCACCAACCAATCAGAACATCCAGGAGCTAATCACACACTCCACAACCCCCCTCCCTTACCCTCTCTTTAAAAACCTTTCCCCAATACTTAAATAAAAATTAAAAAACAAACAAACAAAAATAAACCTTTCCCTGAGAGCCATCCAGGAGTTCAGGTCTTAAGCACTAGCTGCGCAGACTCCTTGCTTAGCGTCTGCAATAAACACTGCGCTTTCCTTCACCAGGACCCTGTGTCAGTAGATTGGCTTTACTGCCTGCAGGTGAGTGGACCCAAGTTTGGGTTGGTAACAAGGAGGTTTCTACCTTCCTCTGGGTCTGTACATTTTGGATCCAGATTCAAACAAACCGTGAAAAAAAAAAAAGACAACTGAGAAAAATGGCTGCCTGATATCTAAGTTCCCAGAATACTCATGACAAAATGACAGGAGGCCTGGGATTTCCCTCATGGTAATCCAGCGGCTATGGCTGGTGCATGGATGAAACTGGTCAGGAGTTGACTTTGGAGCCGAGCAATGGGTTCATTCATCGTGGGCCTTGCTCCCTACTCCAGAATATTAAAATTTTTTCATTAAAAGAGAAAAATATGTAGGCTGGGCCATGCCCTGCTCTGCCCACAGCCCTCCAGGACTCCTGGTGAAAGTTCTGTCTAAATGGAGCTTCTGTGGAGGCCCAGGTCCTCCCAAATGTGCAGGCCCTGCATGACCTGCTTCTTCCCCATCCCTGCTCTCCCCTCCCCCCTCTCCACCTCACTCACTCCGCTCCAGCCACACACAGGCCTCCTTGCTGTTCCTCCAACCTGCCAAGCACAATCCTGTCCCAGGGCCTTTGCACAGGCTGCCTCCTCTGCTTACCATATTCCTCCCTGATAGCTACATAAAAGTCCCTCATCTATCACCTCTCCCAGAGGAATTCCTGACCCCCATTTGAGAAATCATCCCTCCCCAGTGCTCCCTGTGTCCCCACCCTAATTTTCCTCCCTGGAACTTTATCACCAATTCACACACCATCTACTTTCTCTGTCTTGATTCTCACCAGCAGCCTCGCCTGTTTTGTCCCAGCTGGGTTCAACATGAGTTTGTGGGAGCAGATGGCCGCCCTCTACTGGGTGGGGACTGGGGGCGGGGGTGACCTCCAGGCTCTGACCCCTGAAACCCCACGGCTACGCACCTTAGGGTCGTGGATCCCCGACAGCTCCTCAAAAGTCTTGTCCCCGACCATGACGGCGGCCAGGTTGGCCGTGTAGCTGGACAGCACGAGCAGGCAGAAGATGGCCCACAGGTTCATGAGGAGGCGGCCCGTGGGGCACTTGGGCGTCTTACTGGACACTGTGCGTCCAAAGAGGATGGCGTAGCAGAGGTTGAGGGCGGAGGAGTAGGAGAACACGGTGCCCCGGTTGCGGCCGCGGGGCGTAAGGCCGAAGGGGCTGCGCCACTCGTAGAGGGTGAGGAAGAGCGCAGTCAGGTGCAGCGCGGTGAAGACGCCCAGCCACATGGACCAGTGCAGCGGCCACGTGAAGGCGCCGATGGGCGACGCCGTGTCCCGCGCGCGCACCATGATGCCCAGGCTGGTGGAGAAGAAGGGGCTGGTGAAGTCCACCACCTGCGAGCGGGCTGAGTTGATGCTGAAGCTGGTGACGGCCATGTGCGCCCGGCCGGCCAGCAGGTCGCCCACCAGGCCGGTCCAGCGGCCGTCGCGCAGCGCGCCGTACTTGCCGTCGCCCACGATGTACAGCTCGAAGTCGAAGGGCGCGTCCTCCGCCAGGCGCTCCAGCAGGTCGATGCAGTAGCCGTAGCAGCACCTGAGCAGCGTGTGGGGCGCCGAGCCGTCGGCCAGCGCGGCGAAGAGCGCGTCCAGGGCGGCCGAGTCGTTGGTGCCGGGGGCCAGGCACAGCTGCCCCGCCGGGCACCGACCGTCCTCGTCCGGCTCGCGGGCGAACACAAACGGGTGCTCCACCAGCGTCACCACGCGCAGCTTGGGCGGCGCCCGGGCGCCCGGCGGGTGTGGGGCCCGCCCGGCCACGCCCCCCGCCTCTGACTCCAGCCGCCCGTCCTGCCACCGGCCCAGCGTGGCCCAGGCCGGGGCGCCCAGCAGGTCCCGGCGGAGGCTCCACACGCGGAAGCGCCGGGAGATGTGCACCTGCGAGGAGCCAGTCACCCACACCGGCCCCGTGTGGCCCCGGAAGGACGTGTTGGCCAGGAACCTGGTGGGGGTGGGCGGCATCAGGGCGGCGGAGGGCTCCCTCCCCCTAGGTGAGACCTATCGCCCCGCCTCAGACACACCGGGCCACACCCCACCCCAGATCCCCTTCCAAGCCGGGGTACCCACGCCCTGGGGGCTGGGGCGACGGCCCAGCCCAAAGCCCAGTTGAGAGGCTCAGGTGGGGCCTTCTTGCTGCGGGATGCTGCCCCCGCTCCAGGGCTCCCCGGGTCAGGCAGAGCCTCACCTGTTCCTTTCCCTCCCTTCCCGCTTCTCCCAAAGCCACACACACACACACACATGCCCGCCCGCCCGCCCGCCCGCCAGCAGAATTTCCTTCTTGGGCTCTGCTTCCACTCAAGATGGACACAGCGCCTGGCATACAGCAAATGCCTGATAATGTTGCCTCTCACGCCGCACTGGCAGACGCGGCTTCCTGCAGCAGGGTCCCCGCTCACCGTGCCAAGAGGCGGCCGGAGGACTCGGGCCCGGGCAGTGGCAGGTCATTGCAGTTGACCGTGGCGGGGAGGAGGGCACGCTCCGGCTGCATGCGGGCCGCGCTGCCCAGCGCGCGGGCCACTAGTTCCACCGCGTCATGGATGGCGGCTTCCAGCGGGGGCCGAGAGACCTCGCCCAACGCCAGCAGCCCAGGCGGCAGGCCCTCGGTGGGGAGTGCCTCAGCGGGCAGTGGTGTGCCCAGCAGCCAGCGGGGCCCGGGGGGCGCGGCCTGCAGCACCTGCCGGGCGCCGGCCTCGTTGCAACTCAGGAGTACGGCCACGGGGACTGGGGCCGTTCCCCCCACGGGCACCCCCAGTGGGGCCAGGCGGGCCCGCAGCCCTGCATCGCTCGGGTCCGGCTGGCTCAGGTCCAGCACGAGCTTCGGAGCTCGGCCCGCCCAGCTTGTCCACAGGTCCACAAGGCCGCCAGGGTCCCGCGCGCGGCAGAGCACCAGGCCAACGTCCTCCCAGCTGTGCGCCTGCAGCACGGACACCAGAACGTCCAGCAGAGTCTCCAGGGGGCTGGCCCAGTCCAGCTGCAGGTGGAAGGGGTTCTGGCAGAGGGGTGGTCACAGTTAGGGCTGGCAAACTCAGTGTCCCACCACACTCTTCCCACCCCATCTGTACATGTTCAATAAACACACGACACCTTGATAACTGGACCTCGTGCTTGCTTCTTCCCAGTCCCACACCTGCTCTAACCCCTTCTGTGGCTCCCCATCGCCATCAGCACAAAGCCCGGCCCTGGCCTGACATTCAGGGCCTGTTCTCTTGGCTCCAGTCACCCTGAGGCTTTTTGCATTCCCCAGCTGGAATACCTTTTCCCATCTATGACAGCCAACTTCTACACATCCTTCAAAACCCAGCTCCACTACCCCACCTCTATTCAGACTTACGAGGCAAGCTAGGGACTGAGGGGACCCCCTTCGTGCTCAGGGACCCAGAAAGTTCTCCTGAGTTTGCTTTGAGCGTGGGAAGGACGAGAGAGCTTTGCCAGACACCTAATGTAGGCAGGGTGTTGTCCGGGTGGGGGCAGGGTGCTGAGTGAAGGGGGAAAGGCTGGGTGCTGCTGCTCAGTCTCCCGCGGGGCAGCAGGGCAAGCCAGTAGTACCCCCACAAAGCCTGACAGGTCCAACTGCAGAGGGTGCAGTTCCTGGATCCGGCTGCAGAGGGCGTCACAGGCATGGATTTGGGTCCTGCATCTCTCCCACCGGGAGGGGGTCAAGGACAGAGGGGGTTAATGAGACCCAGGCCTCCTCTAGGGTCAGGGTCTCCCCGCCCTCAGGAGAAGGAAGGCCTGAGGGGGCTTCAAGGTGGGTTTGGAGAGAGGCAGGCCGCCTTCCAGACCCCATGTCCCAGCGTTGGGCCCCTCCTTGCTGGCCCTGGGAGGGGGTTCTTTTCCTGGGGCACAACAGGGTCCCCAGAGCTCTGCCAGTCACCCTTCTCTCCTCCTTGTCCCATTCTCTACTTATTCGGACCCAAATTCCAGCCTGGGGGTGTAATTAAGAAAAGAGAATAAACTCCAAGGATGAGAACAGGGTGGAGGAGGGTGGAGGAGGATGGAGGGTTTAGGAGAGACAGGGTGGCCCTGGGGACCCGAGAAGGCCATCAAGGAGGCTGTGGGGTGTGGGTAGCCTCGGCCTCGAGGGCCTCTGGTAGGATCCTGGCAGGAGGAGAGTCTCCAGCCGCAGCCCCTGAAACTGCAGCCCCTGGAGAGCGAGCAGGGAGACCCGCTTCTCCATCCCAGCCCCGAGGCCCTGCTTGGTGGGAATCCGGAGGCGCCCTCTGACCTGACCGGGGAAGGGGGCCGCGCTCCTAGTGGGATTCCACCGCCAAAGCCCAGGGAAGTGTCCTGTGGGATCCGCCATCTGGGGTCCAGAGGTATCCCGCGGGGTTCCCGAGCCGCGGGGTTCCGTGGCTCTAGGTCCCTGCGCCCCTGGGCTCCCGCCTCCCATTCCGGGTCCCTGATCTCCGGGGACATCCGGGGTTCAGGGGTCCAGGTTCCGCGAACCCGAGGGCCGTCCCTGGGCCTCTGTCATCCGGACTCCGAGTCTCCCCGCATCCGGACTCTTGCATTTAGGGTCCAGACTCAGAGGCCCGCGCGTCCCAAGGACTCAGCTATCCGGACCCCCGGGCCCCGCGCTCCAAGAGCGTCCCAGGGTCTCTCCTATCCAGACCCCGGGTCCCCACACGTCCTGACCCCGGCGTCCGCGCGTACCGGGGAGCCGAGGGGAGCGCGGGCCTCCCGCCGCAGCACGCTGAGCACGGGGGTCTCGGTGGCCGCCGCCAGGAAGTGCAGCTGCAGCAGCTCGGGCCGCGCCTCGGGGAAGGCTAGCACGGCCGCCACGCCCGGTGCCGCCAGCGCCTGGCATAGGCTGCGGGCCAGCGAGGCGGGGTCGCGGGAGGGGGGCGCGGCGGCCACCAGCTCCAGGCTCAGGTTGTGCGGCAGCCGCGGCGCCAGGGCGGCCCGGGCCAGGGCGGCGCGGGCGCGGGCGCGGGCGGCGGGCGCGCGGGGCAGGAGGGCGCCCAGGCGCACCGAGCCCCCCAGGCGCGCCAGGACGCCGCACGGGTGCGGGTGGCCCCCGGCGGGCCCCGGCCCCAGCGCTAGCGCCAGGGCGAGCCACAGCGCCCGCACAAACTCCATCCCAAAGTTGCCGAAGGGCGCAGCGGGGCGGAGCCGCGGGTCGCACCACGGGAGGCGGGATCTCGGCCGCCCCCGCCGCTCCCTCCCCGCCCCCGCCGGGCCGGTGCCTCCCTCCCTCCCCGAGCCCGCCCACCTGCGCCCGCCCTCCCCCCTCCTGGTCCCCCAGTGCCAGGCACCCCACTAGGGAGGCGTGGGTCCCACTACGCAGGGCGGGAAATTGAGGCTCAGATGGCCACAGCAGGCGGGGGTTGGGGTGGGGTGTGGAATCGAACCACTGCTCCTCCTGGCTCTGTGCCCACTCTACAGATGAGGAAGCCGACGTTAGCAGCAGGGAGGGATTTTGCATCAAGACCGGTGCCCACACTCACCCCTGGATCCCTCCCTCATCCCCCCTCCAGCCTGGCAACGGTTCCCATTTCTCAGTCAGAGAAACTAAGGCCCACAAGGGGTCAGTGTGCGTCCATAGTCACCCAGCTGCACCCTCCTCCTCCAGGGAGCAGCGTCTACCCAGACCAACCCGTCCACGTGCCGTACCATCGTTGGCGCCCCAGGGAAACTGAAGCAGACTTGTCTGAAGGGGACCTGTGGGGAAGGTCTCCTGCCCTCCAGCTGTGGGCAAAGCAACTTGAGCCAGATAATTCCTCTTCACCTTTCAAGACCCAGTGCCAAATGCCCCTGCCGGAAAAACTTTCCTAGCTTGTCACCCAGAAAGATGCAGAACACCCCCGTCATCCCTGCCTACATGAAATCCATCACACGCCATCGTCTTTTTGTCCCTTTATTTGCTTTATTCAGTGGCCAGCTCTGGGAGACAGGGGCGGGTCTGGCTCGTTAACTGCTGTCTCCAGTGCTTGCACACAGTAGGCGCTCTATAATTGCTTGTTGCTTTGAGCAACTGCTCAGACAAGGACGCGTGGTTACATCACTCTCCGCTGCCCTGGAACCTTCCTTAGCTCCCCGCCGCCTACCAATCCCCCAGCCTCTTCCTACATTCTCTGGGCCTCCCCACGACAAATGCCATGGAGACTTTCTTGTGGCCCTGGACTGTGGGAGGCTCTCAATAACCACAGGTCAAATAAGGGCCCAGAAGCACCCTGCATGGAATTCTCCCATCCCAGGTGGGGGAGTGGAGAAAGCCAGTCTTCTCCCCAGACCCCGCAGGGCACAGGGCAGCAGCTGCGAATGGAACATTCCAGCTCTAAGGAACGCGTCTACACTCAGTTGATTTTTTTTCACGCACAAGAAACCATCTCCTTTTGGAGCCAGTGTTAAGAGACGCAGCGGACAAACTCTATTAGATGAAGAAAAATGCAAGAACCGACCAGCAGCATGAATGGAATTTTGAGATGACTAATGAGAACTGGGTGGCTGGCTTCCAGGTGACAAGGCCACCTCATCCAGCCACCTGGCCAGGCATCCCAGGACAGGGAGGGTCATACCAGGGAGCCCCCACCCCCACCCCTGCCACTGTTCTGGGTGAGGCGCCAGGTTAAGAAGTGTCCTCAGGGACCACCTGGGCCTCACCCCACCCTGGGGTAAGGTCCCTATGCCAGCATGAGTCCCCAGAAACGGACCCATCCTGGGGAGGGGATATCTCCTCACCTTAATGTGGCCCTCAGCAGTCAGTCAGTCAACAAATATTACTTGCTGCTGGTTCTGGTAGGTACGCGAGCACCCGAGCGCGCCTTGGGCCCCCCTGGGACTCACGGGGGAACCCCCAGAAGCCGCCCCATCTCGGGTCCTGCTGTTACACCTCACCTTCCCCCAAGGCCCACTACTTGCATGACCTGCGCTGGGTGCCCTGGCCTCTGCGCCTCAGCTCCCAGCATTTTTTTCCAAGTCTTTTTTTTTTTTTTTTTTTTTGATGTGGACCATTTTTAAAGTCTTTATTGAATTTGTTACAATATTGCTTCTATTTTTTGTTTTGTTTTTTTGGCCCCAAGGCACGTGGGATCTTAGCTCCCCGACCAGGGATCAAACCTGCACCCCCTGCATTGGAAGGCAGAGTCTCAACCACTGGACCACAAGGAAAATCCCTCAGCTCCCATCTTTACAAGCTCAATAGTAGTAGTTCTGACCTACCAGCTACCCTGCACATCAAACAAGCGGACACAGGCAAGGTTTTTTCCTTAATTGCGGTAAAATATACATAATATAAAGTTCACCATTTTAATCATTTTTAAGTGCACAGAGTGGTGGCATTAAGCACATTCACGTTGTGCAACCATCCCACCACCACCTCTAGAACTTTCTCATCTTCCCAAACTGAAGCTCTGTCCCCATGAAACCCTGACTCCCCACCCCCTCCCCCAGCCCCCATCATCTACTTCCTGTCTCTGTGGATGTGACTCCTCCAGGGACCCCCGTGAGTGGAATCACACAGTATCTGTTCTGTGTCTGGCTTCTCTCACTGAGCATCATGTCCTCAAGGTGCAACCCTGTGGCAGCAGGTGTCAGAACTTCCTTCCTTTTTAAGGCTGAGTAATATTCCCTTGTGTGAATTGACCACATTGTGTTTATCACCTGTCAATGGCCACTTGGGTTGTCTCCACCTTTTGGTTGTTGTGAATCACACTGCTGTGAACACGAGCGTGCAAATATCTCGAGTCTCTTGCTTTAATTTCTTTGGAGGATGCACTCAGGAGGGGGATTGCTGGAGCATATGGTTATTCCACATTTAATTTTTTGATGACTCTCCAGACTACTGGCCACAGTGGCTGTACCATTTCACCTTCCCACCAGCAGTGCACAAGGGCTCAGATTTCTCCACCGCCTCCTGACACGTTTTATTTCTTAAATAACAGCTGTCCTGGTGGGTGAGAGGCAGTATGTCACTGCGGTTCGCATAAACTCAGCGCACACGCAGGAGTCATCTGTGAATGCTGGGTGCTGCCTGCACCTGCGCCTCTGGCAGTGATGGCCCAGGATTCAGGATCAAATTGTGCTTCTACAGATTGGACAGTAACAGCGGCATTGCTGGCCGTGTGCCTGGCGCCTGTCACACACCCGCTCAGCTGCACACCAGCTCCTGAAGGCTTCCCGCAGGCTGAGGAGGACGTGTACGTTCCCTTTTACAGATGACACGGAGCCTCAGGGGCCAGGTGTGGCTTGCCTGGGCCATGTGGGCATTTCAGGGAAAGAGATAAACGGGCTCCAGCCTTCATGGCCCACCAGCGACCTTCTTTGCAACCAGTTCCCGCCAGCTGACCTCCTGTGAACTCTCTCGGCACGGCCCGCGGAAGGGGGACAAGAGAACTTGCAGGCCCGCAAGGACAGGTGGCAGGGACAGTGTGGGCAAAGACAGTTGCGTGTCAACTGCAGGATCTTCCCAGGCCCAGCCAGGCACCCCCCTTCAGGGCCGAGTCATTAAAGTGACAGCCCCAGGGGTGGGGACCCCACCCAGGGGTGCCTACCCTCACCCCCAGCCATGGGTGTGGCAGATGAGCCAGGAGGAACCCCAGGACCCAAGGCAGCAGCTGAGGGTCCAGGGCAATGAGAACAATACCCCTGCTCCCCAGGGAAAAACCGAGCCCGGGAGGTGGCTGCCAGACATTGGCCGATCCCCAGCCCATCTCCTGGCCACCTGCCAGCTCCTGCCTGGGACTCCACCAGACAAGGAGCAACACCGGAACCTCAAAAACTGGCATCTCCTTCCAAGCCACTGAATCACGGGGCGAGTGCAGACAGCTGGGGGCGTGGGGCAGCATCCCAGGCAGAGGGCAGCATGCCCCAGGCTCAACACCAGGGCTGCCAGGGACCCTCACCAGGGCCAGAGCCTGGGGACGCGGGGCCCGGGTACGTGGGACCCAGGCAGGTGAGGTGGCCCTTGGCCCCAGGGGAATCTCAGCCAATTTCTGAGGCCCTCTCCTCATCTTCCGGACCCTCTGGAAACCAAGGGGGTGAGGACGGACTGGGCGCAGACTGCAGACAGGAAAACAGCCCTGGGTGCTCTGGGGAGGAGGGCGCAGCTCCGACCCCCAGCTCTGCTCTGACAAGCTGCCTCGTGACCTGCCCCCACCCCCACCCTGCCTCACTTTTGGGGATCCATCAGGGGCCCAGGGGCTGCACCTACAATGTGGACCCTATCAGCCAGCAGGACTCCTCCCCTGGCAGCTCCCTGGGCAAGGCGGGCCATGAGGGTGGGTGCAGAGCCCCAGCAGGGATGCCCACTAGCTAAAGACATGAACCAGGCGCTGGCCCCCAGCCGAGGTCATTATAGCACCTGCTAAGTCATGTGGATTTTCTGGACCATTAAGCAGACTGTCATTTGGGGGCAGCTTTCTGGAAGGTTCCATGGGCAGCCTCAGGGCCCACCTCTCGGTTGGGCTCCGGGTGCCAGCTGACGGTGTCCCTGTCTCCCCTGGGCAGTGGGGGTGGGGGTGGGGCCTGGCCTCCCTCCAGCCCCTGACACCAAGAAGGTTCTGGTCAACATGACCCTGGCCCAGAATTGGCTGCCACCCCAGAGCCAGCTGCCCTGACCCAGGTTGGGGGGACGGGACCAGTGTGACTGCACTGCTGTCCTTGAGTCACTCCTGCCCCTGGGGACCTTGTCCTGCAGCTCCCAGAATGCCCCTGCCCTGTCCCACGGGTGGCATGGCCTCTGGGTCATGGAAAGGCACTGGGGCAGCAGGTGAGTTAAGAGGTGAGAACCCAGGCTTCTCGACGCTAGATCTGAAACTCGGACCCTGTGATGGCTACGGCGAGGTCCCTGAGGTAGGGCCCGCCATCAGGGTCCTGAGCCCGGCGTGGGCACAAGGAGGCCGAGAGGCAGGATTTCAGCTCTTTTGTTAGACATGGCACAGCACCAACATGACATGGCAGGTCACGGAAGGGCAGCGGGTCAACACTGGACCACGACCCCTGGTGGGGGTGGCAAATCCAAATGATAGGACGCTGGCAGAGGATGGGCTCGGGCCTCGGGCTCTGCCAGCCAGTCGGGAGGGTCCTGGGGGGAGCCCAGGGGGAAGGTCCGGGTGCGGGTCCCGGCTGCGCGCACGCTCACTGGGCCTCACTTGGCCGGGGTCGGGTGCACACGCTCACTTGGCCGGCCGAGTGATGATGCGCGTGGAGAAGTCGAAGAGGTCGCGGTTGATCTTGCGCAGGTTCCGCACCTCGTCCTCCAGCTCTGCCACGCGGATCCGCAGCTGGTCCTGGCCACCCAGCACGCTCTGGGGGAGGGCGGCAGAATGCTCAGAGTGGGAGCGGGCCTCAGATATCCCATGGCAGGCAGCGGGGCGAGGCTGGCACTGAGGGCCACTGACCCCACGGTCCATGACAGAGGGTGGGGCAGGGGCACATCCCTTCCAACCCAGGCCCAGGCCCCCTGCCGCCCTTCCCTCCAGACAAGCCCCCATCTTGGGCCCCGCCCCTCCCCCATCTTGGGGCCTCTCCCCTCCCACCTTCTCCAACGTGCTGCACATCACCCCGCGCAGCTGTTCCACCCGCTCCAGGTAGCTGGGCTCTGACCCCTGGAACAGAAGGGGCCGCATTAGCTGGCCATTCCCATCAGGCCTCGAGGGACGTGCAGACAAATGGTCGGCTAGTGCCTCCAGCTCTGGGAGGGCTCAGCTGCCCAGTGAGATGACGGACCCCACTGCCGCCCAGAGGCCATCCGTCTCCCGCTGGACCCCGTCTGGGCACGCTGCCCTGGGCCAGCAGCCTGGAGCCTGGCACAGCCATCCATCAAGCCGCCGGGAGGGGCGTGGACAGTCCCGCAGGCTCATGTGACTCTGAGGTGCAGAGACAGCAGACAGAGCCCGGCCTCAGTGGGCAAGGCTGGCCGCGCTGAGGACACGCAGGGAGGGGCCCCGGGGGCCTGGAGGGGCAGGCAGACCATCACGGAAGGGGGTCCCATGGGCAGTGGGGCTGTGAGCGCTCCTGCTGCCCAGCTGGAGAAGGTGGCTGCCCGTGCACAACCTCTGGGTCCCGATCGGCCCCTGGAACAACACCCTGTGCGTGGCCTGCTCCCTCTCTGGAAGGTTCCAGGGCTTCCTGAGGTCAGGGACCAGCCATCAGGCTGGCCTCAACGACAAGGGCAGAGAAGCCTCTTCAGCAGAGGAGCATGTGGAAGGTCCCCACCAGGACCCGACCCAAGGGCACCCAGAGTCACACCGCAGAGACTGAGGCCCAAGGGTGGGGGTCCCTGCTGGGGCTGAGACATACCTGCTGGTGGAGGCCCAGGCGCAGCGTGAGGCCCCCGTGGCGTGGCTCATCCCCATGCTCCGTGCCCAGCAGGTGCTTGTTGAAGTGGGGCAAGGGCAGGCTGGGCCTGAAGTCGGAGCTCAACATGCTGATGGGCGCCAGCATGATGCAGGCGTTGGTCACGGGGCCTGGGGCGGGCAGGCGGCAATCGGGACCCACCCTCAATGGGTCCGGGCTCCCACCCTCCGCTCCTCCAGCCACCCACCTGGCCCTGACACTCCCGTGCATTCCCGTCCCCACCCTCCACAAGGCAAACCCTGAGTCCTTGCTCCAGCCCCAGGCCGCCCACGGTGTGGACGAAAGGGCCTCCAGGAGGGCTGCGTGCACCCACCTTTGAGAGCCACTGTCCTGAGGCACTGCTGGCTCTGCACATCCCAGAGGCGCACCGTCTCGTCGTGGGAGCCCGAGAGTAGCACGCTGCCATCCGTGGACACTGACAGGCAGGTCACCTGGTTCCTGGGGACAGACAGGTCACCTGGCGCCCGGAGGAGGGCGGCACAGTGACCCACCCCCCACCTCCTGGTCGACCCCGTCCCCATACCTGTGCCCTCTGAACACCTTCCCGTGGTCCTGCTCCGGCTGGAAGCTCTTCTCTCTCTGCCCGGGCTGTGGAAGCCAGAGGGCTGGTGAGCACAGGGCACGGCTACATCTCAGCCCCAAGCCGCGCACCCCTGGCCCCCCATGCCCACTCACCCAGGTGCAGAGGTCGACCTGGAAGATGGAGCCGTCACTGCCACCGCAGAACATGTGATGCTCAGCCAGGTCCATGGTCACGGCCATGATGCTCACGTCGAAGAGCACAGACAGCAGCAGCTCGCCGGAGGAGACCTCCCACAGCTGGGGGCGGGGATGGGGGCATGGGTCTGAGAGTGGAGCGCAGCGGCCCAGCCGGGAGACTCTGGATGCCACAGGAACCTCAGACGGGAGCTGTCACCACAGGGGTCTTGGGGGTTGGGGGACCTGGTTCTCACGCTGGGACCCCTCGCCACCACCGGCTTCAGTTATTGTCAGCCCCCAGGCCACCACCAGGTCAGCCCTGGACTGCCCCAACCAGGGACGAAGACCTGAGAACTCCCTCAAATCCCTTGAAGCTTGGCCAGGAGCTGCCAGGTGCAGTGGCCAAGTGGGAATTTCCAAGCCAACACAGGCCTGAACTGCCCGCCACCCACCCCCGCCCCCAGGCGTCCTTGAGGCCGAAGGCAGCAGGGGATTAAGAGCTGTCTGGAGCCACCAGCCAGCGGGAGGAGATGACGCTCTGGCTCCCATGGGCCAGGAACCCGCCAGCCACCGGGCTCAGCTCACAGATCCACTGCGGGGGTCAGGGCAGGGCCCTACCTTCACTGTCTGGTCCAGCGAGGCGGTGGCCACCCGGGCCAGGGGCCCACCAAAGCCACAGTGCAGGTCTGTGATGGGGAGGGTGTGGCGAGACCACACGTGCCGGGGGGCGGGGGTCCGGGAGGGGTCTGCCTGCAGCACGCTTGGGGAGGGGAGGAGCCGGACCTCAGCGGGGAGGGCGGCCCCCATCTCGATGCCTTTATACCCTGTCTCGGGGCAGCAACCAGGCCCCCTCACCCGAATAAAAGTCCTGGGTAGCTGCCCAGGGCCCCATCCTCCTGGCACCAGCCTACCTGACCTGGAGCCCCTTCCCACCCCGGGGCCTGGCCTCTCTGCACAGCAGGTTCCGCGCCCTCGTGGTTAAGGCCTCGCCCGGCCAGAGGCTACAGCTGGATGGGGAGCCGCCAGGGCCAGGGCTCTACCTGCAGAGGCTCCAAGCCAGCACCAGGCAGTCCTTGCCCCCCGAGACAAAGTGGCTGCTGTCCCCCGTGAACTGTAGGCATGACACGTCCTGGTAGTGGCGGCTCAGGATGACCAGAAGGTTCCCCGTGGAAACCTGGGGGGGAAAAGGGGCAAGGGTCACGGGGAGCCCTGGGGGAGGGCCCACGAGGGCCACCCCAGGCCCCCTGCACCAGAGCTTGACCTGCGGCTCTGAAGTGAACAGGGAGGCTGGTGGGCCGTGCCCCCTTGGGTCCTGCGAGCACCTGTTCCCACCCTGTCCCCAGTGAGATGACACAGCCCCAGGGAAGGTGTCAGCGAGAGGACAAGGCCAAGGAGGGCTGGTGAGGGGGGGTCTCTCCAGGATCGGCTGGACCCAGAGCCGATCCTTGCAGCCACAGCTGCAAGTCACCATCTTCCGAGCTGGCTGGCGGGGGGCACAGATGCTGCCGTAGGTTGAACTGTGTCCCCCAGACACATGTATCCACGCCCAACCTCTGGAACCTGTGACCTCCCTTGAACAGGACATAATCTCTGAAGACGTAATCAATTCAGATGAGGTGACGTGGGAGCAAGGTGGCCACTGTCTCTGTAAGAGGGACACCTGGACACAGACACACAGCCGCTCACCCCCCGCAAAAGGAAGGAGAGAGGCTACACACAGAGGCGGATACAGGCGTCAGAAAGCCCCTAGCCTGTGCACCAGCCTTCGGTTGGCCCCGTGGGGCGCACAGCTCACAGCCCACAGCTCACGCTGGCCAGGAATTCTCCAAGAGGGTGGGGAGCCAGGAGCACACAGTGTCCCCCATCAAGGAGGCCAACCACCTGAGACGTCTGCTGACGGTGGACGGGCCGCTGACGTCTGCCCACACACCCTGCACCAGCCTGACAGCGAACAGAGGGAGGATTTCTACCACAGGGCGACCTGCCTCAGTTTCTCTCCCTGCGCCTGAGCAAGGCCTCTTAGTTTCAGAATCACATACTGAGGTTTAAGAGCTCCGGGGTGAGATTACCAGCTCCCTCTCATATCTTCGGGCCTCGGACAGTCCACAGAGAACAGTCGGTTCTCTTTGCTGATCTCCGGGGCAGCCAGGAAGGTCGTTTTGCCGGTGCCGAGGTCAGGAAAGGCCTTGTCCTGTTGTCTCAGATCCTGCGCTGTCTACGCAGGAAGTGAGGTGAGCTTCCCCCACAAATGTAACCGACTGTCGGTGACAACTGGGTCAGTGATATCAGCTGGCAGCCCGCGAGCTGAGCCTGTCACCTCGGTTCTGTGCACCTGTGCTCACCTCCCACAGGTATATGCTCTCTGCGATCCCTGCCAGGACGTAGAGGCCGGTGGGCGACGTGGTAAGACAGGTGACCGGTCCGGGGCACATGATCTTCTGCTGAAGCTGGTCCTAGAGAAAGAAGAAGCTTCTGAGTTTCATACCCGATGAAGGAGCAGGGGGAAGCGAGGCGAGTGGGAGGGGCACCCAGACAGCTGGTAAGTCCAAGAGGACCAGAAAGAGTAGTGGGGACAGGGGTGGTTTGACCAAATCCATGGTTCAGGAAGGGGGGTATTTGCTCCAGCTAAAGCTTTGCAGGGGGGCGGTAGAGGTGGAGGCCTGTGGATTCACCTGAAAAGCAAGACAGCGCTGCAACTCCCCGTGCTCCCAGTGCAGGGATTGGGGGGGGGGGGGGCAGGTTTGGTCCCCAGGGAACTAGATACCGCGTGCCCCAACTAAAGATCCTGCACGCGGCAATGAAGATCCCATCTGCCACAACTAAGACCTGGCGCAGCCAAATAAACGAATAAATAAATAAATATTAAAAAAAAAAAAAAAAAAGGTAAGACAGTGCGTCTCTGGACTGGGGGTCAGAGGAACCGTCTGGCCCCTAGGCTTTCGCCCCAGTCCTGCATCCCCTGACGTCTCGCTTGGGATCTTGAGCGTCAGTTTCTAAATGTCTAAAATGGAACAATTTCTCGAGTTTGTGTGTGTACCACACCAGGCAGAGCCGAAACACAGAGCTTGCCGAAAGAGATGTCAGCTGGCAAAAACAGGTGGCGAGCAGCTTCAGGGGGTTCATTTTGAAGTTTCTGTAGGAGAAACCATGGGCCCTAATGGCAAAAAATAAGTGTCTTTTCAAGGGTGATAAATACACGAGTCTCCGGGCTACCCTTCAGCGGGCTCCCCCAAGCCTCGGACCTTCACCCTCCAAGCCCACGATGCCCACGGAACCCCCACGGCAAACTCCTTTCAATTACACTTCCCACCCCACGCTGGCTCCGGCGCAGGGCCCCCAAGGGACCCACACCAGCTCTCCTTGTGCGCGTGCGCACCGCTGGCTGCCCAGAAGCCCGCCCGCCACACCTCCAAGCCGCAGCCCACCCTCAGCTCAGCGCGTGCGCGCAGCGCCCTAACCGCTCCCACCGACGCCGGGCGCGCGGCTCCCTCCCCCCACCAAAAAGCCCCCAGACCCGCGCATGCGCAGAGCATCCTAATAGGATTCCCCAGTTCCCACCGGGGTTCAGGACCCGTGCGGATCCCACCGCCCCCTCTTCCGACCCCAGGCCCGTGAGCCCCGCGCATCCCGCCAACGGCGCCCGGGCGCGTGCCGCCGAACCTTCCTCTGTAGCTCCCAGGCGCTGATGTAGTTCTTGCCCAGCTGCGCCGCCAGCAAGTACTCGCCATTGAGCAGCGCCAGGCCGCGAGGCCCGGCCTGGCCGCCGCGGTATGTGAGCAGAGTGGCGCCCGAGTGCAGCTCCCACACGACGCAGCTCCACAGCTGGGCCGCCGAGTCGGTACACACGGCCACCTCCATGGGCGCCGCCATCATGCCTTCTCCACCGCCCAGGACATGCGTCATCACTAGCGAGACGCGGGCGACTGCGCCGTGCCGGCTAGAGCGGTGCTCACGTTGCCCGGCTCCCGGCGGCTGGCCGACCCGAGCGTGCGCACAGGACTCGGGGAGGGGGCCGCCCTGTGAATCAGGTGGGCTTTAATTTCCCGCTCCGCGGAGAATTAAGGGGCGCACAGCCTGGTTAGAGATCTTGGAAGATTTCTTCCAAAAATAAATGGAGAAACCCAGGCCGAGGGTCTCCTGAGAGCAGTTAGTAGCTTCAGAGCCTGGAGGTCTGGCTTGGCCATTTCCACTGGGCGCTTTTGGTCAAGCACTCAACCTCTCGAATGATGATGATGATTATTTTTAACGTGCAGATATTGAATACCGACCTCACAGGCCCGAATGAGACACTGCACGTAAAACAGATTACGCACCTAACATAACAGGTAGTTGGTGTTCAAAACGTAGTTAGACGCATATTCACGGATCCATCGTCCGCCTCCGCCGGACCTCTCTTCTTCGGGGGCCACAAAATCCACATTTTTATTTCGGCAACTTGGTGCGGGTCGAACAAGTCGCGAGCTCTGTCTGGGGAGCACCCAACAATTTCGCGTCAGCGCTGCCGGCCGCAGGCCACGTCTACAAACAGGGCATTTTAAAATGTGGAATTAGTTGTTAACCTTCGAAAAGGGGGAATTTCGCTCAGGAGTCGCGGTCTCATGGCTGCCCTGGGCGGCGTACCCACAAGCAACATTGGGGAGACTGGGTGCGGGGTGCGTCCCCCAATCCCGCTCTGCTATCCGGGAGGGGATGGTGGAGAGGAGAGCGGAGGAGGGGCCTTCCTGGAGGAGGAACGGCGCCCGGAGCCTGGGGCTCCGCAGCCCCAGGCCCGGCCGCCAGGTGGCAGGCTCGAGCCACCGACCGGGATGCCGGTCGGAGTTGCTCCCAGCCCAGGGGCCACAGCAAGAAGCAGCAACCGGGAGGAGGGGCGTCAGGGGGGACCTGCCTGATCTGGAGGAGGGGCTTCCCAGAGCAGGTGTCCTTAGAGCGGGAACTAACAACCTGAAGAGAAAGAGGGGCAGAGGTACGTGCAAAGGCCCTGAGGCGGATCATGGAGGGGGAAGCTGGATATGGGGACCTGGATTTTATTTTATCCCCGGCGGGGTGGTGGGGGGAGGTCATGTGAAACTGAAGAACTTTTGTAAATTGGGGACAGCTGGGTGTCCAAACCTCCAGAAGCTGCCAAAAGAGGACACTGAAGCAAGGACCATCTAGTCCAAAGACGGATTGGAGCTAGAACCAACTGTTCCTGATTTCCACCCCCAGAACCAGCTGATGCTCCCTCCCTGGTTCCTCAAACTTTTTTTCTTTTTTTCTTACTGGGAATAAGGAAAATGAAACACCTTGAATGCTAGTTTACATTTTTCAGATACTGTTTTCCCAAAACCACATCTTTCTTTGAATCCTGAATCCTGGGCATTCTGTGGAGCCCCATTTGAGAATGGGCACACACTGCGACCCCCGGGGGTGGACCAAGGCAGCCTTCTTCTAGCCACCAACTCAGGGCTTGAACCTGGTCCTTCTGAGCAGCGGGGCAGGTAGGTCACTGCACAGCTCTGGGCCTCAGTTTCCCCATGTGCAAATCAGGGATGCTGATTCGAGCCCTGAGTGTGTGTCCTCATCTGCGGAGGTCTGGCCTGGAAGTTGCCAAGCACCCAGGTTCCAGGACGCAGGGTGGGCCCTGCAGGTGCCGGTTGCAGGGGGACCAGTTGTGCAAACAAGTCGCTGCTGTGGACATTCAGGCAGGGGCATGCCATGGTTCTGCTGGAGGGCAGGGCAGCTGGAGTGCTGGCCCGGCCCCTTCCCAGGCCTCTCCCTCCACTTCTGTTTCCCCTCCGCCCCTCCTGGGGGGACCCAGCTCGGCCAGGCTGCTGTGTGGGGTCAGAGGTCACCCCACCCCCAGCCTGGTTCCGGAATGAGGACAGACCAGTTGTGTCAGAAGGGCAAGACAAAAGCCACACTTTGGGGCCTCTCGGACCACCCAGTCACTAGACCTCCTTGGTGCCAGCCTGGTTCCTGGTCCTAGATCCACTAAATCCTAGGCCTGGAGGGCATGAGGCTGGCGGTGGGAGCAGGATGGGGAAACTGAGGCACAGAGGTCTGCACAACCCCTCCGGGTCTAAGCCCCGCATTCCCTACACATGTACTGAGCGCCTCCTGTTTGCAGGCCCAGGGTACACTGCCCCATCTCACTCCCTGCCCACCTGGGGCGGCGGGGACCCAGGAACAAACCCAGCAGCCCTGGCCTTTGTGGGGCCGCCCTGTTAAGTGCACTAATGGCGGAGGGGAAGGCGGATGACTCCAGCGAAAACCCTCTTCTTTTTCCGGCGTCCTTTCATCCAAACCTTCCTTTAGCTCCTCGTGGGCTCCTGCAGCTCTGCTGATCAGACATGGTTTTGAATTTCACCTGGGAGGCTCCCTGCGCCTCCTCACAAGCACAGAGCGGGAGGCCCAGCAGGCGGGAGGCTCCTCGGGGATCTGGGAGGCTGGGGAGGAGGTGGCGGAGCCCGACCCCCTCCCTGCTTACCCCCTGCCCCAGGGCTGTGTGACCTCAGGGCCTCTTGCCCCATCTCTGGGCCTCTTCAGAGGAGGAATGAAGATGCTGGACAGGCCGATCCAGTTTGCTGAATGGGCCTTTTTAAAACAAAAAAACAAACAAAACAAAAAAACACTTTACATCCCTGGGGGGGCAGGGGGCTCTGAGGGGCAGGTGGGTTGACCCCTGTCCTCTGACCTCTCCCGGTCCCCCAGGCCCACAGAGGCTGGAACCACGTGGATGGGCCACAGGGAGGCGTCTGCAACAGAAGTGAGTTGTTTTTCCTCACTTAACGCAGACCTGGGGGCTGACCCCGGCGGGAGGGACCGGCCCAGGCCAGCCGTGACTGGAGCAGGTGGCAGGGGAGCCGTGTGGCAGGAGGCCCGCCCTGCCCACCATCCGGCCGCGCTGACCTTGAGCCTGTCACGTCCTCTGGGCAGGGGGTGGGGGCAAGACGTGGCTGAGAAATGGATGCCCAGAAAACCCTGCTGTGCTGGTTTGCCTGTGTGTGGGGTTTCCCTTCCACGTGCGCTGAGCCCAGGGGTCGCAAACTGCCCCGAGGGCTGAGCCCGCCCCTTGGTCTGCTTTCTTTGCGGCCACAAGTCAAGTGTAGAAATGTGGACTGAACCACAGCAGGAAGGCTGGGGGTTGGGGGGGCAGAGTGGACCCCTGTCGCAGCCAAGACTGCTTGGGTTGCTCCCAGTGGGCGTGGGGCAGCTCCGTGCATCTCACCCACAGAAGGTCAAGGTGACACCACCCAGCACTGCTGACATGGGGGAAGGTCGTCCTCTGTGGGCCCCCCAGCCCCCCCACTCTATGCTAGGAGCGCGCACATCCCTGGACGTGGCCCAGTGTCCCCTGGGGGGCACAGTCCCTGCTGGATGCTGTCTGGGTCAGGCCCTGTGCCTTCTGCTGCCAGGACCCAGGGTGGGGGTGGGGCAACGCCCAAAAAACCACCACAGGAGCCATTCTCTGTTAAAAGTCAGAAGTGTTTTGTCTTGTTTTAATATTTCATCAGCTTTACAGGGTTACAACTGTCTTAAATATTTCTGAAGTTTAAATACAATCTGCATAATAATGTTATAAAATGTAAACTTTCAGTGTTCTTTTAAATTTCAAAATCACACCTTTTTTTTTTTTCTTTTTTTCTTTTTTTGGTCTTTTTTTTTTTCCCCTCCCTTTTAATACCTGAATGTCCTGCAAAAACTGAAATAAATCATCACAGGCTGCCCCGCCGCGGCCAGGGCGCGACAGGCTGGGCCCGGCCAGAGGTAGAGAGTAGTTTTACATCTTTTTATTAGAAGTTTTTTTTTTTCCCTTTAACCTGAGTTCAGGCGCGGTCCCCACGCCCTCTGACAAACCCCAGAGAAACTGAAATTTCACATGTCAGGAATGAAAGGCTGAAGTCACGTTTGCCAAGAAAAAATGAAGAAGCAAAATTAAGGGGGGGAAAAAAAAGGATGGTAGTGGGCAAAAATGCTAACAGTGAGAAAAGTGACTGTACAAACACACAACTATTACAAACCAACCCGCCACCCCGTGCCCCGTCCCGCCCCCCGCCCGCCCCCCAGCCGGACAGCTACAGCCCTGCGGCCGGTTTGGAGGTCACAAGGAAGGTTCTAGAAGCAGCCCATCCACAAGCATCTCCAGAGCAGGGGAGCCCCTGGAGCCCCTCTCCACCCTGAGTTTGGGGGTCCCCACCCTCAGCATGCTGCTAAGCCCCACCTGTTCTGGAATGAACAGCACTCAGCCCCCATCCCCGTCCCGGTTTGCATAAGGGGTGCTGAGTGGCACCCCAGAAACCCCCACTGACAGGTAGCGGCAGGGTTGGGAGCGGGGGCGGGGGGCTGATGGGGGCGCCTCAGTCAGAGGCAGGGCCCCCTGGGGGCTGAGCGCCCGCTGGCCCCGGGCCCCCCTCGCGTTTCCACGGCCGGTGGACTCACCCCATCCTGGGCCCACGCCCCCCCACCCCATCCCCTACAATCATCAGCGTCGCCCAGCACTGCAGGCACACCCTGAGTTAGACCCGGGGGAAGGCGCCTCTCCTGCAGGACACCCGCTCCCCGAGACACACGTGGATCTCAACAGGACGCACGGGGGTGGGACCCTGAGCTGGGGGCTGGGGGCTGGTGGGGGTGGGCGGCCTGGCGGGGGTTTTGGCATCAAAAGTTAGACCTGAGGTAGAAAGAAACTCGCAGCAGAGACCGCCCCCATCCACGCGGCCGGCAGAATGGGGGGCGGAGGGGGGGCCAGAGGGCAGCCGCCCACGCTCCTGCGGTCAGGTGGGGGGAGAGGAGAGGGAGATGGGGGTGTGATGGCGAGAGGGGGGCAGATTGTGTCTGGGGACAAAAGGATCCCCCTCCCACAATGATTGTGCCACTGCAGTGAGAGACGGGACGGGAGAACATTCCAGAAGGAAAAGCAGGAAGAAAGCCCCACGTCCAGCGCTACTCCCTCCTGGAAGGGTGGGGGGTGTCAGCGACCCTGAGATATACCAAAGAAACGGGCTCCCTCCCAAAGAAACACCTCAGCCCCGCAAGGCAAACCCAAACCCAGCGAGACTGCGGGGGGGAGCTCAGGACCACCCTCACGGTCTCCAAGGCAACAAGATGATGCCTGGGTCTGGAGGCTGGAGGCGGGAGGCGGGAGGCGGCCGGCGGCGCCCTCCCGCTCCGGGCTCGTTAGGCCGGGCTCCCTGGGCCCAATTAGAGGTTCCAGGCTCACCCTGGGAACAGCTGAGTTCCTCCCACCCCACCCCAGAGGAACGTGAAAGAGCGATACCTTGTGGGAGCTACGGCCCCACCCAACAGCACCTGGTCCCCCGGGACCCCAAACTGCGCCTGGGCTTAGGACGGATGTGCAGCTCGCCTGGTGGAGCCCTTCACCAGCCCTGAACTAATGCCCCCCCAGCTGCGCCCCACCCGATGCCCACCTTCTGACCCAGGGGACAGGGTCGTAGAGGGAGGGGCACGGCCCCTTCTTGGCCTCTATTTAGTTCCTTTAGTTACTGCAGGGCCCCCAGGAAGTACGAAGGGACAAAGTGGAGGAGATGAAAATGCTGCGGTGGGGGGTGATGTTCAGGGTGCCGTGGCCCCACAGAAACCCTGCCCTGAGCTAAGGCCGGCTCACCCCTGTCCCCGGCATGGACAAGTCTCCAAAAGCAGCCCTTTCAGGCAAGGGAGTCCCCAGGCCGTATTCATCCCTGAGACAGGAGCCTGGGGCTGACAGGTGAACCCCCTCCCAGCAATTTCTCCTTTCGAGTTAAGACTTTGGGGTTCCTGACTGAGGAGCCCCGCATGAAGTAAGAACAAGTACGGTGATGTCTACCATTCAGCATTCCTGCTCCCCTTTCCCGCGGACCCCTGGCATGCAGCCCCTACCCCAGCCCGGCCCACAGCACCTGAGTTCATTGGCTCTGCTGACTCTAGCCCAGGGATTCAGTGTCCTGGGCCCGCCAGCTGCCCACTGCGCCAAAGGAAATGCACAACCGAACCCAAATCAGTCATGGGAAAAATAAAAAGGGTATTACTTTTTTCTTTTTTTTCTTTTTTTCTTTTTTTTTTTTTTTTTTGCTTTTTCAAGTCCAGTTTCCCTGAATGAACACAAATATATAGATATATATATCCTTTTCCTAGGTTTGATTCCTCCCCCAAGAATAAAATAGAATATTTACAAAACAAAACCCCCGAAACCTCTTAAAAACCCTACAGACTTTGAAGTTCACTATTTCTTTAAAAAAAAAAAAAAGTTCCCAAAAGCAACAAGAAAAAAAATTCAACTGATCTTGGCTCAGGGGTTTCATTCAACGCAAGGAGCTGGGTGTGGTGAGTGTGATGAAGAGGGAAAAAAAAAAAAGGGAAAAAAACAGATAAAAATGAAAAAACACAGTGCAGGGATGTATGAGGTAAACAGGATTGGCCTGTCCAAACCAGACACCAGTCCATGTGGGTCTGCCAGGGCTGCAGGAAAGCCCTAGGAGACATTAGCCTCTCTTGTTTCTAATTTCCTTTGCTGTTCTCACAATTCATCTCTCTGAATGTCCAAAACCTGAGTAATTCAAGTGTTCCTTGGTTTTCCCCTGTTTTATTAAATTTTCTTTATATATATATATATATATATATATATATGTATATATATTTTTTCTTTTCTTTTTGGCGTCAGCTGTCGCTCCTTTGTGGATACCTCCCCTCCCCACCCGTATCTCCCGCCATCCCAGCCCCTGCTTGGCCCACCTGGACCCCCTGACCCGTCTGGTGGGCTCCCAGGGTGAGGAGTGTAGCGGTTAAGGCAATGAGTTATTTGAGGTAGAAGATGCGGGGGGTGCAGACAACCCTGCTGGCCCCGCCTGGCTGGCTGCGCTGCCGCTGGTCCCGCTGTTTGCTCCCCGGCTGCTGCCACCTCCGCCTTTGCTGGGAGCTGAGGGTGGCGTGGGGGCCGGCGGCTGGGCGAACAGCACTCCTGGTGCAAGGACAGGAGACAAGTCGTGGAGAATTTCAAAGATCATGTGACAGGTGCACGGGATTCCTGAGCGCTGACCCCCTGTAAAGAGCGTGCCCGCCCCCCTACCCCCGGCTTGCAGGACACCACCATCTCCTCAGCCTCCCCCCATGGGGGTCTTTACAGCAACCGAGCTGTTCTGTGTCAACATCGCCACCTGGCAGTCTACAGGAGCCATGGGTCTGATCACATTTTTTTTAGAAGGAACCTGGCAACATCATTTGCTATAAGATATATAACACAGGATATGTATTTCTGAGCACTTACTCTGTGCTGAGCTCCGTGCTAAGTATAGGACACAGACTATCTCGCTTGAGTCTCATGAGGGAAGAGGTCTGGGCTCAAGAAGGCCACACCCCTGGGGGGTGGGGTGGGCAACCAGGACTTGGGAGCGAGAGATGTGGTCAAGGTGGGCATGGGGGCTGGGTGGTCCTACCTGTGTACATGATTCCATTAATCTCTACTGACATGCTAATACTGTTGCTGCCATTGGTGCTGGTAGGGTTCGCAGCTGAGTCCTGGCGGCTCTCGGAGCCTGCGGGAAGAAGAAAAACCACCCTTTGTAATTATAAACCCACCTACGCAATGATCTGGGTAACGTGGGTCACCCACCAGACGTGAAGCTTCACGAAGCGCTGGACAGGATCGCTCAGCAGTGCACACAGTAGGTACTCAATAAATACTTATTGAATAAGAATGTATTTGTTTCAGATTTGCTTTTTTCTTGATTACAAGTATTTTTTCTTTTTTTTTTTTTAAATAATTTTTACTGGACTATAGTTGATTTACAGTGTGTTAGTTTCAGGTGTACAGTATGATTACAAGTCTTAAGTGGTGTCCCCACACCCAAATCATGTCATTCTTTTTTTTTGGCTGTGCCACACGGCTTGTGGGATCTTAGTTCCCTGACCAGGGATTGGACCCAAGCCCTCGGCAGTGAGAGTGCAGAGTCCTAACCACTGGACCGCCAGGGAATTCCCCATGTCATTCTTTTTTTTTTTTTTTCAGTATGCGGGCCTCTCACTGTTGTGGCCTCCCCCGTTGCGGAGCACAGGCTCCGGACGCGCAGGCTCAGCGGCCATGGCTCACGGGCCCAGCCGCTCCGCGGCATATGGGATCCTCCCAGACCGGGGCGCGAACCCGTATCCCCTGCATCGGCAGGCGGACTCTCAACCACTGCGCCACCAGGGAGGCCCCATGTCATTCTTTTTAATGACCACAAAGTATTCCAGACTTGATTCATGAATTCCCCTACTGATGGACACACTAGTGACGTCATGCAAATAACTGCAGTGAACATCCTTGAAAACCTGTTGTTTCCTTGTTTCCCTATATTAGTTCTACTCTAGATACCAAGCAGAATCACCCAGTCATGGGGCAAGCACATTTTCTATTTTTAAAAGAGATTGCCAAGTTGTCACCTATTTACGTTCCCACCAGCAGGACCAATGGGGCCCATTTCCACACATCCTGACCAACGTTTGATATTATCAAACTCTTGACGGGTGAAAAATGGTATCTCCTCGTTAACTTGCAGATCCCCAACTAGATGGAGTTGAACAGTTTTTCCTATGAGTTTACGAGTCACAGCTGCCCATTTCTTCTACTGGTTTGTTTGCCTTTCTATCTTACTGATCTGTAAGCACTCTTTACACATGGTGGCTACGAGGCCTTTGTGCGCATGCAGGAAGCACAGAGGGTCTGAGCGCCAGGGTGATACCTTGGCTGTTGATCCGGATGCTCATAGGCAGCTGGGCCGTCATGGCCAGAAAGTTCTGCTGTAGCGCTCGCTGCATGAGCCGCTGCTGTTCCTCTGCCACCAGGGCCATCTTCTTCTCAGGAGGCTCCCCAGACTCCAGCTTCTCCCGGAGCTGCTCCAGGGCGGCTGCCTGGGCCGCCACGGCCGCCTGGGCCGCTACTGCCTGGGCTGCCACCACAGGGTGACCTGCCAGGGAGACTGGCAGGCGGCCGGGGACCGTGATGGGGATGGCCGAGTCCTCCTCTGGACAGGAGAGAAGAGGGGTTGGTGGCCAGAATGGAACAGAGGTGGCCCAGTCCCCACCTCCCACCCAAGGTAGGAATGTGCCCCCTTGAATACCTCCACCGATGGGGTGCTCACTTCCTTTCCAGGTAAGTGCCCAGGTTTTTGAATAGACACAAGTGCTATAAGATCTTGTCTAGTATCAGGCTGACATCAGATACCAGCATAATGGTAATATAGGTCATGGTGACAATACTAGTTACAGTATTTAGCATTAGTGTTATAGAGAGACCACAACAGCACCTATTACATATAATACTGGTTACGACAAGAGCTCACCACAGGTCTTGTCTAAAGCACTTAACGTGAACCGTCTCAACAATCCCACAACCACCTAGTCACCCTTTTCTCCACTTTACCGCTGAGGAAACCAAGGCTCAGAGAGGATGGATAATTTTCCTGAGGCCACAGACCTGGAGAGAGGCTGAGCTGAAATGAAACCCATGCAGCCCAACTCCAGAACCAGCTCCTAACCATTCCCCTGTCCTGTGGTTGAAACAAACGTCCCCGTGGTTCCCACCCACTGGTCCCACTGTCTCCTCTTCTGACTCCCCCTCCCGTGTCTAGCCCTGGTGGCCTGGGGCTGCCTCTCCAGGAGGGTCCCCACTCCAAACTCTGCAGTTGCCAGGCCCTCTACTCTGGAGTCTCTGCAGCCCTCTCAGCTGAAAAGGGGCCCCGGGACCCATCAGATCCAGCTTTTCCTGGCCCCCTCGGTAGCTCCATTAGGTCAGAACTTGTCTCTTATCCGCCCCATCCTCCCTAGCTCCAGCACAGGACCTCACATGCAGCAGATGCCTAATGACGTTCATGGGTATTGCTGCAACTCCCCAAGGCTGGGGGGTAAACTGAGGCTCACAGAGGCCGGAGGGAGCTGTCACTGGTGAGACCCCATTCACCTTAGATCTGACCAGCCCCAAATTTTCAGGGCGCTGTGAGGATCACCTCAGATCCCTGGGCCAAGCTTGGGAAGTAGGGAGTCACAGCTCATGTGGCAAATGAGAAACGGAACCACGGACAGGTGCACCGACCTGCTTGAGGCTGGGCCGCCACATGTGCTGTTGGTGCTTCCGTGTTAGCAAGGATTCAGAGACTTGCTGGAAGAGGGGACTGTGATCGGCTGGTGATGTCTGCCATGGATGGGGATTAGGGGTGGGGGGCTGCCAGCTACCTGCAACCCTAGGCCTGTTGCACGCTGGGCATTTTACACACTGAAGGCTCCCCAACGCCCCCACAGAGAAGGCATAATTTCCCCCACTTTACGTGTAAGGAAAGCTGGGCTCAGAAAGGGGCAGTGAGCTGCCCAGGGACACCTAGCAATAGCTTCAGGGGTGGTTAAAGAGTCCATTTGATGACCCACACGACACCCTTGGTGTCTGGTGGGACAGTGTGTTCAGGAGGATTCTAAAGCTCAAAGGGAAAAGAATACAGTGATCAACTAGTAATGTCCGCCACGTGCAAGGGACTAGAGAGAATGACAGCGATGAAAAGCATCAGCCTTGGACTTCCCTGGTGGCGCAGTGGTTAAGAATCTGCCTTCTAATGCAGGGGGCTCAGGTTTGATCCCTGGTCAGCAAACTAAAATCCCACATGCTATGTGGCCAAAAAATAAATTAAAAAATCAAAAAATTAAAAATAAATAAATTAATAAATTAATTAAATAAATAAAAACACCAGCCACAGGCAAGTGGACTGGGCCAATGCTACAGTAAAACAGTGATTAATTAGTAATGTCTGCCACGGGTATAGGATGGGATAATTGGGCTTGATTTGCCATGCCTGCCTTGGCTTGCCATGTCTGCCTTGGCATAGAACTGGAGGAAAAATTATTGATTTGTGATGTCTGCCGAGGGCACAGGTTCAGGGGAAATGAATTGATTAGTGATGTCTGCCTGCTAGGGCCTGGGGCTGGAAAAATGGCAATTGATTAGTAATGTCTGCCACGGACACAGCATAAGCAGGTTAGCCGCCCTCTTACACACCAACTTTGGGGTCTATCATCCCGGTTACCCAGGGAGGGGAAAAGGCAGCCCCCTCCCTGGGACACACCGCCAGGCTGAAGCTGAGTCAAGATCAGGCCCCAGGCCCCATGCAGCCCTCACCTTTCTTGATCTTGGGGGCTGGGGTGATGGAGCTGCCGTTGGTGCTGGCGGCCAGGCCCAGGGAGGACACAGGGAGCTTGGGCGAGGAGAGCATGCTGTGGGCCCCGCCCGGTGAGTAGGCGAAGAGGGAGCCACCAAAGCTCTGGCGCCGGCCCTCCCTCCGGTTGCTGTCGATGGCTGCCTGGAGCTCATTGGGGTTGCTGAGGCCACGCTTCTCACACTCGTAGGGGTACAGATACTTCATGTACCTGTGGGCAGGGGCAAGGGGACAGGATGGCACCTGGGATGCCTCTGGGGTCTGCATAAAGCCAAGCCCCGCTGCAGCACCAGCTCCCCATCCCCATCCCACATCTCTGCCCGGAAGCACCCAGCAGCCCTCCAAGCCATGGTCCTTGCCTGTGCTGTTCCCTCTGTCTCAATGCCTGTCCTGTGACATGTCCCCATCCCCATCCCCACATCGACTACCTGCTGTTCCTTCAACACTCAATTTGCATAGCCTCAGAGCCAGGACATTCCACCCTCCACCCTGTGGTCTGGCCGCCCCCCCGTCCCCCCACTCCTCCCTGCCTTGGGTCCTTTCTGCCCGGATGCCGCGGGCGGGCACTCACTGGGTGCGCAGCGTGAAGGCGGCGCTGGTGATGGACGTGGGCAGGTTGAGGCCCTTGGTGATCTCTCGCCACAGCTTCTTGTTGATGACCTCCACCAGGCCGCCCTTCTCCGTTACCAGCACGTACAGCATGAACAGGTCGAGCACCTGCTTGGCCATGATGGGGATGCGGTTCACGGGCGTCCCTGCAGGGAGGTGGGGTGCTGTCACCTGGGGTGGTGCCCAACGCGTGGGTGAGAGCGGGTCCCCTCGGCATAGCTGCCCGGGGCGGCTCACTCTCTCGGGGGCCGTCCTGGATGCTGTGAGGGGTGGAGCAGCCTCCCTGCCCCACCCACTGGATGCCAGGGGAGGAGCCCCCACTGTGACCACCACAGCTGTCCCAGGCGTCACC
The DNA here is from genome assembly GCF_025265405.1 of Mesoplodon densirostris. NCBI lineage: Eukaryota > Metazoa > Chordata > Mammalia > Artiodactyla > Ziphiidae > Mesoplodon > Mesoplodon densirostris. Next base: position 152,881,548 of record NC_082663.1, read on the forward strand.
CAGTGTCCCCCGGGGGCAGGGTCACCCGGGTGAGACCCCTGCTTTCAAGAGCCCTGAGGAGGCGGTTCTGCCTCAGTCTCTCCATCAGTGATCTGGGCGCATGCTGCTCTCCCTGGGTGGGTGAGGGGGGAGCTGCAGGGCCAACCTGGGGGCCCAGCATGAGAAACACAGCCTTTGTTATTCCTCCTACAGACACAACAGCTGCTAAAACAACTGCTGTGTTGGGGGCTTTGCAGTGGGGGAGGGAGGGCTTGATTAATCCACTTTGCAGGTTAGACACTGGGGAGGTGGGCCAGACCTGGGAGGGAGGGAGGGAGGGAGGGGGGTGGCCCAGCCTCGGGAGGGGGCTCCTCCCTACAGACAGCCCTGCTCCCATCTTACACCCACCCTGATGTTCCAAGCCCCTGCACACGCCATCTCCCTGTCACCCAGAAGCCCCAGCCATGGGAGCCCTTAGGTCTCAGCTCAGCCTGCCTGGCACCACCCTGGCTGAGGGTGGAGAAGCCCCCACTTAAACCTCTCTCCCTGGCAGTCAAAGTACGGGTTTACTGTCTGTGGCCCCCACCTGCTGTCCTGTTCACATGTGGTCCCCGGGCGCCCAGCCTGGCATACAGCAGGTGCTCAATAAACAACAGTGAAGGTTGACGGCCCCCACCCCAGCCCTGGGGGCATGCTTGTCACCCCTGCAGAGGTGGCAAAGGGAAGCTCCAGGGTGGGTTCCTGCTCCCTGCCCCCACCCTGGACAATGCCCTGTACCCAGGACCCTGCTTCCTGGTCCCCCCTCTACAAGCTGGACATCCCGGAACCACCTCCTGCCAACCTTGGCCACTGCCGGGCCCTTCCTGGGTTGCAAAATCCCCAACGAATGAAGACCTCCTGGAGGGGGTGGAGGAAGATGGGCCTCAGACCCCCATGCTACCCACTTCATTTTCCAGCCCAGGAAGGAAAGAGAAAAGCAACACCAGGTGTCAGCAGCACACCCAGCCCCAGAGATGCGCCCACAGCGCCTACCCGGCCCACCCAGGACGCTGGTTTAGGCTCTGCATTGGGAAAAAGAAGGAATCACACCAAAGCTCCTCCTGGGACCCTGCGCCCTGGCTCGGCAGCCGGGTGACGGATGTTTATAGAAGAAGCAGGGCTGGGAGAGCACAGAGAGGCACTGATGGAGGCGGGTGGGGGTGGGGGGGCGATAAGGAAGGGCGGAGAGGTCGTCAAGGAAACCGCAGGAGGGTGGGGTGCAGGCAGGACCCCTCCTCCATGTCCAGCCCCCAGAGAATTCAGAGAGACATCCCGTTCGAGGCTTTTACTTTGTGATGTGGGGGAAAGGTTACTTTATTATGGGATGCAGGACATGGTATCCAGATTCTCAGCCCCAAAGCCTCCGACCCCAATTATAGAGGGGAGGGTTCAAGAGGAAGGTAGGGAAGAGAGGGCCTTGGAGCTGGGTTTTGAGGGTTGCATAGGAGTTTGTTGCTTCCTGTCCTCCAGGAGCACGTGGCTTGGTGAGGGAGACAGGGCTGGACACAGACCCTTGAAGCCCTGTGTGGCCAGGAGCTGGGGCCCCCAGAGGACCCTGGCCTCACCACTCTGGGGCAGCTCACCATACTTCCTCCGTGCCTCCAGGACACCAGGAGCCCAGTCTGGGGCAAAATGGGTGGGCTCCGGGCCTGGGAGCTTGGAGCCCCATGGTGGGGGGAGGGGGGGTGCTCAGGCAGGTGTGGACAGGATGATAAAGGGTGGGTCGATCTCTCTGACCACATGGGGGGTGGGGGGCGGCGAGGGGGGAGGGCAGCAGGCCTGGCTGGGTCTGGATTCCTCCACCCCCGGCACAGGAGGGGTTAATGTGGAGGCCGCAGCCCCCTCCCCTTTCATCTCCTTCCCTTCCGGCCTGGGCCTGGTTGGGCCTGTGTTTACAGAAGCTGCTGGCAGGGAGGGGCAGGCAGGGGCCCTGGACAAAGAAGCTGCCTGGCTGGCCCCTGCAACAGTCACAGCCCATGCAGCTCCCCTGCCCGCCCCACCCACCCCCACCAGCCCCGCCCCAGCCCCGCCCCTTCCTGCCTCTGTGGCTCAGAGGCCCTCTCCCCTCTCCAGGCCTCAGTTTCCTTCCCTGAACAGTGGGGGTCGTGATAACCCTGCTGGGGGTGTGGTGGGGGGAGGAGGTATCAAGGAAATGAGCCCCACACGCAGTGGGTGCTCCTGGGACCCCTGGCTGGCTGACAGCTCTGAGCTGAGGGAGGGCCCTGGGGACCCTCTGGGTGCCCTCCTCCCCCATCCTCCCTGGGCCTGGCTCACCCTGAATGCCCCCAACGCCCCCCACCCCGCGTCTGGGCCGTCCGTTTCCCCATCTGGACACCCGCTCAGACCAGTCCCTGCTCCCCAGGCCTGGCCTCCGTCCCTGGTCGTCTCGCTGTTCTCAAGGCCGCTTCTGGCATCCACCTCACCCCAGACCCCAGGCCGTAGGGGGATACAGGTGGCTTGGGCCTGGTACACTGTTGGCGCATAATAACTGTGGACCTGGCACTCAGCACATCTGGGGCACTGCCACACGGCGGGGAGTGTTGGTGGCCCACCTTACAGATGGGAGAACTGAGGCCCCAGGTGGGAGCAGGGAGGGGCCGGGACCCAAACCTCCCACCAGTGGCGGCAGGAAGGCCAGACTCTAGCCTGTGGGGAGCTTCTGTCCTGCCACCCAGCGTCCGCCCGCCCGCCTGCTGGCCTGCCTAGGAATCCAACCCTGCTCCCCAAATAGAGGCCAGCCCCGCTGCGGGGGATCCAGGGAGCCAGGATCTCAGCGCCCGGGTCTCAGCAGCAAGGGAGGAAGCCTGGCATGTCAGTTCTGGGTTGCAGCCCTGACACCCCCCACCCAAGGACTTACCCCTCAGACTCTCACAGCTGTGTCTCCCCCATCAGACCCTCAGGGCTGGGCTGTGTCTCCTGTCAGATACCCATGGCAGGATGGTGCCTCTTCTCTCAGACCTCCCCCACCACCATGGCAGGGCTGTGTCTCCCCACTCAGGCATCTCTTGGATGCCTCCGGCCACGGACAACTCACTCACAGCCTCGCTGACACACCTGCCCCGGGCAGTGGCCAGCAGGGCCCCCACTCCTGCGTGCTCATATCTGGGACTTCCCGGCGGGCAGGCCTCACCTCGCTTCTGCATGAAGCTGAACAAGTCATCCAGGAACTCCTTCCTCTTGGGGTCCCCGTCCAGTTCGTAGAGCTGCGACGGCAGGGAGGGGATGGATTAGTTGGTGCCAGAGCTTGGGTGCGGGTGCCATGTACACATGGCACGGAGGGCCAACCGAGGGGTCCCGGCCCCAGACCCCCGGCCCCCCACAGTCCAAACATCTCCTGAGGCCTGCCCCCGCCACTATCAGACAACGACCCTGAGACACCTGTCCTGGGGCGAGCGTAACAGTTGACCACACACTTGGCTTAAACCACACAGATTTATCCTCTCCTGGCTCTGGAGGCCAGCCGTCTGAGATCAAGGTGTGGCAGGGCTGTGCTCCCTCCAGAGGCTGGGGCGGGGGGTGGCTGGGGGGGATCCTTCCCACCTCTTCCGGCTCCTGGGGCTCCAGGTGTCCTGGGCCTATGGCTGCATCACCCTGGCCTCTGCCTCTGTCTTCACGTGGCTTCTCCCTGTGTCTCTGTGTCCAAATCCCCCTCTTCTTATGGGGCATCACTCACTGGCTTTAGGGCTACCTCATCTCCACCCGTAACTAATCACATATGCAAAGACCTGATTCCCAAATCATGTCCCGTTCACAGGTACCTGGAGCTCAGACATGAACATGTAATTTGGGGGGGCACAATTTATCCCACCTAGACCATTGCCACCATGAGAATGGTGGACGTCCAGCACGGTCCACCAAGTCACACGCATGTGCTCCTGAGAGGTGGCCCATTTTGTAGCTGAGGCAGGCCTGAGCCTGGAGTCAGGACTCGTGGGGACTCAGCCCAGGCTCTGTCCTGCGCACCTGCTGCCTGGGTTCACCAGTCAGCGGGGTGGGGAGAGGGCCTCGGTCTGGGCTATCAGCGGGGCAGGGGGTCCCCAGCCTCAACCCTCAGCTCCCAGGTGCTGGCAGGCAGGGGAAGCCAGCAGAGATAATTAGAGACCAAAGTTGGGAGGGGGGATTTGCCAAGGGGGGCAGTGTAGATAGCAGGCTTCAAATTAAGCTTTGGGGAATGCAGTCCCCATGGCCACCTGGACACAGAGCAAGCGGGACTGTGTGGGGCCTTGAAACCACCAATTAGCCCCGGCTGGGACAATCCGTCATCAGGGCCCAAGAACACCCTGATGCCCAGCTCCTGCGGTATGGGACATCCCCGGGCCTGGGGAGGCAGGGTCCTCGGGTTGGCTACCCCTCAGCCACCTTGCCCCTCTCTGGGCCTCACTTTTCCCATCTGTGTAATGGAGGGATAGTGGGGCCCGTAGGGTACAGGCCGGGGGTTGGGGGGGGGCCAGGAGCCCAGACCTGGGTGGTCGAGGCCGGGCCTTTGTCTCCACCCTGCCAGAGCCAGGCTGGCCAGCTGCATTCCTGCACTGATTTATGGTGGCCAGGGAGGCCCCGTTTTTCCCCCTGCCTGAGGGGTGTGGGGCCTGCAGGTGGACCTTCCCGTGGGCGTGCACCTGCCTGGGCCGCCTCCACCGCCCCTGCCCCATCCCCATTCCCCCTGCCCGCACGGCCCCCAGCACTGTGTGCGCCCCTCGCCCCCCTCTCCCCTCGGCCCCTTCATCAGATCCCCGTGATTCACAACCTGGTCCAGTCTCCTGTCTGTCTGCCCGGCTGGAACGTTGGGGATTTTGTCTGTTCTGTTTTCAGTGTCTAAAACGGGGCTGAGCACAGAGCAGCTGCTTAATAGATGCTCGTTAAGTGAACCCTGATTTTCTCGGCCGCAGCGGGGGCCAGGCTGGGCAGAGACCAGAGAGACTTGTGAGGAATTGCCCTCAAATTCCCATCCACCCGCAACCTCAGGATGGGACCTGATCTGGAAATAGGGTCTCTGCAGATGACATTAGTTACGATGAGGTCCCAGAGTAGGGTGACAGATGTCCTTACGAGAGGAGGAGAGACATAGAGACACATGGGGAGATAGAGGCAGAGACTGGGGTGACGCCTGGAGCCCCCAGAAGCTGGAAGAGGCAAGAAGGACCGTCCCCTGGAGCCTGAGCAAGGCCCAGCCATCCTCTGACCCCAGACGTCAGTCCTCCAGAACTGGCAGTAAATCCCTGTTGTTCTAAGCTGCCCAGTTTGTGGTCATTTGTTATGGCTGCTCCAGGAAGCTCACATGGGACCACCGAACCTCAAGCCCTTCCTGACGAGGGGGTGACATCTCCTCCCTTGAGATCCCGACCCTGGTGGAGGGGGTGTCCACCCGGCATGAACCCCTTCCTGGGCCCAGCTCCCACAAGAGATCACAGTGCCCCTCCTGCCTCAGTTTCCCCATCTTTCAGAAACAGTGGGTGATGAACACAATAGCTTCACCCTGAGCTCCTGGAACCATCAGGACCCCCATATTCCAGGTGGGGAAACTGAGGCTCAGGGCAGAGAACAGCTGCTGGGCAGAGGTGGGCTGGCTTGATGGGGGGCCCGTTAATTCCCAGGCCAAACGGTGGGCGGGCTGCCGTGGCACGGCCAGACCCCCGAGAGGCCAGGGCATTGTGCGAGGCCATAAAGGGGGTGGGCAGGCTGCCGACAGAGAAGGAAGCTTTAATGGCTGTTGCTGTGGGCAGTCAACAATAAAGACGGGCAGTAAAGGCCGCCCCAGCTTTATGGTGCTCTGGGCCCAAGTTCCGCACCCCTGCAGGGTGTGTCCTGCCCTGGCCAGCCCGCTAGGGCTGCCCACCAGGCCTCAGGGATGGGGGAGCTGGGGGCGGTGTCCAGGCCCCCCGTGGCGGTGTCCAGGCTCCCCTCGTGAGCCCCTGGGCCTGGCTGCCTGTCCTCACAAGGCTCTTAAGCCACACAGCTGGGCCACAACACATCCTGAGCCACGCCCAGGCCTCGGGCCCACCTGGGCCCTCTGGCTGAAACCCTGTCCCTTTCTGGACGGCCCAGGAGGCACTGTCATACCCCGAGCTGCAAACCCAGGCTGGAGGTTGGGCAAAACCTCAGGAAACACCCCCGCCTTGGGCTGAGGCCCCAGATAAACTGCCCCCCTCTCCCCTCCCCAGAGCCTGATTTCCCCAGGGCCACTGGGCGCTCTGATCACGGGGCCACCTCCACCTCCCGCCAGTTCTGAGGACACCCCGCCTCTCTGCAGCCACGCGTCCCAGAAGACCTGCCAGGGCCGCTCCCAGCTGACCTCTCACCAGCCTTCCCGCTGCTTCTCAAACCCGCCAGGGGCCGCGGTCCCCCCTCCAGGCCTTTGACCTGGCAGCTCCTCTCTTGGAATGCCGTCCTGGCTCTGTCCTAGCTCTGTCCCCGCGGGCTTCCCCGTTGTCGCCCAGGTCTCTGTTCCCACGTCGCCCTGGAGAGAAGCCCCGCGTGCCTGTACCCTCACTTCGAGCACATGCACCGATTACGGGCGACTCTCCTGTGTACCCCATTCCCCCGCACCCTGTCCCCTGCACCACCAAGCCGCATGGGTTTACACACTGGTATGGTCTCCTGTCCACCTGCCCTAGTAGGGTGTTCGCGATTTTGTCTGCTTGGTTCCCAGGATCTAGAATTGGGCACCCAGCAGCTGCTTCATAAATGCTCGTTAAGTGGACCTTGATTTCTCAGTGCAACGTGGGGGTGAGACCCCCTATCCTTTCCCAAACCCGAGATGTGTCCGTGCACAACCCACGCTTCGGGCCACCTGCGTCCTGGCATCGGGCAGACAAGGGTCTTGGGGGCACTTGGAGTCTGCCCTGCTGGGTTCACATCCTGTCCTCCCCAAGCCGCATCTGTGAAGGCGGTACAGAACCCCGAGGATGTGGGTGTGGACGTGCGGGCCTGGGCTGGGGGCTCCCACAGAGGGTCCCAAGCACACACCTCCCTTCCCGTTTTCCACCTGCTGGGCGGGGTCACCAGGACAGGCCCCGCCACCACCATGTGGTGGCCCCTCCACCGGTCTCTGCCATGGCTGGGCCCCTACCCAGTGACGGAGGGCGTCTATCCTCTAGTTACCAAGGCTGGACTGCCCGCGTGTCCATCTTCCCCTCTCCAGCACCACCCACTTCACAGACGGGAAACTGAGGCACAGACCAAGCAGAGTCAAGCCCCCACCCCTGCTGAGCAGCCAGAGGGGCCTTCCCGGGCAGCCTGGGCGAGACTCTCCCCTGCCTTACAGTCTCCCATGGCTTCCCACTGCCCCCATCAAGGATCTCACTTCCCCTGCGGTCACTACCGGCCTGTCACCTCCTTGCCCTCACCTCCCTCTGCTCGGCCCCCTTGGGCCTTGTCATGCTTTCTGAGCAAAAGTCACAGGCCCTCACCTCAGGGCCTTTGCACCTGCTGCTCCCTCCTCTGGAATGCAGTTTCCTGGATCTCCACATGGCTCCCTCCTTCCCCTCCCAGCCCCTCCTCACCCTCTGACCCCGGCCTCTGCCTCAGTTTCCTTCACAGCAAAGGCGCAACCCAGCCTCATGCCACACATGGATTTCTCAGTGGACACTCAATCACGTTGGGAAGATGATGAGCACAAAACGCCACCTGCCTCGCTCTGGGCCCAGCCCAGGTGGGAGGGGGAGGCTGGAGGGAAAGGAGGGGGTCCCGTGGAGGGACCATGCCACCCACCCCTCCACAGAGGGTGGAGGGGCCAGTCTGCAAGGAGGAAGCAGATAAAGCAGGGCAGGCTTGGGGTCAGGTAGTGGGCGGGGGAGGGGCCAGGGAGGAAAAAGTGAGATAACCTCCCCTCCCCCAAGCGCGCTGAGGGGCAAACAGGAAATTCTTGTTTGTGGCGAAAGGTGAGCGTTTTCACTACCACCAGCTTCGAGGAGCTCCCAGCCAGGTCAGCGGGTTGTGCTGCGGACCAGGCCTCGATGACCCCCGGGGTGGGGCCCCTCCCCCGAAACCGCCCTGCGGGGACAGCAGACCCCTCGGGAGCCAGGGCACCACGCATGCCCTGGGCCCACCTGCCAGCCTGAAAGAGGAGGACAGGCCCGTGGCCTCCATCAAACCACAAGGGGGGACCTGGTGCAGGGGGAGGGGCGCCCCCAGGGCCGCCCACACGCGGGAGACCCCTCCCCGGCGGCGCCGTGTCCCCAGCTCCAGCCTGCACGGGCCCAGGGCGGCAACCAGCCCAAGGCCGAGGGGCCCCAGCTGTAAAGAAAGCACCCGCTCCAGGGCCCCCAGGAGGAACTTTGCCCCCTTAACGGTGTCCGCTCAGCCCCCCTCCCGACACCCAGGCGGCTCCAAAGTCCGCGGGGCCCTACCTCGGATGCATGAGGCCACTGGGCGGCAGGGGGACTCCAGGAGTAAGGCCGTGTCCTTGGACGGCAGACACAGGGACAAAATCAGGAGAAACCGGGAACGTTCGGGCGACTGGCGACCCCCAGCCCCAGAGAGGGACAACCTTGTCCCTGGCAGCCACCAATGTGGCAGGGAAAGGCCCACAGCTGGGAACAGATGGAAAAGACCCCCTCGTGTTTTTTTTCTTTTTTTGGCCCCACCGTGTGGCCTGTGGGATCCTAGTTCCCCGACCAGGGATTGAACCCGGGGCCCCTGCAGTGGAAGCCCCAAGTCCTAACCACTGGACCGCCAGGGAAGTCCTGAAAAAGGCCCGTTTTTGCACTTGTGTCCAATATGGCTCATGGGCAACCAGAGAAGGATGGCTTCCCCCACGGCCAGAATGGCAGGAACAGACACCGTCCATGTGTGGGGACCATGGGGACCCTGCTGAAACCCTGGCCCTCGGAGGGGGTCTGGGAACGGACAAGGATGAACAGCGGAGTGAGGCATCAGGCAGGGCTGGCGCCGCCCGGGAGCCTCAGGGCCTTAATCTCGCCTACCTGGTCCTGGATCGTTAAAAAAATATTTATGGAGGTGAAAGTCACGTAACACAGAATTCACCGTCTTAAGGTGAACAATTCAGTGGCCTTTGGTGCACTGAACATTGTTCTGCAACCACAACCCCTATCTAGTTCCAGAACATTCCATCCCCCCAAAGGAAGCCCTGTTCCCATCAGGAGTCACCCCCCTCCCCCTCCCCAGCCCCTGACAACCAGGAACCTACTCTCTGTGTCTGTGGATCTGCCTGTACCGAACGTTTCCCATCAATGGAATCACACCTTGTGTGTCCTTCTGTGTCTGGCTTCTCTTACTGAGCATCGTGTCCTCAGGGTCCATGTATGTTGTAACGAGTGTCAGTGCTTCACCCCTTTTCACAGCTGAGTGATGTTCCCGTGTGTGGATGGACCACATCTGTTTATCCATTCACCACTGATGGGCATTTGGGTTATTTCCATTTTTTGGCTATTATTACCAGTCTCACTATTTCTATATTCTTTGGGCTTTGGACAAGAACTGATTCATTGTAACTCCTGTAAGCAAAGTGAAACTGCATTGAAAGAGCAGAAAAGCCCGCACAGCTGGTTTTTATCCCTCAACGTCCCCCCATAGAACACCCAAGAGCAATAGGATGACACTTCCTCCTTGCAGCCCCCCAGGGTGGAGAGTCTGGGGAGCTTTTGATCTTTACATGGAGATCAGGCTGTGTCTCCCCTGCTCCAAGGAGGCCCCTGGCTCCCTGTGGCTGTCAGAAGAAGCCAGACCTCCTGCCTGCCAGGCTGGGGTGTGATCCTGGCCCCCCAGATGCCTGCACCTGGTCCCTCCCCAGCACTGGTCCCTCGCCGCTCCCAACCTGCTCCTGCCTGGGGCCTCTGCATTGCTGGTCCCCCCAACCTGGGTCCCCCTCCTCCACCCTTGCCCCCTTTGTCTCCTGCTGACCCCCAAGAAAGAGCAGCCCCCCCAGTGACGCTCCCTGCCCCTCCCCCAGCATCTGTCATGGGTCACGTGGTTCTGCACTTATTTTGGGGATGGTTTCCTTCCCTTCTTTCTTCCCAGCCAGATGAGAGCACCCAGGGCAGAAAAGGTAACAGTGGGTAGGCACGGTATACAGCAGGTGCTAAAGAAGGAAGGGAGGAGAAGGCACACCGGGCTCCGGCCCCTGGTTCATGCTCCATCCCAGCTCAGCCCTGGTGTCCCCTCCTGGAGGTCCCACCCCAGCTGATAAAGCCCCTCCTCACATTAGCGGGCCCCCTGCGACCCATGACTCAGCACTGGCAGCCGTTGCCCAGGTGGGCAGGGGCCGGGTCCCTGGGGGCCAACCAGCCTCCCCCATTCACAGAAACGCCCACGCGCAGGGCTGGGGGGCGGGGCAGGGGCGGCACCCACACCCTCCACGGCCCCTCCCCTCGTGCCCACTGAGGCGGCCAGGGGCTTCCGTGCGCACCTGGTGACCGGCTCTCGGTCCAGCACTGGTGCCGCCCCGCTGTCACCATCCTCTTCCGCAGCCCGGCCCAGAGGGTGCACTCCTGCCCCTTCTCGCCCCCTCCCCAGAGACCCCGGGGCAGGGACAGACAAACGGATGGGTGGACGGATGGATGAAGTCTGGCAGGAGGAGGCCGGGTGGGGCGGAAGCACCCGGAGTCTGGAACCCTCCCTGTCAGCCCTCGGGGCTGTGGCCAGGTCAATCCATTTTGCAGCCATGACTGAGCACCTTCTGTATGCTTTTTTTTTTTTTTTTTTCCTGGGCTGCACTACACCATTTGCGGTGCACGGCTTGCAGGATCTTAGTTCAAGGGTTGAACCTGGGCCCAAAGCAGTGAAAGCGCGGAGTCCTAATAACCACTGGACCGCCAGGGAATTCCCAAACTTCTATATGTTAAGGCCTGTGCTGGATGCTGGGGATGCAATGTGCCCAAGAGAGACCCAGACAACCCTTGGGAGCCCCAGGCCTGCGAGGGGGACAGCAGGAGTCACACACAGGCAGGGGGAGGTGGTGAGGGAGCGGGGGCGCCTTTGAAGCCAGCCATCCCTGTGGCAGGATGGGGGAAGGGCAGGCTTGCTTGCTGCTGCACACAGTAGGGGCTTAGTCAGTGTTCACCGGGCGACCTCAGGCTCTTCCCACAAGTTGCCCTCCTGGCGCACCTGACCCCTGAGGCCACCCACCCCCACCAAAGGCAGGGCCACATGGCCCTTTCATTTCCCGTCAGCGCTCCAGGGCTGCAGGGGCCCCCACTGGGCCTGCAGGAAATTGGGGAAGTGATTCTGGGCCAGGCAGAAACATCTGCCAGCTTGGCCAACCCCCCCCCCCACCAACCAGCATGTGCCTCCTCTCCGAAAAGACACGGCACACCCACCCACGAAACAGATATTAATAAAAGTTCCAGAAACGAGTCATAGAGCCTGACCACGAAGCTGACGATTAAAGGTGCTTCTTTCTGGATTTCCAGATGGTGAGGTTCCAGGGAAGTGCCCTTGTCTCTGGGTCAACCTTTCATGTACCTGGGGTCTCCTAGAACCTCAGTCTTCCTACCTGTGAAGTGGGCAGGGTGCACCTGGGTCATCCAGTGGGGGACTAGGGAACCATGGGAGCAGATTGTGCTGAGAGAAGAGTCTGGCTCCAGGAAAACGACTGGGAGGTTGGGGGGCAGGGAGGAGGAGCCACCTTGGTGACAGAACAAGGCTAGTCACCCGCCAGCTCCATGTCACAGCTGGGGATGCCAGCAGGCCCAGCGTTGTTGAGGACGCACTCAGGATGGGGAACCATGAGGAGAAACTTCTAGGAAGGCAGCTGCCCCGCGGCACGCAAACGACATGCAAATCCGGGCGGGCAGCCTCCCATCCACCTGGGAGCCCCCACCCACAGGCCTGGCTCTGAGCAGACTGCTATCTGCATGGGAGCCCATTTCACAGACGGGGAAACCGAGGTGCTGAGAGAAAGCCGCAGAGCTGGACATGAACCCAGTACTGAGCCCCTTGGTGCCTCTGGACCACCTCAGAGCCTTGTGGGGTTGGGGGTGGGACCCTGCCCGAGACCGCCTGGCACTCAGGGGGCAACGGGCAAATGCTTTGGAGTCAGACAGCCAAAAATCCAGAATCTTCTCCCTCTTCACTCCCTCCCTCCTTCCTGCCAGCAATTACGAACCTGACGTTCCATGCTGCTCTCAGGGCATTTCGTTTGGGGGTCCCAGGCCCCCAAAACCCAAGGACGGTCGTCTAGCTACCACTTAGCCGCTGGCTCAGGGTTCTGAGCCCTGCACCCAGGGCCTGGCGCCCGGGGATTAAAACTCCCACCATGGGGTTTCTTCTGAACGGAAGCAGCCCTGTTTCCCTGCAGAAGAGCCGCCGGCAGCCGGGAAAGCACCAGAAGGGACTCTCCTAGCAGTCCGGCTGTTCATAAAGATCCACCTGCCCAGGGAGCGAGGTCCCCGTCACTCCCAGCCCGGGTTCGCTGAACGGAAGTGCAGTAGCGTAAGAGAGCAGATCGCTGCCCCTCCCTGGCTGTGCTGACCGGGTCCCCACCGTCCCCGGGCCTCCCCCAGACAGCGCAGGAAGGAAGGGGGGTGCTTCTCACCTCTCGCCCGGAAGTCAAGAGGAAGGGGTCCTGGACAGCTCAGGGCTGGGGGTTCCCGCCCGGCACACCTGCAGGAGCCTCTGCCAGACTCCAGGCCGATGGTAAAACAGAACCTGCCCGTGGTGGCCAGCGGGCCCAGGGTGCCAACAAACCTACCCGCCGACTGCAAGAGGGGGACCCTGCTCCTGGAACATCCCACCTCCCAGGGAGCAGCTCCTGCAGTGAATGAGGAGGAGAGATGAGACCCACGCTGGGCACCCGGGGGCCGAGCTGGTGCCCACCACGCTCGCTCTCTTCCACCAGGACCCTCAGTGACCAGTAACCTACAATGATGACAACAGAACACCAGCTCAGACACTGCCCCTGTTTTCCAGACGGGGAAATGGTGCCCAGAAGGAGGGTGTCAAGAGCAGCTGCCGGGGCCTCCCTGGTGGCGCAAGTGGTTGGGAGTCCGCCTGCCGATGCAGGGGATGCGGGTTCGTGCCCCGGTCTGGGAGGATCCCATATGCCGCGGAGCGGCTGGGCCCGTGAGCCATGGCCGCGGAGCCTGCGCGTCCGGAGCCTGTGCTCCGCGACGGGGGAGGCCACAACAGTGAGAGGCCCGCATACCGCAAAAAAAAAAAAAAAAAAAAAAAAAAAAAAAAAAAAAAAAAAAAAAAAAAGAGCAGCTGCCACCTGCACCCCAGCCTGGCTGGGCTCCCCCAAGATGGCAATGGCATCGAAGAAAAGAATAACCCTCGGGAACTCCCTGGTGGTCCAGTGGTTAGGAACCTGCACTTTCACTGCAAAGGGTGCGGGTCCAATACCTGGTCAGGGAACTAAGATCCCGAAAGCCGCGCCCCAGAGGTGCCCTCAGGCCCCACTTCTCATCCAAGAACTGGGCACCCTGTTGGCGGGTGCATGGACCAGCTGGAGTACACAGGGAGGGGCCGGGCGGGCCGTCGGCCGGGCAGGGTGCCAGCTGAGGCAGGGGCCGCCAGGCCGGGAGAGGGTGGCAGCCAGGCCCATGCACGCCGTCCACTGGTCACTCGTGGGAAAAGGGCAGATGGGAGTAATTACAGGGTGACGGGGGCAGGTGGGCAGATGAGGGTGGAGGTCGGAAAGAAGAAAGGAAAAGGACGAGGGAGAGACAGAGAGAGATGTGAGGGAGAGACAGAAACCAGAGACCTGGGGACAGACGGACCCGGCCAGGTTCCAGGCCCGGCTCCCACATGCCAGGCAGGGGGGCCTGGGGGAGTCACACCGGTTCCAGCCTCCAGCAAGGCCCCAGGCCCAGTCAGAACCATGGGGAAGAACGTAACGGGGCTTGTCCTAAAAGGGGGGATAAAGAAGAGAAGGAGAGGGCGGCCCACCCTGCCCAGAGTTGGCAGCCCCTGGGGCTGGGGGCGCCCCCCTGGGTAGGGGCCTCACAAGCCCGGAAGATCCACATTGGAAGCCATGGGGTGGGTTGGGGAACCTCAGAGACCCCTCACGGGGCAGAAAGAGAATGTGACACAGCCCCAGGGCCCACAGCCACTTCAGCCTGGACAGAGGTGCCTCACCTACCCCCAGGGACAGGAGCAGGAGTCACACCCCCGCCTTGAGAGAACCCCTGGCCCCACCCAGACAGACCACATGGCCCCCCACCTGGACCTCTACGTGGCATGGACCCGGGTCTGCCCCATGGCTGCACACGGACCCTCTCAGCCCTGTTTGGACAGATGCTTCCACCCCGACACGTGGACCCTCAGCCCTGCCCAGACCCAGCAGGTCCCACCACCCAGCGTGGTCTCCAGGCGCACACGGACACACCCGTCCAGCCAGACCCAGACACACAAACAGACACACCCTTGTCCGCTGGCTGGCTCTCAGATAATGGCCCCAGACGGCCCCGCCCTCGGCCGCTGCACCCACCCGGCCCGCACTGCCACGTGGCCACAAGGGCAGCCACTTCTGTCTGCTTTGTTCACAGGTGCATACCTGGTGCCCAGAATGGGGCTGGTACACAGCAGGCGCTCCATACGTGCCTGTGGAAGGCCCAGACTCAGACACACACGCACGCGGGTGCCCAGCCTGGCCTTTGCGCCGTAAAGCAGTCCCATGACCCCGTGGACCACACAGTCAGGGTCCCCTAAGGAGGCTCCATGGCCGGGCAGGCTCCCTGAGAATCTGCCCGGCATTGCTGAGCCCCAAGGATCAGGGACCCAAAGCCCTCACTGGATTTTGTATTCATTTCCTGGGGTGGCAACAGGCCGGGGGGGCTTGGCACAGGGATTTGTTCTTACGCGGCTCTGGAGCCCAGACGTCCAGAATCCAGGTGAGGCGGGGCTGCGCTCCCTCCAGAGGCTCGGGGGAGGGTCCTCCCTTCCTCGTCCAGCTCCTGGGGGCCACGGGGCTTGTGGCTGCATCACCCCAGTCTCTGCCGCCAATGTCATGCGGCCATTTTCTGTCTCTGTGTGTCCCTCCTCTTTTTCTAAGGGCACTGGTCACCCTCCTCCACTATGGCCTCACCTTAACTGCATCACACCTGCAAAGACCCGATTTCCAGACAAGGTCCCCGTTCTGAGATTTTGGGCAGACGTGCCCATTTGTGCCCCCCAATAGGTTTCTTCCTGGAATTAGGGTTTCATCTGTTCCTTGCTCGTTGTCTGGAAGGCGGGGGTGGCGGCAGGCGGTGCTGACTCTGTGCCCGCCACACCCCTCAGCCCCACGAGATCCCCGCCGGCCCTGACGAGGGGCAAGGCTGCGTCCCGAGCTGGGGCCTTCAATAGGCAGATTGGTTACCGTTTAACCCCGTGACCCCCAATTGTCCTCTGGCTGAGCGCAACTGGGCGAGCAGAGGAGGGCGGGCCGGCCCCGCCCCCACGTGTGCCCACCCACAGCCCACAACCCCAGCTGCCCCCGGCCCCTCCCAGAGCAGTGGACGGCGTCTGCAAACGGGGTCGCTGGGCCTTCCAGAGGGCCCGGGATGCCCCTCCTAGTCACCACAGGGGGTGCTGGCTCAAGATCAGAAGGCTCGGAGGGTTGAAGGGTCTTTGCGTCAGGTGGGGAAACTGAGGCACAGAGCAGGTGAGCCCTGCCCAGCATCCCCCGACTGCACCTCTGGATCAGAGAGGGCGCACCCCTGTCCAAGATCACACAGCACGTGAGGGGAGGAAGGGATGTAATCTGGCGGTGGGACCCCCTGCAGCCTCTGAGGCCCTGGTCACACCTCGCGGCTCCCTGAGGCTGCGTCAGCAAGGCGGCTTGGGAAGCCACGCGGACGGGCGCGGGCGGCTGACCTGTGCCCGGGCCGCCGATTCAAGCCACTGACTGGGGCAACGTGACTTTCTGGCTAACGGTTAATGGGCCCCACCACACGCTCAAGATTCCCGAGACACGGGGCCAGCGGGGCCGGCGGGGGGGCACGTAAGGCTCACACAAGGGCACACGTGCACACACACACGTGTGTGCTTGCAGACCCACAAGCATACAGCCACATGCACACAGAACAGCCACGGGAAAGGGTCACCTGTCATCCACTGTACAGACATGTGGACCAGGCACAGCGCTGGGATCGACACACACGGATACACAAGCTCAGCCACCCAGACCCCAGGATACACTCACAACACGTCCACACAGGCCAGGGCCAAGTCGCATGGGGGTGCATGCAGACATACACAAACACTCCAGACACGGGGACACACAAGCAGACGCCTGAGGTGACAGCTACACACACAAGACGCTGCAGATGGGTCCACGTGGCCCCAGACCGTGCACACAGACACACGGGAGAGCCATGCCAGCAAACGCATGGTCACGGACACCACAGGGGGGTCTCAAGATGCCCCCAGAGCCCCGGCTCTGCAAACACAGACCCCAACACACACGGGGTCCCTCGAGACGGGAACCCCCAGCCCACAGGGACCCCACGCAGCCACCACATCCCCACGCACACGCGCTCGCCCACGTCAGCGGGCTGGACCCCACATGCGCCCCACGCCCGCCGGGCACCACGTCCTCCAGCCCCATGTGTGTCATTAGAAAGCGTGGGGAGGGGCCGGGCACTTGGCAGTGGCCACCGGGGTGGGGAGCAGCGGTGGGCATGGGGGTCCAGGCCACAGCGGCAGTGACCCCTTGGCGGTGACCAGGCAGCCGGGCGGCGGCGCCGGGGCCAGATAGGGCTCTTCCGGCTGAGTCAGTGTGGTTCCCAGGGCTGGCACGGGTGGGGGCACGGTGCCAGGGCTGCAGGCGGCATCCTCCCCGTGCCCGCCACGGCCCATCTGGCTCCACGCCAGCAGCCGCAGTGGCTTTGATGAGGTGGGCGCTGTCCCAGGCGGGCAGGGCTGGGCTCCCAGGGGGTTTCCTGGCACCGGTCCCGCCCCCAGCACGGGGCCCAGGGACCCCGGCACCCCAGGAAGACGCCCGGCGCCAGAGCTGGCCTGCAGGACCCATGGGCCTGGGCCCAGCCCACGCTGCCCCAAGCAAACCGACTCAACGTCATTGGGCTCAGAAGCCAGTGCCTGACCTCCAAGCCTGTGCCCAGAACACACTCCACCAAAAAACTCTCCTCCTCCTCCTCCTCTCTGGTCCCACAGGACCGGCTGTAGCGCTGGCCTCTTCCACTCCTGCCTGGACTGTGGAGCCCAGAAGGGTTCTCCCAGCATCCCTCTCCCTCCCCCAGCACTAAACCATGCTAAGGCCCCCCTCTGAGCCCACCTTTGCTTTGCCCTAATGTCAGCCGACCCCTACCCCTCCCACTTTACGTTCCAGCCACGCCGTTCCAAGATGCAGGCCCTAACCCTTCTCTCTCCACCTGGCCAACTCTTACATGTCCTGCAAAGCGCCAGCTCCAAAGCCCATTCCTCTGGGCAGCCTTCCCTCTAGCCCAGCCCTGACTCTTCAGGGCTGAAGTGCGTGTGTCCCTCTCTGGGCCCCCAGCCTCTGGGGGCTCCCAGGTAGGATGAAGAAACCATCTGCCACCTCTTCCCAGAGTCCCGGCAATTCCTGCTCCCTAACCCCACCCCATTCAGCCCCAAGCAACTCTCATGAGCCCAGAGATGTTCACTGCAGTGTTGTTTACAACAGGGAAACAGGAAAACAGACCAGCGTGTTGGTGTCAGCTCCACAAGGGAACCTCTAACAGCTGAAAAGAACCCGGCTACTTGAAACACTCTGATCAAACAGACAGATGCAGAGTGAAAATGATGAGAAAAAATGAGAAAAGCAGTACGTCCAGCTCAGCGTTTGGCAGATCCTGGCAGCCCCCCAAGAGACCACACTTCGATACCTTACGCGTCACATTTCTGTGTAAATGGACAGAGAAAGGCCTGGGAAAACCGTAGCTGCTGCCAGCTAGGTCACAGAGGGGGCTGGCAGGCCTCAGGCCTCAGCGGAATCCTTCCCTTTTTATCCCCCACCGGAATGGTGTCAAGTGTCACTTCTGGCATCAAAAAAGGACTTTAAAAATGTATATACGTGTACCTTCCATAATTTAGAAAATCAAAGTGAGGTGAAAGGAGCAGAAAAAAAACCCCAAAATGTGACCCCAGTCTCTTGCTGAGGATGCATCTGAGGCCCAGGGCTTCACCCCAAGTTGCCTGAACCCATTTCCGGGGCCACACACGCTGGGGTGGAGGAGGACACCCACGGGAATTCAACAGGCCCCAGGAGGCCAAGGGAGGGGAGAGGGGACGGGCGGGGTCCACAGCAAGGCCTCAGCAGCCCCGAGAGGCCTTTCCTGCCTGGGGGCCTGTGTGTCCAGGCACTGGGTCCTGACACCCTGCTGTTGGGCCCTGGACCAACCGCCTCCATTTCAGACTAGGAGACCGAGGCTCAGAGGGCCACCCGGGCTCCCCCGAAACCTGCAGCCAAGGGGGCTTGCCCCCTGCCCCTCACCATCTGTCCACTCCTCCAGTACACCCTGGGGCCAAATCCCAGCTCTGACACCTCCCCCGTGTGACCGTGGGCAAAGCTGCGCGACGGGTCTGTGCCTCAGCTTCCACTACCGCACGACGGGGCAAATGCAGTGCCACCTGCCTCACCATGAAGTGAAGGTACATGAGACACACGCGAGACGCTCCAGCTGCCGCCTGTGCATAGTTGGGCAACAAACACCAGCTAGAACCGTCATCTCTATACCTCTGAGCTCATTCACAAGTTGGGAGCAGACACGACCTTGAGAGGAGGGAAAATAAAGCTCCAGACCTTTAATGCAAATCAGAACCACAGTGAGATTGCACGCCACCCCACCAGGACGGCTGGAATCAAAGTCATAACCACAAGCATCGGCGAGGACATGGAGAAACTGGAAGCTTCGTGTGGCTGGCGGGGATGCAAAATGGAGCAGCCGCCGTGAACAACAGCAGCTCCTCAGAAGGTTAAACACAGACTTACCACGTGATGCAGCACCTCCACTCCTAGGTACGTGCCCGCGAGAACTGAAAGCACGCGTTCACGCACAAACCTGTACACGCACATTCAGAGCAGCCAAAGGGAGAAACGACCCAGTGTCCATCGGTGGACAAAGGGATAAATAAAGTACAGGATATACATGCGTATAATGGAATATCACTCAGCCACAAAAAGGAAAGAAGCACTGACACTCGCTACCATATGGACGTACCCCCAGAACACGATGCTCAGGGAGAGAAGCCAGACACAGAAGGACACACAGGGTGTGATTCCACGGATGGGAAACGTCCAGAACAGGGAGATCCACAGAGTCAGAGAGTGGGTTCCTGTCTGTCAGGGGCTGGAAGAGGGGGTGGGGGTAAGAGCTAAAGGGTACATTTTAAAAGGTTTCTTTTTGAGGTGGTGAAAATGTTCTAAAATTGACTGCACAACCCCGTGAATGTACGAAAAACCACCAAATCGTGCTTTCAGTAGGTGAATTATGTGCTAGGTGAATCTTAAGTCAACAAAGCTGTTAATAAAAACCCCGGCGTTTCAGTCATTGAGACTAAAGATTCAAATCCTTAAGTGGCTGAAGATCTGCAGCTAAGACTCTGCTTGCTTAAAATCCCATGATGGCACAGCCCTGCTGGTAAGAGGAAACCACCAGGATTTCACCAGGATGCCATACCTGATGGCAGCAGGCTGAAATCCTATTTGCTCCCCATGACACACTACGATCCCAGCCAGTGCTGGCCTCCATCAGCATGAGTCCCTGGGGCCCCATGGCAGCGAGGTTCCAGGCTTTCAAGGAAAGATTCCGTGGCCCTGAGCCCGCTGCTCCCGGCCCCTCCCCAGCCTGGCTGCCCCCCAGACCCTGTAGCCGGCGGCAGAATTTCACGGCTGTCGAGGGTTTTCGGGCGGAAGTCAGGCCTAGGCCCTGCCAAGACCAGGGAGGAAGAGGCAGTGATGGTGCCAAGCAGGCGGCCGGCCGGCCCGGCTGCCACGTGCCAGGAAGGGGGTGGGGCAGGCGCCAGAGTCAACACAGCCCCCGACATCTGCTGGGCTGGCTGGGCCCAGGCCACTGTTGACACTGGCCGCACAGATGCCTGGCCAGCTGGGCGGGAGGGCAGTGCTGGCAGCTGGACCTGCCACAAACAGGCAGGCACAGGATCCTGGCGCTGCAGGGCAGCCCCCCGCCTGCCCACAACTTCCCTTAGCCCCCACCGTCTTGGAATCCAATTCCATCCCCCGCGGGGCCCAGCCAGGCGGCGGCGTCTGGCCTCCACACACAAGCCAAGCTGCATCCTACCCCGGGGCCTTTGCACGGGCTGTTTCCTCTGCCTGCCACACCACCATCCCTCAGTGTGAGGGCCCAGCTCCTTCTCCGACCAGGCTTGGAGCAAGTGCCACATCCCGAGAGGCCTCCCCACATCCCCAGCTGGATGCCAGGTCATGTTTCCTCACCCCTTCCTACCCATTTGTTTACGGACCTTCTCTGAGTCCAGCAGGGGAGCTGCATATCCAGTAGGTGCTCCATAAGCGTGAGACTGACTGTGTGATCTGGGTTCCCTGGGCCCCTTGGGCCTCAGTTTCCCCAACCGTGCCCTGACCCTGGGAGTCCTCGAGACATCATCATTGTGTCCAAAGACCAGCGGGACAATGGCCCCTGGAGGCCCTTTGTTCCTGATGGGCCGAGGGGGCTTTGTGGTCAGGACACCTGATCCCTGGACTCCGCCTGGCCACCCAAGCCCCATCTCCTGCCAGTGTTGGGCCACACAGCAGAAGCTGCTGGGCGGGGCCAGGGCTACCTGTCGACCCCCAACCCCACAGGGGCTGCGGCCTTGTCCCTTCCTCTGGCTTGGCCGTGACCCTGTGAGGCGGGGGGTGGGAGGTGTCTGGCTCTGGCCCCCAGCCTGGGGCTTCCTGAGGGTTGGACTCAAGTCAGATGGCAAATATTCAGTGAGTCCATAAATATAACTCGCCCATGAGGTTCCCATTTGTGTTATTTTGACCCCAGCGGACGTCAAAAGCTCAGTTCTGGGAAACCCGTCCCCCACCCCCAATGCCTCGCCCCTGTTTTCTTATCTGCAGAACTAGACAGACAGCAACCCAGCCACAAGCAGCTCCTCAAGAAGAGGAGGGAAACTGAGGTAGGGAGCAGTGGGGGGGACCCCTGATCCCAGGCACTGTCTCAGGCTGGGGTCCACACGCAGAGGAAAAGCCTTCAGGCGGGAGGGGGCAGCCGGGGCCATGCGTGGGGAGCGGCCAGCCACGCCCTAAGGAGATGACGTCTGCTGGCTGTCATCCCACCCCTTGGCACTGCCACCCGCGTGCCAGGACGCAGCCGGAAGCCAGGCGGCCCCACCCATCCCGAGATGCCTGGGCAGGGGATTAACCTTCCTGCCCATTCCTCAGGCTGGCCTCCTGCCTCGGGGCCGCTGCCCTGGCTGTGCCCACCCCGCGGGCACTGTCCCCTTCTGCCTTTATACCTGCCCCGTCACTCCCATCACAGCCCCTGGCTTGTTCTTCTCACACTGTGTGTCCAGTTTCCAGTTCTGTACTTTATCTGAGCTTTCTGAGGGTTGCCAGGGTCCCAGCACCCTTTTCCCACATGGAGGCTGGGCCTCATGCTCCTTCCAGGAGGGTCCCACTGCCCATTCTGGAAGCCAGCACGGGGGGAGGGTGCCCCAAGGCCATACACGGCCACCTCCCGGCTCCCATGCGCCTGGCGCGTCCATAGCCTCAGATGAGGCTCAGGCGCTGGGCCTGGGAGGCTAGGTCCCCACCGTCCACTCTTGGAGGTCGGGGCAGGGCCCAGCTGGCCTCAGGCTGGAATGCAAGCCCAGCCGGCCGCCCCGGCCGCCATCTGGTTTCCATCTGCCCAGCCCAGCGAGGCCCAACTTCAAAGGATCCCCCGCCTGGCCACTTCCTCTGCCCTGGCCGCCCGCGGGGCAGGCACCAGGACAGCCCGCTTCCTCCCCACCCCTCCGGAGCCCCCAGGAGCTGCTCAGCTGTCCACACCAACGTGGCCACCCCCTGCTCACCCCCCTCTCCACAGCCACAGGCTCAACAGACCAGACTCGACGCCACGGACAAGGCCTCTGGCCCTGTGTCCCCGAGCCCACGCCCCTGCCCCCCTGATGGCCACACCGATGAGCCCCGCGGAGCCTCGTCCAGGCACGCGGCCTTTCCCAGGGCCGGTCCCTCTGCTCAGAACCCTCTCCTTGCTCTATCTCTCTGCTTGTCCTCTGGTGCAGATGGAGCCCCCCGAACTTCCCCCTCGTGTCCCCACATCCACGCATTTACCAGCCAGCCCGTCCCACCCACGGGACACAATCCCACACTGTGGCTTCCACGAGATGCCCAGCACCCGGCAGGCGAACAACGCCTGACCATCGGGGGCGGGTCGGAAGGACCCTGGCAGCGACTGCCCGCAGCCCGTCAGGACGCGAGGCCCACCTGCTTGAACTGCTCCTCGTACGTCCAGTCCCCGTGGTCCGGCGGCTGCAGCTGGGGCACCGCCTGGGCAGCCCCTCCGGGGAGGGCCAGGCCAGCCCCCGGGCGCTCCTGGCCGCCCAGAGCCCGGGGCCCGCCGTCGCCACGGAAGGCCTGGAGCGGCTGGGCTTTGCGGGGGAACAGGGCTGCAGGGCCCGGGCCGGCGGAGCCCGGGGGCCCGAGCCCCTCCTCGTCCTCGTAGTCCTCGTCCTCATCCTCGTCCTCGTCCTCGTCCCCCAGATCTTCCTCCAGCTCCTCCTCTTCCTCCTCCCACTTCGGCTTCCTGGGGCAGACACGGGGCGCGGGTCAGGGGAGAGGGCGAGGCCCGCGCCGCCTCCTGCCTCATTTTCCCTGTCTGGACGTGGGTGAGCAGCCCCACGTGCTCTGGCTGCCGAGAGCGCCCATGAGGAGACCAGCTTAGATCTGGGCTTTACTCTCCTTGTTCCCAATTAGCTCAGAGCAACTAGAGGTGCCCCTTTGGCATAAACCCCAGCCCCTGCCTGCCTGCTAACCCCGTCTCCCCTCCCGTCCCCTCCATTGCACAGGCTTCCTTGCTGGGCCTTGAAAATGCCAACCCAGTTCCTGCCTCGGGGCCTTTGCTGAGGCTGTTCTCTCTGCCAGGCATGCTGTTCCCCGCTCCCCCTTGCCCTTCCCAGAGGCTGTCACCTCCGCAGGGAGACCTTCACCCACCATTGCCCGAAGCTGATCCCGGCCCCAGCCACCCCGCTCCCCAAGACCCCTGCTTTATTTTCTTGGCAACTCCGATCACAGCCTGCAATCGCCCTGCTGCTTTGCTCGTTAAACATCTTCCCAGAAGGATCCCACCGGGGTTTTGCCAGTGCCCAGCTCAGGGCCTGCATCAGACCCCGGGGAGATGCATCCGGGGGCCAATGGATGCTCATTCTGCGCAGGTTGCACCCGGGCTACGGCCTCTATTATCTGTCCCCACCACTAAATCTAGTACAGCCTCGCCAAGCGATGGGGACCATTGGCCACGTGTGAGTAGCTCCATTTAAATTAAGATGAAAGAAAGCTACACAAGCAGATCCCAGCTGCACTGACCACACTTCTAGTATTTGTCAGCCTTTTGAGACGGGTGGTCCCGATCCTGGGTGGTGCAGGTGAAGAAATGTCCACCGTCCCCCGGGAAGTTCTAAAGAACGGTATGTCCTGGGTAGTCAGCAGGACAGGGGTTTTGTCCTTCCTCTGTGGTTGTGTCCCCAGGGCTAAGAGCCGCCGGCACGTGGCAAGCGCTCAGCATGGGGGGCCCACACACCCCAACTCACAGGTCATCGTCGGAGCCCTCGAAGTGGCCGTCACCTTCGGGGAGGCCAGCCGCCTCCCTGCCTCGGCCGGGTGCGGGGGGAGAGCCTGGTGCCCCCTCTGGGGCCACGTCCTCGTCCTCTGAGCCGGGGGGCCCATCCTCAGAGCTGCCGGGGCTGGGCGCGTGGCCGAGGCCGGCGGCGGCGGCTCGCATAGCGGCCAGCGCGGCCATCTGCGCCCGCTGTATCCGGGCGCTCTCGGGCTCCCTGTCCTCGTCCGGGGCGGCCCTGGCACGGGCCGGGGGGCCGGCCGAAAGCTCGGGGGGTGGCGGCGGTGGCTGTCGGGCCTCCAGCTCCTGGCGTGCCCGCTGCTGCCGCTGCAGGAGCGTCTCCATCACGGCCTGCAGCTTCATGGCCCTGCGGGCCGGGCCGCCCCGGGCACCAGGGCGGGGCGGCGGCGGGGGCGGCCCCTGGGGGGAGGGGGCCCGTCCGCACTGCAGTGTGGGGGCCGCGGGGGAGCCGGGGCAGTGCAGGGTGGCGGGGGGCAGGGGCGGGGGCCGCCGGGCTCAGGCTCAGGGCTGGCGGGGCATGCCAGCGGCAGGCGGGCGACGCCGCCTCCTTCTCACACTGGGCACTGGGGTGCGGCGGCTGGCGGTTGGCTCATTCACGTGTCTGCAGAAACCTGGAGGTGACAGGAGAGACCGTCAGACCACCTCAGAGGCCTCTGGGAAAATCCTTTCCATCCACGCCCATCAGTGTGCAAACCTGGGAGCCTCCCTGGAGGTGGAGGAGCACGTTTGTCCCACCTGTCCCCACTCTGTCCACCCTCCAGAGGGCTGGGAAGAAGTGTCACCCCACACTGGACTCCCGAGGGCCTCGAGTCGGCCCCCACCTGTCTGGGCCACAAACACTTAGTGGACAACAGCACCCCAGGGAAAGACCTCGGATTATAGCTTCACAAACAGAAACAAGGGGACAGGGCATTTCTGGCTTCTGATTGGCTATAGCCAGGACCACCAGAGTCCTGGGGTTCTGGGTTCCGGTTCTGAGTTCTAGGTGCTGCTCGGGCCCCCGGGCATCTCACAGGCACAACGGCCGACCCAGATTGAGCACCTGCTGTATACAGGCTAAAGCTTCCCCACTCATGCTCTCACCCCATCCCTAAACTTCAGTCTCTTTAGGCCTCAGTTTCCCCATCTGCAAAATGGTGCCCGAATGGCACCCACCTCGCTGCGCCCAAGCAGGGATGAAGCGAGTGTGTGATGGTAAAGGCGGGAGCACAGCAGGCACTCGCTGGACTTAGGGAAGGAGGCTGGATGGTCCCCATTTTACGGATGGGGAAAACTGAGGCTCGGAGCTGCCCTGCTGGAGGACACACAGCAGGTTCCAGGCAAGGCTGGGAGTTGAACCCAGGTTTGGGTGATGTCAGAGCCTCCCACACGGCCCCCACGTGCCTTCTGCAGGGAGTTCCCCTGCCCTTTGGGACCCCAAGTGGGGCCAAGGTCCCAGAAGGCAATGCGCTCTGCCCCCAGCCCGGGGTCCCTTCAGACCACTGCCAACCCACCTTGCCAGGGCCTCAGGTGGGCTCTGGGTACAGATGTCCCAGAGCCCGGCACAGCTAGGCACCGCCAAGGACAGGAGGATGCAGGTCCCACCCAAGCCCCACTCACCCAAGCCCAGGCCACACCCCACACCCCCACCCGCCCAGGCCGCCAATAAAACAGACTAGGCAGAACCCAACAGGCCTGGCAGTGACACCCCAGATGGTACATCATAGGAACACAGGAGGGTCCAGGAGCCACTCCAACCAACAAATGAATCCCCAAAGGCTCCGGAGCAGCTCCTGGGGCAAAGGGGGCCCACACACAGGAGGGTCCAGCGGCCAGAGGCTCCTGGTAGCGGGCGGACACTGGGTCACCAGGCTGGCCGCCCTCCCGGCCCCTCCTGTGACCTGGTAAGAGAAGCCTGACCCCCCCGCCCAGGGGAGTCTTGCAGTGTAGACCCTCCCAGCCTCCCCAGTCATGGGAGGGGCCCTCTCCCCAGTGCCTGGGCCTTCCAGCAGGATGGGTGAAAGGGCAGTGGGGGGAGCAGGTGGGGGGGTCCCTGTGGGGAAGTCGGGAGGGACCCGTCCCCGAAGGGCCTCAGTATCTAGCAGGGGCAGGGGTCCCAGGGCACAAAGACCCTCTCAGAGGCCATAGTGCTGGAGAATGACCAGCACAGCCTGTCCTTAGAGGCAGCAGGATAGCACCCAGTCCCCACCCCCCGGGGACAGGCGGTCACCCCCCCACACCAGCCCCAAGAAGTGCTGAGGGGACACTTCTCACCCAGTGTCTAGTCTGGTCTGCTGCCCCTCCCCCACCTTTGACAACTTCAAGACGAGCCCCCCCTCCCCACGGAAACGCTCTGGGCAACGCCCCCCCTCTTTGGGGGGCAGAAGGAAGAGGCCAGAGGAAGCCACGCCCCCTCAAGCCACCCCCCCCCACAGGCCTGCTGGGTTTAATGACCCTTCCGGGTCCACGGGTGGGGGAGGGGAGCAGGGCAGGCCTCCACGTTGGGGCTGGTGGAGGGGGCAGGTGGGAACCCCGGAGACCCCCTGGGCTCTAGCCTGGGCCCCCCCATGGCCGCCATTAACCCTAAGCTGGTGACGCCCACCCCCTCCAGACCCCTCCCCCCCAAGAGCCCTTTGTCCTCAGGCCCTACCCCCACTTTATGACAACCCTAGGGGAGAGGCATTCCCTGGCAGGGACCGGGCGGGGATGGGGGGGTGCTGGGTGGCCCTTGGGACCTGGATGGGGGGGCAGGGAGGGATCTGGGGCCACACCCTCCCCCCCCCCATGCCTCCCGGAGAGAGAGGTCACCCGCTCGGCCCAGGGCTTGCAAAACACGGTTATTTAAAGAGTTGTGCAAGGCTGGGGCCCACGGGTGGCGAAAGGGGGCCCTCACTTCACGAAGGGAAGAGGAGGGGGAGGGCAGGGCAGAAAGCTGGGGAGGGGGCTAGGAGAGTCCGGAGGGGGCGGCCCGGAGGAAGTGAGAAAAGAAACACCGAAAAGGGAGAAGAAATAAGACGACAGAAACCCCAGTCTGACTTCAAAGGCTTCTTGGAAAGCGGCCGATTTGCATGGTGGGGGGGCAACCCCTCCGGGCCGGGCGACTGAAAACGGAAGATTATTGACAAACCGGCCGCCCGGGGTCCGCGGAACGTTGGAATTGACCAACGCGCGCTCCCCGAGCTTCCTGCGCCGGCTTTTGTGTCTGGGGGGTGGGCAATGAACGGGGCAGGGGGCGCTTTTCCCGGGGATCCCCGCCAGAGAGTCAGGGCCCGGGCCGAGCCCACCCTGGCCGCTGGCCCCGTGGTGTCCCCTCCAGGGGCCCCTTTCTGCCCCAGAGCTCACAATTTATAAATAAACCATCCAGGCTGGGGAGGGTCGCCAGGGAACTGCCCTCCCCACCCGGCGCTCCCACTCCCCTCGGGGCTCCCGAATAAAACACCGATTCCAGCGGGAGTAGATGAAACAACCCCGACCACAGCCCCCCGCGCGCGCATAGAGACCACTTCCTTCCGCTGGGAGGGGGCGCACACGCTCGCGACCCCCGGTCACCCCCGCGCCCGCCCCCGTACAATATGGCAGGGGGTGAGATCTCCAAGGGAGTCGCAGAGAAAACCACACAAACTCCGACCCACTGGGATCGCCTTTCCGGCCCTGGACCCCCACCCACGTCCCTGACCAACTTTGGGGACCCCCCTCATTGGCTTCCAGGGCGCGCGGCGCCCACCAGGGACCGAACGCGCGATTTAAAAGTCCGGCCCACCCCTTCCCCAGCCTCACCAAGCGGGGTCCGCTCGGGGGGCGTAGGGCCCACTCGGGGGGCGCATGCCCCACGCCTGGCGTCTGGCCCTGCCCCGGCCGCGCCTGGCCTCCGGCCCGGGCCGCGAGCTGCGCGCTGTTGGCTCCCGGCCACCGCCGGGTTTGTGCCGCGCGCCGACTCACCGAGTCTCCAGCCGAGTCCGCGTCTACACCCCCCACCGACCCGATTGGTAAAAGTCTCCCCGCGCGCGGCCTCCCCCGCCCCTTCCCTCCCGCCCCCCCCCCCACCGGCGCGCTCACCGCCCCGCAGACAAATCACCGGGTGACAAATCGCTCTCAGATGCAAATACCTCGCCGGTGATTCAGCGCCGCGGCTCGGGACGCGGGGAGGGGTCTCCTCCGCCTTCCCGGACGCCCCTTTGCCCCCCGCGCTTCGTCCGATGACGCTCGACAAGCACAGGGGTGCTGGGGAAGGGGAGAGAGTGGACGGAAATTTTTAGGTCGCGGCCCCTTTAAATGATAATAAATAATAAAAGGGAAGGGGAACAGGGACGCGGTATACCCCGCCCCCTATCTAGGGACAGTGGGCAAAGTGCGCGCCGCGGGCCCGAGCGTACACGATGCCGAGGGCGCAGGCGGGGCTGGGAGCGCCCCAGGGGGAGAGGGAGTGGAGGAGGTTGGGGCTCTGTCTGGATGGGATTTGGGAACGCTAGCCTGGTCCAAGACCCCTCCTCCCCAATTTACCGAGCATCTAGTATAGACCTACCGGGCTCAGAGTTTCACCCCCGCCCCTTAGACTAAGCAACTCGAGACTTCACCCCCCCAAGAGTGGTGCCTTGGTTTCCAAGTCTTTAAAATGGGGATTAGAGACTTGATAAAGAAAGGAGGGAGCTGCGGCGACGGGAAAAGAGAGCGGGGCGGGGTCGGAGGGAGGGAGCCAGGGCCCTGCGATAGGGGCGCTACACGGTGGGGAGGGGTCTGGGAGAGGGCGGGGCTGCCAGGAGCGGGGGCACCGCACTGTCAAAGGCGTGGGGGTGGGGAAGGGCGTCCAAGATACCTAGGAGGGCTCCTCGCGAAATCCTGTTGACCCCTACCCTCCCACCCCCACCTGAGGTTCCCATCGCCTCTTGGGAACCTGACTACCCACACCTTCTAGGAGGAGAGACAAGATTATCTTCTTGGTAATAATAGTTCAACAACAATTTTCACGTTTTGAGCGCTCGATTGTGCGGCCATGTGCCCAAGGCATGAGGTTCACATTTTTGTGTAGCAGAGACTCTTAATGTTCCCATTTCAGAGAGCGGGAAACTGAGGCCCAGAGTCGGTTGGGGGAGGTGGGCTTGGGGTTGTGGACTCAGGTGGGAGGTGTGAGCCCCTGAGGCCGCGCCTGTGAGCTAATCGCAGGGGCCCAGGCTCCAGCTCAGATAAGAGCCAAGTGGGAGCATTGGAGGGCCGGCGGGGGCCACCCAGAGGGCCCTCACAGGGAGGGGCCAGAGTCCCTGATCTTTGGTGGGGGGGTTGTGTGCAGCCCCCCACACACACACACAACGCACAGCATTGCCATCTTCTGTGGGTAGCCCCCTCTGGACATCACCCACCCCCCATCCGCTCTCTGGGGAATTCCCAAGCCCACGGGATGGGGCAAGGGAGCCACCCCCAGCCCAAGGCCAGAGTTCTGCCTGCCCCTTTCACTAACCCAGCCTTCCAGCCCCTGGGCTGCCCGTAGTCTAATGACAGCAGGTGGCAGGGAGGCCTCCACCTAGAGGCTATTAAACCGCCAACCCAAGCTGCCTGCCCCACCCCTGCCACCAGAGGGGCAACTGACTGCCCTGCCCGAGGAGAGGGGAGAGTTTGGAGACCCAGGTGAGCTGGAAGAGGGAAGCCACCCTTTAAGGGCCAGGCCCCAGATCAGTTCCAACGTGCAGGAAAGCCCCCTTTCCACCAAAGAGCCAAACCTCAGAATGCAACCCCTCCCCCACCCGGGGAAGGGGCCTGGGCCTCCCTGTGTCTCAGTTTCCCCCTCTCTAAAATGGGCCAATTTAAATTTATTCCTCCTACAGTGGTTTTGAGGATGACATTCCCCTCTGGTCAAAGGGAAGGGGGCAGGGAGGGGTCTCCCGACGGGCAGGAAGTGTGCCACTCTGTCCCCCATTTCCCAGAAGGAAGTGGCTGTCTCTAAGTAGCTGGGTGCAACTTCCCAGAGGTGCCTGGCCCGGAAGGGTGAGGAGCTGCAGGATTCCCAGCTGCCTCTAGTGAAGGGGGTCCTATTTTTAGCCCAGCAGGGAGCTGGGAATTGATACCAGATTTTCTGGCTCTACCAGGGATGGGCAGAAGGCCTGGGTTGCACCTGGGTCCTGGCTGTGTGATTTTAGGTTAGTACAAACCCTGCTCTGGTCTCTGTTTCTCAAGCTGGGAAATGGGTACAGCGACCCCCAGCCCTCTAAGGTTTCCTGGCCAGACCAGCTTGTGGGGGTCCTGTAAAAACCAGCCTGATTCTCACTTAGCCCCTCAGACAGTCACTCCTCCTGCCCTCCATTCAGGCTGGTGGGTGCAGCATCTTTTTAAAAGTTCTGGGACTTCCCTGGTGGCGCGATGGTTAAGAATCCGACTGCCAATGCAGGGGACAGGGGTTCGATCCCTGGTCCGGGAAGATCCCACATGCCACGGAGCAACTAAGCCCATGCGCCACAACTACTGAGCCTGTGCTCTAGAGCCCGCGAGCCACAACTACTGAGCCTGTGAGCCACAGCTACTGAAGCCCCCACACCTAGAACCCGTGTGCTCCACAACAAGAGAAGCTACCGCAATGAGAAGCCTGTGCATCGCAAAAAAGAGTAGCCCCCGCTCGCCCCCGCCCACCGGAACTAGAGAAAAAAAGCCTGCGCGCAGCAACGAAGACCCAATGCAGCCAAAAATAAATAAATAATATAAAATAAAATAAAAATTCGCCCAGATCACAAACTGCCCTCCTTCCCGCATATATTCCCCCTGAAACATATTTCTGCCTCTGGGCCTTTGCCCTGGCCATTCCCCTGCCTGGACCACCCTTCCCCAGCTGTGCCTTTTCATTCAAACTGGAACCTCACATCACCCTGTTTTATCTTCACCCAGGCTCTTCTGTTCAAAACAGCTGCAGTTGTTTAACCTCCTTAGCCTTAATCACGGCTGGTTGCATCTCCAATCCTGAGGTTGGGCCTGACACATAAATGTTGGTTGAATGAATAAATTCATGGGTTCCCTTCTGTCCTCCCTCATCCCATGGTATTTTTGGAGTCTATCTACACAGAGGTGGAGGGCAAGTTAACTATTCACCATCTCAATCTCAAAAAAAAAGGAAAGAAGAAGAAAGACCTGAAGGGGATGCTGGGCCCAGCCCCAAATCCCAGAACCCCGACTGGCCTCCAGGTTTCCTTGTCCCTGTGAACCGGGGTCTATGAAAATGTAATTATAACTTCTTTTAAAGTAAGAAGAGAAAAGCGAGTATAATTATAAGGAATAGATAGTCATGAATCCAGTCTAAAGTAATTCGTCATTATACCAACGCAGCTGCAAAATAGAATTTTTAATATTTTTTCATAGAAGGGGCCCAGGAGACCCAGAACATTCATAGTGCGGCTCTGCTTGACCCATTTTGCAGCAGGGACACTTTGAACCGCTGGTCCAGGTTGCGATACGCGTGAGCGACTCCCCCTAGGCCCTGGGGTCCCTTTGTGGGGTGGACCCACGGAAGCCAGGACCATCCGCGGGGTGCGCGCGCCCCCTGCCGGGAACCTGTGGACTGCAGCCGGGAGCGGGGCTTCCGCCAGAGGCCGCCAGGGGGCGCCGTCTCACCTGTAAACGAGCTTCCCGGCTCGGACGGGGAAACTGAGGCCCGTTGAGCCCTTCCTGTGGCTCCTTAGAAATGTTCCGGGGTAGAGTTGCCAGACAAAATACAGGACTTGTAGTTACATTTGGATTTCCAATAAACAACGAATAACTTTAAATGTATCCCAAATAAATATTGCACAGGACATAATGATACTAAAAAATTTTTTCACTGTTTATCTGAAATTGGAATTAACACTTCTCCCGACCCGCCCGGACCCCCGGGGCTTATCCCCATGCTGTGGCTTCAGGTCCCACCCCCACCTCACCCCCTCCCAGTTCAGCTGCACCAGCTGTGCCCTCCATCTGGTATGCTCTTCCCTCACCTCTGAGCTCAGGTCACATTTCCTGGTCTCACCTCCTCCAGGAAGTCTTGCTGGAATCACTGCCACCAAAGTCAGGCTCACAGTTACTCACAAAGGGCACACATATCTCCTTTGTAACCTTTTTCACTGCTGTTATTTGCATCTCTCTAGGTAGTTCACCACTCACTGGCCCATTTGCCAGCTAGACAGGGTCTCTGTGTGGGCAGGGGTCAGAGGGTGCCTCGTACACAGAGCCTGGCACGCAGAAGGGGCTCTGAAACTGCCCAGCTGAACAGACTTGAGGATAAACCAAGGGTCTGCAGTTTTGGAACGATGCCTCTTCCTGCATGTCCCTTTAAACCCTTCAACTTCATTTTTTAAAAACTTTTTCGAGATCACTGTACATTTTAAAAAAAATATTTATTTATTTATTTGGCTGCGCCGGGTCTTAGTTGCGGCACGCAGGATCTTTAGTGGTGGCATGCAAACTCTGAGTTGCAGCATGCATGTGGGATCTAGTTCCCTGGCCAGGGATGGAACCTGGACCTCCTGCATTGGGAGCGCAGTGTTAGCCACTGTACCACCAGGGAAATCCCAAGATCATTGTAGATTCTAATGCAGAGATATCTCTCTCATACCCTTCACCAGGCTTCTCCCAACAGTGACATTTTATAAAACTGTAGTACCACATCGAGATCAGGATACTGGAATTGCTACATCCCACCAATGGATTGGTATTTCCCATTTTACTTGTACTCGTGTGTGTTTTCTCTGCAATTCTATCAGCTGCGTAGGTTTGTGTCTCCGCCACAGTCCAGGGGCAGAGTGGCTCTGTCATAAAGGTCCTTCATGTTGCCCCTTTCCTGTCATCTCCTACCCTGGCCACCACTCGTCTGCTCTCCGTTCCCATATTTTTGTCACCTCAAGGACGTTACATAGATGGAATGGTACATCATGTAACCTTTGGGGACTTCCTTCCTACACTCAGCGTCATTCCCAGAGATCCACCCCGGGTGTGTGTGTATCAACAGTGTGTTCACAACTCAGACCTGCTGAGTGGGTGTGGATGGACCACGGGTGCACCTGTCGAAGGATCTCTGGGTCATTTCCAGTTTGGGGCTATCACAAATAAAGCTGCTATGATCACATGAGTACACGTTTTTGTGTGAACAGAAGTTTTCATTTCTCTGAGATAGGTGCCCAAGAGTCCCTCTGGGACTGTGTTCGGTTGTTTTTGTTTCGTTTTGTTTTTTTGGCCGCACAGCTTGTGGGATCTTAGTTCCCCAACCAGGGATCAAACATGGGCCCTCAGCGGTGAAATCATGGAGTCCTAACCACTGGACCACCAGGGAATTCCCTGTTTTTTGTTTGTTTGTTTGTTTCAAATTCCTTTTTCACAGGAAATCCTGCCACTCATTCCCTGAGTTGAGTTTTGGGGGATGGGGCGAGGAGAGGGAGGGAGGTGGGCAGAGCCTGTGGGCAAAGGGGAGATTTCACCCTCATGCCCAGCCTGGTGCAGAGACCAGGACTTGAAGACCAGAACAAGTGAGCTTCCGGCCAATGTCTATGTCAGAATGGAATGGCCTCCCCTTCTCATATAACATCTTTGCAAATTTGGGATCTTTGGAGACCTAGGATGTCCTCAAATAATTTGGAAGGACGGGGGCCCTCCAAGAGATGGGCGGTTGTCCTTCAGGGTGACTCAGCCTGAGGCCTGCAGGGCCTCACCCTAACCCTCCCCCTGCCTAGCAGGCACACGCAGCTCAACCCACTAAGAGGTGGGTCTGTTCCCCCCACCTTGAATCTGGGCATGACTCTGACAGCACCCAACAATTCAACGTGGAAGGAGTGAGGCTCTGCGGCTTCTACCTCTCCTTGGAAGTTTACACCAAGGCATAAGCCTGACTTTCCCCAGACTGCCATGTTGGGAGGAAGCCCAGGCAGCCTGTGGAGGAGTGCTTGGCTGCCAGCGTGAGACCAAAGCCTTCTCCGGCCTTCCTGGTCCAGCCGCTAGGTCGGCTACTCACTCAACACCACATGGGTCACAAGAACCGCCCAGCTGAGCCCACTCACCCACCAAATCGTGATTGGTAATACACTGATGCTGTTCTATGCCTCTCTGTTTTGGGGTCGTTTGTTACGTACTGCGAATCCTGTGTCTCCCAAGGACAGCTCTGTGCACTGTGCTCCAGGGAGGCCTTATTTATTTAATGACATCCATTATTTTCCAGCCAGGATTCTGGATGCTCACCTGGTAGCAAGAAGAGCACCTTTTCATCAATTTTTTTTTTTTTTTTTTTTTTTTTGCGGTACGCGGGCCTCTCACTGTTGTGGCCTCTCCCGCTGTGGAGCACAGGTTCCAGACACGCAGGCTCAGCGGCCATGGCTCATGGGCCCAGCCGCTCCGCGGCATGTGGGATCTTACCGGACCAGGGCACGAACCTGCGTCCCCTGCATCGTCAGGCGGACTGTCAACCACTGCGCCACCAGGGAAGCCCCTTTTTATCAATTTTAAGATGCACATCGTGTTCACTTTTTAACATCTCTGAAAATGACATGAATCTTACAATTTTACGGTCAACTGCAAGGCAGTGTGTGAAAACGTCTATTGATGCTTCCTTGAAAGTTCCAGAAAGTGCCATCAGCAAAGCATCTTCAACTTCAGGAAACACAGAAATAATCATTACAATATCAATAGTGGCAAAGTTGTACCAGAGCGCAAAACATTTTCACTGTGATGAACACGGACAAAAATAAAGACATTAATAGCAGAATTACAGCAGCTGCTGTTTAAGCAGCTCCTGTTCCAGAGGGGCTCATCTTGATTCCCCCAGAGAGGGCTCAGAGAGGGGCAGCGTGCTCCCTCAGGACACACAACCTGCGCGGCCCCAGCCCACCGCTGCCTGGCTTCGGGGTCCTGGCGGGGGCCTGGTGGGCGGTCAGGCGGTGCAGCTCGGTTTGGGGGGCGGCCGGGTCCGAGGGTCCCGACCGGCGGGGCCGCCGGGGAGCACAGGGGCAGACGCGGCGGAAGGCCTGACGGAAGTGGGAGCCCAGGAAGGCGTAGAGCAGGGGATTCAGCGCCGAGTTGCTGTAGGACATGCAGTGCGCCCAGATCTTGAGCGCGTAAGCTGCATAGCTGCGCGGATGCCAGGCGCCCGCCGGGCCCAGCGCCTGCAGCACCAGGAACAGCTGGATGGGGCCCCAGCAGGCGGCGAAGAGCAAGACCACGGCCGCCACCAGCCGCGAGACCTTGGCCCGCACAGCTCCCGCTCGCTCCGCCAGCAGCTGCCCCTGGGGAGGGGGGGAGGGGGTATGAGGGAAGTTGAAGGACCGGCGGGAGCGACACCCAGGGCTCTCCGCTACTTGACCCTGTTAAATTCCCCCCCCACGCCACCCGCCTCAGATGCACCTCACTCCCACCCCCCCACTGTGCCATCCCCCCAACTCCTGCCCGGCCGCGCCCCCATCCACACAGCTGCGCACCTGCAGGGCGCTGTCGCCGGGCGCGGGGCGCACGGCAGACCGGCCCAGGTGGCGCAGCATGGCCCCGTAGCAGGCGCAGGTGGCGGCCAGCGGCAGCAGGTAGAGCGCCAGCAGGTTGTAGAGCGCGAAGGCGCGCTCGAAGGAGCGGCTGGGGAAGGCCTCGCTGCAGTAGGTGCGCGGTCCGGGCGAGAGGCGATGCAGGGCGAGAACCGGCGCGGACACGGCCGCGGAGCCTGCATCACAGGCCCGGCTGAAGACCTGGCCCGGGGGACGAGGGGCGCGAGGGGGCCCCCCTGGTCTCCCCGGTGCCTCTAACCCCGGTTAGGGTTAGGGTTAGGGCAGCGGACATTGAGCGCCTCCTAGGCGCGCGTCTGCACGGGTCTGCGCCCTCAGTAGCCCTCGCAGGGAACGCCATTGCGTCCATTTCTCAGATGCAGGAGCGAGGCCCGGAGAGAGGCAGTGAGTGTGTGGGGGGGGTGTGAGCCCAGGGCAGGAAAACTTGTCCCCCCTACCCCGTGTGGCCTCCGCGCTGCACTCACCCGCCCAGATGCTGAGGCTGACAGCCAGCGCCAGGCGGGGCGTGCGGCGGTGCAGGGCACGCAGCGGGAACATGGTCACGTACCAGCGGTCCACGCTCATGGCGGTTAGGGTGGCGCACGTGGCCTGCACCGAGACCTGGGAGGGACGGGAGGAGCCCAGCGTGTGGCCCCCTGCTTGGTCTGGACCTTTCCCTGTCTGCGCCCTCCTTGCGGGTCCCCCACTGTCCAGCCACTCGAATACAGGCAGGACCTGTCCCGGGAGGGTCTCCAGGGCCCACAAGTTGAAGGGACAGGAGAGGAGCCCAGGGTGGTGGGGGAGGGCGGAGTCATTAGGGGTAGGCTGAGGCCCCCAAGACTGAGACCAAGAGAGGCAGGTGCATCCTAGGATCCCGAGACGGGTGGGGCAAGAAGTAGCAGGGCTCCGAGCGCCCGCCACCCCACTCCCCGCCCAACCCCCATTGCCCTCGTCTTCCTCCCTCCCACCCAGTCCAGGCTTCACCTGCCCCAGCCCCACCCAGACTCTGTCCCCGCCCCGCCCACCTCCACGCCCAGCAGGAGGTCCAGCCCCGCGCACACCCACTCCTCCCCTGGTTCGCGAACCCCTTCCCCCAGCCCGCTTGCCCCCAGCCCACACCTGCTGGATGTAGTTGAGGAACTTGCACATGAAGTCGCCCAGCACCCAGGCGGGCAGTGGGTAGAGCAGAGCGGTGAAGGGAACGCAGCACAGCAGGAACGTCAAGTCTGTGACCGCCAGGTTGGCTGCAGGCGGGGGACGCGCAGGTGCTAGATGTGGGGTACATCTGCCTGGCCGCCCAGCGCCCTGGCCCAGCCCCCTGGGCCTCGCCTTTGTCCCAGTGACCAGCAGGGTGGCTCGGGAGGCCCCCAGAGAGGTCCCGACATCAGTGGGCAGAGAAGTTGGGGCACCCTCCTCTCACCCTTTTAGATTTCAAACACCCCCCAGCAGGGGCTTCATAGCTGTTCAAGCAGCAATGGACCCTGCTCACCCCTGTGGGGGTTGCGGGTAGGCTTCCGCCCCTCTGAGCCTCAGTTTTCTTACCTGAAAATTGGGTAGAGTGGTGTTGCCCAACAGCCAACACAGAATGGAGAACACTGAGTACTCAGCCGGGTAGGGCACCCCCATCACACAAATGTGTCAACTGAGCCTCTGGGGCAGAGGGCGCAAACTGGGGGCCTGCGGGCCACGCAGTCTTTCCCCCACTCCTTTTATTCATCGGACACCATGTTATAAGAACCACATTTCAATCGGACATCTTCCTTGAGTGGCATGGCCAGCGCTCCATGGGCCACACTCTCCAACCTCCCTTTTAACTACTCCGGCCACCGTGGAACCCTCCAAAGCCAGAGTTTGCGACCTCCAGCCTAAGGTACAGGGACAATAGGGAAAGGACAGGGAGCCCTGCAGGGGAGAGATCCCTATCTGAGAGGACTCCGACGCACCGCTAGGGGCGCCCCTGGCCACTCCGCCCTCGCGGCGACCCCCGGAATGGCCCGCAGGCACTGCGCAGCGCCTGGGCGCTCACCGATGTAGAAGTTGGTCACCGTCCGCATCTGCTTCTGGCGGCAGATGACGAAGATGACAAGCGAGTTCCCTGCCAGGCCCAGCAGCATCAGCGCGCCAAAGAAGAGCGGCACTAGCCAGGCGTCCACGGGCCACGGCGCCGGGGCCGGGCCGTCCGAGTCGTTGGCGCCACAGCCGGCACAGCCGGATGCGTTGGCCAGCGCCCACCAGGACGCGTTGGGCCCGGACGTGGCCAAGGCGCGCATTGCCGCCCTCTTCCTCCCAGCCGCCCTCCGGGATTGCGCCCGGGGATGGGGCAGTGACCCTCCTCCCGGCTGGGCTCCGGGGATCCTCCGCTGGCGCTCAGCCGCCGCGCGTTTATACCCCGCATCCCACCGTGTCCCCGCCTTCCCGCCTCTCCTGCAGCCGCTGGCCACTCCCTCCCCTGCCTGTGCCCCTGCGATTCACCAGCGCAGCACCCTTCTCTCCCATTCCCTCCTCCCCCACACCTTGGGGGTCAGGATAAGAGCACAGGAGGGGGGAGGCTGGAGGAGGGGCTTGGGGCGGAGCAGGGTTGGGGGTAGGCTTCCCAGAGGCTGCTGTGGACCCGGGAAGGACCGATCCTACACCAGGGGAGGGAAGGGTAGAGACCCACCAGTAGGAAAAGCAGGGGGACAAAGCCACAGAGTCTAGGGAATGAGGCAGAGGCCATGACTTTGACCTTCCATGGGGCTGGGGCTCCGGGTGGGTGGGCCCCGGCTGGCGGTGAGGTCAGCCCTCAGAGGTCCTCAGTATCTGCTGCCAGGGTTTGCCCCAGGACACTGGCGAGCCATGGAAGGTTCAGGGCAAAGGAGGGATGCCCGGGATCTTGTGGTTAGAAGATGCCTGTTCTTAACCTCGAACAAAAGAAAAACAAAAACGCAACCAAAACTCAACCTCCCCAGGACTTTGCTGCGAATCAGACCCCTTGAGAGTGTCCACCCAACGGGCATTGATTGCCAGATACCAGCACTGGGACACAGACACCTGTGCTGCTGGTAGTGGGAACCAGTTGGAGGGCAGTTTATAAAGGATAATGTTGATCCCCAAACCCACACCCAGAAATGTACCCCAGATACTAGCCTGTGAGGCATGAAACAGGGCACGGGGATGTTCTAAGTAGCAAAAGAAAAGATGATGCCATCTGTGTCAAAAAGACTACAAGGGGGAAAAGAAATGAATAAATATGCATGGGCATCAAAGGGCATCAAATATCTCCAGAAGGAAGTACAAAGAGCCTGGGGGGGGAGACAGGCTTCAACATCATTCTTGACAATGGCCTAAAAAATTCAGAAAAGGAAAAAAAAAAAATCCCTTTGGGGTGGTAATGAGTGCCAGGTTAGGATGAGGAGACCCAGGGATACTCCATGGGCATGGAGGAAGTGTCCTGGGGAGGCTGCTGAGTTGAGTGGGCCTGGGAGAGAACTCAGCAGGGGGCTGGACCTTGGAGGGGTCCTCGGCGGGGGGTGGGTGGGGTGGGGGGTGGGGGTTGGCAGCAACGGCTCATGGACTGGCCCAGGGTCTGGGAGGGTGTTAAGGAAGGTGAGCACAGGGACTTGGCAGTCCAGTGGTTAAGACTTCCCGCTTCCACTGCAGGGGACACAGGTTCGATGCCAGGTCGGGGGTCCCACATGCCGGGCTGCGAGGCCAAAAAAAAAAGGAAGGTAAGGACAGGAATGAGTGAGGCCCAAGAATCGCGGCAAGGCCCAGGCTGCGTCCTGTAGAGTTAGTACACCTATTGAGCAGCTGGTCATCATGGACCAGAGCCGCAGACCAAACATCCCAGCCCCCAGTGCCCCCGCCCAAGCACTCTCCCCAGAGGTACCCTCTCCCAAGTTGTATCACCTTGAGTTTTTCATATTTATCTACATGAGGTCACACACTGTGTGCTTTCTTGGGTCTTGTAATAGTTCCTCCTCCTTTTTCTTTTTTTCTTGTATCCCCTCTTGCTCTTTATACGTTAAAGCAATCGGGTTGTTTATCCTGTACAATTTCCACCAGGCTGGATCTGGGGGTTGCATCCCTGTGTTGTCTCTTATCATGGTCCTAGTTCCCCATTTTTCTTTTTTTTTTTTTAATTTACTTATTTATTTATTTATTTTTGGCTGTGTTGGGTCCTCGTTGCTGCACGCGGGCTTTCTCTAGTTGCGGCAAGTGGGGGCTACTCTTGGTTGCGGTGCGCGTGCTTCTCACTGCGGTGGCTTCTCTTGTTGTGGAGCACAGGCTATAGGCACACGGGTTTCAGTAGTTGTGGCTCGCGGGCTCTAGAGCACAGGCTCAGTAGTTGTGGCATGCGGGCTTAGTTGCTCCATGGCATGTGGGATCTTCCTGGATCAGGGCTCGAACCCATGTCCCCTGCATTGGCAGGTGGATTCTTAGCCACTGTGCCACCAGGGAAGTCCTTCCCCCACTTTTCTTGTAGAATGAAGGGTGGATTCTAGATTCTAGAGCAGGTTTAATTCTCTGTTCTTAACCCTCGGGTCAAAAACCAGGTCTGTCATCAAAGGGCCCCCCGTCTCATCGGTCTGTCCCTTCTCCTCCACCTCTATTCTGCTCCTCCCCCCTTCACCTAGTACCCTGCTCTGGCCATTCTGGATGCCCCAGGGCCTTTGCACTGACTCTTCCCTCTGCCTGGCATACCCCTCCCACTTTTGCAGGCTGTGAATCCCCTTTCCAAAGGTGTCCTCTTCCCTAGCCCACGGCGGGGAGGTCCTGTTTGATCACTGCTGGGTCCGGAAAGCACAGCCCCCACCCCAAGGACAGTGGGCATTTGCTAAATGAATAAACTCTAAAAGGCAGAAGGAGGTGGGGTTAGCTTTGTTCTATTTTTAGAGAAGAGTAGATTGAGGCACCCAGCCAGGACACCAGAGGCTGAACTTTACAGAGGACAGGGAGGGGTCTGGTGGAAGGAAAGCCCTGTTGGTGCTGGGTGGGGGTAGCATGGGTCATTTCATCTGTCCAAGCCTCTGAAAAGGACGTCCGCTTCCTTCCTCCTTCCCCAGGCCTCAATTTCGCCATCTGTCCTCCTAGGGCTGGGTGCCGTGCTCACAGCCCCGCCTGGGCGCAGGACAGGCGCGGCCTTCAGTCCCGGTTTCCCCGGGGCTGGGTGCCCCCCCCTCAGTATCCCCGTCCGTGCCTCGGGGCTGGGTGTCCCCCGCCTCAGTGTCCCTGTCCTTGCCCCGGGGCTGGTTGTCCCCGGCGAGCATCTCGGGCCCGGCCGGGACGTGGCCGCGACCCCCAACCAGCGCGTCCAGCCTCCAGGCTCCGCCTCGCCCCGCCTCCGGGCTCCCGTCACTTCCTCCCCGGCCCAGAGAAGGCCCTCCTGGGCGGCGGCGACAACAGCAGCGCCGTGCAAGCTATGGTCGCTCTGGAGAACCCGGAGGGCGGCTCGGAGGAGGCGGCGGCGGCGGCGGGGGTCGCCCCGGGCGGGCGGCGGACGCTGTGAGCGCGGCCGGCGGGCGGGCGCGGCGCGCTTCCGGGCTCTGGGGTCCCCTCCTCTTACCCCCTCCCGGGCTGCAGCCCCCGGCCCGCCCCGCCCCCTTTCCTGGGGGGTACCCCACTCGGGTGGAGCGGGGTGGTGGTGGGCTTTGTTGTCAGTGGGTGTTTCCCGGGGAAACCCCATCCCCGTACTCCCGGATCTTTGCCGGGGCGCAGGGGGCACCCCCGTGTCCGCGTGTGCGGACCCCCGGCGCTCGGCGCTGAAGTCCCCGAGCTTCGGGGGTTCCGGGCGCCGCGTCGGGTGAGGCGGTGTTGCTGCGCGCGGTGTACCCGGAATCCGCGCTGGTGGTGTTCTGGGTATTTACCCACTTGCGGCTGTTCCTGTCCCCCAGCCGGGGATTTACCCCCCAGCCAGCCCTGTGTACCCGGCGGGGTTGTGAGTCCCCCACCTCCCGTTGGACGCGCTCTTTGTTTTTCTCCGGGTAAATACCCAAATGAATGGGGGGGCTTACAAACCCGGGCCAACACGAGCCTGTGTGTCCTGGGAAGTGGACTGGAAGCAGGTGGGCGGCCCCATATGGGTATGCCCCCCTCCCCCAGGTTCGCAGATCTCTTTCTAACCCGAGTGTTGATGCAGAAACCCAGGTGGTCCACCCTGGCTGCTGGGGTTTCATTTCTGCTCCTTCGTGTGCGCTTCCGAGTGGCCCGGGGCAGGCTGTTACCCCTTCGGTGCCTCGGTTTCCCCATCTGTAAAATGAAATAACAGCGGTCCTCTCTTTGAGGGACTGGGGTCAGTGACCCTGCACTTGGAGGTGCCCAGCAAAGCGGAGTGTCCATTCTTTAATAATTATCTTAAATAGTTCACTATTGTAGGTGTTTTATTATTTTAAAATAATTTTCTCATTTTGGTATTTTGTGATTGCTTTATTATTATTATATTTGTTATTACTTTATTGTTATTATTACCCAGAAGCTGTACTGGTCTCTACAGATGTGGTTATTTACCCTCTTTTAAGGGGCCTTAACCACTCAAAGTGGGTATTTACCTGCCAGGTGGGTCCCTCCAACCTGCCCCCATCCCCCCTCACCTCCATGCCCGGGGAGTGGGGGGGCTGCTGCTCCTTCTGTCTGCCCACCCCAGCCTGAGTCACCTCCGCTCTGAGCCCTCCTTGGTTTCCTGCTAGAGAAAGTAGGTTCCTCTTTGGCCTGTTCCTGGGGGAGGGGCAGGTGCCAGAGAGGGGGTGTGTTTGCCTAGGGGAGTGGGTGCCAAAGGCCCCATCTCAAAACTCACAGGGAGAACTGGGGGAGGCAAAGGAACCTGTCCTCCCCAAACCCAACCTGACTTAGCAGCTGTTTCCACTGTCAGGCCTGTCCACCCCTGTTGGACGCTGGCCCCTGCCATGGAGCAGACATTTCCCAAGGCCTGCTGGGTCCAGGAAGCCTCACGTGCCCCGTCTGGGTGGTCAGTTTCCCCATCTGTAAAGTGGTCTCTTTGGGTGGCTGGGGAAGCAGAGGAACTGGCCCTTGGGTGAGTGTGTAAACAGAAGTTCGGGTATTCATTCAACAAACAGCTATTGAGCACCTGCTGTGGGCCAGGTGCTGGGGACACAGGAGCGGCTGAGAGGGACCTTGTCCTTATCGTGCGGGTTAGTGAAGGAGGTGAGAATCAGGAGTAAACAAGTATGAGGTCCAGCTGGTTTCTGATGCTAACCGGTGAAGCCGGAAACGGAAACGGAAACGGGGTTGATTGGGCTAGTTAGGGGGTGGGGCAGTTTCTCCCAGGAGGTAACTTTTGAGCTGGGACCAGAAGGAGCCTGAGCACATGCAAAGGCCCTGAGTCGGGCTGTTGCAGATCAGCTTGCGATGCAGTAAAATGGGCCTTGTGCCTGGAGCAGGGGCAATGAGGCGGAGAGAGATGGGTGTTGATGTTCTGATGTGGATGTATTTTATATAAAGTTGATGCTGTCCTCCACCCCTCCTCCCCAGCGTTCATTACAAATCTGCTGCCCCCTCCACCTGCCCTCTCTGTGGCTCCAGGCTCTGCAGTCTGCCCCAGGCACCTGCTGGAATCTGCTGGAATCCGAGAGGGTAGTGTGGCCCCAGGAGGCCTGTGGGACCAGGCACCAGACCTGCAATGCCAGGCCAGGGAGAGGCTGGGCCTTGTCCTGAGGGTGCTGGGGAGCCACAGGTGATGGTAGAGCAGGTCAGGGAGCAGCCGGATCTTAGTCCAGCGGGCTGTGGTCTGAGGGTTCCAGCGAGACCTGAGTTTGAGCCCCTCTGACCACTGTGGCCCCAGAGGGAAGCAGGAGGCTGGATGGTTCAGGGGAGTGGTCCTGTTCAGACCAGGTTCGAATCCACGTTCTGCCCTGGGTCCCGAGGTGACAGGGAGCCCCATTTCTTGGAGCCCCATGTCCTGAGGGCCCGAGCTCTCTCACTGAGTCCCACCCTGCTCTGAGGTTCCCCGACAGCTCCCCGCGGATGTGGTCCTATTATCTGCCCCGCCAGGCCACCATCCTGG
Organism: Mesoplodon densirostris; assembly: GCF_025265405.1. Classification (NCBI taxonomy): domain Eukaryota; kingdom Metazoa; phylum Chordata; class Mammalia; order Artiodactyla; family Ziphiidae; genus Mesoplodon; species Mesoplodon densirostris. The sequence continues at coordinate 152,924,681 of NC_082663.1, forward strand.
CCTCCGTCCAGCTGCGGGGTGGCGACACAGGCCCTGGAGCCACAGCGAGGCCACAGCTGAATCTGGAGCTTGGGGTGGGGGTGCCTGGGCCTCAGGAAGGTTGCGTCCAGCCTCAGAGTTGTGGGCTGTGTACTGACTTGAGTTGCCCTGCCCTGTCCCAGCTGCCCTCTTTGCAGCTGTGGGGTCTTGGGATAATGACTTTGCTCCTCGGTTTGCAAATCTGTATAACGGGCATCAGAACAATAGTACTTGCCTCCTGGGGTGATGGTGAAGGCGATCGCTTAACCAGGCTGTGATCAGTGGTGTGGCCCACAGGGTGAGCTCCCAGTCACAGGAGGAAACCAAACAGGTGGCAACTTGGGGAAAGGTGTGTGTCCTGGTTCCTTTTGGCTCTGGTGTCCCCTCCCAGACCAGCAGGGGCCATCATTATCCCCACTTTGCAGAGAAAGAGCTGAGGCTCCGGGTCACACAGTAAAGCATCCGTCGTAGCTGGGATTCAAACTCGGGGCTGAGCTTCCAGGCTCTACCCCTGCCTGCGTGTCTCCTAGTCTCCTATTTTTCTTTTTCCTTGGCTGCATTACGCAGCTTGTGGGATCTTCTTTCCCCGACCAGGGATTGAACCCTGGCCCCGGCAGTGAAAATGCCGAATTCTAACCACTGGTTGTGTGTCTCCTATTGATGGGTACTTGTGCCTGCATGAGTTTACCCATCAGATAATTTTTCATAGATTTTTGCCTGAAGTGTCATCCATGGAGCCTGCCCCACTCTGACCTCAGACAGGGCTGAGGCTCATCAGCCTATTTCCTTCGTGATCAAGATGTAACAGCCTTTCTGGCCGGGGCAAAAAACTTAAGGCTGGGGACTCTTTACATATGTATAGACCTTGGTGAGTGTGGGCTTCAATCCTAACCTCTTTGAGGCACCTTGTCCCACTGTCCTAGGGCTTCATGGCATTTTCTAGCGCCTGTTTGTGGGGCAGGGGTCATGCTTCTCTGTTTAATTTGTGTCTTGGGAACTTTGAACACTAGGAAAGTTTGGGTGGAATTCTGGACTCTGGGTTCTACTCAGTCTTGGAATCGTGAGATTTTGCTGGAGACCTGATTGGGCAGTTATTTTTTTGAGCATCTACTGTATACCAGGCAGGGCTACAGTGGACACCAAACCCTGCCCGCATGGAGATCACGGTGGGTGGTGGGCAGGGTGTGACCATCATGAGAACAGAGCAGTGAGGGGCCGGGGTCCCCCGAGGAGGTTTGAGCAGAGGCCAAAAGGAGATGGGAGTGAGCCATTCGGAGCCTGGGGTGTGGGCACAGCTGGTGCAGAGGCCCAGAGGCCGGGCTGCCTGGCGGTTTGGAGCGGAGGCGCAGGGTGAGGAGGAGGGGGAATTCTGGCACCCTAGACCCTCTTAGGCTCAGAGTCCACCACTGGCTCCCCAGCGTGAGGGTTTCTGAGCCGGGTGGGACCCTCCTCTCAGCCTGTGGTCAGGGGTTGACCAGGGAGGAGGCCCTGCAGCTTCTTGCCCGGAAGTTTCCATTCAGTATCCCCCCCTCCCTCCTGCGTGGCCACCTGCCACCTGGCCCTCGGGTCCCCAGCGGGAGGCCTGCCTGGGCCGCTAATCCGTCTCCAGGATTAGTGCCCAGTGCTGGGGGGGTGGGGGTGGGGGGAGCTACTCTGTCCGCCTCCCCCATCCAGCAAGGGGGCCCCTGGGGCATGAGTCAGGTGGGCCGGGGCATCACCTTAGCTCCTGGGGGCCGTTTTCTGGGTTTTCTTCTGTTGGAAGCATGGGGTTGGGGGTGAGGGGATGCTCCATCAAATGAAGTCTCGAGAAACTCCCAGAGGAGGGAGACTGTGGGCCTCACCAGCTTGCAGCTCAAACGTGGAAGCCTGGGGGAGTGGGCAGCAGCTTTCTTGGCCTCCCACCCAATGTGTGGCTCCCCTTCTCCGAGCCTTGGTTTACTAACCTGTCCTCAACGGTACCTGCTTCCCGGGTGATGTGACGATGAGACACAATGACATTTTAAGGGCTGCACATGTGATAGGGGGTGAGCTTCCCATTGTGGAGGGAAACCAAGCAGGGGATGGCTGTGAGAGAGTGGCGATGGTAGGGTTGTGCCTGGGCGTCCTGGTCTGTCTTGGCCCTGAGGACTGCCCCCACACACCCGGCCCACAGGCCCCTTCCAGGCTGCCTGCCCGCTCTAGCTGGCTCCCAGGTGAAGAGGCTCTCAGCCTCCAAGCGGAAGCAACACTTCATCAACCAGGCTGTGCGGAACTCAGACCTCGTGCCCAAGGCCAAGGGGCGGAAGAGCCTCCAGCGCCTGGAGAACAGTGAGCAAGGGTCGATGGGCGCCTCCTGGGGACTCCTAGGCCTGAGACAGCAATGGTGTGCATGTTCTGTTATCTGAGCCTGGCCCTGAGCTGGACAATGAGAGGGAGCTCTGGGCATTGGAGCTGGGGCTTTAAAGGAGGTGTAGGAGTTCAACAAGCCAAGCCAGGGCAAGGTAGGAGGAGTTCTGGAGGCTGGATGGTTCCTGTGCCTTCTGGGAAAGACAGCTGGAGCGTGGTAGAGGGGAGGCCGGTGAGAGTAAAGGCCCTAAATATAGAGGTGTGGGGGAGGAAACATGGTCCTCTGGACCCCATGGAGCCTGGCGGGGGGGGGGGCTCGAGGGGGGGGCCCAGATGCAACCCCCAGCCCAGAGACCGTCTGTTTCCATCTAGCCCAGTATCTCCTGACCCTGCTGGACGGAGGCACACCTGGCCTGGAGGATGGGGACCTGGCGCCCCCTGCAGCACCCAGCATCTTTGCTGAGGCCTGCAGCAACGAGACCTATGTCGAGGTGGGGCCCCGTATCCTGCCCTGGGTTCCCCCGCCCACCACCCGGCACTGCCTATGCTGGACCCTGTGCCAGGAGCACCCATCCCCTCCCTGGTCCCTTGATGAATGCCCTGGGTCTCCCTCCAGAGGCCTGAAACCCACCCACCCCAGAAACTTCCAGCACCCGTGGTTCATCTGCTTATCACACTTGGAATTACTGATGTTATTGGGGGTGTGTTTGGTTCATTTTGATTCCCCGCCCCACACAGGTGGGTCGACAAGTGCCCCACGAACTCCTGGCCGGCCCAGTGGTCACATGTGTGCACAAGGAGTATTTCTGTGCACTTGTGGCCCCCCCAGTGTACATTAGCCAAACGGGGAAACTGAGGCTCGGGGGCTTGCAGGCATTAGTCAGGGCCTGCCTGCCTCTCTTCCAGGTCTGGAACGACTTCATGAACCGCTCTGGGGAGGAGCAGGAGCGGGTTCTCCGCTACCTGGAGAACAAGGGCAGGAGCAAGGCGCGGAGGAGGGGGCCTGCCCGCGGGGAAGACCGGCGGAGAGGTGGGCCTGGGTCGGGGGTGGGGCTGTGGGGCAGAGGTATGATGGGGGGCCCGGCCTGGTGTGGGAGGGCGGGGCCAGGGAAGGTGGGCGGGGCCTGTCTGTGGGCGGGGCCTGCGGCTCACTCCCACCTCTGCCCCACTGCTTGGACTCTTGCAGAAGACCCGGCCTACACGCCCCGTGAGTGCTTCCAGCGTATCAGCCGGCGTCTACGAGCCGTTCTCAAGCGGAGCCGTATTCCCATGGTGAGTACCAAGCCTGGCCTTGGCCTTGTCTCTTTCCACTTACCTGGTCTTTTCTGAAGGCCCTTTTTCTCAGCTTTGCAATCAGGGACGGGGTGAGGGGAGACCAGTAACCCAGTGAACGTGGTGTGATGGAGCAGACAGGGCAGGATACAGACTAGTGAGATCCGAGTGCAGGACCCAGGGTTGGGCAAGGGTTCTCCTTGAGGGTGGGAGGGACAGGGGCAATGAAGTTGGGTTTTGAAGGATGTGTAGGAGTTCACCAGGCCAAAGACTCAGAGATTCAAAGGTGTGGATGTGTCTGAGTGCCTGGTATCCTTGGAAACGGTTAAGTAGCCTCATGTAGTGAATCAGAGGCCACATTTGAACCCAGGGCTTTGGGCTCCAGAGGCTATCGTGGATGTGGGGGGCCTGGACATCTTGGCTAGGGTGCCACAGTCGGCCTGACCCCTGGGCCTGTCTCTCCTGCAGGAAATGCTGGAGACCTGGGAGGAGCGGCTGCTGAGGTTCTTCTCTGTGTCCCCCCAGGCCGTGTACACGGCCATGCTGGACAACAGGTGACTGGGTGGGTGGGCGTGGGTGCGGTGAGCTCCCCCGGTGTCTGGCTCTGGCCACTCAGCATCCATTCCCTGCAGCTTTGAGAGGCTCCTGCTTCACGCCATCTGCCAGTACATGGACCTCATCTCAGCCAGTAAGTGCCTGGCGACCCCTGGGACCCCAGTTGGCTGATTCAGTCTGGGGAAAACCAAGGCTGGGCTTCCCCGGTGTCTGCTTGCCCCGTGGCAGGCTTTGGAAGAGGAGGGACAGCGTGAACACAGAGGCGGCAGTGCGATGTTGCCTTAATTCATCAGAAGCGCCTGTACCTCTGGCCCCACAATGGATGATGCTGTGCACACAGACACCCCTCCATCTGCATCTTCAGGGCTGGGGAGAGAGGGGCCTGTGTGGGGCTGATGAAACTGGGCCTCCAGGGACCCCGAGATGAGATGAGGGGACCCTGATGTCTGCAGAGTTCGCATTTAGCTGTAGCCCCCCTCCACTGTGACACACATGTGACTTCTGGCAAGTCCCTCCTCCAGGGGCCTGTGTGCCCCTTTTATGATGGGAGTGATCTTGGGACACAGTCCCCCCCCCATGGAGGGTCCTCGCAGACCCCTGCTGGCCCTCGGCATCCCATCGGGTCCTCTCTCTCCACGACCGTCTCTCTGCCTCCTGTCTGGAGTTGCTGAGGAGACAGTTTCCATGGCAACGCCAGGATGGTTCCTCTCAGGCTGCCTGGGAGGGAGATGCAGTCCCCACACTTGCTTTTGTTCCCACTGACTCCGGATGGAGGGGCTGGACTGGGGGTACCTCTCTGCGGGTGTGGAGCCGTGGCCTGAACATAGGAGGCGGGGCCTGGCAAGATGGGGAGCAGGGGAGAGGGAGCCGCCGGGCCAGAGGCTGGGAGGTGGGCCCAGCTTGGGTTGTGTATGGCTATGGTTCAGGTTTTGGGGTGACGGAAGGTGGGTGAAGGGGAGGTTGGTGGGGCCTGGGCCACCTGGGGCCTAGGTGATTCCCTCTGAGGGCAGGGATGGAGGTGGGAGACCAAGGGTCGGGGCGGGACCCTCGTTCAGTCCCCTTGGCCTTGGGCCAGTGTGTCTCGGTGGTGTGTGCGTCTCTGTGCCCGTAGGACACGGGATAAGTAACGGGAGAGGAAGGAACAGCTCGAGCTGCTCTCAGCGCCTGGCCTGGGACCTGGGGGGTCGGGGCAGCCCAGCTCGTGGGGACCTGGGGCAGGACAGGCCGAGGGCTGGGCTGCTGTGTGCCGCAACCCTCGCCTTCCTCCCTGTCTTGCCTGTCCCCCGGCAGGTGGTGACCTGGAGGGCAAGCGGCAGATGAAGGTCAGCAATCGGCACCTGGACTTCCTGCCGCCGGGGCTGCTCCTGTCCGCATACCTGGAGCAGCGCAGCTGATGGCGGCCCTGCCCCCGGCCCCGCCTCCCCAGTGCCAAGACCTCCCGTAACATCACTAAAATATCTTTATTATTTTTAGAATTTTCCCTTGGAAACGTGCTCTTCTCCTTGGGGTGGCTCCCGCACCGCACCCCTTCCCTGCCCAGCTTTCCGGGTTAAAGTTGGCAGCTGGGCTGCCCCGCAGGAGCACAATCCGCCCTACTCCTGCCCCAGGGCCTAGACTCGGGAGGAGACACCCGGCCTGGTCACTTCCCTATCCCTTCCTGGGTCAGTGTTTTTGGCCCCGTGTGAAGCTTAAGCGAGGAGGGAGAGGCTGGGTTTTTATCATTTTTAATGAATTTGGTGTGATTTATTGTAGATTTTTAAATTTCCCTTTTGAGAAGAAAAACCAAAAACTTGCCCCAAGTGATAAATTGGGGGGCTTCATTCCAGTCCCTGCTTGACCCTCTCCCAGCTTTTCGCTTGGGTGGAGGGTCTCTGGGGCCCTGCCCCTCGCCCTGGGAGCATTACGTTTTGTGTGTGTGTGTGCGCGTGTGTGTGCATGTGTGTGCCCCGCAGCCCAGGATGGAAGCTGCGTCTTAAAAGCTGGTGTCACCCTCTTTTTGGAATGTGTGTTGCCCTCCCCACTCCCCTTTGGTGGCTGTTAGGGCTCCATCTGCTCTACACGCCCCCCTCCCTTCATACTGAGGATCTGGGACTTCCAGCCAGAAGCCTCCACCCTCAGACTGTCCTGTTCCTCTCTCCATGTCCCCTTGCTCCTGCCCCCAGCCTGGCTCTGGGGTGTTCTCATGCTGGTCACCCTGGCCTGGCACAGGAAGCAGGGCTGGAGACTGCACCCCTGCCCTGCACCCCCGTGTGTGTGGCTAGTTGTGCTTTGGGAAAAGTGGAGCGTTCAATAAATTTCTGGTGCTCTGGTCTGCTGCTGTGGGGTTTTCCTTTGGGGCAGGGCTGGGGGCACGACAGGCACTCACGATGCCCTGTGTCCTGGTCATTGAGGGATGCAGGCCTCAGGGGATGAAGCTTGGTTCTGAGTGACACCCCCCGTGGAGGCAGGTGTGTGGGGAGACTCTCCTAGGAGTGGCCTGGCCCTTGGCTCTGCTGCCCTGGCTGGTCCCCTCCCAGGTGCCCAGGCCCAAACCCCAGCTCTGCCACCTTCCAGCTGTGTGACCTCCAAAAAGGTCACTTGTGGGACTTCCCTGGCGGTGGTCCAGTGGTTAAGACTCTGCACTTCCACTGCAGGGCTGCGGGTTCGATCCCTGGTTGGGGAAATAAGATCCTACGTGCCCCGTGGTATGGCCAAAAAAAAAAAAATGTCACTTGTGTGAGCTTCCTGGGTGGCTGAACAAAATACACCACACTGCAGCTTAAAACCACAGGAGTTTATTGTCGCCTGGTTCTGGAGGCCAGAAATGCAAGATCAAGGTGTGGCAAGGCCATACTCCCTCTAGAGGCTCCAGGGGAGTGTCCTCCCTGCCTCTTCCAGCTTCTAGGGGCTCCGGCCTCCCCTGGCTTGTGGCTGCATCCCTCCAGCCTCTGTCTCCATCTTCACGTGGCCTCCCCCTGGCTTGTGGCTGCATCCCTCCAGCCTCTGTCTCCATCTTCACGTGGCCTCCTTCCCGTGTCTTCCTTCTGTGTGTGTCTGGAAACGGCTGTGCATCCTGCAGGATCCCCCAGCCTGGATTATCTCCTCTTCTCTTGTGATCGCGCTGAGGGAAGTTCCCTTCTCAACCGGCCACATCAGGGGTCCCTGCTGCCCACAGGGCTCCTCAGTACTGACCTCACCCCTGATCTCCTCCACCTCCCTGAAGGCGGAGTATCTATGTTGATTACTGGAAATTCTACAGGGGAGATTTGTCTCTATACCCCTGTGTATTTGTTTATTTAACCATTTATATCAGTACGGACGCCTGGGCATTTACTTTATAGTTTGGGTTATAATCCAATATTCCTTAATTTTATTCCTCAGGTTGTTCCAGATTCGGCTGCTGGGAGCCCTGTCAGTGGCTCCTGTGTGTCACTGAGGCACTCCCATAGTTGCGGGGTTTTATTTATTTGAGCACCCGCCTTACTTTCTGCCGCTACAAGACGCACAGGGCTCCTCTGCATATTCTTGCTTCGTCCTAGAACCAGCCCTTTCTCCAAGGAGCCTGGTTCCTTTCCCTGGGGCACCGTTTTAAAAACCAAGATCTGGGCGCTGGGTGTGCTGTCTTCCATTTTAACAGGCATTTTTAAAGTTCTACACATAGATGCTAAATAATGGAAATCCCAAGGGCTCGTACGGAGGACACAAGGAGATACTTGAGTAACCCGCTTGGAGACTCCCACCTGTGAAGGGGACCGAATTTCCGGCCCCCAGAGGACGGGCTGGGGCTCCGGGCGCGGGTGTCGGGTCTCTGGGGGAGTTCACAGCCTGCCTCCAGAACTGTTAACGCGAACTCCGTCCTGTCCTGGCCCCTGGTTGGTGCGTGGGTTTTTTCCCCCACCCCGCTACTCCAGCCGGGCCCCCAGACAGCCCGGCCCCCCGACCTTTGCCCAGGCGGTGCCTGTCACCCGGTTCACCCTTCCCTGCAACCCTAGGAGGTCTTTCTGGAAAAGACCTTTCAAAATGGGGAGAGTCCAACAGCAATAGAACCAACTTTTGGAAAAGGAATTGCAGATGGGGGTTGAATCCAGAGGGACCCTCGATGCGTTAAGTCACCTCTCTTATAGAGCCCAATTATAACACCACGGATACCAGAAGAAAAAGGGCAAAAATATGGAACGCTTCACGAATTTGCGTGTCATCCTTGCGCAGGGGCCATGCTAATCTTCTCTGTATCGTTCCAATTTTAGTATATGTGCTGCCGAAGCGAGCACAATCGAAAGCTTTCCCCCAGAGCTATTTAGAGGGCATAGAATATATCCTTTTACGCTAAGGGCGAACTCCATTAAAAACCGATTCAGCCATTCGTCCCTTCCTTTATGATATTTGTGCAACAATACCTTAACCAAATGGGGTCATTAACTGAAATTCAGAAAGTGGTTTTTGTTCCACCAAATATGACTCAGGTGGCTGCTGGGAATCCATGTCGCATGCAAATTGTACCGGAAGAGGGGCGGAGCCGGAGCCGCTGCCGTCCCAGAAGTCTCCGGGAAGCGGCTGCGCTGCGCGGAGGTATCTTTGCTCCTGGGAAGATGGCGGCGGCGGAGCCGGGGCATTAGGGCAAGTGCAGGCTGCGGCCACCCGCTCGGCTGGGCTCACAGGCCGGCCCGGTGAGTGCAGGGCTGGGGGCTCGGGCGGTCGGCCGGCCTCCGGACGGCGCCGCGGCAGCGGGGAGCGCCGGCCGGGGAAGGCGGTAACTAGCGGCGCCGGGGCGGGGCCTGTGGGGTCAGAGGGCGGGCCTGGAGAGCAAAGGGTGCTGGGTACGCGGCCTGAGTGCGCTGGGCGGGGTCTGGGGGTCGTGGCGGAAACTTGGGGGGACCTGAGGCGCCCCGGGGGTCGGGGCACCGGAGCAGGGAGAAATCGGGGCGGGGCCTGGAACGATCGGGGGCGGGGCCTAAGGTTATACCTCCTCGGGGAGGGTCTGAGATGCGTTGTGGGGGGGCTTGGGGGCGCGACCTGGAGGGCCAGATGTATGGAGGCGGGGCCTTGGGGTTGTTTCGGAGACCCTGAGATGAAAACAGAGTTTGGGCCGGGCCTGGGGACACAAGGGGCAAATTGGGAGTGGGGTGTGGAAAGCAAATACTGTAGGAGGCGGGGCCGGAGAGCTTTGGGAGCAGAGCTTAAAGACTGTTGAAAGGGCTTGTGGGCGGGGCCTCGGTGTTCCCGGGCATGGCTTGAAGAAGCCTGGGGCCTGGGGGTCGGGATTGAGGAAGACGGGGCCGATCGTACTCCCAGTCTCACTGCGCTTTGGTAAAGGTGAAAAGAAATAACCTTAATGGATGCCCGGCGCGTGGAGCGCGCTGAGGAAACGTTCACCGTTCACGTTGTTAGTTACCTGTGGAAGCCCGGCACCAAGCTGCTGCCCGGCCCCCTCCCTGCCTCTGTCAAAGGCAGCCCCACCGGTGCTCTTGGGTGTCCGTGGACTCCTCCTTAAGGATAGACCCGGGTCCTACCCTACCGCTCCTCACAGCTTGCACTGTCCCCAGCTTTGTTCACCTGGACCAGTGCAGTCACCCCCACCCTGTCCCTCAGCCTCGCCCTCCAGACAGCCAGAGTGGCCTGTGAAACATAAACAGGCCTCAGCCCTCCTGGGGCTGCCACCTCCCTCAGGGTGAAACCCCCCAGGCCCTGCACGACCTGTCATGTCCTCTCCCCACCCTTACTTTGGCCCGCCCCCTCACTCACCCTTTTCCTGCCCCGCAGGGCCCCGTGCCACTCTTTGAGCGCCCAGGCTCAGTCCAGCCTCTGGTCCTTTGCACTGGCTGTTTCCTCTACCTGGAATGCTCTTCCTTCAGGCTGTGTGCCTTGATCCCTCACACCTCCACTGGGGAGGCCTCCCTGGCCATGTATGAGTAAAATGCAGCTCCCCCGCCACATGCGGGGCAGGGGTTGAGTCCACTTTGTCCCCCGCGGTTACCCAGTGTCCAGCACTGCCCTTGGGGTCCTGCAGGTGCTGCGTGAACATCGATGACAAGCCAGTCCTCCCTGCTGCAGGAGCTGGTGACTGTCCTCCGTGTGTGACCTTGGCAGGTGGACACAATGGACCTGGCTTACATCTGCGAGTGGGAGAAATGGCCCAAGAGCACCCACTGCCCGTCGGTGCCCCTGGCCTGCACCTGGTCCTGCCGTAACCTCATCGCCTTCACCACGGACCTGCGGAGTGACGACCAGGGTGCGCCAGCCGCCCCCTTGCCCCTCACCCCCACCGGCTCCCACAGGGTCTCCTCCTCCAAGATGAGGGGTGATGAGGGGTGATGAGGGGCACAGAGGGCCTGGAGCTGGGGGCACTGGGATCACCGGTGGGATGGCAGGGGCCAGGGGTGGGTGGCCCCGTGCAGCTTGCTGAGGCTCCTGCCTGAGTTTTCCAGACCAAACGTGTCACCACCTGACTTTGAGGTGCACTCTGCTAGCTGGGCCTGTGTTGTCTCTGCCACTGAGTGACGTGCACTCGGGAGAGGGAATTAGAAAAACAGAAACTTAGGGTGAGGGAAAGAACCAGCTGTTAGTTTCCACGGAGAGACGCCCACTGTTAGCATTTGGGGTTCGTTTTTTTCCGGTGCCGTTTTCTACATCTCCTTTGCCCCACTGGAGGCAGGGTCACGGGCTGCTCCATCTCTACTCGGGCCGCCGGCTTGTCAGCAGCGGCTCCTGAGTCCCCATGGCCGGGGCTTTGCTTCTTCCTCCCCGATGCCCCCGGGGTCATCGGGCACCCGGCTGTTGTTGCCGTGTTGACCACACCGTCCTTCATAGACCTGACCCGCATGATCCACATCCTGGACACCGAGCACCCCTGGGATGTGCACTCCATCTGCTCGGAGCACAGCGAAGCCATCACCTGCCTTGAGTGGGACCAGTCAGGTGAGGGCAGCTCCCCTTGACCCTGAATCCCAGGGCCACCTGCTCTTTCTTTTCCTGGTCCTGGCCCAGGTGTCCAGAGCTGGGACTCTAACCCTTGACCTGTGTGTTGGCGGGCCCTGCTCTGCCCACTGCTGCTGTCCAGAGTCCTTTCCGGACTCGCCTGTGCCCCTCCCTGCTCTACTGCCCCCAGGCTGGCCTCTCCCACCCCGGCCCCTGATGGACAGTGGGGGGGGGGCTTGTGACACGGGTTTGTCCCCCTCCCCGCCCCGCACAGGCTCGAGGCTGCTGTCAGCTGATGCCGATGGGCAAATCAAGTGCTGGAGCATGGCCGACCACCTGGCCAACAGCTGGGAGAGCCCCGTGGGCAGCCTGGTGGAGGGGGACCCCATCGTGGCCTTGTCGTGGCTGCACAATGGTGTGAAACTGGCCCTGCACGTGGAAAAGGTGGGTGTCCCGCCTGGGGGTGCAGCTCCTCTTGTGTCACCAGCACCCTTTTGGTCCTCCTCACCTGAGCCCGGCTCACACCTGCCATGCAGGGTCAGCACCCGTGTGGCCAGCAGCCCCCGTGTGACTGACGTGGTGAGATCCCAGAATTCCTGCCTGTACCCCACAGTTCAGCCCAGCGTCCCCTCGAGAGACCCGCCTGGGTCCAGGGTGCTGAACTCAGATCGCGATGCCACGCCTCACCCGTCGCTCTCCTCACCATCAAGTGGGGCTGCCGCTGGCCGTGGTGAGGGTCTAGCGCGAGAAGGCTTGAGAGGGCTCGGTGGGGCCGCCGGGGCGCACGTGGCTTGCTCTGCCGGCTGCTCCCCAGAGCCAGGAGCCCCTCCTGGGTTGGTGCTGTGCGAAGTGACTTTTCTCCCATCCCTTCCCCATGTCTGCTCCCTGTGCCCGGAGCAGGGCCTGGGGACAGTTACTGTCAGCATCTGGCATCAGCGCACGCAGCGCTGGCTCCAAGCCGCGGGGAGCGGGGGCAGGGGGTGCGTGCTGCCTTCCCTTTGTCTGTTCTCTTTTTTTATGTAACAGCTCTACTGAGATACAAGTCGCTTAGTATGGTTCACTCACCTGAAGTATACAGATTGGAGGTTTATTTAGTATCTTCAGAGACTAGTACAACCATCACCACAGTCGGTTTCAGACCATCCTTTTTTTTTTTTTAATATCTTCTTCCTTTATTTCCTTTATTTATTTATTTATGGCTGTGTTGGGTCTTCATTGCTGCGCGTGGGCTTTTCTCTAGTTGTGGCGAGCGGGGGCTACTCTTCGTTGCGGTGCGTGGGCTTCTCATTGCGGTGGCTTCTCTTGTTGCAGAGCGCGGGCTCTAGGCGCGCAGGTTTCAGTAGTTGTGGTGCATGGGCTCAGTAGTTGTGGCACACGGGCTCAGTAGTTGTGGCACACGGGCTTAGTTGCTCCACGGCATGTGGGATCTTCCCAGATCAGGGCTCAAACCTGTGTCCCCTGCATTGGCAGGCGGATTCTTAACCACTGTGCCACCAGGGAAGCCGCAGACCATTCTTTTCAACTCAATGGAAGTCTGTCCCCATTAGCCTCCCTCCCCTTCCCCACCCCAGCCCCTGGCAACCATGAACCCACTGTCTGTCCCTGTGGACTTGCCTGTTTTGGATGTTTCCCATCAATGGAATCACACACCGTGTGTCCTTCTGTGTCTGGCTTCTCTCATTAGCGTCGTGTTCTCAAGGTCCGTCCACGCTGTTGCGAGCGTCAGGGCTACTGTTCTTCTTACCACCAGATCCCTTTGTCTCTAAATTATAAAAGACATATGTGCTCGTTTAAAACGCTTGGACAGGGCTTCCCTGGTGGTGCAGTGGTTGAGAATCTGCCTGCCAATGCAGGGGACACAGGTTCGAGCCCTGGTCTGGGAAGATCCCACATGCCGCGGAGCAACTGGGTCCGTGAGGCACAACTACTGAGCCTGCGCGTCTGGAGCCTGTGCTCCGCAACAAGAGAGGCCGCGATAGTGAGAGGCCCACGCGCCGCAATGAAGAATGGCCCCCGCTTGCCACAACTAGAGAAAGCCCTCACACAGAAACGAAGACCCAACACAGCTATAAATAAATAAATAAATAAATAAATTTATTAAAAAAAAAAAAAACGCTTGGACATGCACACGCACACGGCTCTTGCTCATGATGCTGAGGTCAGGCGTCTATCCCTTCTCCCCTTGGTAGGAATTCTAACTGCAGGGCTTGCTGCCTAACCTTCTGGACCTTTTTCTCTGTGGGACGTTTCTTTTTTTTTTTTTTTTTTTTTTTTTTTTGCGGTACGCGGGCCTCTCACTGTTGTGGCCTCTCCCATTGCCGAGCACAGGCTCCGGACGCGCAGGCTCAGCGGCCATGGCTTACGGGCCCAGCCGCTCCGCGGCATGTGGGATCCTCCTGGGCTGGGGCACAAACCCGCATCCCCTGCATCGGCAGGCGGACTCTCAACCACTGCGCCACCAGGGAAGCCCGGGACGTTCCTTTTTCAAACTGCCAGCGTCTCTCCTTGGGGGTCATCTGGGGGCTTTTGCTTCTTTCTTTACAACACTGCCGGCACCTCCACGTCTGGAAGACTCTGTTGGGGCCGTGGTCAGCCCTGCCTTCCCTGGACGCTTGGCCCTGTGGGTCTGCTCCCCAGACAGAGAGGGCACATGCTCTCCCACTGCCCAGAGAGCCCTGCTTAGTCTCCAGCTCGTGCTGTTTCAGTGACAGACGTGTTGCACGGATTGAAAGGAACCTGGCGCGCAGGCTGCTCCTGGGTCCGCCTGGGGTGGAACGCTGGGAGAGGCACAGCCGGGGACAGAAACCAGGGCCGGGGCAGGGGTTGGCTGGGGGCCCGAAGACCCTTCCGAGGGGAGTGGAAACGTTCCTGCCCAGGATCGGAGCGGTTCCCACAATGGGGTGGTTGTCAACTTGAACCGAAAGCCGAGAGGAGGTGAATTTTGCTGTACGTTAATTGTAACTTAAACCTGGTTTGGAAAGGTAAAATAGCAGTGGCAGCTGTACTTTGCAGCACAGCCGGAATGCCTTACCTCCGGGGTCTGTAAACGGCAGCCTGCTTGCTCGCCCACTTTGTAAGCAGTCTCACTGGCAGCTGCTTCTCTTTGCTGCAGACGCAGGGAAAGAGCTGAGTGGTTACAGCAGACCACTTGGCTCACAAAGCTGAAAGTACTGAGTGTCTGAACCTGTGAGGAAAGCATGGTGGGTCCTGTCCTGTGTGTGTCTAGCGTGTCAGCCTCACCACAGCCCTCGGACGTACAGATGGGGATACTGAGGGTCAGAGAGGCCCACATCACACAGTGCTTGAGTGGCTGATGCAGGACCTGAACTCAAGTTCATGCTCTCGTGCCTTCTGCCACGTGATTCCTCCATGTTCCCAAGGGTGCGACTCCCAGAAGGGCGTCCTGGGGTCACAGAGGCAGACCCCTGAAGGCCAAGCGCGTGGCCGGGGCCGCCCCGAGCTGACCCCTCCCCCTCCCCCACAGTCGGGCGCCTCCAGCTTCGGCGAGAAGTTCTCCCGAGTCAAGTTCTCGCCGTCGCTCACGCTGTTTGGGGGCAAGCCCATGGAGGGCTGGATTGCGGTGACGGTCAGCGGCCTGGTCACCGTGTCCCTGCTCAAGCCCAGTGGGCAAGTGCTGACCTCGACGGAGAGCCTGTGCCGGCTGCGTGGCCGCGTGGCCCTGGCCGACATCGCCTTCACGGGTGGTGGCAACATCGTGGTGGCCACGGCAGACGGCAGCAGCGCATCCCCAGTGCAGTTCTACAAGGTGTGCGTGAGCGTCGTCAACGAGAAGTGCCGCATCGACACCGAGATCCTGCCCTCGCTCTTCATGCGCTGCACCACCGACCTCAACCGCCGGGACCGGCTCCCCGCCATCACCCACCTCAAGTTCCTGGCCCGAGACATGTCAGAGCAGGTGTGCCCACCCGGCCACCCCGTGGTAGGACCGCTCGGGGCTAAACCCAGGCGTGGGCAGGGCCCGTCCTTCTGGAGGCTCCAGGGCAGCATCGGTTCCCGCCTTTTCCAGCTTCTAGAGGCGCCGCATCCCTGGCTTGCGGTCCCTCCTGCATCCTCACGGCCAGCAGCGCAGCCTCTCCCGTCTCTCTCTGCCTCTGACCCTCCCGCCTCCCACTTATAAGGATCCTGGGATGACGCTGGGCCCCCCGTGAATCCAGGGTTATCCCCGTCTCAGGGGCCTTAACTTAATCTCACCTGCGAAGTCCCCTCGGCCCCATGAGGTGACACATCCACAGGTCCTGGGACCAGGACAGGGACATTTCTGGGGGCGAGGTTCAGCCAGCTGCACCGGGGTCCCCTCATAACCTTGCACTGATCAGCCTCCAGCTTCATGAAGTCCCAGTACGTTTCCGCGGCCCCCTCGCTTCCCGCTGGGGGTGCCTTGAGTGACTGCCTTCCCCAGGGGAGGCGGGGTCATGGGGGGCAGGTGCGGTGCTGGCTGGGTGTACCTGGGTCGGAATCCGCAGTGGCTGTGAGGCGAGTGCCGATGTGAGCCCCGTGGAGCAGTCGGAAGCCCGGAGAGGCCGAGGGGCTGGTCCAGGCCCCTCACCGAGCCGCCCACCCCCCCAGGTGCTGCTGTGCGCGTCCAGCCAGACCAGCAGCGTGGTGGAGTGCTGGTCCCTGCGCAAGGAGGGTCTCCCTGTGAACAACATCTTCCAGCAGCTCTCGCCCGCCGGTGAGTCCCGCTCCAGCCGGCCAGGGACACGCAGCCTCCCGGGAACCTGGGGTCCTCTGGGAGCCCTCGGGTAGAGCGAGGCACGGGGGTGACCTGAGTTTGCCAAGAACGTGCCCGCCGCTCTCTTGCCTCCCTCTCTGCCCCACACCCAAGCGGAGCCCCGAGTTCCCCGCCGGGACTGGCCCCCCTCCTGACACCTGTGTGGCTGAGAAGCCGGAAAAGCTCCTTCCCTGGAAGCTGGGGGTGAACCTGTGGCCCCACGGGGCATGTTCCCGCTGATGGCAGCGCTATTGGCCCTTGAGTGGCCGAGGGGCCAAGTCAAGAGGCCCCTTGAGGCTCCGTCTGCCCGCAAGGTGGTTGCCTAAGCTGCTCGATGTGGCCTCGGAGGAACTAAATGTGAAGAAGGTTATGCTGCCTTTCCTGAGTGACCCCGCGGGGCGGCATAGCCACAAGGGGTCCCAGCCCTTCCCTCGTCCCTCCTCTGTCCTAGTAGCTGTGGGCGCGGCCGTCAGGCAGGTCATGGCCCCCACGCACACCCTGGGACCTTGTCACAAGTGGGACCACATCTCACGTGAAAGGGTTGTCACCCCCGTCAGCGGGTAGAGCCTTGTCCTGATGCAGGTGTCCGAGTGCCGGCAGGCTCTGTGCTGAGCTCACCCGCACCTCCTCCCCCCACCCTGCCCCTCGCATGAGCTTCGAACGGCCTGCGGCTCCTGGATCTGCCTCCTCTTCTCCTACCTCCCTGCCTTTGCCCGAAGCGCCCCCCGCCAGCCCATCCTCCCCTTCAGGCCCCCGCTCTGCCAGCCACCGTCCAGCCTGTGCTCCAGGGGTTGGCCTGACTTGGGTGGACATGTGGGTCCAGGTGGACTCGGGCAAGCAGCTCAGCCTCTGACAGCGGCCACTCCCCTCTGTAAGCTAGGAATTGCCGGGGGCCGCCAGGCTGGGTGTGGGTGCCTGGCCTGCTCGCCCTCCCTCCCTGGGCATCGCCGTAGCTGTCACTGTTACAGCTGTGCTCAGCATCGTCCCTCTCTGGGCCTTGGTCTCCCTGTGGGATGACGTTTGCCAAGAGCCCCTTTGTGCTGGGCCGTCCAGGGAAGAGCTCTCAGGGCAGGTGGGTAGAGGCGTGCTGTCACAGCCAGCTTTGCTGTGTCACACACCAGCCCCAAACTCTGGCTTAGAACCACAGCCCGGAGGGTGCTGGGCCAGGCCGCCTCCGCTGCTCCGTCCTGGTTCCCTGTGTCTGCCATCACCCCAGGGCAGCTGGGGTGCTGGCTGCTGCCTGGGCGCCCGGGCTCACCTCGGTGTCACCTTGTAGTCCAGGTGCATGGGCGCCACTGAGCCTCTGCTCACATCATGCCCGCAGCGCCGGGGGCCAAGCCCAGATTGACGGGAACTACCCCGCCCCTTGCTGGGGGGCTTCATCATCACACCAAGGGTGTGGGCGCAGGGGGGGGCCCGTCTTGGCCACCTGTCGGTCCAGCTCATGGGGAGAGCTGGGGTTCCACCCAGGACCTCTCAGACCACAGGGACAGAACCCCACACAAGCCGGCCAAGTCACTGGGGAATTTTGGGGTTTGTGTGGTGGCAGGGTCGGGGGTGGGTTCCCCTTCTCAGCACGTTGGCTCCTTTGAGGGGACAAGGTGGAGCCGCCCCCGCCAACTGACAGCCTCGCGGCCCAGGCGGGTGCCTCCTCCTGCTCCTGTGAAGGCCCAGGACCGGATCCTTTGGGGTCCTCCGCTTCTCCCCCCCACCCCCAGTCATGTGAACTCGCTGGGTCTCCAGGAGGGGCAGGGTGCTGGGTCAGGTCCACCCTTGTCGTGTCTTCATTTTTTTTGTGGTACGCGGGCCTCTCACTGTTGTGGCCTCCCCCGTTGCGGAGCACAGGCTCCGGACGCGCAGGCTCAGCGGCCAGGGCTCACAGGCCCAGCCGCTCCGCGGCATGTGGGATCTTCCCGGACCAGGGCACAAACCTGCGTCCCCTCCATCGGCAGGTGGACTCTCAACCACTGCGCCACCAGGGAAGCCCTTGTATTTATTTTTTTATACAGCAGGTTCTCATTATGTATTTAATATATATTAGTGTATATATATCAATCTCAATCTCTCAGTTCACCCTACCACCACCCCCGTCTTGTCTTCATTTTGTTGCTCTCTGTCCCCCCCACCCCCTTTTAGTTGGTGACAAACAGCCCACGATTCTCAAATGGCGGATCCTGTCAGCCACCAACGACCTGGACCGCGTGTCTGCTGTGGCGCTGCCCAAGCTCCCCATCTCACTCACCAACACTGACCTGAAGGTGGCCAGCGACACCCAGTTCTACCCCGGCCTCGGTATGGTGTCTCAGAGCCCCCGGGGGAAGGGGGTGGGCCCTGAGCTTGGGCTTCCATTACAGGGTCCTAGGAGCCTGGCCCCCGGCCTCACGTCAGTCCCATTGGGGACGAGGGTGCTGCTTTCAGGATCTGATGGGCTCACAGGGCTGTGAGGCCACCGTCCAGCTGTGCTCTTTACTATGTAGAGGGCTGTTAGCAGTCCACAAGGGAGAGGCTGGGAACTTGGGGAAAACTTTCCAGATAAGCTTCCCTCCCATGCCCACCCCCACCCCCACCCCCGTTGTAGTAGCTCACGTGGCGATTCTGGGTTTGGGCCCTGGCGTCTGTGACCCTGGGTGAGTCAGGCTGGCCGTGTTGGTGCCGGTCCAGGGCAGCCCCCATCCCCCTGCTGTGGATTACGGGCTTTGGGTTCTACGAGCCCCTGAGCTCAGTGGCCTCCGTTCCGCCCCGAGGCCCTTGGTGTACATGAGGCCCAGGCCCTTCCCATCCGCTGTCCTCTCCGCCTGCCCCTCCCACTTGTCTCCCTGGAAGTCACCTGTTGCCTCACGTTGGCCAAACTTAGTGCTGGCCGCAGGGGAGCGGGGCAGAGGTGCCCAGACAGCGTGCAGTCTGCTACACCGATTCGGGGGCCGGTTGGCCAGGACTGGACCCCACTGTGGGGGGTGCACCCCGGTGGCTCGGGGCTCACGCCGCTCCTTAGCACAGCCTCTGCTGGGTGTGGTGGTGGCCCCTTCCCGTTGTCCAGAGCTGGGTTCGGCCGCCTGACCCTACACGTGCCCCCAGGGCTGGCCCTGGCCTTCCATGACGGCAGCGTCCACATCGTGCACCGGCTCTCGCTGCAGACGATGGCCATCTTCTATAGCTCCGCAGCCCCCCGCTCCGTGGACGAGCCGGCTCTCAAGCGCCCTCGGACCACGGGCCCCGCTGTCCACTTCAAGGCCATGCAGCTCTCCTGGACTTCCCTGGCCCTCGTGGGCATCGACAACCACGGCAGGGTCAGTGCTGTCCCGGGGGGACCGAGGGTGAGGCGGGGTGCCCGTGCTGCTGTCTGTGGCGGGGGACCGCACTCAGGAAGTGGGGGCCCCTAGGGTGCTGCTCCTGACGTCAAGGAGTCCTAGGTCCCCAGTGCGCAGCAGGTGCTCTGCGAGTTGGCCTCCTGGTTCCCAGGGGAACCTGTCTGTGGCCTGGCAGGAGGGCGGGCAGCCTCACAGCCACTCGCACACTCACGCTTTCGCTCACACCTGCTCGTGTTTGCACGCTCATTCACACCCGTGTATGCTCACACCTCACATTTGTCCTACTGGCACGTTCGCACACGTGCACACATTTACACGCTCAAACCCACGTGTGCGTGCCCCCCACCCCACGCAGTGGGCTCCTGCGAGTTGCTGTCGGGCACCCTGTGACTTCTGCTCCGGCCCCATCCTCGGTGTCTCCGGGTGGTGGGTTGGGCTTCTCGGGAGCACGAGGTCTGTGTTCCCAGGGACTCCACGGCCCCCAAGTGGACCTGCAGGCCCCGTCACCCGACAGGCGCCCTGCTGGCTAGGAGGCCCTTCAGGCCCTATGTGGGAATCGCCACGGCTATGGAAACTTGGGGCTTGTGGCCCCCATTCACGCCACGTGGCTGGGCTGTGGCTCTGCAGCCCTCCCGTGTGACAGGACAGCGGGCAGGCCTGGGCCCCACGCCAGCCGTGCGCTCCCTGCCCCCGAGCTGCCCCTCAGGCCCAGCCCCCTCATGCCCCGCCCTCCTCCACAGCTGAGCATGTTGCGCATCTCGCCCTCCATGGGCCACTCGCTGGACGCGGGGCTGGCCCTGCGGCACCTGCTCTTCCTGCTGGAGTACTGCATGGTGACCGGCTACGACTGGTGGGACATCCTGCTGCACGTGCAGCCCAGCATGGTGCAGAGCCTGGTGGAGAAGCTGCATGAGGAGTACACGCGCCAGAAGGCCGAGCTGCAGCAGGTGCCCGCCCCCCTTGGCTGGTGCCCAGTCCCTCCGTCAGGGTGACCCGCGGGCCAGACGGCCCACCTCTCGCTGCCGCCTCAGCCCAGGAGTGCGTGGCTGTGGGCCTGACGCCACCTGCCTCTGGGTGGCTTTGGAGGCCTTTTCTTTTGCGATCAGAGCACTAAACGGGAGTTTTACAGACGGGCGAGCCAGAGAGAAGGGATCATTTGGACGCCATGGTGGCGCGCCTGTAAAACCCAGAGCCCCCCGAGTTCAGTGGGGCAGCTGTAGAGGTCAGCACTGCTAAGAATCTGAAGTTGTCCTCTGTGCCAGCCGTCAAGGAGAAAACAGGAAGTAGAGATCCCATTCCCATTAGCAGCCTGCTGAGATGTGCGAGTGCCGGGCCCGACCCAGGGAACAGCGCAGGACGGAGCTGGGTTCAGAGCCAGGGACGCCAGGAGTGATCAGATCTCTTGTTATGGGGCAGAGCTGTGTGCAAGCATTTTTTTTTTTTTTTTTTGGCCGCACCCCTCATGCCTTGGGGGATCTTAGTTCCCCCGCCAGGGATGGAACCTGGGCCCTCCACAGGGAGAGTGCAGAGTCCTAACCACCGGACCACCAGGGGATTCCCTGTATGCAAGCATCTTTATGCTTTAAGTCCTCCACAGTCATCCTGGGAGACAGGTTTCAGGAACTGGGTGGGGTAGAGCTGCATCTGTGGCCCCACCCACTTCATGCCAGGAGCGCCCCCAGTCGTGAGGTGTCCCAGGTGTGTCTCTCCGGCCCCTGGGGTACACACGCCCGCAGGTTGAGACCCTGCCGTCCTGTGAGGAAGGTCCTCTTACCTGGTTCCGGCATGAGGAGGGCAAGGCCCAGAGAGGGTTAGCGGCTTGCCCAGCTGGCCCAGCGCCTCGCTCTCCCCGGCCCCTCAGGCGCATGCCCCGCCCACTCACATCCTCCACCCCCAGGTCCTCTCTACCCGGATCCTGGCCATGAAGGCCTCGCTCTGCAAGCTGTCTCCCTGCGCAGTGACCCGCGTGTGCGAGTACCACGCCAAGCTCTTCCTCATCGCCGCCAGCTCCACGCTCAAGTCGCTGCTGCGCCCGCACGTGCTCAACACGCCCGACAAGAGTCCCGGTGACCGGCTGACGGAGGTCTGCGCCAAGATCACGGACGTCGGTGGGTCCTGCCCTGTCCTGCGGGCTGCCCTGGCTGCTAAGGACCCCTCAGCCATCGCGCACGTGTGGGGTGTTGGGGACACGCAGTGGGCGTTAACGGGAACGAAGATGACCCAGCCTGGGGATGGCGTCCCCACGGGCACTGCCTGTGTGGAGGCCTGGAGGCCGGCGGGAGCTGCAGGGTGCCCGGCACAGGGGGTCCGAGGGGCGGGCAGAGCGATCTGAAGGCCAGCGGTGGACACCCAGAGCCCCTCCCTCCAACCCCACCCTTCAGGGTCCCAGGCTCAGCCAGGCCCATCCCTCATTTGCTTGTTCACGACATAGGTGTCAGCCTATGGGGGCGGGTCCAGCTCACCATGTGTGCTGACGGGCACACATGTGAGGTTCTGGCCGCCCCTGACTGCCTGTCCCCTCCCAGACATTGACAAGGTCATGATCAACCTCAAGACGGAGGAGTTCGTCCTGGACATGAACACGCTTCAGGCGCTACAGCAGCTCCTGCAGTGGGTGGGCGACTTCGTGCTCTACCTGCTGGCTAGTCTGCCCAACCAGGTGCGCCTGCACTCCTGCTTGGAAGCCGCCCCCCGCCCCAGGAGCCCCAGCCCTGGCCTTGTCCCCTGAAGCACCACCTCCCTGACCCTGCCCCTCCCGGAAGACCCCTCCCCCCAGGACCTGCTGAGGTCGTAGGATGCTGCACACGCTGAAGTAAGCAACCTGAACCCTTCTCCCCATAGGGCTCCCCGCTGCGGCCCGGCCACAGCTTCCTGCGGGATGGCACGTCGTTGGGCATGCTGCGGGAGCTGATGGTCGTCATCCGCATCTGGGGCCTGCTGAAACCCAGCTGCCTGCCTGTGTACACGGCCACCTCCGACACCCAGGACAGCATGTCCCTGCTCTTCCGCCTGCTTACCAAGCTCTGGATCTGCTGTAAGACGCCCAGCTCTCTACTGTCATTCCGCCACCAAAATACAAGCCCTGGCTGAGTCCCCCCACCAGAATATAAGCTCCCACAGGTCAAACTGGCTCTGTCGTGGCCCCCACTGTTCCCCCAGCACCCAACACAGGTCCAGGCACGGTGTGTGTGCTCGTTAAACATCAGCCACTCTTAGGCACCTGTTTGTCTTGTGTCACCAGGTCGTGTGTTTCTGTGGCCAGGCTCTATCGTTGTCACATCCGTGATGCCAGGAAGGGCACCCAGTGTTCGCTGCATATTTTTTAAATGAATAAGTGGGTCCCCATTTTACAGAGGAGAGGACTGAGGCCCGAGAAGAGGAAGGAGCTTCCCAGGGCCACTCAGGAAGTGGGGGCAGGGCTGGGACCTGTGCCTGGTGCTCTGTGAGCTCTGAGGAGGCCATGATGCCTCCTGGGTGGGCAGCGCTCTGGGCAAGGCTGCTGAGCAAGATATCCCCGTGGTCCCGTCCCCGCAGGCCGCGATGAGGGCCCCACGAGCGAGCCGGATGAGGCGCTCGTTGATGAGTGCTGCCTGCTGCCCAGCCAGCTGCTCATCCCCAGCCTGGACTGGCTGCCCGTCAGCGATGGCCTCGTCAGCCGCCTGCAGCCCAAGCAGCCCCTGCGTCTGCACTTTGGCAAGCCTCCCGCTCTGCCCGGCAGTGCCACCAGCTTGCAGCTGGACGGCCTCATCAGGTGCGTGCCCATCTCTGCCTCGGGGCCGTTGCACATGCTGTGCCCGCTGCTTCCCTCCAGCCTGACCTCAGTGCTGCTCCCGAGACTCCCCCACCTCCACCCTCTCTCCCCTCCTGGTCACTTGCCTCCATCCAGTCGCCTCGGCCTGTGCTGATCTGTGCCCTCGTTTGTCTGGGTGACATCATCCTCCCTCTGGTCTGTCACCGCCTGCCTGGAGGGCCCCACGTGGCTGGCCTTGGTTACCTGGGCTCCAGCCCTTTCAGAGCTCAAGCTGACGCCCCAGTCCCCCACCGTAAATCGCACTGCAGCCTGGACTGCCTGGTGGGGCCCAAGGCCCCAGGGAATCAGAACCCTCTCAGGCAGACCTCCCAGGGCTTAGAGGTGACTTCAGGAGCCATTCTTTGGAATGTGTGGGGTCTGGACAGCCCAACCCTGCTGAGTGAGTTCATGACTGCCCAGCAGTGCCCTGGGGTGGGGGTTTGTCCCTATTTAACAGACGAGGAAACTGAACCTCAGAGATGCAGTCCGGAGGCAGCCGGCTAGGCCGCCTGCCTGAAATGGTGCTCGAGCGATGAATCCCCAAGTGGAGGTTCGCGTCCCCGCCTCCCCAGGAAGCACTCTGGGCCTTGCTTCTCCACCTTCCACATTTTCTTGCATGTCTCGCCGTGGGAGGAATAGCCTGATGAATCACACGCTGTGGTTTGTGCTTGGGTTTCAGAAAAAACTTTACAAGGAGAGGTGGCTGGTCGTACAAGGGGTTTCACACTCTCAGAAGTTTTCAAGTGTGTGATACGAGCATAACAGGCCGACCCGCCCCAGCCCCAGGTCCTCTCTGAGGGGCTCTGGGCGCCAGCGGCGGTTCTGGGCCGCCACCCCGTTCCCGGGCCGGGGGTCTGTGGGCGGAGGGTGTATAGAAGCCCCTCTTGCGTACTCTCCCGGTTCCCCAGCGAGTGTGCGTCACGCACGCTTTGCCTTTAGGAGATGGACCTGTGCGTGCGCGCGCTGTATGCGTGCACGCGCACACACCCCCGAGCCCTTCCTATGCCCCTCTCCGTCAGGGCGCCGGGCCAGCCCAAGATGGACCACCTGCGGAGGCTGCACCTGGGCGCCTACCCCACGGAGGCCTGCAAGGCCTGCACCAGGTGAGCACTGCAGCAGACACCGGACCCGCTCTGCCACAGGTGGTTTCCCGCCTGGGAACGGGGGTCCCAGAGTGCCTCCCTTGTGGGGCTGCTGAGCGGGTGCCCCAGGTGGTCTTCATAAAGGGCTGGGGTGGCCCAGCGGTGAGCGGCTGACCCGAGCCTGCCCTTGAGGGGCTCCCAGTGACCTGACAAGTGCAGACATGAAGGAGTGACTGCAGCAGTGCTGCGCTTTGCAAACGTGGCCCCGAGTGCTGCCAGACGACCCCAGGGTCACACCACTAGGGACGGGCTGAGCCAGGACTTGGACCCACAACCCTTCCTCTGTCCACTGAGGGAGGTGAGGGGGTGGTATCTGAACTGGGACGGAAGGATGTGAAGGAATTAGATCAGTGTGGGGGGAGTGGGGGCTGCAGGGAACAGCATTCCTGGGGTGGAACAGCATGTGCAAAGGCCCTGTGGCCACCACCTAACCTTGCCTAGTGCCCCACCCTCCTGACCCCGCCCGCAGGTGTGGCTGTGTCACCATGCTCAAGTCACCCAACAAGACCACGGCCGTCAAACAGTGGGAGCAGCGCTGGATCAAGAACTGCCTGTGTGGGGGGCTCTGGTGGCGGATGCCCCTCAGCTACCCCTGACTGCGCCTAGGCCCCTGTAAGTGGATTCTTTTTCTTTTTTTTTTTTCTTGTCTGGTGAATATGGTCTTTAATTATTAGTTGGATAATTTTTCTAAAAATTTCATTGTAGTTGATTTACAAGTTTGTTAGTTTCTGGTATATAACACAGTATATAAATTTATATATATACATATATGTACACACACACGTTCTTTTTCCTACTCTTTTCCATTATGGTTTATGACAGGATATTGAATATAGTTCTCTGTGCTATACCATAGGACCTTGTCATTTATCTATTTTATATGTAGCAGTGTGTATCTTCTAATCCCACACTCCTAATTTATCCCTCTCTCCTTTGGTACCCATGAGTTTGTGTTCTGTGTCTGAGTCTGTTTCTGTTTCGTAAATAAGTTCATTTGTGTCATATTTTAGATTTCACATGTAAATGATATTGTATGATATTTGTTTTTGTCTGCCTTCACTTAGTATGATAATCTCTGGATCTATCCATGTTGCTGCAAATGTCATTATTTCATTCTTTTTATGGTTGAGTAATATTCTGTTGTGTATATGTGTGTGTGTATATGCACATATATATATATACCACATCTTCTTTATCCATTCATCTGTCGATGGACATTTAGATTGTTTCCATGTCTTGGTTATTGTGAATAGTGCTGCTGTGAACATTGGGGTGCATGTGTCTTTTTGAATTATAGTTTTGTCTGGACATTTGCCCAGGAATGGATCATATGGCAGTTCTATTTTTAGTTTTTTGAGGAACCTCCATACTGTTTTCCACAGTGGCTGCACCAATTTACATTCCCACCAACAGTGTAGAAGGGTTCCGTTTTCTCCACACCTTCTCCAGCATTTGTCATTTGTAGACTTTTTCATGATGGCCATTCTGACTGGTGTGAGGTGATACCTTGTTGCAGTTTTAATTTGCAGCTCTCTAATAATTAGCGATGTTGTGCATCTTTTCATGTGCCTGTTGGTCATCTGTATGTCTGTTCTGGAAAAATGTCTATTTAGATTTTTTGCCCATTTTTTTGATTGGGTTGTTTGGTTTTTTAATATTGAGTTGTATGAGCTGTGTATTTTGGCAATTAAGCCCTTGTTGGTCGCATCGTTTGCAAATATTTTCTCCTATTCCGTAGGTTGTTTTCGTTTTGTTTATGGTTTCCTTTGCTGTGCAAAATGTCAGTGGATTCCTGATGGGTTTAAAGGAAAGGCACGCTGTCCCCTTGCTGGTCACAGAGCAGCCACGCACTCCAGACCTTCACTGGGTGCGTGAGACAATGCCACCCTTGAACTATGCTTTTGGGCCCTTATCAGCTGCGCCAGCACCTCTGTAACCGGCAGGGCAGGTGAGGACATGGCCTGAAGCCTCAAGCTGGCACCCTCGGCCCAGCGGGCCCTGCTTTTTCTTCCTTGGAGCCTACTGGCGGATCCGGGTGGAGGGCCTGGCCGCATGGCCACCATAACAGGTGGTGACTGAGACAGGCCTGGGCCTGCCCTGAGGATCTCACTGCCCTGGGTAGAGCCACGGCTGTGTTCCCGACCCCTGGGACCCCAGAGCGCAGCGACCGCCCTGGATTTCCCAGGTCCCAGCTCAGAGGGTCCAGGACAGCTCAGGCGTCTGTCCTTCAGAACATCCCACATGAACCTGCTGGGTGTCCAGTGGCCACTGTCAGTGACACCAGCCCGGGCGTCTGCTTCGGGTTCCTCACCTGTACCTGTCACTGCTGAGCCCTCGCGACCTGGGTCTCTGACCTGGGAAGGCCCAGTAAACGTCCCCACTGGGTGGCCAGTGTCCTGGGTGCCAGCTGGCAGCCCCCTCACCCCCGGAGCCTCCCTCCCCCTCCACAGGCATGTGGTTCTGCCCGTGTGTGCTGCTCTCCTGCTCTGTCAGCATTTATTGAGCACCTAGTGTCTGCCAGGCACAGGGGTCTCTGCATGGGGGGAGCGGTGGGCTGGACGTGGGTGGGGGCTGCTCCCCACCGCCGGGTTCCTGTGCACATGAGTGTCTCTGTCTCTGCTTTCCCTCCGCATCCCTCCCCCTCCCCTGGGTTTCCTGAGCTCCGCGGTCCCCAGGGGTCCTGCTTCACCGGCAGCTGCTTCCACCCATTATGCCTGGCTCCCTGCAGGCCCCCGCACAGCGCCTGCCTGTTAAGTGATGATTGCTTCTCTTGTTTTTCTTCTGGAGGCGCAAGGGAGGGCAGGCCGGCTGGGCACCCCGCGGAGGTCAACAAGTGGCAGCGGGTGTCTGTCGGGCTTTCAGGGGCTGGCAGCGCTCCAGGGGCCCCATTACCTGGGCCAGGGGCCGCTTCCCTGCCGACCAGCAGCACTTGGCATCTAGGTCCTGCTGTCCGAGAGGTGCTTCTGTGGGGACTTGTGGGGACCTGGAGCTGCTGGCCGTGCCGGGAAGGGTGGAGACACCCTGCCTCGGACTCACCTCCCCTGCTGCTGCCACCGCCTTCTGTCCCCTTGGGGAAAGGGGACCCAGGGCGGCCTCCCTGGTCGAGGGGCATGTGGTCCACATTCCTACATATTTTTTCTCAGCCTTTTACCCCATTTGACCATGTTGTTTTTTTGTTTTTTTGTTTTTTTTGCGGTACGCGGGCCTCTCACTGTTGTGGCCTCTCCCGTTGCGGAGCACAGGCTCCGGACGCGCAGGCTTAGCGGCCACGGCTCATGGGCCCAGCCACTCCGTGGCATGTGGGGTCTTCCTGGACCAGGGCACGAACCCGTGTCCCCTGCATCGGCAGGCGGACTTTCAAACCACTGCGCCACCAGGGAAGCCCAGACCGTGTTTTTTTAAGCAACTTGTGTTTCTCAAGTCATTTGAAGTCTTTAAACCAGTTATTTGTCTTAGAAAAATGAACCTGTTTCTTGCACTCATGTTTCATTGGTTAAGGTTAAATTGTGGGCATTTACACCCCGGCCACCATTTTCGGATGCTCCCTGGGGGGCAGGTCCGCATCTCCTCCCCTTAGGTCTGGGGCTTGCACCTGTTCCCGCCTGTCCTGTGCAGGGGAAGTGGCCCCGGGTGACCCTGAGGCTGGTGGGAACCCGCCTGGCTCCTGGGCCATCATCCTGGAGCTTCCAGGCCTCTGGTCATCTAGGTGGTGGGACAGGGACACACGCCCCTCCCCCCCACATCCTTGTGACCCCGACCCACACAAGCTGAGCGCGGTGAATGGCGAACGGGGATGGCTCAGCGTCGCCGAGTTTGGGGCAGTTTGTTACACAGCAGCGGATAACCAGAACGCTCCGTGAACTGCTGTGACAAGCCCAGTGGGCATAAGCGGGCCCGGCTGTCCAGAAGTGTCGGGCTCATCTGGGGGCTATGGGGGGGGCCACCTGCTGAGGGCCCTGCTGGAATGTTCCTTCAGGTTGGGAGGGGATTTGTGGGTGGGGATGTTCCCTTGCCCCCTGTCCTGCCCCCACCATGTGTCCACACGGGTCTCCCCCTCTGGAGTCAACAAGGGCAGGTGTTACTGAGACAGGAAGAGGCAGGTCAGTCCGTCGGGCTGCGTGTTCACTGTGCCCTCAGCCTCCCCAGAGCCAGGTCCACGGGTCCCAGCTGCAGGTGAGGAGGCCGAGGCCACCATCCTCCGGAAATAGAAGCGGGAAGCTGCCCTTGACCCCCCATGGCAAGTGGGTTCCCGTCTGCAGTGGGGGGGGGGGCACGGCCACGTGGCCCACCCTCCCTGCACGCTCCCCCTCCCCTGTTGCTCAGGGTTGTCCCCTCCCCCTCCCACCAGCATCTGTGGGGAAATTGCTAGAAGAGGCCCTGCAGGGTCACAGGGCTCTCAGACGGCTGTGTCACAGGGACTTCTGAGTTTTCATGTGACTGCAGAAACCCCCCATGGGGTAGAAAGCATGGAGCCTGTGTCTCCTGCCTGGAGACCCACAGATCCCTCCCCCTCTGCCTGCCCCACCTACTCCACCTGGTCCTGCTCTGACCTCGGGGCCCCCGGCTCACCAACACGGACAGCCTAGTCTGGTCTGTAGTCCCCACTAGTGGTTCCAGGTAAAATGCGGGACGACAGCTAAGTCTGAATTTCAGATGAACAGCGAGTACGCTGAGAACCCCAGGCCCGTCTTCAGGATGACTTATGAGTTCCATCCTGTGCAATGGAATATTTGACCCGGTTCCTATGAGCAGGGCTGGGTCTCAGCTGTGGCTACACAGTAGGCACTCAACAAGTGGTTCCATATGAATGAACGCTCCATAGCAGTAAAACAAAAACTGGCCATAGGTTCCAATTCCAGTCCCTGGTGGGGCACACGACCACCTCTCAGACCCCTCAGTCTCCTCGACCAAAGAGAGGTCAGAGACCCCCTTTGTGGACCAGGCTTAACACCTGGGGCCTAGTAGGTGCTGGGCTTCAGTGGCCCCTCGTCCAAGTGGGAGAGAGGGCACAGGGCCTCAGGACCTGGGTTCTGCCCTGTCACTTCCCAAAAGGGTAAACAGACCCAGGAGGACAGTGAGTCCCCTGGGCCTCCAATCAGTGGAGCTGCTCTGGGACACCAGTCAGCTTTGCTCAGTGAACCGCGCAGCACCTGGGGATGGCCTAGGAACGCAGGCCCTGTGGAGAGTAAGGGCGCCACCACGTGGCCGAGACGTGAAGCGACTCCTGGCAGCTCCAGCCCGGCTTGAAGGGCGTGGGGTCTCCGGACTTTTGTCCCCGAAGATCCCTACGCCAGGCACGCCGTCTCTCAGCCTTTGGGTCACCTCCTGGCACCGGATTACCAGGACGCTGCCGCCCCCCTCAGTTTGGCTCGACTCCATCCGCTCCCTCACGCAGCGTGCAATCTGTAAAGGCGGACCGGGTGCAGGAATGGATGACTTTATTGCTCGGGCCCCCGTGACCGCCGCCCCTCAGGTCCTCCTCAGACAGCTGAGTCCTCAGCCATCACTCCGTCGATCCAGGCCACGTAGCTCGCCAAGCGCGTGTAGATGCCGGGCTTCTTGCGGTTGCCGCAAACACGTGAGCCCGAGGTGACCACGCCCTCGGCCGCGCCGCCGCACACCAGCGGGCCTCCAGAGTCACCCTACAGGGAGCGATGTCATGAGGTCCGGTGCAGGGCCGCCGCAGGCGTCCTGTCCGGCTCCACCGGCGCCTGCTGCAATTCCCCTCAGCCCGCCGGTCCCAACAGTTCCCTCGCTCGTCAATCTCAGGCCCCGCCCACCAAGGTCCCACCTCCGCCGGCTTTCGGCTCCACCCCTTTCCAGGCTCCACTCCGCACTCCGTCCCACAGAAGTGGAGCAGCCGACTCCTCCGACCCTGCCCCACTCCTGGCCCTCTCCAAGCTCGGGCCCCAACTCGTCCGCACCCTCTTCCAGATCCCACCTCTCCTCCCAACCCTGCTTAGACCTCAGGCCAGCCACGCCTACCCAGTCTGTGTCATTGACCCATCTCAGCCCCGACACCTGCCTCAGGCCACGCCCACTCTCCTGGGGGGGGCACTCTGCGAGCTCCCCCGCACGGCCCGCCCTTTCCATTAGCCTCGCCTCCTGTATTCCCGCGCGCCCCGCCCCTTCTGTTGGCTCCGCCCCCAGCAGGCCGGGCCCCCTCTGCCCCGCCCTCCAGAGGCCGCGGACCCCACCGCTCTACTGGCCCAGCCCCGCCCTTGCACCTTGCAGCTGTCCCGGTGGCTGCTCTCCGCGCACATCATGCTCTTGGTGATGGTGCCGTCATGGTACTTGCGCAGGTTGCAGGTGGCGCGGTCGAGCACCGGCAGGAGTAGGTGCTGCAGGCGGTCGGGCCGCCGGCCAGCGTGAGTGACCACGCCCCAGCCGGCCACGTCGCAGAGCGTGCCGGCCGCCACGTCGCGGTCCTCGCGCTGCCAGGGCAGGGGCTGCACGGCGGGGCCCAGCACGGCCTTCTCAGAGAGCTGGGGGTTGGGGCGGAAGGGGATGTTAGGGTCGGGGCGGGGGCGGGGGCCCCGGGGCAGCAGGCGGGGACTGGGGCTAGACTCAGCAGACCTGCAGCAGGAGGAGGTCGTGGTCGATGGTGTCCGTCCGGCTGTCCGGGTGGGGCACTGCGCGTAGCACGTCGTACAGGCGCTTGGAGGGCTCCGGCTGTGACAGGGAGTGCGCGCCCAGGAGCACCTGCACCTTCCCGTCGGCCCTAGTAGGGGGGTGGGTGGACCCACATCAGAGCCACGTTCCCGCCGCACCTCACCCCACCCCGTTCCGCTCTTTGCCCCAGGCCACTCACACATCCTCCAGGCAGTGCGCTGCGCTCATCACCCACTGCTCGGCCACCAGGAAGCCTCCGCACACGTGCTTGCCGTTCACCTGCACGGATGCCATGTAGGGCCGCGAGTGGGACATGGCCTCTCGGCCGCCCAGGATCCTGCCGCGGGGCTGAGCCGCTGGAGGTAGGCAGGTCAGCGTGAGGACTTCGGGGGTGACTGCAGCCCTCCCCGCTAGGATTCCCTCTCTACCCCGAGGCGGCCCCAGCACCCCTCAGACCTGGAAATCCATCCTTACAATCCTCCCCACAGAGTTGCAAACTTCGGGGGGCCCAGGGAGGAATACCCGAGAAGACAGATGATAGGGAGTGACCGAGTCTGGGGCAAACTCCATACCTACACATTGCGCCTGAGGCTTCAATTTAAAAATAAGGAAAGCCGGACTGTCCAAACCCAACACCCCTGCCAGCCATTTGCCCCTCGAGCTGCCGGTTTTCCAGTGTGTGGAAAGCTAGGTTCAAAGTTTTGAGAATTCCCCCTGGTGGTCCAGTGGTTAGGACTCGTTGCTTTCACTGCCGAGTGCACGGGTTCAATCCCTGGTGGGTGAACTAAGATCCCACAAGCTGCACAGCCCGGCCCCCTCCCCCTCCAAGAAAAATAAACCACCAAAATTTTGAGAATTCCTTGGTTTTCAGAGCCTTCCGTTCACATGAAACCTGCCCCCTCCCTGCCCACTTAGGGGGGCTGGAGGACAGTCCTGTTTGACAGAGCAGGCCCCCTGGCTGACCGCCCTGCAGGCTGGTGGCCCCCAGCGGTCACCGCAGGCCCAGGTCCACTCACCGCACACGGCCGCCCCGAGGAGGATCAGAGCCGCCAGGTCCAGGGAGCGGTCCGCCATTATGCTGCTGTGGCCTTGACACTGACCCAGGCCAGGCCCTGAGGGTGCTTTTATGAGGGTGGAAGGGGGCGGGCCCTCGCGGGCCTTCCCACAGGCCCTATCAGCCAGGTGGGCAGCAGCCCAGTTGGGCAAGGGGACGCCGCCTGTCCACCCTCCCCAGGGGTGTGGTTGTCTTCCATGGACTTTGTACCAAGAGTACAGACAGGCTGCTGGGCGTGCGTCCCGCCCCTGTGAGCCTGGCCCAGGGCTGGCCCCGGTGTGGGGAGCAACCCCTCAGGGTGGGCAGCAGGCAGAGCAGAGGGATGGACCTACACCCAGCCCCACGGCCCCGTCTCCCCAGGGTGCCTTTGCAGCCCCAAAGTTTCACAACAGCAGCTGGAAACCACAGTTTGTAAACAACCCACTTCCTCATTTTCAGCTTCTCTCTTCTTTCTCTTCCTCCTGCAACTTGGAGAGGAGGTCGTGTGGGGGTGGGGGAGAGGTCATCCAACACCCTTGTCCCTGTTGCTGTGGCTCTGGAGCTTGATACCCCCAACAAGTAGAATATTGGAAAGGTGGTGTGTATGGGGCAGCTGGAAAGACCGTTGGATACAAGTGACAGAAAAACCGAGGCAAACTGGGTGGAGCCTTCTACAAGGAAATTATGTGGAAAGTTCATGGATCTACCTTCAGGTGTAGCTTGATCCAGTTACCTGAACAAGGTCAGGTTTCTGCCTTTGGTTCCTCCTTTCCTCCTTGGTGGCTTTTCTCCTCACCAGGCTCCCCTGTTGTGACCCCAGGGGCCCCAGACTCAGCCCAGGAGCTCAGTCAGCCCTCCGCAAATTCCCCATCACTCTAGCCAGAATCTCAAGCCTGCCTCTGACTGGCCGAGCTTGGATCTCATGCCCCTACACTGTCACTGTGGGCAGGGGATGGCAGGTTCTGAGGAGCAGAACCTGGGTCACATGGCCCTCTATAAGTTGGGGATGGTGTGTCAACATCTCGTGAACCTACTAGTGGGAGATGCTGCGTGTGACCAGAAGGGTGAGGAGGACCTCAAGCTGTTCCCAGTGGGAACAGTGCACAATCTTTTCCCCTCTACTACTTTTCATGGTGAAAAGAAAAATAGAAAACAACATAGCAAATGTGATTTGTTAGATCCCAGCATGTTTTCTTACTCAAATCAGAAACTCTGAAACGAAAGCCCATTCGCATGTGGAGTCCAAATTATGTAAGTAAGAGTGTTGAAAATTGCAACAAAATTTAGAAATGACCCAACAAGACAAGATGGTTCAATAAATAACCCTGCACGTCCCCGGATGCTTTGTTGACATGGAAAGACCGCCAGGGTGTAGTATTAAGTGGAAAAAGTGATTGCAGGGCAGTGGGTCACCTTTCTGAGCCGCTGGCACTTGCGGGGAGGTGTGCCCCGGTGACAACCTGAGGGAAGAGCTGGCAGGCAGAGGGAACAGAAAACGTTAATGACCTTGAGGTGGGTCCCCCCCCCGGGGTGCTGCTGCAGGGATGGGGTATTTGAGGGTTTGGCACGAGGGGACAGAGAGGGAGAGATTTATCCTGGCCCCCTGGTGTGGGGTCCGGGGTGGGGGAAAGGGTGTTACCTGATGTTACTTCTCTCATTTGCTTGCTTGGGTGATTGTTTCCCCCACCATCAGACTGTGAGCCGAGTGATGGCAGAGACCACATGTGTCGTGGTCCCCACCTGTGGCCCCAGGAGGTTCCTTCTCAGGCTCAGAGGCAGAAGAGGGGTACAGGCTGGTCGTCTCCCCCAGGGCTGTGACTCCTTCGGGGCTGGGTGTTTCCTTGTGAAACGTCTGCTCGGCTTTGCCCCCCGACCCCTGCCAAGGCAGAAGGCTGGGGAGGTGGGGGAGGGATTGTCTCCCCACCCAGTGAGGCCAAGGCTGGCCTGGGATCCCAACCCCTGGCTGGGTCCTTCCCAGATAGCTCCTCACTCTTCCCCACAGGGAAACTGAGGCTCAGAGACAGCAAGCAAGTTGCCCAAAGTCACAGAGCTGGGACTCAAACCCAAGCTCCTGAGCGTGGCTTCACAGCTCTCTGCACCTCTACTTCCTCATCTGTAAAGTGGGGCAACTCATAGGACCTTCCTCGAGGGTGGAGAGGACCAGTTGAGTGAGAATACTTGCAAAGACTCAGAATGATTTCTATGCCTTGTAAGCACTCATGAACACTTGCTACAGTGCTTTTCATTATCGCCACCTGCAACATTAGTTTAATTATGCTTTATAGGAGGAAAAACCAGAAATGGCAATCAGTATCCTTTTGTAGAGGGTGAGGAAGGGACTCCTTACCCCAATGCCCTGAATTAGCTGCCACCTGGTGGCAGCGTACTCGTGACATGCCCAAGACATTCTCCTGAGGACTTTCGACACTCGATTGCACAACCAACAAACACCCAGACACATTCTACAAAGCAGAATGTTTTTATTGTGCTAGGTGCCACATGATGCTGCATGGGAAGGGCCCAGCCAGGGGCAGGTGAGGTGGGGTGACAGGAGAAGCCCCTTCTAGCAGGTCCTGCCCGCAGCGTCCCTAGGGTGGAGAGAGGGGCCGTCATTGTCACCGTAGCAGCGGATGATGGAGTTGATCCAGTCTGCAAACTTGGCGACGGAGGTAAAGGTGTCTGGGTAGATCCCGGAGCCGCAACCCCCTCGGATGAAGGAATCGATCCCGTGGACCAGCCTGTTGCAGACCAGGGGCCCGCCGGAGTCCCCCTGTGGAGCCAGACAAGTTCGGGAGTCTGGGCTTCCAGTCCCCACCCTCACACCCCCACCCACCCCCTTCAGGGTCGGGGATTCCTTCCATGGGTCTGGCTGTAGTCCTAGTTGCTGCAGCCTGGATGAGAGCGTGGTGGTGGCTCGGGGGAACATGGGGTACGTACAAAGCAGATGCCAGCATGCTGGCCTGGCACCAGGGTGCACACGTTGGAGGGGCGGCAGAGGGCTGTCACCACGGTCACGTTGATCTGCTGCAGGACTGGGGGCGGTGGCCGGTTGGTGCCCAGCTGGCCCCAGCCCATGGCCACACACTGCACCCCTTCTCCCACACCTTGGTCCTGGGTGGGCAGCCGGGCCACCTGCACGTTGGTGTTGATGGTGGCCATCCTACTGAGCTGCAGCAGGTGGGACGGAGCAGTGGCATGTCACAGAGGGTGGGGAGTGATGACCCTTGCCTCTCTGGGCCCTGGTTTCCCCAACCGAGGCTCCACCATGGTTCTGGGA
The DNA here is from genome assembly GCF_025265405.1 of Mesoplodon densirostris. Classification (NCBI taxonomy): domain Eukaryota; kingdom Metazoa; phylum Chordata; class Mammalia; order Artiodactyla; family Ziphiidae; genus Mesoplodon; species Mesoplodon densirostris. The sequence continues at coordinate 152,959,639 of NC_082663.1, forward strand.
TGTTTCAGAGCAGGACACCCACCCTGCAGGTTGCCTCCCACTTCAAGCCTCAGTTTCCCCATCTGTAAAGTGGGAGCAGTCACCGTGGCTCAGGGCATCCCTGGATCTGTCTTGAGTGCAGTAAACAGTAGGTAATAGGGTTTCCCTGGTGGCACAGTGGTTGAGAATCTGCCTGCTAATGCAGGGGACACGGGTTTGAGCCCTGCTCTGGGAGGATCCCACATGCCGCGGAGCAACTAGGCCCGTGAGCCACAACTACTGAGCCTTGTGCTCCGCAACAAGAGAGACCACAATAGTGAGAGGCCCGCACACCGCGATGAAGAGTGGCCCCCGCTTGCCACAACTAGAGAAAGCCCTTGTACAGAAACGAAGACCCAACACAGCAAAAATAAATAAATTAATCAATAAACTCCTACCCCCAACATCTTCTTAAAAAAAAAACAAAACAGTAGGTAATAAAGCAAACTATGGACCATAGCAACAACCATAAAACCCTTGTCCTAGAACATTCCCTGAGAATAATCATAGCTGGGCAAGCAGAGGGGAAAGGCAGGTTTCTCCCTCCAGTCTCCCACTGGCCCGAATGTGGGGAATTTTGCCCCATTTGGCAAAGAGGGAGACTGCCCCTGCCCTCCGCCAGCGGGCACAAAAATACCTTTCTCGCTGTCACCTCATCTAATCTCTGACAGCCCTGCACGGCGGGGGTGGGGTGGGGGTGGGGAGTACTCTGTTTTACAGAGGGGGAGACTGAGGCACACAGAGATGGGGGCGACACCAGGTCTGCGCCCGCCAGCCTTGTCCACCAGGCTCCTGCCCCTGTCCCGCCCTCCCCAAGCCTCCCGCGGGCCTTTGCACCTGCCCTTCCTGCCCCGCCCCCGGCCGCGCACCTGGAGAACCGCGATGTCGTTCTGCAGGCTCAAGGGGTTGAAGCCGTTTTCAAAGACCCGCTGGACCCTGAACGTCTGCCGGGTCCGCTCTCGCTGCCGCAGGTTATGTGCCCCCAGCACCACGCGCACCGACCGGGAGTTCCTGGGGCGGGGGGAACAGGAGGCGATTGGGGCGCCCCCGGGGTCGGGAGCGGCGGAGAGACCCCGCCCGAGCGCAGGAGGACCTGCAGACCCTCGCGCCTTCGCCGGAAGGCCCCACCCCGGGCCCGCAGCACGGCCCGCGCGACCCTCCCGCGGCGGGCGGACTGGAACCCGAGATGGGGACGTGCGGGGACACTCACAGGCCGTTCAGACAGTGCGCGGCTGACAGCACGAAGTTCCGCGCGATCAGGGTGGCGCCGCAGAAATGGCGTCCGCGCCTCTGCAGGGACGCCATGAAGGGCCACGCGTGCGGCCTGGCCGGCCGGCCCCCCACGATCTCCGAGGCCAGCGCAGGGCCTGGGGGCAAGGGCGGTGGCGGCGGTGAGCGGCGCGGAGGAGCCCCGCCCCCGCCCGGGAACCCCCGCCCCTCTCCCAGGACCCCACCGGGTCGGGTTCTTGCCGTGCTTGTCGCCCAGAGAGGGGAGGGGGCCTGCACGGTCCCCCTGCCAGGGCGCAGCTAGGTCTGGACTTCACCCACTGGGAGTCCCCAGAGACCCCACTGTTCAGACCTCACCACTCAGGACCTCAGCCTTCTCCTTATCCCAGCTGTCACTCCCCATGAGGATGAGGGGGCTGGGAGGGTCCCCAGCAGGTGGAGAGGCAGGAATGGACCCCAGGGACACACCCGGGCCCCGCTCACCGCCCAGCAGCACAGCCAACAGGACAGCGGCCAGGGCAGGGCTGGAGGGTCTGCAGCTTTGGATCATGGCTGGGCAGGTGCTCTGGCGTCTCTGCCCTTTGTGCCCACCTTCCCCTCTTATAGCCCCCATGCATGGAGGCCGTTGCAGTTGCCCGTGGGGGGGCCTGGTGCCCCAGCTTCCTCTCCCCATTCTGGGACGTGGGGGACGAGGGGGTGATGGGAAGAACAGGGGAGAGAGGATGTGTGCAAGGGGCGGGGCTGGCTCCAGGGGGGCCCCCAGATCAAACGCAGGATGCACAATTAAATCGGAACGTCAGATAAACTTTCTTTTTTTTTAGCATAAGTATATCCCAAATATAAGCACAGGATGTACTTACATACAAAGTTTGTCTTTGTTTATCCGATATTCAGAGTTAGCTGGGAGTACTGTATTTTTGCTAAATCTGACGACCCCGGCCCAGAGGAGTTGGCTGGGACGCCCACGTGCCTCAGTTTACCCAGGGCAACGGCAACCACGTGCATGCAGCCCTGTCCTGACATTTGGGAGGCGTGGCAGGGGTCCCCCCATGAGCTGCCTACCCAGTGAAGTGGTGGGGGAACTGGGCTTTGAACCCAGGTGCCCACAATGCACAGCTGGAGGGAGACTTGCTGCCTATTTCCCAGCCTTGCATCTCCCTCTTGGAGCCCAGACTTCCAACCTCTTTTTGGTTGTTGCTCCTAACGGGGAACTCACTCCCACCTGGGACCTGGTCAGTCTCTGGGGGCCCTCAGAGGTTCTGGGAAGGAATCCCTCCCACCCCCACCCCACCCGCACCCCTCTGAGCTTCTCTGAACCCCCTTCCAGCCTGAGGCAGAGGAAAAATTCCCACCCAGGCCTGGAGGCTGGACCGTGGATCTCCAACCAAGTTTGAGAGCTTCAGCCTGGACCTTGGAAGAACTCAAGCCGAACAATGGAGATGGGGTCCACCAGGGCCAGTTCCCAGCCCCGTGGCCCCCGTTCAACTTCCCACCCCCCCCCCCCCCGTCCCAGGCTGCTCCAGCTGCAACGGCCGTAGCCAAGGCTGTTGCAAGAAGCAACGTTCTCCTGGCTTGGAGCAGGGTTCAGGCGAGGGAACCAACGGATCCATCTGCAGGAACAGGCAGGCGGGGGCCCTCAGGGACACCCAGAGGCGGGCTGGGGCTGGAGTCCAGTTTGTCCCTGGGCTCCTCCTTGGTGTGTGGCCACAGGCAAGCAAACCCCCATCTCTCCCCCTCTCGGTGGGGTCCCCACTCTGTTGAGTTAAAGCTACCATAGAGCACTTGGTAAGCACCTGCTGTATACATAACCCTGTTTCCAATGGGGGTGGGAATAATGGAGGAGACCATGCCTCAGGCAGGGAGACTGGATTTAAACAAAAGCTGCATCTATATTGAGCACCACCTGTATACTATTTCCTCACAGGTCATGGTGGCTAAGCTTGTGGACTCTGGGTTCAGATCCTGGAGTGGCCACTTGCCCACTATGACTTCAGGCTATGGATGTAACCCCTCCATGCCTCAGTTTCCTCGTCTGTAAAATGGAAGTTATAGGCTCCCATCTCACAGGATTGTCCTGAGGATTAAATGAATGAACTTTTGTAAAGTTCTCAGCTGAGAAAGTGCTGTCCTTGAGCTCATAGAAAATAGAAAACAGGCTTCCCTGGTGGTGCAATGGTTAAGAATCCACCTGCCAGTGCAGGGGACATGGGTTCGAGCCCTGGTCTGGTAAGGTCCCACATTGCCGCGGAACAACTAAGCCCATGCGCCACAACTACTGAGCCTGCACTCTAGAGCCTGCGAGCCACAACTACTGAAGCCCGTGTGCCACAACTACTGAGCCCGCGCAACTAGAGCCTGTGCTCCACAACAAGAGAAGCCACCACAGTGAGAAGCCCGCGCACCCCTATGAAGAGTAGCCCCCGCGCGAGCGGGGGCTAGAGAAAGCCCGTGCACAGCAACAAAGACCCAAGGCAGCCAAAAAAAAAAAAAAAAGAAAATAGAAAACACCCGGGGCTGTTTTTTTCTGGGTCTTTCTGTTCCCATCAATGGGCTCAATCCAACATTCCCTCCAGCAAACCTCATTTACCCCCAGTGCTGGGCACCAAAATCCCTCTGGGCTTTTTATAGAAACCACTTCCCTGCCGCTGGCCCGTGGGAAATGCAGAAAATTCCCGGCGTTCCCTCAACACTTATCAGCTTGCGTTTCCCAGGGTTCTGGCTTTGTCTCAGGTCTCAGCACACCCTTGCTCCTGCTGAAGTGGAAAACCAGTCCCATCTACTCCCCTGGGGTGGTCAGCTGAGGTGTGGAACAGTTAAAAAGAGGGCAGCCCTGGGGGTTCTGGCTCCAGCTTGAATTCGCATGCTGCCACCAGATGGCGGCAGAGTAAATCAATAACAAAAGAGCTGCCTTCCAACTCTGGTGTGTCCGGTGAGCTGGTTGGCCCCTCTCTCTGAGCCTCCAATGCCTCATTGCCAAGGCCACGTGCCCTCTCCACGGCTGGCCAATGACCCCTACCTCTGCCTGGCCTCAGGCCTCTCCTCTAGACCCCAGTTCATTCTGTGGCCCTGCATGCTCCAGCCCTGCCCTCTCCCTGACCTGCTCTCCTTCCCCCACACCCCCAAGCTTGTCCTGATGCAGGGCCCTTACACTGGCTGTGCCTTGCCTGGCGACACTTCTCCTTTTGTTCGTATTCAGGCATTGCTGCCTCCTTCAAGAAGCCTCCCTAATAGCCCTTCTGACTGCCCCTGACTGGTCAGGAGCCCCACAGGCCCTGGACACCCCATGTTATGAGAGCTTGGTCTTCAAGTGGCCCCGGAGCTGGGAGACACAGAACTGGACAGGACACCCCTAGCCCTGAGGGCCAGGGTGGGGCTCCTTGGACACTTGGGAAATGTCTGGAGTGACTCCATTTTCCAGATGAGGAAACTGAGGCACAGAAAGGGGTGGCAACTTGCCCCGGGTCACACTGGCGGGGCTGGGTTAGAACCCACGTCTGCGGGCATCTGGGGAGTGGGATCCGCTGTGACCTGTGCCCTCCTCCAACTTCCAGGCCTCTATTCCCACCCCGACCCCGAGCTCGGGGTTTGGGGACTCGGATGCTGAGGACCCTGGGCCACTCTCCCCCACATCTCCCCGTGGGAAGGACACAGAGGAGCCGGGGGGACGGTTCAGCTTTTATTGACGCACCGTGGGTCTGCCTGGCTCCCAAGAGCCGGGGAGGGGCAGGAAGCGGGGCACGGGCACAGAAGCAGACCCGCTGCGTCTGTCCACAGCATGGCCTCAGTGCCCGGGGGAGCTCAGGGGCCGTCCTCGCCCCCCGCGTTGCTCAGCACTGAGCGGATCCAGTCTACGTAGAGGGAGACGCGAGCGAAGAAGTCGGGGTACTGGCGGTTGGCGCATCCCCGGATCACAAAGGAGTCCACGCCCTGGATGACACCGTCGCAGATCAAGGGGCCGCCCGAGTCCCCCTGGGGAGGGGGCAGGTCAGTCAGTCACTCAGGCCAGGCCAGCAGCCAGATGAGGCTACCTCAGGGGAAGGGGCCACGTAGGGGTGAAATGATTCCAGTCTAGAATTTTCTTTACAGTATGTGGGTGAGACAGGGAGGGGAGGTCCCTCTGGAGGAGAGCGGGCATTTATTGGCCCCCTACTATATACCTGGACCCCAGAATTCTGGGTGTGGCCCCCGGAGTGGGGCTGGGGCACCCACCCAAGGGGGGCTGCAGGGTGGAAAAGCCCCCAGACCCATGAAGGCCCCGTTACCCCCTCATGATGGGTGTGCCCACCTTCCAGATGGTGTGACGGAGGCACCCGCCTGCCTGCCCTCCCTCCTTCTCCCGGCTGTCCCTGCAGCCACCGAGCTGCAGCCCCCAGTACATACAAAACAGATTCCAGCGCTGCGTTGGGGCACAAAGGTGCACACGTTCTCTGGACGACACAGGAAAGTGACCACGGTGACGTTGAGCTCCTGCAGGACCTGGGGCAGCGGCTCAAAGGTGCCCAGGCGGCCCCAGCCCATGGCCAGGCACTGAGTGCCGTGGGGCAGCAGCTGGTTCTGCTGGGGGAGCTGGGCCACCGCAACCTGGGCGTTGAGGGTGGCCGGGCGGTCCAGCTGGGACAGAGGGCGGTTGGTGGGCAGTGTGTCTTCAGGACCCGCAGCCACCCCTGGACGATTATCTCAAAGTGCCTCCTCCAGGCCTTTGCACATGCTGTTCCCTCCGCCTGGCTCTACCTCAAGGGTCACCTCCTCCAGGAAGGCTGCCCTGATCACCCTCCAAACCTGCCAGGGCTCAGTTTCACATTCCCCGAGGCCATGAGACTCCCCTTTGCAGCACTGGTCACTGTTGCATTCACTCACTTACAAAGCACTTATTGAGCACCAACTGTATGCTTGATCCTGGGCTAAGCCCTGGGGATCCTACCTCTGCCTTCTGGGAGTTGATCTTTGGGGCTGGGAGGGGCCAAGAAGAGAATGGCAGTGGCAGAGTCAAGGGAAACATAGCCCAGTGATGAACAGTGTATTGGGGGAGGGGTGGCTGTCACTCAAGTAGGGTGAGGGGATGCTTCCCTGAGGAGGGGAGGCTGGTGCCAAGGCTGAGGGTATCTGGGAACAGCGCAGGGAGCAGGGAGGGGACACAGCCGGCCAAAGCCTGGGGGCGGGGCGTGGGGGCATCCCGCGTGCTCAGAAGGTGGTGACTGGCTCTCTCCCCACCAGGCCGTGTCCCATGCCCGCAGGGGCTCCTGTACAGTAGGTGCTGGAAAATGAATGAACAGGGGTCCCTGGGCCCTGCTGGCCTCACCCACCCACCTGCAGGAGGAGGACGTCATTCAGCGTCTCCTGTGGGTTGTAGTTGTTCTCAAACAGGCGGCTGATGCTGAACCTCTGCTCGGTGGGCTCGGAGGCCTGCAGGCGGTGGGCCCCGAGCACCACGCTCACCCGCAACGGGTTCCTGAGGGTCAGGGCGTTCATTTCTGGGACCCCGACCCCCCCCCACGTGCCCCCCACCCCCGTCCTGAGGCCCAGGGTGCAGCCCCTCGGGGACTGCCCACCATCCCAGGAGACGCCCCCGCCCCCGTCTGCATCTTGTCCCCGAGGGTTGGACCCCTGGCTTGAGCTAATCCTCCTGGGGCATCAGGGCGTCACGTCGGGCTGGGGAGCAGGGCAGGTGCCCGCCTAGTTTGGGATGAGAGGGTTGGGCAGATGGACGGAGGGGCTGAGAGCAGGCAAGCGGAGGCAGGCCGCGCCTCTCCCCCTCGGACCCCCGGGGCAGCGCCGCGCCCCCTCCCTCGGAGCACCGCCCCCTCCCCGGGCAGGCCCGCACCGCGCAGGCGCACTCACTCACATGTTGCTCAGGCAGTGGGCTGCGGTCAGCACGAAGCGCGGGTGGATCAACGTCCCCCCGCAGAAGTGGTTGCTGGGGAACCTCTGCAGCGACGCCATGTAGGGGCGCGAGTGGGGCTGGGCTTCCCGCCCGCCCACTATCTCCGCGGCCCGGGCTACACCTGGGGGGGACGCCGGGGTCAGCGGCCTTCGCCTTGCCTAACGCCCTCCGCGGCTCCCTGGACGGGGGACCGACCCCACCCCACCGCCCCATCCCCCGCCCAGGGAGCCCAGATGGGGGTCGGGGGACGAGGGCAGAGCCGCTGTGTGGCCTCCACCAGGACCGGGACCCCTCAGAGGCTCCGTTTCCCCATGTGCAAATTGGAGGTCCCATAGCAGCACAGGGGGGCTGGGGGGCTGTGGAGGGAAGAGGCCCAGGCCCAGGACAGTTAGCGCTGGGGAGAGCCCGGTGGTCATTAACATTATTATTTCTGAAGGCTCCCAGGAAGCAGCGGTGCCCAGTCCTGGAGGTCAGGAGGGGGAAGAAGCTGGCAAGATGACCCATCTTGCAGATGGACAAACTGAGGCATGAAAAAGCCTCATCAGGATGAGGGCGGAGGGGTTCCCTCACTCCGGTTTTTCCTCTGACGTGCGTCATTCACCCGGTGACACATTCGTTCGTGCGTGCACACTTACTGAGTGCTTGCTGGGTGCCAGGTGCTGTCCAGGGATTCTGGTTATACTGAGTCCCTAGGGCACCTCCCTGGGCAGGAAGGACTAGGTTTTGCCCATTTTACAGATGGGGAAAGAGAGCTGCATATCCCAGGCCCCCCCTTTCTCTCCTCCCCTCCCCTTGAGGCATTCATCCCAAGCAGCCAGCTGAGCCGGGTCCTGCTTCACTTTCCCCATCTGAGCCGTGAGGGCGTGGGACAGGCAGACGGACGGACGGACAGACTTGGACCCCACTCACCGCCCAGCAGCACAGCCAGCAGCACCGGGGCGAGGGCAGGGCTGGAGGGTCTGCAGCTTTGGGTCATGGTTGGGCCATGCCCCCTGCCTGCCCGCCCCCTCTTATAGCTCCAATTCAGGGAGGCTATTAGGGTTGCCCCATACCTGGGCTGGGCGTCCCCACTTCCTCCTTCCAGCTCGAGGGCTCGGGAGCTTGGGGGTCAAAGCTGCACCCCAGGAAGCCTGCAGGGGCTTCAGGCTCAGGCTCGGGGTCCCGGCACCCCCAGGAGATGTAGGAAGCTGGCTCCCACCCACCCATTGCTGGGGGTCCTCTGGACAAGGGGGCTTGTGGCCACAGCCCTCACAGTGACATGCACCCCAGCTTCCACACCTCCAAGGGGGCACTGCCTGCCCCCAGAGGGTCCCTGTAGCCCCAGCAAGGTGAGATGTGGCCGACGTATGCAGGGGTGGGATGAACCCACTCAGCGGGACAGAAAAGGGGGTGAGGGTCTCAGAGCCCTGCGCCTCCTGAGACCCACAGGATCATCTCTCTGCCCTCACTTTGTCTGGGGGAGTCACTCTTCTCTCTAAGGCAGAGCTCTCACCTGGGGCGATTCCTCCCCCAGGGACAACTGGAGATATCTGGGGACACCTGTGGTCGTCATGACTGGGGGGCTCCTGGCATGCAGTGGTTGGGACCAGGGATGCTGCCCCACGTGGGAGGGGGCAGGGGGAGACTCTGGTGCCGGGAGACATTTATTTATGTATCTATTTATAACTGACTCATTATTATGAAAAATTTAAACCTACAGAAGCATAGATAGAGGAGCTCACGGAATTTGGGGGCCAAAAAAAAAGATTTTAAGCTTTTCATTTTGAAATCATTTCACGCTTACAGCGGTCTGCAGAATTCCCGGATGTGCTGCCCCAGCTTCCCCGGGGCCACATCTTGCACAAAGTTTGCCCCCTCACAGGCCACCTGGATTTCACAATCAGCCAGTCTCTGGTCCAGGATCCCCCAACCCACCTCCCCGAGTCTCCTGGGCTCTGGGGCAGCCCCTCAGCCTCTCCTGTCCTTCGTGCTGTGTCCTTGGTGGCAACCTGGCGGGGTTTTGGGGGAACGTCCCTCCAAATGGGCTTGTACAGGGTCCCCACACGGAGATGGGGTCTGCATACCGAGCGGTGGTCCCCAGGACGTGGGGCATCTCTGAGGTGCCTGTGTGTCCCTCCCGCCGAGTCACACTTTCCCCTTTGGAATGAATGAACGTCTCTGAGGCAGAAGCACCTGCTCTGAGTTTTGCGCACCAAGGACTCCTGGAGCAGCCTGCGTGCCTCACTGCTTCCTGCCCTGCAGGTGGCTGCCCCTCTGCCGATGCATTTTTATTTTTTATCTTTTAAATTTTATTGAAGTAGAGTTGATTTACAATGTTGTGTTAATTTCTACTGAACAGCAAATATATATATATTCTTTTCTTCCCCCCCCCAGGCTCTTTTTTTCAAATTAATTAATTTATTTTTATATTCTTTTCCATATTCTTTTCTGTTATGGTTTATCACAGGATAGTGAATATAGTTTCCTGTGCTATACAGTAGGACCTTGCTGTTTGTCCATCCTATGTATAATAGTTTGCATCTGCTAACCGCAAACTCCCAATCCATCCCTCCCCCACCCCCTCCCCCTTGGCAACCATAACTCTGTTCTCTATGTCCATGAGTCTGTTTCTGTTTCAAAGATAAGTTCATTTGTGTCATATTTGAGATTCCACATTTAAGTGATATCATATGATGTTTGTCTTTCTCTTTCTGACTTACTTCACTTAGTATGATCATATCTAGGTTCATCCATGTTGCTGCAAATGACATTATTTCATTCTTTTTTATGGCTGAGTAATATTCCATTGTATAAATGTACCACATCTTATTTATCCATTCCTCTGTCGATGGACATTTAGGTTGTTTCCATGTCTTGGCTATTGTGAACAGTGCTGTTATGAATATAAGGGTGCGTGTATCTTTTCAAATTATACTTTTGTCCGGGGTATATGCCCAAGAGTGGGATTGCTGGATCATATGGCAACTCTATTTTTAGTTTTTTGAGGAACCTCCCTACTGTTTTCCTTAATGGCTGCACCAACTTACATTCCCACCAACAGTGTAGGAGGGTTCCCTTTTCTCCACACCCTCTCCAGCATTTGTAATTTGTAGACTTTTTGATGGTGGCCATTCAGACCGTTGTGAGGTCAGAATTCACACCTCATTGTATTTTTGATTTCCTCTTCTCTAATCATTAGTGATCTTTTCATGTGCCTGTTGGCCATCTGTATTGCCGATGTGTTTTTAAGTCACACATCAGCCCAGTCACTCGGGAAAGGCCGCCGGGCGTCTGGGACTCCGCAGCCCTGGGTGTGGCCCTGACATGTCTCCACAGGAACCCAGGGCTGCTGTGCCTTTTGCTTTCAGAACTGGTTTTTCTCGTTTGACAAGAACATCTCTGCGGACTGGCACTGTCCGGTCCAGCGGGGCAGGCTGCTTGGTGCCTCGGTTTCCCCACCTGTACAGTGGGGTGATTGTAGTAATAGTCCCTCCCCCAGGGTGACAGCAGGAGGATTTGATAAGTTGGAGTATTGGAGTGTGTGGGTGCACAGTGAGGTGAGGTGAGCCCTGTCGCTGCCACCCCACCACCCCCTTCCTTTTTCTGCTGTGCTTCTCCCCGTCTCAGCCCATCCTCTCGGCGGCTGGGCCGGGTCAGCACGTGCCTCTCTCAGATCCAGGCTCTTCTGGGAGCAGACGCGGGGTGGGTACACCCCAGGGTCCGGAGTCCCTCGCCTGGGTTCACATTCTGCTGTGCTTTGTGATTCTGGGCTAGAAACGCCACCTCTCTGGGCCTCGGTTTCCCCATCTGTTAATGATGGGGAGTCATGAGAACAACCCCACCTCAGGGGCTGACTTCCCTAATACAGTTAAGAGCTTGATGAACCATCAGCTGATGAAAGGGGATACACCCAGGGGAACATCACTCAGCCCTGAAAAAGAGAGAGACACTGACACTCACTACAGCGTGGACGGACCCTGAGGACACGATGCTCAGTGAGAGAAGCCGGACACAGAAGGACCCACAGGGTGTGATTCCTTTGACGGGAAACGTCCAGAACAGGCCAGTCCTGTTGGACAGACACAGAGAGTAGGTTCCTGGTTGTCAGGGGCTGGGGGAGAGCATGGGGGTGAGTGCTCATGGGGACAGGGCTTCTTTTCAGGGTGGTGAGAATGTTCTGGAATTAGAGGTGGTGGTTGCACAACCCTGTGACTATACTAAACGCCTCTGATTTGTTAAGTGGGTGGGTTGTATGGTAGGAGAAGCACATTTCGATAAAGCTTTAACTGAAAAAAAGAAACACACACACACAACCTTGCTAAGTAACTGCCCATGGGGTCCTGGCCGGAAGCTCTCACCCACCAGGGAGCCTCCCGGGGGCGGTAGGGGGGGGAGGGGAGTCACAGCATCAGACGAGACAGGGGGATGGCCCGGGGTCCTCCTCTCTGCTCCAGGCCTGGGGTGGGGGCAGGCAGGTGAGTGCAGGGCTGGGGGGCTGCCCGAAGGCAGAGGCTTGGGAAGGCATGGGACTGGGTGTGGGGGCTGGGGGCACCGGGAGCCCTGGGGGTTGTAACTGGGAGGGAGGGAACCATTGGGGGCCTCTGGGGGTCGGGCCAGCAGGTGGAGAGGAAGTGGGGCTGGAAGCTGTGGCCTCAGCCCCTTTCCCGCTCCAACTGTGGCTGGTGCAACAGGCAACGGCCTCGCCCGGGAACACGGGCTGGGGCGGGGCGAAGGGGCAAGCGGACCCAAGCCGACCCACCCAGGATCGAGGGAAGGAGGATGGGAGAGGCTCAGCCTCTGTGTCTCTGCCTCTTTTTCCTCTTCTCTCCTGAAAAAAGAAAAACACTCCTTTCTTGAGGGGGCCAGTGTTGGGGGCTCCAAGCTGGGACCATATGCTCTTGGACCCCAATGCCCTAGGGCCTCAGTTTCCCCATCTGAACAATCAGCAGGTGGACTCCCTGGGACCATTCTGGGCTCCTGAGCCACTGACATTCCTCTCTGGGCCTCAGTTTCCCCTTCTATAAAGCAGGACCCATTCTGAACCCCCAATGCCACTCCTGGGTACAAATCCATAGCACTGAAAATCGATGTTCAAACAAAACATGTACACAAATGTCCACAGCGACGTGATTCACATTAGCCAAGGTGGAACCAACCCAGATGACCATCAACGGACAATGGATATACATCCCTCCACACCCAGGAACATCACTCAGCCGTGAAAAGGGGTGAAGCCCTGACACTCACTACAGCGTGGACGGATCCTGAGGACACGATGCTCAGTGAGAGAAGCCAGACACAGAAGGACACACAATGTGTGATTCCTTTGATGGGAAACGTCCAGAACAGACCAGTCCACAGAGACAGAGAGTTAGTGGTTAGTGGTTGTCAGGAGCTGGGGGAGGGGGAGGAGAGGTGACTGCTAATCGGGACGGAGCTTCTTTTTGGGGTGATGGAATGTTCTGGAACTGGACAGCGGTGAGGGTTGCACAACCTAGTGAAATACACTAAAAACCACTGAATTGTTCCCTTTAAAAGAGTGAATTTTATGTTACGTGAATTTCAGTGCAATAAATTATGAAAAACAAATAAACAGACCCAGGACCCACAGACCAGGCCTGTAGGATGGGGTTAGGGCCTGGCACACAGCTGGTGCCCAATAAGCGCCAGCAACGCCAGTGGTGATAGGAGCTCCCTGGGCCTCGGGCTCCCCATGTGTAAAATGGCTTAATGGCAACACAAGTAACCTCGGTGGCCGGTGGCCGGTGAGTGTGAGCCATCGCTGGGGGCTTCTGGGGCAGCGAGGGGGTGGAGGGCGTGCGGTCAGGGCAGGGGGCTTGGGACGGCACAGCCCCCAATACCACCCGGCTCAGGGCACAGTGCCGCCCCTTTGAGCCCCTCCCCTCCCCTGCATGTTGGGGCATCAGCAGGGCCTCCAGGAGAAGGGCAGAGCTGGGCATCTCCATTTTGGCCCCGACGCCGGCTGGGCTGAGCCTCTTCCATAGCTATGTGCTACCCGCCCGCCCCGGGCTTCTGTGGTCTCCCCACCGCCAGCCCGGAACACTGGATCCTTTGCAGCCTCTTTCCCTCGAGCCACGTGGCAGGACCTGTTCCCCTCTCATGCAAGGTGACACGTGGGCAACCCCCAGGGCGGCACCTGGTTCAGATGCCCGACCCATCCCTGCCACCCCGTCCCCCCCACCAAGACGAGACACCGCAGATGGCAGGCTTAGTGATCACCCCCCTGGGTGAAAAGCCCACATCCCAGGAGGCCAGCGGGCATTTCTCACGCACTGGTTGAGGGGCAGTGTTTCCACATCGTCAAGAGCCTTCTGTGTTTCTTTGCTGTGAACTGTTTACATCCTTGACCCACTTTTTTTACTACTGGGCTCTAATTGTTTTCCTTACTGATTTTAGGTGCACATTATATGTATTATATTATAAATATATTATAAATATATACTATAATATTAATGTATAATATTTACACGATGGATTTATTATATTTTATTATGAGTTATTAAGTATATATATATATATATATATATATATATATTTTTATTTTGGTACGCAGGCCTCTCACCATTGTGGCCTCTCCCATTGCGGAGCACAGGCTCCGGACGCGCAGGCTCAGTGGCCATGGCTCACGGACCCAGCCGCTCCGCGGCATGTGGGATCTTCCCAGACCGGGGCACGAACCCTTGTACCCTGCATCGGCAGGCGGACTCTCAACCACTGCGCCACCAGGGAAGCCCCTGTGTATTATGTTTTATATATCATTTATATACTTATTTTTATTATGTTTTGTATGTTATTTATACGATTATGTCTGTTATGTTTTATATATCATTTATATAAATATATAAATACATATATATATAGTTTGGCTGCACCGCGGGGCATGTGGGATCTTATTTCCCCCACTAGGGATCCAACCCGTGCCCCTTGCAGTGGAAGCGTGGAGTCTTAACCCCTGAACCTCCGGGGAAATCCCTATAAAATTATATTTATTATTTAACATTTATATTTTAGTTCCTTTCACATTAGGCTCTTTTTTCAAGTGGCAAATAGTCTAAAGCCAGTTTCTCGTGTGTCTCTTGACTTTGCTGCATAATATGCAGCCGGGCCTCCGTATCTGTGGGTTCCACACCCGTGGACTGAACCAACCTCGGATTCAACCAACCGCAGATCAAAAATATTTGGGAAAAAAATTTCCAGAAAGTTCTAAAAAGCAAAACTTTAATTTGCTGTAGGCGGGCAACTGTATTTACACAGCATTTACATTTTATCAGGTATTTTAAGTCATCTAGAGATGATTTTAAGTGCACTGAAGGATGTGCATAGGTTACTTGCAAATATTACAGCATTTGATACAAGGGACTTGAGCATCCGCGGATTTGGGTATCCACCGGGGTCCTGGAGCCAAGCCCCTGCAGATACTAAGGGGTGACTGTATTCTCGACCAAAATGAGAGACGGTTAAGGGGGCCTGGAATCTCACAGATGTGGGTTCAGAGCCCACTCTGGCTGTGTGGCCTCAGGGTAGTCACCCAACCTCTCTGAGCCTCGGCGCCACCTCCGTCAGGTGGAGATAACAAGAGCCCCTGGTTCTCAGGGCTGCGAGCGGATTCTGTGAGTGGAGGCCCCTGGGGTGGATGCCACTCTTGCCGGAAGATGTCCCTGCGCTCGGCCCCCAGCCCCTTCCCGCCCCCACAAAGCAGAAATCAGGTGCTGTGGACAGAATGGGAACAGATCCTTTATTAGAGTCACAACCGCGTGGGCTGCGGGATGGGACAGAGGCGTGGGGGGCTGGGCTCCGCGGCAGCTCACACGACCCCCCACCGGCTGGGCTGGGGGTCCGTCAGGCTGGCGCATATCCGACTGGCTGGTTTATAACTGAGTCAATCCAGTCTCTGAACAGTGCCACGCGGGCAAAGAAGTCGGGGCCCCTGCCGCAGGGCCCCCGAGACCAGGAGGCCACGCCATGCGCCAGACCGTTGCAGACGAGGGGGGTGCCCCCGTCCCCCTGCAGGGCGGCAGGAGAGTCAGGGCACCCCAGGCCCAGCCCCCCTACTCTGCTCCCACCCAGAACCACTGCTTATGCCACCCACAAATCCTGTCCCCGCCCCAGGCCCTTGGCACGTGCTGTCCCACTGCCTGCACGCTTTTCCCTCAACTTTGCTCGGTTAACTCCCACCTGCAACTCAGGTGTCAGATGCCCCCAGGAACTCCCTGCTGCCCTGGGCTGGGCCTGTCCCGTGCTCGCCCTTGTCTTGACACCTGACTCCCCCACCCACAAGGTCTGGGAGCCCCTGGCTCCAAATGGGCAGACCCTACCCTGTCCTGTTCCCTGTCTCCAGCCTCCAGCCCAGAGCTTGACACTTGTCCTTGCTTTTGCCACCACCTGGAGCCCACCCCAGGTCACGCCCAGTCCGTACCTGGCAGATGCCGCCCTGGCGGGTAAGGACGCCGGTGCATACATTGTTGGGGCGACACTGGTCCGACGGGGTCACAGTGACGTTCACGACCCTTGGCACTCGGGAGAGACGCCCTCTATGCTTTCGGGTGCCCCAGCCTGCGACCTGGCAGTTGGTGCCAGCTTCCACCGTGGCATTCTGTGGGGGCAGTGGTACCACCGCCACGGCGCTGGTGAGGTTGGCCTGACGGTCCAGCTGGGGAGGAAAACTGAGTCAGGAGAGGGCGGAGCTGGGGACCAGAGCCTCACGGGGCCCAGCTGGGAGCCAGAGTGGCAGCGACGTGAGTTTTGGTCTGTAAAGTGGTTTGGGTCCTGGCCAGCTTAGGCAGTAACTGGCCATGGGGTCCTGGCCAAGTGACTTTACCTCTCTGGGCCTCTGGCGCCTCCAGAGAAGGAATCAATCGTTCTTATCGCAAAGGTGGTTGAGAGACCCTGAAGGTGAAGAGTTTGCCCAGGAAATGCAGATACAAGGTACCATCCCCCGTCACAAGTGACAGAAAATTTTAAAAAATCATATTATGCAGTGTCAGTAATGATGTAGAGAAATGGGCAGGGTTTTTTTTTTTTTTTTTCCGGTATGCAGGCTTTTCACTGTTGTGGCCTCTCCCGTTGCGGAGCACAGGCTCACGGACGCACAGGCTCAGCGGCCATGGCTCACGGACCCAGCCTATCCGCAGCATGTGGGATCTTCCCGGACCAGGGCACGAACCCGCGTCCCCTGCATCGGCAGGCGGACTCTCAACCACTGCGCCACCAGGGAAGCCCAAATGGGCAGTTTTAAATTCTGCTGGTGGGAGGGTAAGTTGGCCCAGCTACTGTGTCCAGGATCCGGAGGATAGCTAAATGGATTGTGCACTTGGCTGTGCGATTTAACCACAGGCTCCGTACATGTGGCTCGTCCCTCCTGAGCCCCCCAGGCCGTCGTGAACCCCCCCACCCCTCTCCCCACCTGCAGCAGCAGCACATCGTTCAGGTTCTCTTGGGGGTCATAGCCATTCTCACTGATGCTCCTGATGGAGAAAGTCTGCCGGGACCTCTCCCGCCGCCTCAGGTTGTAGGCCCCCAGCACCACAGTGGCAATCCTGGTGTTGCTAAGAGCAGGTGGGGGCAGACACCAGGCTGGGGCAGTCCTGGGGCTTGTGGGGAAATCCCCAACCTTCCACACCCACCCCAGGGCCCGGGCATTGATGGGGAGCAGGCTTGCAAATAAGGCAGGGAATTACTAGCCCGCTGAACCACAGCCAAAGGAAGGACAGCGGTGATGGTCAAGCCTCCTTCCTTCCTTCTGCAGCCGTATCGCCCCTCTGTTTCCAGATTGAGACACTCCTGGGCCCCCTTCCTATCCTGGGTCCCCGCATTTCCCTCTCCAAGCCCCTCAACCCTTCCTAAGACCCCCCCTCGCCAAGCCCCGCCCCTTCTCACCTACCAGGCACCGCCCCCCCAGGAATACCCCGAGCTCTCTCCCTCTCCGAGTCCCCCTCCCCACCCTGTGGCTCCCTCCTCACTGGCTTTGGAAGCAGCTGGCGGCTGTCAGGATGAAGCTGGGGTGGATCAGGGCGCCCCCACAGAAGTGCCGCCCTTGGGTTTGAATGGAGGCCAGGAATGGGAATTCCTGCAGCCGGGCCTTCCTGCCACCCACGATGTCCGCCAGGGGGGCCGAGCCTGGGGAGAGGGTGCATTGCAGCTCCCCCAGTTTCATCCCCATCCCTGGGGAGACCCCGGCCTCCCGTCACCCTGTTCCCTAAAAGGACAGGGGCCCACCCTCCCAGGGCTAGTCAGGGCCAGCCTGGCTGTGCGGCCTGGGCCAGGTCGCTTTCCCTCCCTGAGCCTTGAGTCCAGGGAAGCAGGGGCTGGCTCCCGCTGGTCCCTCCCACCAGGGCCTGTCCCCTGCAGCTGGACCCCTGCATGGATGGGGACGTCTGGCCTGGGGCAGGCACTCACTGGCCCTGGAGGTCGCCAGCAGGCCGGCCAGCAGGCCCAGGAGTCTGAGTGCCGTCATGACGGGGGCCGCTGGGGGTGGCTGGGATGGTGGCGCCCTTATACCTGGGGCCTTGGCCATTGGCACACCCCAGACCCAGGGCCCGGCCCCTCCCGTCAGGAACAGGGGAAGTTGCCCAAGGCCTCCAGAGTCAACCGCTCCTGGGGCCTGCCGGGGCCCTCCAACTGCCCACCCTGTGCCCCGTCCTCCCCTCTGTACGGTGGGCGACCCGTCAGATGTGGGTGAGGCTGACACCCAGCCATGCCACTCACAATGGGGGCTCCGCTTGGCTTTCCAGCCTGACTGCTGGGGGTTCCACCACTGCCCACCTGTCCTGGGACTGAGTCCTGCTGGCTTTTGCATGTGTGTGTTTTTACTGCTTTTTATTTTTTTTTAAACAGCTTTATTGAGATATAATTCAAGTACCACGCAATTCATCTGTTTAAAGCGTGCAATTCCATCGTTTTTTGTATCTTCACAGCGTTACGCAGCCATCACCCCAATTTTAGAACATTCCATCACCTCAATAGAAGCCCTGTCCCCATCAGCAGTCACTCCCCCTCCCATCCCCCAGCCCCTGACAACCAGGAACCCACTCTCCATCTGTGGATTTGCCTGTTCCAGACGTTTCCCATCAATGGAATCACACACTGTGTGTCTTCTGTGTCCAGCTTTTCACTTACAGGGTTTTTATCTGTGGGCACCTGGCTGGGTCACTCTCCCACCCTCAGTCTTTGCATCTCTAAAGTGGGCAGGTGCGGCCATGGAGCCCCCAGGTGGTCCTGGAGAGGTTGTCTCCCCTTCCCTGTCCTCGAAGCAGGGTCTTCAGAGGTTTCAGGCACTCAGAACCTGGGCAAGAGATGAGGCCAAGGGGAGAGAAAGACAGGGTCGAGTATCCAGAATATATAAAGAACTCTCACAACTCAAAAACAAAAAGACAAACAATCTACTTTAAAATGGACAAAGGATTTGCATAGACATTTCTCCCAAGATACACAAATGGCCAACATGCCATGAAAAGATGCTCAAAATTATTAGTCATCAGGGAAATGCACAAATCAAAACCACAGCGAGACACCACTTCACACCCACTAGGATGGCTGGAATGAAAAGGGCAGAAAAAATACAGCATTGGTGAGGAGGTGGGAAATTGGAACCTCAGACAGGCTGGCAGGGATGTAAAATAATGCCGCGGCTGGGGAAGGTCTGGCAGCTCCTCAAAACGTTAATCACCGAATTGTCATATTACTCAGCAGTTCCACTCCTAGGTGCGTGCCCAAGAGAACCAAAGACAGGGCCTCAGAAACCTGCACACGCGTGTTCACAGTGGCCAAACGGTGGACGCAACACAAATGCCCTTCAACAGACGGACGTGTCCCTCCACACATGGGAGCATCACTCAGCCGTGAAAAGGGGTGAAGCCCCGACACTCGCTACCACGTGGATGGACCTTGAGAACATGATGCTCAGTGAGAGAAGCCAGACACAGAAGGACACACGGTGTGCGATTCCACTGATGGGAAACGTCCAGAACAGGCAGATCCATAGAGACAGAGAGTGGGTTCCTGGTTGTCAGGGGCTGGGGGGTTAGGGGGTTAGGAGAATAATAGCTGAAGGAAATGGGTTTCTTTGGGGGAGATGGAATGTTCTAGAATTAGCTGGTTGCACAACTCTGTGAGTGCTCCTTCCAAAAACCAGTGGATGTGATACTTTAAGATGGCTGATCTTATGTCATGTGAATTTCAGCTCAATTTTTTATTTTTATTTTTACTTTTACTTATTTTTGACACCTCACTTTAAAAAAAATAGGATTTATTTCCAAGGTGACACCAAGAGGTTGGGGCTGGTGGTGGACCCCACGTCTCAGAACACTAGGACACCAGTTCCTGTCTGGGGCCTTGGGGGGGCTCTTGCAGGGCAGGACTGGGGAGGGTGGCAGGAGCAGGGGTCAGGGCGGACTTGCAGTCCTCCACCCAGCCTGAATGGTGGGGTCCTGGGGCTCAGGCCTGGTCTCTGCCAAGTCTCACGGTCCCACCGCCCAGCCGTGTCCCCCACATGGCCCCTGCCTCAGACCAGTGTCCCCCCAAGTTTGCCTCCCATCTCCACTCTCCCTGATTCCCACCTGTGCATCCTCCCTCCTGAGGCCCCACCTTGCCGCCCACCCTGTCCTTGCCCGTGGACCAGGCTGCTGTCTTGCACAGAGCACAGCCGGAGAGATGGGTGACTCCAGAGCCCACAGGTCCATCCCTTCCTACTTGGGTGACTTCAAGGTCCCCTCTCTGGCCCTGTTTCCCTGTCTGGGTACCAGGATGTGAACAGTTCCCGCCGCTCCCCTGGTAGAGCTGTGGTGAGCATCGAGTGGGTTAATATGTGCAAGAGTCTTTGAGCAGCACCTGGCGTGCTCAATCCCTCTTGCCTGCTCTAAACTCCGCCATGGCTCCCTAGTGCCCCAGAAGCAAGTCCAGGCCCCACTGCTGGGCCATGTGCCATCACAGCCAGGCCTGGCTCCTCCACCTCTGGGGATCGACAGGAAGAAGACCCCCACCCCGGCTCCTGATATTGCCCCAGACCCCCTCCTGTCAGGAGGGCCTCCCAGGACACCCCTTCCTGCTCCTGCCCCCAGGAGGCCTCCAAGAGCGATTGCCCCAGTTTCCGCTCCTCCCGCCTCCTGAGGGCTGTTTGTGGTCATCTTTCAACACCGGGATTCCCAACGGCTGCCCAGCCCAGGCTCCACCCCTGGCTGGCAGGGAAACCGAGGCCCAGTGGTCATCAGGCCTGGGGAGGCGGGACAGACAGCTCCGGTGTGCCCCATGCGCAAAGCGGCCTTGTTATGCCCATTTCCAGGTGAGCAAATGGAGGCCCCGGTGGGATTCAAACCCTCTGGGCCCCACCCTTAACCGCGCATACAGTCATCTTTGAAGACACATGCAGCTGAGTCTCTTAAAACAAGAAGGGCCACGGCCAGGAACAGGTTGGAGTGTGAACAGCTGCGTGCGAATAAAGCCCAGTGGCTGCACACACCGGGTTATCCATCCCTGCAGCCCTCACCCCCGACCTTAACTGGACGCTTAACTGCGGGATTGATTTCGGGGGTCTGTCCCAGTTCTCAGCGTCTCCCCCGTGACTGTACAGGGCCAGGTATACAGGAGGTGCTCAGGAGACGGTGAAAAAATGAACTGAATAAAACCCTGCCGTTTTGGGCCTGGAGACCGCGGACAGAGATTTAAGTTCCCGGGGGCCTCAGCTTCCCCACTTGTCAAATGACGGTCAGCTGGTCCCACCCCACATGGCTGTGTGTGGAAAAGAGGAAACACCTGCAAAGAGCAAGCGCTGCCTAAGTGAGCCTCATGTGAATTCACCACGAGGGCCCTACCGCCGCCCGCGCATCCCGGGGCATCCCGGGCCGTGCGTCCTGGATGCTGTGGGCTCGGCGAGGGGCCGGGTTTGGACGAGCGGAGGGAGGACCCCGGCGGGGCGCAGGGGGCAGGTGGGCGGTGCGCGGCGCGGGGGCCCGGGAGTGAGGGCGGCCCCCGCCCCAGCTTCTTTTGTCTCCCGAAGGCCCAGGCGCCCGGGAGCTCGCCATGGAAACGCGCGCCGGGGAGGGAGGCAGAGACGCGAGAAACCCGGAGACCAGGACACTCTCCCAGCGCCCGGCCTCGATGGGGCTCCCCGGGCCCATCCGAGAGGTCCAGGAGGGGAGGAGCCCGCAAACCCCGGCCCATGCCCGGCCCCGCGGGAGACCGAGACCCCGGAGACCCAGAGACGGAGGGCGCGGGAGCAGGCGGGGGCGGGACGGCAACGGACGCGCGCGGCGCCCCCGACGCGCCGAGACAAAGAGCCCCCGCCCCTAGCGCCGCCTCTAGGCCGCCGGGCCCGGGGTCTCGGGCCGGGCGGGGCCCCTCCCTCCCTCCCCACCTCCCCTCCGCCCCCGCGGGGTAGGGGCTGGCTTTGTGCTCGCCGCGCCGCAGCCCCCGCCGCCGCCAGCTCCGCCCACAGAGCGCCTGCGCGCCAGGTGAGGGGCCTTCGGGTTGAGCGAGGACCCCACCGCTCCTCCGGTCCCGAAGGCCCCCGCCCTGACGCGCGGGACGGACCCCGGCCCGGAGGCTCCTCGGCCAGGCCGTCTCCGCCCTCTCTGCCGAGCCCCCTCCCGGCTCCCCATCCGGAGTGGCAGCCGGAGCGTTGGGCAGGGCCGCAGTGCGCGGGGGAGGTCGTGGGCTCCCCTCTCCCCGGCCTCAGTTTCCCTGGGCGGTTCCTGCGCATCCTGACCCGCCCCTCCTCCGCGGGCGCAGGGCTCCGCGTCCCCCCCAGGGCTCAGTCTGCGCCCCTCCCTCCTCCAGCGCGGCTTTGTCCCCTCCCACCACGGCCTGTGGCGCCCCCGGCACCATGATCTCGACCAAGGAGAAGAATAAAAGCCCGAAGGACAGCATGACGCTTCTGCCCTGCTTCTACTTCGTAGAGGTGAGTGGGGGGCTGGTCGCGCTGGTGGGGGAGGGGCAGAGGCCTCAGTTCCGCCGGCCCTCGGGGACCCCCACGCCGAGGGACGGGCACAGGTCGCGTCAGCCTCGGGTCCAGGCACAGCTAGGGTGCCTGGGGGTGGGGGTGGGTCAGAACACTTGGGCTCTGTAGGACGAGTAGGCGTTGCAGAGGCGCAGAAGGCTGTCCTGCAGGAGCTGGGCAGATGCTGGGAGGCGGGGCTTGCAGTCTGGGGTACGGGTCAGCAGCGCAGATGAAGGGGCTGGAGCAAGGCGCTGGGGGCCATGGGTGGGGGGGCGCGGGGTATGGATGCGCTGTCTTCCTCCAGCGTGAGGGCCGGAGGCCTGAAGGTCTGAACTGAAATCCCTGCACTTCGCCAAGCTCTGATAGAACAGGCTGGGCACATAGTGAAGGCCTCGTGAGTGTTTAAAAAGTAAAAGATGGTAAATGCAGCCACCGGGCACATATTAAGCGCTAATGACCAGCAGACAACGTGTAGCCACACTTAGATGGTTAGCACCTGGGTTACCCACAGTGCACCCTGCTTGCCGTGCCGGGGAAACCCAGCTCCAGCGAGGGGCCCAGACAAGGTGTGGGTGGAGGGGGGGTGGCTACCAGACCTGAGCAAACAGCATCCCCCGCCACCCTGTGCAGGGTCACCCAGGCTGTTGGGTACTTCCCCAATGGACAGGAAATCTGATGATTCTTCAGATTTGCATTTGAATCCTCATTACAGTAGGTTGTACCTTCTCAGTGTTCTCCAGGCATCACGGAGACAACACCCCCCCCCCAGGCACCTAACCCCCTCCACTTCCCACTACTCTCCCCTGTGTCCCCTCGCAGAAAACCTTTCACACCCATTTAAGTCCACCAGATATGCAGCCTCCCCCCCCGACCTTTGCAAACACAAGTTCCTGCCCTTGGCTTTTTTCTGGCCGAGATTGTTGCTTACCATCGTCCCAGGAAATGGTGCCCCATCCTTTTTCACTGCTATGTAGTACTCCAGTGCTGGGCCCCAGCCCCAGGGAGTTGGGCACTCGGGTGCTTCCTAGCCTTTGTGTCTCACAGACTTTCCTAGAAGGAGACTCTTTAAGTCCTTTGGCCTGTGTCACCCCACACAAGTGTGCAGAGCTTATCTGCAGGGTACCTCCCTGGGGAGCAGGGTGTGGTCACAAGGGAAAGACCCCAAAGTCCTCCCACGGAGGCCCCCACGTGCGTGCCTGTTTTCCCGCAGTTGCGTCTGCCCCGAGCGTTAGCGGCGTCTGGATTTTGACTGACCCAGTGGGCGCAAAACCATATCCCAGTCCCGGTCAGCATTTCCTTTACGGCCAGTGTTCCATTCTTTTTTTTTTTTTTTTTTTTTTTAAACACACACGCCCCCAAAGCAAGCAAGTTGGCTCGACATCGTGGGTGTGTGTGAGTGATCTTCCTTTGGTGCAGAGATTTGCGCTGAGGGCTTCCTGGTTTTCAGCCGAGGGTCTTGGGAAGCGGTGAGAGGCGGGTGTTGGGATTCCAGAGGCACTTACAGACCCTCAGGTGGTGGCGGGCTCTGACTGGGGACCCCCACCACCCAACCTGCCACCAGGGGCCGCCGGTTCTCCCTCCAGTCTGGTCCGGCGGGCAGATGCGGGCAGAGGCTGGAGGAGAAGCAGGGGAGCCGGCCAGGCATTATAGCCACACAGCTTGGGACTTAGAAAGTCGTGGGGGGTCTTCAGCACGACCCTGTCGCGGAAAGATTTGGTGATTTTAAGGCGCTTCCCAGTCCCCACCTAAACCCTCTTTGTGACCTGATGCTGTCTGCCCGCCGAGCCAGATGACCCTAACCGTGATCACGGAGGCAGCTGCTAACTGCTGCTAATACCACTATAGGCTCCACGTGTGCCAGACTCTAAGCGCTTTCAGTGTATTTGCTTATCCAGTCCTGCATTGAAGCCCTGGGTGGTGGCCACTTTATTGGTCCTGTTTTCAGCTGGGGAAACTGAGGCACGGGGAAGAGGTGGAGCCAGGATGCAAGCCCAGGCAGGTGGCTTCATTTAACTGCCTTGGGCCTCATGCCTGCATGCAGCAGGCACTCAATAAATGCTCCTTGCACACCAGCCCAGCTTCTGCAATCCCACCTTTGGCACTTCCCCTCTGGGAGCCCCTGGCCAGGGCTGCATAGAGGGCCGAGGCCCCTCTCAAGGCACCATACAAATCGAGTGGAGGTGGGGGCTTCCTAAGGCAGCTGGGCGCCGTTAGGGGCCCGCCTACTCTCTGGTCCCCAGATGTGCCAGCCCCACCTGGCCCAGGTGGGGGTTTGAGTTTGAGATCCTTGGACCAGAAGGGGAGGCAGAGGACACCGGGAGGTTCTGCTTCCATAAGAAGGTTCCACTGGAATCTGCTCAATAGCTTTGCAGCACGAGTGGGTGAGTGAGTGAGGTGTAGATCCTGCCCCCCTGCCCTCCTCGGGTGCCATGTCTGCGACTTGGTCAAACGCAGCTCAGTTTTCCTGAACCTTAGCCTCCTGCCCATTCATCACAGCTGCTGTGAGCAGGAATGTCATGTGTGCTGTGTGCCTGTCACCTGAGGACACATGATCAGGGTATGCAGAAGGACAGTTGCACAAATGAGTAATTCAGAGAATTTGTTCATTTATTCAGCACCTGCCATGGACCAGATGCCCATCTTCTCAGGGCTGAGTGTGAAGTTGGCACATAGAGGTACTGGGTGCAGAGGAAATAAAGCAGCGCAAGGGATGGAGAGACTGGTGCCAGGAAGGGGGTCTCCAAGGAGGGCCAGACACTCCAGAGGAGTGTCTAAGTGCGTCCTTCTATCCCTGAGAGGAAAGGCCCAGAGGCAGGAACCTGTCTGTTGTTTCTAGGTTGTTCAAGACAGCAAGGGTAGCTGGAGGAGAGAGATGAATGAAGTGGTGAGTGGGTGGGTGGATGGATGGACTAATGGATGGGTGGGTGGTATGATGGGTGGATAGATGGATGGAAGAAAGGAAGAAGGCAAGCATGAGTGGGTGGATGAATGGATGGTGGATTGGTAGATGGATGATGGAAGATGATGGATGGAGGATGGATGGAGGATGGGTGCTCGGATGGATGGATGGATGATAGTTGGATGGGGGAAATGGGTGGGTTGATGGATGGATGGGTGGGTGGAAGAAAAGAAGGAAGTATAGGTGGATGGATGGATGATGGGTGGGTAGATGGATGGGTGGATGCATTGATGGATGGATGGATGGATGGATGATTGATGGATGAGTGGAAGGGTGGGTGGGTTGATGGATGGGTAAGTGAAGCAAGTATGAGTGGACGGATGATGGCAGATGATGGATGGATGATGGATGGGAGGATGGATAGGTGGATGGCTGGATGAAAGGAAGAAAAGGTGGGTGGATGAACGGATGGATGGATGGATGGTGGATTTATGGATGGATGATGGCTGGCTGGCTGGCTGGGTGGTCGGCTGGATGGGAAATGAATAAATGGATAGAAGCATATTGGAAGTTGATGGACAGAGGGCTGGGTGTTTGAATGAATGGATGATTGATGGATGAGTGGATGGTTGGGTTGATAGATGGGTAAGTGGATGGATAGTTGATTTATGGATGGATAGATGGGTGGGTGGATGGAAGGAAGGCTGGGTGGATGGATGAGTGGTTGGGTGGAAAGATGAATGGATGCATGAGTGGGTGAGTGGATGGAAGGAAGGAAGGAAGCACGAATGGGTGGATAGGTGGATGGATGATGGAAGATGATGGATGGATAGAGGTGGATTGATGGATGGATGATGGAAATTAATGGAGGGATGGATGATGGATGGGTGGATGGATGAACAGATGGGTGGGTGGGTGAGTGGTCAGATGGATGTAAAATGAATAAATGGTTAGATAGATGTTGGAAGTTGATGGACGGAGGGATGGGTGTTTGGATGCATGGATGATTGATGGATGAGTGGATGAATAGGTGATGGATGGATGGTGGATTGATGGATGGATAGGTGGGTGGAAGAAAGGAAGGGGGAAAGGAAGGAAGTGTATATGGATGGATGGACGAATAGGTGATGGATGGATGGATGGATGGGTTGATGGGTGTGTGGGTGGGTGGATTAATGGATGAAAGGAAGGAAGGATAGGTGAATAGATGGATGGATGTTGATTGATGGATGGGTGGGTTGATGGATGATGGAAGGTGGATCAATGGGTGATGGATGGGAGAATGGATAGGTGGGTGGGTGGATGGATGGATGATGGGAGGATGGATGGATGGGTGGACAGATGGGTGGTTGGTTGGATGGATGGAGAAAGAATAAATGGATAGATGGATATTGAAGTTGATGATGGATGGGTGTTTGGATGAATGGATGATTGATCGATGAGAGGATGGCTGGATAGACGGACGACTAAGTGGATGGATGGTGGACTTATGGATGGATAATGGATGAGTGGGTTGATGAATGGATGATGGATGGATGAGAGGATGGGTGGGCTGATGAATGGATGGATGGATGGGTAGGTTGATAGGTGGATGCACAGATAGATGGGTGGATGGGAGAGTGGATGGGTGAGTAAGTGAATGGATGTATGGGTAGATAGGTGGAAGGAAGCAAGGAAGCAAGCAAGCAGGAGTGGATGGATGAATGGATGGTGGATTGATGGATGGATGATGGAAAATGATGGATGGGTGAATTATGAAATGGAAGGAAAGAAGGAGAGGCGGATGGATGGTGGATTGATGGATGGATGATGGGAGATTATGGATAGATGACAGATGGGTGGGTAGATGGATGGAAAGAAGGACGGAAGCAAGCAAACAAGGGTTCATGGATGGGTGGGTGAAAGAAAGGAAGAAGGGAAGGGAGGAAGGAAGTGTAGGTAGGTGGATGGTTGGGTAGGTGGGTGGATGGATGGATAGAAGGAAGGATGGATGAGTGCGTGGTAGTTTGATGGATGGATGATGGAAGATGATAGTTGGATGGTTGATATATGAATGGGTGGGTGGATGGGTGGGTGTATTGATGGATGGGTAAGTGGATGGGTGGGTGAGCGGAAGTAGGAAGTGTGGATGGATGGATGGATGATGGAATGGTTGGGTGAGTGGATGGAGGTGGATTGATAGCTGATGGAAGATGATGGAAGGATGGATGATGGATGGATGGATGATGGATGAATGGGTGGGTGAGTGATGGACAGGTGGGTGGGTGGGTGGGTCGATGGATGGATGGGTGAATCTGTGGATGGGTTGATGGATGGATGAAGGGGAAAAAGGAAGCAAGCATGGGTGGATGGTTGGATGTTGGATAGAAGATGGGGTAGATGGATGGATGGGTGGGTGGATAGATTGTGGATTCATGTATGGATGATGGAAGATGATGGATTGATGGATGACAGATGAATGGTTGGGTAGTGTGTGAAAGGAAGGAAAGAAGGAGTGAAGGAAGGAGGTGTAGGTGGATGGATGTATCTATGGATGGGTGGGTGGTAGGATGGAATGATGGATGGAAGGAAGGAAGGATGAGTGGGTGGATGGATGGATGGAAGGAAGGAAGCATAAGTAGGTGAATGAATGGACAGTGGATTGATGAATGAATGATGGAAGATGATTGATGGATGAATGGTTGGATGGAAAGAAGGATGAGTGGATGGATGGATGGTGGTTTGATGTATGGATGATGATGGAAAATGATGGACAGATGATAGATGCGTGGGTAGATAGATGGAAGGAAGCAAGCAAGCATGGGTGGAGAGATTGGTGGGTGGAAGAAAGGAAGAAGGGAAGGGTGGAAGGAAGTGTAGGTGGGTGGACAGATGATGGATGGGTAGGTGGAGGGAAGGATAGGTAGATGGATGGGTGGGTGGATGCATAGGTGGATGGGTGGGTTGGAGGAAGAATGAGTAGATAGATGGATGGTGGATTGATGGATGGATGATGGGAGAGGATGGATGAATGACAAATGAATAGATGGATGAACAGGTGGATGGATGGGTAGTGTGTGGAGGGAAGTATAGGTAGATGGGTAGGTGGGTGGATGCATAGGTGGATGGGTGGGTTGGAGGAAGAATGAGTAGATAGATGGATGGTGGATTGATGGATGGATGATGGGAGAGGATGGATGAATGACGAATAGATGGATGAACAGGTGGATGGATGGGTAGTGTATGGATGGGTGGAAGGAAGGAATCAAGCAGCATGAATGAGTGAGTGAATGGATGTAGGATTGATGCATGATGGATGGGAGCATGGATGCATGGATGGATGGATAAATGGATGGGTGGGCTGATGGATGGGTGGATGGTTTGATGGGTGTGTGGGTGGGTGGATGGATGGGTGTGTGGGTGGGTGGATTGAAGGCAGGATGGATGTATGATGGATGAAAGGAAGGGAGGATGGGTGGATAGATGGGACAGATGGGTAGGAGGGTGGTCTGATGGAAAATGAATAACTGGATAGATGGATGTTGGAAGTTGATGGACGGGATAGGTGTTTGGATGAATGGATGATTGATGGATGAGTGGGATGATGGATGGATGGAAGGAAGGAAGGATGAGTGGATGGATGGTGAATTGATGGATGATGGAAGATGATGGATGGATGGGTGGGTGGAAGGGTGGGTGGGTGTGTGGTTGGATGGGTGGATGGAATATGGATGAGTAAGTGGGTGGATGGATGATTGATGGGAGGAAAGATGGGTGGTCAGATGTATAATGAATAAATGGATGGATAGATTTTGGAAGTTGATGGACAGAGGGATGGGTGTTTGGGTGAAAGGATGATTGTTGAATGGGTAGATAGGTGGTGGTTGGATGGATGAGTGGGAAGGTGGACTGATGGATGAATAGGTGAGTAAGTGGATGGATATACAGATAGATGGATGGGTCGATGGAAGGAAGGAAGCAAGCATGAGTAGATGGATGAATGGATGGTGGATTGATGGATGGATGTGCATGGATGGATGGATGGATGGGAGAAAGGAAGGACAAGTGGATGGATGGATGGTGTATTGATAGATACTGGAAGATGATGGGTGAATGGAGGGATGATGGGTGGGTGGGTTGCTGAATGGCTGGATAGGTGGGTGGAAGAAAGGAAGGAAGGAAGTGTAGATGGATGGATGGATGATGGGTGGGTGGGTGGATGGAGGGTGGATGGATGGGAGGCTGAATGGGTGGCTGGATGGGTGTTCAGATAGATGGATAATGAATAAATGAATGGGTAGATGTTGGAAGCTGATGGATGGGTGTTTGTGGATGAATGGATGATGGGTGGATGAATGGATGATGGGTGGATGAATGGATGGATGGATAGACAGCTTGATGGGTGTGTGGGTGGGTAGATTGATGGATGCAAGGAAGGATGAAGGGATGGATGGGTGGATCAAAGGAAGGAAGCATGAGTGGATGGATAGATGGATAGAGGTGGATGGATGGATGATGGGTGGGTGGGTGGATTGATGGATGGATGAGTAAATGGATGGATGGATGGAAGGAAGGAAGGAAGCATAAGTGGATGAGTGAATGGATGGCTGATTGATGAATTGATGTTGGAAGATGATGGATGGAAGGAAGAATTAGTGGGTATATGGATGGTGGATTGATGTATGGATGATGGAAGATGATGGATGGATGGATGTGTGGGATTATGGATGGATGGATGGGTGAGTAGGTAGATGGATGTATGAATAAATGGATGGAAGGAAGAAAGGAAGCAAGCAAGCAAGCATGAATAGTAGATGTATGATGGTAGATTGATGGATGGTGGATTTAGGTTAGGAATAGGTGATGGAAGATGGTGAATGGATGGATGGGTGGATGCTGGATGGATGGATGATGGGTGGATGGATGAATGGAAGGAAGGATGAGTTGATGGATGGTTGGTGGATTGATGGAAGATGATGGGTGGTTGATGGATGGGTGGGTTGGTTGATGGATGTGTGAATAGATGGATGAAAGGAAGGAGGAAAGCAAGCAAACAAGCATGAGTAGATGGATGAGTGGATGGTGGATTGATGGATGGATGAATTGGTTAATGGATAGATGGAAGAAGGAAGGATAAGTGGATGGATGGTGAATTCATGGCTACATGCTGGATGGATGGATGGATGGATGAATGATGGATGGGAGGGATGGATGGATGAATGATGGATGGGGGTGATGGTTGGATGGGTATGTGGGTTGATGAATGGATGGGTAAGTGGATGGAAGGGTGGGTGGGTTGGTAAGTGGAGGGTAGTAAGTGTGGGTGGATGGATGGATGATGCATGGATGGGTGGGTGGATGGATGGAAGGAAACATGAGTGAATGGATGGATGAATGGAGGTGGATTGATTTGATGGATGGATGATGGAAGATAATTGAAGGGTGGATGATGAATGGATGGATAATGTATGGATGAATGGGTGGATGGATTATGGATGGATAGATGGGTGGGTGGGTGGATGGGTGGTGAGTGAAGCAAGCATGAATGGATGGATGAATGGATGGTGGATTGATGGATGGATAATTGAAGATGATGGATTGATGGATGGGAGGATTGGTGGATGGATGGAAGGGTGGGTGGGTAGTGGGTGGGTGGCCAGATGGATTGAAACTGAATAAATGGATAGATGGATATTGGAAGTTGATGGATGGAGGGATGGGTGTTTGGATGAATGGATGATTGATGGATGAGTGGGTGGGTGGATTGATGGATGGGAGGATGGATTGGTGGGTGGGTAGGATGGCTAGCTGGAAGGAAGGAAGGGTGGAAGTGTGGATCAATGTGTGGGTGGATGGGTGAGTGGTTGGGTGGAAGCATGGATGGATGATGGATGAATGGGGTGTGGATGATGGATCCATGGATGGATTGCTGATGGGTAGGTGTGTTGATGGATGGGTGAAAGGAAAAAAGGATGCAAGCATGGGTGGATGGTTGGATGATGGATAGATGAGTGGGTGGATGGTTGGATGATGGATAGATGAGTGGGTGGATGGATAGATGGGTGGTTGGATTGATGGTGGATTGATGGATGGATGATGGATGGATGGGTGGGTAGGTGAGTGGAAGGGAAGAAGGAGGGAGGGATGGAAATGTAGGTGGATGGACATACCTATGGATGGGTGGGTGGGTGGGTGGATGGATGGATGAATGGAAGGAAGGAAGGAAGCATGAGTGGATGGATGGGTGGGTGGGTGGTGGTCAGATGGATGGATAATAAATAAATGGATGAATGGATGTTGGAAGTTGGATGGATGGATGGGTGTTTGGATAAATGAATGATGGATGGATGAGGGGATGGGTGGGCTGATGAATGGATGGTTGGATGGATGGGTGGGTGGGTAGATGTATGGATGCGTGAGTAAATGGATGGATAGGTGGATGGAAGGAAGGAAGCCTAAGTGGATGAATGGATGGTGGATTGATGACTGGATGATGGAAGATGGTTGATGGACGGATGGATGGGTGGGTAGGGTTGATGGCCGGATGATAGACTGATGGATGAATAGATGGGTGGGTGGATGGGTGTGTGGGTTGATTGATGGATGGATGGATAAGTGGATGGATGATAGATGGAAGGAAGGAAGGAAGCATGTGTGAGCAGACGGATGACGGATGGATGGATGGAAGGAATGTTGATGGATGGGGTGATTAGTGGATTGATGAGTGAGTTATGGGTGCAGTAATGGCTCTGTTGGATGGATGGATCTGTGGATGTTACACAGATGAGTGGGGGGGTCACTGGATTGCTGAATGAGCTGATCCATGGGTGAACAGCCACACGGACGTGTGGATAGGTGGATGAATCAGTGAAGGGACTGAGTTCATGGGCGGATGACTCCGTCAACGAGTGTGGCGTGACCCTGGCCAGTCCCGTTTCTGCAGCTGCCCATAGTGGCGTCCTCCGTCGTGTCTCTCTACTTTCTGGAGCTGACCGACCTCTTCAAGCCGGCCACGGTGGGCTTCCAGTGCTACGACCGCACACTCTCCATGCCCTACGTGGAGACCAGCGAGGAGCTTATCCCGCTGCTCATGCTCCTCAGCTTGGCCTTCGCTGCGCCTGCGGCCTCGGTGAGTCCTGGTGCGGGGCGGGGCCGGCTGTGGGCACCGCGGCCGGGAGCCCGCCTGAGCACCTCCCTGTCTGGCAGATCATGGTG
This sequence comes from Mesoplodon densirostris, assembly GCF_025265405.1. Taxonomy (NCBI): domain Eukaryota; kingdom Metazoa; phylum Chordata; class Mammalia; order Artiodactyla; family Ziphiidae; genus Mesoplodon; species Mesoplodon densirostris. The sequence continues at coordinate 152,991,787 of NC_082663.1, forward strand.
GGCGAGGGCCTGCTGTACTGCTTGCAGTCCCGGCTGTGGGGCCGCAGCGGGGGCCCAGGCGGGCCCGAGGGCAGCATCCACGCCGGCGGCTGCAACTTCAACTCCTTCCTTCGGCGGACGGTGCGCTTTGTAGGTGAGTCCCCGACGGCGTCCGCATGCTGAGGGTGGCGGGTCTGGCACCAGCTCCCGCACCCGGCCCTCACCCTCCCATCCCGCAGGCGTCCACGTGTTCGGCCTGTGTGCCACAGCCCTGGTGACCGACGTCATCCAGCTGGCCACGGGCTACCACGCACCCTTCTTCCTGACGGTCTGCAAACCCAACTACACCCTGCTGGGCACGTCGTGTGAGGCCAACCCCTACATCACGCAGGACATCTGCTCCGGCCACGACACCCACGCCATCCTGTCTGCACGGTGAGCATGTCCGGCCCCCGTCCCATGGAGCATGCAGGGAAACTGAGGGGCCCAGAGCTGGCGGGGCTCACCCGGGTGCCTCTTGCAGGAAGACCTTCCCATCCCAGCACGCCACTCTGTCCGCCTTCGCTGCTGTCTACGTGTCGGTGAGTCCCAGCCGGCCCAGCCCCATGCCCTGGACACCCCAACAGGACCGGCTGCCCTGACCACCCGGCCTGCCCCGCTGCAGATGTACTTCAACTCGGTCATCTCGGACGCCACCAAGCTGCTGAAGCCCATTCTGGTGTTCTCCTTTGCCATCGCGGCGGGCGTCTGTGGCCTCACCCAGATCACGCAGTACCGCAGCCACCCCGTGGACGTGTACGCCGGCTTCCTCATTGGTGCTGGCATCGCAGCCTACCTGGTGAGGGGCTGAGGGGAGAGGCCCGGGGGCCCAGGGGGAGGTCTGAGAGGGGAGGCCAGCCCCACCCTGGGGGACTCTGCTGAGTTTTGTCCCTTGGTAGCTAGAGGCAGAACCTCATGGGCCCAGACCTGCCAAATGTGCAGAGTGAGCGACCTGAGGCCAGAATTTGTCCCATTGGGAGAAAGGCGGACTTCCCCTCTCGGACCCCCATGGCAAGTCTGTGGCTTGGTGGGGACCCTGGTCTCTGGCTGCCGGCCCCACGCCCAGCCCGTGTCTCATCCTTAGGCCTGCCACGCTGTGGGCAACTTCCAGGCCCCGCCGGCAGAGAGACCAGCGGCCCCGGCGCCTGCCAAGGATGCGCTGCGGGCGCTGACCCAGCGGGGCCACGACTCGGTGTACCAGCAGAACAAGTCCGTGAGCACCGACGAGCTGGGCCCCCCCGGGCGGCTGGAGGGTGTGCCCCGGCCTGTGGCCCGCGACAAGACCTCACTGGGCAGCCTGAAGCGGGCCAGCGTGGACGTGGACCTGCTGGCCCCACGCAGCCCCATGGGCAAGGAGAACATGGTGACCTTCAGCCACACACTGCCCCGCGTCAGCACGCCCTCGCTGGACGACCCCGCCCGCCGCCACATGACCATCCACGTGCCCCTCGATGCCTCGCGATCCAAGCAGCTCATCAGCGAGTGGAAGCAGAAGTCCCTGGAGGGCCGCGGCCTGGGGCTGCCAGACGAGGCCAGCCCTGCCCACCTGCGGGCGCCAGCGGAGCCCATGGCCGAGGAGGAAGAGGAGGACGAGGAGGAGGAGGAGGAGGGAGAGGAAGGGGGTCCAGCCCCGCCTTCACTGTACCCTGCAGTCCAGGCGCGGCCGGGGCTCGGGCCGCGGGTCATCCTCCCGCCGCGGGCCGGCCCACAGCCGCTGGTGCACATCCCCGAGGAGGGGGTCCAGGCAGCGGCAGGCCTGTCCCCCAAGAGTAGCGCGGCCGTACGGGCCAAGTGGCTCATGATGGCAGAGAAAAGCGGCGCCGTGGTGGCTGCAGCCTCCATGCAGCCCCGTGTGGCCAACCCGCCGCGGCTGCTGCAGGTCATCGCCATGTCCAAGGCCCCAGGTGGGCCGGGCCCCAAGGCGGCTGAGTCGGCCTCATCCTCCAGCGCCAGCTCCGACTCCTCTCAGTATAGGTCGCCGTCAGACCGTGACTCCGCCAGCATCATCACCATCGACGCGCATGCGCCCCACCACCCCGTGGTCCACCTGTCTGCGGGTAATGGGCCCTGGGAGTGGAAGGCGGGGGGCCAAGGGGCCAAGGGGGCCGAAGGGGAGGTTGGCTACGAGCTGGGGGACCTGGCTCGCGGCTTCCGTGGGAGACCGAAGGCCCCGAGCGTGTCCCCAGGCTCCTCTGTTGGTGACGTGGACCAGGAGGAGCCGCGGTTTGGGGCCGTGGCCACCGTCAACCTGGCCACAGGCGAGGGGCTGCCACCACTGGGTGTGGCCGACGGGGCCCTGGGGCCGGCCAGCCGGGAGTCTACACTGCGGCGCAAAGCAGGCGGCCTGGTGCTGGGCGAGCGGGAGGCCGCGGAGGCAGAGGCGGAGAGCTACTACCGCAAGATGCAGGCAGCCCACAGGTTCAAGGACTGAGGGCGGGTGCGGGGCCGCGCAGTGGGGGGGCGGGGGGTTCTGGCTGAACACAGACGTGGGGCCCCATCAGACAATAAAAGGCGATCGTTGAGCGGGGTGCAGCTTTTTGGAGTAATTTCGGTCAGAGGGCCCAGCAGGCAGACCCGGCCTCTGGGGACTGTGCGCACGCACCTGGGGGCGGGGGTCTGTCTGGTGGAATGCAGATGTGGGGCCTCATCTCCAGGCCCCCTGAAACCCCCAAGCGAGAAGTGAGGGGAACAACACGGCTGAGTTCACACAGAGGAGGAAACAGCAGTGAAACAAACAGGCCCAATAAAGAGGGAAATCAAGTGCAGGATACAGAGAATTTATTCAGAGTCCAGTACAGACTGGCCAGACCACCTCCTACATGTGGACAGGAAAAAAGAGCCTACAGAAAAGGTAGGAGTTGTTATAAAATTGCTTTAATTCACTTCTCTCCGCATTACAAGCCGGCAGCGGGCAGTGGCCTGCCATGCTCCTTACAATACTGAGCCTGTAATTGCTGTTATCAAAATATACATCTGTGTCACCATAAAAAAACCGCAATTGCTGCCCCTCACGTCTTACAACAGGTATAAAAAATTATAAATATTTACACCCTTGTTCCACCCGACATGGAAACTTGAGGCCCAGGCCCTGAAGGAGGGCCGGCCAGCACAGGGCCTGTGCGGGGAGCCCCTTGGACCCATGAGTGCAGGACAAGGCGGTGAAGACCGGAAGGTTAGGGCTGCTGTCCCACCTCCTTGGGGTCCCAGCATTAGAGGCAGACAAAAAACAGAAACAAAACTTTGGTCCAAAATTTGCAGGAAAAAAGAAACCCTGAAAGTTTAAGAGCACTTGTCCTCCGGACAGAGGACAGTTGTGAGTAAGGCATCGGCAGGTCGCAGACGTGCCGGCCCCATTGTGTCTGCCCTGGAAATTAGATCCTGCCCTGCGACTCAAGAAATAAAAGTACAGTATACAAAGTCATACCACAAGGAGAAAATTTAGGTTACACTCATACCATTTTTTATCATCTTGCTATATAAAAAGTTACTTAAAACTATTTTTGCATATAAATGAAAAAGATTAGAATATTTGGTCAACTGGAAATATTGCTAGGCACAGGTGTCTGCAGCTGCATCAAAGCATAATACAGAGATTACGGTGGAAACAAAGCTGAAGAAGCGACGGGGAGGGGCCCTGGGGCTGGGGGGCAAATCATACACGATACAAGTATTGGGGGGCGGCCACACCCGGCCACCCACAGTCTCCCACCGCGGCAGGCACACGATCCCATGGGAGGCTGACCCCCCCCGGCCCCCAAACCCCTACACATCTGCTACCCCAAGAAGGCCCTGCCAGAGCAGCGGGTTTAAGGCACAAGAAAGCCGAGTGGAGGTTTGGGAGCGCCCGCCACGCAGACTACAGAAGGCACGGGCAAGGGGCTGGGCTGGGCCTCGACGGTCACCAAGAGCCTGAGGTTGGCACCCCACCTCCCCCAGGTGAGCAAGTGAATTCAATTTAATTTCTTTTAAAAACAGGTATACTGATTTCTCTTTAAAAAAATAAAATCTCTGGTCTTTTTTTAAGGTCACTTCAGCTGCTTTTTAAAGTGGCTATTTTTCTGGAATGATGGAAGTTGTCGCCGGGTGCCCGGCAGGCTGGTCCTTGGTGGCGGCCTAGATGGTGGACTTGGAGAAGGACACCCGCAGGTGGTGGTTCTCACCCAGGTCGTGGTTGTGCAGGTCGATGAGCGCCTGGATGGCCTCCTCCACAGAGCCCATCTGGATCAGCGCCATTTTGCGGTCCTTCCTGCAGGGAAAACGGGGGACACAAGGAGCCATGAAGGGCCTGGTGGGGCGGGGCAGGTCTGGGGGCAGCGGGGCGAGGGGATGGGGCTGGGCTCACTGGAAGAACTTGAACCCTTTCACGATCCCGCCATTGCTGGAGAAGAGAATCTTGAGGTCATCCTCGGAGATGGAAGGCCTGCAGGGGAAGAGAAGACCTGAGCCAGTCTGCGGAAGGTCAAGGCCATTCCCTCAAGACAGCAGCTGAGTGTCCAGGGAAGGGTGGGGTCTCCAGGAGCTTTTTAGGGGCCCCAGAAATAGGTTATCAGAAAATGACCAAGAGCATCTGAACGGTGCACTACAAGCAAAGAACACACTCCGCTAGGCCTCCAGCAAGGCCTCCCTAGGGCCTGTGGAAGGCCCTGGAAGCGGGAGCGTCATAGGAGACCTTTACAGACACTCACGGGATATTGGAGAGGTGCAGGGTGGCCGAGGGCGGGAAGATGTTCTGGAAGTTCTTGGAGCCGGGCTTCTTGAAGCGGTGCAGGGGCGAGTTGCCATAGTCCTTGGTCAGGCCCTGGTCCTCCTGGCCCTCACGGGGCAGCTGCACGTTCTGGTGCTTGGAGAGTGTGATGCGCACCGGCTTCCCGTGCAGCTTGTGCCCATTGAGGTGGCTCATGGCTGGGGGGAGACACGACAACACAGGACCCACGTGACCCAAGGCCCCTAGGCACCGGCCCCGCAGCCCCCCGGCCTGGCAGCCCTGCAGCCCTTACCCAGCTGGGCCTGGCTCCCGTCGGCCATCTGTACCAGGGCGTTCTCCTTCTTGTTGAACAGGATCTTCACCCGCTGCACGTCGCCGTACACGCCTTCAAGGGCACAGGGACAGACTGCTGAGCTGCCCGGGCCCCATGGCCGCCTCCCCGCCGGCCCCGCGACCCGCACTCCCGCACAGGGCTGGCTCTCCCCGCAGCTCTGCTTATTCTGCCTGAGAAGCTGTCTAGTCACAGGGAGTGTTACCGGGAGGGCTGCCTTCAGCAAAGAAGCCCTGAAATCCAGGAAAGGCCAATTGCCAAGAACCATCCTGCGGCTGCTACCGACACGTCTACTCTGCCAATAGCATGCGGGGCCGTAAACCATGCTCTGGAGTCCAAGTCAGTACGCAAAGCGCAGCCCAGACCGCACGCTCGGATATCTCAGAGCGTGACAACCACCTCAATTACACGAAAACAAGATAATAAAAGTGGGAACGATAACATACCGAAAAGAATAAAGAGGCTTTGGGGTGTGACTCTCTTTAGAGGACAGCAGAGCAAGGCAGCGAGGGACAGGGAAAGGGAGAGGTCAGGGGGCGAGTTGGAATCGTCCACCACGAGGAGGCAGCCCCGCAGGCGTGCAGGTTGATGGATGATGAAGTTGTCAGGATGTTAATATTCAAGGGCAGGTTGGTTTCCGGAGAGCAGGGTTTGAGGGGGAATTTTGTTTTTATTTATTTATGGTTTTGTTTTGTTTCAAGCAACAACAGGAAGCAGAAGTACCGTGCAGTCAGTTGGCAAAGAAATTCCGGATCAGGGCAAGAAAAAAAATTGGGAAAGGGGAAGGGGAGAAAAGAAAAAAAGTAGCAAAAACACAGGTCAGTAAATACATAAGAAAACACGCGGCGTCCCATCAGTCAAGACCACACACACTACGAGCCACGCGCCGGGCGGACAGCAGGAGCGCCCCCGGCGGGGAGGAGACGGCGCCCCCCCCACTCCCCCAACCAGGCCCTCCAGAAACTGTCTCCCCGGGGCCCGCACCAGGGCCTCCAGTCAGGCTCACTGGGGTGGCTGGTAGCGGAGAGCTTGGCTAGAGGAGCTGGGACAGGGCTCGAGAGGCCGCAAGTCACACGTGCTCAGACAGGCAAGAGAGCAACTCGTTAAAATAAACGGGAACCCCGTCCCTCAAGAATCAAAATATCTCGAGCCTTAATCATTTCATCCCAGCTCCCTGAGCTGAACTTCGCCACCGAGACAAGCACAGGCCCGGCTGCCACCTCAGGGACCGTGGCTGGTGGCCTCGGCTTGCACCCCCTCCCCAGAGGCGCCCCGCAGGCCCCTGCAGACCGAGGTTGGTTGGGCTCGAAATTGCAAGACTGCTCCCGTGGACACCAAATACTTCAACTCTCAGCATCATGGAATTAGGAACATACATTGAGATGTTAAGGAAAACAGGAGGACTCCAAGCGCTGCGGAAAGGACGCAGCAGTGAGTGACGTCAGTGCAGAGAGGAGAACAGCGTGACACCTGCAGGCACTCCAGGGGCCCCAGTGCCTGGGGGAGGGGCTCAGTCTGCACTAGGACCTGAGAGCAAACGCCCGACTCCTACTTCCGGAAGGACAGCCTAGAAGAGCCACGTACCTCGGGGTTGAGGTTGCTGACCAGCAGGACAGCGTTTCCTGCCCCTGCCAGGCCCGGGATGGCGATCCGGCCCGCCGCTGCCGCCGCCGCCGCCGCTGACGGGATGGCCAGAGGAGCCAGGGCCCCGTGCACGTTAGGGACGGAGAGGCCTGGAGGGAAAAGGCGGTCAGATAAGCAGCGGCGCCCACCTTCTCCACCGAGACAGAAACGCGGGTCCTGCCCATCCTCATGCAAACGGAGACACATTCGGGGTGCGGGGTGGGGAGGAGCGGCTGGCCCAGCGACACGCCTGCGGCTCCTCCACGCTTCTCATGTCACAGACCGTGCTGGCTTGACCGTCTACATGCGCCAAACAGCACAGAAAGCTCCAGCTCCTCGGATGCAGGATCGAGCCCAGCGGCCTCGGCCGTGCTTGCATGCAGGTGCCCGTCACCATGCAAATCGCACGCCGGGCGGGACAACAGGCTCAGGACTGTCATGTAGGTGGGCGCCTGGCCCCCGGGAGGGATGCTCAGGTGTGCCCGCCCAGCTCACGCCGCTCCGCTTACCAGGCCACTTAAATGCATCTACTAGGGGCATATCCCTCCAACCACCGTGCGCTGGTCCTCACCGGGCGCTTGAAGGGAACCAGACCAGAGACTGTGGGGTTAGCGGGCTCTCTGCACGGCCCTGCCCTACGACTGCCCTGTGCCCAGGCTCCGTGGGGAACCTGGAGGCCTGTGCCCAGGAAGGTGGGCTCCCCCCGTGACTGCGCCACGTCGGCTGCCGTGGAAGCAGAGCTACGGGAGAGGTGAGGGCATGCAGAGTTGGTGGTGGGGACGAGTGTTTGAATACCTGCAGCTTGAGGAATTGCAAAGGTGGGAGGGAAACCAGCTCCTGCATACGGAGAGGCTGACATTATACCAGGCGCACCTAGAAACAAATGAGACACTAATCATCGCACCCACGGGTGCGAGCCGGCTGCCAGTGCCCCACCCGGTGGGTTCCGGGCTGGTGCTGTGTGGGCATCTGGGAGACGGGTGCTGACCTCCCCAGGTGCAGAGCCGGGCGCCTAGGACTGAGCTACGTGTCCTGCCCCCCGCCCCACCCGGCCCCACCACCGCCGTCCTGCCACCGGGCACCTTACCGAAGGCTGCGGCCATGGTCTGGTCCAGTGAGGGCTGGCTGTCGCCGGATGGCAGATCGGGGCGCGTGTAGTCGCGGCTCTTGTCGTTGTTGTACTTGACGTTGAGGCTGGTGAGCTTGGAGAAGTCGATGCGCAAGGTACAGCAGGCGTTGTAGATGTTCTGGCCGTCCAGTGACTGCGGGGACAGCGAGAGGGCTGTGAGTGGGGGCCTGGCAGCCGGCGGCGCAGCTGCCCCGGGGACCACTCACCAGCTTGGCGTGCTGGGCGCTCACGGGGTCAGCGTACTGCAGCAGCGCCTGGAACTGATTGTTCTTGGTGAAAGTGATGATCTTCAGGACGGTGCCGAACTTGGAGAAGATCTACAGGAAAAGGGCGGCCGGGTGGGGTTGGCCTCAGCCCGGGAACTGGCCCCCACCCGCAGGCCAGCACTGCCCCGCTGCACCCCGCCTCACCTGATGAAGCACGTCCAGGGTCACCGGGTAGAAGAGGTTCTCCACGATGATCCTGAGCACCGGGCTCTGGCCAGCCATCGCCATCCCCGCGTCCACCGCCGCGGCCGAGGCAGCCAGGGCCAGGTTTCCTGACTGGACTGAGTTCACCGCCTGCAGGGCTGCCTGGGCCCGCTGTGGGGGCAGAGCCGTGAGTCCCACAAGCCCCAAGGCCACCACCCGCTCCCCCGCCTCCGCCCGCCCGCACCCCAGGGCACGCACCGCCTGATTGGGCGAGCTGTCCGTCTTGAGCTCCTTGTGGTTGGAGAACTGGATGTAGATGGGCTGGCCACGCAGTACGGGCGTCACCGATGTATAGTAGTTCACCATGGTGTTGGCAGCCTCCTCCGTGTTCATCTCGATGAAGGCCTGGGGGCGGGGGTCGTGTGTGAGCCAGGCCCGGACCCGGGAGGCCCAGCGACCATCCCAGAGAAGGCCTAGGCCTTGTACCTGGTTCTTCCCTTTCAGCATCAGAAGATTGGTGACCTTCCCGAAGGGCAGCCCCAAGGAGATGACCTCCCCCTCAGTGACGTCACTGGGCAGCTTTCTGATGTGGATCACCCTGGAGGGCACGCCTGTGCTCCTGTTGTCCCCCTTGAACTTCTTGCTGTCGTTTCCATTTGCTGCAAAAGGATGGTGTGCGTGGCACAAGGCACTTCCCGGCTCCCCTAGAGCAAGGGACCCCTCTCCTGGCATCGGTTTCCTCCCAGCTCTGGGAGGCTGCGGGGACGGGGAGGTCTCCACACCTGGCTCCCAGGGAAGTGAGGCTCAAGGTCACCAAGGCCAGGACCAACCAACCCCAAGTGCGCTCCTCAGAGCCACAGAGGAAGTGCTCCTAGGTAGGGCCGCAGTTAGGGTTACCTGTGGAGGCCGAATTACTGCTCATGATAAAGGGTCCGTTAGTGACACAGGCAGAGAAGAGCTCGTCAGATCCCCGCTGGAAAAGAGGGGCGGGTTGGAACCGAGCAGCGTCTTCACCGCAGCGCCCCCCAACCCTCCCTACGGGGGCCCGGTGGTTCTGCACCCAAGACACAGCTCCTTCCCCCACCTGCGGAGCCCCTGGGGGTCTTTCCCCAAGCAGGGCCAGCGTCTCGTCCCCTACAGGGGCTCTGCGTGTCCCGCCTCCCACCCCCCGTGCCTGGGGTCTGCACGGGCTCAGGCTGGCTACCCCGAGGCTCAGCCGTCGTGCTCTCAATCACGGCAGAGCCACTCAAGGCCCACGAGGACAAAGCCCCCTTGTCACACACACTGCAGCCACCCGCTCAGCCGCAGGAGCCTGCCCTACTTTCCAGTCTGAGGAAACCGGAGCCCGATGACCAGAAAGGCCACCTCTCCAGGCGGCGGGCACCTTGGTGACAAACAAGCAAGAAGCTCCCGAAGTGCCCAAACCATTCTCTCTCCAGAAATGACTAGTTGACTCATTAATCTCAATCTAATTGAATTAACTCCCAGAACCAGGTAAGATGGAGGCCAGGGTGAAGCAGACAGGGGGCCCTCCTGCCGGGCGAGGACAAAATCCCACTCGAGGGGCAAGGAGACCCCACTGGGACCAGGAGGCTCCCCTCTAACAACTTCCGGACACGAAACTGGTGGCCTGAGAAGAGCTTCCCTGCCCTATAGGTGCCCCGCGCCCTCCCAGCAGGAATAGCAAAAAACAGTTCTCAGGGCCAGACCCTCCAACTGCCATTTTCGCCAGCTTGTCCCTCCTCAAGAACACCTTATCTCTGCCCTTCCCTCAGGCCAGCTTAACTGCCACTTACAAACAAGGACGCCAGACACCCAGGGGCCTTCCCACCTTCCCGTGGTCTAGCACCGGAAGTCAGTGGGACACTCCCTCCCACCCCACCCTGCCCCTGGAGACAAGCCGAAGGAACCCAAGGAGGTTCAAGGTCTGCCCCTCAGGACAGCAATCGGGCCCATGCCAACACTGCTGGGAGCAAACAGGATGCTCTGGGCTGCCCTGGCTGCTAGGCCACCTGCTACGGGAGTGACCCTGAACCCAGACCCCACGCCTGGCGGGCATCTGCAGGGGCCGCTCCACCCCCTGGCTCCCCAGGGCTCAAGGCTGAGATGGATGTGCAGAGGGCCAACACCTGAGCCAGTGGAGAAGCTGCAAAGGCTCAGACCCCTGCCTGGTCTTAAGAGTCCAGAAAAGGACCCAGAGCCGCTTACGGGCTGGAATTTGTTATAATGAAGCAAAATGTTAAAAACCCCAAGCACTCCAGGCTGACCTGACCCGTCACGCCCCAGCTCACTTTCAGCAAGTGGACCTGGGCGCTTCAAGGCTCAGAACAGTAGACCAGCCCCAGCTGTGAACGAAGGGCCACATGAGAACCCAGGCAGAATGCCCCTGAGCCACCGAGGACAGAGTCCCCCCTGCCTAAGTGGTAGGAATGTGGACTTGGAGCCCTGACCCGCCCCCCCCCGGCACACAAAGGCCCCCCGTCCAGAGCTGGACAGGGACGGGGCACCCGGGCAGCTCCCACACACCGGCTGCACAACCTTAAAAAGAGCATCTCGACTCCTGTCTCTGACAGGTGACAAGCAAGGCCGGGATTCCCTCAGGAGTGGGGCGTTCTTGGCCCCAACCATGTTCTCACAGCAGACAGCCTGGCACGCCTACATCTGCAGGGTCTGTGGGGCAAGCCCCGCCCACTTGGCCGCCCATCTCCCCCAGGCCTCCCTCCCGTGGTGGGGGGGGCAGGTGCACGTGGTGACCAGTGGCTCCACAGGGACAGCCCACTGGGGCACAGCCACTCTGCGGGGTAGAAGCCTAGGGGGACGTGGGCCAGTCCACGCCGCAAGGGAGCTCTTCCCAGCTGCTGCCACAGGCCTCCTGCCCTGAAGTCAACTCAGCACCAACAGCAAACGACCACCGCGCCAGGAACAGCGCCTAGAGCCCCCTTGCTTCTGCACGAACACCCCTGGTGCCTCACTTGGGGCCCAGCTTATCCTGAACCTGATGGAGAGGACCAGGCTGCCTTCCCGGTGGGTCCCCCGGTGCACGCCCCCTACAGGCTCAGGGCCTCCGTCCTGTGCAGCTGATTCTGGCAGCCAAGACCCCCCCCGGGGCACGGGACGGAGGAGACAGCCCCTATAAGAGGTGCTCCGGCTGAAGTGGCCCCCAGAGAAGCTGGGGGAGGGTCCCCGTGCCAGTCACAGCACTCCGGATGAAGTCCCTCTCCCTCCTCCCGCCACCAATCAGGTTTTATCTGCAGGAAGATCGGGACAGGCGGCGTGCAGACGAGTCCGCCTGGGAAAACCTGAAACCAGCCCAGGCACGGCGGCCACCAGACCAGAAACCAGCTGCCACCTGCTCCTCAGGACACCCAGCCACCTGCGGGGCTCGGGACACACAGCCCAAGGGGGGACACTCTGCCCCCGACGTTCCGTTTCTCTGAGCAAAAATTATCTTAACGAGGACAGCCTCAGAAGCAGCCTGGAACTACCCCAGAGCCCCGAGATTCTCTGGTCCCGCCCCCCACCCGACAAGCTGCTTGAGGTGCAAACAGACTTCAACCTTACCCACACGAAACCGAGGACAGAAATCCTGTCACCCCGCCGCGCATCCCACCTCCAACCGCAAGCCGTTCTGAGCTCGAGGGCAGGGCAGGGGATCCCGAAATCAGACTGCTGAGGGGCCGCCCACCCCCCGCCCGAGGCAGGCTGTCCACCCCAGGAGCACCAAGCCGGGCAGCCCATGGTGGGAGCGGGCGGAAGGAGGAAGCAACATCACAAGCACCTACCTTTGTACCAACTGCTATGTCTGGGACGATGCTGCGGAGAGAAAAAAGGAAACGTCAGCCAGGGCGCCCGCCACATCCCGGAGCACGAGCCCCCGCTCGAGGCCTTCGTCAGCTATAAGGCTGGGGCAGGGAAGCGAGCCGTCCGCCCTTTAATCGCCACTTGAAAAGGAGCCATCATTGTCCTCCGGCTCCCTCCCGGCAGGACCCCGGCCCCGCCTCCCGACCCGTCCAAAGACAAAGACACCCCCTCCACAGGCCCTGGGAGAGACACTTGATGCTGGTTAAGGTTCAGGTGCTGCTGTTTGCTTTCTAGAAACTGGCAGTGCTTGGGGGACGTTTCCAGCAAAAGGCAGGCCGGTAAAAAGGCAACTCAAGGGCCCGAGATTAGAGCTCCGGCCCCACGGGGCCTAGAAGGGGGCAGCTCAGTGGAAAGGATCAGATAGAACTGACACGAGTTACTCATCAACCGGGCTCCACGTGAGCGGACTTTATCCCCCTCCGCGCAGAGCAGGCCCCGCTAGGAAAGGCGGGGCCGGGGGAGAGCACAGCTGCCCCGGATTCCTGGGTCCTGCAGCCCAAGCCCCCCCGGGACAGCAGAACCCTCCGAGGGCGTCTATGTAGTAAACAGAAACTGGCAACAAACTAACGACTCCCGAAATATCAGTTCAAGAGATAACTTAGCCAGCAACGCCCCTCACAAGGTCACCTGGCCGCCAAGGCCTGGCGGTCCCGTGACCAGAGCCTCTCATGATGTCACACAACATGTCCCCCGGCCCAGCCTCGGGCCCGGCAGAGGGCCCCGGGGCCGCCGCCTGCAGGATCCCCCTGGGGCTCTCAGGGAGGGGGCTCCCACCATAGCCTCGGCTCGGGCTCTGCCCCATCCTCACCCACCGCCTCTGCGGCGGAACCTCCACCTCTTCCCCGCAAAAACCTCACGGGCCAGCGACAACGACTTTTAAAAATCTTAATGAGTCAAGAAAAAACTTCCCTGAAATAAAATAATGAAAAGTACGCAGTTTCCCAACTGCTAACCCAGGCCGCCTGGCGGCTTCCTACTCCCAGGGAGGGCTTCGGACACAGGAAGTGTTTTACGTAAAACGGCCTTTCTGGGAAAGATTTTCCGACCTTCCAAAAACACGGCAGGCCAAACAGGAGCGGCACCCGGAGGCCAGGCCCGGCTGCCTAGGTAACCACACCACCGACAAGAGGCTACAGATGCGCCCCCAAACCACGTTACGGGGGACGATAGAAGAGACATAACTCGAGAACTTGACCAGACAGCCAAGAAAACCGAGCACACGGCCCACTGGCTCGGGAAAGGGTTCTCTGGGCAAGTCCACCCCAGCCAAAGCGGAAGGCAGACCACGAGGAGATCAAGTTCCTCTTGCTGCAGCAATTTTTCTAAAAGGTTGGCCTCAATTCAGGTTGAAACCTATCATTTCAAGCCCGAGACACCGAAGGCACGTGACCCTCCGGGCACTTTTAACCGCCCGCCCCTCCCGGTCGGGCCAAGAGAGAAAGGAGAGCTGGTTCGAAGCACCCCACCACAAGATACCCGCAACTGCCCCTGAACACTTCCCACGGGGTGCCAGACGGGAGAGCGCAGCTCCACCGGGTTCCACCCCTTCCCGAGGACAGAGCCCCGGCCGCCGCGCGGCCCGATCCCCCCCGCCCCGACACCTCGGCACGCGGGGAGCGGGCTCGGGTCCCGAGCCGCCCCGCCCCCACCGCGCCCGGGGCGCCACCCCGGGACGCCGGGCTGGAACAAAGGGGGCGGCGGAGGGCCCGCGCCCTTCCGGGCGGGAGGGCGGCGTCTCCGGCCGCGCCCGGGCCCGCGGCGGGCGGGGCAGGCCGGGGCAGTCCGCGCGGCGGGAAAGCCCGCGCACGCGCGCCAGAGCTGCCGGGAGCGCGCGAGGCCGCGCACGCGCGCGGAGACCATACGGGGCGCGCGGAGACCGTACGGGGCACCGGAAGGGCCACAAGACTCTCCAAGGGCGGCGCGTGCGCGCAGAACCCGGACGGGAAGCGAGAAGGGCCGCGCGGCCGCCGCGTGCGCACGGGACAGGCCTCGTGGGCACCGGAAGCGGGCTGGGCTCCCCCGGACCCCAGCCGCCTCGCGCCCCCGACGGCCCCCTCCAGGGCCGCACCCGCGCCCCAGGCCGGGGGGAAGGGAGGGAACCGGGCGGCGCCCCGGGGCCCGGGGTGGAGGCGGAGCGGCGCGCCAGGACCGTCGCCCCGAGGAGACCGGGGCGGCGACGAGAAAGAGACTGGAGCGCGAGAAGGAGAGGGGGTAGAGCGAACGAGTACTACTCACCCGTCCATTGCACACACAGGAGACCCGCGGGGGACGGAGTGGAGGCGCCGGAATAGCAGGAACCGACCCAACGGCTCTGAGTTATAGACTCACAAAATGGCGGAGACGCCCGAACACGTCCCCCGCGCGCTCTGCCCATTGGCTCCTGCCGCGCAGGTGGGCGGGGCGAGTGCCGCGGAACCCCGCCAGCGCCTCCCAATGGTTAGGAAGTCGCTCGAGGGGTGGGGCCAAAAACAGTGGCAGGCGGCCATTGGGGAAGATGGCCGTCCGTCAGGGCTCGAGGCGGAAACGGCCCGTGGAGTCGGGGAAGGGGCGAGGAGGTGAGGCCACGTGATTGCGCCAGAGCCAGTGAGCGAGCTGCCCTCCTGCGTGGGGCTTTGCTGGAGAAGCCATCTTAGGAGTGGGTACGTGGCGGGTCAGGCGGTGGGAAGCGTGCTTCCCCCAGGCTGCCGCCATCTTGCAAACGGGCAGAGCCCACCTCCACCTCGGGCGTGAGAGCAAAGGGAGGCGCGTCGCCATCTTGAAGTAGGGCAGGAAACCTCCGAGGCGCCACCTTGCTTGTGGGCACCTGGCCGAAGTCCATTTCGAACTCAGACGTTACCCTTAGGTTAGCACGCGGACAAGTGGCGGCGGCCTAACGCGTCCCAGAGGCGCCGGGGCTGTTTCCACTGCTGGCCGCCAAGCCTGTGGCACGATGTGGCCACGGGTCGCCCCTGACTGTCCTTTGTTTGCCCCAGAGCAGCGAAGCCCGACCACGGTCTCCTCGCCTGACTGCAGGAATGGGAAAACTGAAGCCCGGGGGCATGGCGGACGCCGCCCTGCCTGCCTGCAATTGTGGGAAATTGAGGCCGGGGGCGCACGGACAACCCCGCCGTGCCTGCCTGCAATGGGGGCGGTGGACTGAGGCCCGGGGCGCACAGAGCAGACTTCGCCGTCAAAGGACGTTCAGGACTGGACGGGCCTCCATCCCATCAGCAGAACACCCCAAACTTATCTCGGAGAATGCGGATTCCAAAAAGAGTTGAACAGGGTTGTGGGTGATAGG
The DNA here is from genome assembly GCF_025265405.1 of Mesoplodon densirostris. NCBI lineage: Eukaryota > Metazoa > Chordata > Mammalia > Artiodactyla > Ziphiidae > Mesoplodon > Mesoplodon densirostris. The sequence goes on from NC_082663.1 coordinate 153,007,144, forward strand.
GGAACCCCGGGAAAGGTGCCGGAAAACAGGGCCAGCTGGGTGGGGCGAGTGGGGGGAGGGGCAGGCGGAGTCAGGGAGGCCGCGGCAGTCCGGTACCCCAGGCTTTTGGAAGCATCCAGGAGATGATGGGCATCCCGGGCTTGCGCAGTTCCCAGCGTGGAGCAGACGTTCAATAAATAGAAGAAATTATCCTGAATATTGTTTGCTATACGTCTCGTGCAGAAAAATGGATTTTTAATTGGCACAAGCCTAGAGAGGGAGAATGACACTTGCCGTTTCCCTAAGTCGAGGTCAGGCCTTTGCTCCCGCCTCACCGGTCGGTTTTAGCTTGGGCGGAGTCATGGTAACAGCGTCCATTTTAGGGCCGCGCGGGCCTGGACAGGGCCCAGAGACCGGCGCTCCCGAGCCAGAGGGCTTACTCGGATTAGGGGCGGCTGCCGATTTTCACGGAGGCCTCCGCCCTGCAGTCCTTGGCCCCTTCTTTCGCCGAAGGCCATCTGAAGCCCAGGAATGGCTAATCAGGAGTGTCCCGGTGGATTTAGGAGAATCCCCAACGCATTCCTGTGGATTTGCTCCCTCCAGGACTCCCGTCACGGTCCGCTCTGGGTACCACCAGGGGCAGTTGCTCATCTTTGTTGCCTCGGTTACTGGTGCCAGGGATGGGCCCCCTTGACAGGAGTTTGGTTGGAGACATGGGAGTGTCGTAGCCCAGAGGAAGAGGAGGGGGCAGCGACGTTGGTGGACCCTCCACCAGGTTCCTAGCCCGGATCTAAATGGTCGCAATCTATTAAAAGCCATTTCTGCTCACCGCCCTCCAGGCTTCGCTCAGAGTCAAAGCCCAAGTCGACCTTGTGGCCCCACAGACCTCACACCCGCAGCCGCCTTTCTGGTTTCTGACTGCATTTACACAGGCCTCCTTTACGAGGCTGTTCCCTTCTGGAAGGTTCCTCCCTAAACCCACTCCCTCCTTTTAATCCCTGCCCTGGGGCCTTCGAGCAGAGGCCCCCTCATCAGAACAGTCTCCCCGACCTCTCCCTTAAAACGGTTGAGGATTTCTTTCTCGCCTTCCACTGGAACACGAGGGAGAGAAGACAGCCCCTGCCTGGTTCGGAATCCACGCTGTTACCAGCCTTACAAGGGCCACAAACCAGGCGGCGTGAAACAACACACATTTATTCTCGCTCGGTTCTGGAGGCCAGAAGTCAGAAATTGAGGTGTCAACAAGGCCGAGCTCCCTCCAGAGGCTCCAGGGGAGGGTCCTTCCTGCCTCTTCCGGCTCTGGGGGCCCAGGTGTCCTTGGCTTGTAGACAAGTCCCTCCAGTCCCTGCCTCTGTTGTCACATGGTTCTCTTCTCCCTGTTTCTCTGTCTCTCCTGTTTGTGTCTCTAAAAAGGACCCTTGCCCTTGGATTTAGAGACCACCGGGATAATCTCATCTCAAGGCCCTTAATCTCACCTGCAAACACCCTTTTCCCAAACAAGGTCATGCTCACGGGTTAGGGGATTAGGATGTGGACACACCGTTTTGGGAGCTGCTCGTCAGCTCAGGACCCCACCTGGACCCTGGACCAGCCATGAAAGACTGCTGGCAGGCCTTCCATGTCTGCGGGTGTGGGTGGGTGGGGGTCCAGGGAGCCCCCAGGCCCTGCATCTCAGTTGGATGGATGCCCCGGTTTATTTGAGCAACCCGGCTCCCCTGTCTGTCTGCTCCCTGCTCAACCCTTCTGCCCGCCGGCCAGCTGGCTCCCTCATCAATGATTTAGGGTGAACGTGGGTGTGTGATCCCCTTGCAATTGAGAATTTTGAAAAGGATATCTTCTGTGGCAGGGGCAAGGGAGGTGGGTGGCAGCCAGATGGGGGTGGAGGGCCAGCATCCCAGGCCCTGGTCGGGGCGGGTTGGGGGGAAGTCTGCTGGGTCTTATTTCTCTTTACAGATCTGATGGGGCTGCCTCAGTTTACCCCTTTGTCAAAATAAGGGGCAGGGTTAGGCCAGTGCCCCCTTCCTTCCCACGGGCTTTCCCTAGTGTTTCAAATGGAAATGGCTTAATAGTTTCGGCATATTTGTTCCCTGTGTTTGTTTATTCATTCCCTTGATTACAACAGCCATAGGGCCTGGGTCCAGGGCGGGTGGGGGCCTGGGTTCCACATCTCCCCTCCCCTCTCTGACCCATTTTCCAAATTTCTGTGGGACTGAGCTAGGGGTAGGGGGTGCCAAAGAGGCTACCCCACAGCCCCTCCAAGCTGGAGGCCCCCACCCCAGTCCCCAGCTGAGGGACAGAATGAAATGGTTGGCTCAGGCCTGGGAATATTCATGTCGGAATCAGTCTCCAGCCCCCTGACGGGGTCCTTGGGCAACAGCTGACTCCCCAGCCCCAGGCCCTCAGGCCAAGATGCAAACCTTATCTGCCCAAACCAGCAAGCCAGCCTCTCCCCCCAGGACCCACTGTGTCCCCAGGCCCTGTCCGGAGAGGGAGCTGTCTCTCTGCCCTAAGCGCCTCCACACACCCCCGCCCGTCCACACCCTTGGGAGCTCAGCCTGGGCTGGGTACCTCCCTCCAGGCTCCTGTTTTAAGTCTTGGATCCTCTGAGTAGGAAATACTATGTCTCCTTTTCCCAAGCCCAGAGAGGCTGGGTGAGCTGCCTGGGCCTCTCAGCCAGGAAGAGGCCCCCCTGTGGTTTACCCAGGCTGCTCCGCCTTTACGGGGGCACCAAGGAGGGTGAGCAACAGTCTGGCCGGTCCTCAAATGGTCAATGTAGAGTTACCACCTGACCCAGCAATTCTCCTCCTTGGTATCTGCACAGCAGAAATGAAAACACACGTCCACACAAAACCTGAACGTGCACGTCCACGGCAGCACGATTCACAACAGCCCAAAAGTGGAAACAACCCAGGTGACCATCGACAGATGAAGGATAAACACCACGTGTTCCTTCACACATGGAAAAGTCACTCAGCCACGCAAAGGGGTGAAACACTGACACTCGCTGCAACGTGGACGGACCCTGAGAACACGATGCTCAGTGAGAGAAGCCAGACACAGAAGGACACACAGTGCGTGATTCCATTGATGGGAAACATCCAGAACAGGCAGATCCACAGGGACAGAGTGGATTCCTGGTTGTCAGGGGCTGGGAAGTGGTTGCCAACGGCTGGCGTTTCTTCCCCCGTGATGAAATGTTCTAAAATTGATCGTGATGATGGTTGCACAACTCTGTGAATAAACTGAAAAACCACTGAATTGTGCACTTTAAAAATGGATGGGCAGTGTGGTTATGTGAATTATATCTAATAAAGCTGTTTTTAAGAAATCATTAGGATGAAGACCGGAAATGCCAGCTTTGGCAAGGATGGGGCAGGGGGAACTCTAAACGCCACTGGGGAGGGGGAAGCCATGCAGCTGCTTTGCAAAACAGCTTGACAGTTTCTTGAAAAGTTGCCTGTATGCCTCCCCTAAGGCCAGGCACTCACGCTCCTGCGTGTTTACACAAGAGAAACGTGTAGAAATAGTCAACAAAAGCCTGGACAAGAATCTCCATAGCAGCTTTTAAAAAAGTAGACAGACAAATACTGGAAAGAACGGAAGTGAGCACTGCGCAAAGGATGGAGACGTGCTGTGTGGAGGGTCCCCGGCACAGGGGAATCCACGCGGCAATGGAGAAGCACAGAGACCAGCCGGGTAGACCTCTGTTCCAAGTATACAAATGAAGTCCAACAGCAGGCAAAATGCACCGACAGTGCCAGAAATTGGGATAGGGCGCTCTTGGGGGTCAGTGGCTGAGAAGGGCAGGTGGGGGGACCTGGGGACTCACGGGAGTTCAGTTCGCAAAATGCTTTGTGATTGGGGTGCTTTCTTGCATGTAAATTGCAGCTCAGTAGAAAGTCTGCTTAGAAAATCCTGTTGATTCTCATCATTCTCAAACTCAGGGTCTGTGAAGTCACAGCAAACACTGGGTTGGGGAGCACGGAACCCCGGCTCCTGGGGGAAATGCGGGTGAGAGTCCTGCCAGCCTTTGGTCACCACAGTGTCACCAACCCATCACACTTATCTTGTGTCCCACGAGTTTCTGTTTGCAGACTCCTTATTTAACATATATTGATTCAGTAGCCAGCAGGGCTGTAGAACAACTTATGGCAAATACTCGTATTTTATCCAAAAGGCACATCACAGCCTTCTTGTGCTCAGGGACACTTGGGGGCCAAAATCACCCACAAAAAGCACTAAATGTAAAAACTTTTAGTGCCCACCTTCTCACCAGGCAGAGGACATCTCTGTGGTCACAGGAGGGACCGGTGGGCCAGCCTGGGGGACAGCTGTCTCTGGGCACTTCTTTCTGCTGCACCTCTTTGCAGGGCCAGAGCCCCCCCCCTTCCCAAATGCCCCTCGTGGCTTCTCGAGCCCCACACATGCTGTGGCCGGCGCTGGGCACAGAGCTGAGATCCAGCCACACTGCGGGTCATCTCCCTGCTTCTGGACGTGCGTGTCGGGAGAGGTAGTGGAGGACGGAGCAGGGCCCTGCAGGGACCAGAGGGGGATCCGGGAGGGCTTCCTGGGGGAGGTGTGTCAGATGTGGTGAGCAGAGGGAATGGCACTGAGGGAGTAGAGGGTCTTAGGGTGAGGCGGGGGCTGGCTGGGCTACACATGGATTCGGGGTGGGCAGCCATGCAGCAGGGGTGAAGCACCCAGACACGAACTTACAACTTGGCAACAGACAGTAAAACTCTGGAGCCACCCTGTGTCCCCGTCGTGTACCCCTGACCGAGGGAGTGTCCCGGGGGGTCGCCAGGCACTGAAGCTGCCCCAGTGCAGGGACAGGTGGGGATGGGGCCTGGACCACCCTCCCAGGCTCTCTACCTCTGCAGAGCAGCCAGGAAAGCCACAAACATTAAAACAATTTTTTTTTTTTTTTTTGCGGTACGCGGGCCTCTCACTGTTGTGGCCTCTCCCGTTGCAGAGCACAGGCTCCGGACGTTCAGGCTCAGCGGCCATGGCTCATGGGCGTAGCCGCTCCGCAGCATGTGGGATCTTCCCGGACCGGGGCATGAACCCGCGTCCCCTGCATTGGCAGGCGGACTCTCAACCACTGTGCCACCAGGGAAGCCCCCCAAAACAATTTTTTAATTGAGATAAAATTCATACTATAAAACTGTACATTTGAAGAGTCCAATTCAGTGGCATTGAGTGGCCACTGAATGGCCATTGTTGTCTAACCATCACCTCTAATTCCAGAACATTCCATCACCCCAAAAAGAATCCCATCCCCATCAGCAGTCATCCCCACCCCCTCCTCCAGCCCCTGACAACAAGGAACCCACTGTCTGTTCTCTTTGGACTTGCCTGTTCTGGATGTTTTCCATCAATGGAATCTCACACTCTGTGTCCTTCTGTGTCTGGCTTCTCTCACTGAGCATCGTGTTCTCAAGGTCCGTCCACGTTGCAGCAAGTGTCAGTGCTTCACCCCTTTTCATGGCTGAGTAATATTCCTGTGTGTGCATATGTGTATACACCACATTTATTATTCATACATCAATGGAGAGTCGTTTTTCCCCCCACTTTTCTGCAGTTGTGAGCGTGCGTGTACAGGTTTTTGCATGGACGTACGTTTTTGTTTCTCTTGGATAAATCTGTGCTAGTTTCCAGCAGCTGCCGTAATGAATGATGCAGATGGGGGCCTGAAACAACCAAAGTTTATCTCCCTGCAGTTCTGGAGGCCAGAAGTCCAAGATCAAGGATTCAGCAGGGCTGGTTCCCCAGGCCTCTCTCCTGGGTCTGTCAATGGCCATCTTCTCCCTGTGTCCTTACGTGGTTGTCCTTAATCTCCCCTTTTTATAAGGACACCAGGGATTAGGTATCATGTTGGATTAGGACCCATCCTAATGATCTCACTTTAATTCAATCACCTCTGTAAAGACCCTGTTTCCAATAAGATCTCATTTATAGGTACTGGAGGTTAGGGCTCCAGGATATCTTACTTTGGGGAGGGGGTGGAGGGCATGACAAAATCAACCAACTATAGACCGCTCCCGGAGTGGAGTTGCTGGGTCATATGTATGATGATTCTGAACTTAACCTTTGGAATAAGCATCAGACTGTCCAGAGTGGCTGCCCCAGCCTACGTGTCTAGGGCTCTGATTTCCCACGTTCTCTCCATGTCTGTCTTTATTGGTGAATTTCCTCAGTTTGTCTCCACGTGGTCTCTGCCCAGGCCCCCCGCGGTACCAGGCCCCCCGGGCTGTGCCGGTCTCACGAGCTCTCCTGGAGGGGGGCCCTGAGCAGTCGTGGGGAGCCCGGGCTGGGAGTCCTGCAGGATGTCCCCAGTCTGGGTTTGTGCAGTGTTTTCTTGTGGTTGCACCGGGGCCATAGGTTCCCAGGGGGAGACGTCGGAAGGGAGGTGCCCTTCTCACCCATCACCCCAGGGGTCCCTGCTGCCGACCTTGACCTGACCTCCTGGCTGCTCTACGGAGGGGAGGGGGGGTTCCTTCCCCTGCATGCTGTCCTCCTGGGAAGTGTCTCTGTGTGCAGCCCTCACACAGGGTGGGCCTGGGGTCTCTCTATCAAGTGATTGGTGGTGGAGACACAAGCCACAGCCCAAAAGGCCTGGGGACTGCTGCCGGGCACCAGGTGTGCCGAAAGCCCAGGCCTCCGGGAAGATGAATGACAAACCCATGACTGAGGGCAGCAGCAGGAAACGGGGACGGGGTGGGGGCACGCAGGAAGGGGCTGGGACCTCACTCAGGGGCCACATCTAACCCGGCGGGGCGCCAGGGGGTGCGGCACTTGGAGGGCTGGGCCCAAGTGTGGAGGAGGGACCCACAGAGACCCCATCAGAGGCTGAATCATGGTCCCCAAAAGCTGTCCACATCCTGACCGCCAGCACCCGTGAACACGACCTTATCTGGAACCACGGTGGCCAGCTGACGCAGGAAGATGGTCCGTCAGAGCCTGCAGAAGGAGCCGGCCCGCCCGCACCTTGACCTCACCCTTCCGGCCCCCAAACTGCGAGAGAAGAAATGTGTGCTGTTTTAGGTCACCCGCTGTGGCTCTTGGTGGTGGCAGCCAGAGGAAACTCACTCTGCCTCAGGGAGGTGGGGGCTGGGCGGGCAGGGAGGGCGGCTGGCTTCCACGGGCTTGCAAAATTCATGACAAGGAAGATGTCTCGATAGGGAGGGAACGTGAGCCGGGCTGTAAGCGATCCCGAGGCCACCTGTTCACCCGCTGCCCGCCTGTCCTCAGGGTCATGGAGCCACAGGCACTGGCTGGGTCAGGGCTGCCCAGGGGGTCCCGGCCAGGTGCAGGCACGGGGTGGGTGGGGCTGCAGACCCACCTCCTCGCTCACGCAGGAGCAGAGACCCCAGACCCAGCCTGGCAGCCCCTGGGGCTGCCTCGTCTGGAGCCTGTTCTGGGAAAGTCCGTCCCCGCCTTGTCCAGACCTTGGCCTCTGACCCTGGGCAGGTGTGAGGCGGCTCAAAAGGCCAAACCAAGTTGAAGTCCAGAATTAACTACAGGAAAGCAGCTGCTCTCACCTGCGGCGTTTCTGCCCCAGGGGACACTGGGCCACATCTTTGGGACATCTGTGGTCATCACCATGGGGGGCTCCCGGCATCGCGTGGGTGGGGGCAGGGAGGCTGCTCCACACCCCACAGAGCCCGGGACACCCCACAGAGGATGCTCAGAGCCGAGGAGACTGGCCCAGACCCTCTGGTGCTTTTGCATGTTTTCTGGGGCCACGGGGACCTACAGAGGGATGTCAGCTCAGATAAACGAAATGCTCTGGGGTCTCTGCAGTCCTGCTCCCTGGGGCAGGGGGTATTCTGGTAAGAAGTTAATTCTGGAAGGATCCATGAGGGGGGAAGGACTGTGCCCCCGCCTCAGGCAGGCCGTGGGACTCCAGGACAGAGGAGCAGCAGCCCTCGGGTTTCACGGTAGGTAACACATGAGACCTGTGAACCTTGAGGGAGTGACATCACCGGCATGAATAGTTTATAGTGGGAAACGGACACTTGACCCCGTGTTGCGGCCAGCTGGCTCAGGTGTCTCAGGGCCGCCTGCCGGGGAGGCCCCTGATGACCCACCCAGGGGACAGGATGGGCCCCTTCTCAGTCTGAACACACCAGCAGGCGTTTGGTGCCTTCCTGGAGTGGAGACGTTATGTCACCAATTTGTTCTCATTTTGACAGGCCACGGGGTGGGGGCTGCTTGGTGCTCACCCAAAGGGGTTGGAGCAAAAGCACTGGCTCCGAATTCCTCTGCATCTCTGCATGGACATTTCTGCAAAGACGGACAACCAACCAACATGCACATGAAAAGATGCTCAACATCATGAGGGAAATGCAAGTCAGACCACAGTGACACGGCACCTCCCGTCCATGAGGGTGGCCACCACCCACCTGGCAGTCACCACCCACCCACGAGGATGACCACTGTCCACACGGCGGTCACCTCCGGCCCACGAGGGCGGCCAATGTCCCCACGGCAGTTACAAGTGTGGGCCAGGGTGTGGGGAGGCTGGAACCCTTGTCCACAGCTGGTGGGAGGTGAAACGGTGCAGCTGCTGTGGATGACAGTGGCTGTTCCTCCAAAGGGTAAAAATAGAGTTACTGTATGGCCAGCAATCCCATCGTAGGAATTCCACTCCAGGAAAATGAAAACAAGTCCACATAAATACCGTACACAAATGTTCACAGGAACAAGACGAGCAGCAGACAAAAGGTGGATCCAACCCGAGTGTCCATCAAGGGACAGATGTGTCCCTCCACACACGGGAACATCACTCAGCCATGCACGAAAAGGGGTGAAGCTCTGACACTCCCTACCACGTGGATGGACCTTGAGAACACGATGCTCAGTGAGAGAAGCCGGACACAGGACACACAGGGTGTGATTCCATTGATGGGAAACGTCCAGAACAGGCAAGTCCACAAAGAGTTAGTGGTTGTCAGGGGCTGGCGAGGGGATGGGATGACGGCTGATGGGCACGGGGCTTCTTTTTGTTCCTGAGCGTTTTGTACGTATTTTTTCTTACTGACTTTAAAATTTATGTATGTTAAATACTCATTCTACACAATTAGACAACCAAACAGAAGAAAACTAAAAAGCGTCTGTAACACCCGGCCCACCCAAGTCAGCAATAATTGCCTTTAACATCAGAGGTTTTCCCTTCAGAATACTTCCTGGATCTATTTATGCTATACGGGAAACGTGTATGTGTGTAAACATAGATGTGCATATATTTACATATCTGTACATATGTATGTATATATATAATACATATACACCGTATACATATTTTTATATATATGCATATATATATATATATATATATATATATAAAATTGGGATCACGCTAATATTTTCCAAACCTTGCCTAAAAATTACTAAGTGTCATTGTAGCAAGTTCACACAACCCTGGAAGAATAAAAAATAAGCGTGCAAAGCTCTTCTCTCCTGATCCTGGCAGATTCCTGCTGCTCCAAGCTCACGCTGTTCACTTCCAGGCATTTTCCACATCCCAGAATCTGAGGGAATCCTATGGTCATTTATCTATTTTATAAGGTGGCACCATGTTCCTGGCTGTTAGGCAGTTTCTCTCCTGTGGTTTTTAAATGGTCCTCAAGCCTTTTGTATCCATTTTTCATTGGTACATTTAAAAACCAGCTCAGGGAGGGGGTCTCCCAAGCTTAGGCAGGAAAACATTTTAAAATAGCGTTGATGCAGAGAGGGAAACAAATATCCCAGGAATCCGGAGATAAAACTGTTAACTGTTGTTACATGGAGCAGGTTTTTAAATTCTTACTTGGTACTTTTATTCTGTTAACCAAGGAGAGAGATATGTCTCCTTGTTAAGATGATTCCCCTTCGTTTTCCTTTCCACTTATTTGATATCCTGAAACTTTCCGGATGATACTAACATTTCTTCTGAAACATCGTTTTTGTTGTTGTTTTAATGGTGGTAAAAGAGACAACATGAAACTCACCATCTTAACCATCGTTAAGCGCACAGTTCAGTGGCACTAAGCATATTCACATTGTTGGGCAGCCATCCCCACCATCCATCCCCAGAACTTTCCGGAAACATCATCTTTTTTTTTTTTTTTTTTTTGCGCCGCACCCTGTGGCTTGCAGGATCTCAGTTCCCCGACCAGGGATTGAACCCAGGCCATGGCACTGAAAGTGCCGAATCCTAACCACTAGGCTGCCAGGGAATTCCCTGGAAACATCATCTTTAATAGAGCTGGATCATGGTTGAGATGCCACACGACCTTGGCCAGCCCCTGCCGAGGCCACGCCCTTCACGTCCTTCCCTGGCCCCTCACGTGGGTGGCTGAGCTGGTTACTCTGAACTCACTCGGGACTTGCGGGTGGGCCCAGGTCTGCATACTCTGGCTCTGTGCTCCCCAGTCCCCCAGCCCTGCTGACCTGGGACCTGCTGCCTCCCCCGGGGTCCTCAGCAGGACCCTGCAGCCAGTCCGCTGCCCCTGGGCCTTCAGAGCATCAGAGCTGGACAAACAACCAGAAAAACCAAGAAAGCCTGGGGTGATCACCTTTCCTTCCCTACGATCCAACATTCTTAGCTTTTTTTTTTTTTTAAAGAAATTCACATTTTGCAACCCACCCCCACCCCAAGCTTCTCTGTGGAACCAACAGGGTTTAAATTCCCGCCCATTATCCTGGAGGAACATTCTAGAAGCAGTTGGGCCGAGGAAAGCCCCACCAGCTTCCAACACCCCTGTTTTCTTGGCGATTTCCTTTTTGCTGAAGATAAAATAGGTCCCAATAATCAAAACAAACGTACCGACAGGCTTGTATTTATCTCCAAAGCACGGCCTCTGGGCTCCGGAATGTTCTTGTGTCATTTCCAGATATTGTATAGGGTTCCGGCAGAGACACGGGGACACAGCCGGGACAGACCAGGCCAAGGCTATAATAGAAACACAGCTTTTAAATCCCTGTATGCCACTGACAACCTGCGAAGTTCACGGTTATTTCTCCCTGTGAAAATCTGTCTCTGGAACCTTCCATGGGGGCTCTCCTACGCCCCAGACCTTGAAGAATTCAAACCACCAAGGACTCCCCGCCCAGACCCCCAGGTCCCCTTACAGGAGGCCGGTGGGATCACAGAGATCTTGACCCCAGACAAGGAAGGAAAAGTCCTTTGGTTCCCCAGCACTGTCTTTGATAATTTTCCCCTTTTTACTTCCGGTTGAGGAATGAGGTATTAAGCCAAAGAATAAAAGAAAAACAGGGGGAGGGTTTGCGGCAGTTTTAATTGCTTTTCTAAGGTTGTTAATAATTGTCTTTGTTGCCTCGTGGAGCGCAGAGGCTGGGGGGAGCCGGGGTGGGCCGGGGGTGGCCTCCATCCCTCAGCGGGTCCTGGACTGAAGGCTGCAGGCCCAGGGCCCCACCCGCGAGGGGGAATGGCCGCATTCCTAGCATTCCTTCTCTCCTTCCCACATTGTTTGTTTGTTTGTTTTAAATTAGAAGCCGCCAGGAACTCCTTTTGCCTTTTGGATTCTGCTGTCCTAGAACCACCGCCTGGCCGAGCCACAGAACCCTCCAGCACCCTCACAGGCCCACCCCCAAGAGACACCCACGCTGTGGGTTATTCTGCATCTCAGTGTGTGCGGGGGCCCGCAGGACCTCAGGCCCACGGAGCAAGCTGCCTCCCCGGCCCGCCCCGATCTCCCCATCCCCATCAGGACCTCCGCGCTCCAGCCTGGACTGCTCTGCCGCCCCCCCCCCCCCACCTTACGCCCCCCACGTGGCTGTGGGCGGGAGGAGGATGGAAAGGAGATTCTGCCGCTTGCAGAGCAGGCTGGGTCACGGAGGACACCGAGGCCTGGACACAGGGAGAGGGCAGAATTTCAGACGCCGGGTAGTCAGCTGACATCCAGCTTGCCGGCGAGGAAACCGAGGCAGGGGTTACCACCCTCAGTCCGGCGGCCCCTGCAGCCATTCCACTGAGTCCAGGCTCTGTCCCCAGCACCCAGTGGGCACCTAAAGAGGGCCAGGCTGACGGCGGTGGGGCCGGCGGGCGGTTTGGGGAGCTGTTTCACTGCCCTGAGCCTCAGTGGTGTCACCTCTAAAACGGAGGCAAGTTTCACCCCTCGTGGAGCTGCAGTGCTCTTGTCTGCAGACCCCAGCCCCTGCAGTGAGCAGAAGCCCCGCCTGTGTGACCTTGACCTCCTCTTGGAAGGAACAGTAAGACCAAACCGGATAACACCTGTCAGGCCTCAGGGGGCTCCAGCACTCAGGTGGGACACCAGCAGAGTCAGCGACTGCTGTTGTAGAAATGGGACTGTTTCCAGGAAATTGGAGAATTCTGGGCAGGTTCACGCGCACAGCAGGTGCTCATGCTTGGGGCCTTTATTAATGCCCCGAGCCTATCACCTCTGCCCAGCACAGGGCAGGCACACAGCCAACGGAACTCTTGACACTGAACAAAGGAAACCTCATTTACAGTGGGGGTTTCCCTACCCCTGCTCCTCACCCCCACCCCTGCAGACTCCAAACATGAGGAAGGTTATTACTTCTCACCAGCAGGAGAAGGAAGCATTTCTCCCCGCACGGCAACAGTTCAGCCCAGCCAGCCACAGACTTCACAGCCCAGCCAATGAGAGACCATCACAACTCAGCCAATGAGAGACCACCATAGCCCAGCCAATGAGAGACCATCAGAGCTCAGCCAATGAAAAGCCACCACACTCCCAGCTCCGAGTTTCCTCCAATGGGCTCTTTGTTTACAACAGCCCCGCCCAACTCCCTATTCTCTATAAAAGTTTCCTCAGGTTTGTTCTCCAGGCTTGCCTGTGGCTTCCTGGATCCTGTATCCAGAATTGTACCTGTTTGCCGTTCCCGAATAAACCCGTTTTGCTGTTAAGGTATCTGGTTGTTTTAGATTTAAGGTCAAGTTTATGATCAGGGAGATCCCATCTGGGAGTAAAGTTGTTTTGAGCATTTTGTCTTTTTTTTTTTTTTTTGCCACTCTGTGCTTCTTGTGGGATCCTAGCTCCCTGACTAGGGATCAAACCCAGGCCGTGGCAGTGAAAGTTAACCTAACCACAGGACCTGGCGGTCCTAACCACTGGACCGCCAGGGAATTCCCAGAATTGACCATTTTTAAGTGCACAATTCGGTGGCAGTACATTTGCAATGCTGTACAATCATTACCTCTATTTAATTCCAAAACATTCCATCTCCCCAAAAGGAACCTGGTCCCCATCAGCAGTCTCTCTCTACCCCCTCCCCAGCCCCTGACAACCACCAACCCACTCTCTGTGGATCGGCCTGTTCTGGACGTTTCCCATCAGTGGAATCACACCCTGTGTGTCCTGTCTCTGGCTTCTCTCGCTGAGCATAGTGTTCTCAAGGTCCATCCATGTGGGAAGGGGTGTCAGGGCTTCACCCCTTTACATGGCTGAGGGACGCTCCCGTGTGTGGGGGGGCCACATTTGTGTACCTGTTCATCCATCAATGGACACTTAGGTTGTTTTCACTTTGGGGCTGCTGTGAACAGCTGTGAACACATCTTTGCTGGAACACCTGTTTTCAGTCATTTGGGGTAAAGGCCTAGGACTGGCGTTACTGGAATGGATGGTAACTATGTCTGACTTCTTGAGGAAGTGTTGTTTTCCACAGCGGCTGCCCCGCTTTACTTCATTCCCACCAGTGAGCAGGATTCTTCATCTTGTGGACAGAACATGAGCCCCGGGGCTCAAAACAGCAGACTCCAGCTTCTCCCAGTGGCCCCCGAGGCTGCGCTGGGGTGGCGTCAGGACATGGGAAGGTACGTGTCAGACCACATGGGAGTTTCCATCATTTGAGGGCTGTGTGCACAGGAAGGAAATTGGGAAATTTGGACAAGTTCAGGCAGCCCGACGGTGAGTTACCACCTTGGACTCCGTAGGCCAGAAAAACCTGCTGGGGACGTTTGGTGCCCCACTTTCCCGAGTCTGGAAGCTCCCGTCCCCGAGAAGCAAGGATTCGGGGGGCAGTGGTGTCCACTGTGGCTCCCCTGCTGGCTGCTCCCCAGCATTTTCTGCCTGGAGCAGGGGAAGATGAAGGGGGAGAGGGAGGGGGGGGGGGGGAGAGGAGGCCCGTGCCGGCAACCCCCTTTGCGACCTCCCTCCAGGCCTCATGAAGCTGGGGAGACTGAGGCTCAGGGCAGTCTCTGAGGTCACTCAGCTTGGTGGGACTTGGAGCGGGGTCTGCCTAGCCCCGGCCTCCAGCCGGCCCCAGGTTCAGCTCCAGGACCAGCAGGGGCAGTAGGCCATCGTCCCCGCCCTCACGCGGTTGCTGGTGGCGGTGGACATCGGTCCAGAGCTCCAGAATTCAACGAGACCCTTGCGTCGAGTGGCCTGAGCTCTGAAGATGTAAAAGCAGGTGATGCCATCCACACAGAAACTTGCACACCGGTGTTTATAGCAGCTTCATCCATAACTGCCCAGACAGAAAACAACCAACATGCCGTCCAGCAGGTGGATGGATGGATAAACGCTGAACGTCCAGACAATGGAATGTGACTTGGCGTTAAGAAGAAATGAGCTATGAAGCCACGAAAAGACTCGGAGGAACCTTAAATGCACACGACTAAGTAGAAGAAGCCAATATGAAAAGGCTACACACACACTGTGATTCCAACTCTGGGACATTCTGGAAAAGACAGGACTCTGGAGCCGGGAGAAGGATCAGTGGTGCGGGGCGTGGGAGGAGGAGGGATGGATAGGTGGTGACCAGAGGGGTTTAGGGCAGTGAAACTACGCCGTGTGATGCTGTAATGGTGGATACGGGTCAGTATACATTTGTCCAAACCCACAGAACATCCAACACCAAGAGTGAACCTGAGTGTCGTTACGGCCTTTAATTAATAATAAAGTATTGATATTGCTCATGGATTGAAGCACACCAACACCAGACGTTCATGGCCAGGGAGGAAACAGCAGGGAAACGAGGGTGAGGGTGTGTACACAGGAACTCTCTGCAATTTCTGCTCAATTTTTCTGTAAACCTAAACCTGCTCAAAAACTGAAATCTATTTTTTAAAAAGGGGCGGGTGCTTGTAAGGGCAGGGCAAGGGAGGTCCAGATGTGACAACAAAATAACAAACAACCTGGTTTTTTTTAAAAAAATGGGCAGAGGATCTGAATAGACATTTTCCCAACAGGTACATAAAAAGATGCTCAACATCGCTAATCATCAGATAAATGCAAACCAAAACCACAGTGAGATATCACCTCAGAGCACTCAGAATGGCCATCATGAAAAAGACAACAAATAATAAGTGTTGGTGAGGATGTGAAAAAAGGGAGCCCTTGTGCACTGTCAGTGGGAATGTAAACTGGTGCAGCTACTGTGGAAAACAGCATGGAGTTTCCTCAAAAAATTAAAAATAGAATTATCATATCATCCTGCAATTCTACTGCTGGGTATTTATCTGAAGAAAACAAAAACACTCATTCAAAAAGATATCTGCACCCCCATGTTCATTGCAGCATTATGTACAATAGCCAAGACATGGAAACAACCTAAGCGTCCGTCGATGGATGAATGCATAAAGAAGATGTGGTACCTGTATTTACAATGAAATATTATTCAACCCTAAAAAAGAAGGAAATCCTGTCATTTTTGACAACGTGGATGGACACAGAGGCCATTCTACTAGGAGACAGAGGTCAGATGGAGAAGGACATACTGCGTGATCTCACTTAAATGTGTACTCTAAAAAAATTCAAGCTCATAGAAGCAGAGAATAGAACGGTGGTTACCCGGGGCTGGGGGATGTGGGTGGTGGGAAGTCGGGAGATGCTCGTCAAAGGGAAGAAGCTTTCAGTTATAAGATGAATAGGTCCTGGGGGTCTAAAGTGCAGCACGGTGATTGTAGTTAATAATATTGCATTGTGTACTTGACAGCTGCTAAGAAAGTAGATCGTAAAAATGTCCTCATCACAAAAGCATAGGTAACCACTTGAGGCGATGGCTGTGTTAATAAGCTTGATTTTTTGGGGTCATCATTTCACAATGTAAACATATATCAAACCATCACATGCTGCACATTAAATGTACACAATTTTTATTTGCCAATCACACCTCAGTGAAGCTGAGGGGAAAAAGTGTTTGCTCCTAGAGAAATGGCTTGATGGAATTATGTGAAATGATGAGCTGGGACAGGCTTTTAGAAAAAATTATACCCTGCTGTATTGTATAAATTAATTTGTGCAAAAAACTAGTAAAGATATTTTTAAATTATGCAGAGAAAAATTAATTATACAATTCAATGCTTTTTTGTATATTCAGAGTTGTGCGACCATCACCTCCATCCAATTCCAGAACATTCCATCACCATAAAAGGAAGCCCCATACCCATCAGCAGTCACTCCATCCCCCTCCCCAGCCCCTGACAACCAGGAACCCACTCTCTGTCTGTGGATTTGCCTGTTTTGGACGTTTCCCATCGATGGAGTCATCAAAGGACCCTGTGTGGCCTTCTGTGTCTGGCTTCTCTCACTGAGCACCGTGTTCTCAGGGTCCATCCACGTTGCAGCGAGTGTCAGTGCTTTGCTCTTTTTCGTGGCTGAGTGATGTTCCCGTGTGTGGGGGGACCACGTCGTAATCACCTGTCATTGGTGGATGGGCATCTGGGCGCGTCCACCTCTTCCTGTACTGAATGATGTTGCTCTGGATGTGGGTGAATTTGTGTGGACTCATGCTTTCACTTTATTTCCACCCAGGAGGGAGACTTCCGGGTCGCATGGAAATTCCACATTTGACCTTTTGAGGAACAGCTGGCCAGCAGTTTGAACGTCCAAGGCCCGTTCAGGGCTTGGAGGGGGTGAGGCGGAGCCTCCTGGCTGCTCCCTGGGGTGGAATCTTCATCCTGGCAACGACTTATTGATGAGAGCAGCTCGGTGAAGCCAGGAGAACTTTCCATGGGTTCCCATTATAAATAGGGCTGGTGTGCCGGCCGGCCACCCTCTCCCGAGGCTCAGAACCGGGCATCCCGCTCAGACCAGCCGCCTGGGTGTTGTCAGGGCCACTTTGGTCCTCAGCCCCCAGCCTCCCCAGCACTAGTCCCTCTGAGGGGCTGGGGTCAGCCACCGGCCTCTGGACAGATGCCCTGTGGGATGCTGCCCACCTGCTCCCACCCCCCACGCCCCTTCGGGCCCCTCGCTGTCCTGTGCTTCCCTCTTTCCTTGTCCTGAACCATCCGTCCCCAAGCTCGGGGCGGGGCCTCCATCCTGGCAGGGCGTCCCTTACTGGAGCCCCCAGCAGAGCCCTGTCCCTCCCAGCCCCGATCCCCTGGGGGCTGCGGGCATCCGGGTCCCCCGGGTCTCCTCCCGGTCTGGGGGACCTGTCCTGTCTTCCAGGGAGGTTTATAAAGACCAGAGCCCACGGTGAGAACCACCCCCCCAAACATGATGGTCACCACCACGGTCAGAGTGTCTGTCCTCTCAGGTCAGACTCTACCTCCATTCCCCTGTGCCCACCTGGTCCATTCCCTCCTGGCTCCTCAGCAGCGGAGGTGGGACTCCAGCTCAGCTCCACCCCGTCCATTTCACAGGCAGACACACTGAAGCCATGGGGGGTGGGGGCGGGGAGGTGGTTGGGGCGGGATGCTCCTGGGGGGCTGCGTCTGTGGCGAGGGGTCAGGCAGACTGGGGGACATCCCCCCCGAGGAGACCGGCCTTTCCACAACACTCTTAGGCAGCAGCCACGGGGTCTGTGGGGCGACTGGGCAGCCCTGGGGGAGAGGGCAGGGACACGGAGTGGATGCCCCGTGCTTGGGGGTGGGGGGCGGCATTGAGGCCACGAGGCCGGGGGTGCCCGCAGGGACCCATTGAATGCTCGGTGGCTGCTGGCCAGGGGGACTGAGGCCCTGCAGCGACTCTTGCCCACCGGTGACTCTACCACCGTCCAAGGGACCAGACTGTCACCCACCTCCCTACATGGACAGTCTCATGAGGATTCAGCGCCCTAAGGCACTCACTCCCCCTCCTCGGTTTCCCCGGCGCGTCCCCGGGAAGGGCAGGTGGAGGTCCGGTTCCAGCAGGGCTCTGAGCCCCAAGGCAGCCAGCAGAGCCACCAGAACCAAAGCAAGTCATAGCTGCACGTGTGTTACGTCCATCCAAACCCTCGCGTGTGTACAATGCGTAATTAATTCTCGAAGGATCCCGAGGTCCGCGGTGGGTCCTGGGGATGAGGGCCCCGAGGCAGGCAGGGGGTGGGAGACACTGCAGATTCTGGGCTGGTTAAGCCACGTGTGTGGCAGTTTTATCCTATGACGCATTGCAAAATCCCGATTCTAAGCACAGGGACCTATATTCAATACCTTGTAATAACCTAAATGGAAAGTAATCTGAAAAAACAAAACAAACAAAAATATATATATAACTGAATGACTTTGCTGTACACCTGAAACTAACACAGTATTGTCAATCAACTAAACTTCCAAAAAAAAAAAAAAGTCCTGATTCTGCTCTGCTGTTGTGACCATGATGTCACGGGCAGGCCCATGGGAACATCGCAGGGCCGCTTCCAATGTGGGCGCCCAGCTGAAGTCACTCATACCCGACAAAGCAGCTTAAAAATACATATAAGAACTCCAAATAAAAAAGAGAGAGAGAGAGAGAGAAAGAAAGGAAAGAAAAGGAGGAAAAACCGGTGCCCTGCGGGGGTGTGGGGATGTGTCTGGCTGGGAAGCACCTGAGCTGAGGCTGAGGCTTGGGGTGGGCCCTGGACCACCCTCCCAGGCTTTCTACACCTGCCGAGTTGACCTGACACTAACACAACCTTGTAAATCAACTATACTCCAATATAAAATTAAAATTTAAAAAACACTAATTGAGATAAAATTCACATAGAATTGTACATTTAAAATGTACTATTCAGTGGCATTTAGTGCATTCACACTGTTGTATAACCATCACTTCTATCTAATTCCAGAACATTCCATCACCCCAAAAAGAAGTCCCATCCTCATCAGCAGTCACTCCCCAGCCCCCTCCCCAGCCCCTGACAACCATGAACCCACTCTCTCTCTCTCTCTGTGGATTTGCCTGTTCTGAACGTTTCACGTAAATGGAATCACACACTATGTGGCCTTTGGTGTCCGGCTTCTCTCACTGAGCATCGTGTTCTCAGGGTCCATCCACGTTGTAGCAGGTGTCAGTGCTTCACACCTTTTCGTGGCTGAATGATGCTCCCGTGTGTGGAGGGACCACATTGTGTTTATCCATCATCTGTGGATGGATATTTGGGTTGTTTCCACCTCTGGCTGTTGTGAATGGTGCTGCTGTGAACGTATGTGTACAAGTTTTTCTTTGAATACCTATTTTCAATTATTTTGGGTATATATATTCAGGAGCAAACTTTCCAGACCCCAAATGTTTAATGCCCAGAAAGGCAGGGCGCCCATCACTCAGTGGCTCCTGGTTGCCCACTCTGGCTCCTCCCAGCACCCCCCCACAGGGGACGAGCAAAGAGGACCCAGTGGTGGACATGGAGGCCCCGTGTGGGGGATGGGCCCCAGCAGCAGCGTCCAGCTCAGGCCAGGTGACGGAGGTCCTCTGCAACCCCTGCGTGTGGCCACGTCCTCACTCCACACCATGTAGTTACATGAGTGACCTATGAGGGTGGCCAGCCAGAGTGGATGAGACATAAACAGTGGCCTCTCCGTCCCCAGCCTTTTCTATTTGCCTAGGCAGGAAATGAGGTTTTGTAACTTGAAATTGAGGGTTTCATGCCAAACCTGCAAATCTGCTCAGAAATACCCTCATGTGGGCCAGGAGGTGTGTCTTCTGGAAACATCCCTCCCAAAGCAAGGGCAGGAGCGGAGAGCTGGGGCTGCTGCCCCAGGTGACCCAGGACGAGTCAGGGTGCTTCTGGGAACCTCCGTCTCTTCATCTGTGAATGAAGCCAATCTCATTCCCTCTGCCCTCTGCGTGGAAAAGCTAATGCTACTGTTGGTAAACTCTCCCTGGTGACTCATGCGCTGAGCCTCCTTGCCTATAAAATTTATTTCTAATTAAAACATTTAGTCTTTTATTTTAAACAAGTGAATCTGTCCAAATACACCATTAGGAGAGTCAAAGGCAAAGCGCAGAGTGGGGGAAGATGCTTGCAGTGTATAATCCAGCAAAGGACTAGGGTCTACAATATGTAAAGAACTCTTGCAAATCAATGACAAAAACTAAACTACCCAACTAAAGAAAAATGGGCCAAAGACCTCAAAGGTCAGGTCCTGAAGGACACCCCAATGGCCAATAAGCTTGAACCCCATGTGGCCTGCCTGCAGCATAAGACCTCAGTGAGGGGCCACCTCACTCCATGAGAACCACTGAAACCAAAAATACGGACAATGCCGAGTGTTGGCCAGGACCAAGAGCAATAGGAACTTCCTGATACCTCCGACAGGAAGGTGAGGGGGGCAGCCGCTTTTGAAAAAGCTCTGGAAGCATCTTCTTTTATTTGAGATGTAATCACACACCATAAAATTCATTATTTTAAAGTGTACCGTCCAGGGATGTGTAGTACATTTTGTAGAGTTGTGCGACCATCACCACGGTCTGAGTCCTGAGTACTTTCATCACCTCAGAAGGAAGCCCCGTCCCCATTAGCAGTCACCCCACCCCTCCTCCTGCAACCCCTGGTGACCGCTATTTACTTTCTTCCTCTGTGAATTTGCCTATTCTAAGGACTTCATATAAATTGACTCATAATATTTGTCCTTCTGTGTCTCGTTTCTTTCACTCAACATTATGTTTTCAAGGTGCACCCACACTGTAGCAAGAATCAGTGTTTCAATTTTTCTCCCCCCCAACCCCGCACTCAAGTCTCTACCTTTATTGGCCAGCAGGCTACTTAAGGGGGATGAAGCGGGAGGAGTGGGTGGCCCCAATGCCGGGTCGGCCGTGCTTCACAGGCTTGTAGGCAATGGAGAACTCGCCCAGGTAGTGGCCAATCATCTCAGGCTGAGGAGGAAGGCAGCAGGGTGGTCAGGCAGGCGTGGGTGGCCAGGCCCCGCCCACCCCGGCGCAGCACAGCCCACGCGCACCTTGATTTCCACCTGGTTGAAAGTCTTGCCATTGTAGACGCCCACCATGCTGCCCACCATCTCGGGCAGGATGATCATGTCGCGCCGGTGCGTCTTCACCACCTCGGGCTTCTCCATGGGCGGCGCCTCCTTCTTGGCCTTGCGCAGCCGCTTCAGCAGCGAGTGCTGCTTCCTCCGGAGGCCGCGGTTCAGCCGCCGCCGCTGCCGCGCGCTGTACAGCTGCATCAGCTGCTCATAGGACATGTCCAGCAGCTGGTCGAGGTCCACGCCGCGGTAGGTGAACTTGCGGAAGGTCCGCTTCTTCTTCTGCTCCACTTCCGCCATCTGGTCGGCTCTTCAGAAAGAGTGTTTCAATTTTTCAATGGCCAAATAATATTCCATTGTACAGATGGACCACATTGGGTGTGTCCATTCATCAGCTGATGGATATCTGAGCTGTGTCCACTCTGTTGTGCATCGTGCTGCTGTGAACATGTGTGTACAAGGGTTTGTCTACATACCTGTTGCAGTTCTTTGGGGCATGTTCCCAGGAGTGGAAGTGCTGGACCACGTGACCATTTTTTAAAGAAAGTCCAGACTGTTTTCCTCTTGTCGCATTTTACAGATGAGGAAACTGCAGCTCAGAGAAGCTAAGCTACAAGCCACACAGCCGGGACCCCAGACTCCTCCCTCTTCAACTCTCCTCCTCTCCATACTAATTCCTGCCTCATCCACGAGATACTAGACATGGGGCAGGCTGATGGCGTGGCCCAGATGGGGAGCCTGAGGGTGAGAGAAGAGACCAGGCCTGGGGACCCACTGTCAGCCTGTGGGACAGGAAGAGTCCTCACCAGCTCCAGGCCACCTCTTGAGCCACTCACCTCCCCAGCCGGGTGCTTCGTTTTATGAGAAGCTCCCAGTGGGCTTCCCTGGTGGCGCAGTCGTTAAGAATCTGCCTGCCAATGCAAGGAACACGGGTTCAATCCCTGGTCTGGGAAGATCCCACATGTCATGGAGCAACTAAGCCCGTGCGTCACAACTACTGAGCCCGTGTGCTGCAACTACTGAAGCCTGTGCTCTGCAACAAAGAGAAGCCACGGCAACGAGAAGCCCGTGCACCGCAACAAAGAGTAGCCCCCACTCGCCACAACTGGAGAAAGCCCACGTGCAACAACAAAGACCCAACGCGGCCAAAAATAAATTTAAAAAATAAATAAATTTATTTTAAAAAAGAAGGGGCTTCCCTGGTGGCGCAGTGGTTGAGAGTCCGCCTGCCGATGTAGGGGACGCAGGTTCGTGCCCCGGTCCAGGAAGATCCCACATGCCGCGGAGCGGCTGGGCCTGTGAGCCATGGCCACTGAGACTGCGCGTCCAGAACCTGTGCTCCGCAACGGGAGAGGCCACAACAGTGAGAGGCCCGCATACCGCAAAAAAATAAAAAATAAAATAAAATAAAAAATAAAAAAAAGAAGCAGCAGCTCCCTGTGGAGAAATCAGACACTTGTCCATGGCTGGTGGGATGTAAAATGGTGCAACAGCTGTGGAAAATAGGCAGCGGTTCCTCAAAAAGTTAAACATAAAATTACTGTATGATCCAGCAATTCCACTCCTAGGTATATGCCCAAATGTATACATACATACACACACACACACACAAAACTACATGCATGTTCATAGGAGAACGATTCATAACAGTCAGAGTGGAAACAACCCAAATGTCCATCAACAGATGATGGATACACAAATGTGGTCCCTCCACACACGGGAACATCACTCAGCCATGAAAAGGAGAAAAGCACTGACACTCGCTACAACATGATGGACCCTGAGAACACGATGCTCAGTGCGAGAAACCAGACGGAGAAGGACAGTGTGTGATTCCATTGATGGGAAACGTCCAGAACAGGCAAATCCACAGACACAGAGTGGGTTCAGGGTTGTCAGGGGATGGCAGAAGGGGTGGGGGTGAGGGCTGATGGGGACGGGGGTATCCTTTTGGGGTGATGGAATGTTCTGGAATTAGAGGTGGTGGTTATGCAACCTTGTGAATGCACTAAAAAAACACTGAATTGTATAAGGTGGCGAGTGGTTAGTTTTATGTTATGTGAATTTTACCTCAATTTTTAAACAATGGGGACAGTGTTTAAAATTAAAATTATCAGCTTTGCTGATAATTGTCAGGACCCCGAGAGCTGGGGCTTGTACACTGAGAAGCACGGTGCCCAGATCACAGTGAGTCCTTCCCAAGGGCTGGCCCATATCTGCCAGCATCCTGTGCGTTATTTTCAGCACCAAAGCTCTGGGAGCCTATGGCACACTGTCACCTCATGACCACCCACCCACTTTCCAGATGAGGAGACTGAGGCACAGAGGGGGTGAGCAAGGTGCCCAAAGTGACCAGCTTAGCAGGAGGGAGTCTGGGCTGGAACCCAAGCCTGGGGGGCGGGGTGTCAGAGCGCCTCTCTTTCCCAGCAGCTTCCAGGCCTCCCCTTGGTCTGCCCCTGGGACCAGCGCTGTGTCACCTGTACTCCACATCAGAACCCGCCACCACTGGCCTGCGCCACTGGGGTGCCCCCATTGCCCAGCCCCCTGCTGCGGGCTGGGAACCCGACTCCCGTAACCAGACGAGGGGGAGACTCAGGCCAGGCAGGTGGCAGCCCTAGGGAGCCCCCTCCTCCGGGCATCAGCTACCAGACATTTATTCAGCACCTACTGTGTGCCAGGACCTGGGCACTTGACCAGATGGCCTCATTTCGCCCCGTGAGGTCGGCGCAGGAGAGGGGGGACCTGAGCCCAGAGAGGAGCTCTCCCCTCCCCACCCCAGCCCCCGGCCCGTGGCCGCCTGGCGCCCCCCCCTCCAGGGGCCTTGGACAGCCAGGCTGCGTGACAGGGTCCTGTCGGCGCTTCCCGCTGGGCCTGGGAGTCCTCGTCTGTTCCTGCCTCACAGGCTCAGGGTGCAGCCTCCGTGGGCGCAGTTGTTTACCCAGTATTTACTGAGCAAATACCACGTGGCGGGGGGCAAGACGCGCAGCGGGGAGGAACCGCGTGCAGGGGCATTTGAGTACGAGTGTACCTGGGGGTCCCGGCATGTGCAAAGGCGCCGGGACGGGTGTGTTGGACACACACCCACAAGGAGGCCCACGCGGCTGGAGCTCAGGGCAGGCCGTGCAGGACCCGGGGGCGCGGAGGGCTCGGCTCTCACCCGGAGGGACGCGGGACCCCCCAGGGCGGCGGGCCGAGCAGGGACGCGTCCCGCTCGCTGCTCACAGGCGCCCTCTGGCGGCTTCGGGGGAGAACAGGCCGTGGGCGGTACCGGGAGACGGGGGCGGGGCGGGGCGACTGCGGGGGTCCGGGAGGGGTGGGTGGGGTGGGGTATATGTTGGAGGAATGGCTGGGGGATGGGGGGGATGGGGGGAGGGAAGGTTTGGCGGGGAAGGTGGGGGAAACGGTGAAGGATGTGGGGTGGGCGATGGTAGGGGGATGGGGGAGGGGTGCTGGAATCCAGCCTGGGTGGGGGTCGCGAGCAGTGGGTGGGTTCCACTTCCGAGGCCTAAAGACCGCAATGATTTAGAACGGTTTCCCTAAGCGCACACACAAAGGTAGGCTGCTGTGATTTCCTGCCGCTGGTCTGACCAGCACTTGGAGACTTGAATGAATGAATGAATGAGCGAATGGCTTGGAGACTGTGCTGTCTGTGGACTTTGGCCTTCGGCCACGCGGAGCCCCAGCAGGTTGTGGAGGGAGAGAGGAGTGCATGGGGTCTCTCTCAGAAGCCCCTGGGCCCCACCGCACCCTGCCTTGCTCCGAATCCCACCCGACAACGTGCCCATAGTGGGGACCTGGCCAACGAGCCCCCAAAATATTACCTCGACGTCTCTAGAATTCTCTCGAGATGCCAGAGAGTCTTTGCCAGATGAACTTTCTATCCAGACACTCAGCTGGTCCCAAGCAGGAAACCAAGGCAGGAAACACAGTTTGCAGGGACAGGACTGTGGACAAAAGCATAAATTCTGTTTGGAATGTAAATAAAATGTACGTATTTAAGCCTAAAATAACGCCGTTTCAATATGCCCACTTTTCAATTTTTCGACTTTGTTCAACTACTTTAGTGTTCCAGGAAAAAAATAAATAAAAGATTTTTAAATACATAGAAACACATATAGAAGGCAACTGTTTTCCTCTAATAGGGCTCCGTGCTGCTTTGCCCACACCCCTCTTTCTTACCTCCACCAGCTTGGGGCGTTTTCTGGGTCGGGGGCTGCGTTTTCTCCAGTCTGGGCCCTCGGGGATTCTGGGAAAACGCCAGCCAATTAAAGGAGTGGGAAGCAGGTTTCTCGTGCTGGGTGAAAGCTAGTGCTGCGTCGTTGGTGTTTTTCCGCCCTCTGGTGGCAGCCTGCATTTGCTCCCCTAGGCCTTGATAACAAGAAGTTGCATCTGAGTCCCTGATTATCTGGCGAGGATTCCTTTATTTACTTGGTCAATAGCAACAAGAGCTAACATTTATGCAGCCCTGACTGTGTGCCAGATGCCTGGTAACCCTCATAACCACCCACCTTGGGAGGGGTCACTGAGACTACCTCTCCTTACAGATGAGGAAACTGAGGTCGGCAGAGCTGGGACTTGAACCTGGGGCTCTCAACAGTGCAGAGGGACCCAAATACCCTGTTTGGGGGTTGGAACTAACTGAGCCTGAAGCTGTCATACTTTGACTGTTCAGTTACATGAACCAGTAGATCCCAGTATTACCAAAGCCAATTTGAGTTGACTTTGCTTCAGCCTTTTTTTTTTTTTTTTTTTTTTGCAGTATGCGGGCCTCTCACTGTTGCGGCCTCCCCCGTTGCGGAGCACAGGCTCCGGACGCGCAGGCTCCGGACGCGCAGGCTCAGCGGCCATGGCTCACGGGCCCAGCCGCTCCGCGGCATATGGGATCCTCCCAGACCGGGGCACGAACCCGTATCCCCTGCATCGGCAGGCGGACTCTCAACCACTTGCGCCACCAGGGAGGCCCTGCTTCAGCCTTTTTTTTCTTGCAATCCAAAGACCCTTAGTCAATCGACTCAATCCCCAGGTGAGGTCACATTCTGAGCTTTCACTGGACATGAATTTTTGGGGGGACCTTATTTAACTCACAACAGCAACTGCCTTTGAAAAGTGGGGTGCTGGGGCCCTGCAAACAGCCTCAGAGCTCAGACCCCGTTTTTACCCCGAAATTCAGTCCTGCTGGAAGGCACTGCCTGGAAATTTG
Source organism: Mesoplodon densirostris (assembly GCF_025265405.1). Lineage (NCBI taxonomy): Eukaryota > Metazoa > Chordata > Mammalia > Artiodactyla > Ziphiidae > Mesoplodon > Mesoplodon densirostris. The sequence continues at coordinate 153,033,411 of NC_082663.1, forward strand.
CCACTGGGTATAGGCATAGCCCTGTGTGAGAGGCAGATGGAGTGGGGGAGCGTGGCAGGGGCTGGAAAGTTAAAAAAGATGTAAAGGAGGATTTATTTTTAAAGAAACTTCTCTCAGCAAGGCCCTCGCTAATTTTTATCCAATTATAGTTTCTTCTCTTGTGGAAGAGAGATGTGGTGAAACACAGTGGGAGGGGTTCTCCCCACAGGATCTGCTTGTAGCTGCCCATCCACAGCCATGCACAGCTTTCTCAAGAAAAGCAAGAAATCCAGATTTTTATTAAAATTTCCTGATTTAAAAAAAATTTATTATTATTATTTTTTAATTTATTTACTTTTGGCTGCATTGGGTCTTCGTTGCTGTGCGTGGGCTTCCTCTAGATGTGGTGAGTGGGGGGCCTCTCTTGTTGCGGAGTGCGGGCTCAGTAGTTGTGGCACACAAGCTCAGTAGTTGTGGCTCACGAGCTCTAGAGCGCAAGCTCAGTAGTTGTGGCGCACGGGCTTAGCTGCTCCGCGGCATGTGGGATCCTCCCCGGCCAGGGCTCGAACCCCTGTCCCCTGCATTGGCAGGTGGATTCTTAACCACTGCGCCACCAGGGAAGCCCTCCTGATTTTTAAACATCGGCAAATTCTTTAAAAGAGAAAAAAAAATCTTAATGTTGAGGGCCAAGAGAGGCCTGTGTTCTGAATCCAGCCCCCTGCCGCCCGCTTGAGATGTCAAGGGCTAAGATGAGGAGCTGGGGATGAGATTCGGACCCAACTTCTCCCACCAGAGCCCATGCCCTAAACCCCATGCTAAGTCCCCCCAAAATGACCAGAATTTTGAGTTGTCCTCGTGTACACACTGTGCGTAACCCCCTTGAGTGTGGGTGAGACATTATTTGGTAAAGGTGAAGGGCTTTTTCAGATGCAGTTAAGGTCCCCAAATCAGCTGACTTTGAGTTGATTGAAAGAGAGATCTTCCTGGGTGGGCCTGGCCTAATCAGGTGAGGCTTTCATAAAAGTCTGGGGAGCAGCAAACAGCCATGTGCTGAACTGCTGGTGGATGGGGCCGTGTGGCAGGGACCTGAGGTGGCCAGCAAGGAAACTGGACCTTAGTCCTACAAATGTAGAAAAGTACTTCTGCCAACACCCGAAGGGGCCTGGAAGCAGATGTCTACAGATGAGAATGCAACCCAGCCAACACCTTGATTGCAGCCCGGTGAGACCCTGAGCAGAGGACCCAGCCACACTGTGCTGGCCTTCTGACCCTCAGAAACTGTGGGGAAATACATAACTGTTTTTAAAGCAGCTAAGTTGGTTCATTTGTTCCACAGCAAATGCTAAGTAATACAGCCAATCTGCCCAAAGTTCCTTTTCTGCAGTAATCAATACCCAGTCTCTAAGCTACCCACTCACACATCCTAGTGACTGAAAATTAAATTTCCAGGGAAGGCCAAAGAGCTCCCTTCATCCTTCCCTGTGTGCCAGCTCACTGCTGTGCTGACTCACGTGTGCTATTTTTATTTATTTATTTATTTTATTTTTGGCTGTGTTGGGTCTTCGTTGCTGCATTGGGCTTTCTCTAGCTGCGGCGAGCAGGGGCTACTCTTCATTGCGGTGCGTGGGCTTCTCACTGCGGTGGCTTCTCTTGTTGTGGAGCACGGGCTCTAGGTGCGCGGGCTTCAGTAGTTGTGGCACGTGGGCTCTGTAGTTGTGGCTCGCGGGCTCTAGAGCGCAGGCCCAGTAGTTGTGACGCATGGGCTTAGTTGCTCCGCAGCATGTGGGATATTCCTGGACCAGGGCTCGAACCCGTGTCCCCTGCATTGGCAGGTAGATTCTTAACCACTGTGCCACCAGGGAAGTCCACGTGTGCTATTTCTGACCTGCCTTTATGAACGTGGGCACATCTGTGACCTAAGAAGTAGGGGAGTTCTCTGTGACTTTTGCCTTGGACATTGTCCCTTCAACAATCAGGGCCTTAGATGGATTCCCCCTATACTAGGGCAAGACCTGCCTCTTTCCCGGGAGGGCACTGGGTGCCCCATACTCTGTGAGGACACTTCCTCTGGATGTCAGGCACAGAGGCGTTGCCGCTTTCTCCCTCATACATGAGCCTGCTTGTCCAGGAGCACCGGTGGGGTCCCAAGCGTCACAGCTGGCCCTGTAGCCGCTAAGTGGGTGTCTGCACATCTTCCAGCCCAGTACGTACAGCCCGTCACCTCCAAGGGGCAGCGTGACTGATGTAAGGTCCACCTGCCCCTCCAGGTGGAGGAAGTGCCCGTTGCCACCCAGCCTTGCAGTCCCCATCTGTCCTGACTCAGGGCTCGTCACACCCCTGGTGCCGCCAGAGGGACAGCGGCCAGTGTGACACAAGCATCATGCTAATGCTGGTGCTTTGGAACCTGCCTCTCCTACTGTGCCCGGGGCTCCTGTGAGCACCTTGGGGATGAGCCCGCCAGTCTGACTGAGATCCGGCCGTGGCGCCCTGTCCAGGGCAGCCAGATTCAGCAAATACAAACCCAGGACGTCCACTTACATTTGACCTTCAAAGAGACAATGAGTGATTTTTATTTAGCGTAAATATGTCCCAAATATTGCATGGGATATACTTATACTGGAAAAGTCATTCAGTGTTGGCCTGATTTTCAAATGGAACTGGGTGTCTGAATGTTATCTCCCATCCCTCCCCCTGCCACCCTGACCGATAGACGTGTGGGTCAGTGTTCCCTCAGACCAGGCAGCACCTCCATAGCTGACCACAGGATCATGAGCTCGTAGCAGCTGCCGTTAGAGCACTGAAGGCTGGGATGGTTGTCACACAGCAGAAGTTGACGGATACACACAGGGAGTGAGCACCAGAGCCCGGAGTGGCAGCCCGGCTCCCGGATCCTGATCCTCACGTGGTCCCGAAGGAGTTAATTAAATAAGAGCGATGCTGCCAGAGAAGGTGAAAAATGCTGAGAGCAAACAAGGGTTCTGGCTTTTCAGTTGGAAACTCGGCTTGTGTTTCAGCCTTTCTAATGGCCTTTGAGAAAACTCCCTCCCTCCCCGGATCATATACCCCAAGCTGGGAGGAAACCAGGAAAGACTGAGCGGCCGCGGGACCCGCAGACCCAGGCTCTGTCCCCACTTCGGCCCCCATCCAGACAGACCCTCCCTCCCTTGGGAATTGCGCTAAGAATTCATTTAAACCTCTCGCCCAGAGCCTTGTGGGACGGCAGCCTGGCAGGTGGATAGAATTCTCTCTTCGTTCCTTAAGGGCAGAGGCCGGTGAGAAGAATTAAACGAAAAGTGAAGCATCAAAACAAGACCTTCCCACCAGCCTCATCGAATCAAGGATTTCAAGGACACTGCACTTTTCAGGACACTCCTCATGTTTTTTAGCCAGTAAGTGGATCGTTCCTGGATTGTTCCCAAGGGCCTTCTGAGGTCTTCAAGAGAGAGAATACTTTTCTCTCTCTTTTTTCAAAAACTCGTGGTAAAATACACAGAACATAAAATTCACCACCTTAACCATTTTCAAGCGCACAGCTCGGTGGCATTAAGCACATTCACAGTGTGCAACCATCTCCACCATCGTCTCCAGAACTTTCTCATCTTCCCAAACTGAAGCTCTGTCCCCATGAAACTCTAACTCCCCACCCCTTCCCCTGGCCCCTGGCCCCCACCATCTACTTCCTGCCTCTATGGATCTGACTCCTCCAGGACCTCCTGTGAGTGGAATCAGACAGTGTGTGTCCTTCTGTGTCTGGTCAGCAGAATAACGGCCCCATGACGTCCCCGTCCTGGTCCTGGGAACTGCAGACGTGTCATGGGGCAGAGGAGACTTTGCAGGTGGGATTAAGGCCCCTGAGATGGGGAAGACCCTGAATTCCCGGGGGCCCAGCGTCATCCCAGGGTCCTTATAAGAGGGAGGCGGGGTGGGGGGCGGTCAGAGGCAGAGGGAGACGGGAGATGCTGCGCTGCTGGCTGTGAGGATGCAGGAGGGGCCGCGAGCCAGGGATGCGGCGCCTCTGGAAGCTGGAAAAGGCGGGAACCGATGCTGCCCTGGAGCCTCCGGAAGGACTGGCCCTGCCCTCGCCTGGATTTAGCCTCGTGAGACCCGAGTCAGACTCCTGACCTCCAGGACTGTCAGAGAACCAATCTGTGCTGGTTTAAGCCCCCTGTTCACGATGACTTGTTGCAGTCACCCCAGGAGACTCACATCCTCAGAGCAGGGGGACCAGGGGGACCGACCCATGGACACCAGGGTGAGGATGTGGTGGGACATGGGGGAGGACCTGGCGAGACTCAGGCAGGTTGTATCTAAAGCCCCAAAACTTCTTTCCTGAAGGGCGGGGGCCCACATTTGATTCCTGGGGCTAGAACCCCAGAGAAGAGCTGACCTTGGCCACCGAGGGGCATGCTGCCGGGCCCAGGTGCTCCCCCTGAGGACAGATGCCCTCCTTCCTCAGATAGCCTGTTCTGCCCGAAGCAGCCCCCCTCGACCTCAGCTACCCCTGCCCCGGGCGCCCTTGGAGACCCGCAGCCTCGGCTATTTCAGGCCACAGATCCTCCCTGGCCCGCGTGGGCCGCTTTCAAGATGCAGCTCTTAGAATAGCTGTGGCTGTTTTCCCTGCGGTGACTGCAGGGGAAGGAGTTTTAAGGAGGAGAGGGGCCGGGGGCAGCAGGAGGGGACAGGCCCTGCTGGCTGGGTGCCACCAGTTGCTCCTAGCCTCTGGAGGCCCAGGCTGGTGGGAGGAGGGGGCTGCTGTCGGGGTCATTCTGGGGTCAAGGCCAGGGGTCCCATCCCCATCCCCATGGGTGTGTGTGGGGAAACAGAGGCAGGGCAGGTGGAGGGGCCCCTTGGCCACACAGAGGGGCAGCAGAGCCAGGTTTGAGTCCGCTTCCCATGGCCTTGCCCAGAATGATCTTCTCTGCGGGGTTTGTGCCCCTGGTACACACACAGAGCCTAACTAAAGACCCCTCCAACTGCCCCTGAAGCCAGAAGGGCTGGGGACTCAGCAAGCGCTTAATAAGTGCTCTGAGCATGACTGACGGGCCACGTGGGAGAACTGAGACAGTCACTCACTCACTGAACAAGCACTGCTTGAGCACCTTCTGTATGCCACACTCAGGGATGTGGGGGACAGCCTGGGTGGGTCAGGGGCAGAGGCAGGAAGCAGCAGCCCTGGGGGCAGTGACGTCCCCCAGAGAAGTGAAGCAGGCAGAGGGGGAGGGAGAGGTCCAGGGCGGCCGACCACACCAGGCAGGGGATGGGCCCGCAGCCGCTTTATTTCATGGGGGGATAGAAGGACCCCCTTCAGACCCCAAGTTGAGCCCTTTTTCTCTGCCCGGGGCTGGCCCTCAGACTGGAGGTTTCCCAGGGCTGGAGCAGGGAAGGTCTCCCTTGTTAGATTGGGATGTCCCAGAGGAAGGGGTCGAGTGTCTCCCCTCTCAGACTAGCGGGAACAATTACATCTGGAGGTGGGGGATTTGGTCTCCTTCTTCCCCGGACCCAACAGCATTTGGCAACATCATAGGGACAGAAGGAGTCATCCCCAGCTTTAGACCCAGAAAGCACAACGATTCCTGCAGGAAAAGAAAAGCAGAAAAGAAAACCCTCAAGCCCAAAAGTGCATCCACCTTGGCCTTGGCAGCATGAGATTTGTGGTTCTCGGATCTGGATTTAAACAGGAACCTATGTCCTAAGGCGGGGGCTCAGGATGGTCCGCAGTTCCCACAGGGCCAGGGCACGGCAGGGCAGGGGGTGGGCGCCCGGCCCCAGGCTCAATCCTCATCCTCGCTGGCGTAGATCCGGGTTTCCCAGCACTCCGCCATGGAGTTCTTGTGGCGGGTTACCCGTGTGGCCCCCAAGACCTGCAAGAGGAGGCACGAAGTCCCCATCAGGGTCCTAACGCCCCCAAAACAGCTCCCCTCACTGCTAACCCATAGGAGAGGCCTAGAGCAGGGGTAAAGCAGGACCATCCCCTCCTCCGTTCCAGACCCTCTACTTCTTAGTAATAGTGCCAAGGAATGTGTTAACTCATGCTGAGCTCCACAGCAGGGAAATGCCCGAGTCTGGCATTTTGGACTCAGCTCAAAGAGGGTCACGAATGTATTCCACAAATCCACAGAGGTAGCTGGCCTTCTACATGTCTCAGATGAAATGCCTCCCTCAAAGAAAATGCCCCTGTCTTGGGCCAAGTCAGCCCCAAAACCATCTGGCAAAGAGGCGGCACATGGAAACTCTTTCCACAATCTGTGCTCATGACAGGCATCAAAAGCAGGTCACAGGGCTTCCCTGGTGGTGCAGTGGTTGAGAGTCCACCTGCCGATGCAGGGGACACGGGTTCGTGCCCTGGTCCGGGAAGATCCCACATGTCGCGGAGCGGCTGGGCCCGTGAGCCATGGCTGCTGAGCCTGCGCGTCCGGAGCCTGTGCTCCGCAACGGGAGAGGCCACGACAGTGAGAGGCCCGCGTACCGCAGAAAAAAAAAAAAGAAAGCAGGTCACAGAAAAATCCACCTCAGGCACACACTATCAATCAAGAAGATATCCAGGGAAGTCAAGCTCTGAGACATCCCTCATGAGGTGTGGATAATAATCAGAAATAACAATGATGGTAATAAACGCCTGAAAATAACAAGGATGATTTTGATAGATTGCCACAGCTCTCCTCCTCCAAGCAAAGCTGGCTCTCAGCCTTTGGCTCAGGGGGACAACCTCATGGTGGGGACCCTGCTTACGTGGCCCAGACATGAAGAGAGGCCCAGTTTACCCACTGTGCACCACACGTGTGGGGGACACAGGGGCACAGTCACTGGCAGGGCAGTGAGGGAGGCAGGTGTCAAACCCAGGTCACACTTGAGCCTTGCCTCACCTTCCCTGGCCCTAATAGGGAGTGTCAGACCTTGGCCAGGCCTCCAAGTGCATGGCAGGGCTCGAGACTCACCCACTGTTCATTCTTCTTTCTCTCCCTAGGAGCGTCCTCAGCTGAGGCCTCTGCCGTCCACATCAGGCCCGAGTGCAGGTGGATGGGGGTGAAAAAGTGTGACTCAGACACCGAGTAGCTGCCTGTGATGCCTGCGGTGGGGGAGGAAGGAAAGGGCATCAGGGAGGATCCCAGAGTCTCCGGAGGGCAGAAAATTTGTCAGACCCCAGTCCAAGAGACACAGAGTCTGGCTAAGAGGCTGGACCAGTTAAGGAGATGGGTGAATGGACAGACAGAGCAGACAGCAGGTTGCAAAAACTGATAGACAGATTGACCGAAATAGGATCCAGTCAGGAGAAACTGGATCCACAGATGAGCTGACCATACAAGGAGAAAAACATTAAAAGTCACACGGGGGATATTTTACCTTGACAAAAAGGAGCAGTTGACCAAGAGGCCAGGACATCTGTAAACCTTTATGCACCTAACAACAAAGTGTCCAAATGCATAAAGCAAAAAACCAAAGGCAAAGTTATTTCTCCAAAAGCTACTGCTTAAGCAGACAGACCAGCCAACTGGGGCAGTAGACAAAGTCCCCCAGATGTCCCCCCACCCCTAGCCTCTCCTGCCATCCTCACACTCCTCATGCCACCCTCCTCTGCTCCAACCTTTGAGACTCCGAGCAAAGCAGCCCTTCCCAGGACCCTGCCTCACCAGATGCGCCGGAGGAGCTCCTGGAATCTAGGTCACAGCAGTCGTCCGGAGGTGGGGAGAAGACCTCAGGGTACAGAGCGCTCCGCCGCTCGTCAGCCACCTCCTGTTCCCGGCGCAGGACACTCTCCACCTCCCTCTCCAGCAGCTCTGACGACTGGGACTTCTGTAGCCTCAGTGCCGGGGCCCCAGCCACCTCCCAGCCCCACACTCGGGGGGCCTCAGCTTTCTCAGGCTCATCCAGGACCCCGAACCTCAGGGGACGCAGGCAGAAGTACTCCCATCGCACGACACCCCTGTTGGCACGCAGGGGTCCCCGGGGAGGCTCCTGCTTTGTGCTTGAAGGTTTTGCAGAGGATCCCGAGGGATGCCTCTGAGACCCTGTGGCCTTCGGAGAGCCCACAGGCCTGGCCTCATCGGCAGAGAGACCGCTGGGCTTGCGGTAGGTGTGGAAGGCTGGGGATTCTCCCGGGGGCATCCGGGGGCTCAGGTAGGCATCAGGTGGGATGCGGTTCACCTTCCTCACCTCTGGTGTGGGGCTGGCTGCACTGCCATCTGGGGTCGGGCTGAGGATGGAGTCTGAGCTGTGGACTCTCCTGAGAATGGGCTGGGGGCCTTCGGAGAACCAGTCAGATGTGGACGCCCGGCCCAGCTGCAGACCCTCCCGACGGTGGTCCTCCTCGCGCTGCGACTCCTGGGCCATATCCCGCTGCACATAGAGCGATGGGCGCCCCCTGTGCAGCCGCGGGGCTGTGGCCAGGCTCGCCTTGCTCAGCAGCGGCCTGGCCGGGATCTCCAGCAGCTCCTGCTGGCTGGCCGCCCGTTGCAGTCCCCGCTGCTCCCGGAGGTCTGCCTCCCGCTTCTGAGCCAGCCGGATCTCCCGCTCAATGGGCGTCTCCTTGGCGGGTTCTGGGGACCCCTCTTGGGACCAGGAACCAGGGTCGTCCAAGGCTTGGGCACCAGGCCTGGTGGGCAAACCGTGGACCCTCTTCTCTTCCGTGACCACCTCCTTTGCCTCAGGCTTGACTGGGACGACACACCCATTGACCAGGGGTGGCCCGTTCAGGGCCTTGGAGGCCTGGCTGGCCCCAGCTGGGGGGATCTGGGCCACCCCAGGTGGGGGGTCCTGAGGAACCCCCGCACGGGCATGGGCCACCCCGGATGGAGGGTTTGTCTGCTCCAGGCTCATGAACTGCCGCCTGGCCGCCAGGAAGTCGATCTGCTCTGTGTCGATCATGTTCTCCTCCAGGGGCATGGACTGCGGTCGGCCGGGGCTCCTGGGTTCCCCGTGGTCAGGGGTGCCATGGAGCATGGCCACCGTGCTGCTCTTCCTGACCGCCTGGTCCTGAATGACCAGCCGGCGCTCCCACTCCAGGTCACGTGGCCGTGAGGGCAGGGTGTCCCTGGCCTCCAGGTGGTAGGCCTTCACCTCCATCTCCTCATCATCCTCTGGGCAGGGCAGCCGTGGGGCCAGCCGGCCGGGGAAGCCACGCAGGCTGAGGGATGTCCCCATCTGCACCGTTTCCAGAGAGGCCTCGTGGTCAGCAGGCCATGCCACTGGCTCATTCTGGCCCCAGCCTCTGGCCACGGGCCCCACGCCCACCAGCTCAAACGAGTAGCTGGTGTCACCTTTGAAGGTCTTGCCGGCCACACGGGGTGAGTGGGGGATGCTGAAGATGGGGTATCTGGTCACTCGGTCCATGTCTGGGGGTTTCTGCCCACCAGAGGATCCCAGGGTGGAGACGATCTGGGCTCACTGAGGGAAGAGAAAGACATGTCAGTCACCAGGTCAGAGCACCTGGGGGGAGGTGCAATACCACTCCCTTCACGGGCAAAGTCCTGGCCAAGTGGCCTCTGTGATTGACCCAGGGAAGGGTAGGTGACCCAGCCCTGACAATCAGAACATTCTACCCTTTGGCCTCTGTGATTGCTTCAGGGATGGACATGGGACCTAACCTGGCCAATGACGTGAAATCCTGGGTCTTTGCAATTAACATGGAAAATTGGACCCTCTTCCCGCTGGGCTTATTAGGCTGGTTGGATGAGGCCGAGAGCTGTTGGGGGGCGATATGTGTCCTCTTGTGGATGCACCTTGCTTAAGAGTACCCCCAAGCCCAACGCAGCATCCTAAAAACATTGTTTGAGTTCCTGGATCCAGCCACACCTGAATCCCTAGGTGTCCCTGTACTGACCCAACAACTCGGTCCCTGTGTGTCTGACATTTGCAGGCACCCCTCCCACCTCCTCTGCCGGACACTGCACACCCTGCCGGGTGAGCCTCCCACCCAGTTCACCGCTTCCAGACCCAGGGCCACCCTTGGACAGCCTCTCTCCCAGGGCACACACACACCCTGAGGTTCCTTCTGTGATTTTTTCCATCTGACATTTACAGATGAGCCCAGTGGGTCTGCCCCTCTCTTGGGGATGTCAAGCGGGGAAACTGAGACCCAGAGAGGGGTGGTGATGGGCAGGGTCCCACATCCTGGTTCTCTCTCCTGCACCTGTCCAGCAGGACACCTTGTCCCATCCCAGACAACCCTCCTCCTCAGCACCATAAAGCCAGGCTGGGCTAAGGAGCGCCTTGGACCTTGTCCCGCTGGGCCGGGTGACACCCTGACCCAGTGCTCCAGGGGGCCTAGCCCCCTTCCCAAGAGTCCCGGCTCTCTCTGAGCACAGCTCCAGGAGCCGCCGTGAAGGCCCGGCACCTGCTCTCACACCTCTGTGACTCCTGGCACCCTCACACCCTGCCCAGGGCTCTCAAGACCGCCATCCGGCCTCAGGCCAAACCCCCAAACTCTGCAGGCACCAGACCCCAAGGTTGACCCTCTTCCTCCTCCCTGTGCCAGAAGGACCCTTATTTCTGTTCCTCCACAGCCTTCTTAGCTACAGCCTGCAGGACATCTCCTCCAGGGAGCCCCCCCCCCCAAGATTGTCCCCACCCTCGGAACCTGTGGCCTGATCATCCCGTGTGTACCCAGCCCAGCACAGTGTGGCGCCACCTTTTTACAGCTGAGGAAAGGAACTCAACTCCTCAAGCAACCATGGTCCCCGGCCTTGGCCCCCTGGTGCCACCAGAGCTATTGGGTCCATCGCTGCATTTTTACACCAACTTGCTTGTAAAAGCTAAACATGGTTTTAAAAAGAAAAACACAGACCCTCCCTGAACTGGAAAAGGGACATCAGGCACATAAAATCGATCATGGGGAACCATGTTACACCTAATGCAGTATCACGCAATCTTTCAAATATTGAAACTATAATTAAGAAAACAATATTAAGAAACAAGCAGGCTTGGGTAATCAATCCGAGCCAAGAGGACTGAGCCTCTTTCCCAATGACAAAAGTGTCTGGGGGTGCACATATCTTTGAAGGGAGAAGGTTATATTTAAGGCCTGTCACTTCCCACCTGAAGCCATCAGCCAGGACCCTCTCTCCCTCCCAGTGGGCCAGGTGAGCACCGCCTCCCACAGCCCGGAGTCTGGTACACAGCAGGTACACAGTGGCTGACTCTCACTCTGGGTGCTCAGGGCCCAGGGTTTGGGCTCATTCTAGCCCAGACCCCGGCTGCCCCTCCAGGCCACCCCTCCAGCCTCAGCCCACCCTGGATGGCAGGTCTGGTCCCTGCGCCCTGCAACTCCCCTCGGAGGGCAGGTGTGGCAGGACTGACGCAGAACCATTTGCCCATTTGCCTAGTGCGTGGCCAGAGGCTCACCCAGCAGGATTTATAAGCCACATTCCGGGGAAAAAGAACCGCACGCCCAGAGGGTGTCAAGTCTCCCGGTGGGTGGGGCAGTGTGGGGGACCACTCCTTCCTCAGCCCATTCCTTCTGGGTGATTCACTGAGGTCAGTGGGGTGGAGTCCCCCTCGCCTGCGTCCTTGGGCAAGTCTTCCTTCCGACCTCAGTGTCCACACCTGGACAGTAGGTAGAGTCCAGAGCACGCAGCTGCCACCACGAAGGGCTGCCATGCAGACTTGGCATCCTGTCCCTGGTATACAGTAGGCGCTTGATAAATGCTTTCACGGCAGTGGCTGATGTTATTATTTATACCTGGATCCACCACTGATCTCAAAGTGACCTTGGGGCAGGCATTCCCTCTTGAAAAGCCTCTGTCTCCCTGTCTGTGAAGTGGGACCTTGCTGACCCCACTGCCGGGTGTGGGGAAGAGCAAGAAGGCCTGAGTGGGTGCCTGGCACAGAGAAACCCTAGGGGAGAAACGCCCTCTTGGAGGCCTTGTGGACTCTGTGCAAATGAGTAGTAATAGCGCTCAGAGCCTCCCAGCTCCTGGTGGGGCTCCTCATAATTGGGCATCTCACACCGGCAGCTTTTTTGCCTCTCCTAAGAGTCTGTGACGAGGGGACCATTCTTGTCCCCAACATACAGCAGAGGAAACCGAGGCCCAGAGAGGGGTCACACCAGGGAGTGACAGAGCAACAGGTTCTGAAGCCAGGTAGTCACCACCTCCTCCTCCAGGAAGCCCCCCTGGATGGCTCCTCCCCAGCCCCAACTCTGTACCCTGTTGATACCAAAACTGAAACTGGGTTTATGGTCCCTGGTGCCACACACCTGCTTCCTCATCACCGCAACTGGCCTCCCGCCCTTGGGCAAAGGCCTGCTGGAGGGGCCTGGGGCTCAGACAGGGCAGGCCCCACAGCAGGGATGGGCTCCTGGACTTCTTCTTCCGTCACTCGGGGCTACAGTCTCCGGGACCCTGGCTGGCAGAGCCCCAACCCCTGGACACACCTGGACACTGGGCCAAGTCTCTGAACCGGCCCCACAGGATCCCAGCTGCCCTCCCAGAGGCTGGACACCTCCCCACGCTGACTGCCCCACCCCCCTCCTATGAGCCCCCTCCTATGAGCCCTCCGATCCCACGGGAGCGTTGTAAGCTGTTCAAGGCCTCCCCAAGCAGGGCTCTGGCTGGTGCTAAGCGTCTCCCCAGAAACCTCCAGAATTCCCAGAACCAGTGGGGGGGCCCTGTGCCTCTGGCCCTGGGGGTGCCAATCAGGCCCCTCACTTAGAGGGTCGGAGATCAAGGCCCCTTGGATTTGGGGTCCTGAAGCCCGGGGTGGAGACTGGGGACCTGGCAAGGTTCAGGGATGGGCCTCTGCTTCCCTGGGCGGGTGCAGCGTGGGAAGGGCACAGACCTGGCCTCAGAGCCAGCCAGCGGGTACAGAGCGAGGGGAGGCCCCTGCCCGCCCCTGGGACCCCACTGAGTCTGGAGGGGGCTGAGGGTGGGGCTGGGGGCTCCCTCCCTGTACCCCGAAGGCCCCGCCGGTGAGCATATGGTACCGCTAGCACACAAACCCCCATGCCAAAGGCAGAGCCCACCCCACTCCGGACCCCCGCCCGCCCAAGCGTTGCATCCATCCTGTCCCCCCATTTCCCAAGACTCACCTCTCGGCTCTGAGCCCCAGCAGCCTCCAAGCCTGGCTCTGACTCTGTGGACTGCACAGGGGCCTCCCAGCCCTGCCCTGCCCCAGGTTGCCAGGGGACACAGCCCCGCCCCGTGAAGCAGGTGCACCCCCTCCTCCCAGGCCCCGCCTGGGCTCAAGAAACAAAGTCCAGAGGAGGAGGAGAAAGACGACACCACAGAGTAGAGGGCAGGCGCCACGCCCACGATGCATGGCCTCGGGCCCCAGGGGCCCCCAGCCCACAAAGTTGCAGCCAGAACTCACCCAGAAACCTTCTAGCTGCCCTCTGGCTTTCCCATCACCTCTCAGCATAGCTCAGAGAGGGGCTGTCCCTTGCCTGGGGTCACATGGCTGGTCCACGAACCAGCTGCTGTTTCTCAGAGGCGGGGGGCGGGGTTCAAGTCCAAACCCCCACTGTGCCACCTGGCTTAACCCACCCTTTAGGGCCATTTCCCCAGAGAGCTCCTTTCTGAGACCAGCCCAGCTTCCTAGTCTCTGGGGGCGTTCAGCTGGGCCTGGGTTCAAATCCCACTTAACCATTCCGAGCCTCTGTTTCTCCCTCCGGGAAATGGGGACATCACAGGGCTGGGAGATGCCCCCAGCCCACTTCTACATAAAGGGCCAAATGAGGACATAAAGGCGCCAGAAAGCGTTGGGATGGGCAGGGCCCAGGCCCCACTGACAGAGGGAGGCACGGAGGCTCGAAAAGGGTGGTGGGTGTCCCAGGTGCTTGGCTGTCCTGATTCTTGGTTGAGTTGCAGAGGACCTGCCAGAGTCATGGAGCCCAGTGTCTGCGGGAAAGTCAGGCCACTGGGCACAGTGGTCAGTCAACGGGGGAGGGGACACAGTGGATGGGGCTTCCATCCCCCGGGCTAGGGCTCTGTCCTGACCTGCCCCTTGGCTGACTGTGGGACCCCTCTGAACCTCAGTCTCTTCTTCCATCTAATGGGCCCCCAGCTCCAAATCTGGCAGGGCTGCTCATGGGGGGAAAAGGCAGAGACTGGGTCATCCAGCATGTTGGGGGGCACTATGAAAGTGAGGACTCACTCTCCTGTTCCCAGACTGGGGTGGCCTCCCCCTCAGGGTTCACACAGCCCACTGTACAGGTGGGCAAACCAAGGCCCAGAGGGAGCAGCCACTCCTCCCACCCAGATCACATAGTGAGATAGAAGCAGGGGTGGCAGCCCCCATAAATGCTTCCTCCCCGTGTCCCCACCCATTTCCCAGGGACTGACTTCTCGGCAGAGCTTAGGGGTGTCTGTCTCCTGGGGGGCTGTGAGCCCAGCAAGGGGCAGCCTCAAAGCCAAAGGATGGAGTGGACCAGGTGTGGAACCCGAGGGCTCCACAGGAAACAGAAAGGAAGGCCTGCCACTGGAAGCTGCCCCCTTACCTCCAGGCCTTACCTGCCCAGGTACAGCTCAGATGCCCACAGGTGCAGGTGGGGACTCCACCAACTCCCTCACCCACAGCACTGGGTTGAGTCTGAGGGATGTGTGGGCCGCAGACAGGAGAAACCAGCTCCTTGGGCTCTGTGAGCCTTACACCGGCGGGGCCCTACCCCCTGGCCTGGCCGTACCCTCCCCCAGGTGAAATTCAAGAACTCTAGGCCCTGGGGCTGTTCACACTGTTTATTTGCGTCTCTGGGAAAGTCAAGAACATTGGGGCCTCATCACACATCGAAAGCAGAGCGGGAAGCAAGGGCACTTCAGCGGAGGCTCACAGCTCGAGGACTCAGGTGGACTCGAGGAGGAAGGGGGGGTTCCATGGCCACTGCTCAGAGTCACCTCAGAGAGGGCCTCTCATCCCAGCCACCCAGGGGCAGGGCCGAGATGGGGACCCAGGCTGCGGTCCAGGGCGGCCCCTGCACCCACCCTGCTGAGGTGGGGGGCGGCCGGGGCCTTGGGCAACAGGCTGCAGGTCCCTAGGGGAGGGGCCGAGATGGGGCCTGGTTATCCACAGCCCACATGAGAGGGCCTGTGAGCATGTGCACTAATGTGCCTCTGGGGACGAGTGTGGCTGCAACCAGGGAGATGTGTCTGTACATCTAGGTGTCAGCTGCCCCCAGGAGGGGAGCCCCTCACCCCTCACCCCTTCCAGTGAGAGGGGGGCAAGTGCACATCAGGCTGGGCAGCAAATGGGGGTCTCCAGCTGCAACCCAGGGGAAGCTCCCTGTCCCAGGTGGTGTGCCCCCCTCCACTGCCCAGGATGAGCCAAGCCCAGCAGAGCTGGCGGTGGGCCTGATCTCTGGGGTATGGGTGGGGAGACCCAGGACTCTGGTCCAAGCAGGCTGGAGAAGGGGCCACGCCAGGGGCGGTCCCCCAGGGTCCCTGAATTAGCACCAGGAGGAAGGAGGGCCCAGAGGGGGTGGGAGCTCAGGACATAAAGGGGCTCACATGGCCCTGCCTTGTGCAGGAGGCAGCTCGAAGACCCCCGGCCCAGCCCGGCTAGAAGAGAGCACAGCGGTCACGCCCCTCCTAAGTGGGTGGCATATCCTCAGGGCTCCCCCTTCCCAGGTTGCATCGTCCACTGGCTGCGCCCACATAGAGCATTGCAGGGAGGGGCACATCAGGCTGGGGTGTCCAGCGGGGCCCATACTCCATTCCAAGACCTCGAGCTTGGGCTCCCCAAAGAGGCACAGCCTCACCCCAACTGCCCGAGATCTGGACCCAGCGCCTTGGCCAGGGAACCCCCCCACTTCCAGAGGCTGAGTGGAGACAGAGAAGGCCCCCAGAACCCCTGGTTCCCGGGACCCCTCTCCGGCAGGGTGTCCCCTCAGGGACCTCATTGGAGGTGGCAGGAAGGCACAGGCAGGAGGCCCAGAGGGAGGTGGGCTGGCCTGGGGCTGCTTTGAGGCTCCAGGTCACACCAGCCAGGACCGCTGTGGGCAAGAGCCGCATCTGTGGAGCTGCCGTGACATGGGGGGGCCCTCGTTTGGGGAGAAGCGGGTGTGTCCGTGTCTCTCCTACCAGGCGTGGGTACACGGCTCAGTGGTTTAGGGTGTGTGTGGGGGTGACGGGAGGGGGGAACCCCTGTCCCTCTCTTTCCGGTGAAAGAAAACTCAGAAGGAACGTGTGAAAACACAGCATGTCCTGGGCCCGTGATTGTGGGTGGAGGGTGGACGGGCGCCAGGAGGGCTGGGCTGTGTGGGTGTCTGGTGTGGAGGGTGGGGCCGGGGTCTGGGGGGCCGGGTGGGTCACATAATGGAGCAGCATTTACAGCGCTGCTTCTTCACGTCGAGGTCCTGGGGGTCGCTGGCAGGGGCCTCGAGCCCCACCTGGTTCTCTTCCCTGGAGCCCTCGGTGGCAGGGGGCTCGGCCGCACTGCCATTGGGCGGGGCAGGCTCCTTGGGCTCGGCCGCGTCCTCGATGACCACCAGCTCTGCGGTGATGGTGTCCTGCAAGCCCAGAACCTTCTGGGTCTCGGCCTCATCCTCCACATTCTGGTAGCCCATGAAGATCATGGTGACTGGGGGCTCCTGGCCCGGCTGGATGCCGGGAGGGCCTGACGTGGCCTCGCCGGGCTGGGCCTGAACTCCAGTGATCTCCCGCCTGGATGGCGTGGTCCGGACGGCCTCCTCCGATGGCCCCCAGGGCTCTGCTGACCCGGCCACAGACCCTGCCTCACTCAGCGTGACCTCGTCCGCCTTGTGGATGAGTTCGTCCACCTCAGAGGAGCTCAGCGGGTGAATCCCATTCTCCGCCGTGCCGTCCACGGCGTGGACCACTGGCATGTGGGGGGAGAGAAAGAGAGAGTGAGCTGGTTCCCGGACAGGAGGGAAGGCCTGGCAAGGCTAAGAGCCACCTCTAGGCTAAAGGGGAATCACAAACTAAATTACACCTTTAGAACCAACTGACAATCAAAGCTCCTATGGGAATCTGTGGGCACAGGCAAATGGGTGCACAGAGGAAAATTTATAGGCACAAAAGCATGTGTTAGAAACCAAGAAAGAATAAATGAATTGGGATTTTATTGTCTCGCAGTTTGAAGCATTTCCATATTCCCTAGTCAACTTGCTCCCAGGTGATTACCTTGCAAAGTAGGTCTGTTTGTTTCCATTGCAAAGACGGAGAAAATGGAGTTCAGAGAAGGGTAGTTAACTAGCCCAACGTCACACAGCTGGCTGCGGCCGGACCCTGCTCTTTCTCCCAGACTAGGCATTCCTTTCATGAGGATTTGCAGGGATTCTGATTTCCTCCTTCCCTGAGCTCATATGGATGATCTTGAACAAGTTTAGTTCATTCACCCATCTTTCTTGTTTTCTAGTAAATGCCCCAAAGGCTATACATTTTCCTCTGAGTTCTGTTTCAGCTGCAGTTCATGGATTACATTATGTCATTCTGTTTCAAGTGTAAATATCTTATAACTTCCATTTTGATTGATTACCTCTTTAAGCCAAGATTTATTTAGAAGAGTGTTTTTAAATTTGGGGGAGTGGGGGACTGTGGTCCAGGAAAACAGTGTAAGATACAACCTTGTAACAGGACATGGTCACTTTCTGAAAATGCTCCACCCTTGTTTGAAAAGAATGTGTATTCTCCATTGGGCAGAGTTTTGTATGTGCAGTCAAGCTTGTTAAGTGTATTTTCCAATCTCTCCGGCTTTTGTCATCCGTGTCCCCCTGATGTGTCATTTTCTAACCTGTGTTACAGTCTCTGAGGACCAGACTTCAGCACCCGGGAGGAGTCCCAGCTGTGGTCTGACGCCAGCCCCAGATCACAGCCCTTCTAGAAACACAGCTGCCCAGCTGCTTAGCATGGAGGGAGGGACACACTGGAAGCCCCAGGGACTCGCCTCCTCCCGGGCCAAGGGTCAGGGTTGGCCAGTTTCTGGCTTCTGGCCAGAAGGAAAGTGCTTTCCACTCAGTTTCCAAATCCCTGGGGAGGGGCGTCCATGCATCAAGGCCTTGCAGTGACTTTGGGCTGGAGGCCCAGAGGGTGGGGTGTGCCCAGGTCACACAGACCCAAGCTAGGTATTTCCCACTGGCCACTGCCCCAAGGTAGGAATCCGAGCCCTTGGCTGCCATGGAAATGGATCACCTTCCCATTGCTAAGCAACCAGAGTCCAGTCTGGCGGGTCCTGAATCCCCAGGGGTTGGGCCAGGCAGGGCTCAGTGGCCAAGGTGAGGACCTTCTGTGAGCACAGACATCTCTGCCCCTTGGCCCTGCGCGGTCTCATCCTTGTCCAGGAAATGGGGCAGCTGGGACGTGCCCAGAACCACACAGCTCATGAGAACTGGAGCTGGGATTCTACTTGGGTCGATGCCCCCAAATTACAGCAGAGCTGGGCTGTGACAAGACCCCTTTAATAGCATCCTGGATATCCCAGAGGCCTGAACCTCTAAGAACACGAGGCTTTGGGAATCAAAACCACAGTGAGATACCACTTCACACCCACTAGCATGGCGATAATAATAATAATTTAAAAATGGTCAATAATAAGGGTTGTTGAGGATGTGGAGAAATTGGAACCCTAATGCACGGCTGGTGGGGAAGTAAAATGGTGCAGCCACTGTGGAAAACACCCCAGCAAATGGTTAAACCTAGAGTCCCCACGTGACCCAGCAATTCCACGCCTAGGTATCACCCAAGAGAAGTGAAAACATACGCCCCCACAAAAACTTGTATAGCATAAAACCAAAAGGTGGAAACATTCCAAACGTCCATCAACTGATGACTGGATAAACAAAATGGGGTCCATCCATACACTGTAATATTACTCGGCCATAAAATATAAACATGGATGAACCCTGAAAACGTGATGCTCAATAAGAGAAGCCAGACACAAAAAGCCACACAGTGTGTGATTCCATAGATGGGAAACGTCCAGAACAGGCAAATCCATAGATGGAGAGTGGATTCGTGGTTGCCATGGTGGGGATGGGGCAGGGATGGGGTTTCTATTTGGGGAACAGAAATGTTCTGGAATCAGCTAGTGAGGGTGTACAACATGGTGAATATTCCAAAACCCACTGAGTTGTATACTGAATTGTATGGGTGTCCTGCATCCTCTATCTCCAAATTCCATATTCTCATGAGGGCAGCATTTACAGACTTACTAATGGACCCTGAGGCTGAGCTGTGCTAATTTTATACTTGACTCAAGGGATTAGCTCTGGGGACCCCATGTCCTGAAGAAAGCAAATGTTTGCCTTGACTTCAAACGTACTTTTAACATCTTCTTAAAATGTTATCATTACTAAGGTGGGTTTGCTTCTATTCCTGGCATCATAGCAAATGTTGCCCCAAATTTCCCCTCCCCAGGCAGGTCATGCCGAAAATAAACAGAAGTTTAAATGCCAAAATGTTTATGAGATGGCTGTCTAAATTCTGACAGATTTCACAGTTTAAAGGAAAGTTTTCCTTAGTTAAAAAAAAAAGGTGAATTTTACGTTCTGTGAACTATATATAGAGAGAGGCAGGCACTCAGGAGCTTTTGCCAAAGCTGCCCTCTCCTGCTGTTCCTAGCTTCCTTGTGGGTATTTCCCACAGCTTACTCCCCTCCCAGCCATTAGAGGGAACCCTAAAAACCAAACCAGGTCTCAGCACCGTGGCCCCTACCACCCCCACCAAGGCTCACCATCCCCCCCACACTCCGCATCAGCCGCATGGGCTCCTCTGATTCCCCAGTCCAGCAAACTCCATCCCACCTCAGGGCCTTTGCACATGCTGTGTCCTCAGCAGGCGCACTGCTCCCCTACGCCCACTGTGCACCTTCTCACCTCCTCTGCCCCCTCCACGCACTGCTGGACCCTCACTCGGCCCCCTCTGCACCTCTGGGGGTTTTTTTGTAGCCTTTATTACAACAGTAATTATTTAAATGAGTTATCTGTGAAACTGGGGTTGAAGGGCTGGGCCCTCTGGCTGGGAAGCACCCAGGACAGCAGGCGCCACTCAGGATTCGCCTCCCCAGCCCAGCCTGGTGCTGGCCACGCCTCCAGGTGGGTTCTTGGATGGAGCCTGGCAGGGCGGTGGCGGGGCGGTGGCGGGGCGGGGGAGGGGCGCGTACCTTTGGTCTCGTCCTCGTAGACCTTGATGCCCTGAGGGAGGTGCTCCCGGGGGAGCACGGTGGTGCTGGACAGCACCCGGGTCTCCCCTGTCACCTTGTCCTTCTCCACCGTGATCTCCACCGAGTACATGGCTGGCACGAGAGGCACGGGTCACGCCGCGGCCCACCTGCCCATGTGCCCCCCGCCGGGCTGCAGCCAAGCCAGGAAGGGGAGCCGGCAGCGCAGAGCCAAGCAGCGGGTGCCCTCGACGCGGTCCCCCCCAGCTCAGCATCCTTCCCTAGCTCCCCAGTCCCGTGGGCAAGGGGTCTGAATTCCTGTGCTCGGGATCCGAGGACATCCCGGCCACCCCGCCCCGTCTGCAAAGCCTTGAACTGTCCCAGTGACTCGGGGGGCGTCCCTGGCCCACTCCAGCCAGGACTGGAACGCGGGTGAGCAAGCTCGCGTCTCGCTATGTTCTGGACTGCCGCATTCTCTGTGCTGCACGTCTAAGTCGACTACTGATATATCGATATTCTCACCTGCTCCACTGTGGAGAGGGGATGATGCCCTCTGGACAGGAATGCAGTCACAACCCGTTAAGGCCACCGCTCAACAGCCAGCATCTGCCCCCGTTCTGCAGACATCGTCTGCCTGGGGTCCCCAGCCCGCCTCCATGAAGGGCCCCACATCACCACGGCCAAGACCCCTCCCCACCTGCCCCTCCCAGGTCTTCCCATTCCTCACAAGGACACCTCCGTTCTCCCTCCTCCCTCTCTCACCACTCCCATATCCGCTCCACGGTCCATCTGCAAATTCCCGGGTGCTGCCTTCAGGACTCCCAGAACCCGCCCACTTTTCGTGCCTCCGCAGCCCCTGCGCGGGGAGCGGGGGGGAGCTGCATCCGCCCACACTATTCCCCACCACCTTCACCCCACCATTCCCCAGCCCTCTCGCATCTCCCCTGTCCCCCACAGCATGCCCCCACCGTCCTCCTGGACCATCTGCCCCACCATTTCCTCCTTCATCCATCCCTTCCCTTCACCCCCCCCACCATCCTTCCCCCTCCCCGCCACCCCTACCATTTCCCCCCACCATCCCTCGCCATCATCCCCCCACCCCCCACACAATAACCCGCCATCCTCCATCATTTACGCCCCACCTTCACGCCCCCCCACCCCTCCCGGACCCGCGCCGTCCCCTCCACCCTATCGCCGCCGCCGCCCACGGCCTGTTCTCCCCGAAGCCGCCTGGGGGCGCCTGTGAGAACCCAGCGGGGCGCCCTGAGGGCCCCACGCCACGCCCCACCCCACCCCTGGCCCTGCATGTCCTGACCCGCCCCGTCCCCTCCTCCCCCTCCCCGCCTCACTCAGGCTGCCCCAACCAGCACTGGCCTCCCCGCGGCCCTTCCCACCCGCCAGGCCAGGCGCAGTGCTGTCCCAGAGCCTTTGCCCTGGCGGTGCCCCCTCCTGGTGTGAACTCCGCCCCACCTGCGTGCCTCGCCCCCTCACTTCGAGTCCTTGTTCAAATGTCACCTCCTAAGTCAGGCCTCCCCTGAGCCCTCTAATTCAATTGTTCCCTCTCCAGCTCCCCGTGCTCTGCTGTATCCTCTCTGTAAGTTAACCATACAGGCTTTCACTGCCGTCAGAACCCCTGCTCTCCTGGATGCGTCTCTCCTGCCTGGCTCACAGCAGGTGCTCAGCAAGCACCATAGAATGAATAAGTGGGTGAAGGATGCTCTGTAATCCCACATCCCTCTGAAGCCTGACACCCCACCATCAGACATACAGTTAGTTGGACAGGCTGTGCACTGCTCAGGGTCACCGGCTGGGGGCCTCTGGCTTTGAGCTTGGGCAGGGCTGCTCTAACTGGCACACCCCCTTCTGTCAGCCGCCCCCGGTGTCGTCACACCCTGGTCTTCACTGCCCTCCTTGGTTCTGTGCCTCCAAACTAACCTCGGGGACAGAAGCAACAAGGTTCTGCCGTTCGTCGTGACTTCTGGTCACTCTTGTTACTGGGTTTGTGCTGGACCCGGGGCACGAGGTCACTACAATCCCCCCCCAACCCGGTGCCAGCCGTCATGTGATCAAGCAGGGATGTGAACCTGACCTTGTAGAGTGCTGAGCACTAATTCTGACTCTGCCCTGCTTGGTTACTTCCAGGGACAGGGTGCTCACTCCCTCTCCCAAGGTGGGCCGAGGATGATGAAGGGAGGGAAGGTTTGCAGTGAGCGTGTGAGCCTGTGCCCGCCTCCCTCCTCCCGGGCCCCGGGAGCGAGCTGCGAGGTTGGGGGATGGAAGCCAGGAGGGGCGTCAGGTTAGAAACGCCATGCGAGGGGGCCCATCTTCTTGGGGAAGCTGAGCTGGCTTGTGACGGATGTGCCAAAGCAGAGGGGGCGCCCGGCCCCACCCAGGCTCAGAGCTGCGGCCTTGGTCCAGCTGCCCCCCCATAACCACAGCCCCCACCAGGTATTGCTGAGGGCGCGTCTGCATCCGACCTGGCCCCCTGACCTGGCCCCCCAGGCCCCCCAGGGCTGACACTCAGCCCAGGACAGTGGCTGGACATGGGTCTGAGCCTGGGGCCAACCCACCTGCCTTCATCATGGTGGAGCCTTCAACCGTCCTCAGGGGGGTGTTGGAGATTCGCTTCTCTGCTTGGGGGTCAAAGGGGAGAGAGAGAGAGAAAGATTCAGATGAGAAAACACACAGATTTCCCCCCCTGCAAGACATGTGGACACCCCCCAGATACATGGACTCCCCCCAGGCACATGGACACACCCCAGACACGTGGACACCCTCAGGCATGTGGAGACACCCCCAGACACTTAGACCACCCTCCCACACACTCACCCAGATACCTGGATCCTCCCCCTAACACGTGCACGCACCTGGACCCCTCCGCACATGTGTGCATGCCCAGAACCCCCGAACACACATGGAATCGCTCCCCCAAAAGAAAACACACTTCAGCCCCACAGTCCGTTGCCCATCTCTTTGACCCAAATGATTTTCACAAAATCCCTGAGAAGCCTGCATGGATTTTTTTTTAATTATTAATTTTTAATTCCACAGTAAGACAAGGAGACATTCTCTCCCCATGAATAATTAACTCATGACAAATCAGGCCAAAGACACTTCTGGCTACCACCTCCAATCCTGGCTGGTGGCGCTCTTTCCATGCTTTACACACAGAAATAGAGACGCTCAATATATATTTTAAAATATAACATGTTAAAGAAATTTAATATACTTAGTAATATAGTTAATAAACTGTTACAGCTAACTGTATGTATTTAAATGTCATGTGTACATGTGAAGTGTTTGTAGATGTGTACACTATATACCTATAATAAATCTGGGGGAGGGGGGGCGTAAAATGGGTGCCAGAGTTCAAACTTTGGGCTTATTTCTTTGTTTCCTGGACGGTAGTCTTCCGCATCTGTGTGTGTGGGACCCTTGTCTTTTTATTTTATTTTACATTTTATTTTATGTATTTATTTTTTAAGGCCGTGCCACGCAGCTTGCAGGATCTTAGTTCCCTGACCAGGGACTGAACCCGGGCTCCATCAGTGAAAGTGCCGAGTCCTAACCACTGGACCGCCAGGGAAGTCCCAGGACCCTTGTCCTTTTAAATAGTGCACTATCTCCAGGACAGCCAGGACCCTGATTTCTCAGCCCCACCAATCCCGTTTTACAGATACGAAAACTGAAGCCCACCCACCTGCCCTGGAGCCCAGAGTAAGTGGGTGTGGAACAGGGGCAGGGCCGGCCAAGGCCAGGCGCCCCGCGTGGACAGGATGGACCCACCACAGGGCTAAGACCTCGGCCAGACACGCCCCGGCAAAGCCAGCTTCCTCACCTGTAACACGGGTGCTGCAGCAGCCCCACCCAGGGATGTTGTGAAAATTCGATGAAGTGATATTAAGGGGCCCTGGGCCGGCTCAAAGTCGGGGCTCGCTGAGAACAATGACAATGCGAGTCATTGTGCTATTATTTTTACTTTTTAGCAACAATAGCACCTTAAAGTCACCCTCCCTTGCTTGCCATCCCCCATCTGGCCAGCAGAGGGCGCCGGGGCCCCGGCCCGCCCCTTCCCGAAGACGTACCTTTGGGCGTGCCCACCGGGGCCTGCAAGAAAGAACGGAGAGGTCAGGGGTGCCGGCGCCCCCTCCCACATGACCAGTGTCCCACCTGCCGAGGCTGGAGCCTGGGGAGGGCCTGGCTGAGCAGTGACCCCATCAGAGGGGCTGTCTCCTCCTGGACCGATCCCCCACCCTGCCCTAGCCTGTGACAGCCAGAAAGGTCCCAGCCTGCTCAGAAGCCTCCTGGGGCTCCCAGAGCTCCCAGAACAAAGTCCAACCCTTCCTGGTGAGCCCCAGGGCTTGTGCCGGCGGAGACCTACCCACCGGCCCCTCCTGCCTCCTCCCACCCCTGGCCAGCGTCCCTGGCCTCCTCGCTGTTCTATGAGCAGTGTCCCTCGGCTTCGAAGGCCCTTCCTGGATTTCCACTTGGCTGGCTGCTCGCTCAGCCCCGACCACCCAACCTAAAGATGGCTCCCCGCCCCCATCCTGGACTGTCCCTCAGGTTACCATGTTACTTACCTAGACAGGAGGTGGGCATCGTGAGGGCAGAGACCACTGCAGCACGCAGTCTGTGCTCAATCAACCTCACGGAAAGCCCCCTCTCAACTTGAGTCCGAGCCTGGAGAACTCCTACTCAACCCTCAAAACCCATCTCTGGGAAGCCTGCCCAGCCCTCCCATGAATCAGACACCTCACTGGGGACTCCACAGCACCCCATGCTCCCCCACAATAGGTCCGACCACCTTCCTGTGTTTGCAGTTGCCTGATCATGCCCATCTGCCCACTCAGCAACAGCTCAGGGAGGCCAGGGCCTGGGTCGACATCCTCTTGGTCTGCCCCAACCAAGCCTTGGGAAACAGTGAGGGCAGGGCTGTAGGCTCCAGACTGAAGCTATCAGAGCAGCAGCTGGAGAAGGACTGGGGCACACAGCAGGGATGTCTCCCCAGCTGCAGCTCATCTGGGGTGGGGGTAACAAGGGTGGATGGGGGGAGAGGAGGCGTGTCCCACAGCCCCCTGAGTCCTGAAGACAACAAAGGTGGTTGGGAGACTTCTACATTTGCCTTAACATACTGTGGCAACCACAAGCTCGGGGTCCAGAGTTCCAGGGTCTGGTTTCACCTGAACCTGGTCGGATGTCACACCCTGGAATCAATGGCTGAGCCCAGTGAAGACCACTCCTCAGCTGTGCGGCCTTGAGCCAGTCTCTCAACCCCTCTGGGCCTCAGTCTTTTGTTTTTTTATTTTATTTTTTTTGGCTGCACCACATGGCGTGCGGGATCTTAGTTCCCTGACCAGGGATCGAACCCGTGCCCCCTGCAGTGGAAGCGCTGCACTGGACTGCCAGGGAATTCCCTGGGCCTCAGTCTTTGTCTTCCATCTAATGGGGACGCTGCTCGCACCTGAAAGGGCTGTCGTGGGGATTAGACAGGTGATGCCTGCAGTGCTCATGAACGTGAGAAGGATGACAAGCAGGGAGAGACCCTTTAGCCGTGAAACGCTGGTTTTCCACTGATCCACTGACCCCCCATGACGCCCCCGCACGGCAGGGAAACTGAGGCCCAGGGAGGCAAAGCAAAGCATGCAGGTCACACAGCTGGGAAGTGGCCAGGCTGGGATTTGGATGCGCCACTGGCCACAGCCCCAGAGGCAGTGAGGGTGTCTGGATCTGGGCCAGCAGGGCGGCGCCCCGGGAACCTCTTACCTGCTGAGAATTCAGCACAGCCTCGGCCCTCTGGTCCTCCTGGGTGGGGCGTGGGGCCGGGGCGGGGACGGGGCTGTGGGCAGGGCTCGGGGCTGCCGGGCTTTCCTTGGCGGCGGCCGGCAGTGCATCCGCGTTCTCCAGCTCCTCGATCTCCTGCTCCAGCCTGGGGACGGCGCACGAGGTGACCACCCTGCTGGGCACTTATGGTGCCCAGCACCGCCCGGCACGTCCCAGAAGGGCTTCCTTAACTTGGATGTTTTCTAACGACCTTGCGAGGTGTTCTCCTTCCCGCGCGTGGGAGGGGAAATGGAGGCCTGGAGCAGTGCCAGCAGGCCGCAGAGCAGGGACCCGAACCCAGGGGCCGGCCGGTCCCCGGATCCCTGCACCGCCCGTGCCACTGCTTACTCCTCTTTTTGCTTTCAACAGACTCTCCTTTTTTCCACTCAAATACATTTATTTTTACAGGAATCTTCATCTCTCCAGGGAAACTGGAAAAACCATGTCACTTTCCAAGTATTAGAAGATAATGGTGCACATGAACCCAGTGAAAACAAGACAGGCATATTCAATCCCGCCTGAAGCATCACCTGCCTGAGCCTTTGGGCTGCAGACATTAAAGGCACTCAGCACCCGGGGACACGTTCTCCTTGAAGACTCAGGACAGACCGCGGGTGCGTCTGCAGCCCCCTAACAAAGTGAGCCCAGGTTGGCAGGCTGGACACAGCTGGGGTCAGCCTGGAGGGCTTCCGGGAGGAGGTGTCCAGTGGGGACACTGAGCAGGCAAAATGCAGGTGATGGAACCACCTGAGGAGTGGGTTGCCCTGGCAGGAAGAAAGCCAAGGCCCCCGAAAGCCAGCCACACAGTAGGGCTCAAGGGGAGGCCCTCCCCTGGCACAGGGCTATACCCAGCAGGGTGGGAGGGGCAGGAGACCACCTGGCCCAGTCCCCCGTGGCCGGTGATTCCCATCGACCTTCCATCCCACCCGCAAGTGCCTTCTGCCTGCTCAGTCCCTACCATCTCTCCCGGGCCCATTTCAGCCCCGCCTCCGTCTGGGCACACAGGTCACAGGTGGGAAAACGGAGGCCTGGGGAGGGGAATCCCAGCCAATACTCTCCCACTTTCTTCCAGATCAAACACATCCAGACAGGATCCCGAGGTCCCCACTGTGGGGCCTGCCTCAGCGTCCGCTGGCTGGAGGGCTGGCCCATGCCTCTAGGGCCTTCCCTGACCCAGCGGACACTGGGATTTTGGCCACTGGAATTTTGGCTGTCACTTCCCTCCGCCTGACCCCGCTGCCCCGGGAGCTGAGCCTGGGCGGCCGCCGGCCGGCCCGCCTGCCCGGAAACTCCTCAGGGCCTTTTGTCCCAGCCCAGGGCGATGGTCACTTTCCCCGGCCTGCCCCCTCCCCCGGCTTCCTGCAGGCCCAGCTGCAGTGCCTCCGTGGCTCCATCAGCACCGGGAAGAGCCAGCTGGGCTGGCGCCAGGAAGCCCTGGGGGAGGCCGCATCTCCCACGCTCAGAGACGCACCATCGCCCTGCCTCCTCACGCCTCTCACACCTGCCCGCTGCGGGGTGGAGAGGAGGAGGGGTCACACGGGCAGCAACCCCCTCCCCGAGCCTGGGCGGGAGGCTCCCCCCACAGCGCCCCCTCCCCCCAGGCACAGGGGCCCGCGGGTGGATCCCACTCCTCGGGCATCTCACCGAGCCCTCCGCGGCTGCCGCGGCCCCACCCACCTGGAGATGGATTCTTCCAGCAGCCGCGCCTTCTGCTCGTCCTCCTGCATCTGTCTCCTCATGTCCTCGTCCCCCTCCGAGGCTGAGGACGGCGTCCCCGCCAGCAGCCAGCGTTCCCGCAGCGCCTTGGACTGGGACAGTGGGGACCAAGGTCAAAGTCAGGGTCGGGGCTGGGGTCAGGTTGAGGTGGGGGTCAGGTTAGGGTCTGAGTCAGGACTGGGATCAGGATAGGGGTCACCTCAGCCTTCCTGCCCCCCTGCTCCGGCCGAGGCCGGGGTCCCTGGACGCTGCCGCCCCCTCCCTGGCCGAGGCTCCGCCCAGACCTTCAGGTGCTGTAGCTGTCTCCGGTCGTCCTCCAGCTGCCGGCGCCTGTTCTCGATCTCCGCCTGCCTCCGCCGCTTCTCCTGCCAGACGGACCATGCGGTCAAGGCGGGCGTGGGGCGCGGAGACCCCACAAATGCCCAGGCTTTGCCCACACGGATCCCGCTTTTTCTGTAAATGGCACCCCACTGGCCCCCCCACCTATGCCCCAGCCTGTGCCATCTACCTGCCCCCCTCCTGTCCCCCTCCACCTCCCCCCAGCTTGTCCCCCCACCTTCCCCCCGCCGACCTTGGCATAAGGTTGAGGTCCTACCACATGCCAGCTCGGTCTCCCTCCTGCAGGTGGGCTGCCCAGGGGCTCTGAGAGGGCTCTCGGCCTAAGAGTCCACATTCTGAGCACTAAGGGGTTCTCGACATTTTCATTTTGTGGGGAAGTGCCAGCAGGCACTCAAGTTTCCCACTCTACACTGGGGTTCTGTGTCCTGGAGCCCCAGGCTGGGTGTGGGGAGCCCCTGAGACCCCAGGTCCCCCCAGCCTCCCCCCACTGGCCACACCATCCTCTGGACCAGGAAAAACTCACTGCAATGGCCTGGAGCCGCTCCTGCTGGGACGTGGTCTCTGCCACCAGGACCCTGGGGGGACAGAAAAGGTCAAGTAAGGTAGGGGGTCCACCTCAACCCTGCTTTTGGCAGATCCAGTTCCAACCCCCACCCTGTGTCTTCCTGCTGGGTGAGCCAGAGTTTCCCATCCGCGGCATAGGGCCATTACCCACCCCACTCAGAGGCACCAGCCTCCTCTCCCTGCAGCCTTTTTTTTTTTTTTTTAAAGTCTTTATTGAATTTGTTACAATATTGCTTCTGTTTTATGTTTTGGTTTTTTGGCCAGGAGGTATGTGGGATCTTAGTTCCCAAACCAGGGATGGAACCCTCACCCCTTGCATCATGTTGACTTAAAAAAATATACATGCACAACGTGAGAGTTGCAAGTTTTTTTTTTTTTTGCGGTACGCAGGCCTCTCACTGTTGTGGCCTCTCCCGTTGCGGAGCACAGGCTCTGGACGCGCAGGCTCAGAGGCCATGGCTCACGGGCCCAGCCACTCCACGGCATGTGGGGTCTTCCCGGACCAGGGAACGAACCCGTGTCCCCTGCATCGGCAGGCGGACTCTCAACCACTGCGCCACCAGGGAAGCTCTGCGAGTTAAGTTTTATTTGGGGCAAAATGAGGACTGCAGCCTGGGAGACAGCGCTTCAGATAACTCTGAGAAACAGCTCCGAGGAGGCGAGGCGGGGAGCCAGGACATCTAGGAGTTTTGCAACAAAGGGCAGGTAGTCGGGAACGTCAAAAGATTATAGTTAATTACAGAAAACCAGGACTTCCCTGGTGACACAGTGGTTAAGAACCCACCTGCCAATGCAGGGGTCACAGGTTCGAGCCCTGGTCCGGGAAGATCCCACATGTCGCGGAGCAACTTAGCCTGTGCACCACAACTACTGAGCCCACGCACATAAGACCCCACGCACCGCAACGAAGAGTAGCCGCCGCTCGCGCCACTAGAAAAAGCCCGCGCGCAGCAACGAAGACCCAATGCAGCCAAAAATAAATTTTAAAAAAACCTATATGTCATAAAATAACCTTTAAAAAAAAAAAAAGATAAAGAAAACCAGATATCTCACGTGAAGGAATTTAGCTCTTTTCCATGTATGGGAAGATGCAAGAGTCTGGGCTCACTGAAACCATTCCTTTGATGTGCACCTCAGCTCTCTGGGGCCAGTGTCCTGGCA
This sequence comes from Mesoplodon densirostris, assembly GCF_025265405.1. Lineage (NCBI taxonomy): Eukaryota > Metazoa > Chordata > Mammalia > Artiodactyla > Ziphiidae > Mesoplodon > Mesoplodon densirostris. Next base: position 153,063,030 of record NC_082663.1, read on the forward strand.
CATCCTGAGTTTCCTCAGGGCTCACCGCAGGGAATGGCTGCAGTCTGATGGCTGCTAGATGGCAAGTATTCTTTTTTTTTTTTTTGCAGTACGCGGGCCTCTCACTGCTCTGGCCTCTCCCGTTCCGGACGTGCAGGCTCAGTGGCCATGGCTCACGGGCCCAGCCACTCCGCGGCATGTGGGATTTTCCCGGACCGGGGCACGAACCCATGTCTCCTGCATTGGCAGGCGGACTCTCAACCACTGCGCCACCAGGGAAGCCCCCCGGCAGGTATTCTTTTTAGCCCTGAGTTTCCTGAGGGCTCACCAGCTCACGTTGGAGGGTTGCAATCGTTGATGACTGTAACATCCTTTGTTTATTGATATGGCAGGAAATATTCCATTTATAAATATTCCATTCCATTTATAAATATTCCACTTATCAATTGGAAGAGGGAGTCCCAACCACCAGACCACCACGGAAGTCCCCTCCAAGCAGCCTTATTCCCGCATTAATTCTCCCAACAAACCCTCCTGCCACCCCTCGGGGCAGGGCCAAGGGACAGGAGGAGTGAGGCCCAGTCTAGAGACCTAGGAAGGGCTTGAGAAGGAGAAGGCATTGAAGCTGGGCTTCTGAGGATTCATAGGAGTTCCCTGGGAATCAAAGCCTGGAGAAGAGTGTATCAGGAAGAGCAGTATCACCTTTCTGCTCAGACGGAGAGCCTGACCAAGACCGGCCCCTCCTCAGCCTCAGCATTCTCCAGCCCTGGGAGGGACACTTCGGGGAGGAAGGACCCTGAAGCCCCACCCCACAACCTTTGGCTGGCAAAGTCCTCCATGCTGTCCTGGGATTTCTGGGGCTTCTCACACTCGCCTCACCTGGAGTCTCCCAGGACTCCAAAGGCCCAGAGAGAGCTGTGAGCCTCCCAAAAACACACAGCAGGGGGCTTCCCTGGTGGCACAGTGGTTGAGAGTCCGCCTGCCGATGCAGGGGGCACGGGTTTGTGCCCTGGACAGGGAAGATCCCACATGCCGCGGAGCGGCTGAGCCCGTGAGCCATGGCCGCTGAGCCTGTGCATCCGGAGCCTGTGCTCCGCAACGGGAGAGGCCACAACAGTGAGAGGCCCGCGTACCGCAAAAAAAAAAAAAAAACCACACAGCAAAAAAGAAGCAAAGCTGAAATTTAACCCCAGACTCCCTTCTCATCCCACCCACGTTTTGTTTGTTTGATTTTTTGCCGCGCCACACAGCTCGCGCGATCTTAGTTCCCTGACCATGAGTTGAACCTGGACCCTGGCAGTGAAAGTGCTGAGTCCTAACCACCAGACCACCAGGGAATTGCCCCATCCATGTTTTCTGAGAGCCCATCCAGTGAAGTTTTAGCCTTAAACTGGTATGCAGTAGGAGCTGGATAAATGTCAGGTGCCCTTAAAGGGACAGGACTTCATGCTGTTGAGGATCTGGGGCCTTCTGTGGGGGCAAGGGGCCAGCAGGAGGCCCAGGACCTGGAGGTTGAGTCATCCCTGCCCCTCCTCCCTGCTCTCCTGCATCCCCCCTCCCCACCTGGTGGGGGAAGAGGAGCTTTCAGAACCTGACACTTCCCTTCCCACAGTCTCCAGTCTGGAAGCTGCACACAGTAGGTGCAGTGAAATGCTCGGACCCCTGAAGCCCAGAACATCCTCTACAACGGGCCTCAGAATAACCTCACGCTTCCAGGGCCGCTGTGACAATGCAAAAGGTGGGTGGGGGGCGGAGGGTCTCGAGCCCAAGCCGGGGGCTTTGGGACCGTCTGCCTCAAATCCCCAATGACCACAGGGCCACTCTTGGAGGCCCCGTCTCATGGGGGAGGGCCTGGCGGGCACAAAGGGGTTCTGAGCAGTGGGAGCCACAACCCCCCACCTGTCCCCCCATTTGCCCTGAGCCCCTTATCTTCACGGGCACGGCACTGAAATTACAGACCGTGTTTTGGGCCCCGCCCACTCCTTGGCCTTGTATCAGGGCCACCTGGAGGCCTCCACAGACCCTGTGGGTCTGGGCCTCGGTTTCTCCATCTGCACACCCCAGCTCCGGACGCTCCTGTAGGTCCCCCGCCCCCTGTGGCTCGGAAGGGAAACAGGCCCCAAGTCGCAGAGCGCTCAGGGTCTACCCTGACTCAAGCCCCCGCCCCCACCCCGCCCGGGGCGGCTGCCAGGTGGACATCCATCCCGGGCTGCAGTGCCCCAGCCACCCGCCCCACTCAGGTTCGGTGGTTTCCTGGCCTTGCTGAGACCGGTGAAGTCATCGGGCTCCCACGCCCCAGCCAGGTGACCCCACCCAGCTCCTCCCTCCCAAGAAGGCACCTCCTCCCCTCCCAGGGGCCCAGCAGCACCAGCTGCACCCTCTGCAGTTTCCCCCATCCTTCCTCAGGGAGGCTGGGTTCATCTGGGTGGAGTTCAAGAAAGGCTTGATCCAGCTATCTGGCTCAGATGCCCTTCCTGAAGGGCCAGGCCAGCTGGATTTCTAGGTCTTCCCTGTCACCCTGTGTGACGCCAGCAGGGTGCCACCCCCTGAGCTCCCCACACAGGCCTGTTTCCTCAATTCTTGCAGACGCCACACTTCCCACCGCAGCCCAGGTCTCCACCATCACCTGCCACCTCCCTGTCCCCTGACAGCCCACAGCCAGAGGCAGCTTCTCCAAATGAGAATCCAAACCAGTCGCTCTCCTGCTCTCAAGTCCCCCAGGCTCCCACCACCCTTTGCGAAACACCACAAGGCCCAGCCCGCACCCACTTCCCTGCCCTGGCGCCCTCCACTCTCCCTCCCGCTCACTCTGTTCCAGCCACCAGGACCTGCTGGCTGTGCCTGCCCTGCACCAAGTTCATCCCTACCTCAGGGCCTTTGCACTTGATGTTCCCTCTGTCTGCTATACGCTTACCATAGCTGGAAACTGAGGCCCACAGAGGGCGAGTCACTTGCCCAAAGTCACACAGCTAGGAAGTGAGAGCTGGGATTCGAACTACAACTGCCCAGCTCCAGGCCACACCACAGGGCTTCCCCTTTCCTAGCCCCAGCGTGGCCTCCAGGGACCCACTCAAGCAGGAGGCAGAGTTGGGGGAGGGGGCATAGCAGCTGAGACCCCAGTGCAAATAGGGCCGTGGCGGGCAGAGCTACCAAGCCACCTAATGCCAGGTCCCCACCCTGACAGGCAGGTGGCCATTCAGGCCAGACACAGGGACACAGGGATGGCTGTGAAGCCAGCTCTTCAGGCTGGAGACAAGGCGGGCAGTGTCCTCGCTAGGGCGGCCAGTCTCTGCCGGGCCAAGCCAGGGCAGGGGAAGGTCAGGCGGGCACACGAAGAAGAGGCGCCGGACCAGGCAGAGAATTTCTATCCCTCCCCATCCGCCTGGCTGTCTCAGCCCAGACAGCCCGAGGGCCGCAGGCTGTGAGCCCCACTCAGGTGCCCTTCCCCAGGCCTGGGGGCGCCAGAGCCGCCCGGGGCGCGGCCGCCGCCTCTGGTGATGGATGGCTGGGCCCACGGGAGGCGGTCGCCCTGGCAACCGCGCCATCCCCATGGCAACGCCGAGGCCTGCAGGCGCGCGGGGGTGGGGCCGGCGCCAAGCATCTCCCGTCCCCAGCCCGGCTCTGGGGGGCTGAGGGGCTGCTGGCCTCGGGCGTCAGGGGCTGCCTAAACAGGGTGGGGCTTGGATGGATAACAGGGTCTACCCAACCCCTGCTGCAGGAGGGAGGGCTCCCCGTTCTGGTTTTAGGTGCATCTGCCCAGGGAGGGGCTTCTACCCGAGAAGGGTCTGAACCCGCCCTCGGCGTGAGGCAGCCAAGGTCAAGTGAAGATAATGCTCAGCATCATAAATCCGAAAAATAAAACAAAATAGGGGCTTCCCTGGTGGCGCAGTGGTTGAGAGTCCGCCTGCCGATGCAGGGGACGCAGGTTTGTGCCCCGGTCTGGGAAGATCCCACATGCCGCGGAGCGGCTGGGTCCGTGAGCCATGGCCGCTGAGCCTGCGCGTCTGGAGCCTGTGCTCCGCAACGGGAGAGGCCACAACAGTGAGAGGCCCGCATACCGCAAAAAACAAAAACAAACAACAAAAAAACCCAAAATAGGACGATGGAACCCTAATAAAACAGCAATACAATAGGAACACCTTCCCCAGCGCTAACCATCTTCTGTAGGCGGGTCTCAGCCCCACTTTACAGAAGGGAAAACTGAGTCTGGGGAGGAGCGGGGTCTGTACACATTTGCTAAGTGTCCAATCTCCTGAAGATTCTGTGAGGCACGTGGGATAATTATGGCTGTTTTATCAATGAATGGACTAAAGCATCTAAATGGTGAAGTGGGGACCTGGACCCAGGCAGGGTCGGGCACACGGAGCACAGGGTCTCCCTGAGGTCTGGCGGGGGTAGGGGTGGTCAGTGGGGTGGTTGAGATGCTCACTTGGGCTCAGTGAGGGAAACAGAGACCAGATTACAAAAGATTTCACAAGCTGGGCGCAGAAGCTGAGTTTTGGCTAAAACGCATGGGGAGGGTTTAGAGCAGCACGGCAGCTGCCTCCGCTGGCTGTGTGACCCGGGGCAAGTCACAAGCGTCTCTGAGCCTCCACTGGCTCCTCTGGTCGATGGGCCACAGCTCGCAGCTGCTGGTGGAGGGACATGCCCTCCGTCAGGACGCCCACCATCAGCACGCGCAGGTGTCTGGTCCTTGCGCGATTATTTTTATGGCGCATGGAGAAAATTCTGGGCTCGAGCAGCCTTGTGGGCGGCTCAGGACTCAGCGAGGGTGTCGGCTGGGAGCGTGTGAGATAATCCTGCTCCAGGAGATGAGCTAATGAGACCAAACCCAGCGAGCCAGGCAGAGGCCTCAGCATTGCAGGCGTTTATTTTTTGAAGGCCCAGAGAGGTTACACAACCGGCTCAAGGTCACCCAGCGGGCAGGACAAGACCGGGGCCGGAGGTGGGAGGCCGGGAGGTGGGAGGCCGGTGTGTGTGTGGGGTGACACTTGTCTTTCCAGAGCCCACTCCTGGGCAGCTCCAGCAGGAATGAGAGGGTCCCAGCCCAGACAGGCAAGGAGCCCAGCGCTGGAACATTCCTGTGCTGACTGAAAGGAAACAGCTGACAACGACCTTGGCCACAGGTCGGGGGGTGGGGGGGAGGCAGAGTCACGCGGTGCCGGGGGTGGGGGGTGAGAGGGAACCCACTGGCCCCTTCCCCCATTGGGTGGGGGATGGAGTGGGGGGACGCTGGTTCCCAGCCCCAGCCTGGGTTCCTCCTAAGCGCCAGCACCTTCCTTGCTCCAGACCCTCCCGCAGTCCTGTCACCCGGAGTGAACCTCAGCCTCTCAGCACGCAGTTCAAGCCCCTGTGTTTGTCCCTCACCCTTCCCCAGTTCCCTGCCTTCCCCTTTCTCTCCTCCACCTCCAATCTCAGCTCAAATACAGCTGCCTCTTTCAGGAAGCCTTCCTAGGTCTCTCCCCTCATCAGGAAGGAATTCCCCTTCTCGAAGCCCCTCGGCACTCAACGCAGGAGGGCCCCCGGGAACACTGCTGTCACTAGTGAGGTGAACAGCCCATGAGGCATGGGCTTGCTACAAGCTTCAAGGCAGAGACACATCTCCACCCCCATGGTGGGGACCAAGGTCGGAGCAGGTCCCAGACCCAGGGGAGCAAATCTTGTTGCCTATTAACCTGGGATGGGGAGGGGGGAGCTGGACCCTGCCCTGGGCCCTCAAAACAGGATAGGGCAGCAGGGAATGAATGGGGGCCCTTCTCAGGCTTCAGGCAAATCCAGCAGCACAGACCAGCCCCAAAGACCCAAGGTCCCTCCCACCCCTCACTCCGCTGCTCCCACCACCTCAGGGCCTTTGCACTGACCGTGTCCCCAGGCCTGGGGCACTTCTCTTCCAGGTCTCGAAGGGGCTCACTGATGGGCCTGTCTTCAGATGTCACCTCCTCACTCACGCCTCCTCTGACCCTCATGAACCCCAGCATCTCCCAACACCGCCCCCTAGCCCTCACCATCAGGAAACACCTAATCATTTAACTTATTTTGTTGATTTCTCCACAATGACAGTGACTGTCTCTTTTTGTCCCTGCCGTGTCCCCAGCAGTTGGTACACAGCAAGTACTCAATAAATGTCCACTGGGCCAGCACATCAATTAGGGTCCTTCCATTTCCAGTGGGGGAACCCACCTAGGGGTTCCCCACCCTTGTCACATTCCTGCCACCCCCGCGGACCATCTGTCCTGTGATCACTTCCTTTTTTTAAAGAAACTCACTGTCACATCTTACATTTATCTAAAACAGGACCTGGGTGCCTCACATCCAAGAAAGGACAGAGGACAAGCCCCAACCACCTCGGACGTGACTTACAAATTAATATATAAAGCGACCCAAATGCCCATCAACGGATGATGGATAAACACAATGTGGTCCCTCCACACACGGAGCATCACTCAGCCCTGAAAACGGGTGAAGCCCTGACACTCGCTACAACGTGGATGGACCCTGAGAACACGATGCTCAGTGAGAGAAGCCAGACACAGAAGGGCACGCAGCGTGTGATTCCATTGATGGGAAACGTCCAGAACAGGCCAGTCTAGAGACAGAGAGTGGGCTCCTGGTTGTCAGGGGCTGGGGAGGGGGTGGGGAGTGACTGCTGATGGGGACGGGGTTTTCTAGAGGTGATGGAACGTTCTGGAATTAGCAGTGGTGGCTGTACAACTCTGTGAATGCACTGAAAAACACTGACTTGTACACTTTAAATAGGTGGATTGTGTGGTGTGTGAATGACATCTCAAAAAAGCTGGTAAGAATAAAAATATACACAGATACAGCAGAAATGCTGGCCCTCTCACCAAGGGCCTTGATGGGGCCAGAGCTGGGGTCCTGCCCACCCCACGGGGCATTGTAAGGCCCTGCCAGCCATGCCCTGAGGCTCTCCAGGGTCAGAAGGATCTGAACACAAACTGACCTGGTCATCACCTGCCCGCTCCCTGACAAGTGTTACTAGAAGCCTCCCGCCAAGCCAGCTGCCCTCCCCCCACCACCCAGGCTGGGCTCCCAGGCCTGCCCTCACTCTGGTCCTCATGTGTCTTGCCCACCACGGGGCCTGGCTTGGGCTTCGCCTCCCAATACCTGGCCCAGTCCAGACTGTTCCAGTGATGCGCTCTGACTTGCCCTGAGTTTCTGCTTGAAACCTGTCAGGCAGGAGACAGATACCACAGCCCAGTTCTCCACTCCTCAGACACCATGACCTCCACTCAGCCATCTCGTGCTGCATGGAGACCCCTCTGAAGCATGGCCAGGGTGCACTCTAGCCTCCCAGCACATACAGGGGCTGGGCCATCTTGCCCTGACCAGGCCACCGTCCCTGTAGGCAGCTTTGACCACCACAAAGTTCTGAAGTCAGTCTACGCCGACCCAGACCTCGGGTCCTGCCACCCCTCCCCCGGCTCTGGCTTTTCTCCCCAAGCTGCTCCCACTGTCCCTGTCCAGGCTGAGTTCTGACTTGCTTCTCCCTGCTCTGGCCCCTCTGCTGCCAGAGCCTCTTTCTGGTGCCTGGGTAAGAACCTCACTCCTCCCCTGCTCAGATACCATCCATGGCTCCCTGTGGCTCCCCAGCTGGGCACTGTAGGCCCAGAAGGACCTAGCCCCAAGAGCACAAACCAAAGAACACTGCCTTCTCCCAACACGTTCCCATGTCTGGTCCTTTGCACAGACCAGTCTCTGCACCAGGAACACCCTTCTGCCTGCCTGGGTAAACCCTTAAATATATTTCTCAGAAAAGGTCCATGACAGAATGGACAGGAAACCTTCCGCACACCTCAGAGAAGACCCTCCATGGGCTCCTCCAGACCCAGACCCCTCTGATCCTGCACAGGGCTAGGGTGATCAGCAGGGAGTGTTTCTTAAATGAACAAATGAGGAAATTCCCTTGTGGGACAGTGGTTAGGACTCGGCCCTTTCACTGCCGGGCCCCAGGTTTGATCCCTGGTTGAGGAACTAAGATCCTGCAAGCTGCACGTTGTGGCCAAAACCAAACAAACAAACAAACAAAAACCCAAAACAGATGGCAGGCTTCCTGGGTAGAGATAGGATGGAGGGAATAGGGTCCCAGACTTGGAAAAAGGTGACGTGATACTCTTTAAGAAAATCAACCCACTTTCCTGCATCAAAACCTGAAGCCCTTGAAGATGGGCCCTCCCCATAGGGCTGGGACAGAGCTGTGAGTGGTCCTTACAGGGCCCAATCCCTACAGCACCCACCCTCCCCTAGCTGCACCCCACCCAGGAGGGGCCTGGGTGGGCTCGTGTCTCCATTCATCAGATGAGAAAAGTGAAGCCCAGAGAAGGGGGGTGGCATGACCGAGGCCCATGGGGGGTGAGAAACCCCCTCTCCATGCCCCACTCCCAAGTCAGCAGTCACAGAAGGGGTCCCTGGGGTGGATGCAAGGGCAGATGGCCCCAGGAGCCCAGACCACAATAAAGGCCACATTCTATGTAGCCCAGCCAGCCAACCAGGCTGAAAAGCTGATGTCGGGATACCTAGGAGCCCCCCAGCCCACAGCCCCTGGATACAGGAATGTGCAAAGACCCCCTCCCCAGCCTTTCCTGGCACCTAAGAGGATGGCCCAGTAGCAAATGCCAACATCACCCCTTTCTGGCTGTGTGGCCTCAGGCATGTCGTGTCACCTCTCTGTGCCTCAGTTTCCCCACGTGGACAAAGCACTCAGAACAGGGCCTGGTATACGGCAAGTGCTCAATGACTGTTAAGTAACTAAATCACACCTGCACTTCTCAGACCACCTTCCCGCATTCCTGCCACCACCTCTAGTATTAGCTGCTTGTCCCTTCCCTTCAAATCCACTCACTGTCTAAATCCAACCCCTTTGTTTTCAAAGGAAACAAAGTTACATCGTTACCCAGACTAAGAAAACCAGAAGCCACTGCCACACACATCAGAGTAAAAACATTAAAAAAAAAAAAGATGAAAATAAAAACTTGTTATTAAGTTCAATTATCACTGGCTACTGCTGCCTTTTAACTGGTTCTGCTTCTCATTAAAGGGAGATTCGCAAGCGTGAAAGCAGCATTAAGAACCCACTTAGCACCCAATTGAGATGTTCTCCTTGAAACTGTCCAGGCCTCAGGGTGGTCAGGGCTCTGGGAAGGTCCCGACCCAACTCTGCTTTCCTGCTCCGTCCCGGGGTCCGAGCCTTCCCCTCACCCAGGAGAGGGCTTTGGACATCTGAGGTGGCAGCTCCCAGCTAAAAAATCTTTTATTTTACCAGCCGGGGCCTGAGGGTCCCAGAGGAGCAGCACCTCACCCTCACCTGGGGCCACACAGCAAATCCTCCCCATAGCACGATGCACCCAGCTCCAGATCCCCCACCCAGGCCCCACCCTTGTCCCACATTCGGAGCACCACCCAGTGCCCACACTGGGCCTTGTAAGAATCCTTTCATTCTTAAGTTAATGAAAATTCGTTTAATCCTTAAATTAACGAAAAATTGTCAAAGTCGTAAACGTCTTTTTAAAAGAAACTTTCCAGCACCACCATAAGCTGCCACCATCTCCCGTGATGGCAAAATCCATGGAAACCGAAGGAGGTGGACAATTACGTCCTAGCGGCTGCTGCCTCCGTGCCTGGAGCCTGCTCTGCCCTCGTGGAGAAGGACGAAGAGCCTGGGCAGGTGTTCACGTAGGGCGGCACCAGACGGAGCCTCTCCCCACCCATCGTCACCCCGATTGCTGGGGACAGGCGATCTCGCACGGCTATTTAAGCGGTTAACACCAAGTCCTGTCCCACGCCTGCACCCAGAAAAGCCAGTGATCCGCCTAACGGGGGACCCCACAGAACCATATCTGACCCATGACCAAGAAGGCCTGGGGGCAGGGCAGCAAGCACCCGGGGGCCCTCCGTGTGCTGTGTGACCGTGGGCCAGCGGCTGCCCCTCTCTGGGCCTCCATAAGCTCATCGAGAATGAAAGGGGGGCTGGAAAGGAAACAATGGGGTCCATCCGGAATATCTCACTCCTCTGCTCTGAGTGGGCGTTTCCTCCCTCTTCACCCCTCCTCCCCCAGGCAGCCCCCTCCCCGGGGCCACACCCTGCCTAGGGCCTCTTGTGGGCAGGCCCACAGGCGTCCCCTTGGGCCCCAAGAGCAGATAAATAAGTGAGGGGAACGCAGCAGACTGGTCTGGGCCCCAGCTCCCCTGAGCCCCTGGCTGGGCTCCCGGGGCCGGGCTGGGCCTTTGTCTGGGTTTTCAAAAGCAGAGGACATAGGGTGTCGCCTTCCTGGGAGGGGGGCGGGCAGGAGGCTGCGGCTCCCACCCAGCTGAGGGTGTGGCGGGTCACGGGTGAATCCCTGGAGGAAAGTTGCAGGCTCAGAAAACACACCCAGTGGGAAGGGCAGAGGAGCCGAGCCGGGTGGGCTGGCTGGACCTCCATGTCCGGCCCCAGGCAGGGTGGGGACCCGGCCCACAGTGGGGCAGCTGCTGGCCCTGGGACAGGGTAGGTGGGCTGCGGGACACCAGACACCCCCTTCCCAGCCCCCTGCCCACGTAAACGCACTCCACAACCTCCCTGCATCCACCTGTGGGAGTGGGGGTGTGGGGGGATGCCCTGACGCCAGGAAGAGAGGACCTGCGTGGAAGCGACCAGGCACACTCACTGGGCACCTGCTGGTGCAGGACCGGCTGCCCGGCAGCTCCTCACCCAAGCCCCCAGACCCAGGCTGCCCACCGCATTCGCACCCGGGCCAGCGGGCTCTTGGCTACATCATTTGGGGCCCCACCTCGGGGGACACTTTCCCCAGGAAGACATGAGACCCAAGCTCCCCTGTTGGAAAGCACCTGGACCTCTGGTCTCACACACATCCCAGACCCGGAAGCCTGGAGAAAAGCACCCCTACAAGCCGGGACTTCGGGCGGGTGGATCCCCGCCTTAGCAGGGGCTCCGGACAGCACTTGAGGCCCTTGGGGAGGGCAGCCAGGCGAGGGAGGACCGGCCGGTGCGCATCCAGGGTGCAGGGCACGGCGAGCTCAGGCTGGGGGTGGGGGAGTAAGCTCACGGCCGGCCGGGGCAGTGAGGAGGGGTCCCCCCATCGCCCCAAGTGGACGAGGGCCTGCCCCGTGGGCGCGGGCCGAGCGCGGGCGGAGACACAGCGCATCCTCTCCCCACCCGCGCGCGCGTCCCGGGCCGCCCCCAGCCGCTGCCGCCCGAGTCCCCAGGAACCCGTGGGCCGCCGGGGCCGAATCGTGGGGAGGCCTGGGGCGGGCACGACCCAGCCCGAGTCCCTCCCGGGCTGAGCGGGGATCCCGGAAGCCCCGTGCCACCTCCCTGCCCGCGCGGTGGCGGCGGGATTGGGGGCCTCAGCCTCCCCGGCGCCCCCGGCCCGAGCGCGTTACTCACTCCATCTCCCCGCCGAGGTCCGTGGGTCCGCAAGGCCGGGCGGCGGGGGCGCGCGGGGAGGGCCGGCGGGCCGGCGGGCTAAGGCCTGGCGGCCTGGGCAGAACGGCGCGGGGGCGGCGGCACCGGCGCGGGCATCGCCCCGCGCGCGGCTGTTTATTGTCCGCGCGGCGGCGGGCGCGGGGGGTGGGCTGGGCGCGCGCGCCGCCGCCGCCGCGTTTCGCTCGCGCCCCCTCCCGCCGGCTCCCGCCTCCTGCCGCCGCCCGCCTGCGCCTCCTGCCGGCCGCCGCCGCCGCCGCGCCCCGGTCGCCAGGCGCCGTTCCGCCCAGCCCGCCGGAACCTCCGGCCGCTCCGACCCATTCATTCCATCTCGGCGCGGGGCTGATTCTCCGGCCGAGCCAGTCCGGAGTCGGCCTGGGACGCAGCCTGGCCGCCATCCATCCCACCCCTCCCCGGCTCCTGGTCCGGAGGGTGAGCGAATGGGGACAAATAGCCCGGGGGAAGTCCAGGAGGCCGCTCCGAGGACCACGACCGTGATGCGGACGGAAGGACCCGCAGACTGTCTGCGGGAGAATCTGGGGAAGAGCATCAGGGTAGCGGGCACTGCAAGCGCAAAAAGCCGGCGGTGGGACTGAGGCAGGTCCGTTTGAGGAGAAATAATCATAATAGAGCAATTGCTGGTCTTCTGAGCACTGGCTGGGCTCTGGGGATGGCCCTACAGTTGGATGAGGGTTAAGGAATTGAATCTGCTCCCATGGGGCAAACAGGCCTGCGTGCTCAGAATGAGAGGGGTCTGTAGAGGGGGCAGGGAGAACTTTGTCTTGAGGGCACTGGGGAGCCACAGCAGAGTTTAGAGCAGGAGAGGGGTCACCCCGGTTTATGTTTGTGAAGGCCGCTCGGGCTGCCAGGTGGGGAGTGGATGAAAAGGGGCTAAGGGGGCGGGGGGGGCTTGGGGGCCAGAAAAGGCTGAACTGGGGCCCCCAGGGACATGGCAGAGGCTGAACCCGGGTGAGAATCAGGTGGATTCTGCATGGATCTTGAAGGGGGAGGCTGCAGGATTGCTACGGGGTGGGATGAGGGATGACAGGCATCGGGGTTCCCCTCTCCAGCCTGAGCTCCTAGAAGGACATGCGGACATGAACGGGGCCTGGGAGATGTCAAGGGGGCCTTGGTCGGGCAGCTGGATGCCCACGTTGGAGTTTGGAGTAAGGCCCAGCTTGGGCTAGAGGGGGGGCTCCCCAGGGTAGGGAGCAGGTGCAGGCAGCAGAAAGAGCCGACTCGCTCCCCTGCCGTCCCCTCGATTCCCTGTAGTCCATCTTGGATCCTTCATCTGTGCAGACCCCACAGAGCAGGGGGGAGGCAGGATCTGTCCCCACCAACGTGTTCTTAGAAGGACACTAGCCACCGGGCCCCCAACACACTTACTCCATGGGGTGGGGAAAGGGGGGTGCAGAGAGGGAGGGTCTTCCAAAGCCCTTAGGGTTTTTGTAAAACTGTTCTGCTCAGCTGGTGCTCAGTAAATGGGTGTGTGAAGGGAAAGAGGCTTGGATGAGCTCTGGAGAAAAATGGGGCACAATGCACCCCAGACTGGGGGGAGGGCGTGGCTGCCTTTCCTCTCACAGGCCTTTGCACCCTCCTTTTACAATGAACATGTACCCATTTAGCAGGAAAACGATGAGATAATTAGCAAACAGAACAAAGAAAAAGGCTCAGGAACATCAGGGGGCCTGAGTTCCAGTTCCAGCTCAGCTCTGTAGGTGCTGTGTGATGCTGGGTCTGTTTCTTAACCTCTCTGAGCCTCACTTCCCTACCTCCTAGGGCTGCTGGAAGGGTTGACGGAGCGAACATACACGAAGGACTTGAAACAGGGCCCTGCATACACTCACTCAGAGGTTGGCAAACTTTTTCTGTAAAGGGCCAGATAGTAAATATTTTCAACATCGCGGGCCGGCCGCTCTCTGTGGCAAGGACTCAGCTCTGCCATTGCAGCGCAAAAGCGGCCAGAGGCAGTACATGGCCACATCGTGTGGCCATGTGCCAATAAAACTTTAGTAATAGGGACTTCCCTGGTGGCGCAGTGGTTAAGAATCCGCCTGCCAATGTAGGAGACACTGGTTCGATCCCTGGTGCAGGAAGATCCCACATGCCGCAGACCAACTAAGCCCGTGCGCCAGAACTACTTAGCCTGCGCTCTAGAACCCACGAGCCACAACTACTGAGCCTGCGTGCCACAACTACTGAAGCTCTCGTGCCTAGAGCCTGTGCTCTGCAACAAGAGAAGCCACCGCAATGAGAAGCCCGCGCACCGCAATGAAGAGTAGTCCCTGCCCACTGCAACTAGAGAAAGCCCGTGCGCAGCACCCAAGACCCAACGCAGTCAAAAGTAAATATAAAATAAATAAAATTTATTTGAAAAAAAAAAACCTTTATTTACAGCAGCTCCGGCTGCTTCCGGACATCCTCCGGGCACTTGTACTCCAGGGGGGTCTGACACTGGGCTCTGTGTGGGCCCCAAGAGCCCACTCCTCCCCTGTCCCTGAGTCGGAAACCCCCTCACCTCTCCCAGCCATGACTCTAGCTCAGGCCTTGTGTCCCCCACTTCAGCTCAACCACAGCCTCCCCATCTCCCCACCTCCTCTCTCCTCTCCACTCTCACCAGAGGATCCACCGCCACCTGCCCTGCTCAAGCACCTTCTATGGCTCCCCAGTGCCCTGCAGTCTGGCTCTCGAGGCCCAGGTGAACACTGGAAGCACCCTTCCTTCCCTTGCCCCTGCCGCACCCCCCGCTGGGCTGTCCAGACAGCTTCTCTGCACCCACCTGCTGGGCGCTCCTCCTGGATTCCCCTCCTCACTCTACCAGGGTTCCTGGGTTTCCTTCTTGCCCTAAAATCCTACTCCCTCCCTGTGCTTCTTGCCGACTCCGGTCACTCTTTCCCCACTTAATGCTGCTGCAGACTATGTCAGTTCACTGTCTCTCCACCAGGGCAGGGGTCTGTGTCCTCCTGCTGCTGTGTCCCCTGCCCCCCCACCCCCGCACGCATGTAGTGCCCGCACACAGCAGGCACTCAATAAACACTCATGGAATGAAGGGCTGCATACCTCCCTCCATCTCCTTTGACGTTCCCCGCAGGAACGGTGGCACTGGCGTCCAGTTTGCAGACGAGGGGTGCCCAGGGCACCCAGCCCCCCGCTGAGATCTTGCCACACCCTCAGAGATGCTCTGGGGTCACCTGTTTCCCGGAGGAGGAGACCGAGGCCCAGACAACAGTGGCCAAGCCGCATCCCCACACCCATCCTCCCCCTGTGGAAATCCTGGAAGCTGCAAGGGCAGACGAGGTGGACAGCAGTGGTGACGCTCTGCCCGCCACCTCAGTTCACCCATCCGTGGAATGGGCTTGCTCAGGGCCCCCACGTGCCAGCCACTCACACCTACTTGTTGCTTCCTCCGTTCTCTGCCAGGCCTTTGGATGCGGGTCCAGGAGAAAGTCTGTGAAGGTCAGTGGTGTCTGTCACCACCCCACACTGGCCAGGGCTGGCATCCAGAGGGAACCTGGCTGGGATGCAGGATGCTGTTGGATTGGGCTGTTCATTCTTTTTTTTTTTTTTTTTTAAGAGATTTATTTGCTTCCTTTTTTTTTTTTTTTTTTTGGTTTGGTTTTTTTTCTTTTTAATTTTTGGCTCTGTTGGGTCTTCGTTGCTGCACATGAGCTTTCTCTAGTTGTGGTGAGTGGGGGTACTCTTTGTTGCAGTGCGTGGGTTTCCCATTGCAGTGGCTTCTCTTGTTGCAGAGCACGGGCTCTAGGCACGCAGGCTCTGTAGTTGTGGCTCGCGGGCCCTAGAGCACAGGCTCAGTAGTTGTGGCGCACGGGCTTAGTTGCTCCGCGACGTGTGGGATCTTCCTGAACCAGGGATCAAACCCATGTTCCCTGCATTGGCAGGTGGATTCTTTTTTTTTTTTTTTAACATCTTTATTGGAGTATAATTGCTTCACAATGTTGTGTTATTTTCTGCTGTATAACAAAGTGAATCAGCTATACCTATGGCAGGCCGATTCTTAACGACTATGCCACGAGGGAAGTCCCGGTCTGTTTACTCTTAAGGCAGTGCCGTCCACTCAAGAAATAAGAACCTGGGACTTCCCTGGCGGTCCAATGGTTAAGACTCTGTGCTTCCATTGCAGGGGGCACGGGTTTGATACCTGGTCGGGGAACTAAGATCACACATGCTGTGCAGCACAGCCAAAAAATAATAAAATATAAAAAGAAAGAAAGAAAGAAGTGATTTCCTTGGAATGTGAGTTAACAAGGTTAAAAAGTAAAGTGTGGGGTGTAAGGAAAAGCATCACCAGCTGACACCTGCCAGGCCTATGCCCCATTCCAAGGACCAACCCTATTCACAGATGAGGACACTGAGGCACACAGGGGCCAAGTGGGGTGGGGTCCCTGGGCTGCAACACTGAGTCTGAGGGGTTTCCTGGGAAGATTTTGAGCTTTTCTCAAATTCTCAGGGGCTCCTGACCAAGCCCCATAACCTTTCCTGACTTCTTGAACCTCTGCTGCTGCTTTGGGCTAGGGAAGAGGCTGTGCACTTTCTGAGCACCGACTGCATGCCCCACTCAGGGCTGGGTGATGAGCACCGACTGCATGCATACCCCACTCAGATGCTCAGGAACTGTGAGCTAATCTCCTCAATATGTAAAGAGCTCCAACAAATCAATAACAAAAGTAAGAGTTCAGTAAAGGGAGCTATTATTATCATCGTCATCAGTAGCAGCATTATTATTGTTGAGTTGCTCTGACTTGGAAAGCCACCCAAGATGGAAAGACCCTTCAAAGATGACAGGCCCAGAGTTCTGGGTTCAAGACCATCTGCTGTGCAGCCCCAGACCAGCCAAGCTCCCCTCTCTGGGCTTCAGTTTGGGAAGTGGAAACACTGAGCTCCACACAGTCCGTTCCTCAGGACTTGGTTACTTGGATCCTTGAAGGACAGTTGCTGGTTTCACAACTGCTCACCAGACAAGAAGGAAATGCAACAGGCTGTGGGAAGAATCGGCCCCCAGCAGAGGCAACAGGAACTGGCCTGAGGCTGCAACCCTAGCCCCATTTCTCCCTCGTTGTGCAGCCTTAGTCAAGGTACTTAAACTTTCTGTGCCTCTGTTTCCCCATGAGTAATATGGGGACAGAAACAGTACCGACAGCCTTGGTTTGCTCTAGGACTGCATGAGTTCCACACATCTGCAGCTTTGGGTAATACCGACCCCCAGGGGCGTGTGGCTGGGGGAAGTGACTGAGGCCTTGGGGCGCAGACAAGACAGGACAGCCCCAGGGAGCCAGAGTGGACAGGAGCCACCAAAGTCTCCCAAAGAATCATCCGCTACCACCTGCATTGACTTCCGAGGGAAGTGTGGGGTCCAGCTCTGGCCGAGACCCCGGAAACAACTTTCGCATGGACGTTTCCCACTTTCCTCCATGTTCAGGCCCTGATGGTTTCCTGCAGCTGCAGTAATACATCACTACAAACTTAGTGGCTTAGAATGACGTTCTCTTACCTGATCAGTGGGCCTCGCCGGGCTGAGATCTAGGAGTCTGCATGCCAGCATGGCTGGTTCCTTCCAAACCAGCTGGTTCTACCCCAACCCTGCCGCTTTCAAGGCTGTGCCTCAGTTTCCTTGTCTGTGAAGTGGGTGTGATAACAACATAGCAAACTAATTAACACAGGGTACTGAGGTTGGCTAAATACAGCCCCACAGCCTCCCCGTCCTGGTCCTGGGACCTGTAGGCATGTCACCTGATGGGGCAGAAGGGACTTTGCAGGTGGGATTGAGTTAAGAAAGATGGGGACGACTCTGGATTCCCGGGGGCCCAGCGTCATCACCAAGGCCCTTATAAGAGGGAGGCGGGAGGGTCAGAGGCAGAGAGAGACGGGTGATGCTGCGCTGCTGGCCGTGAGGATGCAGGAGGGGCAGCGAGCCAGGGATGCGGCGCCTCTAGAAGCTGGAAAAGGCAGGAACCAATGCTCCGCTGGAGCATCCGGAAGGACCAGCCCTGCCCACGCCTGCATTTAGCCCCGTGAGACCCATGTTGGAGTCCTGTCCTGCCTCTATCTCTCTGTCTCCTTCTGCCTCTGTGTCTATCTCTGTGTCTATCTCTCTGTCTCTGCCCCTCTTCCATGTCTCTGCCACTGGGTCTCTCCCACCTCCAGCTCCACCTCACCTTCTCCGTCCACCCCACGCCCTCACACCCTTGTCGCAATGCTGAGTGATGGGCTGGGAGGACCACCCTCCCCCACCCTGGCACTGATAGAGGCCACCCTGGTCCTCCGGGCTGGGCACTGCGTTCTGGCAAGGTACCCTCTGTGCCTCCGAGGTGTGTGTGGGGTGAGCCTGCCGTGAGCAGAGGCCACTGAGCCTCCGTCCCCCCTCCTGTGACACTGGCCCCCTCTCTGCACAGGGCTACTCCCAGCCCCAGTCGCTCTCCTCCATGCTGTGCGGGGTCCCCTGCCTCCCAGATGTCCCTCTGTGTCTCCACCGTAGTGACTGATGGCAGGAGGGCGGGCACGGGGTCTCAGCAAAGCCTCCACAAGGCAGCACAGGGGCTCTGATCTGTGTGTCCCCTGTGTGTGGCCCCTCACCAAGGCCCTACTGCCCCTTCCCTTCTCTGAAGCCTCCATGGCTGCCCGGTACCCACAGGAGAAGACCCTGCCTTCAAGGCCCTGAATTGACCTGACAAGCTCGCTGTTCTCTGGCCACCAGAGCCTGTGCTTCAGCCATGAACCCAGAACACCTCATCTATACCCCCAACCCCGAGAAACGCCAGCACCGTGAGGGTGGGTGCCTTTGTCACATTGTGTTCCATCTCCAGCACTTACTGGAGGCTGGTAATACCGTAGGCACTCAATACCTCAATACATGCAACAAAGGCAGCAGAGTCACAAGTCTTTCTGGAGGCTGGGGTTGAAGATGGGGAAACTGAGGTTTGAGGCAGTGACGGGCAGGGCTGGATCCGGACCCCCCTCAGCTGGAGAGCTGGTCCCCAGCCCTGAGGGGCAGCGACGGCTGTTGTGCTGCCGACTGCGTACCTGGGAGATGCTGGGTAAACCAGGGCATGGCATGCATAAGGGACCTCTGGGGTCACATGTCTTGGCAGAGCCAGGAGCCCCCCAGAGACCCCGTGCCCACTCCACTGCCCTGGCTCTTGGCTTCCCGTGCCATTACAATTATCATCAACAACCCCGATGCAGGAGAATCATCAGGCTTTCCAAGTACTGGCTCAGAACTGGGGCTGGTGGGGTTTCTGACCACAGGCCACAGCCCAGTTCCCCATTTCCAGGCCGTTGGGTGGACCACAGCACGCAGAGCTCTCCAGGGAGAGGCCGACCTGCAGCAGCCATGAGGCCCGGGGAGGGGAGCTGGGACTGCCTGCTACTGACTGTGACCGCCATCCTGATGCTGCCCATGAGGCCCCCAGGTGAGGACCCCCGAGTAGCCCAACCAAGCCCATCAGAACCCCGTACGGGGGCCCCACCCCGGAAGCTCCAGGTAGCACCACGTGGTCAGTTACTCAGCCCCCTGCATGGCTGTTCCTCTCGGGTCTCAGCTGGGAGGCGGGCAGGAGGCCCAGATGGGGTCTCGGCCAGGCCGGGGCCCAGGTTTTAGTGCACCCGGCCCCTCTCCCGGCAAACTCCACGGCCTTCTCTGGGCACCTCTGTGTCTGTCTATCTCTGCCTCTTTCCCTGCCCAGCCTGACCCCTACCCCATACTGCCCTGTCCCTGACTCGCTGCCCACCCTGCCTGCAGGCTCCTGGGCGTCCCGAATCATCGGGGGCCACAAGGTGACCCCCCACTCCCGGCCCTACATGGCGTCCGTGAGTTTCCAGGGCCAGCACCAGTGCGGGGGCTTCCTGCTGCAGACCCGCTGGGTTGTGTCGGCCGCCCACTGCTTCAGTGACAGGTGAGCCAGGATGAGGGGGTGCCCTGGTGTGGGCGGGGAGAGGACTCGTGCAGACAGGCCTCTCAGCTGGGGGAGTTTACCAGGGATGGGGGGGGGGGGCGGCAGGAGAAATAGGGAATGAGCAGCAGCCGTGACCATAAGCCGACGTTATAACCGTTATGCTTGTCCTGAGTTTATTGTTATAACGATTACTAACATTCATATTGAAATTATTGGAGGCAATACTATAATTGAGGTGGGAATTAGAATAAATATAATGAGTATTATATTCATTCTAAATATATTTTTATAATAAGTATTAAAATTAATATTGCAGGGGCTTCCCTGGTGGCGCAGTGGTTAAGAATCTGCCTGCCAATGCAGGGGACATGGGTTCAAGCCCTGGTCCGGGAAGATCCCACATGCCACGGAGCAACTAAGCCCGTGTGCCACAACTACTGAGCCTGTGCTCTAGAACCCACGAGCCACAACTACTGAGCCCGCGAGCCACAACTACTGAGCTTGCGTGCCTAGAGCCCGTGCTCCGCAACAAGGGAAGCCACCACAATGAGAAGCCCACGGGCACTGCAATGAAGTGTAGCCCTTGCTTGCTGAAACTAGAGAAAGCCCGAGCGCAGCAACGAAGACCCAATGCAGCCAAAAATAAATAAATTTTTTAAAAAAGTACTGCAGTGGGAATTCCCTGGTGGTGTAGTCGTTAGGGCTTCATGCTCTCTCTGCAGGGGGAGTGAGTTCAATCCCTGGTAGGGTAACTAGGATCCTGCAGGTCACGCGGCGTGGCCAAAAAAAAACTAAATTAAATTAATATTGCTGTGATTGGAGTTAATACCATAATTGAGGTGGAACAGTAATAAACGTGACACTTATTATCACGGGCTGGCGTGAGGATGACATGGATTTGCTTGGCAGGTGGGGAGAGACCCAGTCCCGTGCCGGGCGGCCCTCACCCCAGCCTCGCTCACAACTGCCCTCCCCACCCCGCAGAGACCCCCAAACGGGCCTGGTGGTGCTAGGGGCCCATGACCTGCACACTGCAGAGGCCACGCAGCAGGTGTTCAGCATCTCGGCTGTCTTCATGCACCCCGACTACCATCCGGCCACCCACACCAGTGACATCTGTCTGCTGCAGGTGAGACGCTGCGCGGGGGAAGAGGGCCAGACGCGGATCCCTGGCCCCCCATGATGGCCTGATTTGTTTAAAATCTGTGTTGGGATCCTGTGAGCACCCGTGCTCAAAGCAGGGAAGGAGAGGCTCGATAGAAAGACCCTTTGGGCAGCTGAGGGGGTGAGACTGGAGGCCTGGAGGCTGGGGAAGACCAGAGTCCTGGTCTGAGGCAGTACAGGCCTGGTGGGCGGTGGCGCATGGTGGCAAAAATGGCAGGGCCTTCTGACAGCCTAATGACGGCTTCCACTGACTTCTCTCCATGAGGCCAAGAAGAAACCCAGAAAGGTAAACAGGCAGAAGCAGTGGTGGGTGGCTGTGGTGGGGGGACCTAACCTCAGGGCTCCCCCTGCAGCTGAACAGCTCTGCCATCCTGGGTCCTGCAGTGGGGCTGCTGGGGCTGCCACGGAGGCCACCCAGGGCTGGGGCATGGTGCAAGGTGGCTGGCTGGGGCTCCGTGTCCAACTTCGAGGATCCGCCGCCTGTGTTGATGGAGGTTGAGGTCCGCGTGCTGGGCCTGGACATCTGCAACAGCTCCTGGAGGGGGCAGCTGAGCCCTGCCATGCTCTGCACCCGCAGTGGGGACCGCCACCGACGTGGCTTCTGCTCGGTGAGACACTCAGTCTCTGTCCTGTCTGCTTACAACATGGGGAAACTGAGGCCCACAGAGAGGGTCAGAGCTGGGCAGAGCCTTGGGAACTAAGTCCCAGCTCACCTTTGACCAGATGGACTTCGCCTAAGGCCCTGGAAGGGCACGGAGTTGCCCAGGGTCACAGGGCTGCCATGTATGGCTGTGCAGGTTGCGCACTGCACAAAGAGTTACAGATTTGTGTCTTTAAAAGCAGTGTCAAAAAAAAAAAAAAAAAAAAGCAGGGTCCAGATCTCAAGGAAGAAGCTCCTGCTCCTAAGCCCTTGTATGGATTAATGGCAAATTTGGCCATTAATTGGCCATGGCAAATTTGGTGCCAAGGAAGACACTCAGCCCAGGTGTGTGTGTGTGTGTGGGGGGGTGTCTTTTGTTCCAGCCACGAGAGTGCAGTGGTTCAGATTCTGGAGCCCAACTGCCTGGGTCCACGTCCAGACTGAGCCACTTCCCAGATGTGTGGTCTTGGAAAAGTCACCTCACTTCTCGGGACCTCAATTTCTCCATCTGTAAAACTGTCACACAAATAGGACTTACTTCTTAGGGTCAGAGCTGATTCCACGTGACAATTAGGGTGATAGGTATGGGGAGGTGAGGGAAGAGGAGGAAGCAGGAGTTTTAGGGTGAGTATTTCGGGAGGTCTCTCTGAGGAAAGTACTTCTGAGAGTTGGAGGGGCCTTGAGAAAATCTGAGGGGAGGCATGCCAGGCAGAGAGACCAGTCACAGGGCTGCTGTGTACAGCTGCGCAAGTTGTGCACTGCACAAGGTGCGGCCAACTTGTGTATTTATACAAGCAGTGTCCAGCAGGGGGCAGTAACGGGTCTCAAGAATATGCAAAAGCCTAGAGGTTGGAACTTGGTTTGCTGCAGGAAGAGCAAGGCAGGCTGGCACGGCTGGAACCAAGGGAGTCGGGGAAGAGGAGGGCAGACAGGTGGGTGGGGGCTGGATCCTCCAGGCCTTAAAGGCTGAGGTGAGGAGCTTAGTCTTTGCTGTAAAAGCTCTAGGGAGCCATGGAAGGATTTTGAGGCAGGGAGGGTCCTTCTCAGATTCACCCGTAAGAGCTCCTTTAAGGAAAGTGAGGCCCAGAGAGGGACCCCTGGCCTCACCTTTGCCTCCACCTCCAGGCAGACTCTGGGGGGCCCCTGGTTTGCAGAAATCGGGCCCATGGCCTCGTCTCCTTCTCTGGCCTCTGGTGCGGCGACCCCAAGACCCCTGACGTGTACACACTGGTGTCCGCCTTCGTGACCTGGATCTGGGACGTGGTTCGGGGGGGCCCGCACGGCCCCCAGCCCAGCCCCCAACCCAGGACCACTGGGGTCCCAGCAGGAGTTGCCTGAACCACAGCAGCGCCGGGTGCACAAGATGAGGTTAGCTCCAGCCTGGAAAATTCCGTGGCTGGGGCAGAGGGTCCATGGGCCCCCAAACCCCAGGAAGCCTGGTGTGTGTGGGGTGGCAGGTGGGATGGGGGGAATCAGTTCCAAACAAAAAGGGCAAAATAACACAATAAAGTGTTAACTGGCTCACCAGACACGATGGTCTGCCTCCAAGGCCCAGGCACGTCTTTGAGCTTCTCCTTGGCCTCAGCGTGGCCGAGGGTCCAGTTTCACCACTCCCTCCCGGAGGGACCTTGAGCCATAGGACCTGGGCCCCTCTCCACCCTCCCACACCCTCCCCGCGCTGACCCTTCTGGAGTTTCCCACCCTGCCTCATAGCCCGAGCTTGGGATGGCCTCCCCACCTTGGCCCCTACCTGGACCGCCACTCCTCTGCCCTCCAGCCAACCCTACCCACAGATGGGGAAACCGAGGCCGGGAGAGGGTAGGGTCTCTGGTCCTCAGGGTGGCCTGGCTCACCCTCTGAAAAGTGAAGCCTGTCCTCACCCTCTGAAAAGCACTTTGAGCGAACGGTGCCCGGCTGGCAGCAAGGCTGGGCGAGCCCCAGCTGGTACTTTTACTGATTGTGTTAGTGTCACTATGGTACCTCCAACCCTTCCAGGCCAGGCCTCCGTTTCTGGACCCTAAACCAGGTGGCCTCTTGGCGCTGCCCTAAGCCATCTTGACCCCCCTCTTCCCCTCCCCTGCCCCAGAAAGGCCAAGACTCTCCCACCCACCCTCACCCGACCTGCCCCGGTTCTACCTCGGCTGCCGCCTACCTCCTGAAAGTGGACACTGAGGCCCCGAGTCGGGCAGTGGCCGCCCCAAGGACACACACCTGTGTCTCTGCTCTGGATGCTTCCAGAACACCCTATGCACCAGCATCACAGCACCCCAGAACCCAGGCTGGTAACCCCCTACCAAAGTGGGGGGCACAGAGGCTCAGAGAGGTGGCAGGCAAAACGAGGCCTGGACATCCAAAGTGGCTTTTTCAGTGTTTATTTCTTTGGCAGGCGAGGCAGGACCCCAGGGCGGGGGAGGTTGCCTTGTCGGGGGCTCGGGCGAACCCACTGCTCAAGGGCACTTTTCCAGGTGTCACAGGTAAGGCACTTCCTGGAGGCTGGGAAGGACACGGACGAGCCCCACTGGCCTGTGCTCCTTGCTCCAAACTCGGGGAGCTGGGCTCCTGCCCCGCTGGGCCCCCACCCCAGTCTGAACCTCCAGTCTACACACAGGCACAAGGAGGTGACAAAGAGCAACAGGCCAGGAAGATGGAGGGAACCCAGCTGGCAGGCAGGGAGGGTTCAGCTGGGAACTGGGCTTAGAGGCGTGGCCAGGGCAGGATGCGGGGGACAGAGGGTCCCGGGTCTGGACCTCACCTGTGCACGGGGCAGTAGGCACTGGGGTGCCCCTCAAACACACGGCTCCAGGATGCCAGGTGTGCAGTGGGTCTTGGTGTCTATACTCCATCCTGGGCCAGTGGGTGAGCAGGGACCCCACCGGGTCCCACCCTAAGTGGACCGGGCACCACTGGACAAGGTGCCCTGTTCTGGGCAGATACGACCTCGCCATGCCCAAGTCCTGTGTCCAGAGGCCCAGATGGCACCCTGTCCCTGGGGACAAGCTGGGCTTTTCTCAGGGGTCTTCACAGAACACACTGGGAGCTGGAGGGAGAGGGAAGGTAAGCCCCTTGGTTACCCTGGGGCTGGTGGGGGACAGTGGTTGCTTCCTTGGCCTGTCTAGGGTCTGGGCATGTTCTGACGCTCATCTATACACACGCAGGCCGTAGACCCCCTCTCACCCCCTGGTCCCTGTTCTATCAATAGAGGCCAGGGTGCCTCTTCATTAATTGCTGGCAGGAAATCTCCAGCCCTCTCGGTGGCAGCGACAAGTAATAGAGTTATCCCCGAAGAAGCAGAAGCGTGGGGTCCTCCTGGGCAGCAGGGTACCTAGGCCTGGGGTGGCACCCCACCCACCAGCCCTGCTCCCAGGCCTCCTTCCAAGATATCGCCGGGGGCGGGCAACAGGGCTCCCAAAATGGTCCCGGTTCAGGCTCTGAGGAGTGTCCGTGGGACATAAATTAGACTCCGCTGTGGCAATAAATAAAACGGGGCTGCCCTGAACGCCAGGCCCAGGCCGGTCCCTCAGGCTCACACAAAGTTCTCCTCCTCCTCCTCCTCCTCCTCTTCCTCCTCCTCCTCCTCCTCCGACTCAGCATCTAGCGGCTCGAGGGTGCCTGCAGAGTGGGAGGGACCAAAAGAGAAATGCGGGCGCGGAGAGGGGCTGCGGGCTAGACCCCGCCGCTGCTCCCCGCCCCTCGCCGCACCTGCACAACTGCCCGGGTGGCGCACGCCAATGGAGCGGCCCAGGAAGCAGGTGGCCTGGCGGAGGTGGCACGAGGACATGTAGGTGACGTTGTTGTTGCCACAGAGCTCCTGGCCGGGGCTGGAGGGCGCGGGGCAGGGCGCCGCGCGGCACACGACGCAGTGCGCGCTGCCAGTCTGGTCCACCACGCATGACTGCGGCCGCAGGCACACAACGTGCGCGCACGATTCTGCAGGTGGGGCGTCGGGGAGGGTCAGGGGCGCTCCTCCTAACCTGGGCCACAGGCCCCGCCCCCGCCGCGAGCCCGCCCTCAGGGTCCCACCCTCAGACGCGGCCCCCTTGTTGCACCAGAAGCCACACCCCTTCCACGAACCGCGCCCACACTCCAGATCCACCCTCAATCCCTCCCCCCTTTGATTGCACCAGTCAGCTTCTGACTCACACACTCGTATCTCTCACCCCATATGAGCCCCAGAACCCCCCTTTCCAAACCTGCACCCAACTCTTTCTCATTCATGACCCCACAAAAGACTTAATCCAGTGACACTCTCGCGGGACAACAGACTCCCTTCACTAGGCCCCGCCCACGAGCTCCCATCTAAGCCCCGCCTAGCACAAGGCCTGGGAGCAGGGCTGGTGGGTGGGGTGCCACCCCGCCTAGCACGCCCAAATCCGTAAGACATAATAGGACACCCTGGATTGCAGACCCTGCCCCTTCCTGCCACGACCCCGCCCCCACGCGCTGCGGCAGCGGCCTCTTACAGGATGCTCAGGCCCGGTGGCCCCGCCCCTCCCCCAGGCCCCGCCCCTACGTACTGCGGCAGCGGCCCCGGTACATGACGCGCAGGTCTGGGTGGGCGCGGCAGCGCGCGGCGCGCAATTCGCACTCGTCGCGGTAGGTGGCGCCGTCCGAGCCGCAGACCTGAAGGCGCGCTGGGAGCTCCGAACAGTCGGGCGCGCACTCGCAGCGCGGACGGCCCCCCAGCATGCGGCAGGCCTTGCCTGGGCCGCACTCCACGCCCTCGCACGAATCTGTGGACAGAGGACACACACGTGTGGGCTGGGGCGCATGGCCGAGGCCGGAGGTCCTCAGAGACCTCCGCGCCCTCGCCTCCTGTTCCGAGGGATAGAGGCCGGGCCGGAGTGATGGGCGGTCCGGAGTCGGGGCCCACAGGGGAGGAGACTGATTTGGGGGTCTGGGGGCGGGACCGTTAGGGACGAGATTCAGCCACGGCCCGGGTGGACCCAGACTCGACGCTGCTCCTGGGGCGGGCTTCTGTGTGGGCGGGAGGGGGGTCTCTGCCCGGAATCTGGGGGTCCGGGAGGAACGGGCTTCCGCCCCCGGTCCAGCTCTCGCTCCGCAGCTGGGCCACCCGCTCGGGCTGACGTCTGTTCCCTGATTTACGCGCGTTTCTGGGAAGGCCGGCGGGGGACCGGCTGCGTCAGCCGGCGGGGGGGAGCTGGGGGCTCCACCCCGTCCAGGCGCGGGTATGGGGAGGACGGGCAGCGTCTGTTCCCTGTGCCTGCCAGGACCTCCCCGGAGGAGGTGTCAGGGAGGGCGGGGCGTCGGCCTGGTCTGAGGCTCATTTCCTGAGGAGGGGGCCTCCCACAGCCCGAGCCCTCCGAACCAGGGGTCACCGCCCCCCGCAGCCCCATTTCTCAGGTAGGGAAACAAGTCTCTCTCTGAGATCCCCGCCCCCACTCAGGACCGGCTAACGGCTGCTTCTGGCCTCCCAGGCCCAGTGCAGCCTCCCATCTGCCCCCACAAGGTGGTGCCGTTTTGTCGTCATTTTACAAAAGGGGGAAACGGTCACAGCTGTGAGTTGGAGACAGCCAGGGTACTTCGGCGTGAGAACTCCAGGCCGGACCCGATGGACCCCCCAGCTCTGTGGCTTGTGGGTCTGGAGGGCCGTCTCTGAGCTCGAGTTGATGTTTCAGCCTGTTTCCCTGTGTGTAAAGTGGGGCTGATGGGGAAACCCACCTTACAGGGTGAGCAGAAAATGATGGATGCTCCTAAGAGACTAGCTGGCTTGCCCCATGTCCCCATGCCAGGGCATATGGGCTGCACCTGGGCGCCTCCCATGCTGCCCGCCCACGTGCACATCTGGAAACGCTCCCCAGGGTGGCTTCACGCAAGCAAGAACAGAAGTGGCAGAGCTGAGTTCCTGTCCCCAAGGCCAGACAAGGTGGGGGGGAGGGGGTCCTGGACCATCTCATACCCAGGCCAGGCACTTTTTGAAGTCTGTCCTCCTCCCAGAAGCCAGAGGGGCTTCTGGAGGGAGCCAGGGCACATGGCAGTTGAGTCTAGGACCACCCAGCCAGGCTGATCTGGGATTAATCACATCCCAGCGGCCAGTCAGGCTCCTCAGTTTGGCCTGCAGGTCTGCAGCCCTCAGCTCCAGCCTCCTCCCTGTGCCCCTGTCCTGACCCCACCCCCCAGGGCCTGATCCCAGGCCATGGTCTCTGCTGATGCTCTCCCCCATGCTTTCTCCAGCTGGCGAACTCCTAATCATCCGCCAGCACCCTGGCTCTAGAGCCCACCTCCTTCAACTCATGCCCCCCTGCGCCCTCTGGGTCCTTGCAGGTTCAGCCTTGCACAGGGGGCTGGGAAAGTCCCCATCCCCTTCTCCAGGGCAGAGATGATGTCTTGACTTAGTCATTCACTCATTCTGCCTTCAAAGAGCCCCTAGTCTGATGGGATGGGGGAGGCAGCATTTCGCAGAGCATGGTGCAGAGGCACATGCTTGTTAAACATGCAGCTGTTTAACCACAGCTAAGCCCAACCCCAGACCCTGGAATCTGTGGGGTCAAGGGCAGATAAGTGTTTGGGAACACTGAGTGTGGGGTCACAAACCCTAATGGCCAGTCAGGGAGAATCCACCTTCCCAGGAGCTAGGTGTGAGCACATCCACCAGGTGCAGTGCAGGTGGGAAAGGCCACCCTGGCAGAGGGCTCCTCGTGAGCAAGGGCCTAGAGGCTGGAATCCAAACTGGGGACTCCTTGGAGCTTCCTGAATCCTCACCTGCAGGTGGCTAAGCTGGGAGCCTGAAGGCCCACAACCCCTCTCTGAGCCTGGGATCCCTGTGCCGGCAGCCTCAAGCTTCTGCCTGCCCCCAAGACGGGGGGCTCACTCTCGGCTGTCCCGCCTCAGAACACAGTGACCCTGGCCTGCGGCCGACACCCAGGGTCTCACCTTTGCAGGGGAGGCAGTGGACAAGGCCCAGGAAGCCCAGGAGGCTGATCTTGTTCCCTGGGTGCGTGAAGTTGGACCAGGCGGTGTCGATGTTACCAGACGCACAGCACTCAGCCTGGCTCACGTCCGTTCTCAGCACCAGGCTGCAGGTGGCCTCTCTGCCCTGCTGGAGCCAGCAGACACCACCTGCGGACAAGCGGGCCAGTTCCCACGTGGCCAGAGGCGCCCTCCGGTGCCCCTCCCCACACCCAGGCCTTGGCCTTCCAGCCAGCTGCCGGCCCATGGCGATGCATACAGTCGGTGCTCAGTAATTATGGAGGGGATAATCTGCCCCTGACCTGGGAAGGAGGGGCAGAGAACCGCACAGTTGTCCCCACCCTGGCTGAAGATTCTTTGGGGACCCTTCCTCTCTGGGCTCCAGCCCCAACACTGCTCCAGCCCCCACCCCATCCCCTCCTGGGAACCTCTCCCCCCTGGGTCCAGGCCCCCAGCCCGGGCCTGGCATCCTGCCTGAGCAGGCAAACGCCTGGAGCTGGACGTGTCAGGGTCAGCAGGCCCTGGAGCTGCCTCTCCCGCCTCTGCCCTCTGTCTAGACAGCGCCCGAGGGCACGCGGAGCCCCCTCGCCCAGCAGCCCCCCCTTGCCTGGCCCGCCTCTTACTCACTCCAACTCGGGAACATTCCCCTCGCATGAGCTCACTGTCTCCCCGGGGACGCGGCCTTCGGGGAGGGGGCTTGGCTCTCCCCTCACTGCGGGGCTGGGGTGGGGCTGCAGGGTGGGGTGGGGGGCAGATGGCCCTCGGTTTCTGCACCGTTAAGTGGGGATGGGGGTGGCCACGGCCCCCATTCCATGGAGCTCCCAGGCTCTGTGCTGAGCGCCTCCCAGGGACCAGCTCTGGGAAGCCAGCATATTGGCACCCCGTATAAAAGGGGAAACTGAGGCCAGGAGTGGGGATGTGACTTCCCCGGCACCTCCGCAAGTGGCAGGTGTGAGATTCCAATGACCTGTCTGCCTGAACCAGACCCAGGGAAAATCTGAGACCCCAGCTGGAGGTCCTGAGTCCAGCCACCCAGCCCTGTCTTTCTGGAGCATCGGCACCCGGATGGTCGAGGTTCAAATCCCCGCTTTGCCACTTACAAGCTGTGTGACCCTGTGCCTCAGTTTCCCCACCTGGAAACCGGGCAGAAGAGTGCCAACACTACTGGGCTGTTGCGTGGATTCCAGGACGGAAGAGGTAGACGCTAAGGCGCCCGATAACTGTCAGCAGCTCTTGTGACTAGATTATTGATAAATAAATTGTGAAGGAGTCACATCTGCTCTCCTGACCTCCTGGTGACCCTCCTTTGGGGCTGGGGGAGGAGAGCCTCAAGCCCTCCCAGATTCAACCTGCAGTGGCCACGGGTCACCAAGGGTCACTGCTCTCTGCCCCCAGCTGCCACCGCCCCCGCGCCCCCCGACCTCGCCCCCAGGCCCGCATTCCGGGTAGGCCCACGTGGGTGGCTCGCCTCGCCCGCCCCTTCCGGCCACCCCACTCACCGGGCGCGGGGTCCCCAGAGCCCACGGAGCCAACGAAGCCCACGGCCCACGCTAGGGCCCCCCAGGGCAGCGGCCACAGTGGCCCCGGCGCCCCGGGACGCATGGCGGACGCAGACACGGCGGCAGCCCCCGCGTCGGACGCGCGGGCGGCGGGCGGGCGGCGGGCGGGCGGGCTGCAGGGAGGGCGGCGGCGGCACCACTTCCAGCGCGCGGCCGGCGCGCCCTATAAAGGTCCCGCGGGCTGCGGGCGGGGCGGGGCGGGGCGGGACGGCCGGGGCGGGGCGCGGGGCAGTGTCGCGCGCGATGTGGGCGGCAGCTGGTGGGGGGCGGGGGCACGACCCGGGAGCCGGGCTGGTGGCTGTGAGTTCGAGGTGTCGCCGTGCGTTTGGGGGACTGGCCGGTGACCCAAGGGGAGCGCGTCTGCGGATCCGTGCGCGTCGTGGTCTGCATGTGGTCGCTGGAGTGGCCCCAGTGTGCTCTGGACTCCTGGCCTCTCCTCCCTGTCCCTACACGCCCACACACCCGGGGACCTCAGCCCCAGCCAGTTCCCTAATCACACCCCCCGGCCATCCGCCTGGCCACTTGGCCGCTGGAGCCGGTGGGCACGGCTGGGTGTGAGCGCGTGGGGGGATGCGGAGGCTGGTGGGGTGGGAAACAGAGGCAGAGAGGTGTGGCAGAGAGAGACCCCAGAGACACGATGGTCCTGACAACATCGCTGACAGCAATAATCATACCACAAGATTTATACAGTGCCCACTGTGCCTGGCCTTTGCCCCTCACAGGTGAGATTGCACCAAACACCCCAGGCCTTTGCAAACCGTGCCCCCAGGCCACATCAACAACCTGCTGGCTTCTCTCCTCCACGGGTCAGTGCTCCCTGTCCTGGGACACCCTGGAATCCTGGGTTTTCCACAATTTATGATGGCCACATCAGCGTGGGCCTGGGAAGCACTGAGTCCGCTGGGGCCTCAGTGCAGCAGGATGCTTTTCCAATTTTTTTTTTTTTTTTTTTTTTTTTGTGGTACGCGGGACTCTCACTGTTGTGGCCTCTCCCGTTGTGGAGCACAGGCTCCGGACGCGCAGGCTCCGGACGCGCAGGCTCAGCGGCCATGGCTCACGGGCCCAGCCGCTCCGCGTCATGTGGGATCTTCCCAGACCGGGGCACGAACCTGTGTCCCCTGCATCGGCAGGTGGACTCTCAACCACTGCGCCACCAGGGAAGGCCCTGCTTTTCCTATTTTGGAGCTGATCTCTTCGATCTTGGGGGCCTCCCCAATTGTTAGGGCACCCCAACAGGCTCATGGGTCCTGTGCAGCCCCTCTGTGTTTGTGCTTCTGGGAACTAATTAGTGACAATCTGCTGGTAGCAGGGAACTTTTGGGGGTGCTGGAGCCTCAGGTTGACCAAGGCAGACCCAGTCCTGTCCTCGCTGAGCTCATGGTTTGTCAGAGTCATAGACAAGAAAATACATAGAAAAACAAACTAATATATAACTTTAAAGAGTGGAAAATGCTTTTAGGAAAAAACCAAAAATGATTTAGGGCAATTGGTTATCTCCCAGGGCCACCTATGCCTCATCGTCCCCCATCCCTGCATCTGCCCCTACCCTGGGTGTAGAAACAGGATCCCTGAAGGCACAGCCCTTCCTCTGCATGCACGAGATCTGCTGCTGGCCGACACCATGCCCAGACCACTTACTCCACCTTAGCTACCCAGCCTGACCCGTGTCCCCAGGCCAGTGCCAAGGGCCACATTACTTCCTAGCAGCACTGAGGGAGGGCACCCAGCTGTCTCGACCTGGCCTTGGCCTCTGACAGTCCAAGGAGATTCTCCCCTGGTTGGGAAATGGGGCAGGAATGAGACCCTGTGTTCTCAGCAAGGGTGTGCGGGGGCTGGACAGGGTGACCTTGGCTGAGACCTGACCCTACCATGGCTCAGCCACCCCGTCCTGGGCTGTGCAAATAAAAGGGCCATTGTCAGCCTGGCGTGGGTTCGAAACCGAGGCCAGAGGCCAGTGGCCTTCTGCTCCCCAGCCTGGCGTGTCTCCCCAACTCAGAGGCTCTGCACTGGATGACCTCAAACAAGTCATGGCCCTCTTTGGGGAGCCCTCTTCTGAGTATCTCCCATTTGTGCCCTCCTCACCACCCCGACCCAGCCTGCAGCCTGCTTCCTACCCCAGGCGCCTGCCATAAGGTTCCTCCCTAGCCCATACCCATCATGACTCCCCTAGGTCCCTGCTCACCACCCCAGGGAAACCGACAGTGACAGTCCAACATAAACAGAGCTGTGATGGAGGATGCTGTACCTGACCCAGCCTGGGGAGATCAAGGCAGACTTCTCAGAAGAGGAGGACATTTACATTGTTAGATTGAACAGTGGGGGAGGGAAGGGGGGATGGGAAAAGAAGTCATGGTCTGTGTGTGCTACAAGTAAGAGAAAGCCCGAATACAGCCCCCTGAGACATGTGGGTCCCTGGACCCTGTGAATATGTCACCTCCCATGGCAAAAGGACTTTGCAGATAGGATTAAGTTGAGGTCCTTGGGATGGGAGATGATCCTGGGCTATCCAGGTGGGCCCAGTGTCATCACAGGATCCTTGAAAGTGGGGAGCTTCCCCACCGTGGTTGGAGAGATGCAACATGAGAAGGACTTGATCTGCTGTTTTTGGCTTTAAAGAGGGAGGAGGGGGCCTCCGGCCAAGGAATGTGGGCAGCCTCTAGAAGCTGGAAAAGGCAAGGAACAGATTCTCCCCTGGAGTCTCCAGAAAGGAATGCAGCTCTGTCAGTACCTTGATTTTAGCTCAGAGAAACCCATGTTGGACTTCTGACCTCCAGAACTAGAAGAGAAAAATTTGTGTTGTTTCAAGGCCCCAAGTTTGTGTCGATTTGTGACAGCAGCTAATACAAAGGGGTTCAGTGTCGCAGTGATATGGTCCCTGCCTGGCTGGAGACAAACGAGGGAGTGAGCACTGGTGGAAAACGGTCGCAGGACAGAGACCCTAGGAGCAGGAAGGTTTCCAAGGAGGGGACTGAGGTCTGGAGGGAGAAGGAGGCATCTGGTGGAAGCCCAGTGCAGTCTGTGCCACTCTGGCCAAGCCACATGTGACATCTCCATGCCTCCATTCTCTCATCTGTAAAATGGGCACAGATCCCAGTACTGCAGATTTCAGCCAGGACACCAGGGACAATGCCTGGTGCATGGTAGGGGCATGACATGGTGCAGAGATTCTTATTAATTAAGAATGGGTAAGTATTTTGCCATTCCCCACAATGCTGTGAGGCAGGCATCCATTTTACAGAGAGGGAAACTGAGGCTGGAGGAAGGAAAGTGACTTTCGGGTGGGGGCGTTACAAAGCCCCACAAGGTTGAGAATGGAGTCAATACCAGGTAAGCAAGGTTCCAGGACCCATGTGCTGAGCCCTGAGCAATCAGGATGAGCCCCCAGGTTGTGGCTGGCATCCCTGCTCCAGTTCCAGCACCAGATTTTCCTTTGGGGGATCATCTCCTGCACTCCCAGCTCAAATGTCCCCAAGAGTGGGCACCAACCAAGGCCCAACCACTTAGAATCGTCGGACATTCAGCAAACCAGGAAGAGTCAGCTCTGAGACTTTTGCTGGGAAAGGGACACCCACTTCTTGCCTGAGCTAGAGGGGTGTGAGCCTGGAGCTGCAGGTTGCTCCTGCCAATGGCCAGGGAGAGGCCGGCGCAGTGGGACACTGAGCCAAGAGAGGCAGCAGCAATGCCCTGTGCTGTTTTTGGAGGTCCTGGATCCAGCTGTGCCTGAACTCCGCCTCCCCAATTAGATAAAGCTGGTTTAAGAGGCGTTTCTGTCACTTGCTGTGGACAAAACCAGCTTACAATAAGCCCGTTTACATTTTATTCAAGCGGAGCCTTTAGAATCCAGAGCAGGGGGTTCTGCAGGGGCTGTAGGAATCACACACACACTCTGATGTGCCACTGCGTCCAGGATGCAGGTCATGGCCTGGTCCAGAACGCTCAGGGTCACCCGATCCCATATTACTCAAGCCAGAAGAATGCTTGTGATAGACTCCATATGAACTTAGCATCTGCAGCCCTTGGACTAGACGTGAAGCACTCCAAGCTGTGGGAAGCAAGGCCTTGCTTGTTCCCTAGTGGGGCATACGATGATAACCAAGGCAGCACTGAAGACTCGGCCATGGCAGATAGCATGGGAGATCTCTGAACAGAGCTGGGCATTATAATGCTACCATCGTACACACGGTCCCTGCTCCAAACGCCACCCACGGCTCCCCATAGCCCCCGGATGGAGTCCAGGCTTGCCGGCCTGGGTTTGAAGCCCTTGTTTCTGGGCCTGCTCAATTCATACCCCTTCCCGCAGCTACTTTACCACGATAACCCCGAACGTCCCCACCCCACCCCCTTCCCTACAGGGGACAACGAGATTTTACGCAGGAATCAGGCGGCCACGTTTGCGGCAGAAGGTAGGGCCCGCCCTCAGCCCAGAGGTGAATTCTGATTGGTTGAACAGAGTTGACGAGCTGTCAGGCACAACCATGTGATCCAGCACTGGCCAATGGCCTGTTGGGGGTGGGGTTTCAAGGAAACTCACAAATGCGGCCTGTGTCTGGAGGTGACCCAGTATAGCTTGACGTATGAGTTTCCTGTTTGCTGCTTTAACAAAGTGCCGTAAATTTAGCTGCTGAAAACAGCACACATTTATTACTTCTGGAGATCAGGAGTCCGACAGGAGTCTTACTGGGCTGAAATCAGACGTATTTGGGGGCCTTTATTCTGCGCATCATGGCGCTCAGTATTGTTGAGTGCGTGGCTAGTTTCGCAGACATTTGTTGTTGCATCCCGGCTGTGTTCTTGCTCCTAGCACACAGTCGATCCTCCACCAGCATCTTGATTGAGGGATTGCATGGTGGTCTCTGTCCCTGACAGGCTGAGAGGTGGAGGGACCCCACCCCCTTTTCCGGGGGTGGGGGTGGGGATGGGGCAGCCTTGGTAAAGCCCTGAAAGCTGATTACCCAGTTTGGTAAACGTGCTACTGGTTCAAGTAAGAGAGAGGCCTGCTTTTGGAAGTAGGCCTGGTCGTGTTTGGGATAAAGGGGCGTGGGGGCAGTAACGTTGCCTGAAATTCCACACAGACAGAGAGAGAGAGCGAAAAATGTTAACCACTGGGTCGTCTGGGTCAAGGACGCGCGGGGCCCTTTGTATTATTCTTGAAACTTTTCTGCAAGTTAGAAATTGTTTAAAATAACAACTTTTGAGCAGCACTCAAGGGACATTCATCAGGAGAGAGAGAATGGAGGCATCCATCTCCCCCACTGGCTTCCCCGTCCCTGTTCTGACGGCTTATTCCTGAAAGATTCTTTGAGCAGGTAGAAATGAAGGAAGTTGGATCTAACATGATGGTGACTACCCTCCTGGGGAATAGCTTGGGGAAT
Organism: Mesoplodon densirostris; assembly: GCF_025265405.1. NCBI lineage: Eukaryota > Metazoa > Chordata > Mammalia > Artiodactyla > Ziphiidae > Mesoplodon > Mesoplodon densirostris. The sequence continues at coordinate 153,098,017 of NC_082663.1, forward strand.
ATCGGAGGTTCTGGGGCTGCAGGGTCCTGGGTCCTGGTCTGGGTATGGGTGACTCAGGGGTCCACGTCAGGCCATTAGAACAGAACTCTGAGGAATTACTGTGTGTGTTTATATCTCCAAACCAACAAATCAAAAATAAAGTTAAAAAACAAACCCATTCCACAAACTAAAACATATGAATTAAAAAGTGAAAAAAAGAGGAAAAAGCACAACTCAAAAAGTATCGACAGAAATAAAAAACAAACAAACAAAAAAGTAAATGGGGCTTCCCTGGTGGCACAGTGGTTAAGAATCCGCCTGCCAAAGCAGGGAATACGGGTTCGTGCCCTGGTCCGGGAAGATCCCACATGCTGTGGACCAACTAAGCCCGTGTGCCACAACTACTGAGCCTGCACTCTAGAGCCTGCGAGCCACAACTACTGAGCCCACGTGCCACAACTACTGAAGCCCGCACACCTAGAGCCTGTGCTCCGCAACAAGAGAAGCCACCGCAGTGAGAGGCCTGCACCCTGCAACGAAGAGTAGCCTCCACTCGCCGCAACTAGAGAAAGCCCGCGCGCAGCAACGAAGACCCAATGCAGTCAAAAATAAATAAATTAATTAAAAGAAGCAAATGAAAAAATAGAAATAAAACCCACAAACCAACAAATATAAATAAAAAGAAAAAAAGGACATAAGAAAATATTTAAATAAAAGAATAAAAAGCAAACCCCAAAATGCATGAGCAGATAGCAGTGTACTCATACCTGTTGAAATAATGCCTGGTGGAGTGGTGACCTGCCTGCAAGGTGGGTAACAGCACTGCTTTCTCCAGCTCCAAAGCCTCCAAAGGTCCCTCCCAGAGGCTTGATTTGAACCCAAGTCAGTGACTTGGGGTGTGTGTGACATGGTTCTGTCCTGAGGGGTTACCTCATAATCCACTTTCAAAGACTTTTCAAGAAAATGCTGAGAACCTATCAGGAGGCACCTGTGTCTCACTGCACCCCGCAATCAGAGAGCCCTGGGGTGGCCAGGGCACCCCTCACAAATCTGTCCCATCAGTGGCAGCAGCAAGGTGGCCACCAGTCACAAATGGATGCCTGAGGCCTGAGAACCTCAGGAACACTGGATCACATGCAGACAGTGGCCCGATTTCTTGAATTCAGATGCCCCAGTCCCAGGGTGACCAGCAGGGCAAGTAGCCCAGATCCAGAGGTCCAATGGTGGAGTCTGCTATATGACCATGTTTGAGCCTCAGTCTCCTCATCTGTAAAATGGGAGTCTTCATTTTTCCTACATCATGGTGTTTGTATGAGGATTAAATTTCAGGCCTGGCACATCCTGAGCTCTTAGTTTTATAATATACAAAACCCCATATTCTTGTTCCCACTGTATCCCCAGCACCCTGCGCGGGCCTGGCACTGAGGTGCTATTGAGCACCTACTATATGCAGGGTATTGGCTTCATATATTGGGAGACACCACTGATAACTCCTGGATCCAAGAGTGGCCGTGGCGGGGGAAGAGGGAAGAAGGCACTGGGCAGCCGGGTGCAGCAAGAGATGTCCCCCAGGACAGGGTCGGGACAGCCTCATGAGAAGCAGGTAAAGAGAAGAGAAGGTAGGAATGACACTCCCAGCAGAGGGCATGACCAGGCAAATGCCCTGAGGTGGGATACAGATTGGCCCACCAATGGGGGCGAATGAGACTGGGCTGGGGAGGGATGGGAGAGGGGCAGATAAACTCAGGGCAGGCAGCAGGGCCCAGTGAGGAGGTGTTTTGGGTACCCACAGGTGCCCCAAGCCTAATCCAATCTCACAACCCTAAGAGGCAGTTTCTGCCACCTGCCCAGAGAGGTTAAGTGAGTTGCCCAGGACCACAGAACCAGTGTGACTTGGTGGGATTTGAACGCATGCCCGCTGACTCCAAGGCCTCTTGGGCAGTACCTCATAAACTTCTGCAGGATGGGGAATTCCCTGGCAGTCTAGTGGTTAGGACTACGTGCTCTCACTGCTGAGGGCCCAGGGTTCAATCCCTGGTTGGGGAGCTAAGACTCCACAAGCTGCGCGGCAAAACAAACAAAAAAAAAAACCCACACCAAAAAAACAAACTTCTGCAGGATGAATGAATGAATATATGTCTTTGGTGTGAAACAAGCCCAGGGCGAGGCATTAACGGCCTGAGGCAAAAGGCCCATCCTGGGGGGTGGGTGGGTGGGTGTTGCCTGGTTTCCCAGCAACAGGGTTGGGGCGCTCTCTGGTGGTCAGAGCAGGAATGGCTTGGAATCACTGAGCCTTGAGGGGTACAAAATGGCGGCTGGCAGACAAATCCCTGTTCCTAGTCTCTTGACATTCAAGGTCCTTTATACACAGGCTCCAATTTGTAATTCCTTGACACTCGTGCTCCAATGCTCCCTTCAGCAGGAAGCGCAACTCCAACCAACTCCTATTCGTTCTTCAAAACCCTGGCTCCAATGTCCTCTCCCCTGGGAAGTCCTGTCTGTCTCCCCAGGCTGAACCAAGGCTACCCTAGGGACTCATCCTCCGGCTCAACTTCACGGGGCTGGGGGGCATCTGCAACCAGCTCTGTCTCCTCCAGACATGGAATACTTCAGAAAACCACTTTTATTGCCTGATGAGTCTGTGATTGCCCCTGCTGTGTCCTTGCACCCAGCAAAGGGTCTGGCATACTACAGGAGCTCAGTGAAAGTTTGTCGAGTGGATAAAGAAATAAGTGCATGATTGGCCTGGAACTAACCTCATAAATGACCCTGGCCTGCTGATTAATTTTTTGGGGGGTTTAGGTTTTCTGTCCTCTTCTCACCCGAAGGCATCATGGAAACAAGGCCATACCTGGCAAGCCTCAGACTCTCTTATCCCATGTGCCACACTGAGGCATGGGAGGACAGCCCTCCTTGATTCAGGAATGGGTCTCCTGTCTGTATGCATTCAACGAATGTTTATCGATTGCCTGTGTGCCAGGCACTGTTCTGAGTCCAGCCGGGAACAAGATACAAAAATCCCTTCTGCTGTGGAGCTGACCCTACAGTTTATCAGGCAGAAATAAGTGCTATTGCGGAGGGCGCCTCAATAGATGGACATTTGAGCAAAGACTTGAAACGCGTGGGTTAGGAAGCCACGCAGGTGTCTTGGGAACGGTGCACCGGGTAGGGGCACAGCCAGTGCAAACGTCCGGAGGGGAGAGCGCTCAGGAGCGTCCCAGGAACAGTGAGGACAGAAAGGCAATAAGAGAAATAATGAGGGAAGCGGGGACCTTTCTAGATTTGTAGAAGAGGAGGGGCTCGGCCCCGCCCAAGACCCGCCTTCGGCCTTCCCCGCAGTCTTCGTCCCCGCCCCAACCCCACCCCGGGCCCTGATCCAGGTTTGCCAAGGGTACTCGGCCTCGCCCCCTCAGGACCCGCCCCCCTCTGCCATCCCCACAGCCTGGCCCCGCCCCGGCCCTGCGCCCGCACCTAGTTTGCCCCTCGGCAGCCACCGTCGCCCGGGCCACCGCCCGCCGCGTGCGCCGCCTGCCCCGCTTCCGCCGCCCTTCCCTGTCTCACGCCGTGCGTGCCCTGCGTGCCTTGCGTGAGCGTGCGCGGGAGCGTCGGCCGGCGAGGGAGCAGCAAACGGCCGGTGGCGGGCGGCGCGTGCCGCGCGGGGGGCGGGCGGCGCGGAGGAGGCGGCGGTGGCCATGGCCGAGGCGTCACCGCAGCCCGGACGGTACTTCTGCCACTGCTGCTCGGTCGAGATCGTGCCGCGCCTGCCGGTGAGGCCCAGGCCGGGCGGGCGGGGGCCTTTGCCTCAGCCTGAGGCGAGCTGGCTCGGACGGGGAAACTGAGGTCCCCGCGGAGGGCCCGGAAGCGGGCGGCCCTGGTGGCGCAGCGGGGCTGGCTGCCGGGAGGGAACGACGCCGGCCACGAGCGCGGTCGGCGCCGCGGGCGCCTCGTGGGAGGGAGTCGCCGCTCTCCCGGGCCCGACGGCGGCCCGAGCCTGCGTTCTTCTGCCTCCCGGGGGTGGGGGCCTGCACCCAGGTGGGCCCTGCGTCCTCGCCCGGGTGGAGGCCGCGGGAGGGCTGCTCGTGAAAGGCTCGGTTTCCAGACCCCTCAGCCCGGAAGTTCCGAGTCGGTAGGTCCAGGATGGGATCAGTGCCCCCGCTCCCGGCCGACCCTCCCCCGCTGCACGGGTAGAAGACTGAAGGCACGGCGCCCCAGGGCGGCCCCGCTCCCGGCATTTGCCGCTCGGCTAGCTCTCGGGGAGCAAGAAGCGGGCGGTGCGGTTGACCAGGGGAAGGAGCTGCAGGTGGCAACGATTGATAGAGCACCAGCTCTCCTTGGTCACCTGGTTGATTTTAGAGCCAGCCTCTTAGTCCTGCCTTTGCAGCTGTGGGCTTCCCTGGGGGAGGCAGGAGTTGGTGGACATTATCCCAGCTTCAGAGGAGAGTGAGCTAGAGTCAGGGTTTGGAGCGGAGAGGAGTGCCTGGGCCCAGGAGGAGAGAAAGGGGAGAGGTGGTGTGGCTTCCAGAGGCAAGGGGCTTGGCGGGGGGGCATAAATCGAAACCCTGGGTGCATGAGCAGACTTGAGGAGCTGAGACTTGCCCCACTCCCCCACTCCAGCGTCCCGGAAGAAGTCCTCCTCCTGCCTCTTCCGGCTCCCTGCGCGCCCCAGCAATGGGTCTGGTTTTCTCAACTGGCAGGAAGGGGCTGGTCGCAGGACAGTCCCCAGCCTGAAGGAGCTGCACGCAGCCCCTCGCAGCTGTTGTGAGCCCTGGACAGGCCCTGGGTCTCAGGCTTATCCCAGAGTGGCCTGTCCAGAGCCATCGGGAAGCCTGGGGCCGAGCAGTCTGTGTTGCTAGCTGTTCTGGCCTCCCGTCCTGGGGCCAGCCTGGGGCCCGGGTCCTGGCCGAGAAGGACCCTGACCTTTTCCGACTGTCACTGGGCTAGCCAGGTTTTTCCTAGTCACAGGATCCAGTGGTGACAAGGTAGCCATGACCTTTGCCCTCCCAGTTTATAGGGAGCCAACGCTGAACAAGCGATTGGCAAATATTTGATTGGGAACGTTGGTAAATTCTGTTAAGCTCAAATAATGGCAGGGAGGGGACCGGCGTGGGGTTTGGGACGGGATTCGAAGAGGCCCAGTAGAGTGGGTGTCTGTTTATGAGTAAGGGGCGCACTTGGTGTTCTCAGGGGCAGGAAGGTGGGCTCTTAACGTGGTGACGTTGGAAGTTCCCCGCCAGCAATTGCGCTTCCCGCCACCACCCCCACCCCCTGCCCCCCGCCAGCACGGACTTCTGTTCACGTGAAATTGGCCCTAGGTTGGTGTGCAGTGAGACGCCGGCTGGTGTTGAGCTGCTCCTCCTGACCTGCTGTCGTGGCCCTCTGCCCGCCGGCTTCCTCCCAGCAGCCCAGACGCCCTGGGCCTCGGTCTCCTCGCCTGTCAGATGGGTTGGCGAGGGCACCGCTGTGCTTGACGGGCGCGCAAGGGCAGGGGGGGCCCGGGAAGCCGGGGAGGCTGGTGCCTGCCTGGAGCGGGCGTGTGGGAGCAGGAACCGGACCGGCTGGCCGACCCGGAGGCCTCTGCGCAGGTGTGCAGGCCCAGACTCGATTCCCCCAGGAAACGGGAGCACCGGGGACGAGGTGGACATGGGGCGTCCGCGGGCGGGGCCCACGGGTGGGCGGACCAGATGGCATTTGGGGTTCAGCCCACCACCACGGGTGGCCTTGTTGAGGCCTGCTGTCCTGTGGATGGCCCCTGCCTTCCTCTCAGAAGTGTCCCTGAGCAGGGTCGGAGGACGGGGACAGGACCTGGCAGCTGCCTCGGAGGGCCATCAGGGTGAGGAGAGAAGGCCCCTGTGCTTCCCCAGCCTTACGCACCTGCACCTACCTAGTCCTCCACACAGAGCCGCTGGGGAGCAGGCCGGGCCCCCGCCCGCCCGGCGGCGTGCTGTGCCTCTGCCGAGGGCGCCCATTTTCCCGCTGCTGCTGAGGCCCAGGGAGGCTCAGCCCCGGGCCTGGAGTTGAGACCCAGGGGCCCAGAGATGAGGGCTGCCCCACGGGGCCGACCCAACGGCTGCTCCAGAGACAGCCGGTGCAGGGCAGGGCGGGAGTCTGGGGATGCAGCAGGGGGCTGAGCCCCGGAGGAGTGGCTGGACGAGGGGCGCCAGACAGAGCCACACCGTGGGGCTCCCCGGCTGCACCTCCAAGCCTCCCGGCGCCGTTGGAGGCTGAAGTGAGGCGCACCCCTGGCAGGGTGGCCCCGCGTGTCACACCGATGGGAGCTTGCCGGCACTCAGCGGGCCCCAGGCAGGTGATGCGAGGCCCTGGGACGGTGCAGCACCCCGGCATTCAGCAGCATGCGTGGGGCTCACAGACGCTGGGGGCGACAGAGGAGCGGGAATGCGCTTTGCGGGGCAGCTGCTAAGACGCAGAAGAGAGTGCTGTGGGGTGGGAGCACTTGCCCACGGGGTCTGGGTGGGCCCCTGGGCCCAGTGACATCTGAGGAGGGTTGCCCCTGGGGGCTGGTGAACCCAGGCTGGGAGCACGAGGGGCTGCAGGGGCGTGGGGAGTCTCGTCACGTCTGTGTCTGGACCTGAGCTCACATATCCCCTGCAGCTCTGTGCCCCAACCCTTTCTGGGGGCCCTGGGCCCGCCAAGGCCAGCGTCTCTCCAGCTCCCACCTCATGGTCCCCGGCTTCACCACACGCGCCTGGCCGGGGACCCTGGGTCTGCACGTGGTGTGAAGGGGCGCGTGAAGGGTGAGGCCTGTCTCTGAGGGCCCCAGCTGGCCGAACACAGGGAGCAAACGCTCAGTAGATGTAGCACTTGCTGTCTCGCCGTCTGCCAGTCGGCCGCTGTTGCCGTGGTGATGATGACAGGATGGCCCCTTGCCGGCCACCTCCTCAACACGAGGAGTCTTTGGCTAGGAACAGGTGCTCACGAGCTAGGGTCCTGCCCTGTGGGGGGCGAGCACTCCATCCTGGGGTTTCCACCGCCTTTATTACACGGTGATGTAATACAAGTCTCAGGGACACGCCCTTGGAGGAGAGCATGGGAAGACCAGGGTCTGGGCCTTCCCCACCGCCTGCGAGCAGAACCCGGGGCCCTGCCTGAATCCCTGGGTGCGGGGCGATCGCTGCTCAGTCAGGCCACTCAGTCTCAGGGCGTGGGGCTCTCCGAGGGTGGAGGGCGCAGAGCAGGGCCTGACCACAGCCAGCACTGAGCCGCAGGACAGCCGCGGCTGCCGGATTCCAGAGCCTGGGGTTGAGGCCACCCTCCGTTTGCAGATGGGGAGACCGAGGCTTGCAGCCGGGAGGTGATGTTTGAGCAGACCCAGCTTCCAAGAGGGAGCAAGCCAGGTAGATATCTGCTCGGATCGAGGGGACACAGGGGACAGGGGATGGCAGAGGCCCAGAGATGGGTGGAGCTGGGAGTGGGCGTGGCCGGGCTGGGTTGTTCAGGGGCTGCAAGGTGAGGTGGGGAGCACTTGGGTTCAGGGAGACACAGGGACCCCAGAGAATGGCGAGGTGACAGGCTCTCAGGCACCCAGGAGCAGTGGCGAGCCTCAAGAGTGGAAGAGGGGGTGCCCGATCTCCAGCAGGGTGTGGCGACGGCCCCGCCCTGGCTCTTCTAGGCTCACCCTGGGGCAGGGTGCGGGCCTGGGGCGGGCAGGGTGCGGGCCTGGGGCAGGCAGGGTCCCCAGGAGAGAGAGAGAGACGCTTCTCACGGGGGTTCTGCCAGGCTCCAGTGAGGTTCTGGACCTGCCTGCTGAGCCAGGTCAGACCCTGGTGGTGTGGGCAGGCCAGAGTCCTAGCTTGGCTGTGAGCTTGTGTTCAGGGGCCGTCTGGTTCCCAGCTTCCTAACCTCGGTCACCACAGACTCACCTGCAGCCACGTTTGCCTGTGTCCATTGCCCTCCCCCCGGGGGCTTCCGGAGGGGGTGAGAACCCTGGTCACCAGGTCACCCATCACAAAGCCTCCTGTGGCCACGTTTTGCACCCTGTGAAACGTTGAAATAAACAACAGGTTGAGGGCTGGCTGGGGGGCCTTAGGAGGAGCCCCTGAGTGATGTCCCCGCTGGCCCTGGAAATCCCACGCCAGTGACAACTGTCGTGGCCACTTACTGTTTAGGGGAGCCTCCCCTGGGCCCCTCGCCCCTGCTCAGGAGGGCAGAGCGCTGCCATCCCTGTCATTTCTGGCTCAGCGTTATTGCGATACACTCCACCCATTTAAAGCGTACACGTTGGTGTGTTCAGTCCACTCAGAGTCCTGAAGCCAGCAGTCACCTCTGTCCAAGTCCAGAACATTCTGTCACCCCAAACAGAAGCCTTGTGCCCATCAGCTGTCACCCCAGCCCCTGACAGCCACTAGTCCACTCCCTGTGTCTGTGGATTGGCCTGTTCTGGACGTTTCCCATCAATGGAATCACCCACTGTGTGTCCTTCTGTGTCTGGCTTCTCTCACTGAGCATCGTGTTCTCAGGGTCCGTCCACGTGGTAGTGAGTGTCGAGGCTTCCCCCTTTTACGTGGCTGCGTGATGCTCCCGTGTGTGGAGGGACCATGTGGTGTTTATCCGTCATCCACTGGTGGACACTTAGGTTGTGTCCGCCTTTGGCTGCTGTGGACGTGTGTCTCCGTTGCCCCTGGTGGGCGCCTGGCAGTGGAATCAGGGCCGTGGGGTGACTGACTGTTTTCCGAGGACGCTGCCCCGTCTCATGCCCCCACCGGCCGTGGAGGGGCTCCGATTTCTCCAGCTCCTCCCTGCACTGGTCCTTGCCGGCTTTGTGGGTCCAGCCGTCCGGGCAGGTGTGAAGTGTGTCCCGCTGGTTTCGGGTTGTGTTTCCCTGTTGCCTGTGTTGTGTGTCTGTTCTTGGCTTGTTGCCACTTGTCTATCTGGGAGAAATGTCTGTTCTGATCCTCTGTCCGTTTTTTTTTTTTTTTTTTTTTGAAGTTTTGAATTTTTTTAATATTTTTATGCAGCAGGTTCTTATTAGTTATCCATTTGATACATATTAGTGTATGTATGTCAATCCCAATCTTCCAGTTCATCACACTACCATTCTCTCTGGCCGTTTTTTAACCAGGGTGTTTGTCTTTTTGTTGTTGAATTGTGAGAGTTCTGTAGGTATTCTGGATACAAGTCCCCATCACCTGTGCAGCTCCAGCAGCCCTCCCCGTGGCTCAGACAGTGTCCTCTGATCCTCGACCTCCCTTTGCTTTCTGGAGCGGGGCAGGTGGGGGGACACGGTATGCACCGTGGTGGTCCCGCCGTCCACAGGGTGGGCCATGCCCGCTGCACCCCGGCGTCGCTTCCCGCAGAGGGTGGCAAGGCCAGCGGTGCCCTCTGCTCCCGGGAACCATGCCTCTCCCCGTGGGTACGTGGCTGGCCTCGGGTGGAAGGACCTCACGCTCGCGGCTCAGCTCCCTGTTTGTGTGACTTTGGGACGTGTGGCCTGGGCCCGGTTCTGGGCCTGAGTGGCGGCTTTGGTGCTCAGACGTCTTGCCGTCCCTGGGGCGGGTCCCCCTCTCCGCTTCCTTGGAACATCATGGTCTCTGCCCGCTGGCTGTCCGGCCTGGGGAAAGCGAGGGCTGGGAGGGCAGGTGGCCGGTGTGGATGGAGTCAAGCTCCAGCCTGGTGTCATGGGCTGCGTGCTGGGGCTGCCAGAATGTTCCGCAGGCCGGTCCCTCTGCCTGGGTGGTGCCTCCCACCCTCAGTGGCCACCTTCTTGGGAGCGGATCTGTTCCGAGGCCCAGATAGTCCTGGAGCCCCGCTAGTCACTCTCCCAGCCCTCCTTTTTGTGCGTGTGTGGGTGAGGGTGTCACAGAACAGTCTCGTGTCCCCCAAGTTGGGAGAGTTCGCTGAACCCATGTCAGCTAGCTTGTTGATGGATGCGGCTGACTGGAAGCCCCGAAACTGACTTCTGTCACTGTGGGGAGCACTGGCTGATGGACTCGGGGACATGGGAGGTCGAGGAGGCCACCAGAGAGCTCGGAGCCCACCTGCGAGGGGAGTATCGGAGGGTGTAGCCACGGTCAAGGGCATCTGTGCGCCAGCCCTGCCCGGGGCGGCCCGGCCGGACCTGGCGGGTTCCCGCCCAGGGCCTTGAGATGACGCCCATGATGGCCCTACCTCAGCCCCGAGATCACACTCGCTGCCCTCTCCTCCCGCAGGATTACATCTGTCCAAGATGCGAGTCTGGCTTTATCGAGGAGCTTCCGGAAGAGACCAGGTAAGGCTGCCCCCGGCACAGACCCTCGGCCCGAGGGTGCGCTGGCCGAACCTGGTAAGGGGGACGGGGGGCCGTGATGAGGGCCGGCGGCTAGACCTGGGTGGGGCGTGGGCTGGACCCCCACCCTTAGTTTCCTCAGCCTCCTGCCTTGGGCCCTGGGCAGGGGCTGCGGAAGGCGGCCTGAGGCCCATGGGTACGGGGGTCCCGCCTTTGTCCCGCTGCTGACGGCGCCTGTCCTCCCAGGAGTGCAGAGAACGGCTCGGCCCCCTCCACAGCCCCCGCGGACCAGAGCCGGCAGCCGTTCGAGGTGAGCGGTGAGCGGTGGCCTCTCTCCCCGCCCCCCCCCTCTGCGCCCCCATCCACGCGGTCACGGCCCTCCTCTCCGCAGAACGTGGACCAGCCCCTGTTCACGCTGCCGCAGGGCTACGGGCACTTTGCTTTCGGCATCTTTGACGACAGCTTCGAGATTCCCACCTTCCCCCCCGGGGCACAGGCCGACGACGGCAGGGACCCTGAGAGCCGGCGGGAGAGAGAGCAGCACTCCCGGCACCGGTATGGCGCCCGGCAGCCCCGCGCCCGCCTCACCGCGAGGCGGACCACCGGCCGGCACGAAGGCGTCCCCACGCTGGAAGGGTGAGGGGGCCCGGGGGCGGCCGCGGGCGGGACGATCCGGGCTTCGAGCCCGCCCCACCCCGCTCAGGCAGAGCAGCCAACTATCCTTCCAGGAGGTTCTGTGGGCACGGAGGTGTGGGTGCTGGCTCAGGGGCCGTCCCCTGGGCAGGGCGGTTCCCCAGTGGGTCCGGCTGGCCCGAGGAGCTGTGTGCCCACTGCCTGTCTGCCCCCCCCGCCCCCCCATCATCCTTCTCAGAGGGGCCTCCGCCCCGTGGGCATCTTCATCTGCTGAGATGCGCAGGTCCACGCCCAGACGAGCCGTCCCGGGTGCAGGCGAGCAGTGGTGTCTGGTGTCCCTGCCCCTCCCGTGTGCGGGATCGTGAGGACTGGTGGACCTAGTAGGACCCTAGTAGGACCTCCCAGCCCTGCAGGAGACGGGGCTGAGCTTTCGTGGGTCTTTGTAGATGGAACTTGACTGCAGGTAGGCCGAGGCCTGTCCAGCTCAGGACACAGCCTGGCTCACTGTGACCTCAGCCGGCACGTTTCAGGGCCGCCGCGAACAGCCGGGCTGATCCCACGGTTCCTCAAGCCCCTGGGATCTCCCACGGTGCTTTCCCCAGTTTGCAAAATGAGAGTTGGATGCAGTTGTGCATTGACAGGCCCCATGCAGGCCTCAAGGAGACCCTGCCTTTGGGCACCTTTCGTGTTTGGTTCTTATTATTACCAGTTGAAAAGCCAGCCCCTTGACGCTGGCCCCTCCCTGGGAGGGCGCTAACCTTGGGCCTGGCTGCTCTGTTCCAGGATCATCCAGCAGCTGGTCAACGGCATCATCACCCCAGCCACCATCCCCAACCTGGGCCTGGGCCCCTGGTGAGTAGGTGGGGGGGTCCCCCTGTGCCCTGTCTGGCCCCTCTGCCACTTGAACCCCAGACTTCTTTGCCCAGGGGCGTCCTGCACTCAAACCCAATGGACTACGCCTGGGGGGCCAACGGCCTGGATGCGATCATCACACAGGTACAGGGGCCTCCCTGGGGCTGGCACTGGGCACGACGACTTTACAGGCCCGTGTTCCCTGGAGGACGGGGTATCGTCTCCCACGTCCACGTCCCTGGTGGCACTTGTGAGGTGGGGACATGACCACCTTGGGGCCTTCCACTGAGTATTTTGTCCCTGGCGCCCGGTCCCCTGGTTGTAGCCGCGTGAGGAGTTAGGGAGGTGCCTCGGCCCTGGGAGGTGCCTGCCGGCCCCAGCTGTGAAGGGACGCTCACTAGATGAGCAGAAGAGTGGGCAGAAACCCGGGGCTGGGCCTCCTGGGGGCAGCTGACCTCTGACCCCCGAGGGGGTCGGGCCTGGACAAACGGGGCCTCAGTGCTTTTGCAGGTAACCCAGCCTTGCATTTCAGAGCCCCATGGGGCGAGGGCCCTGCCCGCCCGCCAACAAGCTCCCGGCACTCTGGCCTCTTGTCTTTCAGCTACTCAATCAGTTTGAAAACACGGGTCCCCCACCCGCAGACAAAGAGAAAATCCAGGCCCTCCCCACCATCCCCGTGACCGAGGAGCACGTAGGTACGCGCCCGCGCCCAGCCTTCTCAGCGGTCCGGAGGCCAGTGTGCCCTCCATCCCCTGGGACACCTTTGGCGGGGGCTGCAGAGAAGCCCCCCTGAGAGCCCCACGGCCTGCCCATTCCCACAGGCTCCGGGCTGGAGTGCCCCGTGTGCAAGGATGACTACGGGTTGGGTGAGCGCGTGCGGCAGCTGCCCTGCAACCACCTCTTTCACGACGGCTGCATCGTGCCCTGGCTAGAGCAGGTGAGTGGCGGGCCGGCCCGGGACCCTCCCCGCCCCGCCCGCCTCTGAACGGCTCCCCTCTCCCCTCTGTCCCCGTAAAGCACGACAGCTGCCCCGTCTGCCGAAAGAGCCTCACAGGACAGAACACGGCCACCGACCCCCCGGGCCTGGCAGGCGTGAGCTTCTCCTCCTCCTCGTCCTCCTCCTCCAGCTCGCCCGGTAACGAGAACCCGACCAGCAGCTCCTGAGCATCCCGGCCGGCCCCCAGGGTGAGCACCGGGCCGTGGGCTGGGACTGCGGACGCCGCGGCCCCCCCCCCCCCGCACCCCTCGCGCCCACGGACTGCGGTGCTGCCGGGCCCACCGCGGCACAGGCTTGGAGGACCCGCCCCTCCCGGCTGCGGAGGGAGCCCGGCCTCCCCAGGGACGGGCCGGGCCGGGCTGGGCACATGCCGCCCCGGGGTGTCTGACTCCCTTCCTGTTTGTCTCTGACCTCACCCTCTACGTGTTCGACGGCAGAAAGGTTTTTATAATTTTAAATTATTACTGGTTTGAAATAAATGGACGTTTGAGCTCACTCGCGGCCCTGCATGATCTGTGGAGAGACAGGGTGGAGTCGCTCGGCTGGGGTCCCAACTGCGTGGACAGGCCGTTGCACCCCACTCCAAGTTCGGTGGCCCGGGACCACCAGGACGACCAGCAAAACAAGGACGAAACTGCTCTGACAGAAGTTTTTTAAAGGAGAAAATATGTGTATCTTGAAAGCTATTTAAAAATACATCTACTTAGAAAGAAAAGCAGGTGGTTGGCGTGTTACTTGTGTGCATCGGGGGGCGCAGCTCCGGGCCGGGGAGGTGAGCTGGCCGAGCCCCCGCGGCTGGCGTGTCATCCACAGGCTGTCCCCCATCAGGGTCACACGGCTGCCTCGGCCGGTGAGCGTCCAGCCTGTGCCCTGGGAAGTGCCCCCCATATTGGTCTTCCGTCTCTGAAGTGGAAGGTGGCTGCTGGGAGGGGTGGGAGCCTCCCCTGCACCCTCTTGGCTCCACCCCTGCAACTCAGAGGAAGATAAACCCCCAGGAGGCTGATCGCACCCCACCCCCACCCCAGCCTGTACACCCTGCCGGATCTGAGGGGCTCTGAGGACACCGTGTTCGTGTCTCCAAGGGCAGCTGTGACAGCTCACCAAAACCTGGTGACTTAAAACAACACGCTTATCATCTCAGTCCTGGGGTCACAATTTGCATTTTAGGGGCTAAATGCAGGCGTGGGCAGGGCGGGTCCTTCCCGAGGCTCCAGGGCAGCATTGGTTCCGCCTTTTCCAGCTTCTAGAGGCACCGCATCCCTGGCTCACGGCCCCTCCTGCATCCTCACGGCCAGCAGCGCAGCATCTCCCATCTCTCTCTGCCTCTGACCCTCCCACCTCCCTCTTATAAGGACCCTGGGATGACGCTGGGCCCTTCGGGAAATCCAGGGTCGTCCCCGTCTCAGGGACCTTAGCTTAATCCCACCTACGAAGTCCCCTCTGCCCCGTGAGGTGACACGTGCTCGGAGGCCCAGCACCAGGCCCTGCCAGTCTATGGCGGGTCGGTGTCCCCCAGCCTCCCTCACCTCGCTGCCTCAGGCACCCCAATGAGTTCCCAGGTCCGAGCCTTCGCTTGGCTGTGCCCGGCCTGGAATGCCCTCCCAGACCTGGCCCCCGCGTGGCTGAGTCCCCGTCTCCAGCCTGGCAGGTGCTTTTGTCGAAGCCTCCCTGCCCTCCAGCTTGTGACTGGACTCCTATGGCCCCTGCTCAGCTCAGTGTCCCCTCAGACTCAGGGGCTCCCTGAGGGCCGGCCGCGTCTGTGGGGTCCGGCGGTGTCCCCAGTGCCCAGCACAGCAGGCGCTCAACGCATGTGAAACCAGTGAGTAACCAGGCACAGGCTCGCCCGGACCGGGCCTTCCCCGGCCTCGGTCTTCAGTCGCCCGCCCGGCTCGCGCGCCTCCTAGAATCTCGGTCCAGCCGTCACTCATGGATCCTGGGCCTTAGGAGACCAGGACGGGCAGGAAATGCGTGGACGGGTGGTGTCTCTGCGTGCGGACCCCGCGCCTCGGGGCCCCCCGCCCGTCCAACGCCAGGAACATGGGCCGGCCGTGGTGGCGCCAGGGCACGGACTCGTAGGTGTTGTAGCCGTTCTCCTCGATGCACTCCCGGAACGTAGCGCAGACGCGCTTCGGGGCGGGCTGTGAGCGGCCCTGGGCACGCCTCTGGACACGCCCCCACCGGGCGCGCCCCACGCACCCCAGCCCGCCCTGCGCACTTGCACTCACCGACCGGGAGTGGCGGCCGCGGCGGTTCATGGCCACGTAAAAGCCGGTGTTCACGGCCTTGAGCGCCACGACGCCCACGCGGATGGAGCGCATCTCGAAGAAGACGCCTGCGGGGAGGGGCTGGGTCAGGGCCCGCCCACCACCCGCTCGCCCACCCATCCCGCTCCCTAAGTACCTACCGTGCTCCTGGCCCTGTGCTGGGCGTGGGGACGCACCAGGGACCACGCAGGTCCTGCCCGCATCTGTCCCAAGGCCCTGGGAGTGACGGGGCGGTGGAGGAAGGACACCAGGCCAGGGGGAAGGCCTGAGGCAGGACTGGCCCTGATGGGTCGGGGGAAGTCATTGGGGAGAGCTCAGGCTTTTCTCTGGAGGGCAATGGGGAGCCCAGGGGAGGGCCCCGTTAGTCACGGATGAGAAAAACAAGCCAGAGGAGGTGAGTGCCTGCCAGGTGAGCTGCTGCTATCAGATGTAGACCCCCGGCAATGAACCTGACAGCTCAGCTAGCCACAGCCGTGCCCTGTTATGGGGGAGACAATTCCAGACAGGAGGTACGGCCCAGGCAACGGCCTGGGGGTGGGACACAGGGTGTTTAAAGCAGTGTGTTCAGGTCAGTGATACCCGCTAACACTGCTTGAGTGCCAACTGTATGCCAGGCATTGTATCCCACCAAGCCCACACAGCAGCCCCAGGAGGGAGGTGTGGACCGTGCCCACTTCCCACAGGGGAAAACTGAGGCCTGAGAAGTGGCAGAGCCAGTTTCTCGGTCCCTGTCTGTGGATGGATGACCCTGGGCGAGCCCTGCCCCATCTGAGCCGTTTCCTATCCAGTGAAGCAGAGCTGGGGGACAAGCCCCAGCCCACACTCTCTGAGCCACACCCAGGCACTGGGGCCTAATCTGGAGTCAAGGCCTTGCCCTCTGGTGTTCAGTCTGGACTTGGATGCCTCAGGTGACGGGCAGCTCACCTCATGTGACATAGGACATTTGCACCTGCTAGTTCCTGGGTCAGGCACTCAGCTCCTCTTGTGCACGGCCAGCTCCTTCTTTATGAGGCTCAACTCAAGCCCACCTCCTCATTGTCACCCTTATCGCTGCCCAGATGGGGAAACCGAGGCTCAGAGAGAAGCAGTGACTGTCCCAGGTCACCCAGCAGAGCCAGACCTCACCCCCAGCCCAAGGCCACCCTTCCTGGCCAGGCCCACCACTGAGCAACCGGCCAGCCACTCCCCCTGTCCTTGCCCTCGTCCAGTTAGCCTAATGAGGGCCTTGAGAGCCCCAGATGAAAGCAGGTGGGAAGAGCAGGGGTGATTATTTGCCCTAATGGTGGTGATTCAGGCAGTGGCCGGCAATGGCTTGGCTCCCCCGCTCCCCTGCCCGGCCTCAAAAATGTGGGGAGGGCTTCCCTGGTGGCGCAGTGGTTGAGAGTCCGCCTGCCGATGCAGGGGACGCAGGTTCGTGCCCCGGTCCGGGAGGATCCCACATGCCGTGGAGCGGCTGGGCCCATGAGCCATGGCCGCTGAGCCTGCGCGTCCAGAGCCTGTGCTTTGCAGCGGGAGAGGCCACAACAGTGAGAGGCCCACGTACCACAAAAAAAAAAAAAAAAAATGTGGGGAGACTGAGACAGGCCTGGGGTCACCGACCACCCTGGTCTCCCACTTATCACCAACCTCCTCCTTCTCCTTCTTTGTCCCTTCATCTCCTCTTGCCTCATACATTCCACACTTATTGAGCACCTACTGTTTGCTGGGCAGGGCAGCAGAGATATGACTCCAACTCGATGAGGTTCTGGGCACTTTGGAGCCCTAGCTCCATGCCCCCACCTCCCACCTCAGGCAGGTAATTTGCCCTCTCTGTGCCTCAGTTTCCTCATCTGCCAAATGGGTGTCTAGGAAGACATAGAGGGGTCCCCAACTCCGGCAGGTCCTGAGTTTTGTCTTGCAGGGTGGGGAGTTCAGAGTTCAGACCCAGCTCTGCCCCCATCTCATTATGTACTGGGCCCACGGGGGCCCTTCCGGGAGCCTTAGCTTCCCCTCTGTAAATGGGTCCCGTGACCCCAACCTCAACTATCTCACAAAGACCCTTCTGCTGAGCCAGGCCCGGAGCTGGGAGCTTCCCCTGTGACCTTCACCCCAACTGTCCAACCCTCCTTCCAAGTGGGTTGGACCCCATTTTACAGTTGAGGAAACTGAGGCCCCAGTCAGGAAATGACTTGGCTGACGCCACGCAGCCAGAGAAGCCTCCGGACCCTCCCTCAAGTGAGAGAGGGCCCAGCTCACTGCTGCTACTACTGCTGCCTTTGCTGTTATTGTCCGCCTATTTGCCCTGTACCCCTGCCCCCGCGCAGCGCCCCCGGCTACTCACTGTCAGGGCTGTCGCGCCAGAGGGTGCCCTGCACGTGGCCGCTGGGTTCCACACACAGGAAGAAGTGGGTGGAGGAGAAGAGGCGCCGCCAGCGCACGTCGCTCTCCAGATGCGTGTAGCTGCGCGGTCTCCGCGGACTGTTCGGGGTACCCGCGGCGCCGGGCGCCCGTGCCAGCAGTAGCCACGCCAGGCCCAGCCACAGGCCGCCGCGTATGGCCCCGCGCCCCGCTCGCCGCCGCCTGCTCTGGTCTCCCCGCGCGCGTCCGCGGCTCTGCCATTGCGAGATGGGGGGCAGAGTGCCCGACGGGGCCAATAGGGCGCCTCGGGGGCGGGGCCAGAGCCACAGTGGGTGGGTCGGGATGCGGGGCGGGGCCGTGGTCAGGGCGGCCTGACCGCTCTGCAGAGTCTGGGACAGGCCAATGCGGCTCCTGGGGGGCGGGGCCAGAGCCGCAGGGGGCGGGATGACTCCCCACGGGGGTGGGGCCAGTACAGGGGTGGGGCCCATTCGGGAAAACACTCAGGTCTCCACGCGTGTTTGTTTGCCTTGCGGAACGGGGAGGGCGGTGCTTGTCCGTGAGTAGCCAGATTGGCCTGCAGGGGCTGCGGGAGTGTGAGTGTGAGAGAGGCGGGCCACAGAGACACGGCGGGAGTCAGAGCCAGAGAGAGGGAGAGACAGAGCCAGAGCCAGAGATATAAAGACAGAGCCAGGTGTACAGCACAGGTCTTGTAATAACCTATAATGGAAAATAATCCAAAAAAGAATAGATATATATGTATAACTGAATCACTTTGCAGTACGCCTGAAACTAACACAACACTGTAAATTAACTACACATCAATTTTTTAAAAGGGTAAAAAAAAAAAAAAAAGAACCAGAAACAGAGAAAGACAAAGACAAAGAGACAAGAGACTGAGAGGCAGAGATAGACAAAGATGGAGGGACAGAGTCTATGAGACTGCACAGGCGGAGATGGCTGAGACAGAGACAGAGACAGACAGATGTGTGAGAGACAGAGAGCCAGGGAGAGACGGAGCTGCCCAGGGGCCAGAGGAAGTTCTGGCCCGAGTGCCTGTCCATGCCAGCCAGGCCCCTGGACAGGGGAATGCCCCGGGGGGCTTGTCTACCCTTCCAACTGCAGCTTCCTGAGAGCCAGGCCCAGGGGGCATGCGGCTTCGCTGAGGGGTGGGCCTGGGGGAAAGTGTGGGTGGAGGGCCAGGTGAACTGTTGGAGCATATGCTGTGCACACAGGTGTTGGACAGGAAGGTGGCCGATGGGAGGGTGGACAGTTGGGCATGTCTGAGGCCAACTGATGGGAACCGGAATGATGACCAAGGCCAGCACCCCGTCCCCAGCATCCGTCTCTGCATGTCCAAGGTGTAGGAATGGAGCCACCCTGTTACAGACACACCCACCCAGTGCCCTGGGCCCTGCGAGGTCAGTGCAGTAAACCTTCACAGACTCAGAGCCAAGCGACATCATTGACAGGTGGGGAAGCCAAGGCCCAGGAGGGGCAGGGATTGCCCCAAGGCCCCACACAGGACACATCCCAGGGCTCCCTGCCTTTTGGCTCCTGGCGGCTCAGTTCTACAGCCATGGATGCAGGCGGCACCTTTAAATAGCACCGGGGTGAGGACAAGGTGACAACCCTGCCCTGATGGACTGCTGGAGGGCCAACCGGTCCAGCTGGACGGTGTCGCCCGGATGCCTTCCTGGTGGCTCCTGGGATTCCCTGATCCATCTTCCTGGCCCCAGGAGGGCCACGCATGGGGTGTAGCAGACATCCAAGCCCAGGACCCCAGGACTGAGATAGGGGTCCAGCCCGGACTGTCTCCCCACACTCAGAGCCCTGAGGCCAGCACCCAGGGGACTGGCCTGCCGGCATCACCTCCCCAAGCCTTGCCTCCTCCTGTGGAAAAAAGGCCAGGAGAGGGAAGGCTGGAAGGATGGAATGAGATAATCCACGACCTCACTGGGTACTAGGAGAAACACCTACACATCCCGCCAGCTAGAAGCTTGGTCTTCCCTTCATAGACTGTCCCCACCCCACCTGCCAGGAGGACAAAATCCAAGGCCCTGTATGACCGGAGGGGACCCACGCCTGAGAAGACAGCTGCGCCCCAGGTGCTTTTCACAACAGCTTCACTGAAATATAATTCACATGCCACCCAGTTCACCCAGGAAACTGTGCAATTAGTGCTTTCAGTACAGAGTTGTCAACGCTTACCTCTGTCTAGTTCCAGAACATTCCATCACCCCAAAGAGAAGCCCCGTCCCCATCAGCAGTTGCCCTCATCCCTTCCCCAGCCCCTGACAACCACGAATCTACTTTCTGTCTCTGTGGATTTGCCTGTTCTGGATGTTTCGCATCAATGGACTCACACCCTTTGTGTCCTTCTGTGTCTGGCTTCTCTCACTGAGCATCGTGTTCAACTTCCATCCACATTATATCAAGTGTCAGTGCTTCGCCCCTTCGCATGGCTGAGCGATGCTCCCATGTGTGGAGGGACCATATTCTGTTTATCCATCATCTATCGATGGACACGTGGTTGTTGCTGCCTTTTGGCTGTCGTGAATCATGCTACTGTGGATGTGTGTGTACGAGTTTAAGTGTGAATATAAGTCGCCATTTCTCTCATGTATATATCCAAGAGTGGAACTGCTGGGTCATGTGGTGATTCTATGGTTGGCTTTTTGAGGAGCTGCCAGAACGTCTTCCACAGCGGCTGCCCCATCTCACATTCTCACCAGCCATGCACGAGGGCTCCAGTGTTCCCACCTCTTCACCAGCAGCTGTGATTGGCCATCGTTTTGATTGCAGCCATCCTAGTTGGGTACAGCGGTATCTCACTGTGGTTTTCTGGAAGACGTCAAGCCTACAGACAAGTTGTGAGAACAGCACAATGAACGCCCTGTTCCGGGAGTCCCCAATTCTACATATTATTTTTGATTTCCATCAGCTGGAGGATGGGTAGATACACTGCAGCAAACTCACGGGGGAGTACTATGCAGCCACGAAAAAGAGTAACCCACTGAATACACAACAAAGTGGATGACTCTCAGACAGAATGAGGAGAAGCAGTCAGACACAATAGATGTCGTCTATGGGACATTCTGGAAAACCAACCCACGGTGTGAACTGTCTGATGGGTGTCACCCTCAGGGGCAATGATAGGGGACGTGAGGGGGTTTCAGGGGCTGGGTGTTCTTTGGAACACCCCTGTGTCCTGAAAAATTAATTGAACTGTATTCTTTCTATCTTTTTTTTTTGGGCCACGCCCACGTGGCCTGTGGGATCTTAGTTCCCTGACCAGGGATGGAAGCGCGCCCCCTGCATTGGATATGCAGAGTCTTAACAACTGGACCGCCAGGGAAGTCCCGTGAACTGTATTCTTGATGTGTGCACTGTTCATGTTCTACCTGAAAAATACACACGTGTGGTCTTTTTATGTACGTGAGTATTTGAGAGGCAGCCTCAGAAATGGTCGGACGAGTATTTTTTTTTTTTTTTTTGGCTGTGCCATGCGGCTGGGGATCACATTTCACCGACCAGCGATCGAACCCGGACCCTCGGCGGTGAAATCGCGGAGTCTTAACCACTGGACCGCCAGGGAATTCCCGGACGAGTCTTCTAATGGAAAGGTCCTCCGTCATAGCCAAGCGGCAACCTCATCCCTCATCCATGCTCAAATGCCCCCTCTTGTCACCGTTATGTCCTTGAATACATTTTTTTCTCATCCCAAACCTGGGTAGGGCACATGCAGTGCTTTCTGTTCTCTTTGTCTCTGTGATTGGCTGAATAAAGACCCACAAACATGTGTCCACATTGTAATCCCCAGAACCTGTGAATCTGACCTTATTTGGATAAAGAGTCTTGGCAGCTGCCATTACATTAAGATTTTCAAATGAGATCATCCTAGGGGCCCTAAATGCAGTCACAAGTACCCTTATGAGAGACACAGACACAGAGGAGAGGCCACGTGAATGCGAAGGCAGAGACGGGAGGGACACGGCCACAAGCCCAGGACACCTGGAGCCCCAGAAGCTGGAAGAGGCAGTAAGGACCCTCCCCGGGAGCCTCCGGATGGGGCACGGCTCTGTCCACACCCTGATTTCATCCCAGTGATACTAATTTTGGATGTCTTGTCTCCAGAAATATGAGAGAATTAATTTCTGTTGTTAGGGCACCAAGTTTGTGGTCGTTTGTTACTGTGGCCCCAGGAATCTGATGCCGTGTCTTTCCATTTAGAGAGCATTCCTTGCCTTCCTCAACACGTCTCCTTTTTTTATTATTAATTTTTTATTGGAGTATAATTGATTTACAATGCTGTGTTAGTTTCAGGTGTAGAGCAAACGGAATCAGCTATGCATATACATATATCCACTCTTTTCTAGATTCTTTTCCCATATAGGAGTAGTGTACATACTCCTACTCTGAGTAGGTACACTACTCAGAGTACTGAGTAGAGTTCCCTGTGCTACATGGTAGATCTTTACTAGTTATCTGTTTTATATATGGTAGTGTGTGTGTGTCCATCCCAGTCTCCCAGTTTATCCCTCACCTCCCCCCAACACTTCTGTAGTCTCACAGAATGTCCCACAGCCTAAGTTCATCTGATCATCTCTTGGTTCAATTTGGGTGAAAAGTTTTGGGGAAGAACCCAGCACACGCGAACAGCTTCTGAAACACAGTCTTGCCCAAACCCCAATGTCTCGACGCCATGACCCCCTCTTAAGGACATCGGTCCCCACTTGTCTCATGTGTTATTCATATTTTCATGCTTAAGTTTTACAAGGAAATTTGATATCCCCATCAGGAGTGGAAAACCAGTGCCATACGTTGACACATTGACAATAAGCTGTAGAAGAAATACAAAGAGAAGAGACCATGTGACAAAAGTCTCCGATTGGCAGGACCCCAGCCCGGGAGCTGAGACAGGGGTAACACGCAGGTGGCACCAAGCGAGACTGCCTGTGTTTGAGCAGGGACTGAAAGGAGAGTGGCTTCCTCACCGCCAAGATCCAGGATCCAGCTCTTGGGGAGATACTGGTTTAGGGAATCTGATGTCCCAGAGAGTAGAAGAGGAAACTGAGGCAAAAGAATTCAGAAGTCGGGCTTCCCTGGTGGCGCAGTGGTTGAGAGTCCGCCTGCCGATGCAGGGGACACGGGTTCGTGCCCTGGTCCGGGAAGATCCCACATGCCGCAGAGCGGCTGGGCCCGTGAGCCATGGCCGCTGAGCCTGCGTGTCCGGAGCCTGTGCTACGCAACGGGAGAGACCAAAAAAAAAAAAAAAAGAATTCAGAAGTCTTGGCTTCCAGCCCAGGCTCCTGGCTCTGCCAGACTACAGGGATACGACGGGATGTCTCTAGATCTTGGGGGGGGGCAGGGCCAGCTGATTCAGTGACCCCCTCCCCCACCAGGCCAGGAAGGAGACCCTAGATGTGAGCCAGGTCTGAGGTCACGGCCCCCCAGGGCATCTTGGGGTGGATTGGGGCGGTTTCGGGAGGATGCTGCTGTCTGTTGAAAACATTCCCAGCTGGTGGCATCACGGTTCACAGGCCCACGTGGGCAGCTGCGTCTGGAATGTGCTGTTGAGAGGCGTCCAGACCTAGGAGTCTGGCCCTTCCACAGTACAGGTCCGGCCTCCACTCTGGGTAGTGGGGAGATTGAAGTCCGAGCAACTGGGGACAGGTGGCAGCTTGAGCTGAGGCCCCTAAGGCCCGCCGTGGTCTGGCCCCTGAGCACCCTTCCACCTTCGTCTCTGCTTCCTCTCTCCCAAACACTGCTCGAATTCCAACTTTCCACAGTTATTCCTGCCTCTCAGGCCTTTGCACTCACTTTGATTGCTGCCTGGAGCGCAGTTACACCACGTGTGCCTATTCTCATCCTTCACATACCAGCCGATCCCAGAGCAGACGCTCCCTCCCCTGACCTCAGTTTCCCCAACTGAATGATAAGGTGAGGCATGCCTTCCAGGTCTGATTCTAAAGTTCTGGCCCTGCTTACTCCTGAGTGGGATCTCCCTGGAGACCAGGGTTGAGATGCTCCAGGCTCCAGGGATTCTTTCATTCCACTTGTCATCAAATCAACTTAGTTAGAGGTGAGTCTGTGCTCTCTGCCCCACTCCGTCCCTGGCCTTGGGAACTAGTGGGTAAACTTAGGCCAGAAAGAGTGAATGAGGGAAATGTCCAGGAAACACAATGACCCAGCTGACCGTTGGCTCTGCGGCTTTGAGTCAGACGGATGTGGGCCTTCACTCCAGTCTCTCTGACATTCGTGCTGTGTGTCTTTGGGGAACTTGATTGACCTCTCTGAACCTCAGCTTCCTCCACAATAAACCGGAGATAGTAATAGTTCCCTCCCCAGAGCTATCTTTGGATCAATGAAGATCGCGGATAGGAATCTCTAAATTGCAGAACGCTGTCCTAATTATTTGGCAACTATTCCTTAAACAACAACAACAACGAAACCCGGGTTCCGGGTCCTCCCAAAGATGGCTTAGATTCTCGCAGTGTTGCCCAAGCAACGGCTCTGTCCCGCCCCGCCTCGACAGGGAACAGCCACTCAGCGGGCGCCACTGGCGCATGCCACCCCCGCCTCCGGCGCCCCGCTGCCCCCTGGGAATTGTGGTTCCTCCCGCGCTCTCCAGGCGCGTAGTCCCTTCGCGGCCCCCGTAGGCCTTAGGACTACAACTCCCGGCGGGCGCGGGCGGCGCAGGTGCGTTGCGGCGGCGCGGAGGTTCCGTGTGCTGGCGGCATGTCCGCTGTGCGCTGGGGCCGCGGCGCGGCGGGGTTCGGGAGGGCCCTGTGGCCGGCGGGACCCCCCGGCCTCCTGGCCGAGGAAGGTAATGAAGGGGAGTCCCGGGACCGCTCCCCACCCGCGGCCGTGACCTTTGGCTTCTCGACCCTCGGGATCCAGCTCTCTCCGACCCTTGGCCCTTTGCTCTTGGGAGTTCTGGGGAACCCAGTGACTCGACCCCGCTTTCACTCGCCCTTGGCCCACTCTCCGGACAGGGGTCGGCGGGGCACTTTGATCTTCGACCCTTGATTTCTTTTGGAGCCCCATGACCCACTATTTACGGTTTAGGGTTTTTAACCTTTGAATTGTCTGTGCCTTAGTTCGACGAACCTTTTATCCTCCACCCCACGCCCCAGTTTTCTTTTTTCCTTTGCCCGTGGTGCCCTTTCACTTTTGTCCTGTTAGTTTCTTTCCAGTGTGAGACCGGTGACCACTGACAGTTCCCACTGCCTTTAGGGTTCCTTTGCCCCGGATCCTGCCATTCCTGACCCTGTCAGGGCCCTCCCTCCCCCACCCCTGATGCCCGCCTCCTTCAGCCTCCCTGGTCTCCCCTGCAGGGGCCCTTGGTGGCGTCTGGGGCCGTAAGAGGAGCTCGACTGCCAGCCCTTGTGAGCAGGACCGCCGGAAGGACTGGGGCCATGCCGAGCTGCTGGAGGGTGAGCCTGACCCCCGAGGTTTGGGGCCTGAAGCCCCTTCCTCGCTGTTCCCCCGTCGGCAGTGCTGCTGGGAGCCCCCTCCCTGGTTCCCCACAGGGACCCCGGTGAGAAGGGATGTCAGTCTGTAAGGTGGGGTGACTCATGGGGTCCCGCTCTCTGGTGGTCCGAGGGCCCACACGGTGTAGCGAGTGCTGTACACAGCGAGCTCTTGTAGTTCCCTCGTCCCAGCAGGGGCTCCCCCTTTCCAGAAGAGACAGTCGAGGCCCAGATCTGTGGCTGGAGAGACTGGCTCAAGGCCACACACCGCTGCACGTGCAGAGCTGGGCTTTGAGCTATGACCTGACCAAGCTCAGTGGTCCTGGCTCAGCTTCCTGGGCTTGGGCGCATGATGGGGTCTGGTCGTGGTCATTGTCACCTGGGACGGACAGCCAGGTCCTGGCGGCCTCTGTAGCAAGTGGGGGGCATCTGTCCTTCTCGCCACCTCACTGTCCTCTCCTTCCCAGATGTCCAGTGCCTCCTGCTTCCCCTCCTGTCCCTCATCCAGTGTGTGGCCAGCAGCCAGGAGTGGGGTGGGGGAGGCTTTGAAAAACAACACCTAATTTCAGAAAACCCCAAACACGCAGATGTGAAGCCACAGGTCCCATGCGCTTCCAGAGCAACCTTCTTTCGTTTCTCACCCATCTCATGATTTTAAAGCTAAGCCCAGGGTCTGGAAATCTGAATCACTTCATCTCACTACCCAGCCTTGAACCGTCCAACTGTTTCCTCTGTCACAGAATAATCTCCAGACCCCCACTGAGGGCCACAGACCTCCGGGCCTTTGCCTACCTCCTCGGCTTCTGGCATCAGGAGCTTTGCACCTGCTTGTCTCGGGTCACCCCCCCAGGTGGCTCGGATGTGGCTGCCTCTGAGGGAAACCTGTGCCCACATCCTGCTTCTGCCACGTGTCCTGCCCGACGCTTTGCTGCTGGACAGTCTCCCGCACGTGCAGAAAGGGTCTGCTGAGTCTCTGGTCACTGAGGCCAGGGCCGCGCCTGTGTTTCTGCTCTGGGCCAGCTCTCTCTGGGGCCGATGTTGTAGTGAGACACAGGCGCAGGCAGGAGATGGATACCCTTGGTCCTCACGTTCGCGGATTCTGTGTTTGCAAAGTCTCCTACCAGCTGAACTTGTAACCCCAAAGCCGATGTACACCTTCCCAGCTGAGGTGGAGCCGGGCGACGCCCTGTCAACAGGCATCCTTTTCAGGGTGTATCTAGTGCCACGTTTTTGCATTGTGTGCTATTCGTTGGTGGTTCTGCAATTTAAAATGGCCCCAGGCGTGTGCTGGGGTGCTGTCTAGTTTCCTCAGCTCAAGGGGGCTGTGACATGCCTTTTGTAGAAAATCTGCATGTTCGACAAGCTTTGTTGAGGGGTGAGTTGTAGAAGTGTTGGCTGTGAGTTCAGTGTTAGTGAATCAGCAATACATAGGAAATAAGATATCTCAGATGAGAACTCACAAGACAGGGTTATGTGTGGACCTGTTGGTGGAAATATGACCACGGGCTTTCAGGAGCCCCATGTTTGCCTGGGAGTGGTGGTTCCCTGTTCACCAGCTCAGTGGCCTGAAACTCTGTAGAACAGAACTGCCCCAGGTCCTGAGAGCTGACTGTCCGTGAAGTGGCACAGGGCAGTGAAGTGGCACAGGGCAGCGGCGGGCTGTGAATTGTCTGTGTGTGTGTGGGCGGGGTGGGGTGGGGTAATGGCACGTGCAAAGGCCCTGAGGCCATTACGGATGGAGTGGGGTTGGGAGGGGCAGGGAGGTGCCGGCACCCCGGTGGATTTTGAAGGCAGAGCCCTGAGGAGGCGCTCACGGGCTGCATGTAGCGGGGGGAGTCGCAGACGACCTGTGACTTTTGGTCAGGCTGGGAAGGACAGAGCTTGGGGGGGTGGGGGAAGACGCAGAGAGGCAGGTTGTGGGCAACACCGGGAGCCTGTTTGGGTCGTTGGGTTCGAGTGGCTCGGGTGGATGGGTACTGGTTGGGTGGGCGGGGCATGCGTGGCCGACGAGGTAAGTCTAGAGACGTTTGCGGTGGTCAGCAGACACACAGGGCTGAGGTCTCTCGCCTCCTGGGCAGTGGGGTCCCCTGACGTCTCGCCCTCTGCCCCACAGTGCTCAAGGCGCGGGTGCGGCAGCTGCAGGCCGAGGGTGTGGCAGAGGTGACGGTGAAGAGGGTGGCCAAGAGGGTGGCCATTGCTCGAGCCCCGGAGGCTGGTGGCACCCAGCCACCCAGGCAGGCCCAGGCAGGGGCCGCGGGGGCCGCCCCCATGCTCAGCAGCCGCTGGGCACAGAAACTGGACAACGATCAGCGGCTGATGGAGAAGCGCAAGCGGCGGCTGGAGGGGAAGCTGCAGAAGCATGTGGAGAAGGTGGCCTGGCAAAAGCATCTGCGCTTGGAGCCCCGGCTGCTGAGCAGGAAGCTGGCAAGCCAGCTGCAGCACTGGGAGCAGGGGACGCCCCAGAACCCGTGGGAGGAGCAGCTGGCACAGCTGCTGCAGGAGGCCCCGCAGAGGCTGAGCGGCGAGGCGGCAGCAGCTCCGGCGGACAGAGGCCCCAAACCGCGGCTGGAGAGCCAGCAGAGGCTCCTGTCCTTCCTTGAGTGCTGCCTGCTCACGGGCCACCTGCCCCTGGCCCACCACGTGCTGGTCACCCACCACAGCAAGTCTCAGCAGCAGCGGCTGCTCACACTCTCCATGTACAACATGGTCATGCTCGGCTGGGCTCGCCAGGTGAGTGGCTGGGCCCAGGGAGCGAGTGCCCCGGGGTCAGGGGCAGAAGCCAACCTGGGGGCACTTAGATTCGAACCCTTGTCTTTTAGCCCCAGGGCTCAGGCCTTTGTCTTTTATTGTTTTAATAATTCTTTAGGCTTGTCGATTATGAGTCACACGTGGCCTTCAAAGCAAAGTGTGAAAATGACCAAAAGGGCAGGAAGAAGCTGTGCTCTGGTTCAGAGCATTTCCTTGGTGACTGGACCACGGCCCTGGTGCGAGGGGCGCTGCAGACCCTCCTCGGGGCTGCGAGCTCAGTGCTTTCCATCTAGCTTGTTCTTGTCTCGAGTTTCCTAGGTAGGATCCTTCTTTTTAATGCAGACATTCACAGCTGTGAATTTCCCTGTGGGAACGGCTTTCGCTGCTTCCCTCTCCCACGTCTTCTGTTTTCACCTGTGATTTCTCCTCTGACCTGTGGCTGCTTAGGAGTGTTGCTTAAGTGCCCTTGTGGTGAAAACTTCCCCAACACCCTCCCTCCCGTGGGTCTGTGGCCTCATTTGAGGAGCAGCAGGGAAAGCATTAGTGCCGGGCAAACAAGGGAAACAGCTGTGTGAAGACGCAGGTGCAACTCGCTAAGGCAGGTTGGCGGCAGGGACTTGGCTGTGCAGACTCACGCACAGAACGTGGCCCAGAGCCGCCTGATAGCGCTGGGAGGCTCCCAAGGGCTCCACGGCGACAGTCACAGGGGGCTTCTTGCCTGCATTGTCTTTGCAGGAGGGCACTCAGTTCCAGGAGTTAGTCTGCCTTCCCAGGTCTCTGGCCTCCGGCGTCCCCCCCACAAAGCGTACTGTTACGGCAGCATATTTCTAATTAGATGAGCTTCCTGGGGCTGCTGAACAAACTGGGAGGCTTAAAGTAGCAGAAGTTCGTTTTCTTTTAGTCCCAGCGGCCAGACGTCCGAGGTCAGGGCGTGGCAGGGCCCCACTCCCTCTGGAGGCTCCAGGGGAGGGTGCTTTGCGCCTGTGCCAGCTCCTGGGTCTGCGATGTCCCTTGGGCTGTGGCCACGTCCCTCTGATCTCTGCCTCAGTGGTCACACGGCCTCCTCCGGTGTGACCTCATCCTAACTGCACCTGCAGGAACCCAGTTTCCAAATAAGGCCCTTTTCTGAGGTTCCAGGTGGATGTGAGTTTGGGGGGCCCTAGGCAGCCAGCTTATGTCGGGCAGGCCTGGCTGCCACCCAGACCTGAGTTTAGTCCCGTTCTGCCACGTGCTCCCCGTGGCCACACCCCTCCCTTCCCTCTGAGCCTCAGGTTTCCCATCTTGGGAGGAGCGAGGGCTGTAATCCAGGGCTCCAACCCCATGTGTGTGTTTAACACTGTGAAGGTTCGAATGCATGTTTTCATGGTGGTGGTGACATTACTGTGAGTTTTTCTTTTCTTTTTTTTTAATAAAAGTTGTTTCCACTTTTTATTTATTTATTTGGCTGCATCAGGTCTTAGTTGTGGCTCGCGGGATCTAGAGCTCAGGCTCAGTAGTTGTGGCGCACAGGCTCAGTTGCTCCGCGGCATGTGGGATCTTCTGGGACCAGGGCTCGAACCTGTGTCGCCTGCGTTGGGGGGCGGATTCTTAACCACTGCGCCACCAGGGAAGTCCTCCTGCTGTGAGTGTTTAGAGGTAGGATAGATGGGCTGAATCTGGACCAGCAGCGTCTGGTAGGCCTTTCTGTGACTTCGCCAGTGCTCCTCATCTGCTCCAGCCTCCTGTTGCTGCTGAATCGAGTATTTAATTTAAACTAAGCTAAGGGGCTTCCCTGGTGGCGCAGTGGTTGAGGGTCCGCCTGCCGACGCAGGGGGCACGGGTTCGTGCCCCGGTCCGGGGGGATCCCGCGTGCCGCGGAGCGGCTGGGCCCGTGGGCCATGGCCGCTGGGCCTGCGCGTCCGGGGCCTGTGCTCCGCAGCGGGAGAGGCCACGCCAGTGAGAGGCCAGCGAACCGCCAAAAAAAAAAAAAAAAAAAAAAAAAAAAATAAACTAAGCTAAGTGGCCGCTGTGGTTGGTGACTACCGGCCTGAGCAGCGCCCCCTTCCCCCCGAACGCCGGGCCGTGCAGACAGTCACCTAGGACCCAGTTGCTGGCACGTGGTCTGGGGTGGCAGTACCTCTCAGACAGGGTGCAGGACACATGGCGGGGTGCTGGGAATGCCTCTCTCTGGAAGGGTCTGTGGCATCTCTCCTGAGCCACCAGTGGGCTGGAGGAAAAACCGCAGGGGAAGTTAGCCGGGAGGCCTGTGTGGAGGAAGGAGGCCTGGTTGTCGGGAAACTGGGTAGAGGAGCGGGCGGGCAGCAGGGAGCACTGTGGGCCGAGCTGGGGCTGCCCTTCTGCCCACACCCGGCCCCTCCGCAGGCCCTCACCCCGCTTGGTTCCCCCAGGGCTCCTTCAAAGAGCTGATGTACGTGTTCTTCATGTTGAAAGACGCCGGCCTCGCCCCGGACCTGCGGTCCTACGCGGCCGCCCTGCAGTGCATGGGGCGCCTAGACCAGGATGCTGGCACCATCCGAAGGTGGGTGGGTCGTTGTGGGGTGGCCTGGCTGAGCTGGGGGTTGGGGTCTCTGGAGCTCCCCGGGCACCGGCGTTATGAGCCGGGTGTGTGTGCCCTGCAGGTGCCTGAAGCAGATGACGCAGGACGGGCTACAGCTGCAGGGGCTCTTCACGGCTGTGCCGCTGAGCGCCGAAGAGAGGGCTGAGCTCCTGCGGGTTGTGCGCAAGGCCAAGCCCGCCTTCACCCCTCCGCGGCCGCCTGTGCCCCCGCCCCAGCTCAACACCTCGCCGCTGCTCCGGGAGATCTATGCCAAGGTGAGCTGGGGCCTGTGGCCTGGCACCTGTCGGGGGCGGGGGGCGGGGGTGTGTGTCGTCTCCGGGCGCCTCGGCCCCTCCCCGTCTCTCCTGGTGGGGTCGGCCCCACCTGACCCCATTCTGGCAGGAGGGAGGCTGCTGTGGGGGGCCCATGCCGCACCGTCCTCGGTTTCCACGTGGCGATGCAGCCGTGGGCCGAGCGTCGGGGTGTCGCAGGGCCTGTGTGCCCTCCCTAAGACTGGACAGCGAACTCCTCCGCAGGCGGCAGGCAGCGGGCGAGGCTACACCCGCCTCCCAGGGTGGAGCAGAGTGTGACGTCTTGAGGCACTGCTGGGTTTTGTCTTTTTACTGGGACATAATTCTCCTATTCTACAGTTCACCTTTTAAAGTGTAATTCAGTATTTTTTTTTTTTTTAGTATATTGATCTCTGTAATTCCAGAACATTCCATTATCCCAAAAGGAAGCCCGTCCCCATCAGCAGTCAGTCCCCATTCCCACCCCCCCGCCAGCCCCTGACAACCACTAGCCACTAACTCTCTGTGGATCTGCCTGTTCTGGACGTTTCCCATCAATGGAATCACACCCTGTGTATCCTTGTGTGTCTGGCTTCTCTCACTGAGCATCATGTTCTGGGGGTCCATCCACGCTGTAGCGAGTGTCAGGGCTTTCACCCCTTCTCAGGGTTGAGTGATGTTCCCGTGTGTGGAGGGACCACATTGTGTTTATCCATCACCTGTTGACGGACACTTCGGTCATTTCTAGTTTTTAAGCATCGTGAACCGTGCTGCTGTGGCTGTGGACAGGTCTTTGTGTAGATGTAATGTTTTGGATTCTCAGTGTGTTGGGTTTTGCTATTTTTAATTTATCTATTTTTGGAAGGGTCACACATTCACACAGCTGCAAGTTTAAAGAGAAAACAGCAGCATCCGGGGACTTGCACTGTCTTCCTGGGCATCCTGCCCGCCTGGCAAGGCCAGCAGATGCTGTTACACCAGCATCGTTGTCTTACTGTCCTGGGCCCTACTCTCCCCCCAGCGTTAAGGATGGATGATTTTCAGGAGACTTGGGAAAATGACTGATTCTACCAGGGGGGCGGGTGGGGGTCCCGGCACGTGTAGGGTGGGCAGCTGCTCTTCTTGACCTCGGGTGTGGCTGGAACCCTGTGGGACTCAGGTCGAGAGGTCAGGCACCAGAACCTCACCACCAGCCTGTTGCCACCAGCAGGATCCCGCTGTGTCCTACCCGAGGCTGCACTTGTCCCTGAAGGAGCTGCAGGGCCTCTTCCGACAGCAGCTTCGCATGGAGATGGCCACCACCGTCACCGTGGAGTCCGTGGAGAAGGTTCCACTGCTGACCAAGGAGGTCCTGCATGCGGTAAGGGGCTGGGGCGTGGTCTGCTCCGGCCGAGCTGGGCGTCCCCTGCCTGGGCAGGGTCGCGTGGGGGAGGCTGGCTGCACGGCAACCCCCACCACCCCCGCACTGAGCCAGGCACTGCCAAGGTGTAGGGCTGGGGCCTCGCGGGCTGCAGGGTTGGGTGGGCACGGTGATGACTCCTTGTGTGCCCCCTCCCCCCAGCGGAAGACCCTGGCAGGCCTGCGCGCCCGATGGAGGACAGCGCTGTACCGGGAGCTGCAGGAGACCAAGGAGAGCGAGGCCCACGCTGCTCGAGAAGGCCGCCTCTCGCTCTTCCCGTACCTGTGCCTGCTCAGTGAGAAGGACGTTGTGGGGATGCTGCTGCAGGTGCACGCGGGGCTGGGGGGAGGGGCTGCTGTGGGTGTGCCTGCGGGTTCCACACGGAGCGCAGGGCTCATGGTGCTCACTGCCCTCCAGACCCTGCAGGCGCTGCCCGCGCAGGGAGAGTCACTTCTCTTCCTGGCGCACGAGCTGGGTCTGCGCGTCTTCAAGAGGAAGCAGCTCAGAAACGAGGTGCAGGAACTGGAGCAGCGCTACTCCAAGTACCTGCACCTGCTGGCCTCCGACACCCAGGTGAGGCCCAGGGAGCCTGGGTGGGGAAACGCAGGCGTTGAGCGGAAGGCCCCTCCCCTCTCTCCTCTCCCCTTTACTGAGGCGGCCGGATTTGCCCCCAGACTCCACCTCATTTTCCTCACCTAACCCTGGGATAGCAGTCAGCTCACCCCTTCCTGGGGGTGGGTGGGGGTCTCCAGCTCTGCACCCAGACCCTCATCCCCCTGAGCCACCCTCCCACTCGCAGGTGGCGGAACCTTGCCTGCCACGGCAGCATTGGGAGGCACTGGGGGTGCCTGAGGCCCCCCACGAGCAGCCCTGGCCCATGTCAGTGGTGGTGCAGCTGGGCAAGCAGCTGGCGGAGGTGCTGGTGCGGGCCGTGCAGATGCCCAGCAGCCTGGCAGCGCCCCGGAGCCCTGGCACGCTCATCCCTGTGCTCTACCATGTGTACTCCTTCCGCAGCTTCCGCCAGGTGGGCCACTGTGGGGACGGGCCTGCGAGGAGGCCGCGGGCTCCGGGTGGTGCAGGGCCCCTGGGCCATGGTGGGATCCTGCCAAAATTCTGCTGTGGCCCCGGACCTGGTCTCAGGGTTGGGGCATCTGAGGGGACCCCAGGGCCCTCCTCCACTGCCTTTGGGGCAGCCCCCTGACCTTCTCCACCTGCCCGCCCCCAGATCGGGATCCTGAAGCCTCACCCGGCCTTCACGCAGCTGCTGGAGACGGCGGCGGAGCGCACACTGACCTTTGAGTCGACGGACGTGCCCATGCTGTGCCCACCACTGCCCTGGACGTCGCCCCACTCGGGCGCCTTCCTGCTGAGCCCCACCAAGATGATGCGCTCGGTGGAGGGCAGCCAGCAGCACCAGCTCCTGCTGGAGCGCTGCCCGCCTACCGAGCTGCACGGCGCCCTGGATGCCCTCACCCAGCTGGGCAACTGTGCCTGGCGGGTCAACGGGCGCGTGCTGGACCTGGTGCTGGAGCTCTTCACTGACAAGGGCTGCCCTCGCCTGGGTGTGCCCGCCCCGCCCTCCGAGGCCCCCCGGCCACCCGAGGGCCGTCAGGCTCCCAAGCGCTGCTTGCTGCCCGAGGTCTCGCCCGCTGAAAAGGCTGAGATGCGGCGGGAGCTGGCCCGGCGCCTGAAGGTGGCACGGGAGATGCAGAGCCTGCGCGCCGATGCACTGTACCGCCTGTCGCTGGCCCAGCACCTGCGGCACCGCGTCTTCTGGCTGCCACACAACATGGACTTCCGCGGCCGGACCTATCCCTGCTCACCGCATTTCAACCACCTGGGCAGCGACCTGGCCCGCGCACTGTTGGAGTTCGCCCAGGGCCGCCCACTCGGCCCCCACGGCCTTGACTGGCTCAAGATCCACCTGGTCAACCTCACGGGGCTCAAGAAGCGCGAGTCGCTGCAGGCACGCCGGGACTATGCGGACGAGCTGATGGAGGACATCCTGGACTCGGCGGACCGGCCCATGACGGTGGGTGGTGTGGGGAGGACAGCAGCTGGGCCCTGACCCCTGACCCCTGACCGTCTGGCTCTCCTGGCCGCCGCGGCACCCACTTCAGACCCACGCAGGCACCCCCCACCCCCTGCTTCTTCCCAGGCACCCTTCTGCTTGTCTTTCCTTCTGTCCTGGGCCGTCGGCAGCCTCCCATGCCACAGTAGGCCTCCCTCCAGGCTGGTCCCTCCCTGGTCTGTCACTCCTGTCCTCTCTCCACGCCTGTCCCCACACCACCTGGGCCCGCCCAGGAAGTACCCCCAGGCTGGCTCTGACCCCACCGGGCCTGGCCTCACCCAGCCGGCTGCTTCCTGCAGGGCCGCAAGTGGTGGATGGAGGCAGACGAGCCCTGGCAAGCCCTGGCCTGCTGCATGGAGGTCGCCCGGGCGGTGCGTGCCCCCGACCCCACCGCCTACGTCTCCCACTTCCCGGTTCACCAGGTGAGCTGGGGCACTCCGGTGTGGAGCGTGCCCTGCCCTTGTGGGCCCCTGCCAAAGGTGTCTTGCTCGGGCTGAGGTGCCGAGGGATGGCACGGGTGTCCGGCACCTGCCCATCCCACTCTGCACAGGATGGTGTTCCCACGGTGAGCAGCTTGTGCAGGCACGCCCCGCCCCTTTCTGTGCCTCGGTTCCGTTTCGTGGGGGCTGACGCCCGCCCGTCGTTGTGGGAGGTCCAGGGAGCTCGCCGTGAGCGGAGCTGGGGAAGCCTGGAGCTCACCTTGCCCCGCCCCTCGCTCCCTGCGCCTCACTCTCCATCACTCTCCACCCCTCGCCCAGGATGGCTCCTGTAACGGCCTGCAGCACTACGCCGCCCTGGGCCGGGACAGCGTGGGGGCCGCCTCCGTCAACCTGTTGCCCTCGGACCTGCCGCAGGACGTGTACAGTGAGGTGGCTGCACAGGTGTGCACCCACCCCGCCCCCGCTTGTTCTTATCCCCCAGACCCACCCGGCTCTGTCTTTCGAGCATCTGGGTACTGTGGACCCCACTGCCACGGCCGGCAACTGTCACGTGCCCCGGCAGTCAGGCAGGGTTCCTGGGGGACGTGTCAGAGGGGGCAATGGTGAGGTTCACGGGAAGAGAAGGAGCCTCGGGCTGGGAGGCTTTGGGGTGGGCGGGGCCCTACCCACTGACCCCCAGCTCCAACAGGTGGAGGTGTTCCGCAGGCAGGATGCCGAACAGGGTGTGCGGGTGGCCCAGGTGCTGGAGGGTTTCATCAGCCGCAAGGTGGTCAAGCAGACGGTGATGACCGTGGTGTACGGGGTCACCCGCTACGGGGGCCGCCTGCAGATCGAGAAGCGCCTCCGGGAGATCAATGACTTCCCCCAGGTGCGCGGGGCCGAGACTCCAGATCCTGCCGGCCACTGTCCTGTACCAGGTGGCCGCTGGGCAGCAGGCGGTCCTGACACAGGGTCTTATCTCTGCCCACCGTGGGGTCCTCCAGCGGGGCCCATGGGAGCGAGCCCACCCCCTCAGAGTGCGCGAGGTCACTGGCCCAGGGCCATCAGGCATCGTGGAGAGAACCTGGGCCCCGCCCACGCCCCCCCCTCGCCCTCTCCCCAGGACTTCGTGTGGGAGGCTTCTCACTACCTCGTGCGCCAGGTGTTCAACAGCCTGCAGGAGATGTTCTCGGGCACCCGGTCCATCCAGGTGAGGCCTCATCCTCCCCCTGCCCCCACCTCGGCCGTGGCTCCCCAAACCCGGCCCCCCTGAGCCCGGTGTCCGTCCCTGCAGCGCTGGCTGACCGAGAGCGCCCGGCTCATCTCCCACACGGGCTCGGCCGTGGAGTGGGTCACGCCCCTGGGCATCCCCATCATCCAGCCCTACCACCGTGACTCCAAGGTCATGGTATGTGCAGCCCCACCCCTGCCCCGCCCCTGTCCCCTGCCTCACCAGGCAGGACTCAATGCCCCCTGCCCCTGCCGCCCCTACCCTGCAGATCAAAGGCGGGCTCCAGAGCCTCACCTTCAGCAGCAGCGTGGACACCAGCCAGTGAGTGCACGGGGGTGGGGGGCGGGTGGGCGGGGCCAGGGCGCCTGGGCCGGGAGGCCACTGGGGTTGGGCCGGGCCGGGCCGAGGCTCCAGGGTCCCCCACCTTGCATCCCGCCCCCAGGAAGCCCAACACGCTGAAGCAGAAGAACGGCTTCCCGCCCAACTTCATCCACTCGCTGGACTCCTCGCACATGATGCTCACGGCCCTGCACTGCTACAGGTGCACCAG
The DNA here is from genome assembly GCF_025265405.1 of Mesoplodon densirostris. Classification (NCBI taxonomy): domain Eukaryota; kingdom Metazoa; phylum Chordata; class Mammalia; order Artiodactyla; family Ziphiidae; genus Mesoplodon; species Mesoplodon densirostris. The sequence continues at coordinate 153,134,014 of NC_082663.1, forward strand.
GGCTGGGGACCCCGCGGTGGGTGCCGCCCGCTGGAGATGGGGTCGGGCGAGGACCGAAGCTGTGGGGGCCCGGGGGACCTGGTGCCCCGGAGGCAACAGGCCTCGAGGCAGGGAGGGGTTGGGATGTGGCTGACTGGGCAGGGAAGGGGCTCCAAGTGTGAAGCTGGCCCTCGGAGGGTCCCCAGGCCCAGCCTGCTATTTGGCCTGCTCTTGATGTGTGTGGCCCTGCCGGGGCAGGCAGAGGGTGTCTAGTTTTTCACGTTCCTGTTAGAAACGGCTGCTCCTGTGCGGGGGGTGGGGGCGCACTTAGCCAGACTGCTGTGGGAGTTCTGTGTTCTTCCTGTGCCCCCCTGGGGTGGCTCGGGGACCCCTGGGATGGAGCTGTGGTGGAAGGGGGCCCAGCCTCAGCCATCCCCTATGGGAAGCTGAGAATCAGTTGGGCGGCAGCTGGGGGTAGGGTGGCCAAGGGTCTTCTTCCTAAGAGGAGAACTTGTCACTTGCCTGATGAGGGGCATGTGTGGCGCACAGACAGCTGCTGGAGTGCGCAGGGGTGAGGGGCGAGAGGAGAGTGGGCGTCACTGGACAGTGGGCCCCCCCAGCTGAGCGGTGGGGAGGGGCTTGAGGTGAGAGCTGGGCCAGTGCTGGGCGGCGGGGGGGTGTGGATTGTGAGGGAGGGGACCTCAAGGCGTGGCCTCTCCACGGGGGCCCCTCACTGCTGCCGCAGGAAGGGCCTGACCTTCGTCTCGGTGCACGACTGCTTCTGGACCCACGCTGCTGACGTTGCGGTCATGAACCAGGTGCAGGCCCACCCCAACTAGGGCGGACACCCCTGGCTCTCACGCCCCCAACCTTATCCCCTCCTGACCGGGGAAGCCCGGTCCCCCTGCCCCTTGGGCCTGGTTCCTGGCTGCTGACGCCCCCCACCCCCCCGCCACAGGTCTGCCGCGAGCAGTTCATCCGTCTGCACAGCCAGCCCATTCTCCACAACCTGTCCAGGTTCCTGATCAAGCGGTTCTGCTCCGACCCCAGGTGAGGCCCCCCCAGCCCAGCACCGCAGAGGCCGCTCCCTCTCTAGGCCGCCCCGGCCTTACCCCCACCCCGCCTTTGCCTTCAGGGCCTCCAAGAGCATCTGGGTCTCCAGGCTGATGGACACGCTGCTGTCTGTGCCCAAGGCAGGTGAGGCCCGGGGCTGGATGGCCCCTCACCGGGCTGGGGGCGGGGCCTTCCCCAGGGCCCGCCCCCAGCCTTCTGCTGTGCTCCGCAGGGACCTTCAACCTGGAGCAGGTGAAGCACTCCACGTACTTCTTCAGCTGACGGCCAGTGCTGCCTCCCTGTACCTTAGTGTGAATAAAGGTCTGTCGCCACATGGGGGCTGCTTGCCTCGGGGAAGGGCGGGCTGCGCCCTGGGTCCAGGCAGAGCCATCAGACGCGGCAGGCTGGGCGCCAATGCTGTCGTTTATTGCGCGGAATGGGGGCGTGGGGCTCATGGGGCGTGGGGGGTGCGGTGGGCGCTGCTGCCTCGGCTTCAGTACATTCACCGTGACGGCAGGGACCCCCCGGCCTCGCCCCCACGCTGGGGCGCTGGAGGGAGTGGTGTGTGCCCACTCCGGGGCGGTCACCGCGGACGCGCGTGGACAGGGACCAGGCTGGTTATTGCGTGAGCGCGACGGGGGCAGCGGGAAGCCGGTGGGCGAGGTATTGCACTTAAAAACAGATCCTCATTGGAGGGCGAGGGCGGGCGCGGGCGGGGCTCCACGGCCCTCTCCCCTCGGCCCCGGCCGGCCTGTCCCCGCTTCACAGTTGGGGGAACTGAGGCACCGAGGTGAAGGGAGCCCCCTCGCCCGCGCAGGGCCGCCGGGGGCAGGGGCGATGTGGGTGGGCTCAGGGCGATGGGTGGCTTGGCGGGGGTGTCCCGCCGGCCCGGGTCGCCCGTCCGACTACAACTACCTACGTCTCCTCTATGGCTTCTGGGGCGGGCGGCCCGGGCTGCGCAATGGCATGGCTTTGGTCTGAGTGACAGCCCCGCCCCGGCCTGGCTGGGCCACAGGGCGGCGCGCAAGGGTCACAAGTTGGACGAGAGGCGTGAGCGCGCGGAGTCCAGCGGGTCGGGTCCGCTGGTGGCGCCAGGCGAGGGTGAGGGCGAGGCTGAGTCCCTGCGGTCCGGGCTGGGCGCTGCGGCCCGGGCGGCGGGCGCAGGCCCCAGGCGCGGCGTGGAGCTGCTGGCTGGGCGCACCGAGGCTCCGGGGCCGGGGCCCGGTGCGCCGTGGGGCAGCGAGGGCTGCGAGGCGGACAGCGGGCGCGAGGCGCGGCTCAGGCGGCGCACTGGCAGCGCGGGCCCGGCGCGGGGCGCAGCGGGTGAGCCAGGCGCGCCACCATAGGGCGAGGTCCGCGGTGCCCGGGGGCTGGAGGGCGCACCCGGGGGGCTGGCAGCGGGCGCGGGCCCGGGCGAGGCAGCGGTGGGCGCGGGCCCGGGGGGCAAGCGGCGCACGAGGCGCGGCGAACCGAGCGCCAGGGGCCCAACGAGTGGGCGTGCCACCTGCGGGCAGAAGCTCATGGCCACGGCCTGCTGCAGCGTGGCGATGGCCGAGGCGCCTTGTGGCGGCGGCGGCGGCGGTGGCGGGAAGAGGCTGACGCGCTGGTCCAGCTCGGCCTGCTGCACCATCTCACGGTCGTACTTGACGATCTCCTGGATGATGGCGTTCTCCTGGTTGTTGAACACGCCCGAGTTGAGGTCGTGCTGCACCTTGTGCAGCAGGATGGAGTTCTTCTTGCCTGGTTTAGGGGAGGGGGGAGCGTCAGAGGTGCCTGCGGCCGTGCACTGCACGCATGTGTGGAGCGCCTTCTGCGTGCAGTAAGCCTGCATCTAGTGCCTGCTCTCTACAGCCAGCACGAATGGAGCCCCTCCTGCATACAGCAAACGTGCCAGGTGTCTGCTGTGTAAAGGAAGCTGAACTTGTACACCTACCGTATACAGCAAGCATGAATCAAGCACCTTTGTGCGTAGCAAACAAACACATCAAGCACCTGCTTCACACACAAAGCAAGTATGAGACACTCGAATCCTGCCAGCATGTGTGGAGCACTTCCTGTATACAGTAAGCATGTATTGTGCACCTGCTGTGTACACCACGCAGGTATCACACACTGTGCAAAAGCGGCACACGCAGACTCCTGCCTGTATACGGCCGGCATGCTAAATGCCTACCGTGTACATAGTAAGCATGGGTTGAGTGCCTACTGTATATAGCAAACACATCTAAGCAGATACTGTACAGAGCAGAATTTTAAGTGTCTCTTATAAACATTTTGAGTGCTTTCTGAGTACTGGGAAGTCTTAACTCTTCCCTACCGCATCCCATTTTGCTTTTCTAGCCATTCGCTGTCTTTATTCCCACACATAGCACCAAGGGCCTCTACCTCTCTGAATCCTGCTCTAGTCTTCAGCAAGTCCTTAGCCATTTCTAAGGATCCCCCTGCCCGCCCACCTCTCCCTTTACCCAAAGCTACCCCCCCCCCCACAGGCCAGGCCACCAGATTCCTCCTTCCTCCACCCTCATAAAGTGCACATCTGATCAGGTCCTCCCCTACCTAGGATCATCCATGGCTCCCCAGTGCTTCTGACCTACAGCCTGAACGCCTCCCTCTACAGCCCTGTGGCCTCCTGTGCCTGATGCCCACCTCCTTCCCAGCTTCCCTGAGTCCCTGGACTCCAGGCCTCTTTCCCACCTCAGGGCCTTGGCACATGCTGTCTCCACTCCCAGAACATGCCTCTGTCTTTCTACCGGCAACGCCTACCCATCTGGGTCTCCACTTGGAGTCACAAGGAAGCCCCCCCGACATCCCCTCCTCCATGACAAGCCTGAGGGTGGCCACCACTTCAGCCTCGTGGGCCACATCTACACCTCCCGGCAAACAGTAGGTGCTCAAACATTTGCCTAGGGAGCAGAAACACCCATTTCCCCATCCTTGGGAAACTGGGGTCGTGTTTGGCCAAGGGAGAAAGTGGGTCAAGGAATCTGGTCCGGGGGTCAGAAGGGGCCCTGAGGGTCAGCTGGGCCATGCCACCCCGCTCCTCAGGCGGCCCCCCCGACAGCCACTGAGGCTGACCGCTGGGCCCACTCACCGATGCGGTCCAGGCGGTCGATGGCGACTGTCTCGAAGGCCCGCCGCATCATGGGGTACTCCTCCAGCACCTCGTTGAAGTTGTCCACGCTCAGCGAGTAGAGGCGGCAGTAGGTGTCAGCCCGCACGCTCGCCGTGCGCCGGCCCCGCGTCAGCAGGCAGATCTCTGCATGCAGCCCGGGGCAGCGTCTCACTGCTGGGCCACACCCAGCGGCCCCAGCCAGCTGTCCCCAGGGCCCTTCCAGCCAGCAGAGCAGTCCAGCCTCCCCCTGCCCCAGGGCCTTCCTGCTGCGCGTGCCAGCCACGCCCCTGCCCCTGGGTTCCCCACCCTGCCCTCCGTCTGCCACTGGCACCCCTGCCCACAGACACTCACCCCCGAAGTAGGAGCCGTCTGACAGCTTCATCTCCTTGTTGCCCTTGGTGAGCACACTGACCACCCCGTGCTGGATGAAGTACATCTTCTTGCCAACTGTGCCCTCACGGATGATGTAGTCACCCGGCTGGAAGACCTCGAACTTGAGCTTGGTCAGCATGGCCGTGACGAAGTTGGGGTCGGCATTGGCAAACAGTGGCATCGAGGCCACCAGCTTCCGGCAGTTGAAGTTGACAATCTCCTGTAGGGGTGGGAGGTGGGGGTGACGGCAGGGCACACAGCCGCTCCTCCATCGCACCCTACCTTTGGGACTGTTGCACCTCTCAGACCTTCGGTTTGTGAAAGGGATTTAACACGTTAGCCTGAAAGCCAGCATCTTAATAGGCAAACACTGGAGGTTTTGCCACCAAAGAGAGGATCAAGAAAAGATTCCCGAGATCCTCTGCTGTTGAACTCTCTGTGTTGGCAGTACTGGCCTATGCAGTTAGACACGGAAGAGCATTCGGAGACGTAAGAATTGGAAAGGAAAAAGTAAAACTGTCTCTTTACTATCTGTATTAATGGAATTGCCTGAAAAACCCAAAAGAGTCAATGGAAAACTGTAACAAGGGAAATTAGTCAAAATAGCAAGTGATTAAAGAAACCAACATGAAAACCAAGAGCCTTAAAATGAATCCACGGTGGTAGAAGTCAGGATGACGGTTATCCTTGGCAAAGAAGCTTCTGCGGGATGGAAATGCTCCACATTTGATCTGGGTGGGGGTCATGTGGGGATTTCACTTGATGGAACATCCATCGGGGGTGCCCTAATGACGGGGCACTTTGCTTACCTTAAAAAGAAAATCAGGCTTCCCTGATGGCGCAGTGGTTAAGAGTCCGCTTGCCAATGCAGGGGACACGGGTTCGAGTCCTGGTCCGGGAAGATCCCACATGCCGTGGAGCAACTAAGCCCGTGTGCCACAACTACTGAGCCTGTGCTCTAGAGCCCACGAGCCACAACTAGTGAGCCCGCATGCCACAACTACTGAAGCCTGCACGCCCTAGAGCCCATGCTCCGCAACAAGAGAAGCCACCGCAATGAGAAGCCTGTGCACTGCACAGAGTAGACCCCGCTCGCCTCAACTAGAGAAAGTCCGTGTGCAGCAACAAAGACCCAACACAGCCAAAAATAAATAATTAAAAAAAAAATCCACAGCTTTTGTACATGCAAACGAAAGCCACTCCAAAGAAGACGTAATGGATGAGAAGACCCCATTTCCACCCACATAAAGAGCTAAGTAAGATGCCATGGCACGAGTTTACCAAGACATGGCCAAATCTATATGAGGAAACGTTGAAAACCCTCCCAGAGGCACAGAAGAGCCTTGAACACATTGTGTCCTCAGAGAGCACTGCTCACCATCTTCGAGATGGAAGACACCCATTCTCCCCAGGCAGGGATACAGCTCACAGAGCCCTGTGGAAGTGCTGCCCGGCTCGCTTCTCGATAACCGGGGCTAGTCAAGTTCATTTAGAACAAATGAGCAGAAGTAGCAGGAAGCCTGTGACAAAGAAGAGCAGGGAGGGGGAACTCGCCCTCTAAGACACCAAAGCACACCGCAAACCTCTGCGCGATACAGGCACACACAGAGCAGACAGGCCGATGGGACAGATGAAAAGTCCAGAAATAGACCCAAGCAGGAGGGAACTTCAGCTTAAGGTGCCCCTCCCCCACCAAGTCTTGGGACAGAGCTAGATGGTTCAGCCCCACACAGCAGATGAGCCTGGATCCCTTCCTCACGCCAGATTCCACGATAAATTCCAAAGGCATAGAGGGTCTACATGCCAATAATGAAACTCTACAAGTATTAGAAGAAAACGTGGGCAAATTCCTCTAAAGCCTGGGTGTGTACAGCAAGCAGGTATTGTGCACCTGCTGTATACAGCGAGCATGTATTGTGTGCCTGATGTCCACAGACAGTAGATATTGAGAACCTACTATGCACAGCAGTCAGGTGTTAAGCACCTGCTGTGTACAGAAGGCAAACACTGAACACTACACTCACTCTGTTACACAAGCACACATTGAACACTCACTGTGTACAGCAAGCATACATGCAGCACCTGATGTACAGGGCATAAGAATTCCACACGTGGGGGAAAAAAACCACAGTAAGCAAGTTTTAAAGACAAATGGCCAGGGACTTCCCTGGTGGTGCAGTTGTTAAGAGTCTGCCTGCCAGGGCCTCCCTGGTGGCGCGGTGGTTGAGAGTCCGCCTGCCGATGCAGGGGATACGGGTTCGTGCCCCGGTCTGGGAGGATCCCATATGCCGCAGAGCAGCTGGGCCCGTGAGCCATGGCCGCTGAACCTGCGCATCCGGAGCCTGTGCTCCGCAACGGGAGAGGCCACAACAGTGAGAGGCCCGCATACCGCAAAAAAAAAAAAAAGTCTGCCTGCCAATGCAGGGGACACGGGTTCGAGCCCTGGTCCAGAAAGATCCCACAGGCCACAGAGCAGCTAAGCCCGAGAGCCACAACTGCTGAAGCCCACACGCCTAGAGCCCGTGCTCTGCAACAAAAGAAGCCACCGCAATGAGAAGCCCGCGCACTGCAATGAAGAGTAGCCCCCACTAGCCACAACTGGAGAAAGTCCGCATGCAGCATCGAAGACCCAACGCAGCCCAAAATAAATAAATAAAACACTCCCAATCTTTAAAAAATAAATAATAAATAAAAACAACAAAAAGACCAAAAGTTCTATAGGAAAACAAGCAAAAGTTATGAACAGTTTACAGGAAGAGAAATGCAAATAAGCCCCTGATGGCAGGAAAATAAGAGAATCGCACCTGAGGGGTGCACCTCTCACCTCGGCGTTTTGGGACCGTCTCCAGGGTGTCCCTCGTGGTGCTCTCGGTGCACAGACCGGCAGGGCCCTGACCCCACCCTTGCCTCTGCCCTGTGCCGCGAGCTCCTCCGGCAAAGCAAACAGGACCCGGAGAGGGAGCGCCAGGCACGGACACCCCGGAGGCCTGCCCGCCTTTGTTTTGTGTTAAAAAGGCAGAAAATGGACGGAGAGAGCAGGAGGAAACTGGGCAGAGGGACAGGACAGAAGATGGGCGTTTTCTGAATATATCTGGATTTGTAAATTTGACTTTATGTAAACACCTGAGTCATGATCAAACACAGGTCGCCCGGGGCTGGCGGGAGGGGAATGGGGAGTGAGGGCCGGGTGTCCTGAGCGGCCGGGAAGGCCAGGCCGTGGGCTTCGGCGGCAGTGGTGGCACCACTCTGAATACACCCGACACGCACGGCATTTCATGCATTTTGTGGTCTGTGAGGTGTCTGTCTGTAAATGCGTGAATGAATGAAAATAATTACCAAGCGAATATTTTCAGTGCAGGTAGCCACAGTGCTTGCCTGCTGGGAGGCACCTCCACCCTCAGAAGAAACTCTAGTGCCCGTTCCTCTCCCTCCTCAGGGCCACGCAGGCTCACACTTGCCTCTGTGAGTTGCCCCAAGCCCCTCCCCACTCCGTCCCTCCCAGAGCTTCCCCTCTGGCACCACCTCCCTGGAAACAGGGCAGGGCACACAGCTGGCGCCCAGTAACTGCTTGCTGAGGGTCACGGGTTGAACTGTCCGCCCACCACCATCATACGCTGAAGTCCTGAGCCCTGGTACGTGTGAACGGGGCCAGATGTGGAAATAGGGTCTTTGCAGGTGTGATTGGTTAAGATGAGGTCGTGCTGAACCCAGTGGCTGGTGTCCTTACAGAGGAGGGTACACAGAGACACAGGAACAGGCCACGTGAAGATGAAGGAAGAGGCCGGGGTGATGTGTCCCCAAGCCAAGGACACCGAGAACCGTGGGCCACAACAGGAGCTGGGAGGGGCAGGAAGGACCCTCCCTGGAGCCTCTGGAGTGAGCACCCCACCCCTCACCTCCTGCAGGGGCCCGTGGGGCTCCCCCAGGACCCTCCTCCACACGCGGACCCCCACCTCACCTCCCGCAGGGGCCCATTGAGCTCGCCCAGGATGCTGTCCTCGTCGAACATCTTGCCCTGGTAGCGGTGCTCGTAGTAGTCATGGATCTTCTGGCGGAAGTCAGCAGGCAGCTTGTGGAAGGACATGTACTGCTCCACCTGCTTGTACTGCAACAGGGCGGGGGGCCCGGGTCAGCGGCCGCCGCTCCCGAGCCCCTGCCCCGAGTGGGCCTCGACTTAACAGTAACACAATACGAGATGCCCAGGGCGATCTGAACTTCAGATAAACGACCAAAATGCCCCAGACACATATATCCTGGGCAGGGGACTTCCCTGGTGGTGATGTGGTCAAGAATCCGCCTGCCAGTGCAGGGGACACAGATTCGAGCCCTGGTCCAGGAAGATCCCACGTGCCGTGGAGCAGCTAAGCCCGTGTGCCACAACTACTGAGCCCGCGCTGCACAGCAAGAGAAGCCACTGCAATGAGAAGCCCACGCACCACAACTAGAGAAAGCCCGCGCGTAGCAGCTAAGACCCAACGTAGCCAAAAATGAATGAATGAATTAAAAAAAAAAAAGTTATTGCTATGTCCTGAATTTCCTTTTTTTGGGCCATACCACACGGCATGCAGAACTTTCCCTACCAGGGGTGGAACCCGTGTCCCCTACCTACAGTGGCAGCGTGGAGTCTTAACCCCTGGACCACTGGGAAGTCCCGTCCTGAATTTCATCTGGCAACCCTTCCCCCCCACCAGCACCCCACCCCCAGCCCGTAGAGGGAGCTGGACTGGCCCCTGCCCCAGAGGTCCCAGACCCTTTGGTGGCCCTGATCTGTCTAGAAATCAGCCCAGCTCCTCCTGAGCAGGGTACGGGTGTGGGCACCAGGAAGGGATGCCAGGCCCTGCTGTCCACAGGATGGCACCCTCAGGGGAGCCCTGGCCCCGCTTCGGCCCCAGCCCCGCCTGGCCACAGCTGCCCTGAGCTTAGCGGAACCCGTGACAGCAGGCGGGTGGCGGCACCAGCTTATGTTTGGGTGGGAGGCCGGTGGCTTCCGGACAGCCGGGGTGCCTGGCGCCAGGCCCAGCTGACCCAGCCGACCCGACTGCTGGGCACTGCTTGGGAGGTTGCGGCTGCCTGGCCAAGGCCAGCCATCGGATAGCAGTGCAGGGCCAATGGGGCGATGTCCCAGGGACCAGGCCACCCTTGGCCTTAGGGAGGGGAGACTGAGGCAGAGTGAAGCCTGAGGCTGACCTCCAGAAAGGGCTGGCCTGTGGGGTCCCACCCGCCCTCTCTTGGCCCTTCCCGGCCCACAGCCCTCGGATTGGCTCCACAGGTTCCCCCACCAAGGCCAAGTGCCAGGACATCCTTGCTCTCCCAGAGGCTTCCCCTGTGTCCTTGAGCGACCCCAGCACCCCAGCCCCTCCCGAGATGGCCCAGAGACCTTTCCCCCCACCCCCGGAGCCCCCTGATGCCCCTCGGACTGGCCCTGTCCTGTTTGGACCCCTCCGGCTCCTGTCCCCTTCCTTGGCCTGTGTCTCCCTTAACCCCTCCTGCCCTGCTCCCCTCCAGGCTCCAGACTTCCTTCCTCCACAGAGCTGGGGGGATGTGGGATGGACCCTCAGACCCACGGGGGCGCCTCCCCGTCTCACCTTCTCCTGGTACTGGCGGCGCGAGGAGTCCAGCGACTGGATGAGGGCGGTGGCGTGGCCGATGAACATGGCGTAGCAGGTGGCGCCCACAATCATGCTCAGCATCGTCAGCCAGATGTCCGTCATGCTCTCCGGCGCCTGCCGCCCGTACCCGATGCACAGCATGTGGCTCATGGCCTTGAAGAGCGCGAAGGAGTAGAGCTCACTCCACGAGTGGTTCTGCAAGGCCACGGGCGGGCGGGCAGGTGGGTGGGCGCTCGCAGCCCCCAGGGAGCCCCTTGACACACACACCCCCCAGGGCCCCCGCCTGCCCGTCCTCCCCCAGGCATCCAGGTGGTGAGCTCCGTGTCTTCCAGAGGTAACCAAGGGAAACTGAGACTCAGGCAGCTGACATGGCGTGCACACACGTCACAGCAACTCAGCAGCAGGTGCGGGTCTGAAGCCGCCTCCCCACTTCAGTCCTGGGAGGCTCAGAGGGGGCCAGAGTCTAGCCTTGGGGGCTCAGGAGCCCCCACCACTTTTCAGCCTCTGACGAGTGTCTGTGAGGCCAAGAGAATGGGAAAGTTCCAGGGACCCCAGAAACAGTGAGCTGGGAACACTGACATCTGATCAGAGGGGCGGAGAGGGGGGAGGCATCAGGCAGGACCAGGAGCCCCCTCCCAGTCCTCAGCTGACCTGGTTAGGGGAGGGGGCAGCGGGCCCGGTTCAGGAAACAGGACCACATGCCTGGGTGTCCGGCCAGACAATGAACTGCCTCAGCCAGGCAGCTGTGCCAGGTGCCAGGCTGGGCACCCGCGGGTTTTCCCTCCGCTGCTCCTGCCCGTCAACGCCCACCTGCCCTGTGCCCCACGTGCAGGAGGAAAGCTTTTAACACTCGGCATCTCAGCCAGGAAGTAATAGGTGCTTGTGAGTCTCCAATTTTTATTTCTCACGGCCCATGATACCACCTTCCCATTTGAGGACTATGATATAAAACTGTCTTTTAAATACATGTATGCAAATTAAAAAGTGGAATGCATTGCAAAGCACAGTAAGCAGATGATGCGCTCTCTGGGGGACAGAAACTGTCCTATAGCCCTCAAACGGTCAAAGATCTCCATGGTCCCGGGGTCTGCAAGGCAAGGCTCGAAGTCGGATAGCAGCCCAGAGGGGCGCTCACCCCCAGAGGAGTGTTTCAGGTGCCATGCGCTCCGGGAGCGGATGTGGGGCGGGGGGCTCGGGGCTCACCACCATGCCGTTGATGGAGACCCAGCAGTTGCGCGGGAAGTCCTGCAGCATCGGCACTAGGAACTGCAGGCAGCCGTCCCAGTGGCACAGGAGCAGCATCATGCTGATGAGGTTGCAGATGCGCATGACCGCGCTGGCCAGGTCATAGGTCATGTGGAAGATCTGGGGGGTGGGGCGGCGCCCGTGAGAGTCCCGCAGACGGTGTGCGAGGGAGAGGCCTCCGCCCATGGCCTCTTGCGACCCGGGCAGTGGGAGGACGAAGCCCTCCGCAGGGCCCACTCCCCTTAGGAGCCGCCCCACCTCACCACGCCCCCCACGCGGCCAGTGGGGCCCCCGCTCCCGTGAGACCCGTTGCCTTTCAACGTAATGAAGCACCCTAGACTAGAGCACATGGCTCCCTGCCCGGCCTGCCGCCCCGGGCGCCCAAATCTCTCTGCCTGGCCGGCTGCCCACTGCCCTCTCCCAGGACCACGGCCTCTTTCCGCAGCCTTGTCCCCACCCACTCCCCGCCTTGGAGCCTAGTTGCTGTCCTGGACAGTGGCGGCGACTCTGAGCCCGCGTGGTGGCCGCGGGCTTCAGGAATCAGGTCACACTCAGTCCAGAGGCGGGTCTGAACTTGGGGGAGAGGGGCGTGATTTCGCTTCTCGGAGCCTCAGTTTCCCCGTTGCCACCGGGGCTGTGGAGTCTGCCTCTTACAGGGTAGAAGGAAGGAGAGCGGTGCGGATGCGTCAAGCGTCCATGCTGCGCTCCCTGTGACACCCCCCGACCCTCCACCGGGTACAAGCTCCTGTGACCACTCCCCGTGCCCCCCCGCCCCGAGGCCCAGGTTCCACCCCTAAGGTTCCTAGGCCCCTCACTGCAGTCCCTGTAACTCTGCCCAGTGCCCCACACAATGACCCCACTCGTTTGCCAGTATCCCCACCTGTCCTCTCACTGTGACCATGCCCCTGGACCCCGGTAGCCCCGCCCAGAGTCTCCCATCATGGCCCCGCCTTTTTGTTCCTGGTGCCTTCTTGCCCCCTCCTGCAGCCAATGGCCGGGTCCCATCACAGCATCCTCACCCATCACCACACCCTCGCCCATCACAACCCCGCACCCCTACATCCTAGACCCGCTCCAGCCCATCACGACCCCACAGACCCCACGCTTGCATCCGCGTCGCTCATCACAACCCTGCCCACGCCCATGGCCCCGCCCCTGCGCCAACGTGCAGCCGTGCTCACCTCCTCCCATTGGTGGATGTAGCGGATGAGGCGCGACAGGCGGAGCAGGCGCAGCAGGCTGAGGATCTTGGTGAAGCGCACGATGCGCAGGGCGCGCGCCGTCTTGTAGACCTCGGAGTCGATGCCCTTCTCTACGATGAGGAAGATGTAGTCCACGGGGATGGAGGACACGAAGTCTACCACGAACCACGTGCGCAGGTACTTCTTCTTGATCTTCTCGGGGTCCAGGATGATCTCCGTGTTGTCCTCGATCACGATGCCCGTGCGGAAGTTCAGCACCAGGTCCATGAGGAAGAATGTGTCCGAGACCACGTTGAACACAATCCACGGGGCCGTGGTCTCGTCCTTGAAGAAGGTGATGCCCACGGGGATGATGATGAGGTTTCCCACCATGAAGAGCAGCATGGTGAAGTCCCAGTAGAACCTGGGGGCGAGGTGCAGCCGGTCACGCGGTCACACCTCCACCTTTGCGCGGGGCCCTCCGCAGAGCCTGCCTGCCCCACCACGCGCGCATACGCCTTTGAAGACCAGCCCAACGCTCGCCTCCTCCGGCAAAGCTGAGACTTTGGCCCCGGCTAGTGTGGACCCTGCCTCCAGGAAGCCCTCCCAAGCCCCAGACAGCACTCCACTGCCGGCTGGGCTCCCCCAGCCCAGGTCCCTCTCGCTGGCCCAGCCTGACCTTCTCTCCTTGAAGAAACCGGAGACCTGGAAGAGTCCAAGAGGCCGCTCAAAAATTGACTAAATGTTTCCCAGGACCAAGAAGGCCCAACGTGCCTGGCACAAGGCTGCCGTCCAAAAAGCAGTAGGGTCGAGCCAGGAGGGGGAGACAGACAAGCGGAGGAGCTAGAGGGGCGGGGGGGTGGGGGGTGGGAACTGCAGCCAGGAGGGTTGAGTGGCTGGGCGGCCGGGGGCTGCAGGTGCCGGGTGGGCACCGGACATCCACAGTTTGACATACAGGTGCAGGACCCCCACCCTGGCCGGACTTCCCGGTGGGGCACCGGAAGGCTGAACAGGGGGCACTGGCTGTCCATCCATTTCAAGAAGCACCCGGGGGGGCTGGGGACCGGGCAGAGGCCAGGGTGCCAGGCCGTCTGGGAGAAAGGGAGAAGCCAAGGCCTGCCCGGCAGAACGCAGGGCCAGGTGGCAGAAGAGCCTGAGGGATGGGACTTGGCCACGGCTTGGATGTTTCATGTGATAAATACGCCTGAAAAAGGGATGACTGGCCAAATATGCCCAGGACCGATACAAGTCCTGGAGGTCAATTCCAAAACTCCACCCGGGAATTCTGTGCTCCCAGAAAAAGGCCCGTCCATTTGAGGAATATTAACGGCCAGGCACAGTGTTCTGAGTCCAGCATTTACCCATGAGGACAGACAGATGCAGCAAAGGCCACATGGAGAGATGCCCATCCCTGCGGCAGTTGATAAAATAGGAATCAAAACCACTCCAAGGGAAACCTGTCAGTTCCTGAGAAAGTTAGAGTTACCATGTGGCCCCGCAATTCCACTCCTGGGCCTTCACCCAAGGACTCAAAAGTGGGGACTCAAAGAGACACCTGTGCACCAGTGTCCACGGCAGCACGATTCACAGAGTGTGGGAGCAACCTGAGTGTCCACCAGTGAATGGACATACAAACACGTGTCCGTCCACACACAGGGCGTCACGCAGCCACGGAAAGGAGAGAAGCCCCGACACTTGCTACCATGTCAGTGGACCCTGAGACCACGATGCTCAGTGAGAGAAGCCAGACACAGAAGGAGCCACGGTGTGTGACTCCATTGATGGGAAACGTCCAGGACAGGCCGATCCACAGACACAGAGTGGGTTTGTGGCTATAGGGGCCGGGGAGTTTCTGTTTGGGAAGATGAAAAGTTCTGGTGAGTGATAAGGGGGATGGCTGCAGCACACTGTGAATGTATTTAATGTCACTTGACTGTACACTTTTAAATGGTTAAAGGCTGTTATATTTCTGTTAACACATATACATAAAGAGAAAACCTCCGAGGCCCAGGGTCTCAGTGATGAGTAGATGCCCCAGATCGGGGTGTAAGCCCACATTCCCTGTCTAGATTTGGACAAAGGAGGGTCTCAAATTCTGAAGAGTCATTCGTCTGATTTTGCCCATCACTGTGCAGGGAGAAATGCCCACCCCGCGGTGGGTTTCCAGGGCTCTCCCGTAGGCCCGGCGCCCTCCCCATCACGGCTGGAGTCCCCATGTCCTCTTGGAGAAGGCTCTAGCCTGTGTAGGCAGGACAGGCCTGGGGGAACCCTCAAAGCCTGCCGCTCCCTGGGCTCCTCCTGGATGGATAGAAGAAGAGACTGAGGTTCCCAGGGGCTGGAGGGACTCTCCCAAATTAGCAGAAAGCCGTAAACTCCGCTCTGGTGTGGCCGCACTGGGCTCCCTGTTTGGGGACTCACTGTGAATTGGCTCTGTTCTGAGCAGCCCCCCGAGGGAAGAGCTACAGCACCGTGCCTGCCGGGTGACCCAGGCCTTCCACTTCGGGGAACTGAGCCCAAGGAAATCATCCAAGAGGGAGAGAAAAAAATTGAAAAGTGATTTGTAACAAGATGTTCACAGCAGCATGGTCTGCAAGAGCCAAGGTTGGAATGGACCCCATGTCTAAGACCATGGTGACAGCAGCCAGATCTGGGCTCCCGCCCACTGGCAGGTGTGGCCTTGGGCAAGTCCCTCCAGTCCCTGGGAACCTCAGTCTCCTCTTCTGTCTGGCTGGGAGGAGCCCAGGGAGTGGCAGGCTTTGAGGTTCTCCCCCACCCCCGGCCCTGTCTGCCCACATGTACTGGAGCCTTCTCCCAGTGGCCATGGGGACTCCAACCATGATGGGGAGAGCCCGGGAAACCCACCTCGGTGTGGGGATGGAGACCTTGAGAGCTGAAAGGGTTGACATGATCTGGGGTGAGTGTTAAGGGCAATGACGGCTCCAAATTCAAGACCTTCCTTTGCCTGAATCCAGACAAGGTGTTGGGCTCAGACTTCTGATCTGGGGCATCTACTCATCCTCAAGACCCCCAGGGACCTAGCCCCAACCTGACTGAGGGGCCGCACCTGCCTATTCCCCATCTCCACCCCCAGAGTGTCCACGGCAGTGGTTGGTCCTAATCCCCACCTCCGGCGCTGAAGGGCTCACGCCCAAGGACAAAGCAAGCAGGAAGAAGTAACTTCCTGCTGTCCCTGAAGGCCAGGGACAGGAGCCTAGAAACCAAGGAGCGGGGTTAGAAACAATCTAAATAGGGGGGCCTAGAAACTACCAGGGTGGGGTAGCCACAGCGTAAATGGCCAGGATGAGGAGGGCCTCCTCCTTCACAGGTGACTTGTCATAGAGGTTCCCTCCTTTTGTTCTGGGGGCGGGGTGGGGGGGCAGGCACCACACTTCCCCACTGACAGACCAGAGAGGTGGCCCAGCCAGGGAAGGGTGCAAAGACCTGAAAGCCAGCCTGCTGCCCCCAGGCCTGTGGCCCTTGGTTCTCCTGGAATTGGGTAGGAGGAGGGGAAACTGAGGCCTGGGGCAGAGGATCCAGGTCCCTCTCCCCAGCACCCCCTTTCCTCGCCCTGCCCGCCCCCTTGGGCTGTGCAGCCCAGGGCTAATCACTCTCCTTCTCTGAGCCACAATGCTTCCTCTGCCCAACCGCGGCAGCCCCTCCCGCATCAGGCTGCCCCAAAGACCCCTGGGACCGGGTCGAGGCCTGCAGGGGCCTGAGTCAGCCCTCAGCTACCCAGGGCCTTCAGGGACAGTAATTAAACCTCGTATTGAAAAGTCCTTCCTAACAAACAACGGGCCCCATCGGGAAACACTCAGACCCCGCTTCCTGCTTGTGCCAGGACAGGAACTGGGCCCTGAGAGACCAGCAAGGCCGGGGCTCCTGGTGGGGAGCGGGGGCTCAGAGGCAACAACCCCCAGTGCCCTGTGGACAGGAGAGCCCGGAACCCTCTCCAGGGCGCCACACCCACGTGGCTCTGATGTCAGCGGGGCACCCCCCATGGGCCCAGCTCCCGCTCCAGCAGCTGCCCCGACCCTCCTCTCTGCGCAGATGGAGAAACCCAGGTGGGAAGCGGTGAAATGACGGAACCCAGGCGGCCAGGCCTCCGGGCCAGAGCTCGGGACCATGCGGTCACCCTCCTGTCTCCAGCGCTTGGGGCCCCTCCAATTCCAGAAGCTGACAAGCAGCCCTGTTCTTCCAGGACCAGGCAGGGCAGGGCCAGACGAGGGGCAGGGGTGTCCTGGGAGCTTGAAGTGGCTGCTCAGGGACGCTGTTAACAAGGGTAGCGGCTCCCTCCCTTCAGGGTCAGAGAACCAAGAACCAGGCTGGAAGCAGTCCAGGAATTACGGATCGGATCGGGCAAATCCCAGGGGATTAGGGGCCGGGAAGTGGGGGGGTCAGGGATTAAGGATGAGCTAGGGATGGATTATTAGGGCCTGAGCCCTCGGATGTGAGTTACGGATCCCAGGCAGGTGTCAGGGATTGGGAAACTGAGACTCCTGCGGGGGAAGATGCTTGAGTGATCCCAAGACAGGGCAGACTGTGGGGCTGACTGTGTGCAGGCCTGGGGGACACGTGGCGACCAGACAGACCCGGCCCTCCCTCAGGGCCCCCAGCCCAGTGGGGAGACAGGCCTTCCACACAGACAGATAAATGAGTGGGATGCTTCAGAGGGGCCACTTTAGCCAGGGTGGGCTGGGAGGGCTTCTCAGAGGAAGTGACATGTGGGTGGATAATGGAGAAGGGCCGCTAGGCGGAGTGCGGGCACTGCACCCCGGGTGGCTGAACTGGCAAGTGCAAAGGCCCCGTGGCTGCATGGAGTTTGCCTTTCGGGGCGGCCGGGAGGCCTGGGGCTGGAGCAGGGGTGTGAAGGGAGGTAAGAAGGGATGAGAGGGGGTGGGAGCCGGGCTCTGCAGGGCTGTGGAGGCCACGGCCATGGTGGGTTTTAAGTGAGAAGGACGAACATGAATCTTGAGATGCCCCTGCCGGCAGCCGGAAGGCAAGGAAAGGGCAGAGGACGGCGTCCAGGGAGGAAGTGGGGTAGCCTGTGCTCTTTGCATTTGGGCTGGGCTTGCTGATGGGGGAAGTGAGGCAGGGTCTGTCCTGAGCAAGTGGGTAGCTAAGGAAGGCCCCCCAGTGTCCCCCTGAACCCCCAGGTCATGGATGTTGAAACAGGGGGTGTGGGGAAGTGACGCTTTTAAAGCAGGGAATTCAGGGGCCAGAAACTGCAAATTCTGGCAGGAAACCAATGGAACGAGGAGAGGGGCCTCGGCCACCTCAGGCCCCTGACCCCTCACAGGGACCATGGAGCGTCCTTCCTCCCAGTGGGTGGGCCCTGGGCCTCAATCCTCCCACCTGGGAAAAGGGCATGTCCACCAACCCCCACTCTGAGTGCCTTCATGCTGGATTCAGAACCTGGGAAACTCTGGCCCCCGCCCCTCACCACTGCCCCAACTTGGGATAATTCAGGGTTTATTCTCATGAGCTGATGCATCCTGATCTCCCACTAATCCGTAGGGCCATCTGGGGCAGGAGAAGTCCTCCAGCCCTCTTGGATCTTCAGGCCAGCCCCTCCACCACCCCAGGCCCTCAGGGACCCCACAGGATGTCACACAGATACAGGTCAGCATCCACCTGTCCTGGCTTTGTCTAAGCTCCGCTGAGGGCCAGGAAAAGGACCCACTTATCTTTTCCCCACAACCCAGGCCTCCCGGCGGTACACAATTCGGGAACATTGAACTGAAATTCAGCAGCTGCAGCAGGAGAGACTCAGGTCAGACCTCAGAAGCACTTACAGACTCGGGAACGGGATGAAAGGCCGTGGGAAGCCACTTGCCCACACTCTCTCTAGGGAGATGAAGCCTCTACCCCCCAGACCTGCCCACGCTCCCACACGGCCACGGCTGCCTTGACCACCAAGTGACCACCAACTAAGGAGGTGGAGGAAGTGGCAGAAAAAGTGGACTGTCCAGAACGGGCAGTGGGGAGTTGCAGCTGGGCCCTACTTCCCTGGGGCACCACCACCCACGCCCTCCCCTCTGAGCTCTCCTCCTTCCCGCGAACCCCTCTCTCTGGCCTCTAGAATCCGGGGTGGCCAGGTGAAGGAGTTAACTGTATTTCTTCTTCATACATTTTGGGGGCAGGGCAGAAGATCCTGCCAGGGCCCCAGGACCTCCGGGAGGCAGTGGCCCAGGCTGTGACCATGCAGGCCCCTTGGCCACTCTCCCTGCTTTGCTCTGGGGTGGTCTTCATGCTTGTTCTGACTCAGAAATGGACCTCAGGGTGCAAAGAAGGAAAACCAACCCTCCTGAACCTGAATCCTTCCTGCTGTCCCTCGAACATGCTTCTCCCCTCCCCCGCCCCCATGGAAGCTCCTAGAACATCTGTATCCGGGCACCAGCTGTAGTGTTACTCATGGCCCCATGAAGAAGTGAAGACACGCCTCAGAAAGGGTTGGGGCTGTTCCAAAGCTGCCAGGAAAGGGGGCTCACAACCTGACTGGCCTTGCCTGCACCCATGTGTGCCCCTCGGCGGGTTCCCAAAACCATCCTGGGCCCCCCCCCCGTGACGTGCCAGGCCCCAGGACGCCATGGAGTTGGGGGGAGAGGCAGGTAAGCGTATCAAGGAAAAAAGGCCACTTCTGAACGCATGGGCGGTGCAGACATCGACCAGATCGAAAGGAATGGGGTGCACCACGCATTTGGGGAAACTGAGGCAGGGAAGCCCGGAGAGGACTCCAGGCCATGCATAGGGGGTGCAGGCCTCGCCGCAGACTGCCCCAGCCCCTCTGCAGCCTGGCCCGGACAATGCACTCCTGCCCCTCCGGCCTCGGTCCGGTCACCTTCCTCAAGAGCCCCGCTCCCCGAGGACTCTGCAGATGTCTGCCCTGCCTGGAAGCCCATGTGGCCCGAGGAGCTAGGCATGACCAAGGCTGTTCCAGTTCACCAAACATGAATTGTTCTGTTCTCTGTGCCAGATGGGTGCCGTGCCACTTTGAGCAAAGTTGTAGCTCAAGAAAGTGGAGATGCCGCGGCCCTGGGCAGGACCTGGGGCTGGGGAAGAAGCCTTGGTCTCACGGCCCCGTTTCCCTTTAAATCATGTCCAGGGCTTACCCGGGCACCAGCAGGGACGGTGTCTGCACCGTCAGGTCATGAGGACAAACGGAGCCAAGTGTGGACAAGCAGACCCAGAAAGGCCCCTCCCTACTGCTCCACGAACGGGTCTTACAACTAACACTCACACGAACATAGAGATGGCCCACGGCTCCTCCAGGGCAACCCCCTTATCTTGAACAATCCCCAGGACGCCCTTCTCCTCCCATTTCTTCTTGGCCTGGACAGGACACGGCCAGGGGCCAGCTTGCCTGACAGTCCAAAAGTGGAGACTCAGGGGCCAGCCTGCCCGGGAATGAATCCCTGCTCTGCCAGGGACTAGCTGTGTGGCTTTGGGCAAGTGACTTTACCTCTCCGTGACCCCCTCTCCTCACATGTAAATTTGGGGTAGCTGCA
Organism: Mesoplodon densirostris; assembly: GCF_025265405.1. NCBI lineage: Eukaryota > Metazoa > Chordata > Mammalia > Artiodactyla > Ziphiidae > Mesoplodon > Mesoplodon densirostris. The sequence continues at coordinate 153,154,070 of NC_082663.1, forward strand.
GCAGCCACCTCACATCTGACATGAGGATTGGATCTATATTCTTAAGGTGCTGTGGCCCAAGAGGGACTCAGGAAGCACTTCTCCGATCATGTGCTTGGGGGTCTGTCTCCATATTGAATCCGAGGGGTCTAGAAGGGTTCCCAAAATGTGGGGGGTTGTAGAGGCCCCGCAGCACCCCAGCTTGGCAGGGTCTTAAGGTTTTTACTTTGACTGGCTCACCTAGTCCCAGCTACAGGCCTCACTCACCCCTCCTTCACCCCCATCCCGTTGCTCACCCCAGTTTACAGTGTATCTGCCCAGGGACCCACGGGCAACTGTGCTGGACGCACACAAGGCTGGGGACGCCCAGCTCCTTCTCCCAGCAGCCCCCACCCCCTCTGCAGCTGAGAGGAAGCCCAGGGCCACCCACAGCCCTGGGGATGCTGCAGGCGGATGTGCTGGAGGGGACAGAGGAATGGCTACTTTCTGCAGCCACCTCTCCCTGCCCACATGGTCCCCACGTCCCTTTCCAGCCAGCTGGCTTTAGCCCCCATTCACAGAGGGGCCAGGTGGGCCAGGGAGCCCTGGAAGTCAAGTTCATCCCCATTTCACAGACTGGAACCATCTGCAGAGGGGTGCTGAGCCCCCATGCCGGTCGGGACCATCCAGAGGCACCCCATCTGGGCCCCCTGGCCTCTCCCAAAGCCACCGGTCAAGGCTGCATTCCCCTCCCAGGACGGTCTGAGGGGTTAGGAGCTGGAATCCTGGACATTCTTCCAGCCTCCGTTCCTGAGTTGTGTGCCCCTGGGCCTCCGTTTCCCCAGTTGTCAGGCACAGGGGATATGGAGGGGCCAGGGAAAGGCAGAGTCCCACAGCTCCCCTTTCCCAGCTCTGGGCGTCCAGGAATCCGACCTCAGGCCTGAGGGAGGGGAGACCCGCGGCGTCATAGGATTCGGAGGCCGCTGGACTGCTGTCCGTGGTGCTGAAACCGTGCACTCCCTGAGATGGTGGCCCGGCGGCCTGGGGAGACCCTCTGCACCCCAACTCACACACCCCAGTCACGGACACATCACCTCACACCCACTGCCCGCTGATGCACACACCCCCTCTCTCCCCAACACACACCAGTGATCCGCCATGCAGACACACCCCCCAGAGCACTCGGCCCCCCGCCCGCCGCAGTCACATGTTCGTGATCACACACACGGCCTGCAATGATATGCATCGTTCACACTCCCAGGCCACACAGGGCTCACCCGGGAACGGAACTGCAAACATACGCGGCGGCGTGACCCTGCTCCAGCCTTGCTCTGAGGTTTTTCCACGCACCAACTGGCTTAATTCACATCAGCATCTACACAACCACTGACACCTGGGCACACCACAAACACACGCAGCTGAGCCTGCTCCGGGCCTTGCTCTGAGCCTTTCCACAGATCAGCCGCCTGAATTCACATCAACATCACCACCACTGACACCTGGGCACACCACCCAGCCGCTGGAGCTGATGCGGCTCAGAGCAGACACAGCCGGGGGACACCAGCACTAACAGTGTCCCCTCCTTGCGCAATACCGAGGCCCAGGGACCCGGGACGCGCCTCCCTGCGGCGTGGGACGCAGGTGGAGACCCTGGGACCCGGCGTGTCCGCTTAACCCTTTCTCCGCCAGCCTCTACGGGGCGCGTCCTTCCCGGGCGCCCTTCCTTCCGCTCCGCTGCCTCCCCGGCGCCCACGTTCCCCTCTATTCGTCCTCTCCGCCCCTCCGCGCTCAGACCCTGCGGCCCGTGACATGCGCCCACCCGAAGGGCGGGGAATGTTAGGCTGCGTGGGAGGGGGCGCGCGCCTCCCAGTGTTCCTCCAAGGGCGGCGCCTCGCGCGCCCAGATCATTCCGGGGCGGGTCCCGGACACGCCCGAGGTCACCGAGGGGCCCCGAGGTCACCCGCGGGGCACACCGCCCCGCCCTCTTCACAGCGCTCCCAGGCCGACCCTTGTGCGCGTCCGCTCGCCGTGCCCCTCCGCGCTGGCCGGCCGGCCCTCCGGACGGCTGTACCTGAAGTCGCTATACGGGTGGATGATCCAGGCCCCCGCCGACTTGACGCGCTCCTGCTCCCGCTCCACGGCCTTCTGGCTGCCGAACATCCGCAGCGAGAACTTGTTGACACCCGGCTGCAGGAGCGCGCCGAACTGGCGCTGCATGAAGCTGGCCTGGCTGCCGCGCGACTCCCCCGCCGGGCCCGCCTCCTCGCTGCCCGCCTCGTCCACCGGCCCCGACCCAGCGCCCGGCTCCGGCGCGGGCCCCGCGGCCGCCCCGCGACACGAGAACGACACCTTGGGCCCCCGCGCCGGGCCCTCGGGCCCCGCGGGGCTGCACTGCGGCTCTCCGCGCCCGCACTCGCCGTTCGGGCTGCCCTTGGCCGTGCTCGCCGCGCCCGGGGTGCCCGGGCGGCCGCACGAGCTGTCTCGGCTGCGGAGTCGGGCCCGCTGGCCGCCCTCGTCCGCCGCCTCCGGGGGCGCCGCCTCGGTCCGGGGCGCCTGCTGAGGGGGCGCCGGCCCGGGGCCCGGAGGGGGCGCGGGCGGCGGCGGCTGCTGCTGCGGGGGCGCGGGCGGCGGCGGCGGCGGCGGCGGCGGCGGCCCCGGCGCGGGGGTCGCGCCCGGGCTCTCCCCTGGCCGCCCGCCGCCCCCGCGCGCGTCCATGGCGAGGCGGCGCCGGGCAGTGCGGAGCGGAGCCGCCGCCGCCGCCGCCGGCCCGAGCCCGAGGGAGGGGGGAGGCGGGGGTAGGGCGGGGCGGAGCCGCGAGGGGCGGAGCCGCGGCCTCGGGGGAGGGGAGGGGGCGGGAGCCCCTCCTCTGCCCGCGCACAGTCCCGGCGCGCCCCGCACGGGTCCCGCGCCCGGGAAACTGAGGCCGCCGGCGCTGGGACGGCCCAAGGTTACGCGGCTCGAGGCCTCGGAGACCCGATCAAGCGTAGTCCCAGAAGGGGAAACTGAGGCCCGCGAAAAAGAGGGACGCGCCCAAGGTCACCGCCTCCGCGCGCGACCTTGACGAGGGGCCTTCTCCTGGCGCTTCAATTCACCTCTGTCCAGAGGACATAGCGGGCGGTAACCACTGACGCTGGGGCTCGGAGAAGTGGAGCCGCCCCCGTACTAGCCTCCATCCTTCCTATAGGTTTGAGAATTTCCATAATAAAAGGCCACACGAGCCCTTGTTTTGTCACTTGAGACCCCGACAAAGACGTGTTGTGTGGGGATCAGCAAAGTGGGGTCAGGCCAGGAGTCTCCAGGTGCCACCGTGGCCCCCTCTCCCCCACCTCCTGCATATGAGGAAACTGAGGCCGAATTGGGCCAATAGGAAGAGCCACCCAAGGGTGCTGAGGATCCCCACCTTCAAACAAGGCCCTAAAGTACAGTGTGTGTGTGTGTGTGGGGCTCTCCCAAAAGGCTGGTGGGCTTTAAAGTGGGGAAGTGCCCAGGGTCACAGGGGGACCCAGGGTCTGCCACCCATTCCCACCGGATGCCCACATGTGAGCCCCGTTGGGCTACCCCATTTCTCTGCCCCTTGGGCTCAGGCTCCAGCCAGCCCCCACCCCCTAGGCCCCCAGATCTGGGAATACACTCGAGGCTCTGCTTCTGGGGCTAGAGCCAGGCTGGGGAGTGATTCCTGGCGTCAGGTGACATAGGCCACAAGCCCAGGATTCTTCCCAGCCTCCGCTCCACACCCCAGCTCAACCAGAGTGTCCTGCACAAAGGAGAGACGGGGAGCAGAGATAAGGAAAGGCCTGGAGAAACAGGGAGAGGGGTTGAAGACCACCACTGGCCTCCAGGGACCCTCTGGCCTTCTTAGCACTTTCAGGCCTGACATCATATTGGGTGACTTCACCCACCTGGAGGTCAGGACCATGAGGGTGGAGATGTGACATGTCCCTGCACACAGTAGGTGGGACTCAAGGGCATTGAGTGATGCGCCCATCTGAACAATGGGCAGGCTGAGCCAGGCCATCTCCTGTCCCCATGCAGGCTGTCCTGAGCCCTGGGGGGCCTTCCAGGGGCCACCTCTGCTGTGTCTTCAGTCAGACCCTGCCAGACCCACAGCCAGATGGGTGGACAGGCTGGGCTGCCGTCTGCTGTGAGTCTGTGAGAGAGAGAGGCTGGGCAAGCAGCAGAGTTGGCAGTGCCAGGCTGTGGCCCGCCCAGGCAGATGTGTGTTCCAGCTGAAGGGGGATCTTTCATGCTCGCCCTGGGAAGATGTCAGTCCAGGCAGGCCGCCAGAGCCCCAGAGCTCTCGGCTGAGAGCGGGGAGGGGGTGGACCAGCAGCCCAGCCCAAGGACCCACCAGGCCTGGAGAAGCAGAATGGCATCCCTCCCCCAGGGACCTGGCCTGGACCTGCAAGTCACAGAGGACAGGGTCCCAGCCCCTCTCCTGAAGACTCCTCCCCAGCACATGGGCTCCACCCTGGGCCAGGCTGCCACCAGCCTCCGTCCCTCCCACCCTGTCTCACCACTTGCCCTGGGCCAGAGCAGTCTTAGCATTCATTCATTCATTCATTCACTAAATACTTATGAGGCACCTGATGGGGGCTGGGATTCAGAAGTGAACCTAACAGGCTGCCCCCAGCCTGGTGGGGTGACAGTCAACACAGCAGATGTGATGTTTAGCAGACATTGTAGTGTCCGTTAGAAGGGGGTGAGCTCAACCTGAGCCGGGACAGGGGATGAGGAGGTGTTGGGGGGATGTCTGAAGTCTCACAGAGTGGGTGGTGTCAGAGCCAGGACCTGAGGGGAGGACGGAGCCCAGAGCGGCCGGCAGGTGTCGTGGCCTGTGCAAAGGTCCTCAGGTAGGAGGGTGCCTGGTTGGTGTGAGGAGAAGGGATACTGAGGACCTGGAGGGTGGGGGTGTAGGAGATGAGGACCCAGAGGTGGTGGGGGTGGGGTGGGCTGGGGACAAGCCTGGGCAAACAGGAATAAAACCCGGTCAGTTCACAGTGAGTGGTCTGTTACCCAAAGCTGCTGGACTCCCACTTCCCGTGGAAGGAAGCCCCAGTCCCTCCCCACCCAGTTTGCTCCACCTCTTCCTCCCCAGCGCTGGGCTCTGGGCACAGGGGCCTCCAGCAGGCCCAGCTGGCCTGGCCCGAGGCCTTTGCCCTGCTGTCCCGCCCGCAGCTCCCCTCCCCAGCCTCTCAGCACCTCAGCACATGGCCCGTTTCCTGCTCAGCTGGGGCAGGTCCAGGTCCAAAGCCCTGGAGCCCACAGTTTGGAGGCCCTCTGAGTGCAAAATAGTTAGAGACCAGGGAGACAAAGCCACGCCAGAGTCTTGGCAGGCCCTGGACCAGGGAGGGGTCTCAGAGTTTAAGCTCCGAGGGCTGCCTGGAAAACTCACGGCCAGACTCGAGCAATACTGACTGTCCCCTCAGCCTTGTGTGGCGGGCCTGAGTGCCCACATGTGCCACTGACTTCGGAAGGGGGATGACATCTCCCAATCTGGGCTGTCTGCATGAGCACCATAGTACCGGGCAGCGCACTGGCGTCCAGCCCCGACTGGAGAGTGACCTTACGTAGGGAGCCCCTCACCCAGGCCTGAGTTTCCTGGCATCTGTGTGATGAGGGTGGGGTCCTCGGCTAACCTTGGATTTCCTTTCCCTGCGGACCTCACTCCCCCTGGGTGGGGTCAGGGACCCGCCCACACCTCTGGCCCATTCCTCCTCACCTCTGCCCCCCTGCTGCCAGGCGAGACCCCTAAATTCCTCTCTTGCTGCCAGCCGCCATGGGACCTTGGGGGTGCCCCTGGTGTACAACAGACGTGCTCTTCGTCAGGGCCCCAGAGTGGGGGAGGAAGGAGCCTGGGGCTTGGGACGCGCCCCCGATGCCTCCAGTGCAGGCCCCGTCCCCGTCCTCGAAGGGCTCCCAGTCCGGAGGGCGGTGGGCCCAGGGAAGGGGTGGGCAGCCTGTGCCCCAGAAGGAAGGCACACCCAGCCCTGCCCCTCTGCCTCAGCGACTGGGACCCCGAGACAGACCCCGGGTCCTGAGCCTCCAGGCGTTTGCCAAAGATGATCTCACTGGATCCGGTGACTTCCTGTCCCGCCCCTGGGGAAACTGAGGCAGCTCCAGTGGCTGCAGCCAAGAACAGCCCCCAGTGGCACAGGGGGCCGAGGACTGCCAGTGCTCATCAAATGCTCAGTGAGGGAAACATGCAGAGCCGTCTGCCCAGTGGCCCTGTTTGCTGGTCAGGCTTCTCCTAAAAGCACACGTGAGCAGCGTCCCTCTCTGGGGGCCTGGTCCCCTCTCCACACCACATGCCACCCCCTCCTGTCCCCCAAGGCGCTGCCTGCGGACAATCCCACACTTTCTGTCCGGACAAAGAAACCAGCAGTCGTTCCCGAGCCCCAAGTGTGTGAGCACCAGGGGTGCAGCAGGAAGGTGGGCGGAGCCCCAGCTGGGGTGCAGGTGGGGACACACAGACCCCGAGCAGGGGACACCCTCACGTGCCCTCCAACATCGAGCCCCAGCCTCAGCAGCGTCCCCAGAGAGGAACCAGCCTCGTCACCTCCTGTGCTGGCAGAACCCCCGGACCCACGTACACCGTCAGTGCCAACCACGTGACCCAGTGAACAAGAAGGGATGTACATCCTTTGGACCAGAGAAATTTAGATGGTGGGTGCCCAGGACCGAGAGCCCAGCGTGTCCAGCTGGGGGGCACGCAGGACAGGCAGGGCATCCCAAGACCTCTGTAAACAGGGGCTCCCCTGACTTCCTGGGCCCCCGTGCCCTCAGGGGTGTGCATGTGGTGCCCTCTGGTGGTGGCTGGAGGGAATGGCTGGCCAGCCGCAGCCCCTAGCCCCAGCCCCAGCCCCAGGGCTTCGGGGACCAGCGGCCTCAGTTGCTGTGAACTGGAGGGCACCTCCTCCAGGCTGTGCGGTGCAAAGCCCCCGTAAAGGAACCCCTACTCTCCCCGTGGGCGCTCAGGGAAACCAGACCTGTGAGTGACCTTTGTGACACACCTGGTCAGCAGACAGGGGGCAGCCTGGTCCACCCCAAACGCCCCCCCGCACCCCTCCCCCGCATCCCGGGGCTGTGGGATTTGCTGGGCAGAGGCCCTCTCCGTCCCACCTCAGAACCCACTGGGCCTCGAACCGGTGGCCAGTGGGCCAAGTCTGTCCATTTTTGAGGGTTTGGTATGTTGGGATTTGTATTTGCCAACATTGAAAAACGCAGACTTCACACGGGCCCAGATTTCTGGCTTCTCTGGAGATTTGGGAAGAGCTGGCCCAACACTCTGAGACCCCTGCCTCCCCCGACCAGCAGGTGGCTTGAGACCCTCACCCAGACCTGCAGGTCTGGCAGGGCTCCAGAGGGGGACATGGGGTGACCACAGCCCCGGATGTGGGAAAAGGGTCACCCTGGACAAGCGCTTTCCCCTCTGGCACTGTTTGCCCAGGTGTGCCCAGTGGGAGGCCTAGGTGGTACTTCCCAGAGTCCCAGGGCTCCACCCCCCCACCCCACCCCCGCCTCAACCCCACCTATGCTCCCCCATTCGGCCCAGCTACCGGGATGCAGGCTGGGTAAGCAGGCAACCCCCTTCTCCCCCCGGGGGCTGGTGCAGAGCTGCTCCTGGGGTTCTCTGGGCTGCCCCCCACCCCCAGCTAGAGTCCCAAGAGGGGCAGCCGCACCCCCACCCCAGATGTGCCTCGGGACAGACTCCCAGCTCCAGAGTGAGGCCCCAGCTGCTCACCTACCCCTCAGACCACCGAAGGCACCGGGAGCGTTCTGACCAGGACAGCTGGGGGCCTGGCAGCGGTGGCTGATGGCCGCCCATCCCAACCTGGGGGCCCGCCAGAAGGCTGCCCTGGTTTTGTCCAGATACCCTTCGAAGGGCAGAAGCAGGCTTAGAAGAACTGGAGAGCCAGTCCTGCTGCAGTGGTCCGTCCACCACTCCCGGCTTTACCTGTCACCCAGCCCCCGTGCACCCTAACCTCATTACGCCTCACCGGCTGAACCCCCCACGAGCTTTCTTGGTGAGACCCAGGCTCGGTGCAGACAGGAGCCGGGAGAGGATGAGGGGTCAGACTTTATTGGGGAGTAGGAAGGTGGGGTGGGGAGAGAGGCCCATCACAGCGGCTCCTGCTCCGAGAAGAGCAGCAGACACCCTCTTTCTGGGTGTGTGGACAGGGCGGCGGTGAGGGGGACGCCCTCAGGGCGGCCACGTGCTCAGACCTGCAATGACCCGAGACAGCACTGGCTTCTCACGGCAGGATGCTTGGCACCGCGGCTCCGTCGTCTGGACCTTCTGCAAAGGGCAGGGACTTGGCTCCAGCCCCACACAGCCGACCAGTCTCAGGAGGTGGACCTGGGGCGGGAGCCTCAGAAAAAGGGCCATCTGTCCTCCACACCCAGACCAGGAGACCAACAGCCCAGGGGACGCGAGGGGACGGGTGATGGGGGCGGCAGGGGCCTCACACAAACCTCACGACTCCCCTGGGGGGCTCACGAGATGGTTAAAAAAGCAAAGCAAAGCCCCTAAGGGGCAGAATTCTACACACAGAAAACCCTAGCTTAGTTTTTCTTTAAAAAGGTGAGAAAACATGTGATTTGAATGCACAACGTGGTTTGCTTTTGCCAGGTGGGTTTCTGTAAGAGGAAAGGGCGCGGGGTTGTGCAAATGCTGGGATGGGCGCCTGCAGACTCTTCCTGGTCCTGCGGGGTTGGGGGGGGGCGGGGAGCTTGGACCAGCCTCAGGAGCAGGAGCCCCGCCCTCGGCCCCCCGCCCTCCCCTCCCCTCACCTCTCAGCTGGAGTTCCTCTGGCGAACGTTCTTGTCTTTGTCGTTCACGTGGTGCCCGCTGCTCTTCCTGGTGACAGGAGGACCAGACAGCTGCCCCTCACAGGACCAGACAGCTGCCCCTCACACCTCCCAGCTCCGCCCAGCGACCCGCCCGCCCCCAGCGAGGCAGGGACTTACAGCGGAGCAGAGCCGGCGTCCTCATCTGCGCAGGTGCACAGCCACATGCAAGAGAGGAGGACGGGCTGTCAGCGGCGGTCTGCACACCAGGGCACGCACCGGGTGGCCCCATCCCGCGGGGCGCTGCCCTCAGCTTCCCCGACTGCAATGTGGGGGCCAGCCCGCCCCAGGACACACACCCTCACGTGAGCTGTCTGGGGTCTCAGTGTGAGGGGCACCTGGGGGCCCTGCCTGACCCCCAGCCCTGCCCACGGGCAGACGCCCAGTGGCCCCATCACACAAGGCCAGGGGCTTGCTTGGTGCCACAGCCCTGGGCCCAAAGCAGCCTCCACAGGTGGAGACCAAGCCAATGGAGGAGCACTCACCGCAGAGGACGCCTGCTGGCAGCCCAGTGAGGACAAGAGAGGGGCAGGTGAGGCCGTAAGGGCCGACACACACCCCCAGCCAGGGAAGGGGGCGGGTGCCCTGGGGAGGCCCTAGGACACGGTGGCCAAGGGGGCTAACCCTCAGGCCCACACTCCCGGACAGCGGCCCCGGCCCCAGGGGTCCCCCCACCAGGAGGGGAGCAGAGGGTGTGTGGGGCCGGCTCACCATCTAGGACCTCGTCCGGCTTCCGCCGCTTCTCATAGATGAAGATGACGGTGACCAGCACAAGCACCTCGGCCACGATGCCCAGGAAGGGCCAGAGGGCAGCAAAGCGGTTGCGCACGCGCAGCGTGATGACTGCCTGGCCAGCGCCCTCTGAGCTGGTGCCGTTGCAGACATACTTGCCGGGGTCTGAGCTCAGGTCCAGGTCTGGGATATGCAGCTCTGTCCTGGTCTCCGAGGAGACCACGAAGAACTTGTTCTGGGAGCTGTTAGCAATGGCCTGGTCCCCAGAGTCGGTCATCTTGGACCACATCCAGTCGGTGACGGGCGGGAAGGAGTCCGACTTGCAGGCCAGCACCACAGTCTCCCCCTCGGTGGCGTGCTCCGACTTCTTCACCGCCTTGACGCTGGGGGGCCCTGCGGGGAGGAGGGCGGGCTGGAGCCTGACGCCGGGGGCCGCGGGGCCGGAGATGGAGCTGCCCTGCCCGCCTCCACCCCAGCCCCTCAGGCCCGGGGCCCCCAGGAGCCCACCCTTCACTTGCAGGTCGGTGCGGCCCGCATGCTCTGGAAGGAAGATGCAGGAGTACTGGCCCGAGCGGTCGTCCGAGTCCACGCTGCAGGCAGACGCCGTGAGCGGGGTGTGAGCCGAGAAGCTTCTGTCCAAACCCTGCCGGGCGGGGGCGGGGGGGGTGCCTCCCCAGGGAGGAGGGACCAGGAGGTGCAGGGGCGGCAGGCAGCTTACCCCACACCCACATCCAGGAGCCCTGGGCTTCCAGAGCCGCTCCTCCCCCCAGACAAGGCTCCACAGTGGCCCCGGCGGTGCTCAGAACCCAGCGAGCCAGGGACCGGGATCCCCAATGTGCCGGAAGGAGGGACGGGTCTTGGAGGTGGTGAAGTCTGGCAGCCACTGGACCCTCCCTGCATCCCAGGCCTCAGCCGTCTCCAAACCCCCGTCTGAGCCCGTTCCCAACGTCTGTCCAGAGCCAGCCCACCGACTACAACCTCCTTACTCGCTGATCAGAGGCCCCTGGAGACCAGGCAGGCCCCGCCCTTTCCTGCTAAGGGCAGCCTCACTCACTCGTACTCCATCCTCAGGCCAGGCAGCGCGTCCTCCTTCAGCACCTTGCCCCCCTTCACCCAGCGGTGGCCCACGATCTCTGTGGTGCTGTGATTCAAGGCGCATGTGAGGCGGGTTCTGGAGCCATCATCATCTACGGAAGTCCAGATCGTGCTCCCTGGGCAGCCAAAGAAGAGAAGAGAACGGTGTCGGGGGAGAACCCAAGGAGCCTGCCACTTCTCCCAACCCCAACTCCCCAGAGGGAGAGAAGCCAGGGCTGGTACCCAGACCTCAGAACCGCATGGGGCTCCTGGAAGGCCCTCCCCTCGGGGTCTGGGGCAGGATTCTGCCAGGAATTGTCCTAACTGGCTGGGCCTTGGACGTGGGAACAGCAGCAGCGCCCACCCCGGCCCCAGAACAAGGACCAGGGCAGCGACTGCTGGGTCCAGCCCCGCAGCCCCAAAAGGCCTTTTCGGAAAGTTGAAGTCCATCACCGCCCAGGTCACCACCCCCACTCTGGGTAGTCTTGCATGTTCCCCCTCTCTCCCACAACCAAGGCAAGGCCACCGGGGTGGGTGGGACAGGTGTGCTCAGGCCACGGGGGCCAGGGGGCTGCAGCGGCCCCGTCCTGGAGGTGCCTGCTTCTCAGAAGGCCGCATGTGCCCCAAACCTCCATACAAATGACAGTCTGTCCTCCTGCCTGGGACGCTGGGGTGACTCCCAGCAGCCCTTCCGCTCAATTTCCAACCAGGCAAGCCTCCCCATTCGTTACGACCTTCTCTTTAGGAACCAAAATATGAAGCCAGTTAGAACCAGACAGTGAGAAGTGCGCTGACAGCTCTGGAGCCGGGAGACGGGGCTTGAGCTGGGGAGGGCTCCTCTCCAGGGACCGGGGGCAGGAGACCCCAGACCTCTGGGCTTTCAGGGAGGGGGCCAGGACGGCAGAACAGAATGAGGACCCCTTTGCTGGGGGTCAGGCCGCACCTCCAGATGCTGACCTTCAGTGAATGTCCACACCAGAGCCCTATCCCAGGGCTGGGACCAGGTGTCCTGGGGATACTCCTGTCAAACCACCTGGAATCCCGGGGCAGCTGTCCTTGGGGACAGTGGGGACTTTATAAAGCCGGGTCCAAGGCACAGTTGTGTCTACCAGGAAGCACCTGTTTCTCCAGAACATCACCCACACCCACGCACCCGAGGCGACCCTTGGAGAAGGCCACGCTCACAGGACTTGGGCACAGAGGGCGCCGGCCCAGAGCCCTCTGGCATAAAATCAGGTGAAAGCAGAATCCAGGACTGCACTGGAACAGTTCAGCCAGTAGGAAAGCAGCCAGGCCGCGGGGCCCCAATACCCACCGGGCAGGCCGCCACCCCGGACCCCCGCTTCCTCACTGGGCTCACACGGTGACTTCTGACAGCACAACTGTGTGAGCACAGACAAAGCACATGAAGCTGAGCAGAATGATCGCAGGTCACGAGCCCCGGCTGGACTTGGCACCAGGAACCCTCCGGCTGATGCCCAATAATCCAAACCAGAGGCAAGATGTCCTGACAGCAGGAGAAGATGGTGTCCGGCCGCACAGGACAGCAGAGCCTGCTCGGGCTCCCCCATCCTCACGGACTCCTTAGCCGCTAAGAAAATTAAAGCTCAAATCCCAGGGCAGACTTCACAGCTGGGCAGCTTTCTGGAACGACTGCGGGCAGAGCGCACAACTCCCTGGGCGTCTGAGATCCCGCCTGGGCCTGTGTGTTAGGTCCTGGGTGGGCTGGCCACACGCAGGCCCCCGCGCCCCGGCTGCATTCCAGTCTGGAGGACGCCAGCCTCCCTCGGGTGGAAGAGGCGGGACCCAAGGCCAGCCTGTGCACAGAACACGTGCAGGGCCTGGCGGGGCCTCTTCCTGAGCCTCCAGTCCTCACCTCCCCGCCTATGGCCACCTGCTGGCTCTTTCTTTAAAAGGGGACAGGACATCTCAGAAGTCCGGGCCAGCAGGGACTGAAGCAAAGGAGGCCCCTCTGCCGCTCCAGGTGCTCCCCGCTCCCAGGGGCACACCCGCAGCAGTGCCCGCATGTGTGCACGGACACGTAGGTGCAGAGACACACGCGGCACGTGTGTGCGCACCGGCCGTGTAGGAGAGCACACCTGGCTGGCCACAAGGCCCCGGGCATAGGCCGACCTTCACGTCCGCCCACTGGCCGCTCAGGCCTCAGGCCAGGCGGTTACAGGCAGACAGGGGCGTGAGGCTGGACCTCTGCGTCACTTTCACCAAAGGCCTCTGGAAACCCGCATTTCTCCATCAAGATTTCCCAAGACGGCAGAACCAGCAGCTCCGTACAGAGCTGGGAGGTGAGTCAGGGCAGGAAGTGAGGCCAGAGGCGGCGCTTCGCCCAGACAGGGCCTGCCTCTGCACCCTAGAGCCTTGGACAGGGGTGCTCAGGCAGGTCTTACCCAGGCCCCACCCTGCCTCCTGGAGGAGAGAGGAGTGCCCGCAGGTCTCCTCCAGACGGCAGCAGGGCGGAGCCTCAGCTCTCAGAGAGGGGCAGAGGTGGGCCCCAGCTCCACCCCTCCCAGGTGTCTGCAGAGGCCAACGGGCTGGCCAGCCTCGCCCAGGAGAGCCCTCCCTGCCTGAGGCCCCACAGGCTGACACCCCTGTCCTGGCCAGAGGGACACATGCAGCAAGGGAGCCAGCCCATCCGCCCCAGTGACCTGCCACATGCCGGTCACCCATCCTCAACAGGCCGGGTCACTCCAAGGGGGGTGCCGGGTTGTGGCCCCCAGGGCCACCACAGAGACTGCTGCCACAGGGGATGTAACATCTGTGACACTGACAGATCACTGGGACAGGGCCATTAGAAAGAATGCCTCAAAATGCTCCTCAGGGTGCGGTGACGGAAAAAGGGTGAAAAGCCCACCCTCCAGAACCCCCAGCCACGCCCAGTGCCCAGGAGGCCCGGGGCAGCACCCCAAGAACTCACAGGGGCCCCGGCCGTGCACAGGCAGGCCCTCGCAGAGCCCCGGGAACCCGAGAGTGCCTGACCCTCCTTCCCGACCATGTGACCGCAACCCATGTTCTCAAGTAAAGTCACCTTCATCTAAAAACAGCCACCCCTCCTCTGTGCCCACTCGGCGGCCGGGCCGGGCGGGGCGCAGGGCCAGGCAGGCCTTGGGTACACATCCTGGGGGGAGCTCTCGGGACGAGGCGGTGGCCAGGAGAGACCGCCTCTGGGAGGCCAACCCCGGGCTGCTCACCCCTCTAATCCTGCGGGCCGGGGGCTCCGGCCCCTCACCCGAGGCTCAGAGAGGGACCCAGCTAGCAAGCCCGTGCCTGCCCACCAGCCCCGCCAGGACCACAGGGCCCTGCACAGCCTGGAGAGAAGGGCTCTCCCAGCAGGAGGACCATCCTGGGGCCTCAGGCGATGGGGGCGCCGAAGACACCTGCTCCAGCAGAGTCCCCTGAGGCAGGTTTCTGGAGAGCTGACCTGGCCAGGAAAGGCAAACACAGCCACGAACTCACTCACCCCAGGCAGAAAAAGGACGGGTGACCCAGACTTTCAGGTCTTTCCCAGAGTCCCTGGGAAAGGTGGAAAGTGAAAAAGGAGAACAAGGCACAGATACAGCCCCAGGGGGATTCAGACTCAGCGTAAATAAACCAGGACCACCCACTGCACACACCCACGTGGTGGGAGTGTGTAAGAGCAACCCCACAGACAAGGGTGATGGATCGGAGCTGTGCCCCCAGCAGAACACCGAGGGCCCTCCTTCCCCGCTGGCTGGCAAGGGCTGCGTCTGAAGGGCTCAAGCTGCCAGGCACTCACCTTGCCTGCTAGGGGCCTTGTCCAGAGGGCGGTGAATAAATGGCCGTTTTGATTATGAGGCAAAAGAAAGAGGCGAACAGAGATCTAAAAGTAGGTCAGCAGTAAGCCGGTGAAGCTTCTCTAAGGGGCAGCCCCTCCCATGCCCTAGGGCAGCTGCCACCCCCCTCAGAGCCCACCTGCTCCTCCCTCCCTTGGGGGAAGAGCCCCAGACCCTGCTGGTCTGCACTTTGTTCTCTACACGCTGGTCACTATAAATCGTTAACCCAGAACCAAACGGGAAGTCGTACTCCATACAGGAAAAAAAATCTCACTTTCAGGCAAAAGAGAGGCTGCCCTGCTTTCTCCCAGAAAAGCACGCCTTAACCCATTTTGCTGTGAGCATTCTCTAAACCACGTCTGCCCACCCAACAGGCTGCCCCTCCCGTGAGGAGCTCCGTTTGAGAGTCTGTAAAAACAGTCCCCCCCACAGTTCCTGCTCTGAGCCGGAGAGCTCACGGTGACCTTAGAACACCTCCCCTCCCGGCCGGGGCCTCTGTTTCCATCTCTGTAAAAACAGGAGAGTGGACCAGCCTCCACCTTCTTCTGGGCCCCGAAATCAGACAAAAACGAAGGAAGCAGAGTGTATGCCTCCCCACAAGGGTTTAAGTGTTCGGGCGACTCCAGGGACAAGTGCAGAGCCAGAGCGAGACACGGGACCTAAATCCCGGGAAGAAGGACAATCCCTCCGGCCAGAAAGCCGACCCGGCTCAGGGGCCGTCACGTGCCTGGGTGCCCGCGCCCCGTGAGAATAATAGCCCACCTCCTGGATGACAGCCAGGGCCTGGGCGCCCGGGGGCTCCCCTGCGGCCCCCGCCCAAGCACTCCGAGCAGGAAAGTCCCTCCTAAGCTGCCTCGCGCAATTCGGCTTCAGCTCGGAGTCTCCCTCCCCACCCCCCGGGCTGGGTCTCCCTCCACCGGCCGGGTTCTCCTCCCTCTCGCCCGGGCTGGGGTCTCCCCTGGAGCAGAGAGCGGGCCGCCCCCAGCCAGGCCAGACCACCAGCAGGCTTCGCGCCCTCACCCCAAGGTCCTTACCTGCCACGAAGCCGCCCTGAGCGCTCACCAGCACGAGTCCCAGCACCACGAGCCGCACGGCCGCCATGTCCCGCTGTCCCGCCGTCCCGCCGTCCCCGCGCAACCGCCGCCCGCGGCACTATAAGAACCGGACAGCCGCCGGGCGCGCGCACGCAGGCGGCGTCGCGGGGGGGCGCGCACGGTGAGTCGGCCACCACCTGCGCACGCGCGCGAACGCATGTACGCACGCGCGGACCCGGCTGACTCGCGCTACGGAAGGCGAATGGGCGGCGTCACGTGACCACCCCGGGGGGCCACGCGCTGCGGTCAGGGGCGAGGCTATGTTGCTAGGAAACGGGGCGGGGCCTGCGAGACCGGGCGGGGGCCAGCTGTCCTTCCTAGTTTGAGTTAAGACCTTAACTTTATGCTCGAAGTGTAAATTTCTCAACTTATGTGTAGTTTGCCATAGTGCAAAAAATTTAAAAAGAATCGAGGGAGGCGATGGGGATCCCTGTGAACAGGTGGAATGTGTCCCCTGGGGTGAGGCTGCCAGATTTAGCAAATAAAAATAGCTGGACAGCAGTTAAGTTTGAGTTTGAGGCAGAGAATGAGTAATTTCTTAGTGTAAGTGTCCCGTGCAGTGTTTGAACACAGTTTTGCAAGGAAAGTATCACCACTTACCTGATTCAAATGTAACTAGCCTTCCTGTATTTGGCTGGAACACCTACACTGAGGTCCCCGTGTTTTACAACAAATACTTCTAAAAAGGACAAAATACTTTCAAACAAAACCAGGGTATGCAGTCTTTGTGACCTTGGACTAGGCAATGGTATCTTACATATGTCACCAAAAGCACAAGCAACAGCAACAAAAAATCAGATAAATTGGAATTCATCAAAATTAAAAACTTTTGTGCTTCAGAGAAGAAAGTGAAAAGACAACCCAAGGAATGGGAGAAAATACTGGTAAATCATGTATCTGATAAGGGACTTGTATCTAGAATATATAAAGAACACTTACAACTCAACTTTTTTTTTAACTCAAGTTAAAAAAATTTTTTTTATTTATTTGGCTCCGGCATGGGGATTTTTATTGCCGTGCGTGAGGTCTTTGTTGCGGCATGCAGGATCTTTTTTTTTTTTATTGCGGCTTGCGGGATCTTCATTGTCGCATGCGTGCTCTTAGTTGTGGCATGCGAGATCTAGTTCCCTGACCAGGGATGGAACCCGGCCCCCCTGCATTGGGAGCGCAGAGTCTTAACCACTGGACCACCAGGGAAGTCCCTTAACTCAACTCTTAAAAAGGACAAATAACCCAATTAAAAAATGGACAGGGCTTCCCTGGTGGCGCAGTGGTTGAGAGTCCGCCTGCCGATGCAGGGGACACGGGTTCGTGCCCCGGTCTGGGAAGGTCCCACATGCCGCGGAGTGGCTGGGCCCATGAGCCATGGCCGCTGAGCCTGCGCGTCCAGAGCCTGTGCTCTGCAACGGGAGAGGCCACAACAGTGAGAGGCCCAAGTACCGCAAAAACAAACAAACAAACAAACAAACAAAAATGGACAAAGGATCTGAAAACACATTTCTCCAAAGAAGACATGCAAATAACATTAGCACATGAGAAGATGCTCAGGGGAAGGCAGGCAGAAACCACAGTGAGACATCACTTCACACCCACCACGATGGCCCTCATCAGAAGGGCAGAAAATAACAAGATGAGGAAGTGGAACCCTGGGCAGGACTGGTGAGGAGGTGAAATGGTGCAGCCGCTCCTCAAAACGTTAAACAGAGTGACCACCTGACCCAGCAATGCCAGTCCTAGGTGTGTGCCACAGAGAACTGAAAACTCACGTCCATACAGAAACTTCCGCTGCAATGTTCACAGCAGCACAGCAGCCAAAAAGTGGAACAGCCCGAATGCCCATCAGTGGGTGAATGAATAAAGAAAATGTGGTCCCTCCACACATGGGAACGTCACTCAGCCAGGAAAAGGGGTGAAGCCCTGACCTTGCTACCACGTGGATGGACCCTGAGAACACGATGCTCAGTGAGAGAAGCCAGACACAGAAGGACACACCGTGTGTGATTCCATTGATGGGAAACATCCAAAACAGGCAGATGCACAGGGACAGACAGTGGGTTCATGGTTGTCGGGCTGGGGAGGGGGAGGGGGGTGACTGCTCATGGCGATGGGGTTGCTTTCTAGGGTGATGAAATGTTCTAAAACTGATCGTGATGCTGAGTGCTCAACTCTGTGAAGGTACCAGAACTGTTTACGCTTTCATGGGTGAATTGTATGGTATGTGAATCATCTCAATCAAAAAATGCGGTGCTGTCCATCAGGGGGCACCGCTTTAGATGAGGGGCCAGGTGGCCTCTTGGAGGTGACGACATTGGAGGTGACACGTGTATGAGGAGGGGCAGCAGCCCCTGGAGGGCTGAGCTGTGAGTCTGGGAGCAGTCTGTCAGGGGCAGGGGGAGGCAGCTGGAGGAGGAGCCTGGGCAGAGCCGGCAGAGCCCTTGCCGCGAGGCCAGGGATCCTGGAGGAAAAGGCTAGAAGGGTGTGGCAGAGGGGCCAGGACAGAGGCCTCTCCTCCGCGCTGGCAGGCTCAGCAAGGCTGCACGGAGCGGGGTGGAGAGGGACGTGCGGGAGGAGGGCGGCAAGCGGCCAGCTGGCCTCAAAGCACCTCCGGGCCTGGGCGGATCTCCGCGCCCCGTTGGCCCAGAGCCCGGCTGAGGGCGGGTCTCGTGGGAGATGTGGGGCTGCCAGAACACAGTGGTGCCTCCCTGCCCCCTCCCTCCTCAGCTGGGTCCTGGCCCCAGCTGGGTCAGGAGGGTCCCATGTCCCCTTCTGCTTCTAAGAAGAGGCCTTTCAGGATGAGCCCAGGCAAGGGTGGCCAGATTCAGCAAATAAAAACACATAACACCCAGTTACATTTGAATTTCAGATTTGCAAAAAGCACTATTTAGTATAATATATCCCACACACTATCTGCTATATACTTACACTAAAAATGATCTGTTGTCTATCTGAAATTCAGATGTCACTGGTTGTCCTGCAGCCCTGTGTTCCACGGGGCACCTCTGACCCCGCCTGTCGAAAGCAGCCGATCCGGTCACCCTTAACTCTCCTCTTTGCCCCCCTAACTCTCTGTCCTTGTTTGCACCCCGTGCACACCACGTGTTCCTTGCTGGCTGTGCGTGTGGGCAGGGACACGCACAGCCGGCAAGGCCTGGGCTTGAGGGCGCCCCTAATTGGCCGTGGGAGAGCTAGGATCCTCCCTGGGTCTCCCCGACTGGCCTCTGAGGCCTGCGGGTGCCCTGGGAATGGTCCAGAGATCCACAAACAGAAGGACAAGGAAAGCGCCTCCCAGCTCTGCTGTTGGCACAGACAGGCCGCCGCTGGCTCTAGCCAGGCAGGAAGAAGGAAGAGCCAAACTCCTCCCTGGGGCCTGGCCCCGCTGACCCTCAGGCCTCAGCGCCCTCACCTCCCCCACGCTTGGCTCCAGCCTTGCTGGCACTGTCCCTGCCCCGAGGCTTTGCCTGTCACCGGGCACGCCTTCCCGGGTCTCCAACCGGCCCTTTCCACCTGGCCCTGGCTGCCCCCGAGCTGTCCTTTCTCCGGGCCTCATATTCAGGACACCAGCCACTGTCCTGTCTCTGGCTGTGTGCTTTGGTTAGTTTGCTTTCTACTTCTTCCTATGAAACGTTTTGAACGCAAAGGTAAGGGGAGAGAAAACATGAGGGTTTAATTCTCTGTCACACCCATCTGTCCATTGCTAAAATATTCCAACTTAAGGTTTCTGTTTTTAAAAATTTATTTATTTATTTTTGGCTGTGTTGGGTCTTTGTTGCTGCCTGCTGGCTTTCTCTAGTTGTGGCGAGCGAGGGCTACTCTTCCTTGTGGTGCACGGGCTTCTCATTGTGGTGTCTTCTCTTTGTTGCAGAGCACGGGCTTCAGTAGCTGTGGCTCGCGGGCTCTAGAGCGCAGGCTCAGTAGTTGTGGCGCACTGGCTTAGTTGCTCCACGGCATGTGGGATCTTCCCGGACCAGGGCGCCGGCTCGAACCCATGTGCCCTGCATTGGCAGGCAGATTCTTAACCACTGCGCCACCAGGGAAGTCCCCAGCTTAAGGTTTTCAGTGCATTTTTCTGAGAGGGTGGAGTTTGAAATCCAGCCCTTCCCCAGGTGGTGACTGGTGTGAGGGTGTGGATTTTATGCTGAGGAGCCCTGGGAGGGATCCGAGCGAGGGAGGGTCTTAGTCTTCTATCTTCCGTGTGTTGTAGACGGTCCGGGGCTGGGGGGAGAGGGTCCTGGGCAGGGAAGGCGTGGAACTGGGGGGACAGGATGGTGCAGTGGTTGCTTCCAGACCTGAGAATGGGGCCTTCCTTATTTGGAAAAAACGTCTTTGCAGATGTAACTAAATTAAGGGTCTTGACATGAGCTCATCCTGGATGAGGATGGCCCTGAATCCAATGACCTTATAAGAGACAGATACAGGGACTTCCCTGGTGGTCCAGTGGTGGAGACTCCGCCTTCCAATGCAGGGGGTGTGGGTTTGATCCCTGGTCGGGGCACTAAGATCCCACATGCCTCCGGGCCGAAAAACCAAAATGTAAAACAGAAGCAATATAGTAACAAATTCAATAAAGACTTTAAAAATGGTCCATATCAAAAGAAAAATCTTTAAAAAATAAAAATAAAATAAAAAATCGGAGACAGAGGCTGGGGTGATGGGATCACAGGCCCAGGACACCAAGGACTGTGGGCCACACCAGGAACTGGGAGGGGTGGGAAGGACCCCCCTCCCCCGGGAGTGAGCACAGCCCTGCCCACACCCCGTTTCAGACTTGTGGCCTTCAGAACCGTGAGAACATAATTTCTGCTATGTAAGCAGCCCAGTTTCCAGCGCTCTGCTGCAGCAGCCCCAGGAGATGGTACAGAGGGTCGGGTGGTCGGTTCCTTTAGCGTTGGGGTTGACTGACGTGGCCGGTGGGCCGCCCGGTGGTGGTAGTGTGGGCAGGGCGGACGCCAAGCTGGGAGCCAGGGAAGCTCCCTGCAGGTGGGGGCCCGGGACTCACGCACAGTCCAGCTCCAGCTTCAAGGGCAGACACACCCGGGAGGGATTTACAGAAGCAGCTGCCCTCTGACCTCCTTTGGCTTCTCCTCCTTAACTACTACTCTCCCTGGAAAAGTGACAGGCGGTTCCCCCAAATGAACGTGGCCGGGGGCTGGTGATCTTTCCTAGCGACCAACAAGTCCGATAGGTAAAAGTAGGACAAAACAAAACAAAACAAAGCATCTGAAAGTGAGAGATGATGCAGCCTCCCCTCAGCCTCCCACGCTGAGATGGCAGAGAATTCAGAGATTCTTTCCCTGCACGGTTGTGATATACAATGTCCTGAACACCTGGGGCACTGCTGTCAACTGGAAACCCTCCCTGGGCCTCGTCGGGGCTGAGCTTTAAGGTGTCCTGGCGTTTCAAGGTTTCCTCACCCTGTTTGCTGATGTCTTTGTCCTGGTGGAACAAGGGGAGGGTTCTTTGTTTCTCAACAGTTTATTTTGAGAAGTCCTCAAACCTACAGAGGCATCCTGGGGACAGCAGCCCCCTGCACCTGGATTCTCAGCCAGGGGCCTTGGCCACGTTTGTGCCCCAACCCCTTCCTCTGTCTCTGTCTCTCTCTGTCTCTGTCCCTCTCCCTCTGTCTCTCCGTCTCTGTCTCTGTGTTTCCCTCTCACATTTTCCAGAACCATTTGCGTGTGAGGACACCACCACCTTCACCCTGACACGAAGGCTGGGATCCGAAGACCCGTCTGAGGTCTCCCTGTAAATTAATGTTGGATCTTCCCTGCGCTCCAGTCTCCCTGAAGGCCCCAACCTCAGCCCTTATGGCAATTTTTTCCCAGGCCCTGGGGACACTGCATTGAGCTGTCCTGTTGCTTTCCTGGCCCTTATTCCAGGACACAACACAGTTGCTCTGAGCAGCCAGGTGTAGGGTTGGTTTTGGGAAACGCATTCCCTGCAGGGTCCCTCTCCCACCATCCCCTAATCCCCAGCTGGCCAGCTGAAACCGGCAGAGACCAGAGCCCCCGCCCAGCCCTGCCACTCGGTCGTGCCCTTTGACCCCCTGTGGCGGTGCCCTGGTGCCCTGAGTCCCCCAGCATGTCCTGCTGCCAGTGCCTCACTCTGTCCCTTTAAGGCGCTCAGGTCCCTGCTCACCTGGGCACGGGGTGGGGATCAGCTGGGCAGGAGGCAACAGCTGTGGACGCAGATAAGCTTCCCCCTCCAGGGCGTGGGGCCTCCAAACACCGCCAGGCCTCCACTGATCTCCGTCCAGCTGGAGCCACCCCAGGTCCCTGCCGACGGCCGTCCCCCCTCCCAATCAGGGACTTGCTGGAGGATGGCACAGATCCCTGAAAACTGCAGCGTCGGGTGGCCCTGCTGGCGGTGTGATGCCGAAATCCTTCCGCAGCTGAACTGCGGGAAGGCGGCGGCCAGAGAGGGCAGCCGTGCCTTCACAGCAGCCAAGGGCGCCGGGACAGCCCACGTGTCCCTCGACGGATAAATGGACAAATGCCATGTGGTCTCTCCACACTTGGCAACGTCACTCAGCCTGAAAAGGAGGGAAGCCCTGACACTTGCCACCACGTGGACGGACCTTGAGAACAGGATGCTCAGTGAGAGAAGCCAGACACAGAAGGACACACAGTGGGTGATTCCATTGATGGGAAACGTCCAGAACAGGCAGGGAATGTGCAAAGTCCCAACCGTGCCAGCTCTGGAGGTGGGGCATACTGCCGCTCTCTGCAGGGTCTTCAGCTTTTCTGCAGGCTGCAAGATGCACACAGGAACAGCTGGGGTGCGTCCGGTGGGGTCAGATGCTCAGCCCCCTCCCTTTGCTGGGAGTGCGGTGAGTGCGGGGCTGGCTTTGTGAGGCCCCAAACCTTCAGAGACAAGCCTAGGTCCCTCCGTCGGGGCTCCCCAACCCCGCCTGCTGCCATGGGGGGCTCACCGTCTGTGGGGCATCCCGGGCACCGTGGGGTGTGGAGCGGCCTCCCCAGCCCCATGTTCTCAACGCTGGAGCCCCCAAGTCCTAGGGACCACAGACATCCCCAGTTGTGGCCCCGTGTCTCTGGGACAGAATTGCCCCAGGTGAGACCCCCTGGTCTACAGGAGCGTGGAAATGTGAGCTGGGTGCTCGATGGAACACCCCATGGGAATGGTGTGGGTGGCCAGGCAGGAGGACTGTCACACTTGGTGTTGAGGGAAGGACCCGAGCACAGAGCAGCATCCTCGGGGGCGCACAGCAGGCAGGACCCAGCTCGGGGATGGGAACCCAGAGGTGGGAACCTTGCTAGGGAGGAGGCTTGGGGGGCTCCTGCTCTGTCTGTCGACCTAGGCGCTGGTTACACAGGGGTGTTTGCCTGGGGTGTTTGTCAAGCAGCCAGCAACCCTCCAATGCCCAGAGGACGCCGTCCTGAAGATTTAACTCAGTTCTGACCCTCTCTGCCCAGAGTCGGTCAGACCCCCAGGTTACAGGCCAGCCCCACAGGTCTGCCCCCACCCCACACACCCATCCCAAGTCCACCACGTCCCCTGAGCTTCTGACTGACCAGCTATTGGGGTTCCTGCCACCCATCTTCTCGGGTTTGATTAACTTGCTAGAGCAAACAAATGGGACCTGATTAAACTTAAAAGCTTTTGCATAGCAAAGGAAACCATCAACAAAATGAAAAGACAGCCCACAGAATGGGAGAAAATATTTGCAAACGAAGCGACCCACAAGGGATTAATCTCCAAAATATACAATCAGCTCATGTGGCTCAATATAAAACAAACAACCAACCCAATCGAAAAATGGGCAGAAGATCTAAATAGACATTTCTCCAAAGAAGATATACAGATTGCCAACAGGCACATGAAAAAATGATCAACACTACTAATTATTAGAGAACTGCAAATCAAAACTACGAGGTATCACCTCACACCAGTCAGAATGGCCATCATCAAAAAGTCTATAAATAGTAAATGTTGGAGAGGGTGTGGAGAGAAAGGAACACTCTTGCACTGCTGGTGGGAATGTAAATTGGTGCAGCCACTATGGAGAACAGTATGGAGGTTCCTTAAAAAACTAAAAATAGGGCTTCCCTGGTGGTGCAGTGGTTGAGAGTCCGCCTGCCGATGCAGGGGACACGGGTTCGTGCCCCGGTCTGGGAAGGTCCCACGTGCCGTGGAGCGGCTGGGCCCGTGAGCCATGGCCGCTGAGCCTGCGCATCCGGAGCCTGTGCTCCACAACGGAAGAGGCCACAACAGTGAAAGGCCCACGTACTGCAAAAAAAAAAAAAAAAAAAAAAAAAAACCAAAAAAACTGTTCTAAAAAATAAAGGCTATTAAAAAAAAAAAGATAAAGAAGCTTTAGCAGTTTGGAAAAGAAAAAAGAGAGAGAAGGTGGGTGGTCTCCGTCCTCCTCCTCCTTTTCATCCTTCCTTCTCTCTGGCTCCGGAATAAAGATGGCAAGGGTTTCCTAAAGCATCTTAACACTTTGCAGGAGGCCTGGAACTCAGTCTGTGCTCAGCAGACAAGAAATTCTACTGCCATCACCAAAGGGGAAAAGCCCTTGCCTTCTGATGGGCAAACTCCACTTCTGGGCCCATAGCCCAGACAAGCGGATACGGGCGGCAGGTGGGGGCCAGGAGCTGTTCCCTGGCCTGGGCTGAGGCAGTGCCAGGCTGGCTGCCTGAGCAGTGGCCTTTCCTGCTTAGAAAACCCTCAGATGAGGACGGAAGGCACCAGAGGCAGTTACTTCCTGGGAAAAAGGTTATCGATGGATGACGTGGGGCACTTTTTTCCCTTGGCGGCTTTTTGTCCTTTTAACTTCTCACCCATGTGCTGTAGTAACTATGCAAAAGCTCCATTCAAGACAAGCCTGTGGGGCTTCCCTGGTGGCGCAGTGGTTGAGAGTCCGCCTGCCAATGCAGGCGACACGGGTTCGTGCCCCGGTCCGGGAAGATCCCACATGCCGCAGAGCGGCTGGGCCCATGAGCCATGGCCGCTTAGCCTGCACGTCTGGAGACTGAGCTCTGCACCGGGAGAGGCCACAACAGTGAGAGGCCCGCCTACCGCAAAAGAAAAAAAAAAAAAAAAAAAAAAAGACAAGCCTGTGAGGGGCTGAGCGATCTTCTGGGGTCAGGGATGTGAATGCTGCAGGGCTTGGGCTGCTCACATCTGTCCTTGCCGTCGGAGCAGCAAATCCTTGAGTGAGATTTGTGCATTCCGCCGTGTAGGAGGGAGAGACAGGGCGCTAAATAAGCCCCGCAATCCCGGCCGTGTCCCCACAGGGCAGTGTCTGTCTGCTGTGAGATGCAAGAAAGCCAGATGGACGGACGGACGGACGGACAGTGGACCAAGAAGCAGGCACATCACCTGCTCCTGGCAGAACCTGCATGGTGGGAACCTAGGTGTTCATTGTGCAGTTATTTCAACGTGGCTATGTGTTTGAGGTTTTCATAGTAAAAGTCAAAGATTCTGCTGGAAAACAGCAGTTCCACAAACTGTTCAACAGAGAGTCACCACGTGGCCCAGCAAGCTCTCCCTCATCGGTGCACACCCGGGAGAACTGAAAACACACGTCCACACATGCGCCTCTGCACGCATGGCCACAGCAGCCAGGGTGGAAACAGCTCAGGTGTCCACGGACAGGTGAGCAGATACACACACATGTCCCTCCACACCCAGGAACGTCACTCAGTAGCCCCAACACTCGCTACCACATGGACAGACCTTGAGGACACGATGCTCCGTGAGAGAAGCCAGACATGGACACACAGGGTATGATTCCATTGATGGGAAACATCCAGAACAGGCAAAACCACAGAGACAGAGAGTGGATTCCTGGTTGTCAGGGGCTGGGGGAGGGGATGGGGTTGCTTTTGGGGTGATGGAATGTTCTAGAACTGGACAGAGGGGCTGGTTGCACAACCCTGGTAATGTACCGAAAACCACTGCATTACACACTTTTCAAAAGGGTGAATTGTATGGCATGTGAATTATATCTCAATAAAGGCGGTACCAAAAGAAAAAAAAGAGGGGGAAGAAGATCCCTGGCTGCTTCCTCAGTGTCTCCCTCTGGCTCCCCAGTGCCCAGCCCACCCCCTGCCAGAGGGAATCTGGCTTTGGAACCCAGTGGCCAGCGCTGCCCCCTGCCAGGTGCCCTTGGGGCCCTCGCTAGCTGCTGGGCCGCTTGGGAAGCCTCAAACCCGCAACCTCTGTTTTGTAAATAGGGAACCCTCATCCCCCCCGCCCACCCCCCCAGCAAGAGGCAGAATCCAGGCCGGCTCATGCCATTTCCTTATTACAGTTTATTGGTCCCCTGACACATGCAGGCCCCTGGCCGCCCCTCCCTGCAATCCTGCTGGCGCACAGAAGGGGAGTCGGGCCACCTCTGGAGGGTGGGGTTAGGGAGGTGGGCCGCTAGTGGCCGATGATCTTCTTGATCCAGGACGTATAGGGGGCCACGGCTGTGGCCACGGGGGGTTTGAAGATGTCGGTACAGACCTTAGAGCTGAAGGACAGGATTCCAGCCACTTGGCCTCTGCTGCACATCACGGGTCCTCCCGAGTCCCCCTGCCAAGGCAACAGAGCACCAGTCACCTTGCTGCCCGCCGCGGGAGGTCGGGGGCGGGAGGCTGATTCCAGGGTAGAGAACCCTGCCCCCCTCTCCCTGCACCCTCCCTCCCCCCACCTCCTTCATTCCCTCCTCCCTTCCTTTCCTTTCAACTCTCTTTGCTCCTTCTTCCCACCGCAGGGCCTTTGCACATGCTCTATCTATGCCCTGATCTTCCTGGGTGCTGGAGTTCAAACCCCAGCTCTGCCGCTGGCTATGTGACCATGGGCAACCTCTCTGTGCCTCAGTTTCTGCACTTGAGAAATGGGTTCACGCTCGTGCCAACCTTCAGGACCCCCAGGGAATGGAGGGAGCAGGGCCCGGGGAGAGTTGGGGCTTGCCTGGGTGCTCAGCTGCTGGCCGATGAGGTGCCCCCCCCCCCAGCGCCCTCACCTTGCAGGGGGCCTGGTTCTTGGAGTGGGCTGCCAGGCAGATCATGCGGGGGCTGATGCCACCGTGCCAAAACCGACTGTTGTTGCACATCCTGGCGTCCAGCACATACATATCCAGCTCCTGCAGCGCCCTGGTCAGCTGCCCACCTTGGTGGGTCACACCCCAGCCGGCCACGCTGCACCGCGCTCCTGCAGCCACTGCCTGGCGTCCTCGGGGCAAGGCCAGGGGCCGGATGGTCTTGCTGGGCTTCACCTTCCCATCCAGCTACAGGGACAGAAAGGGGCAGGTAAGTGCAGGAGGGGACCCTGGGAGGGGGGGGACCTTGGGGGAGGGGAACATGGGGGATGGGCAATGAGGGAGGGGACCCTGGGGGAGGAGAACACCACACCGAGGGAGGGGACCTGGAACTACCATTTCTCCCACGGGCAGCACCTTAAGCAGCGCGAGGTCATTTTTCAGGTCGGGGGCTGGCTTGTATTCGGGGTGCAGGACCACCTTCCTGATGCGGCAGGTAAGGCCAGGGTCTCCGAGCATGTGGAGCCCCAGCACCAGCCTCAGCAGCTGTGTCCTGGGGGCACAGGATTAGGGTGTGGGTGGCAGCCCTGCAGCCTCAGGGGCACTTGGTGTCCCGCACCCCCTCACCCAGCCTCTCTCTGCGGTCCTTCCCCTGCTACTGCTCAGTCCGTTCTTCTCCCCACCTCCTCCAGTAAGCCTTCCCTGCTCCCACCCCTCCCCAGGCTCGGCCCAGCCAGGGGCTTGTGCTGCGTGTGTCTTAAAAATGCTGACCCTCCCTGCCCCCACCACCAGCCTGGGGGTCCAGACAGCGCTTATGTTATGCCTCAAGATCAGTGATTTGTTCAGAGGCTGGCAGTGACCTAGCTGGGCCCATAGGTACCTATCCTCATAAACTTGCCCAAACTAGAGAGGAAGAAGCTCTTTTTACAGGACTTAAGGGGGGCCATCCTTGCCACCATGGGAGAGAGCCTGCCTGATAATGTGGCCAGGGGGCAAGACAGCAGAGTTGAGAGACAGGCAAGCTTTTGAGCGCCTCATGGGAGCACCTGGATCAAGCCATGCCTGAAGGCTGCCTCCTCTTAGCGTTTTCAGTTACATGAACCAACAGATCCCTTTTGGGTATTTCACCCAGTTTGATCTGTGGTCTTTGTTACTGGCCAGACCAGAGGTAGGGCAGCTCTGGGATGGGCTTATTTGGTGGCTTCACAATGGCATCAGGGACCCAGGTTCCTCTCCATGTTGGCCCTGCCACCCTCATAGACCAGCTCTGTCCACATGGCCACAGGTGGGAGATACACTCCTGGGTGTCACAAGGGGCCTGACTCTGTCCACTTGGAAGATGCTTTGTTGTAGCAGATAAACCATCCCCAGGAATCCTCACAGCCTAATGTCACATACACACGCCTAAGGTCAATGTCACATACGCATGCCTCAGCAATCACTGCAGAGGGCAAGGGGAACCCCCTACAATGCTACAGTTGGCTTAAATCTCTCAGGTGAGAGTGGAGACGACAGGATAGATTTGGGGACACCTGGGGGGGTGGGGGTGGGGCAGGGCAGGGTCACTCACGGATGGGTCAGGCAGTGGGCAGCTGTCAACACCCACTGCTGGTGCACGAGGACCCCCCCACACAGGTGCGAGCCGGATTTCTGCAGCGAGACCATGTATGGGTGTGAGTTGGGGGCAGCCTCTCGACCCCCAATGATGTGGGTCTCAAACGTGTTGCCTCCTGGGGATGGGGAGAGAAAAAGCCAGGTTAGGGCTAGGTGCCCCACCCCTGCCATGACCCTGCAACTCCAGCTCTGCAGCCCTGGATGGAATGTTCTGGAATTAGACTATGGGGTTGGTTGCACAACTCTGAATGCACTGAAATTCTCTGAATTGTATCGTCTAAATGGGCAAATTGTACAGTATGTGAATGACATCTCAATAAAGCTGCTATAAAAATTGTTCTAAAACCAATCATGAATTAAAAGGATAAAAAGTGCTCTAATGTGAATCAGCTCAAAATCTTCCTGGGATTCCCCATCATGCTTTAAACATCTAAACTCCTCATGACCCACGAGACACACATCAGCTGACCCTGCTTCCTTCACACTCGCCCTCACCCACTCCAGCACTTGGGGTCTCCCTGCTGTTCTTCCAGGGCACTGCCCTCGTTCCCACCTCAGGGCCTTTGCATGTACTGTTCTGGAAGCCTGGAGTGCATTTCCCCCAGACATTCCCAAATCTGGCTGTCTCACTGGTATTGGCTCAAAAGTCTTCTCCTCAGAGACCTCCTCCCCTTACTCAGCTCTGTTCTCTTCCAAGCACTCACCCCACCCTGGTGTCGTATCCCACACACTTGCTCGTTGCCTGTCTATTCCCACTAGCCTATGAGTGATGCAGGGACAGGCCTTGTGCCAGTCTTGTTCACAACAGGTCTAATACAATATATGCTCAGCAAATGGATAGATGGATGATGGATGGATGATGGGTGATGGGTGATGGATGGATAGAACGAAGGAAGGAAAGAAGGGAGGGAGAAAGGATAGGGGTGGATGGTTGGGTTCCTATCCTGCTGGGTTACCAACTGATCACGGAACTATTGTCATCCAGCCAGGCCAGAAGAGTGGGATGCCCACCACCGCCGACCTTCCATCTCACGCCGCCAGGTGCCGGTTCTGGCTGAGCATTCATGATTTGGGAAGGCAGGCAGCTGGGGCTCAAATTCCAGCTCCGTCACTCCCCGCTGGGCAACCCTGGCTAGGCTGCCTCACTCTCTGGGCTGTGGTCTCCTGCCCCCGCAAGCTGGAGTTGTGTATAAACATACGTAGCACGCCCTGCCTCCTGCGTGCTGCTGGGGGGCAAACAGCCTGCATCTGCCCCACATCCTGTGAATCCAGCTCGAGGGTGAGGTGTGAGGAGCACGCTCTACCCTCAGAGTCCCAAAGTCTCCCTTCAAGACAACTACAAGGAGAAACGCTGGGTTTCACTTTGGAGAAGCCCAGAGAACCTCAGCTTCTCCAAGCAGCCGAGGGGATCCACCAGGACAGGGCGAACACAGCCCCCTCTGTGGTTCCTGTGGAAACTGCACCACGAGAGCCCAGTCTGGGGACGCAGCTGACAGGCCCGCAGTGGCCAGAGGACCTGGGGGACATGGAGACGCTTCCAGAGCGCAGGGACCGAGGACAGCAGGACGACGCAGTGACCCGCAGAGGACCCCGTGGCGACAGTTGGAATAAGGTCTGTAGGTGAGCGGATAGGAAGGATGCTGAGAATCTACCAGTCACATAAGGGGATGTCTTTGTTCTCGGAACACTCGCTGGAGCACTTAGGGGTGAGGGGCAGCACGTCTGCAGCCCACTCTCAAAGGGCTTAGAAAAAGAATGATAAACATACCTATTTATATTTTACACACACACCCAGGGGCGGGATGTGAGCGGAGGAGATGATAAAGCAACTGAAGCCAAATGTTTATGACTGAGGAATTTAGGGAAGAGAAGATGGAAGTTATCTGCATGATTCCCTTGACTTCTCTGTAAGAGCAGAATTAAGTCAAAAGGAAAAGAATGGAAAATATCTGTCCTGATGGGGCCTCTCCTCTGCCCCAAGGGCTTGCCTCGCCCTCAGGCTTCACTTAGAAGTCCTAACAGCTACTGGAGATAAAACTCACAGACCCTCAATCCACCTGCTAAACTTTCAGAGCCTCCACTGCACTGAGCTGTGAGATGATCACCTCAGGAAGGGACCCCGTGCCATTAGCAGCCCTCTTCACACTTTTTTTTTTTTTTTTTTTTTGCGGTAAGAGGGCCTCTCACTGTTGTGGCCTCTCCCATTGCAGAGCACAGGCTCCAGATGCGACACGCAGGCTCAGCAGCCATGGCTCACAGGCCTAGCCGCTCCGCGGCATGTGGGATCTTCCCGGACCGGGGCACGAACCCACGTCCCCTGCATCGGCAGGTGGACTCTCAACCACTGCGCCACC
Organism: Mesoplodon densirostris; assembly: GCF_025265405.1. NCBI lineage: Eukaryota > Metazoa > Chordata > Mammalia > Artiodactyla > Ziphiidae > Mesoplodon > Mesoplodon densirostris. Next base: position 153,184,539 of record NC_082663.1, read on the forward strand.
AGGGAAGCCCCACACTTTTTTTTTTAAATGCTTTTTCTTGTCTCACTTTAAAAAAAATTGAAGTATAGTTGATTTACAATGTTGTGTTAGTTTCAAGTGTACAGCAAAGTCATTCAGTTATAGATATATATTCTTTTTCAGTTTCTTTTCCGATTTTAGGTTATTATAAGATATTGGATACAGTTCCCTGTGCTAAACAGTGGGACCTTGTTGTTCATCTCTTTTATATATAGTACTGTCTATCTGTTAATCCCAAACGCCTAATTTATGCCCCCCCCATTTTTTTTTCCCCACACCTTCAGGCTTGTGGGATCTTAGTTCCCCCACCAGGCATTGAACCCAGGCCCTGGCAGTGACAGGGCCAAGTCCGAACCAGTGGACCGCCAGGGAAGTCCCACATCCCTCCCATTTAAAAAAATTTTTATCATCTTCTCACTAGGTCATCCACGTGCCCCGCACAAAACTGTTGCGGGAAAGTAAAACTCCTTCCCTCCCTCCATGCCTCCCAGCTCTGGAGGCTCCTTCCAGAAATATTCCAGCAAAAGGGAATGGATTCTCACATACTGTCAGAAAAGAAGCCCCCAGGACGGCGGGCATCCTCGGCCTTTTGCTCTTTCCTTACCCCACAATCTCTTTTCAAGGCTGTTTCAAGGAAAGCCGCCTTGTGCTTTTGGGGCAGCCAACATGTCTTCAGTGAGGTCCCTTCTAAGGACAGGGGAGTTGTTTCTAGTCTCTGTTCTGATGCCCCATGCCCTCTCTCCCACCCCCAGACCCCAGGTGCCACAGCTCTGGGCCTCAGTTTCCCCACCACACTCACCTGCCCACAGGGCTCCCAGGACTGCCAGCAGCAGCAGCATCGGGGATCGCGGGGCCTCCATGATGCTGGCCCCAGGCCCCCAGCGCCGCCCACACCCACCCTTCCTGTTGGGGAGGTGACATTCACAGCTCTGGCTGGTTCCACCTCACCCAAAGTGCTTCTAAAAGATACAGATTCTCTGAAGACAAAACTCCGTCACCACGATCACACTTGAAAAACTGATGAGAAACCCTCATTAGCATCTACTGTCCCATCATGTTCCAGCTCCCATCTCACACATGGTGTTTTGTGGTTTCAGTGGGATTATCTCCCTGCCCTGTTGTCTTATTGTGGCAAAATACACACACATAATTCACCATTTTAACCATTTTTAAGTGCACAGCTTGCTGGCATTGAGCACATTCCACTGTCGTGCAGCCAGCCCATCATCATCTCTAGAACTTTCTCAATTTCCCAAACTGAAGCTCTGTCCCCATGAAATGCTGACTCCCCGCACTGTCCCCCAGCCCCTGGCCCCCACCATCTACTTCCTGTCTCTGTGGCTCTGACTCCCCCAGGGACCCTCCGTGAGTGGAATCAGACAGCATTTGCCCTTCTGTGTCTGGCTTCTCTCACTGAGCATCATGTCCTCAAGGTGTATCCCTGTGGTAGCAGGTGTCAGAATCTCCTTCCTTTTTAAGGCTCAATAATATTCCACTGTCTGGCTGGACCACACTGTTTAGTGTTTTTGTTTTTTGTTTTTCTTTTGGCCATGCCACGGGGCTTGCGGGACCTTAGTTCCCCGACCAGGGGTTGAACCCAGGCCCTCAGCAGTAAAAGCTCAGAGTCCTAACCACTGGACCGCCAGGGAATTCCCTGGACCACATTGTGTTTATCCATCATCTGTCCATGGACATCTGGGGTCTTCTAGATTTTGGCAATTTTTAAGAAAGATGGTATGAACACTTGTGTGTTATGAGTACCTGGGGGGCTCCTGCAAATCCGAGGGTCCTAGCCAGGCTCAGCTAGGTCCTCCCTCCTTCAGTCCACCCCTCTCCTTGCTGCTCCCCGACACCACGTGACCCCGACCAGCCAATCAGAGTACACCCTGTACCCCCTAGCCACAGGGTTTGGTTCAGGGCAGAGGGCCACCCTAAGCCCTAAACCAGCTCAGTGAAGACTGTGGCCCGCATTTCTTCTGGAACTTTTCAGACAGCCCTCACTCTCTGCTCGACTTGGAGAGATGTCACCCTGGGTGTGGGTGGGCCCAAGGCGAGAGGCATCCACCTGAGAATGAGGCCCACACAGAGGAAGCTGACCACACGCTCAGTGCCTGAAACCACACAAACTTACTCTCTCACAGTTCTGGAGGCTGCAAGCAGGAAATGGGCTTCATGGGATGAAAATCCAGGTGTGGGCCGGACTGGTTCCTCTGGGGCTCCAGGGGAGAATTATTTCCTGCCTTTTCTAGCATCTAGAGACAGAGATGCTGGGATTAGGGCATGGACGTTTTCAGAGCTGTTATTCTGCTGACCACAGGTAGGGGGAGACAAGAGTCAGGGCACAGCCAGCACCTGGCTCCAGCTGTGCCTGAAACCCCCGCCCTGTCAGTCAAGGAAGCCAGTGAAATTCTCCTGCACTTGAGTCAGTGTGATGAGTCAAGCGTTTTTCCCTCTGATACTGAAAGAGTTGTGATAAATAAAGAAGACTTGGCTGAAAAATGGGTCACAGAGGCAGATGAGATCACCCCGATGCTGGGGCTCTGAGGCCAGATGCAAACTGTCCACCTCTCTTCTGACTGCGTCTGGCACACGAAGCTAGAGCTGTCTTCACCCAGGAGGGCTTGTGAGGCCAAGGTTCAGTTTAAGAAAAATGAGTATTTATAGGGTGTTCACGAGTCCTACCTTGTTTAATCTTTCTAATAACCCCAGGAAGTAGGTTTCATTGGTATTGGGGGGCAGGGGAGGGTGTCATATTTTGGCAACTAAGAGATGAATTTCAGATACACAACAAGTAACTTTTTGGTATGATTACGTCCCGAACATTACATGGGATGATCTTAGAGTAAAGTTTGTTTACCTGAAATCCACGTTGAACCAGACAAACGCAACGCTGAGGCCCCCGGATGGGAGTACAGGATCCCGAGGCCCCGGTGCAAGGCAACTGTGTGCGCAAGCTCCTTTGGATCTGGGGACAAGAGCTGGGCGTTTACACCCCAGCTTCCATCCTCAGACGCTCCCTAGAGGGTGGGTCCTCGACCCCTCCCCTTGGGTCTGGGGGCTCACGCCTATTCCCATCTGTCCTGTGCAGGGCAAGTGGCACCATGTGACCCTGAGGCTGGTGGGCACTGGCCTGGCTCCTGGGCCCTCATCCTCCCGGCCCTGAGGCTCCAGTCATCTAGGCGGTGGGGCAGGGACATGCACCCCCTCCCTCCCCACACCCATGTGACCCCGACCCACACAAGCCGAGTGTGATGAAGGGTGAACACCGAGTCTGGATCTGTTTGTTACAGAAGCCTGGGGACGGGGAGAAGGGGTCCCAGGGGAGCAGAGGGGCTGGACCAACAGGCCCAAGGGTGGTGGCAGGCGGGGCAAACTTTTCCATAAACGCCCAGACGGTATTTCTGGCTTTTGGCCCAGATGCTAGGTTGCAATCACTCAGTTCTAAAGCTGCCACTCAGAAGCAGCCAAACGTAGGGGAAGAAATGGGTGTGGCTTTATTCCAATAAAACTTTATTTTTGCCCAGGAGCTGGGGCTTTGGACCCCCGGGGCCACCCCTCAGCCCCAAGAACACACCCCAGGCCCCCGCCTGGCCAGACCCCAGTCTCTGCGGCCCCTCCCCCCAAATCAGCAAACCTGACAGGAGACCCCTGGGGAGCTTCCAGGCTCGGAGGGGCGGCTGCCGCCTGCCTGTCTCGGGTCACATGCATGGCACCAGGGCCTGCGTCCCCGCCTGGGCCCCACTGGCCTCATGGCCAAGGAGAGGTTGGTCCTCGGACTTCTCATAAAGTCGCTTTATTTAGATTCCAAACAACCGCAAGCAGAGAGAAGAGGTGACCCCGAGTCAATCTGTCCGCTCTCAAGCCGGGACCCCGAGTCTCTGGCTCCAGCTGGTGGGTGGGGCGGGCGGGCCAGGGTCCCCGAGCTGCGTCCGCGGCGTCCGGCCCACGCGGGGCCGCGAGCGCAGCGGCCTCCCCGGAGGCGGAGGGAACAGGGCGGACGCAGTGTCCGGAGGTAGTGGCGGCGGCAGAGAGTGGGCGGCTGAGGTAAAATCTGTAAGTTTATTTGTGGAGACATGGTGTCAGGACTCCTCGGTGCCCGAGTCGTCCTCGTCGTCCCCGAAGCAGCTGTCGGCCTCAGCCTCGACCTCGGCGTCCTCGTAGTAGTCGTCGTAGAAGAGGTCCGAGCCCTCGTCGGGCGCTGGGGCCTTGGTCTTCACACAGTACTCGGCCAGCGTGGTGGGCACCTTCACGCCGTCCCGCTCCGCGTCCACCTTGGTCCCCAGGACCTGCTTCCTGCAGGGAGAAGCGGGGTCTGCCTCATTGCAGCCAGCAGCCCCGGGGCCCCCGCGCTCGCTCCCGTGAAACAGCGTAGGACAACCGGGGTGATGGCCGGGCCACGGGGGCCAGCGACAGGATGGCCGGGGCAGGGGGCGGAGCAGAGCAGAGGGGCCCAACCGCTCACGGCCCCCATGTGTGCACGGGCCTCTGCTCACACACGCACACACAGACACGAGCACACGCACGCGGGAGGGGGTGGAACGCGGGCTCTGAACCAGGATAAGGGCTGTGCAGACACAGGGAGGGTGTGGGCTCATCAGGAGGAGAAGCGCAGGTCGGCCCTGGCCACCGAGGTCAGGTGAAGTGGGAGCAGCCATGGTGCTGGGCTGGGTCAGTGGGCGAGGGGCAGGGTGGAGGGTGGCGGGTGGGGTGGGCGGGGTCGCTCAGCAGCCCCAGGGGACGCTCGCACATCCACACCGGGGCGGGGTCCCGGGTCCTCTCTTCTCTGTACTTGAGCGTCTTCCTATCACCAGCACCGGTGTCCCCTGCACGCGCTTTCCTGTCCGGAGCTTTATCCAACTGACAGTAGCCGGCGGGAGCTCTGACCACGCCTGCTGCGCCTGGGGTCCCACCACCCGACGGTGTCGGTGGGCTTTCTGGAGCTCCCGCCGTGGGGTCGCGCAGCCGGCCCACGGGCACAGGTCCCCACAGCTGCGCGGACACGGTGGGTGAGCATGCGCCTGGATGCAGGTGAGGACGAGAACTGTTTCCCCGGGTGAATACTGGGCCTGGGGGGGGCCTGGGTCATCATGGAGACACGTGTCTGACCTACTCTCTTTTCCAAGAGGCAAATGACAGACTAAAAACCGCTTGGGAGGAGACTTAGTGAAGCGTTTAGTTTGTCATGAAACAAGTCACAAACCCCAGGGTTCCCAGAGCAGCTCATGGGACACAACAAACACAACAGGGCAGAGAGCGCAGGCCCTTGGGGAATGTTTCGCACAGACTCCCCTGCAAGGCCGGGCACCTGCCTGTTCACGGGGGAAAACAGAAAACAACAGAAATGAGAGAAGTTCACCCTGGCAAACTCCTAAGTGATGCGCCGCTTTTATAACCAGGAGAAACTGACTTTTCGTAAAAGAAGTTATTTCCTAAACATACTCATACCACACGGCTTTGCTGCCTTTAGAGAATAACTCCAAGTTCGAAGTTTCAAAATTGTGACATTCACTCCCGTTAGGTGAAATGATGGAGCACCCCGCACAGCACAGTCCCGGAGGAGACCGCGTGGGGCAAAGCACGGGGCCACGCACATGCGTGCACGCCCCAGCAAGCAGGGTCCACATACACGGGGGATGGGGGGTACCGGTGGGATCTCTGCCCTTTCAGTGTCAAAGCAGAAGGATGTGGCAAGACCCTGCTAGATCCTGGCGGACACCAGGGTGTTTATCTCTGTGTGAGGTGCACGCACCCACACGCCACGCATGTGAGACACGCACACACACATGGCACGTTCACACACGACAGTACACATGTGGACCACACGCTTCACGAGAGAAAGACCCCAGCTTTTCCGGCAAGAGAAGGAGGGCTCAAGAGGGGCCGCCCTGCCTCCCCAGGCCCCAGGCCCACTCACCGGATGATGTCCGTGTACTCGCGGTCCTTGCCTTTGCTTTCTTTCCACTTCCTGTACATCACGGAAGCGTCCACGTTGGCCGGTGAGAAGGTGTTGGGTTCATTGAGGAGGGAGATGACGCTCAGGAGGATGGTCCTAGGGGAGGCAGCAGGAGTTGGTGTGGGGGGGTCCACGGCCCAGGGGCTGCCTGCCCGGGAGCCTCATGCCCCGAGCCGGTCCGCCACCCTCCACCTGCCCTCTGCTGCGTGCCGGGCTCCTGGGACGGGACGTGGGTGGACAGCCAAGGCCTGGAGAGTGGGTCCCGTATGCCACTCATTCCCGCTCCAGCCTGGGGAGGAGGAGAGTGCCCGGGCCGCTCAGGGTGAGCACAGCACCAGGGGATGGAAGGGCTGTGCTCCCTGGGGCTCGAGGAAGGAGGGGGGACCCCAGGGGCACGCAGACACGGCCACAGGAGTCCCAGAGACCGTTCCTGAAGGTGGGTGGGCAGGGATGGTAGGAAATGGGGGAGAGGCCGGCAGGGATGGGGGCTCCCACAGACGCTGCCACCCCACAGGGAGCTGCGTCCTCCCGCGCCCACGTCCCCAGGGCTGGCCTGCCCGACGCCGACCGCCTCACCTGACGTTCTGCGTGGGGTTCCACCGCTCCGAGGGCAGCTCCCCACTCTGGGGGTCATCGACGGGGGGGTGGAGGATGGAGATGCACACGTCCCCAGTCTGTGTGGCACGGGGGGCGGTTAGCACCCATGAGGCTCCCGTCCACACGCCCCCCCCCCCCCGCCCCCTGAAGGAGCAGGCTCACCTCGTAGATGTTGGGGTGCCACATCTTGGTCAGGAAGCGAAAGGCCGGCGGAGAGTAGGGGTAGTCAATGGGGAACTTGAGGCGCGCCTGGTGGGGGAGAGCAGAGGTTCAGCCAGGGCCGGGTCAGGCCGCCCAAGACCACACACAGCGGTCAGCCTGGGACTCGCCTGCCTCCGGCGCCCCTCACGGGCCGGGGGCTTCTCGGGGGCACCGAGCTGAGCTGACAACCCCGGTCCCTGCCCTGCTGTTGGTGGCCGGGGAGGGGGGGAGTGTGTGGTCACTCGCCGGGGTGCAGCTCCAGGCCCGTCCCAGCCCAGGCCTCTGGGGGGTCCAGAGCCCTGGCCCCAGGAAGCATGGTGGGCCCAGCCCCAGGAGCCGCGTGCCCAAGCACCGCGCTGGGCTCCCAGCCTCAGTCTCCAGCCTGTGGGGAGGATTAAAATAGACGGGTGTTCACTGGGCAGGCGCCGGGGGCGGAGATGAGTCAGCACCAGGCGGACAGGCTCTTTGCCCGCAGGTGTCAGTCCTGGGGGGTCAGGAAGGCACATGGGAAGGTCACGGGCAGATGGGGGAGGGCCGCGAGGGAGAGCTATGCCCCGGCCTCGCCTGGTTAAGCCCCAGCCCTGGGGTCCTGGTGGCGCTTCAGGCTCTCGGGGCCAACGTGGGACATCTCTGCTGCAGGCACCCCCATCTTTAGAGAGTCGTCCTCCTGGGCAGGGGGCGCTGGGGGCACTCGGGGGAGGGCCCTCTGTTCTGGAGTGAACGTGCTGAGGCCTGAAGTCAGTCTGGAACTTGGGCCTCAGACCCTGCCCCTTGGTCCCGCCAAGCCCAGGGCTGCGTTTCTAAGTGAAGACAGAGACCAGCTGAGGCCTCCTTAGCCGAGTAGGGAGACAGGCCTCCCCTCACCAAACACCCAGCAAGTCCCAGAGATGCCTTTACCGCTGTGCCAACTGAGGCTCAGAGAAGGAGAGTACCTTGCCTGAGGGCACACAGAATGCAGCTGTGGAGGGGTTCCCCAACCCAGGTCTCTGGGGCACCCCTCAGCACACGTTGCCCGGAGCCCCTCTGGCTTGTAAGGAGGAGTGGGTGAGGCTGGGCGGGCTGAGAGGAAGGTGCTGGAAAGCGATGGTGCTCCCCGGGCACTTCCGGCCCCTGTATTTCCACATCGTTCCCCCACTCCCCAGCCAACCACATCAGAACAGGAGGATGTGAGGGTGGCAGAACCACTGTGGGTCCCACACTGCCTTCCTCGAGAATAGAACCTCGCGGCAAATGCGATCAGATTTGCGGCGCCCCTCCCTAGCCCAGGTTTCTAGAATAACAGGATCATCCCCCCAAAGCCAGCCTGGAAGGTCCTACCCACAATCCCTTGCAAACAGTGGGCAATAGCCAGAAACCCACGTCCTTTCCTTTCCTTCCAGTCCAGCACCCTTGCTCAGAGTCCTGGCCTGGCCTCAGGGTGGGACTCATGCTATTCCAGCTCTGAGTGGGGCCCTCATCCTCACAGCCAGCTGCTCCCAGATGCAGACAAAAGAGGCTGGGGAGGAGGGCTGGTTAAACCATTTGGGGACCAGCCCCCAATCCGTGTCCTGCACGGGGAAGACGGATTCCACATCAGAACTCAGCCCAGGGCTGTCCATGCTCATGCCCCCATCCCACCCCAGCAACGAGGGAATCTCAACTCAAGAATCACCCCAGCAGGCCAGCCTGCCCCCTCCAGGCCCCTGAGCAGGCGTGGCTAAAATGTTAGCCAAAAGTGCAAACACAGACATCTGTCCGGGCAGTGCCAGCCCCGCCCCGCCCCGCCACAGCAGGGGCCTCCCAGCCTGGCCACTGGGCTCTTGGCAGGCGGCAATGGGGGTGTTCCAGCTGAGGACCCAGGCTCCGCTTCTCTTACAAGTAGACCCCCTGTCTTGTCCGTCTGGCTCAAGGAGCAAAGTCCTTTGATCTGGGAGGGGTCCTTCCAAGACCACATCTGGACTCATATCCTGTCCAGGTTCTGGCCTGAGTCCTCATCACACTTGTCAGAAACACAGCCGGTCCCCGGGACAGCCCTGGCCTCCCCGCTCACAGAGCGCCCAGAAGCGACCCAGGGCAGGCGACGTGGGGCCCAAGAAGCCGCCTGCTCAGAGGAACCTGAGAAAGGCCAGTCGGGGCGCAGAAGAGCCTAAGCTTCTGAGGCCGGACCTGGGTGGGCTCTGTGGTGTGGCTCCCGGGGACAGGGCTGAGGGTGGGAGCGACGGCCGGAGAGAACAGGTTACGTAAGGCTCAGGATGAAGCCCAGAGGGCTTGGCCCACTGCTATCGGCCAGGGTGGCCGCTTTCCAAGCAGGTCCCTGCTGCCAACCCCATCCGGGCCTTTGTTGGAACCCGAGCCAGTGGCCGAGTCAGCCCCCAGGCGGCAGGCCTCCCTCCCTCCCAACAGTGCTGGCTGGTTCTGGGGAGGCCTCTTTGTCCGCTCCGGGTAGCAGGCAGGGCCAGGAGGAGGGGGACGGGCACCAAAGGCTGGGAGAAGCAAGGGCGTCGCGCCCAGAGAAACAGGGAGGGTCCCGAGCCTCCCCTCTGGGGACATGAAGCGGCCTTAGAGGGAACAGGCGCTTCTCGGGGACTCCTAGGGCCAGAGGGGTTGACCGAGGGCCCCTAGCTCGCCAGAGGCGGTCAGGCAGCAGGGCAGAAGGAGGGAGCCCCGGGAGGAGGAGGGACAGAGGATGGGGGCCCCGCGAGGAGGAGAGGGAGAGGGAAGGAACCCCGTGAGGAGGAGAGACAGTGAGAACGGGTCCCGCCAGGGGAGCGGACAGGGGCAGGAGGCAGAGGTGGGGGAGGGGCCCCGAGGAGCCGGAGGAGGGGGTCGCCGCCCCCTGACCCCGCCGCTCACCTTGAAGTAGCCGCCCTCGTAGTAGGTGTTGGGGGGCCCGAAGATGGCCACCTCCCAGTTGTACAGGTCGCCCTCGTCCACCAGGGTCACCCGGAAGCCCTCCACCGGCTCCTCCTGCAGCCCCTTGAGCTCCAGAAGCAGGGCCTTCTGCGAGCTAGGCACCAGCGGCCGGGCCATGGCGGCGGCGGACGGGCCCGGGGCCAGGGGCGCTTGGGGCCGCGGGGCCGTGGGGGCGCGGGCCGGGCCGGGGTCGGGGCCGCCTTCTTCGTCTGCACCGCCTCCCGGAGCCGCCGGGCGCTCCAGTAGCTCTGCACCGCCGCCCGGCGCTCACCCCAGCCTCCGCGCCCCGCCCCCGCCGCCCGCCGCCCGCGCCTGCGCCTGCGCCTGCGCTCCGCCCCGCCCTGACCGCGCCTGCGCGCCCGTCCGCGGGGGAAGCCGGGAAGCAATATCTACCACTGCCGCCGAGCGCGCCACCGGGAGTCGGGGGCTGCGCGCGCAGGCGTTTTGCCGCTTCCGACACCCCGGGAGGCCGCTGCTACCGCCCCAGCTCAGACGAGCGCCCGGGACCCCTGTACGCGGGGCCGCGGGCAGGGCTGCGCCGCGCCGCCAGGCTCAGCCCACTGCGCTTTTGGGGCCTTTTTGTGACGTCCCGTCGTGGGGCGGGGCCGGGGCGGAGCTGTCCCGAGCCTCAGTTTCTCCGGGGACGCTGGAGCCAGGAGGGTCCCGCCGCTCGCAGCCCCTCCCCACTTGGCACGCCTCTGCAGCGTGGACTCGGCACCCGTCCTGGCCGAACCCCAGACCAGAGACCTGACCTTCCTTGGCTGTGCCCGCGTCTCAGGCCGAACTTTGACCCCACCCTGGGGCTTCACCCCGACCCTACCAGAGCGCTGACCTGGCTGCGCCCCGGCCCGGACACCCACCCAGCTCTGGGTCGGAGAGTTGGGATGGGGCCTGGCCTCCATCCCTGCACGCCCGCAGGTGACAGCTCCCCACGAGGGTGGGCGTGGCACTCGAGGCCTGTGGTGGCCTTGCTGGCAGGTGACCCGGGCAGTCAACAGTTGCACCAACACCTTGGGCTGAGCTGAGCTGATTTCCTCCCTCGGCTGCCCCGACACCTGGCCCTGGGCTGGTCCCCGCTGAGGACAGGCAGGTAAACCTGTCTGGGGAAGGAAAACAAGATATCATCTGTGGGGATGGAAGAGGGAATCTGAGAAAGCCTCGGGCAGAGCAGCAGCTTCATCAGTAAGGGGGCTCTGCCCTGCACCCCGAGGGACCTGGAGAGGCCTGTCATCAATAAAGTGGATTGCACACCCCTGTTTGTGCACGGTTCCAAGCGTTCTCTGTCCTTCATTCTCTGCCCCTCATTCTCTGCCCATAGCACCAGTGTCAGCCTCGGCATGCGGCAGCTTGTTGATGAATAATAATTAGAATTAATTATGATTCTTCCAGAGAAGTTTCCCAAGATGTCATGCGGCAGCTTGTTGATGAATAAGAATTAATTATGGTTCTTCCAGAGAAATTTCCCAAGATGTCTCCCTGCGTACACCCCACAGGAGTTATTGGGTGAGTGGGGGCAGCCCTGGAAATGTAAAGAGAGGTACCAGGTTTATGGCCCCTCCAGCTGGTCCCACATAAGGCCTTGTCCCCCAGGAAAGCCCGCACCTCAGGCTCTGAAACATCCTGAGGTGGTGGACATCTGGGGTTTCTACCTGCCCATTTTCTGGCAAAAGCACCTCCATTTTCCCGTGGGGTCTACCACTCTTAGTCTGCAAGGTTCCAGTTGGACTGATCCTCAAGCCCTGGCTGCAGGGATGTGTCCTCCAATCAGAGTATCCTAGGCCCCCTGGCTGCAGTGGTTGGTTCAGGAACAGCATGTGACTTGGCCTTTTTCTGGGGACACGATGCTGCTGAGATGTCTGAGCTGGGAGAACCTGGACCTGGAGCTATAGGACCGTCTCGTCACCACGAGGCCTGTGAACAAAGCTGGTGCTCAGGAAAGCTGAGCCAACTGATGAGGAAGTGCTGAAGACCCTGTTTGTGCTCCTGGATCCAGCCATGCCTGGCCTCCCCTTGCAATGGTGCAAGTCAATAGATTACTTCTTTTCTTATTAAGCCAGTTTGAGTTGAGCCTTCCATCACATGCAACAGAAGAGCCCTCAATTCAAATCTAGGTCTGCCATGAACTTGGAAATGGTCCTCAAATATAGAATTGTAAGATAATGAACTTGTGTTGTCGTGGGGTTTTCTGAGGTTTTTTGTTGTTGTTTTGTTTTTGCAGTGGTTTGTTATGTCAGCCACAGGAACTGAATACCCTCACTTCTATGAGCATCAGAGTCTTCCTCTGGAAAATTGATTAATTAATTCATGGCCTTCCACAGACAAATCTAGGTGCCGGGGGTACAGCAGTGAATAAAATATGTAAAAATCCCTCTCCTTGGGGAGACAGGGAGAAAGGACATAAGCAAGCTGTTAAATAAGTAAGCAACTTCTGATAGCAATAATTGCTATGAAGAAAAGTAAAGGATAGTGAGGCATTAGCAACGGGAGTGGAGCAGGAGAGTTATCTTGGATAGGGGCTCAGGGGAGGCACCTCTCAGGAGGTGGCATTTGAGTGGGGACCAGAATGGGGTGAGCCCCTTGGGTCTGGAGGAACAGTGTTACAGGGAAAGGGAACAGCGCGTGCAAAGGCCTGAGGTAGGGACAAGCCGAACCAGCTAGAGACCAGTGTGCCTGGGGCAGAGTGAGGGGACAGTCAAGGAAAGAAGCTGGGGAGTCTCTCTGCTCAGCTTTCCTGAGTGCTCACTTTGTTCAAAAGTCTTGTGGTGACCAGATGGCTCCAGGATCCAGGCCCAGGTTCTCCCAGCTCAGCCACCCCAGAAAAAGTCCCAGGGCTGCATCTCATTGGCCAGCTGGGAGTCACATGCTGTTCCTGAACCAAGCACTGAGGCCAGGGTGCCTGGAGCACTCCTACTGGCTGGTGGGGTTGCCCAGGGCAGTGAGGGTGAGGGCTGGACCAGTGTGGGGAGGTGCAGGCAGGATGAAGCTATGATGTGCAACCTACAGGATGCAGAGAAGGGCCAGCTGAGGGGACAGGGGAGGCATCCAGGCTGAGCCCTGGTCCTGGGTGGACTGGGGGCTTCCTCGGAGATCACAGACTCCAGAGGAGCCCCAGGGTCAGGGGGGCTGACCGGAGGCTCCGTCCTGGATGTGGCAGGCCTGGGATGTCCTTGGGGGTGTCCCTGAGGAGACGCCCAACAAGTGGTTGGCTCTCCAGGGCTGAAGCAGAGCAGGGCTGGGCCTGAGATGTGAATCTGAGACTCCTTGGTGACCCGGCAGTAATGGAAGCCATGGCCTGGATGAGATGCCAAGTGAGGAGGAAGCATGAGGCAAGGAGAGAGGTCCCTGACACAGAAGGAGGACGCCTTCCCCCAGGGAAGCTGGGGAAGGGGAGCCTTTGGGGTGTTGTGGAGTGAACACTATGGGGGCAGGGGATTTGGGAAGCAGGGAGGCCGAGCTCTGTGAGGTGACCTCACACTGTGACCTCACACTGCTGTGAGGTCAGATAAGCAGAACAGCTCAGCTTCCCCAGGCTGTGCCTGTAAAGGTCAAACCAGGACTTCAGGATCCAAGACCAGGCGTGATGGTGACTCAGGGGTGGCAGTGAGGGAAGGTGGCGGGGCAGGGAAGGTGACCCCAGATGGAGTTGGCCTCAGCTTGATCCGGGGGGGACCCTGGAATGTGAGTTAGCATCCCCTGAGGCAAGCGGGCCAGCTCTTGGATCCCCCGGTGGTCACTCAGTGGCCACGACCCCAGTGACCACTGGCCACTCCTGCCCCAGATGGGGGGATGAGGCCTCCTGGGCCACATGGCTTGGTCTCTGGTGGGGCAGCTGTGAGCCTCGGCAGATGGGAAGGGGATCTGGTGGCATCAGTGACACCTGCTACACACTGTCTAGCCCAGGGGACCACAGAGCTGACCGGAGGCTGCTGGGGCCCATGAGGCCACCTGCACTGCGCAGTTCATGCGGATGCCCTGCCCGGCTGTGAGCTCCATGCCGCAGGGGCCTCAACACAGCTTGCTCCCCGAGGCCGTCCAGCCCCCTAAGGGCCTCAGCCTGCTGACACACCGGCCCATTTCCTGTGTGCAGTGTCAGTAACAGCTAATGCTGATGGAGGGGCCCACCTTTGTGAAGTTTCTGCTTATGTAACAAATGACCCACAAAGTTCGTGGCTTGAAATAGTAACATTCATTCATTTACCTGCAAAGCAGGAGTCTCCAGTCAGGAACCTCTGTGTGGCCTGTGCTTCCTCAGGCTACCGCGTGGCCACCGCGTCCCCTGGAAGCCAAGTACTGTCACAAAAGCCACCAAGTGCAAGGAGAGGGGATGCAGATTCCATCTTTTACCTGCCCCTGTAGGGGGGGTGGGAGATTCAGGAAGAGCAAATGGGAACAGAAAGGAAGCCCTGGCTGCTTTTGGAAAACACAGCGCAACTCACTGGTTTATCGATTACCAGCCAAGGGCAGGTGCTGGGAAATGGGAGGTAAGGTGGTCCCTGCCATTGGTAGCTCGAAAAAGGCTTTAGATTCTGTCCCCGTGTGATCTCCCTCAATCAAAATATGGGTGCCCTGGGTCCTATTTAACAGAGGAGGAAACTGAAGCCAAGAGAGTGAAGTCACCCGCCTGCAACTGTCCTGGGCTGGGAATCTGCTCCTTGTGGAATCCGCCGTCCAGGATGTGCTCCTGCTGGCGGAAAGGGGGACACCCAGGGTGCTTGTTGACTCTCACGGTTGTGCCTGGATCCCGGACGGGCCCCGTGGCTGTGGTGAAGGCGCTGTGGCTCTGGGTTACAGAGCGCGGGCCCAGGTTCGGATCCCTGCTGGCCCTTTGCTGGTGCTGCGACCTTCACTCCTCCGGGCTTGGTTTCCCCATCTGCCAAATGCGGGCAGTGGATTCCCTTCCATATGGGGCGGCGGTGAGTCAAGACATTGTCAGGTCTCAGACGTGTTAGCTGTTTCTATCGTCGCCATCATGACTACCTGCCCAGCTGACCTCTCCCTTTGGCGGTTGGGGAAGCCGAGGTCCAGGGAGGAACTGCTGGGGCAGGGCACTCGTGGAGGGCAGGCTGGGGGCCAGACATGCCTCCCAGGTCTCGGGGCTGTGAGTCCAGGGCACCTCGCTGGGTGCCCCAATGCCCTCTGCTCTCATAAAGCTGAGTCCAGGGGCTCCCTGGGTTTCTGGGCAGTGGTGGGACCCGCTGGGGCTGGCCGGGGTGCGCCGGAGTGGAGAGCGTTTCCAGGGAAGCGTGCTGGGGGCTGGACACGGGCGCGCGCGCGCACACACACACACACACACACACACACACACACCAGGTCAGCCTGGGGAACAAATTTTATTTCTGCTGAGGAGAGGGGCCTTGGCAGGCGGGCGGGAAGGGATCCTTGGCCTCCCCCCGAAGGGGGCTCGGGCATCATTCCAGGCGGGAAGCTGGGTGAGGGGGCTCCCTGCACCCCTGGCATGCAGGGACACCCCAGTCCTGGCCCCGGTGAGCCGGACCCCGAGGGCCCCAGGTATCCGGGTGGAGGAAGCGGCGGCCAAGGGAGGGGCTCAGCCCACGGGCTTGACCTTGGCGATGAAGAGGGCGGCCGCCTTCTCCAGGAACTCTTCGCGGGTCATGGGGGTGCTGGGCCCCCGGGCCACCAGCGCGCGGTCCATGGCCAGCGCCAGGCTGTCGGGCCCCAGACGCGAGCCGGCCTCCAGGTAGCGCGCGGGCGTGGTGTCGTCGCTGGCCTGCAGGGCCCCCTCCAGCGTGTCCAGCACGGCCTGGCCCACGTGGCGGTCAGCCACGGCCAGGCCCGGATCCTCCAACAGCCCGTAGAGGGCGCCAGCGCGCGCCACGAACTCCAACAGCACGAAGCAGGTGAGCATCCCCGCGCGGAACACGGCCAGCGGCACGGCCTCGTGGTCCCGGCACTGGATCTTGCGCAACAGCGGCGCCACCACCTCCTCGGGGGCCTCCCCATCCTGGCAGATGCGCTTCAGCAGCTCGCTGTACGTGCGCCCGTCCAGCCCCGGCTTCTTCTTGCGCCCGCTGGCGCTCAGGCACTCGTAGGCCACGCCGACGTTGTTGTTGAAGGCGGTCCTGCGGGCGGAGGGGCCGTCGGGCCGCGCCAGAGCCCCGCCCCTGCCCCCCGGCCCCTCCTCCAACGCGCCGGCCCGTCCAACCTCAGGGCCTTTGCGCCAGCTGCACCCTGGCCTGGAGCGCCCTCCCCCAGATCTCCCCAGGCTTTGAGCCTTTGCTCAATGTTACCTTATGGGGGGGACCCTCCCTGGCCCCCTAACCCCTTCCTGTACTTCTCTTTGTGGGGTCCTCACGAGTTCCCTCCCTCCCACCAGCTCAGCCCAGGGGCCTATGTCAGGGAGTTTATCTGTTGGTCATTGTTACAGCCCCAGCGCCCAGAACACTGCCCAGGAGCCCCAGAAACATCTGCTGACTCCGACGATGGGCATCTGCCCATGGACTCTCCATTCCATCTATGATGTGTGTGCCCACGGGGTATCACTGTGGCAGGACACATCCCTACCTTTTAACCTGGGTTGCCTCTTTTCACCCGTGCAGGCCCAGAGGCAGTAACCCACACTGTGGCTCAAAGCCGCTGCCGCCTGTCTTCGTGGGTAAAGATTTATCCGCAGGCGGCCACGTCAACCCACACATGCTGCCCTTCTGCTGCAACAGCAGACCCGACAGTCACGTCAGGGACCAGCCACAGCGCTGACACTATTTACCGCCTGCCCCATGAGGACCCTGATGTCCCGCCATGAGCCCTGGCCACGCTGGAGCCTCACAAGTGGTTAAGTGAGTGGGCTGGGGTGAGCCTGGGCATCTAGATAACCCGGGTCTCATTCCCATCCTCCTCTCAACAGCCGGCGGCTGGCCAAGGCCCAGTTCCATCTCCACTAAAGCAAAGGGGAAGTGAGGCTCAGGGCAGCGACCAGGCCAAGGGTCCCACAGAGGCAGGGGCAACCCCAGGGCTCACATTCGCCTTTTCTGGGAGCCCAGTTCCACTCTTATCTGTGGGACCTGTACGGGTCAGCGTGGGTGCAAGCCCGGTCCACGCTGGGCCGCAGCACGGCAGGTGCCCAGGGCAGGACATGCTCACCCAGTGAGCTCCGTGGGTCAAGGCCCTTTACAGAGGAGGAACTGAGGCCCAGAGAGGAGGGGGTTGGACCTGGGGTCTCGCCCATCTGGGATTCACTTCTCACTTCTTGGGTCCTTAGGATGTGCCGGCGCTTTAGGGTCAGTGAGATCACTCCGTGAAGCGCTGGGGGCGCCAGACGCAGCGTCACGCTCCCGTTCCCAGGACTGGCACCGTGTTAGCTGCTGCCGCCTCACCCCTTGCAGGAGCTTTTGTTATCAACTCCTTTCACCAGGACGAGGGGGTCCGGGGGACCTGGCAGTGATGATGCCCGTGTCAATTCTGTGGCCGCATGGCTGTTACCCCCACACCTAGGTCACGTCGCAGCCTGAGTCAGGAACTGGGAATAGCTTGGCTGGGTGGTCCCGGCTCAGTCTGCAACCAGGACCCTGGCAGGGCTGCTGTCCCCTGAAGGCTCCCTGCGGAGGCCTCTCCCCACGGGGCAGTGTGAGTGTGCTAAGGTCACGGCGCTGGCCCCCGGAGCGGGTGACCGGCAGGGTGGCAACGCAGGCAGCTGCCCGAGGGTGTGAATACGGGGGGGTGGCGTGTGGATCTCGGGGGCGTCTTGAAGGCAGGCCGTCCCACCCACACGAGAGCATGGCCCACTTCCCGTGGAGGGTCCACTCCCCGCAAGCCTGAGTGAGCAGAGCCCCTGCCAACCCAACAGCAGCCGTGAGAGGCCACTGAGGCTTCGGGTGTGTCCCTGTGGCCTGATGGCTCATCCTGATGGGGCCTGAGCGTCCATCATCCACCCAGCTCTGCCTGATGCCTCCCCAAGGAACCTGATCAACCCATTAGTTGTCTTGAGCTGAAGCAATCCCCCTGGAGGCAGCGGCGTGTGGGGACCCCTGAGCACCCTGTGTGCTCAGCGCTGTTCCTGGCTGGCCTGGACCTGCACCGGTTCTAGCCACTGCGCCCTGCTTCCCTTCTCTGGAGAATAAGGGTTCTAGTCCTTGCGTCTCAGGATTCTTGGAAGGACAGAGGGTAGATTTTGTGCCCAGCGTGTGGCAGGGGACCACGTGCGCCTGTCATTAGCTGTCACCAGCTGCCACTCAGCACTGTCCAGGTTCTGTTTACCATGGGCCTCGCGGGCAGGAAGATGCACAGGGGGGCAGTTATGGTCCAGTGAGATGAGAGCATCAGGCAAGAAGCCAGAGGAGGGCCACACCCCATCTCGAGGTGGCCCCCCCGGGGGCTCCCAGCCGTGAGGGAGCACCCACACCGTCTGCCGTCCTGGGCTCTGGTCCTCAGGCTCTGCCTGTGTCAGCTCCCACATGGAGCACTTTGCAAAGCACGTGGGCATTTGTTAAAAAAGAACCTATTTATGGGTCTTGTCACAGAGACATGGAGACTTTCCAAGGCAGACTGGGGGCTCTCAACGGGGTGACTCTGCCCCCAGGGGACACTGGTGACTCTGGGGACAGTTATGGTTGCCACCACTGGGTGGGTGGAGACCCAGGAGGCTGCCCAACACTTGCAGGGCCCAGGATGGCCCCGCACAGAGTGACCGCGCTCCCCCTGTGTTAGCAGTGCTGAGGAGTGACTCTGGTTAATTGTTTGGAAAGAAATTGGGTCCTCTCCCTGCTCACACCAGAAGTCTGCATACATTCCCATTGAGTCAGGCGGTGTGAACCAGGGTGGCCCCCAGTGTCTGTGGGTCACCTCCCCTCCCTCCCACTCAGGTGTGTATTTAAATGTGTGCAGCATACCAGGACCTCAGAGGTCAGACGGTCATGGGGCGTAGTCTCCTGGGGGGTCCGTGGAATCCCATAATCTGGGGGGTCTTGTCTGGGGAGATTCTGCCCCCAGGGGACACTGGGTGAGGTCTGAGGACGTCTGTGCTTGTCACAATGGGGAGGGCTCCCGGTATCGAGTAGTGGGGGGGCAGGGAGGCTGCTCCACACCCCACAGAGCCCGGGACACCCCACAGAGGATGCTCGGAGCCGAGAAGACTGGCTCAGACCCTTTGGTGCTTTTGCATGTTTTCTGGGGCCACGGGGACCTGCAGCGGTTGGCACTCTTGCTGTTCCTATTAGCACGTGGCGGCTTAGAAGGCGGCCCTGGGCCACCATGCCGGGTCTGCTGTGTTTGTGCTCTGAGGGCTGTCATCAGTCCTAGCAGCCAGCACGTGTGATTTTGAGATGACAGCAGAGGGGATTTTGGTTGAGTTCTCCCCAGATCTTTCGTGCTGAGGTCGCTCTCAAGAGCAGCCCCGGAATTCCCCAGCCCACCCCTCAGCACAGGGACGAAGCTGCCCAGCCTCGGGGGGACCCGCCTGGCCTGGCTTCTGCTTCTGACCCGGCAGCCGGGGTTATGAGGCTTGTGACTGGGAACGTATCTCTGAGTTCAGCACCAGCCCCGCCTCGGGGAGACCAGGTGAACCACCAGCACCGGCCACTCACGCTATTCACTCTGCTCCTCCTGAGAACCGCTCCAACACCCCTTCAGTATGGTGACAAGTGTCCCCCCAGGTGCACGTCCACCCAGAACCTGTGAGTGTGACCTTATTTGGAAATGGGGTCTTTGAAAGATGTAATTAGTTCAGGATCTGGAGATGGGGTGAGGTAGCCTTAAAACCAATGCCAAGTGTCCTTCTGAGAGAGTGACACAGAAGAGAAGCCATGGGAAGACAAGGCAGAGGCTGCAAGGATGCGGCCACAAGCCAAGGATGCTTGGAGCTTCCAGAAGCTGGAAAAGGCAGGAAGGACCTTCCCCTATAGCCTCCAGAGACAGCACAGCCCTGCTGCCCCCGGACTTCGGACTTTGGCCTCCAGAACTGTGGGAGAATAAATTTCTGTGGTTTTAAGTCACCAAGTTTGTGGTAATTGGTTACAGCAGCCCCAGGACACTCAAATGGCCCCCTTGGCTCTAAACCCAACAGACACTTCTCAGCCCTCTACTCTAGGGCCATTGGACGCAGGGCCGCTGCCAGCCCACAAGGTGCCTTTGCATAAACTAGGCAAAGCTCTGCAAAAAGCCTTCACATAAAGGTCCTCGTCTATGACGTCTATGGAGTGAACAGCTTGTGGTGACCCTGCCGCTGACTCTTCTCCTCCTTGGAAGATGTCCTGGTTCCCTGTCTTCTGGTTCCCTCCTTTATGTCTGTTCTGCCTTCTCACACTTTCCTGTGGGTTCGCTGAGGCTGTGGCTCCTCAGAATCGGGTCCTGGGCTCTCCTCAGCTCCCCTGAGGCCTTCACAACCACCCCCCCGCCACCAGGTGACAACCACCCGGCTCCGTCACACGTCTCAGCTGCCAACCCAACTGTCCACCTTCCTGCTTCGAGGTTTTCCCAGCTCCCAACTTAACGGTCCCCAAGCCACTCTGGAAACTTCCCCCAAACCAGTGACCTCCCATCTCATGGACCACCTGGGGCTGTTCCTGCACAACCCCCTGCAGACCCAGCAGAACCCATGGATGCCCACCAGCCCGCTCCCTGCCAGGTCCCCATCTCAGGGGTGGCCCCAGCCGTTCCCTTTTCTGGCTGTCACTTTGGACAACCCGCTTGCCCTTCCCCTGCGGTGGAAACCGGGTGCTCCGAATGGGATGCCCGTTCTCCACACCCCTTCCCACACCCGGCTCCCTCCCAGCCTCTCTGTGCTCCCCTGCTTGGGGTCCGCACCTTGACTCTCTCGGGAGGGCTGCCCCCAGGCAGGAGGGTGCTGGGGTCAGGCTGAAACGCTCCCTTCCTCCCCCTTCCTGGGCTCTCTGGGGACCACCCCCATCCAAGACCCAGCCCACCCACATCCAGCGCCCACCCTGTCTGGTTGATGCTGCGCGTCAAACAGCTTCTCCCCAGCCACCTGACACGGACCATTTCCTCACCCGCTTCTAAGGGGGTGGGGGGGCAGGCGCCATCCCCTCCACCCCTCCATGCCTCAGCCCTGCGAAGGCTCCCGGCCTCCCCCTCCCCCGTGGGTCGCACACTGCAGCCCCACAGCCTCCAGGCCAGTGCAGCCGGTGGGCTCGTGCCTGCAACACCTTTCCCTGTGTGTCATGCAGGCCCCTTCCTGGACGTCTCTCCTGCCCGCGGGGGACCTGGATTGCTCTCTATCTCCACGGTCCAGCCCTGTAAATATTCATTTTCTGGCTGAATGGACGGGGATGCTACCACGCTGGGAGCGAGGCAGCTAGGAGGAACCTGGGTCGGAGGACTTGCTCTGCGACCTTGGCCAAGTCCTGTCTGGGCTCCATGATTTTCAAAAGTGAGGTAGCTGCAAGGGGGATCTCAGCACCTGCAAAAAGGCATCACCAAAGCCCAAGTCGGCCAGAGCTACCGGTGCCAGCACTCGGGTGGCCCCGCCAGGGCTCTGCAGCCCTGCGCCATCCGCGCCTCTCCCGCGCCAGGCAGAGCGGACTACAGTTCCGACCACGCCCCGCGCTCGAGAGCCGCGCCGTGGGGAGGGGGGGGAGCCGCGCGGAACCCCCTGGGAGTTGAAGTCCGGCCGCGGCCCCTACCCACCCAGGCCCGGCCCAGCCCCGCACCTCTGGGAGTGGTGAGCCAGGCGAAGGTGCCACAGCGCGCGGCCCAGGCGCTGCTGCTGCAGCAGGAGCTGGCCCGGGGTCTCCCCGGCGCCGCCGTTTGCAGGAGACCGTAGGTCCATGTTCTCGAAGTAGTGCGCCAAGAAGGCGATGGGCTCCTCGGGTCGTGCCTCCAGCACCTTCAGCAGGGCCGCGCGCAGCATCTCCGTCACTCCGACCTGCCGCAGGAAGTCTTCCTCACTCTCGGCCGTCGCCGCTGCTCGGGACACCCCCGGCCGGCCGGTGCCTGTGAAATTGGCCGCCTGGGCCACAGCCAGCCGCCGCTTCTCCACTGCCGCCATCTTCGCTGAGGGCAGCGGGACCGGAAGGGCGTCCATATTTCACAGTGCGCTGGCACCTCGGGGCGGCCATTTTGGTTGAGGGCAGAGGGCGCCCGGATCCCGCGGGGAGACTCTGGGAAATAACCAGCGCAGGCCACCCTTTTCCCTAGGTTCTCATTGGCACTTACTCTCTCTCTGTTTTCCTCTTTAGGTGTGCTGGGTTGGCTTTCCTGGCTTAGGCCCAGAACTTAAATTTTGCCAGACTCCAAAATGGATCCCTAGGAAGGGCTTGGTTTCTGGTATGAAGCCGGATTGCTGGCCATCTTGGTAGTGGGCGAGTCCTTCATTAGCATGGTCCCCTAGCAACCGGTCTCATTGGTTACCAGGGAAGCCCTGCTGAGAGTGGGCGGGATGGTTCCACCCCAACTCCGGAGTAAGCGCCGCTCCCGCCCCCTTTTCTGATTTTCAACTCGGAGCCTTTGTGCTCTGCCTGGCCTTCAGCCTAACCCAATCTCCGTGCGAGTTTGAGGCCCACCTCGTGGGGAAAGGCCCCCTCTCCCCACCAGGCTGGGTTAGGGGTCTGGTCTGCGCTTCCGCGGCCCCTAGTCCGCTGTACGTGTTCACAGAGCGAGTGGACCACCCACGGTCCCCAGTTCCCCGTCCCAGGCTGTTACCTTTCCTTACCACTAGAGGGAACTTTCTCACACCGCATCCCCTATAGCTCTAAACTCTTCCCATATCTCCTCGGTTCCAGAAGGCTGACGACCCTGGCGTCTACAGCCCTTCATCTGCCGGTATCATTTCCAGCCTCTCTCTCGCCTCTCCCCACGCTTTAGCCTCCAGCCACCCGCAAAGAGATGCAATTTCCCTTATCAAGCCACCTCTCTTCTGTGTCTTTGCCCGTGCTGTCCTCCAACAAATACTTTTCTCCGCCTCTTTTGAGGACTCCTAGTTACTCATTAAGCGCCAGCGTCCCCATATGCGGGGAAAGGCACCAGGCAGAGCACACGCCTCTAACCCTCACCCCTGGCCACGTGGGGCTGGGGTGTCCTGTCCTTCCTTGTCTCTCTGGGGAGTCACCTAGAGCAGAGGATGGTTGGAGCTGTGCCGGGGATTCCCCGTGTCCTCAGACCGCGACAGGAACCACCGAGGTCAGACCAGATGCTCTTTATTCTCCAGCTCTGCACCCTGGGGGGACGGGGGGGGGGCGCTCCCCAGGGTCCCCACTGAAGGGAAGCCCAGCCAGCTGGGGAGCCTGGATGTGCTGGCCATCAGGGTAAGCGGTCCACGGTCAGCCCCCCTGCTGTCCAGAACCCTGCAAACATCCTCTAGTCGCAACTGAGTGGAAGGAAAGTCCCCCTCCGTGTGGTCCAGGCGGGTAAGGGGGCCCAGGTCATCTGGTGGGCCGGCAGCGTTTCCACAGGCGGTAGGTCAGGAACACCAGGAGAAGCAGCCCCAGCACCAAGCTGCCCGTCCACAGGGATGCAGTCGTTAGAGGGGAGCCTGGAGAGAGAGGCATACGGTGTCTTGCACCTCTCTGCAGGTTTGGGGAGCAGCCCAGTAGAGTTGGCTAAGGGCTCCCGGATGGACTGAGTTCCCTGAAATTTTACAAAGGACTTCACGGTTTAAAACGCCTTCTGAAATGTATAAAAATCGCTGGACTATCTAAAGTCCTTTAGAGTGAGTCTTTTGAAAGGTACATAGGACCCTGTAGTTAGAAGTGAGCTGTCCAGTGAGGGACCACTCACCACAGCTGCATTTGAAATGTGATCAGTCTGAGTGGACAGCGCTGTCTTTGTAAAACACACATTGCATTCTGAAGACTTAGTTTGGGAAAAAAAATCTCATTCATGTTTCTTTATAGATTACATGTTGAAATGATAACGTTTGAGATATATTGGGTTCGATGAAATATATTGTCAAGCTTATTTTTACCTTTTTATTCCTGAATGTGGCTACCAGAAAAATGGAAATTACCAAAATGGCTGTATTCTATTTTTTTTTTTTTTTCTTTTTTGGCCATGCCACACAGATCTTAGTTTCCAGACCAGGGATCAAACCTGCGCCCCCTGCAGTGGAAGCACGGAGTCTTAACTGCTGGACCACCATGGAAGTCCCTTCTATTTCTGTTTCTATTCCACAGGCTGTCTTAGTCCATAGAGTGCTGTGACACCTACACAGTCCCTGAAACTTAGTTATCGCCATGCAGGCAGTCACGGAAGTCCACTGGACAGCTGGGGACACAGGCTGGCAGGACCCCCCTTGTCTAAGGCCAGATGCAAGGCTCCCCTCCCTCTCAGGCTCCCCCAGTGCCCGCCCCAGCCCCTGAACTCACAGATTTCTGAGGCCACGTACAGGTTGGCAGTCTGGCCCCCTGGGTCCAGGCAACACTGGAACCAGCCCTCACCGTGGCATCTGGCCCACAGCACGCTCCTGCCGCTCAGCCAAGCCTGGGCCCCCACCTCCTGCGTCTTGTAGGCCGCCAGCCCGCCAGGGGCCCGGGTCCAGCGCACGGCCACGCCTGGGCCGCAGACCACCTCACACAGCAGCTCCAAGCCCCCTGCTGCTGACAACTGGCGGATCTCTGGGCGGCAGGGCCTGGTGGAGCTGTTGCGGGGCACGGGGCCAGGACTCCTGGGGCTGCAGGTGGAGGCCTGCTCTGGTGTGGCCTCGGGGGAGGTGGTGATGGGGGGCTTCAGGGATGTCGTGACGGGGGGCTCCGGGGACTCTGTGGTGCTGGGCTCTGGGGGAGTCATGACGGGGGGCTCCAGGGAGGTCAGGCCCTGCAGGACTGGAAAACACGGCAGCCATCTGTTCTTGCTGCTGCCCAGCCCCTTCTCCTCCCTCCCTCTCTCCACCCGGACCACATGGTTGGACCAGAACTGCTCCAAGCCCCGTCCATTCACTTGGGTGAATCGTAGGGTATCCCAGTGGGCAGGAGCCGTCTCAGGGTCTGTCATGCCCCTCCCCCCAACGAGCATCCAAATCTCCGTGTCTCACTTTCCTCAACTGGAAAGCGGGGTGAGAGGCCCCCACCCCAGGGGCTGGCGTGGAGAGTGACACGGGTGTTGGATCTTATTATTATGGGGCTGAGGGGTGGGGAGAGGGAAGGGGTGCCCCGCCCCCTTGCGGTGCAGATGAGAGACTGAGGCCCGAGAGGGGATCTGTCCATTCTGCTGTGTGATGGCGCTAAAATCCGGAGGACTCTGTGCACACCCTCCCAGCACACCCCTGCCTCCCCCCACACCCCTGCTTCGACTTGAGCCAAACCTTTCCCGGCCCCCAGGCCCCAGCCATTAACATGAGTATCGGGGTGCCCTCTCAGAGAACGAATCTGTGCTTCCTTAGTGAGAGGCTGCCAGAAGCTTGGTGATGCGGTCAGGGCCTGTCCCAGATGAGACAAACTAATAACATCTGACATGAACTGAGCACCTACTGTGTGCCAGGCCCCACGTTAAATGTTGTCATTCGTTAGTTCATTCAGCATTTCTTGTGCACCTACTACACGCCAGGCTCCGTGATAACAGTTATTGATTAATTCATTCAGGATGTATCTATTGGACATCTACTGTGTGCTGAGCACTGTTTTAGCCACTGGGGGGACAGCCATGAACGAGAGTGACACATTCCTATCTCGATGAAACCAATGGCAGGGGAGACAGATAATGGGGAAAAAAATAAAGAGAGCACACAGGAGTCAGATGTTGATAAAAGGTGTCAACAAACATTCAACAGGAGAAGAGAAAGGGCCTGAGAGTGTGTGTGTGTGTGTGTGTGTGTGTGTGTGTGTGTGTGTGTGGTGGGGGTAGGAGTGGGGTTTGACCCCTTGGACAGAGAGGTCAGGGCAAGTCTCACTGGGAAGGAGACCCGAGGGAGGTGAGGGAGATGTGGGGAAGAGCGTTCCCGGTGGAGGGCACAGCAGTGCAAAGGCCCTGGGACAGGACTGCACCTAGGGTGTCGGAGGAACAGCAGACTGAGTGAGGGGGAGAGAGGGAAGAAGTGAGGCAGGGGGTGGGGGTGGGGGACGGGGCAAACAGGTCAGGCTCCGCAGGGCTCCGTGGGCGCGAGGAGCTTGGGCTTTCACCCCAAGGGAGGTGGGAGCCCTGGAGGGCTGTGGGCAGAGGACGGGCAGCACCTTATGGGACCTGGCTCAGGGTAGGTGCTCAGCGAATCTGCTGAATGAATGAACGAGTGAGAAGTAGCCCCTGGCTGCCACGAAGGGACAGACTAAAGATCGAATGCAGGGACTTCCCTGGTGGCGCAGAAGTTAAGAATCTGCCTGCCAACGCAGGGAACAGGGGCTCAAGCCCTGGTCGGGGAGGATCCCACATGCCGCGGAGCAACTAAGCCCGTGCGCCACAACTACTGAGCTCGCTCGCCTAGAGCCCGTGCTCCTCAAGAAGAGAAGCCACCGCAATGAGAAGCCTGCGCACCACAACAGGAGTAGCCCCCGCTCGCTGCAACTAAAGAAAGCCCGCGCACAGCAACAAAGACCCAACGCAGCCAAAAGTTATTAATTAATTAATTACAAAATATAAAATAAAATAAAGATCGAATGCAATTTTTCCTCGGCTGTGGTACTGTGACCTGCCCAGGTGGCGACACAGCAGGGGAGGGGCTTAACCAGGGTTCCATAAGAGCCGCTGGGCGCTGCTCATCAAGGCTCACAGGCGCTGGGTGGTGTGACCTCACCCACTTCCTGGGGGACACTGAGGCACAGGCTCACCTGGAATGGGCCGGCGGCGGCTCAGCTCCAAGCCGGGCAGCCTCATGGTCGCCTGGCAGTGGAGGGAGGGTGGGGTGGGTGTTCCCAAGGCGGGCAGCAGCCAGCGCTGTGTCACTTGGAACAGCGGGTCCTCGCCCTCCTGGGGCTCCTCCATCACATCCCGGAGGGCCTCCACCCCCTCCAGTTCCTGATCTCCCAGGAGCAGGGACATGGAGAGGGTGTCAGGGCCAGCAGGCGTGACGTTGTGGGCTGTGCAGGACACCTCCTGGTCTGGCCCAGCCACTAGGGCCTCTGGGGCCACAGTCAGTTGGTCCGGGAAGGCTGTGGAGGGAGTGGAGGAAGGGGGTGGGCAGAGCTTCGAGGGTCAGGGCTGGGCCCTGAGGAGGGGGCGTGGGGACTGCTGGTGTCCGGGGACAGGGAAGACCCAGTGCCGCACCCGCAGAAAGGGCAAGGGGGTCAGGTACAGGAGGTTTGGGGGTGGTTGGGGGAGAGGGGATGCGGGGTGGAGGGAGCGGACTGCAGATCGACTCAGGAGGACCTGCGAGGCCAGCTTTGAGCTGGGGCGGGCTGGGCAATCCGGGAAGCCTCCCAGGCAGAGGTGGCACAAGGATAGAGGGAAAGCAGGGCCGCTGGCTGGGCCCCACGTGTGCCACGGTGGCGGGAAGGGTGGGGGCTCACCGAACACCAGGAGCCGCACGATGTGCTGGAAGGCGACGTCCCCGCAGGAGCCCACGCACACGCGGGGCCCCGCGGCCGACAGCGAGGCGTTGAGCACGGAGAGGACGCTGCTACCCGCGCCCGACTGCACGGCGCCCAGGCTGGTGTCCAGGCCCCGCCACTGCACCGAGGCCGCCCTGCCGTCCTCGCAGGCCAGGCGGCAGGTGAACTGTAGCGACTCGCCCAAGGCCACCGCCACCTCGGGCTCGGGGGGCTCCACCTCCAGCGGCCCACCTGCGGGCGACGGCGCTCTCAGCCCCGCCCCGCGCCCCCAGCACCCTCCTCCGAGGCCCTCCAATGTGGGATCCTCCCTCGCCTCCCCAAACCTACGCACTGCCCCGCTCCGCGCCCCTCCTCTCTCCCAGCCCCTTCCCGGCTCGGAGACCCCTGCCCCGCTCACCGCGGCCCAGCTGCAGCAGCCCCAGAAAGAGGGGAAGCAGGAGGGCGATGCCCTGCTCCATGCTCGGTCCCCGGCTCTGTCCCCTGCCCGCGGGGGAGGTGGCTTAAATACTGGCGCCCCGGGCTCCTTCTCCGCCCCCCGCCCCCCGGCCCGCGACCCCGCTTCCCCTCCCCCTCCTCCAGCTGCTCCCCGGGGGTTTCCCGAGGGGGTTTCCCACCCTGACCCCCGACCCTGGAGGCGACAGAGAGGCAGGGACTGGGGGCCAGAGATGGGGCGGGGGAGGCCGAGGTCAGAACCCGCGGGCGGAGGAACTGGGCTGATTCCAGGTTTCACTTTTAGAGACTGAAGATCGGAAGATGGAGGAGGGAGAGGGCTGACTGTCGAGGTCAATTGAATGGAAATCGGAGCCAGGCCCAGGGCTAGCGCCGGGCTCGGCCAGGCGCGGGAGTCTCGGCCCTCGCTGCCCGGAGCGGCCGCGCGGGGGCGCTGGGGAGCAGCCTCCCCCGATAGCTTGGGCGGCCGCGCAGCAGGTCTCCTGCGGTGGACCGCCCCGAGGAATCCGCTTGGAAGATGGGTCCTGTCAGGGGTGAGGACGCTGTAGGGTGTGGAGCCGAGGCCCACCCACCTCTGAGCTTGTCTCCCGTCCGCCAAACGGGCAGGCGTGATGGGAGCCTGGGACACCGGGCATGGGGCCTCAGTGCCCTGTTCCGCACAGCGACTTGGGTTTGGGCTCCCCACGAGAAGCCGGGGGGAGGGGACCCACAGCAGGCATGGGCGAGGCCTGAGAACCTCATCTTCCCAACGCTGGAATCCATCCACTCTTTCCTCTGGGCCCCTCAGCCTGGCCCCAGTTTCCTTCACAGCCGTTCACCACCCAGCACCCAGAGTGGATTTAGAAACACCCTCTCAGCACGTGGACACCTCATGGCTTCCCCCTGGCAGAGGGAAAAATCCCAGCTCCTGGCCGTGGCTGGAGCCTATGAGACTGGGCAGCCTCCGGACCAGGCAGCCTCAGGACCTTAGCATGAGCCTCCCCTGCTCCGTCTCTGCCCAGATGCCGCCTCCTGAGTGGGAAGCTCCCCAGCCAGCTTCCCCCCCCCAACACCTGATTTCCTAGCAGTCGTTAACGAGGTCAAGTGGCTGATGTCACATCCCCCTTGTACTGGGAATGGGGGGATCTCGTCCGCTGTGACCCCAGACCCCGTGCGCAGCGGGCACACAGGAGGAAAAGGATGGAGAGTCCTGGTTGTCCCCCCACCCCCGCCTGACTCTGCCTCAGTTTCCCTGACTTCAGTGTAAGAGAGGAGTCCCCAGGCCATGCTGTTTCTAAGCACCACCAGCCCTGCCCGTCTGTCTTCTCAACGTCTTCATTGTTAGGGTAGAAACTGGGGCCTAAGAGCAGGGGCCGGTGGGCAGGGGAGGGGAGCTGAGTGGGGGCTGGGGCGCCGCTGGGGGCAGGGGAGGGGAGTGGAGACTCAGGGGGCCCCAAGTGTTCGAACCCAGAGTCTAACTTCCTTGGTCCCATCCCCCTCCTACCTCAGTGCCAGGAAAGGCCGCACAGGAAGGCAGCTCCAAGGTGCCGCCCCTCCCCAGGCCGGAGGTGTGGGCCCTTCTCGGGAAGCTGGGCCCTTAACCCGGGTGGGGGGCAGCAGGCCTGGTGAATGGGTCTCTTCCCAGGCCCTGACCCGGCTTCCTGGCACCCTGGCAGCCGAGGCCCTTGCAGGGTGTGGACTTGCCCCTCCCCCGCCATCGCTGGCCCCTCCAGCTCCGAGCCTCTGCTTGCGTGAACGAGGAGGGTTAATGACACCCCCGGCTTAAGAGGACAGTGCTAAGGGGAACATGATGACCGCAGCATCAGCAGAGGCCACCCTGAGGAAGGGACAGGTGGGCTCAACAGAGGACAAAGATTCCAGGCAGAGGTGGAAGAAGAAAAGGGGGGTGGGGAGACAGAGACAGAGGGAGGGGTGGGGGGAGAAGAGGGGGATGGGGCAGGTGACTGGAGGGGGTCTGGATGGACCCCAGGAGGGGCAGGGCCAGCACCAGCGGCGGCGGGGGGGGGGGGGCCGGGGGACTGAACTGCACTTCCCACCTGCCCCAGGGACATCTGCTCTTGTCCCTAGGTGACTGAGCCCACAGGAGCCGCCTAGGTGGGGGCTGAGGTCCTGGCTGTATCCCCCCAGCCTGGGCTTCCTGCTCTTGGTCCCCCCTTCCCAGCATCGCCCCCCCCCCACCCCAGCCGGAGGAAGTCCTCAGTGGCCTGTGTAGGAAGCCTCCTTCCCATGGAGGTCCGGGCCCCCACCCAAGCCCAACATCCTGGCCTCCTCCCCACCTTCCCAGGATGGCATCGGGGCTCTGCAGGGCACTCAGGGCCAAGGAGGGTGTCCAGAGAGGCCAGCGCCCCAGCCTTGGGAGATTCCTGTTCCCCCAGGACCCCTGCACTCCGGCTGGCCAGCTCCCCTCGCTAACATCACTGGTCACTTGGGGGCCTCACGGATTTTCTTTGGGGTGAGCTGGAGCCCTGAGGACAGGGCTGGGTCATCTGGGGCTGCTGTCAAGTGCCCCACCCATCTCTGGTGTTGAAGCACCCCAGACTTTAGCCTGAGCCCCCTCACTGGGTGGCTCCCTGCCTCGGTGGTCTCAGGGAGGCTGGGGGAGGAGACGGAGGCTCCTCAGTGAGGGGTCGCCTGTTACATAGTCAGCTCTAGAGCTGGACAGGAGCTGTTCCATCAGGCCTTCGACGTCCCTGCTGGCCCCTGAAGTCCCCTGGCCGAGCTGGGCTGAGGGGGTGAGGATGGCTGACTGGTAGACGACTTGGGAGCCTCGGGGCGCCCTGCCTGTAGAGGGGGAGGGGTTGGGCTGGGGTCACCGTCAGCGCCTAGAGCAGACCCCTCAGGACAGGCCCAGACTGACTTTAGCAGGTGTGGGCAGACCAGGGTGGAGCTCAGATCAGAGGTCTGCTCGCCCAACACCCACCCACCTGTCCTTGTGGCCACTTGTCGGCCAGCTGTCCACCCACCCATGTATCCATCCATCCCCAACTAAACAC
This sequence comes from Mesoplodon densirostris, assembly GCF_025265405.1. Lineage (NCBI taxonomy): Eukaryota > Metazoa > Chordata > Mammalia > Artiodactyla > Ziphiidae > Mesoplodon > Mesoplodon densirostris. Next base: position 153,215,024 of record NC_082663.1, read on the forward strand.
CCTCCCCCCTCTACACCACCCCATGCATCCACTTTGGCAGCCCTGGTGTGGGGACCAGCTCTGAGGAGGAAGGCACTGCTCTGCCTGACCAAGGAAGCAGACCCAGTGACGTGATGGCGGTGTGGGTGTTCCCTGAGGAGCGGGAGGGCCACCCCCAGGGCAGAAGTGCTGCACTGAATTCAAACAGTTGACAAGGAACTGCTGTGGGTCACTAGGGCCAGTGCTGGGCCAGCTGTGTGAAATTCCAACCTTGCCGTAGGCCAGCTGGCTGCAGCCCAGCTGATCCATCCCAGGGCCCGGCTGGGGAGGTGACAAGGTTGGGGCACAGGACAAACTCAGGCCTGGGCAGAGCTGCCAGCCAGGCACGGCTACTCACCACCTGAAATGTAATTTTTAATTTAAATACCAACCTAAAAACAGACGTTTGATCCACTTATTGGAAAACTTTTAAGTACGTTTGGAACAATTTGGGTTTATGAATCTCCTTTTTCATCTACAATTTTATTATTTTTTATTTTTTTGGGCTGTGCCGCGTGGCTTGCGGGATCTTAGTTCCCTGACCAGGGATCGAACCTGTGCTCCCTGCAGTGTAAGCGCAGGGTCCTACCTACTGGACTGCCAGGGAAGTCTCTCATCTACAGTTTTAGGAAATCTTATATACAGATGAAATACTTCCAATGAAAATTAAGCAGAAAATATAGGTAAGGGTAAAATACACCCTAGACTTAGAGAATTTAGTATGAATGAAGAATGTAAAAATCTCAATATTTACTGAGTATTTCATGTTGAAATGATAATAGTTTGGATATACCTGGTTAAATAAAGCATTTTTTAAAATAAATTTATTTATTTATTTACTTTTTGGCTGTGTTGGGTCTTCATTGCTGCATGCGAGCTTTCTCTAGTTGCGGCAAGCGGGGGGGTGCTACTCCTTGTTGCGGTGCGCAGGCTTCTCATTGCGGTGGCTTCTCTTGTTGCAGAGCACGAGCTCTAGGCGCACAGGCTTCAGTTGTGGTACGTGGGCTCAGCAGTTGTGGCTCATGGGCTCTAGAGCACAGGCTCAGTAGTTGTGGCGCACGGGCTTAGTTGCTCCATGGCATGTGGAATCTTCCTGGACCAGGGCTTGAACCCATGTCTCCTGCATTGGCAGGCAGATTCTTTTTTTTTTTTTTTTTTTTTTTTGCAATACGCGGGCCTCTCACTGTTGTGGCCTCTCCCGTTGCGGAGCACAGGCTCCGAATGCGCAGGCTCAGCGGCCATGGCTCACGGGCCTAGCCGCTCTGTGGCACGTGGGATCTTCCCGGACCGGGGCACGAACCCGTGTCCCCTGCATCAGCAGGCGGACTCTCAACCACTGTGCCACCAGGGAAGTCCCTTTTCTTTCTTTTCTTTTCTTTTTTTTTTAATTTATTGATTTTTGGCTGCGTTGGGTCTTCGTTGCTGCACGCGGGCTTTCTCTAGTTGCTGTGAGCGGGGGCTACTCTTCGTTGCGGTGCGCGGGCTTCTCATTGATGTGGCTTCTCTTGTAGTGGAGCACGGGCTCTAGGTTCGTGGGCTTCAGTAGTTGTGGCACGTGGGCTCAGTAGTTGCAGCTCGCAGGCTCTAGAGCGCAGGCTCAGTAGCTCTGGCACACGGGCTTAGTTGCTCCACAGCATGTGGGATCTTCCCCAACCAGGGTTCGAACCTGTGTCCCCTGCATTGGCAGGTGGATTCTTAACCACTGTGCCACCAGGGAAGCCCTAAAGCACCTTTTTTTTTTTTTTTTTTTTGCGGTACGCGGGCCTCTCACTGTTGTGGCCTCTCCCGTTGTGGAGCACAGCCTCCGGATGCGCAGGCTCAGCGGCCATGGCTCACGGGCCCAGCCGCTCCGCGGCATATCGGATCTTCCCGGACCGGGGCACGAACCCGCATCCCCTGCATCGGCAGGCGGACTCTCAACCACTGCGCCACCAGGGAAGCCCCCTAAAGCACCTTTTAAAAACTGATTTTCTGGGCCTCCCTGGTGGCGCAAGTGGTTGAGAGTCCGCCTGCCGATGCAGGGGATACGGGTTCGTGCCCCGGTCCGGGAGGATCCCATATGCCGCGGAGCGGCTGGGCCCGTGAGCCATGGCCGCTGAGCCTGCGCGTCCGGAGCCTGTGCTCCGCAACGGGGGAGGCCACAACAGTGAGAGGCCCGCATACCGAAAAAAAACAACAAAACTGATTTTCTGTTTACTGATGGCACCAGTTTCTCTTTCCGTTTTTTCTGTGTGGCCATTGGGACTCTCTCCGGTGGGGGGGGCTTGCATTAGCTTTGTGTCTGTGAGCACAGAATGGAAATGTTGGGGTCCTCCACCGGACCCTAGGCTGAGCCCTGGGATCCCCGCTGTGCTGAGGGGTTAGGACAGTAGTTGTCACACTGTGGAGGCTCCCTGCATTGAGGGGCTGGGGCCAGGGAGCCACTCCACCCCCCACAGCGCCCGGAGAACAATTGTGCCCCAGTGCCAGCGGTGCTGGGAACCTCAGAGGTTGGGAAACCCTGTGTGGGAGGCTGCTGGTGGACAACTTGGGAGCCTCAGGGGTCCCTGCCTGGAGAGGGGGAGGGGTTGGGCTGGGGTCACCGTCGGCACCCAGAGCAGACCCCTCAGGAAAGTTCTCTGCCCAAGGAGCCTGTTTCAAGCGTAGGGTCTGTACCTGTGACATGAGTGGGACCAGGAGGATCCGAGCCCGGCAGTGAGGTCTGGGTGATGGGGGGGGTGCAAGTTCAGAGCCCAGTCAAGGTGGGGTTGGGGGTGGTTCTGCAGGGAGGGTGGGAAACGGGTGGCAGGGCTGCGCCCGTTATCTGGGGCAGGGCTCTGTGGGTGCTGGGTAGGGAATGGGGCCAAGGTCCAACGTCCAAGGCTGAGACTGATCCAGGTAAGCTGGGTGCCCAGCAGGGTGAGGGTCAGGGTGGGGGCTGAGATCAAGGTCCTGTTGGGGCCGGGGGTCAGGGTCCTGCCGGGACTGAGGGTCAGGGGTCGGGGCTGAGGGTCAGGGATCGGGGCTGAGGATCCTGCCGGGGCCGAAGGTTACGGGTCGGGGCTGAAGGTCAGGGTCGGGCCGGGGTTGAGGGTCAGTGTTGGGCTGGACTGGTGCACCCACCGCGCCGCCGTCCTTGATGACGAGTTCTTCGGCCAGCAGGATGCGGCGGTTCAGCTCGGCTCGGCCCCGGGAGGCGCCGCATCCTGCAGCCACTAAAGCAGGAGCGTCCGGGTCCCGGCTCCCGCCACCCGCGCGTACCAGCGTCTTCTGTGGCCGCCACGCGCTGCCGGACTACAAGTCCGGGCATGCCCCGGGCGCCAGGGTGGCGGTCCGGGGCACGTTTCCCACAAGGCCGCGCGCAGCGCAGGGGCTCTCTAGCCCCGACTGGCCAACGAGGTGGCGTGGCCCTCGGGCCCTACTCGGCGGCTGGGGAGGGGGTGTCCGTCTGCGCGTAATTTAGGGCGAATGACAGCGGCGTTGTGCCTCTTAAAGGTCCCGCCCCCAGTGCTCCTGCTGCGCTGGCATCGCCTGGGACCTGGACGGGGAGGTACGGGGCGGAAGCCCCTGAGGCGGTTTGGGGTGGCTTCGGGGAAGAGGCGAGGCCGGGGGTCCTCCACCCCGAACCGGAAGGCGCCGGCCCCGAGGAACGCACAGAGGAGCGTCGCCGGGCCTGGAGCCGCCCCTGCACTGCCGCGGCTGGGCCGTGGCGTCGGGGCTGCGGGGGCGTCTCAGCGGCTGGGGTGGGGTCGTGACGAGGGTTGTGTGTTGTGATGGAGTCCGTGCCAGGCGGCCAGAGTCCTGTTGCCCGGCCCAGGGTCACGGTGCTGGGGCCCTGAGTGTGTTCTCTAGCGCTGGAGGATGACCAGACTCATGCTGAGGGTGGTTTTGTCTCAAGGGCCCTAATGAGGGTCACTCATTAAGACACAAATAGTTATTGAGCGCCCACCAGTTGCCAAATACTGTTCTAGGTGCCCGGGTGACAGCACAGAGCAAAGTGGGCCGACCCTGCCCCGAGGGGCTTCCATTCTTATGGAGGCGGGGCGGGGGCGGGAACCAGGAGGCATAAACAAGTATAATCAACAGGCAACAGTGTGCCTATAAATGTTGAACAGCTGGCACTTTAGGGCAAAAAGCCCTGCTCTGTAGCTTTTTTCATGCTGATTCCTGGGTGTAAATACTCCCACCGTGGCTGATGGGAGCTGCCAGCATGACATCAACTTGCTAAGTCAGCTCTCATGAGCTCCAGCCCATCACTGTGCTGGGGACAAATACTATACTATATTAGTGGGTGATAAATACTGTGGGAAAAAGAAAAAGATGGAAGGGGGATTGGCAGTGTGGACATGGGGCAAGTTGTAGGATGAAGTTGGGTGGGCAGATGTGGAGGTTTGAGCAAAGTGAATTGGGGGAAGTGAAGAGAATTAGGAAGCATCTATGTGGGAAGGAGTGTACCAGGTAGAAGGTACAGTGAGTGCAAAGGCCCTGCAGCTGGGAGGCCAGAGGGGCGGCCCTGGAGGGATGGATAAAGCCAGAGAGGGGAGAAAGGACCTGGTCGCGGTTGGGTAGGACTTTGGGGGCTCCAGGAAAGCCTGCTGAGACACTCTCCAGCCCCCCCCACCCCAATTCGAGCCCTTCCTTCCTCTGGACCTCGTGTGCTCATCCTCATAATGGGGACTCAGGGGGCATGCAGCGGGGTACCCAGTAGAACAGGAGAGCTGCTCCTTCCCTGCTTGGCTTGGTCCCACGTGGAGAGCCGCTGCCGGCTCTTTCCCGGATGGAGGCAGGAGGGAAGCTGGCAGGTTCTCTGAGTCCTGATCCCTGGAAGAACAAGTCTTCCTTGTTAGCACCCCCGCCCCCGGAACAAAGGGGCAGGCGGCCACCGAGGCACGTGAGTCTGAGTCAGGCCCGGATAAGGGACAATTGCGAGGGCCCAGGGAGGTGGGAAGTGACAGATCTCAGGCCAGGAGGGCAGGGGGAAAGCTGGCACTGCATGGGGTGGTGTCCCCGCAAACACCTGGCCTGTGGCCCCCCCCTGCCAGGGACAGAACAGCAGGCAATCCAGTAACTCAGCTTCCTGGGGTGCAAAATCACTTTTAGCTCCCAGATGTTTTTAGAGATGGGTGGGAGACCTCGGCTCAGCGCAGCAGTGTCAACAACCCCTCACCCCTTTCTTTTAAGGGTATTTGTTTGCTGCTTTAGACTGGTGATGTGCTGGACCCCAGGACAGGACACGCACAGCCTCCGCCTCTTCCTCTGCGTGTGTGTGTGTCAGGAGGGAGCAGGGCAGAATCAGACAGTAAACAACTAAGGAAAGCAACTGGGGCCCTCTTCTCAGTTGAGGTCAGCTTCCTTCAGGAGACTCAGGTCAAAGCCAGTCTTGACACCTCCCTTTCTCTTAATACTGACCACTCGCCTCCTCTGCTTCAAACCCTCCAGGGCTCCCACCTCCCTCGGGGTAAAGGCCAAGGTGTCTCTGAACCCACAGGGCCCATAGATAACCAACAACCCACCCTGTACAGCTGGCTGACCAGGTGTCTCTGTGCATGTCCCACGGAGTCCCAAGCCCACAATCCCAAGACTGAACTCATGATCTTGTAAAGGCTGCCCCTCCCGCCTCTGCTACCTCCCAGGTACCTGCAGCTCCATTCTTTGAGGTGAGCAGACCAAATCCTGGAGGCTCGTAGCTCCCTCCCTGCCTACATCAAATCTGCCTGCAAACCCTGTTGGTTCTAGTTTTAAAGTAGACCCAGGGCTTCCCTGGTGGCACAGTGGTTAAGAATCTGCCTGCTAATGCAGGGGACACAGGTCCGAGCCCTGGTCTGGGGAGATTCCACATGCTGTGGAGCAACTAAGCCCGTGCACCACAACTATTGAAGCCCGTGCGCCTAGAGCCTGTGCTCTGCAACAAGAGAAGCCACCGCAATGAGAAGCCTGCGCACCGCAACAAAGAGTAGCCTCTATTTCCTGCAACGAGGACCCAAGGCGGCCACAAAAAAAAAAAAGAAAAAAAAAGTAGACCCAGAACTCACCTGCTTCTCGCTCCCTCCTGCTCCAGCCCAGCTAAGCTGGCCCCACAGTTCCTCGGCCCGCAATTCCCCACTATCCTCCCTGACACCCCCCATCCCTCCCCCGCATCCCCGCCCCAGACCCCGCAGCCCCCTCCGCCCCGGCTCCCGGTGCCGCCCACGGCCTGTTCTCCCCGAAGCCGCCAGAGGGCGCCTGTGAGCAGCGAGCGGGGCGCGTCCCTGCTCTGCCCGCCGCCCTGGGGGGTCCCGCGTCCCTCCGGGTGAGAGCCGAGCTCTCCGCGCCCCCGGGTCCTGCACCACCCGACCCACCCCGTCCCCTCCTGCCCTCACCTCCTCCCTCTCCCCCTCGCTCATTCCGTTCCAACCGCCACGGGCTTCCCCGCGGTCCCTCCCACGCGCCGGGCGCAATGCTGTCCAAGGGCCTTTGTTCCGGCGGTGCCCCTGCCAGGTGCGCCCTCTCCCCAGGTCTCCCCCGCTCTCTCCTCACCTCCCTCTGGTCTCTCCTCCAGTGACACCTGCTCAGTGAGGCTTCCCCAGCTGCACTCCCCACACCTCCGGCCCCTCCTTGCTACTTGCCTTTAACACCTGCGGACTTACTTGCCTGCCTCTCTCCACAAAAAGAGGAGGAAAGGAGTTTATGGGTTTTGTTCACCCCTGTTTCCCCAGTACCTGAAAGTGCCTGACACACAGCTGAATCCTGGTTGAAGTAGTAACTGTGATAAGGGCTGAAATTGGTGGAGCACCGGCTGTATCCAGGCATCGGCTCGGCTTTGCAGTCTTCCCGACACTGCCCGCACCTCGGCCTTGTGGCTGGGCCTGAGCCCTGCTCTCACGCCCAGCTAGGCTTCCTTTTACTAGTTCTCTGATTTGCCCTCGGCTGCCCCTGTGTCAGTTTGGATTAAAATACGGCTGTTTGCATCTGCTTTGAGCTAATTGGCACCTCAGCTCACCTGGTGGAGTGAAGATTTCTGGGCTGGAGTTGCAGAGCCAAGTGAGCCAGCAGTGGGGGGGGGGGGCGGCAGGCTGGGGGGGCCGAGTTCAGGCGGGGAGGGGGCTGGGCCTGGAGGTCCCCAGAGCACCCTTCCCAGCTCAGGCTGCTGGTCCAGTCTGTCCCTCCCACCCCGCACTCCGTGTTAGCCCTTGGTTCTTTCCTAGGGCACAGAGGGGAAATGGAATCTGAATGTAGGGTCTCATCTCTGGGGCTGTAACTCAGAGAGGAAACAGTGGGGACCGAATCCTGACTGGAACCAGTGTCTCTAGCTGTCTTCACTCCAGGGCTGGCTGATGGAGCCTGGGCTGGGGGCCCCAGGCATGGGGAGGGCTGGGGTCCTTCCTCTGCCTGCCCTGGGCCCCGGAGCCTGACCTCAGTGAGGTGTCCCTGGGCTCCTGCAAGTCTGGCCAGTGTGGGTCAATGGGAGGAGCTAACAGGCAGAAGGAGAGGGAGGTGGGGTATTTATCCCCCATTCCCTCCTCAGCGCCCACTTCTGTCCATGGCTCTGGAGTTTGTGTGCTTCTGGAAAGAAGCACATAGCTTGTCCAGTGTTGGGGCCCACAGGTGACTGAGGATGAAGCTGGCTGTGGGCTGATCTGAAGAACGTGCATCCCAGGGGGAGGGTGGGCAGGTAAAGGCCCGAAGATTCCCACCCAAGGAGCAGGAAGCCGGCTGCTGTGGCCGCAGTGGGTGTGGACCAGGGCTGAGAAGTAGGAGTCTGGGGTAGGTGGAAGTGGGGGTGAGACCGTGCGGGGCCTGTGTGACAGGGAGGGCTTGGATTTTATCCTTAGGGCGACGGGAATCCAGAGGATTTCAGCACTCCCAGAAAACTGAGCGGGAATTAGAACCTGGGAGAAGCCCTTAACCCTAAGCTTTGCTCTAAAACCCGAGTCAAAAGTCCTATGCCTGTCACTCTCCCTGCCTGAGCCTCATCTCCCCTCCTGTGACCACAGAGGGGTCAGCATCAGTACCTCTTACGAGATGCTGGGTTAATTAAACACGATGATGCGGGCGCAGAAAGCACCTCAGCTCCCGCTCAGCAAAAGATCTTTTTCTGGCTTCACACAGACCGCGTTACCCCTTGAGCCCGTGGGTCTGCAGTGTTGCCCGTCTTCCGTTCCCGATGTTGTGATTGGTTCACCTCATTGGTTTCTTGACCAGTCCAGCTGGAGCCTTATCAAATTTGTTGATCCTGGGCTTCCCTGGTGGCGCAGTGGTTGAGAGTCCACCTGCCGATGCAGGGGACATGGGTTCGTGCCCCGGCCCGGGAAGATCCCACATGCTGCGGAGCGGCTGGGCCCGAGACATGACCGCTGAGCCTGTGCGTCCGGAGCCTGTGCTCCGCAACGGGAGAGACCACAACGGTGAGAGGCCCGCGTACTGCAAAAAAAAAAAAAATTGTTGATGTTGATCCTTTCAAAGAGCCAGCTTTTTTGGTGGGGGGGCTTTGTTAATTCTTTCTGCAGTTTTCTAGGTCATTGATTTTAAGATCTTCTTTTCTGATATAAGTTTTATGACCTTTGACACAGACGGTGACTTTTTGATTAAAAAGTTAAAAAGTTACAGAATGCATGGAAGATACATTGTGGAATGAATTGTATGGTATGTGAATTGTAACTCAATACAGCTGGTAACACATTGCAGTTCTAAAGGGGCTGACAACACAACAACAGACCAGGATGCCAGGAAGAGACAGGAATGTGAATTCTGTTCAGCCAGGTTTTCCGGAGCCCCGTCTTGGAGCCTGACACAGTGGTAGCCCTCGGTGCAGTCAAGGAAATAAACTCTGCATTGGGATGGAGTAAATCCCTGTTGGCTTCTGGAAGGCAGGGGCCTGTCCTGGAGGACCACTGCCGCCTCCTTGCCGTCCTAGCTCCTGCTTGGGGCCTCGGCACAGCCCTTGCCTATCCTGAAATGATGTTCCCTCACCTTCTCACCGCAGTGACCTCTCATCCTGCCCCTGCAGTGCTGTCCCCGACTCCCTGCCCTGCTGTATGTTTGCAGGACATTTAACCTTCTAACATATGGTGTGCTCATTTATACATTTATTGCTTATTTCCTCTCTCCCCTCGCGAAAACATCAACGCCTCGTCTGCCTGTTTCCATCATGTCGCACCAACCCAAACAGAAACTAGTACACAGTAGGTGCCCAATAAGTCCTTCCTGGGTGAAGGAAGGAGGGGAGGAAGCAGCTCCCAGAGTGGTGACCTTGGACCGTGCCTCAGTGTCCCTAGCTGTAGAAATGGGGCCAGGCCGCCCATGACCTCACCTGTCCCTCCTGCCACCAGGCTGTGGGTGTCCTGTTTGCAGCTCCGGCTCCCCAGGGCCTGCTCTGGCCTGGGCTGCCCAGCTCAGCTGGCTCCCGGGGGACTGGCTCTGCTGACACCGGATTCTTCCCTGGACCATCCAGCTGCCTGGCCGACACTCGATCCTGGCCCCACTTCCAGGCCAGTGACCGCTGGCCAGCCTGCTCGGGCCAGGGCCCCAGACTCCCTGCCGACAGACAAGGGGCCGTCTGTGCCGTCTGGAGGGTGTGGTTGCCCGGGGCTCTGCGAACCCCGCAGAAGCCGCCAGGATCGGGGAAGGTGTCGGCACCTGTAGCCCAGAGCTGTGTGGCCAAGGAGCTGACACCAGGAGCCCCGGACCCGCCCCTGCCCACCATGGGGACCCTCCCCTGCGACCCTGCTCCACGGTTGACCCCGGTGGCCCTGGGCCGGCGGACCACCGAGTGCCAGATCCCGGAGACTGGTCTGAGGAAGTCCTGCGGGGTAGCCCCCTTGGAGAACGGTAGGTGGGCGAGGGGGCCATGGTGGTGGGACCCTTCCCTGCTCCAATGCCCCTGCCCCGCTGGGGCATCTGGAATGTGTAGGAGCCTGGCTGGAGGAGGGAGTCTCTAGGCCCCTGCGCTTCCCCCAACCTCAGTTTTCCTTCCCGCAGTATGGGTGTGAATGTGGCATTCCTGTGGGCCCATGAGTTGAGTGTCTTAAAGGCCAGGCACCTTTCCCGGTGCTGAGGGTACAGTGGTCAGGAGAGCAGCAGAGGTCCCGTTGGGGGACGGACACGAGGAAAAACAAGCAAGAAGCCTTTGCAGTGTATTCACTGGTGATAACTGTCTCAGAGAAAGCAGCAGAACCTGGGAGCCTGTGCAGCGGTCCGTGGGGGAGCTGAGCCTCCCTAACTCTGACACTGACCCTGGGATCTCGGTTCCGCCTCAGCCCTGCCACAGTTTCTCCATCTGTAGCAAAGCCGCTGGAGTCAGATTGGTGGCCTATGTAGCACTGACATTCTTGCAGAGGCCACCAAACGTTGCAACTGTGACAGTGTATCTCTGTGTCCAGGGGTCAGTTTCCCAACTGTGACAGTGTATCTCTGCATCTGGGCCTCAGTTTCCCCACCTGTGATTGTGTATTTCTGTGTCTGGGCCTCAGTTTCCCACCTGTGACTGTGTATCTCTGCGTCTGGGCCTCAGTTTCCCACCTGTGACTGTATCTCTGCATCTGGGCCTCAGTTTCCCACCTGTGACTATATCTCTGCGTCTGGGCCTCACTTTCCCACCTGTGACTGTGTATCTCTGCGTCTGGGCCTCAGTTTCCCACATGTGACTGTGTATCTCTGCGTCTGGGCCTCAGTTTCCCACCTGTGACTGTATCTCTGCGTCTGGGCCTCAGTTTCCCACCTGTGACTGTGTATCTCTGTGTCTGGGCCTCAGTTTCCCACCTGTGACTGTATCTCTGCATCTGGGCCTCAGTTTCCCACCTGTGACTGTATCTCTGCGTCTGGGCCTCACTTTCCCACCTGTGACTGTGTATCTCTGCGTCTGGGCCTCAGTTTCCCACATGTGACTGTGTATCTCTGCGTCTGGGCCTCAGTTTCCCACCTGTGACTGTATCTCTGCGTCTGGGCCTCAGTTTCCCACCTGTGACTGTGTATCTCTGCGTCTGGGCCTCAGTTTCCCCACCTGTGACTGTGTATCTCTGCGTCTGGGCCTCAGTTTCCCACATGTGACTGTGTATCTCTGCGTCTGGGCCTCAGTTTCCCACCTGTGACTGTATCTCTGCGTCTGGGCCTCAGTTTCCCACCTGTGACTGTGTATCTCTGCGTCTGGGCCTCAGTTTCCCCACCTGTGACTGTGTATCTCTGCGTCTGGGCCTCAGTTTCCCACATGTGACTGTGTATCTCTGCGTCTGGGCCTCAGTTTCCCCACCCGTGACTGTGTATCTCTGCGTCTGGGCCTCAGTTTCCCACATGTGACTGTGTATCTCTGCGTCTGGGCCTCAGTTTCCCCACCCGTGACTGTGTATCTCTGTGTCTGGGCCTCAGTTTCCCCACCTGTGACTGTGTATCTCTGCGTCTGGGCCTCAGTTTCCCACATGTGACTGTGTATCTCTGCGTCTGGGCCTCAGTTTCCCCACCTGTGACTGTGTATCTCTGCGTCTGGGCCTCAGTTTCCCACATGTGACTGTGTATCTCTGCGTCTGGGCCTCAGTTTCCCCACCCGTGACCGTGTATCTCTGCGTCTGGGCCTCAGTTTCCCCACCTGTGACTGTGTATCTCTGTGTCTGGGCCTCAATTTCCCACCTGTGACTGTGTATCTCTGTGTCTGGGCCTCAGTTTCCCCGCCTGTGATTGTGTATCTCTGCGTCTGGGCCTCAGTTTCCCACCTGTGACTGTGTATCTCTGTGTCTGGGCCTCAGTTTCCCCTCCTGTGACTGTGTATCTGTGCGTCTGGGCCTCAGCAGTCCCAGGGTGCCCCAGCCCTGCAGCCCCTCCCTCCTGTAACTCCTGTGACTCACAAAGCCCCTGCCACTCCCCCTACCACCCAGGCAGCTGCTACTCCCACACCCCTGCTGTGGAGACTGGCTGGGAGGCCAGGTGGGGCCTCAGGGGCTGGTCTCTTGTCTCCTCCCATCTCTTAGGGCGCATGGCCCCTGGCCGTGACCCTCAGGCTTTGGTCGCAGACTCCGGGCCAGGCTTGTACGCCCTGCCGTCCACTGTCGGCTACATCAACCATGACTGCACCAGGGTGGCTGGTCCCGCCTACTCGCTCTTCCGGAGGCCCAGCGAGGGTAAGGCTGGTGTGGGAGAGGTGGGCCTCCAATCTCTCACCCAGAGTACTTCGTCACCCCCTTAGATCCAAGCTCTCATTCAGTCAGGCAGGAAGCCGGGACAGTGTGCAAGGTAACCCCCTCTGTGTGACCTCAGGAAAGCTGCTGTGCCTCTCTGGTCCCTTGTTGCCTTATGGAAGGGGAGTAGTGTGTGGTTTTGCAGGGCATTTGCAAATTCCTTGCTGCTTGACTTGGGCAAGCTGTGTCTGTCTCCCCCTCTGTAAACAATGACGGTACAGTCCTTACCGAATTGCGGTCAGGATTAAGTACACCTTGGATGTCTGGAGACGTTCATAAAGTGAGGACTGGATGCCTTCAAAGTGGCTACAGCAGTGCCTGGTCTCCAGTCAGAGCTCCACAAAGAAGGGCTGTGGGTGTCAGTGCCGCCCCAGGTCCTCAGTCAGCGGGATGGGGGCTCCTGGGCCGTGCGGTCCCACAGGGCGCGGGGAGGGTGGAAGGAGAATCCTTTGTGTTTGGACAGGAAAGGTTGGCGAGACAGCGGGCTGTGGGGCTGGCCTGGTCCGTGGGCAACCCCGCCTCTGTGATGTCCACTTTCCTCCGGGCCAGAAGGGGTGCGACAGGGTGTCAGTGAGCATTGGATGCAGTGATGGGGCGGACACGGGGCCCCAGCTACAGCCAGCGGCCCATCGTGTGGTTGGCGTCACTGCCGTGTACCTGCAAGCCTGTGCCTTCATGGTGTTGCCCACACGCTCCTTCACCCACTTTCTAGAGCGCTCGGGGTCCCGAGTGGGCTGGGCTGGGGGCTGGAAGGGTCCTTGCTCTGTGGGGACTTTGCTTCCTGTGGACAGGGGCTTGTTGGGAGGTGCGGTGCCAGCAGCCTTTTCTCAGCCTTCAGAATCAGCAACAATCCCAAACCAAAGTGAGAGAAAACTCAGGAAGCTGCGAGTGGCCCCAGAAGGCAAACGAGGGAATCAGCATCACATCTGTCACTAAGAAGGATCAAGAACCGAGCCTATGGCCCAGAGCAACCTGGGTTGCTAAGTTCTAATCCCAGTCAGAGGACCCATCCTGGGACAGAGGGACAGATAGGCTGGGGAGTCGGGGGTAGTGGTGGTTACTGTAGACTTTGCTGAGTGCCCAGGGAAGACTTCTTGGATGTGGAGGCATGGGATCTGGGCTTTGTAGGATGAGTAGGAGTTTGGTGGAGTCCCCTGGAGAAGAAGGGGACTCCAGGCAGAGCTTGCAGCATAGGCGTCGAGGTGGGAAATGCCATGAGTTGGACTGTGCTCATTTGTGCTCATTTGACATGCTTCATGTGTGTACCGTGTCATGTGTGCACACATACGCATAGTACTTAAACCACTTGATCCTTGTCAGACCTACTGTACTTAGATGCATGTGCATTTATCCTGGAGTGGGCTTATAGACGGTAACAATGGCAATCATAGTAACTGGTCCCAATTTTTTTTTTTTTTTTGAACGCATTGGGTGTTCATTGCTGTGTGCGGGCTTTCTCTAGTTGCAGCGAGCAGGGGCTACTCTTCATTGTGGTGCGCGGGCTTCTCATTGCAGTGGCTTCTCTTGTTGCAGAGCACAGGCTCTAGGTGCGCAGGCTTCAGTAGTTGTGGCACGAGGTCTCAGTAGTTGTGGCTCGTGGGCTCTAGAGCGCAGGCTGAGTAGTTGTGGCACACAGGCTTAGTTGCTCTGCGGCATGTGGGATCTTCCCGGATGAGGGATCGAACCCATGTCCCCTGCATTGGCAGGTGGATTCTTAACCACTGCACCGCCAGGGAAGTCCCTTTTTTTTTTTTTTTAAATTGGTGCATGTTTTCCACTTTCTTTTTAAAAAAATTTATTTATTTATTTATTTATTACTTATTTGGCTGTACCGGGTCTTAGTTGCAGCACTTGGGATCTCTGTTGTGGCATGCAGGATCCTTTAGTTGTGGCGTGCGGGATCTCTAGTTCCCTGACCAGGGATGGAACCCGGGCCCCCTGCATTGGGAGCATGGAGTCTTAGCCACTGGACCACCACAGAAGTCCCGTGCCAATTATTAAGTGCCGGGCACTGGACCACCCCCTTCTGTGGATCATCTCAATGTCCATCTTCACATCCTGCTAGTGTGAAGAGGAGGCTGACCTGGGCGAAGAGCTTCCCCACGACCTGGCTCTCAGAGCCCGACACAAGCCCCTCCCTCAGGCTGGCCACCTGCAGGCAAGCCCAGGCCCTGGACGGGCTCTCCTTGGACCCATAGTCGGGCCTGGTTCTCTCACTCTACACAGAATTCTAATGGTCCAGGAGCTGGTCCCCTAGCCCCTGGCAGAGGACAGGTCAGGGGTGGGGCACAGCAAAAGGGACAACTTTGATTGCAGGGACACAGACGGTCAGCAAGACCCAGGGCCCCCAGGTCAGGGCAACCATACCTCAGTGGGCTGAGTCCCTGCCCTCCAAGATGGGGCCAGGGGCCTCGGGGGGTGGGAGTGCCTCAGGGTTAAGCAGGGCACCGAGTAGGCGGTGGGGTCATTGGAGGCGCCCTTAGGACCCTGGGCTCCTCTCTCCAGCATCTCCACAGGAGACCAGCCCCGGGCCAGTCTACTTCCTGGACCCGAAAGTCACCCGCTTTGGCCGCAGCTGCACCCCTGCCTACTCCATGCAGGGCCGGGGCAAGTCTCGGGGTGAGTATCTGACCTGTGCTGCCCTACCAGGACCCTGCCCCTTCAGGCTCTCAGCGAATCTTGTGCCTCCGTACTCTTCTCCCCTCCCACCCCCGAGTTCTTAGACCTTCAGTGTCTTTGGAATGACAAAATCCAGTGGACTCAGAAAGAGGGGCCAGGGGCCCTGAGAGAACCTGAATGGGTGAAGTGGCCCAGGGTGACGTGATCTTGGGCACATATGGCCAAGGGTGCCACGAGGGCAGCTGGAGCTCATCCTCAGCATCAGGAGACAATAGGGGGACTGTGGCAAATGCATCCATCCCCTTCGCGGGCTCCAGACAGCTCCCTCTCACCTACAGCGCATCTCCCATCCACCCGCCCTTTCATCTTTGACCTACCACACAGCTACTTGTCCACTCACTGATCCATCAATCCATCCATTCATACATTTGCCCATCTATCTACTCACCAACCTACCCACCCATCCACCTATTCATCATCTAATCCACCTACCCACCCACCCACCCATCCATGATCCACTCATCCATCCACCCATCCATCCACCCATCCATCCATCCATCCATCCATGATCCACACTCATCCATCCACCCATCCATCCATCCATCCATGATCCACACTCATCCATCCACCCATCCATCCATCCATCCATGATCCACACTCATCCACCCATCCATCCATCCATCCATGATCCACATTCATCCACCTGCCCACCCATCCACCCACGATCCACTCATCCATCCACAAGCTATCAATCCAGCTACAACTCCCTGAATCCATCATCTACTCATTCACTCCTCATCCACCCACTCACTACCCACCCTTCTACTCACCCATCCACTCCAACATGTACTAAGCCAATTGCTGAGAGTTGAAGTATATTTGACATGTCCTTGCTTTTTGTGAGACCCCAGCCTGGTGTGGTTAGATCCAGGTGGGGACCATCTCACCTCAGCGTGGCCATGTCTGGAGAGGCGGAGAGACGCACCCAGGGGGATCTCAGGAAGGGCTGTGAGGGCTCTGCTTAGGAGGGTGCGGGGAAGGCAGCAGGGGGAAAGGGCCTTTTGCACTGTCTTGAAGGAGGGAAAGCAGCTCCTGGGAGGTGGGAATGGGGAATGGGAGGCATTCCTGGCAGAGGGTGGAGCTTGGGCAAAGGCCAGAGGCTTGAAAGAGAACAGATGGAGGTTGGGCTCTGTGAGCTCCACGATGCATGTGGCGATAGGGAGCCACACCAGGTCCTTGAGGAGATGAGGACCCTGTCCATTGCCAACCCTCCTGCCCCATTCTTACAGATCTGGAGGTGACGCCCGGCCCTGGGGCCTACAGCCCAGAGAAGGTGGCCCCCATGCGCCAGCGGACCCCCCCAGCTTTCACCCTGGGCTCCCGCTTCCGCCCGCGGCCCCTGGACACCTCAGCCCCTGCCCCCAACACCTACACCCTGCCTTCCCTCTGGGGCTCCCAGATCTTCACCAAGCCCAGCAGCCCAAGCTACACGGCAGCAGGCCGCACACCCCCCGCCCGACCCCCGCAGGACCCCACTGAGATACCGGGTCCAGGCCAGTATGATAGCCCGGACCCCAACGCCTACCGTCAGCGCCGGCCAGCCTTCACCATGCTGGGGCGGCCCCGAGCCCCACGCCCCCCGCATGAGACGCCTGGCCCTGGCACCCACAGCCCCGAGCAGGTCACCATGACCAAGGCCAGGGCACCGGCATTCACCATGGGCATCCGCCACTCCAAACGGGCCACCACCATGGCCGCGGACACTGCACCCTGATGCCCTCGGGGGACAGGACCCCTGGCCTGTGCTGAGCCTCAGTTTCCCATGCTGTGAAGTGGGGTGTGGGCAGGTGGTGGGCGTGCCTAGGAGAAGCCAGGGTGGGGAGAAGGTGCCTCCTTTCTTCCTGTTCTCTGAACCGTCTGAGGTCCTTCTAGGGCACCTGCTTTCTCCACTCCCGGGGGGGCTGTGACCCCGTGGTCCCGACAGGGAGAGCCTCCTTCCAGCGTCCCAGTTTCTTCTCTCCGGGTCACACCAGGCCAGGTCAGGCCAGGCCAGGTGGAAAAAGGGACACTCTGGTCCTCTCGAGCTGCTGGCTGGAGGCACGGCTTCCTGTGTCCTAGAACTCAGCGTCTGCCCGCTAGGGTCTGGGTCCCCAGCACAGCTTGGGTTTCTGCCAAACTTGGACTCACTTCTGCTACTCATGGAAGCACTGAATCTGGCCCCGAATCAGGCTGGAAACAGCCCTGCTGCCCCTCCGCACCCTCTAGCTGCTTGCCAATAAATCCCCGCGGCACCAGGAGCTGTCCGCATCACACACGCGTTGTCTGTTCATGTCACAGGAAGGAAACCCAAACACTGCTCTCAAGATCCAGACCCCCAACTCTGCAGCCCCTGGGGATCTGGATGGGACCAGAGATGGGATCCAGGGGTAGAGGAAGCGAGAGGTGGGGCCAGGGCTTTGAGTGGGGGGAGCTAGCCAGGTAGGCTTCTTGGAAGAAGGGACACTGAAGCTGGGCTTTGAAGGATGCATAGGAGTTTGATGGAGTCTAACATTTGCCATCAGTAGGTTCCTACCGTGTTCTAGATATTGATAAGATCATCTCACAGTGACTCAGGAGGCAGGTCATGTTTACCAAGGGGAAACTGGGCTTCAGGGAGATTGGACACTTGTCTGAGGGCACTGAGAGTGTGTGTCCTTCTGATGCCAGGATGCAAATCCTGCCCTTTGGGCTCTGTTCCTGCCAGGGACGGGAAGGAAAAACGTGGATGGAGTCCTATAACCGAGCCCTCCATGGGATGACACGTTATAAACCCCAGCCCAGAAAGACCTTAACCCAGGAGCTTGGGAGGGACAGACTGCACCTCGACTCCCTGGAGAAGACACGGAGCGGGGGTGGAGGTGGGGTGTGGGGTGGGCACAGTAGTTAGGACCCAGAGGGCTCCTGGGGTGGGGGTCAGCTCTCTCCTGTTCTGTCCCTCTCCCACCAGCCTGGGATGCCAAACTTGAACACACACCCTTCACCCAACTAGGTGGACACATACCAGGACCCCCTACACACACACCTGGGAGGGAACCCAGATTCCCTCCTCTCTCTCTCTCTCCCCGCCCCCCACACCTGGACACACACACGGTCACATCCGCACACAACCCAACCCTCACACAGCCCACAAGTTTGTAGTCCACAACAGACACAGAGCGCACAGAGACCAGGTGGGGGGCTCCAGACCCCGCCAGACGTTACCCCCCCACCGACCCAAGGCCACGCTCTCCTCGCCGGCTCTTCGCGGACCACAGGCGCACAATGGCTCCCTAGGCGAGAGGCTCGGGCCTCGGGCATCACAGCCCCCGGCCCAGCCCGTCGGCCAATCACGGCCGCGCGTGCCCCTCCCGCCAGCCCCCATCGCCGCCTCCTCCCCGGCCCGCGGGAGGCGGCCGCTCGGTGATCTCACCGCTCTGATTTATCGATCCGGCCCCTAGCGGCCTCGCCCCTCCTTCCCTTCCATCCCCACCTGCCCCGGCCCCGGCCCCTCCCTTTGTTTCCCGGCAGCCGGCCCTGCCTGGGGCGGGGTTGGAGGGGGAGGGGAGGGGATCGGCCAGCCCCGGGCAGGGAGGCTGGGTCCTGGGGTGACCGAGACCGTCCGCTCCCCGGTGCAGAGGCGGCAGCCCTTGAGGCCTTGGCGGACGGACAAGCCGGCAGGCCTGGGAGGCTCAGGCCCTGGAGTTCAGTTGAGTTGATGCCGGACTGGGCCCCCCCAGAAATGGAGGAGGAGCCCGTGACCCTCCGGCCCGCGCCCCTGGCTTACAGCCGGGGAAAGTGAGGCCCAGGGCAAGGCAGCGTAGGGCCCGAGTCTGCGCTGCGTGTCCTCGGGCGCACACCCCTTCCCCTCTCGGAGCCTCAGGTCCCCTTGTCAGGAAATAAAGCAGGGCCTGATTTTCAAGTACTTCCGGCAGGAACAGTGGGAATGGAGGGGCTAAGCTTAGGGGCTGGGGCGCTCTCCTTCCTTGACCGCGCCTCCGCCCTACTCCAGACCTCAGTTTCCCCACGGCGAAAAGGGAAGAAAGGAGATGATTTATAAGTCTCTCCCGCCTCTGTGCTTCTAGGAACTCGGGCGAAGTGAGGGGTCGCTGCCCCGGCCCTGGGTTCGAAACTTCGCTCCCTCCCTGGCTGTCGGACCCAAGTCAGCGCTCGTGCCCTCGGAGGGCCTCAGTTTCCCCAGCCTCCCCGCCGGGCGCCGAGGGCCGGGGGTCCCAGGGGCGCAGCCCCCCGCGGCTGCGCGCTGGGCCGGGCGGATGACATCACCGGGCCGGGGGCGGGGAGGGAGCGGGAGGGCCTCCTCCGCGCCAGGCTCAGCGCCCGGTCGGGCTCGGTCGGGCGGCCGCGGCCATGACGCAGGGTCCGGGCGGGCGCGCGGCCCCCGCGCCCCCCGCACCCCCGGAGCCTGAGGCGCCCACCACCTTCTGCGCGCTGCTGCCGCGCATGCCGCAGTGGAAGTTCGCGGCCCCAGCCGGCTTCCTGGGCCGCGGCCCGGCGGCGGCGCGGGCGGCGGGGGGCGCGGGGGCGGCGGGGGGGGCCGAGCCCGAGCCCGAGCCGGCCGGCTCGGCCGGCGTTCCGGCGCTGGCGGCGGCGGTCCTGGGCACCTGCGAGCCGCGCTGCACCGCGCCCTGCCCCCTGCCTGCGCTCAGCCGCTGCCGGGCCGCCGGGGCGCGGGGGTCGCGGGGTTCGCGGGGGGCGACCGGACCCCCGGACTCCGCCGCCGACGAGTGGATCCGTAAAGGCAGCTTCATCCACAAGCCGGCGCACGGCTGGCTACACCCAGACGCCAGGGTCCTGGGGCCCGGGGTCTCCTACATCGTTCGGGTGAGTGGGCCGGCGCGACCCTGAGATCCCATATTCCCCGGAGCCCCAGCCTGGGCACAGGGGCTCCCATGCCCCACTTCTTTCTCTGGGACACTCTGGACCCCGAGAGCCAGGTCTCTTGCCGTCCCTCCTTCTCTCTCCATCACCCTAGACCCCCATCGCCAGCCCGCGCTCAGCGGGCCGCCCCCACCCGGGAGGCGCTGGGGTCCAGGTTCCCACGGCGTCACGGTGGGAGGGGCGGGGAGAGGGCGGCTGGTGGGAGGGGGGCACGCATGCGCGGGTTAAGCGGAGCCCCCGTTCCGTCGGCCAGTGTCTGGCGGGGGGTGGGGGAGGACGCGGGGGGGGCGTCCTGCTACCCAGACCCCCACTGAAACCTCCTTCCCAGACAACAGAACCGGAGACCTTGGCCTGAGGTGGGGCGCAGAAGGGCCGGGCCCCTCTAGGCCCCAGGATTCGAGATGTGAGACTCCGGGAACTTGGAAGGTGCTGTAAGGAAACAGGTCTTCATTTGTCCTGGTTTTATTATGAACATTTTGGACATACAGAAACGTGGGCCGATGGCCGGCCCGTACTTGCACCCACGCCTGTGAACGTTGCACGCTCCCCGCTTAGCCTGTCTGCCCCTGTGTGTAGTTTTTGATGAACCATCAGGAGGCAAGCGGCCCGGGGGGAAGACGCTCCGTAAAATGCTTCCGTGCGGTCCCGCGGCCCACCGGGCTCCTGCCCGTACACAGTTCATTGTCACATCCAGGGTCCGGCAGTATCCACAGCGCCTCAGTCTGGTTTTGGGGGCCAGGATCCTGGAGGTCTGTGTCTTTGCAGTTGGTTGTTTTGTCTTTGGTTCTTTTACAACCTCTCCCCCACCCTGCCCCCCACCCCCGTACTGCGTTGAATAGTATCCCCCCAGATTCATGACCTTTGGAACCTGTGAATATGGTTTTTATTTGGAAATAGAGTCTTTGTCGACCTAATCAAGTTAAGATGAGATCACACTGGATTAGGGTGGCCCTACTGGGTAAGAAGAGGGAGATTTGGACACAAACGCACCGTGAGGGCCCACGTGACAATAGGGGAGAAATGGAGTGATGCGTCCACAAGCCAAGGGACACTGAGGGTGGCCGCTCACCACCACCAGACGCTGGAAGAGGCGGGAAGGGCCCTCCGCTGAGCCCCTCACCCCCAGGGAGCAGGGCCCTGTCACACCTTGATTCCCAACTTCCAGCCTCCAGAACTGTAGGGTCAGGGTTAGATTTCTGTTGTTTTAAGCCCCCAGTTTGTGGTGCTTTGTTGTGGCGGCCCCCAGTGGCCTTGACTTTCGTCCATGTGTGGTCCAGGCAGGGTCCACTGCATCCCGGAAGCCTGTTAGACATGCCGGGCCTCAGGCTGCCCCAAACTCTGGGTCTGTCTGTTCTCTCCTGGCGTCATCTAACTTGGCTGTGGCCCCTTCTTTTGCTGAATCTCAGCTTCACTGGATTCAAGACTGATTTTGTAGTGAGATGTTTTGTGGGTGATGCCTTGGCCTTCAAACCACATCCCCTCAGGGGCGAGCTGTGTCTGCCCACCGGCCATGGCCACGGGGATTAGGAGTGTTCAGAATTCAGATACTCGTGTTGTTGAAGTGCAGGCTGTTGGATTATTCCAATGATCTTGACGTTTTCATCGATGCAGCAAATATTTAATGCATGTCTCGCCCTGCCAGGTGCTGATGATATGGTAGGAAATGGGAAAGGTCTGATCCCTGCTCTTATGGGGCTCAGATTTCTAGAGGGAGAGGCTGACAGTAAATAAATAAGAGACAAACAGGGAAATGGCAGACACTGGTAGATGCTGTGCAGAAATTACAATCAAGTGATGTCAGAGCAAGAGACTGGTGGCTGCTTTTAGCCGGGCTGGTGGGCGAGGCGCCTCTCAGGAGATGACATTTAAGCTGAGACCTGAAGCCACTGCGGCCCCAGACGTGAAACGACTGGGGAGAGAGAGTCCGAGGCAGGGGCTCAGCGGGCACATTCGGGGAGCCGCCGGAGACCCACGTGGTGGGGCTGATGGAGGGGGAGAAGAGCAGGAATAAGATTTGGGGGCTGTGGGGAGAAGCTTGGCTTTGGATGGTTCTAGGCAGGGTCGCAGGGCAGCGTTGGAGCTGAAAGGATCTTTCCTGTGGAAGTGAGCTGGAGGTGGGGCTGGAAGGGCAGCAGAGAGACCTAAGAGGAGGCTGGGGAGCAGTTGGGCCAGCAGAGATGCAATGGACCAGGGCAGCGTGGGGCTGGGGAGAGAGGGGCCACAGCATCCATATTGGAGACAAGCCGGTAGGAGTCGCTGGCTGATGGGTGTGGTGCCCTGACTCCGGCTGCCTGGGAGGCGCGGCCCCGCGGGGCCTGAACCAGCCTCAGTGCCCTGCTCTTCCCCTGGGAGCCGCTTGTCTCCCTGCACCCGCATCCACCAGGTGTCCTGGGAGCCACAGAGTCCCCTACCGGTTCACAGAGAAGCGTGAAGTCAAGGCAGGAGCAGCCGTATACCAAATTACGCAGGGACAGGCAGGTCTGACCCTGGATCCTCAAGAGGGGATGTGTGTCCCCACTTACGTAAGGTGGGGAAACTGAGGCACGGAGAGGCAGGGCGGTTACATGGTGAGAATCCAGGACCAGACCCATAGCTGAGGCTCCTCTCAGAGCCTGAACTTGCTTCCACCTGGCAACTACCAGGGTGGTTGGCAGACTAACGGCCCCAAACACGTCCCCGTCCTGGTCCCGGGCCCCGAGGATGTGTCACGTCCCCGTCCTGGTCCCGGGCCCCGAGGATGTGTCACCTCACAAGGCAGAGAGAACTTTGCAGGAGGGATTAAGTTAAGAACCCCGAGATGGGGAGGACCCTCGATTCCCCGGGGGGCCCAGCGTCATCCCAGCGTCCTTATAAGAGAGAGGTGGGAGGGTCAGAGGCAGAGAGAGACGGGAGATGCTGCGCTGCTGGCTGTGAGGATGCAGGAGGGGCCGCGAGCCAGGGATGCCGTGCCTCTAGAAGCTGGAAAAGGCAGGAACCAATGCTGCCCTGGAGGCTCCGGAAGGACTGGCCCTGCCCACGCCTGGATTTAGCCCCGTGAGACTCCTGTGGACTCCTGACCTCTAGAACTGTAAGGGAATACACTTATGTTAAATTTGTGATAATTCGTTACAGCAGCAAGAGGAAACTAATACAGCAGCTCACTCACCTACCTAATGTCACAGAACCCTCACAAAACCCTGTAATGGTCCCTGTTTTGAGACAAGAAAAGGGAGACTCAGCGAGCAGTGATGCAATCAGGGCACCTGGTTTTCTAGACACTAGTGTGGAGCCTCCCACCCTGAGATTTCCTACCCAGTTTCTAGGGGAGGAAACGGAGGCACAGCCACGTCAAGGAGCCCGGTGAGGGCGGTAGCAGCTGTGGTGCCTTTAGCGGCATCGCTGCAGTCCTGACTCGGAGCAGTTTAGACCCACGAGGACATTGATCATCTCACGTGAGAAGCAGCCCTGGGCGGGTGGCCGCTCTGGGGTTGGTTAACTTCACAGCTTGGTGACCTTGTCATAGATTCACGTTCTTTTCATCTGTGTTGGGGTGAATAGTGTCCCCAACCTGATTTGGAAATAGGGTCTTTGCAGATGTCATTCGGTAAGAAGAAGTCCTTCTGCATTAGGGTGGCCCTGGACCTAGTGACTGGTGGCCTTGAGAGAAAGCCATGTGAAGACACGCGTGCAGATGCTGGCCACGCAGCTCGAGGCCAGAGAGGCAGGAGGGCAGCTACAGCGGAGGCCGGAAGGAGCCTCCCCTGTAGCCTCCAGGAAGACCCGGCCCTGTGACACCTGGGTGAGAGGTGTCTGGCCTCTAGGACTGAGAGACAAGAAAATTCTGCTGTTTTGAGCCGCCCAGCTTGTGGGGCTTTGTCACAGCCATCCCCAGAAACGCATGCAGCACCCTTGCCGTGCCTTTCCTTTCTCAGATCGGTTCCTCTGTGGAACTCTCAGAAAAGAGAGTTCACTCTCCAGAAAAGAGCCCTCTTCCTGCCAGGTCCTTCTGTGAATAAGGATGCCTTTTCCGGAAAGCCCCAGACAGTGTCCTGTGACGTTCCCTAAACTGCTCGTGGGATTAGCCTAGACCAGTGCCGCCCAGAGGCGGACATGGAATGTTCCAGATCCGTGCTGTCCCATTGGTAGCCACGTGTGGCCACGAGCACTCCAATGGGGCTGGGGCAGCTGAAGAACTCAACTTTAATTTTGCTTCATTTTAAGCTAAGTTCAACTGGTCGCCTGGCACTCCGCCCCACTGTTGGACGGCTCTGGTCTGGATGGATACTTGCCCCGTCTGTGGATCCATCCCATTTCCTTCCATCGGGGCTGTTTCCACGCCGGGCACTTCTCCTTTTGTTACCGAATCCAAGCTTGTACTGGTCTATGCAGGACAGGCCAATAAATCGAGAGCCGAGTCGTTGGGGCAAGGAATAGCGACTTGATCTGGAGAAGACAGTGGATTTGCGTCCCAAAGAGCCATCTTCCCTGAGAGAGCGTGCAGGATTCTTTCATACTGAAAGAGGCCGTACTAAAGCCAAGCACTTCCTGGTTCCCGTCAGCCTCCGGAGGGCAGGTGTTAATTTCTTCCTCCTGCAGGAGGCAGGATTCTCGGAGATGGGCCATTGTGTTTAATTTAAGCTTTTAGACAACATCCCCCTAGTGATTAGTTTGTAATAGAATACAAGGTTTCTTCCCTATTACACTTTTACGAAAATTCTACTAACAAGCCCTTTCTGCTTTTCGAGGTGCCCTCACTGTCCGCTCTCTCGAGTTTCTCATGAGGAAGGCTTTGAATGGGGCACAGAGAGACTGAGAGCTGCCCCAGGGGCCCAGGCCTGGCTGTCTCCATCGCCCAGTCTTTCCTGAAGGCTGGTCTCGTAGGTGGTGGTGCGTGGGGAACCTTGGGAGGTTAGCTGGGCTCAGGTGTTTTTAGCTGCAAATGCAGCTGATTCCTTGAAGGCAAGGGGTAGGATGGCTCCAGGGTGGATTAATTCAATGACTTGACCGTATCCCTGAAGCCCCAGGTCTTTCCATCTTTTCCACTGCTGTCTTCAGCATGCTGGCTTAGCTGTCCTCATGGTCACAAAAGAGCGGCTGCAGCACCAGGTATTGCATGCAGATCCAACCATGTCCACTGGAAGAAAAGGCCATCCCTTTCGTTCTTCTCCCCACACCTCACTGGCCGGAGATGTCAGGCTCCATTCATGGCAGGGGAGGTGGGCCACCAAATTGACTTGAACCAATGCTGAGCAGAGTGTGGTGCCCAGACATCAGGGAACTTGTTATAAATGCACATTCTTGGGCTCCACCCCAGACCTGCTGAGTCAGAAACTCTGGGGTGGGCCTGGTGAACAATGTTTTACAAGCCTGCCGGCTGATTCCAACACCCACTCATGTTTGAGAACCACCAGCTTAAGCCAACTGCTTGCAACACTGTTGAATTAACCACTGCTCATTTATAACTAGTGTTTTGTAACCTCCACCCTGAAATGAACATCATATATATAACACCTACCTGCACATTTATTTCCCCCCCAAATCAATAGGAGGTAATAAAACAGCAATAAAAAGGAGAAACACAGAGGCAGCAATTCACAATAACATAGAATATGTTTCAGTGTGTAAACGTGTAAGCTTCTTTAGGCGTACAGCAACAGAGACAAAAGCCACCGTTCACACAACAGCTACAAACAGCTCTAGGGTTACTCTGGCAGCTCCAGTACCACCATTAGAGTTGCTGCAGGCCATGTGATTTTCAAAATAGCGGACAACTCTTGGTAAAGCCTGAACGACACAAAATGAAGCCTTCTGTCAATATACAAGATAGTTTCATTAAATTCAATGCGTATTAAAACCATACCAGAAAGTTAAGCATAGAATTATTATGTGATCCAGAAATTCTACTTCTTGGTATAAATCCGAAAGAGCAGGAGGATTATAAGTATATGACTGGCTAAATGGGTGAGGTTGAGTGTGTGTGTGTGTGTGTGCATCTAGGGAGGAGATAAGTACTTTTCTCTTATGGGAATTGAGCAGGAACTCAGATATTTGCACACCCATGTTCATAGCAACACTATTCACAACAGCCAAGAGACGGAAACACCCAACTGTCCATTGATGGGTGAATGAATAAAACGTGATCCAGCCACACAGTGGAATATCACTCGGCCTTAAAAAGGAAGGAGGTTCTGACACCTGCTACACCATGGATGAAACTTGAGGGCGTGACGCTCAGTGAGAGAAGCCAGACACAGGACAGATACTGTGTGATTCCACGCATGGGGGGTCCCTGGGGGAGTCATATCCACAGAGACAGGAAGTAGATGATGGGGGCTGGGGGAGGGGTGGGGAGTCGGCGTTTCATGGGGACAGAGCTTCAGTTTGGGGAGATGGGAAAGTTCTAGAGATGATGGTGGGGATGGTTGCTCGACCATGTGAAGGTGCTTAGTGCCACGGAGCTGTGCACTTATAAATGGTTAAAATGTGAAATTTAATGTTACATGTATTTTGCCACGGTAGAAAAGAAAACAAACAAAAAATGCCCTAGATGCTTCGAGTTCTGTGTAAAATGGTGTTAGGTTGGAGTCATGGTGAAGGTTAAGGGCTTTTCACAAACGCGAACGCCCAGGAGGATGCTCTGAAGTCCTTGGGGACCCAGGACCAGCGTCAGTGCAGGGCTCCCCAGATTTTGGAGGAGTGCACCCCACGATTTTGCAGGCTGCCCCTGAGTTTGTGTCGCCCCTCAGCTGGTCTCATGATGCTCGTGGCGGGCTCACCTTGTGCGTTTTTGGCAGGGAGCATGGAGGCCAGCTCTGCCGCCCTCTGTGCGTCTGGTCAGGAGGCAGGGGTTCCCGTGCATCCCGACACAGCTGCTGGAAACTTTGATCGCTTGGTATACGGGGGAGAGTGGCGTCCCCCCAGGTTCATGTTCGCCGGGCCTCAGAATGTGACTTCATTTGGAAATAGGGTCTTTGCTGGTGCAATCAGGTTAAGATGAGGTCCTCCTAGACCAGGATGGGCCCTAGATCTAGTGTGACTGATGTCCTTCTCAAAAGAGGAAAATCTGGACACAGGCACACAGGGAGAGGCCACAGAGGAAGGGGCCAGAGGGATGTGTCCGCAAGCCCAGGCCTGCTGGCCACTGCCAGTAGCTGGAAGAGGCAGGAAGGGCCTCCCTTGGGCCTCCAGCTGGGGCGTGGCCCTGCTTCACCTGGACGCTGGGCATCAGACCCCCGGACTGGGAGACACAGAGTCTCTGTTGTTCGAGGCCGCCCCCCAGGAGACTAACGCACTCAGTTAAGGTGACGTTTCTCCCTGGTAAAGGCCCCATTTGTTTCCGTTATAATCAACACATATCTGTGGGGATGTACTTTTTTTTGGTCAGACCTTTAAAAGGGAAGGGTAACATAGGTGTGTTCAAGCGTGCAAGGCAGTCCGCTGCTGCCCGGGGCCCCCTCGCTGGCCCCCCCAAGTCCCCACCATCTGGGCCCCTCCGCCCAGAGCCCTGTGTGTCTGTTCCTCAGCTGCATCTGTGGAGGGGGACTCTGACCCTCTGCAAGCAGCCTGGTGCCCAATAAACGTTCACTAACTCGTCTTAGCAAAAATGGACAGTTCTGCCTGGATGGACACTTTTCATTTTGATAATTACGTGGGGTTTTTTTGTTTTTTTTTTTTGCGGTACGCGGGCCTCTCACTGTTTTGGCCTCTCCCACTGCGGAGCACAGGCTCCGGACTCACAGGCTCAGCGGCCACGGCTCACGCGCCCAGCCGCTCCGCGGCATGTGGGATCCTCCCGGACCGGGGCACGAACCCATGTCCCCTGCATCGGCAGGCAGACTCTCAACCACTGCGCCACCAGGGAAGCCCTATGTGTTTATTTTAATGGTTATTAGGAAACACTGCTAGGCATCAAACCCAAGTTTTATGGTAGCAATATGCAGTTTCCTCTTTTCTTCATGCACATTTTTTCTTTCTTTCTTTTTTCTTTTTGGTCGCACCATGCGGCTTGTGGGATTTTAGTTCCCAGAACTGGGGTTGAACCCGGGCCCTCGGCCGTGCGAGCTCGGAGTCCTAACCACTGGAACGCCAGGGAATTCCCACTCATACACATTTTCTTTTCTTTTTCTGTTTTTTGCTTTCTCCTTTTTGGTTTTGTTTCCCCATGCACATTTTTTAAAAACAGATGTTATTCAGTGTCATAAAACTTACTCATTTAAGCTGTACAATTTAGTGGTTCTTAGTGCACTTGCAAATTTGTGAAACACTCATTATGATCTAGTTCCAGAACATTCTCATGACCCCAGAGGAAGCCCCATCCCCATGAAGTCACTTTGCACCCGCCCCTGTCCCCTGACAACCAGGAACCCACTCCCTGTGTCTGTGGATTGGCCTGTCCTGGACATTTCCCATCAATGGAATCACACACCGTGTGTCCTTCTGTGTCTGGCTTCTCTCACTGAGCGTCATGTTCTCAGGGTCCATCCACGTGGTAGCGAGTGGTGGGGCTTCTCTCCTTTTCATGGCCAAGTAATGTTCCAGTGTGTGGACGGATGACATTTTGTTTATCCCTTCAGCAGTTTATGGACTTTGGGGTTGTTTCCTACAGTTGCCTTCAGAAATAAACTCAGTTATGTTTATAAATGGAGTTTATTTTTTTTATTTTTTATTTTTTGCGGTACGTGGGCCTCTCACTGCTGTGGCCTCTCCCGTTGCGGAGCACAGGCTCCGGACGCGCAGGCTCAGCGGCCATGGCTCACGGGCCCAGCCGCTCCGCGGCATGCGGGATCCTCCCAGACCGGCGCACGAACCTGCATCACCTGCATCAGCAGGCGGACTCTCAACCACTGCGCCACCAGGGAAGCCCCAATGGAGTTTATTTAAAATGAAAACACTAAGTAGTAATGGTACAGGACTTACGTCACCATGAGAGGTGGAGCGTCCTGCGGGGAGTGTGGTGAGCTGGGTGCTCGTCCTGTGTCTGCCGTGGTGTGCTGTGTGAACTTGGCTGGGTCCCTTTCCTGCTCTGGGCCTCAGTTTTCCCACTTGTAACTCAGTTTTCCCCTTACATCCTAGGGCGGGCTCTGGGTTGCCTCTGTTTCCGCGTTGGCAAAGGGGAAGGTGGGCTGCAAATCCACCATTTGGGGTCCCCTCCCGGCCTTCTCTGTTGGTCTCCCGGGGGCAGCTGTAACAAATGACCACAAACTGGGCAGTTAAAACTACAGAAATGTATTCTCTCCCGGTTCTGGAGGCCAGAAGTCCAAAATCAAGGTGTTGGCAGGCTGGTTCCTTCTGAGGCTCTGAAGGAGAGTCTGTCTCCAAGCTTCTGGGGCCGCAGCCCTGCCTCCAGCTCCACGTGCCTTCTCCCTGCATGTCTGTCTCTCAGCCCCACTCTGCCTTTCTCCTGTGAGGACGTGTGGCATTGGATTGGGGGCCGATCCTAAATCCAGGACCATCTGACCTTGACATCCTCAACCTGGTTGTATCTGCAGAGGTTCCCTTCCACTAAGGTCCCTCTCACAGGCTGTGAAGCTGGGCATGTGGACAGACCCTCCTGGGGCTGTCACCCACACACCACGGCTTGCCTTCGGAGACTTTGGGATCCTAGGTCAGAGGTCGTGCTCCCTGACAGGCCCAAGGCTGAGTTTGACCTCTGCCTTTTTTTTTTTTTTTTTTCTGTCTTCTATTTAAAAATAAAAATTCCTTGTCATTGTTTACAAATTGGGGTGTTTCAGGCAAAACCCCTGGATTTCAGGTGGTCTGGCAACACTGGGCCCCTCTGGCCCGAGTGTGTAGTTTGCTGCAGTCCTCACCACTTCCCGCGGGGCCGGGGGACACTCCAGAGCCCAGGCTGTGCCGCCTATGACCTGTGACTGCTAACAGGTTACAGAGCCCTCAGGGCTGTTTCCCGAGGGGTCATGCTGTCGCCGTAGTGCGGGCTTTGGGTGGAGCGGGTTGACAGGTCATGTGCGCAGCACACTTGGAACAGGGCCCGACATGCGACAAGTGGCTTATCAGTGTCATCGTTGCCTGGCACTTGCTTCAGCCACCTGCTTACCTTCCCTGCCTTCGTAGTGTGTTCTTCACCCTCCGGGAAGGGGACCCGTGTTGCATCTCCTCTCCCGTGCAGTTGAGCTGTGCACCCACTTCACCCAGGGAGGGGCTGGGGGCACTGGGAGAATTTCAGTCACACAACCAGAATGAGCTGTACACTAGTTAGGGTGAATTAGACCCCTCACACCCTGGGGCCCTGCGGCACTGACACCCTACACAGACGCATGCTCTGTTAGAGGGAGGGTACCTGTGGAGCAGCCAGCACCCACCAACGCTGTCCACTCAGTGTGAGAGTCTACTTTGGGGGCAGGGACCACAGCTAATTCTCTTCGAGTTTCTACGTGTCTAACGCATGCCTGGCACATAGTCCCTGTGGACCTGTCTATCCGTCCCTCCATCACCCATCCATCATCCATCATCCTTCCATCATCTGTCATCCATCCATCCATCATCCATCATTCACCCATCCTCCATCCATCATTCATCCATCTTCCCCCCATCCATCGTCCATCATCCATCCATCATTCATCATCCATCATCCATCATCCATCCATCCATCCATCCATCCTCCATCCATCCATCATCCATCCATCATCCATCATCCATCCATCCATCCATCCATCCATCCTCCATCCATCCATTGTCCATCATCCATCCATCATTCATCATCCTCCATCCATCACCAATCCATCCATCCATCCATCATCCATCCATCATTCATCATCCATCGTCCATCATCAATCCATCCATCCATCCATCTTCCATCCATACACATCAGTTCACCGCCCTGCTTAAAGCTGTCCCACGGCCCCCCAAGTTGCTCACAATGAAACCCAACCCCTCATTACAGCTCCAGGGTCCCATATCCTCTCATCTCTCATTGCTCCAGCCACACTGGAGTGAGTCTTAGGTCTCTCCCAGCTTGTTCCCGCTTCTGGCCTGTACTTGCTGTTCCCTTTGCCCGGATCTTCACTTGGCTTGCTCCCTTTCTTCTCCTGGTCACTGTCTAGGGAACTTCTGCTGTGTAACAAACCATCGCACAACCTAGTGCATGAAAACAACAAACACTTTTTATTTCCTGTGGTGCTGTGGGTCGGCTGGGGCTGAATGGTCTCCTTCACATGGTGGTTGGCTCCATGTCAGCTGGGGAGATGGGGGTGGGCCATGTGTCTCGTCATCAGGCAGGCTACCCTGGCAGGGTCGCGGAGTCCCAAGAGCAGCAGGGGAGCAAGCTCCGGTGACGGGTGACCGTGCCTGTCCATGTGCTGCTTGCATCACGGTCACCCAGGGCCTGGATAGGGGAGGGGAGGAACTGGTGGCCACTTTTACAGTCAGCCAACGGCATCTGTAGAAGCAGCTACTGTGTCCTGCTAGAGCTTGTCACCCACACATGTGCGTGCGCACACACACAAACACACTGTCCACACATACTGTATACACGTGTCCTCCTTGGCCCCCTTGTCCACACAAAAGGTACTGTGCCTTCTAGTCGGCACCTTGCTCTTTTTTTTTGTGGTACACGGGCCTCTCACTGTTGTGGCCTCTCCCGTTGCGGAGCACAGGCTCCGGACGTGCAGGCTCAGCGGCCATGGCTCACAGGCCCATCCGCTCCGCGGCACGTGGGATCCTCCCGGACCGGGGCACGAACCCCTGTCCCCTACATTGGCAAGTGGACTCTCAACCACTGCGCCACCAGGGAAGCCCCACCTTGCTCTTTTTACAACTGCAGACTCTTCCATTCCCAGTACCGCAATTTATTTAGGTTTAGCAAAGATACAGGCTGCCCAGTTAAATTTAAAGTTCCCATGAACACGAACAATTGTCAGTAGAAGCATGTTTTGTGCATTATTTGGGACATACACTAAGAAAATATTCATTGTTTATGGGAAATTCCAACCTAACTGGCGTCCTGGGTTGGACCTCACAACCCTAGATGTGTCAAGTTTTGGGGTGTCTGCAATTTCTTGCTTATTCCTCCAGTGCTGCAAGTCCCGCAGGAAGGGAGGGGCAGGTGGCGGGGGGCAGGGCTGCAGAGCGGGGCAGGGCACCCTGGGGCCAGCATAGGACGGCATACTCCGCAGCAGGCTGTGGTGGCAGTAAATATCCGAGCACCTTCCCCAGCGCCAGTCCTGCGGGGGGGGGGGGGGGGGGGCGGAGCCCTGGGGGAAAGGTGGAGTATGGCTCCCAACAGCCACCTGTGCACACATAGGGAACCCGCAGACTGGTGTGTCTGTGGGATAAAGTCCTCAAATGGAGTTTCAGGGTCAAAGCATGTGTGCGTGTGTCATTTTTTAAAAGCCGAGGGGACTTCCCCGTGGCACAGTGGCTACGACTCCACGCTCCCAGTGCGGGGGGCCTGGGTTCGATCCCTTGTCAGGGAACTAGATTCCACATGCATGCCGCAACTAAAGACCCTGCATTCCGCAACTGAAGATCCCGCATGCCGCAACTAAAGAAAAAAAGATCCCACATGCTGCAACTAAAAGATCCTGTGTGCCGCAATTCAGACCCGGCGCAGCCAAATAAGTAAGTAAATAAATAATTTTTTTTTTTTTTTTTTTTTTTTTTTTTTGCGGTACGTGGGCCTCTCACTGTTGTGGCCTCTCCCATTGCGGAGCACAGGCTCCGGACACGCAGGCTTAGTGGCCATGGCGCATGGGCCCAGCCACTCCGCAGCATATGGGATCTTCCCGGACCGGGGCACGAACCCATATGCCCTGCATCAGTAGGCAGACTCTCAACCACTACGCCACCAGGGAAGCCCAATATTTTTAAAAATTGAGGTAAAATTCACATAACTAAGTTAATCATTATTTGTTTCTTTTCTTTCTTTTTTTTTTTTGACTATGTCAGGTCTTAGTTGCGGCACACGGGATCTTTCGTTGAGGCGCCCAGGCTTCTCTCTAGTTGTGGCCTGTAGGTTTTTTTTCTGTCTCTAGTTGTGGCTTGTGGGCTCCAGGGTGCATGGGCTCTGTAGTTTGTAGCACGCGGGCTCTCTCGTTGAGGTGCGCAGGCTCTGTAGTTGTGGCGCGCGGGCTTAGTTGCCCCGCGGCATGTGGGATCGTAGTTCCCTGACCAGGGATCGAACCTGCGTCCCCTGCATTGGAAGGCAGATTCTTTACCACTGGACCACCAGGGAAGTCCCTACCATTAACCCTTTTTTTAATTTTAAATTTTATTTTAAAAATTTATTTATTTTGGGCTGCATTGGGTCTTTGTTGCTGCACGCAGGCCTTATCCAGTTGCGGCGAGCTGGGGTCACTTCTCCCTGCAGTGTGCGGGCTTCTCATTGCGGCGGCTTCTCTTGTTGTGGAGCACGGGCTCTAGGCGAGCGGGCCCAGTAGTTGTGGCTCTCAGGCTCTAGAGCGCAGGCTCAGTAGTTGTGGCACACAGGCTTAGTTGCTCCACGGCATGTGAGATCTTCCTGGACCAGGGCTCGAACCCATGTCCCCAGCATTGGTAGATGGATTCCCAACCACTGTGCCACCAGGGAAGTCCCCCATTAACCGTCTTAAATCACAGTACAGTGGTATTTAGTACGTTCACAAGGTTGTGCAACCACCAAATCTATCTAGTTCCAGAACATTCCATCAACCCCGAAAAAAGCCCGTCCCCATTAGCTGTCACCCCCTACGCCCCTCCCCAGCCCCTGACAACCATGAACCCACTCTCTGTCCCTGTGGATTTTCTTGTCCTGGACGTTTCCCATCAATGGGATCATACAACAGACGCTGCACATGGCTGTCCCAGGTCCCCTCCCAGCAGTGCAGACAGCACGTTGGAGGGTGCTGGTGGCCATTGTCTGGCCACTCTGCCCCCCACCCCCCGACTGTTC
Organism: Mesoplodon densirostris; assembly: GCF_025265405.1. Lineage (NCBI taxonomy): Eukaryota > Metazoa > Chordata > Mammalia > Artiodactyla > Ziphiidae > Mesoplodon > Mesoplodon densirostris. The sequence goes on from NC_082663.1 coordinate 153,248,561, forward strand.
TTGCCTTCTCTGTCCCTCAGCGTCGTCTCTTGGAGATTTTGAATTACTGAATTACCTTCCGTGGAAATGGCAATCTGGGCAGGGGTGGGCACACTCTCCCTGGAAAAGGTCAGACAGTCAAAGCTTTGGGCTTCGCGGGCCAGACGTCCTCTGTCCCGCCTGCTCGCAGGCCCTGTCCTGGACCCTGGGGATGCAGAAGTGAACAGGGTCGCCACCATCCAGTCCTCCTGGGCTGACCTTCTAGTGGAGCAGAAAGAGAATGAACAGCAGACGCTTAAATGAACAGCCAGGACTGAGCCTGGAGGAATCCCCCGCTTCCAGGGAACAGCTCCCTTACAGTCAGGGAAGGCAGCTCTGAGGAGGTGACCGGGAGCCTGGAGCTGGGGAAGGAACCAGTCCGCAAATAGATGGGGGAAGGGACGGCTGGGGCTGGCTGGTGCAAAGGCCCTGTGGCAACCAGGCTGGGCCTCATAAGGACAGAGGCGGGGGCTGGAGCCCAGGGTGGCGGGAGGGGAGGGCGGAGGGCTCGCTGGAGGGAAGGCCTGGGTTCCACGGTCAGGCCCCAGCTGGCCTCTGCTGGGCTGGCGCTGACCCTGTGCTCTCTCCCCTCAGTACATGGGCTGCATCGAAGTCCTCCGCTCCATGCGCTCCCTGGATTTCAGCACTCGCACCCAGGTCACCAGGTGAGGCCCGGCTATGGGGGTGTGGGGTCTGGTGTGTAGCTCTGTGCTGGGAGGTGAGGGTGGTGGACTCGGCGACAATTCCCTCCCCCTTCCCGGCTTGGGGAGCAGTGCTCTGCAGGGTCAGAGCGATCTGGGGCGGGGCACAGTCCCAGCTCTGTCCCCGCCTGCCGGTTACCCACGCTCTCCGGACCCTAGATGATCGCCATAACCTGGCGGCGACAGCCCATCCCTCAGAGAGTGTGTGGGTCCCACGAGGGGTGTTGAGGACGCCCCAGCATGTCCTGGCACCCGGGGGGCGGTGCTGGCTCCCGGTTGAGACTCAGGGCAGGGCTGCAAGGGGCTGGGAGCCCGTCCCAGGTGACCAGGGCATGTCCACCGTCCCGGCTTTTTTTTGGTGCAGAGAAGGCATGGTGGTGTCATGATGTTCCGAGCTGCCTGGACCTGAGTTATGTAGAGTCAAGGGTACAACCAGGGCTGAGACAGGAGGGGCCCACATTTGTTTTGCATGTTGAAAACTGACTTAGTGCATTCACCAGAGACATTAAAAAACTCTACTGAGATATAATTCACATATCAAGCAATTCACCCCATCAAAGTGTACAAATTCGCTGCTTTCGAAGTTATGCAACCGTCACCACGATCTAATTCGAGAACATTCCATCACCCTGAAAGGAAGCCCCATCCCCATAAGCAGTCACCCCACCCCCTCCCCATCCCCTGACAACCATGAACCCACTCTCTGTGTCTGTGGATCTGCCTGTTCTGGACATTTCCCATCAATGGAATCACACCCTGTGTGTCCTTCTGTGTCTGGCTTCTCTCACTGAGCATCGTGTTCTCAGGGTCCATCCATGTTGTAGCGAGTGTCAGGGATTCACCCTTTCTCAGGGTTGAGTGATGATCCTGTGTGTGGAGGGGCCACATGGTGTTTATCCATCTTCAGTTGATGGCCATTCGGCTGCTTTCTACCTTGCGGGCTGTTGTGAGTTGAGCTGCGGTGGCCGCCCACGGGCAGGCTTTGTGTGGACGTGTGTTTTCAGTTCTCCAGGGTGTGCACCTGGGGGTGGGATTGCTTCACATTTTGAGCAGCTGCTGCTCCATTTTGCCTTCCCACCTGCGGGGTGAGGGCTTGGTTCCCCTCACAGCACCGACATCGTTGAGAGCCTGCTGTGTGTCCATCTGACCCTCAGGATCCTGTAAAAGTTCCAGCCCCTCCGCAGGGAGGAGCCGTTCCATGGAAGTCTCTCCCATTCTGTTTGGGGGGATTGGTTCTGCCATTGTGTCTGGGGGCCCAGAGCAGAGGTCATCCTCTCATGCCACAGATGGGAAGCTTGGCCAGCCTGTGGCCACACAGAACTTGGGGTTCAAGCTGAAGGGCTGTGTCAGCAACCCCAAATCTGACCCCCAAATCTGTCAAGTGGGCTGTGGCTCAGAGGTCCGCTGGTCACTGAGAAAGAAAGAGCTGGAGGGGGAGAGCTGAGGGCAGGGGCACCTGCGGGGCACACGGGGTGGGCGGCTGGGAGCCCGGAGCCCCTGGTCCAGGCTTCCAGGTGCCCCAGCATTCCTCCCTCCTCTGAACCCCTCCCGGCTCAGCATCCACTGCACCCCTTCCTCAGCCCATCGCCCTCTGACCCTCCCTCCTTCTCTGAGCCTCTGCTCCCTGCACTCCAAGCTCTCTAAGCCCCTCCCCCCTCCGCCCACACAGGGAAGCCATCAACCGGCTCCATGAGGCCGTGCCTGGCATCCGGGGCTCCTGGAAGAAGAAGGTGGGTGAGGGGCCCATAGCCTCTGGGTGGGAGCGAGTGGGGGGCACGTGGCCATCCCGGGGCCTGCCAGCTGGAGCCCCACTGCGGGCCCACCTTCCTGGTGCCCTGTGGCCCCCGCAGGCCCCCAACAAGGCACTGGCCTCCATCCTGGGCAAGAGCAACCTGCGCTTCGCGGGCATGAGCATCGCCGTCAGCATCTCCATCGACGGCCTCAACCTCTCCGTTCCCGCCACGCGCCAGGTGAGCGCCGCCTGCCCCACCCCCAGCCTCCGCCAGCCCCACCCAGGGCAGGGTCTTTGGACTCACCTAGGTGAAGCCTGGAGGCATGCTGGGCCCTTGGGCGAAGTGCAGGTGTTGTTGTGAACTGCGCACCGGGACACGTGTGGATTTTAGCACGTGTGTCTGTGTCAGGGGTGTGGTGACGTGTCTGAACCTGGCGCCCACGTGCGCACGTGTGAGAATGCCCACCAGTGTGGGGCGGGTTTGCCCTCCCGTGTGGCTGCGTGGCCGTGGGTCTCTGCGTCCTGCCCTGGCTGCGGGGCTACCCGTCCAGTGGGGCTCTTGGTCATCCTGGCGTCCTGTGGAGGGGATGTCTCCATCCCCTCACCCCTGTCCTTCCGGCCTCCCTGTGGCCTTGGTCTAGTGACTGGCCCGAGCCCCTGTCTCCTCCCCCGACCCTGAAGCGGCAGCCCCATGACTGGTGGTCTCTCTTCGGCCAGATCATCGCCAACCACCACATGCAGTCCATCTCCTTTGCGTCGGGTGGTGACACGGTAAGGCCGGGACTGGGGGTGGACTCCTGGCCCCTCTGTCCCCCCAGCCCCGAGACCCCCTGCCTGTGCCCGTCGGTCCCACCCCCCGCGTTGCTGGCACTCCTCTGCCCGCTGCCCTCTCTCCCCAGGACATGGCAGATTATGTGGCCTACGTGGCCAAGGACCCCATCAACCAGAGAGGTGAGGCCCGGTGGGGGCGGGAGGGGCCCTTGGTCTGGAGCGCATCAGCCAGCCGAGGCCCCGCTGATGCTGCGCCACGACCCCCAGCCTGCCACATCCTGGAGTGCTGCGAGGGCCTCGCCCAGAGCGTCATCAGCACTGTAGGCCAAGCCTTCGAGCTGCGCTTCAAACAATACCTGCACAGCCCCCCCAGGGTTGTCGTCCCCCCGGGAAGGTACCGGCCTGTCCACCCCGTCCTCCCGCACCTCTGCCAGCCCTGCCGCTCCTCCCCGGGCTTGGATCCTTGTCCCCTCCCTGCTCTGTGCCCCTCGTGGCCCACGGCTTGGCCACCAGGACCCCATTTCCGCATCTGTAAAACTGGGATAAAAACATCCCCACTCCTGGCTGAGGTGAGGGCTCAGGGAACTGGTTGGCGGGTGGTGGCCGTCATACTGTCATCGTTAGTCTGCACGTGGGTGGCTGGCGCTTCTGCAAAGGGCCAGACTGCACGTCCCGCTGTCTCAGCCATTGTGGCGGAAGGCAGCCAAGGAGGATGTGTGAGCAATCGGCGGTGGGCTGTGTGCCAGCAGAACTTTATTTATGGTCACCCCCAAACTCTGAATTGCGTCTGACTTTCCCATGTCATCAGATGGTGTTCTTCGGATGTTTTCTTAGCCACTTAACAGTTCTGTGGCGTAAAAGTGTAGAAACCGTCCTTAGCTCCTGGGCTGGCAGAGACAGGCAGTGGCCTGCGGTCGGCTGTTTAAATATCTGGACAGACAGGAATTGGCTAGAATAAGGAGTGAATAAATGAATTTGTTAGAAGTCCGATATGCAGCAATGAGGGGCCTGCGTGCACAGCTGGACACGCCCCTGTGGCCTTCGCAGGGGCTTGCACGCCCCTCGCACACGCCCCAGCCCCTCTCCTCCCCGGGCTGCAGGGCCCTCCTCTGGGGCCCCCACTGCGACCTGCTGTCCCTCCCTGACGGAGCAGCAGTCAGAGGCTTCCCCTCTTTTGCTCTTAGGAACCACACTTGCCTGGATGAGCCTGCATGGCATAAATTTCGAAGGCACCATCCAGGGCCAGAGGGCAAGGGCGTTTTCAAGGCTGAGGGGTGTCGCCACCCTAAGCCGTGGCTTCCGGGCTCTGGGTGCAAGCCTGGCGCTGTGCCCTGGCTCTCTAGTGGGACTGGTGTGGGCAAAGGGGGTGGAGACCAGCTTTTCTGAGTCCCTGCTTGGTTCAGCCAAAGCGCTGAGGCTCGTGCAGAATCCCCTCTGATGGACAGAAAGGGGCACCCAGACCCTCCATCAGCAACAGTTCCTGGTGCCACCGCCCAGCTGATGGGGGGCGGTCAGGGTCCCTGGGCCTGGCTTGCCCGCCGCATGTTGCAAAGCTCAGCCTGGAGTCCTCGACACCCTGTTGGGGGCCAGCCCCTTCCCCCGTCCCGTCCCCTGCTGGGGCCTGTGCTCCCGCTGGCTCTGTGTCCACAGGCTGACCGGGCCGGAGGATTCGGCCTGGGGGGACGAGGACGAGGCAGAACACAACTACTACAACCGCACTCCTGGGAAGGAGCCGCCCCTGGGCGGGCTGGTGGACTCCAGGCTCACCCCCACGCAGCAGCCCTGTGCCCTTGGGGCCCTTGGCCAGGTCAGCCTCTGGGACTTCGTGGGCAGGGCGTCCCAGGGGGGCCTGACCCCCAGCCCCTCCTTCTGCTCCTGTTCTCCGGGATCCTAGAGGAGGGTCTCTTGTGCCGCCCCCGCCTCCTTCCTCCCTCCCCAAACGGCCCAGATCTGCTCGGCCCTATTCTTGACACTTCAGACGGGATTCCCATCGCAGACGTTGAGGAAATGGGTACAGCAGTGATTGAATCAGGGCTTCCAAGGAGGATAACGAGAACGTACCCCAGGGAGACTGACCACCCCTGGTCAGGAGGATGTCCCTGAGGGCGGGGTTTGGGCTGGGCCCTGACGGGTCAATAGACGTTGCCCAGGAGAGCAGTGCAGGGAAGGACATCAAGGTGCAATGAGGCAGCATGTGCCAGGGCAGGCGTCCCAAGTGGGGATGGCCCATGAAGCTGCAGCAGAGGCGTGTGGTGGGCGCGCGGGGAGACTGAGGTCAGGGAGCGGGGGGTGGCTTCAGAGCCGAGCTTCGAATCTGCCTTATGGGAGGGTTGGTGTGGGAGACCGGGGTGCTGCGCTGTGAAGAGGGGGTGCTACAGGCCAATCAGGAGGGTTGCCGTGGGAGATTGGGATCTGGGCTTGCACACTGCCGGAGGACCCCTTCTCCCTTTTTCAGGGAGCATCTCCTGCTCGAAGAGACGCCCGAGGCCCGCAGTGGGACATGGGCCCCTCAGGTACGGTCGGCCGCTCTCTGGACTGTGGGGGGCCCAGCCCTCCCCCTGGGTCCCCACCGCCCCCTCACACTGCTTCCACTCTTTAGGTCACTCCACTTTCACCAGCGAGATTGTATTCACTCCCCGTGCTCTTAGAGATTTGACAGCGTCTGCTTTTTTTTTTCTGTGCAGACCAGTTTCCTTGTATTTTGGGCATAGGTCCTGCATCTCGTGGTTCAAAGCACCAGAGTATAAAAAGGCATCCAGTGAAAAGTCAGTCCCCCTGCCCCATTTGTTTTATCTACCGCCCTAATCAGGTAACCGCTGTTAGTAGTTTCCATGGTTTTTCCAGAATTTTGCATGCACATTCAAGTCAACTCTGACATACATGGCTTTCCCCGGTTTTTAGACGGTGGCATGCTATCGACCCCTCCACCTTGCTTTCCCCTCGTAACAACCCAGCTTGGAATCCTCCCCACATCAGGGCACGGCAGTCGCCCCCGCTTCTTTTTCACCACGGCATAGTCCCTGCCATGTGAAGGACTGTCCTCGCTCAGACGTTTGGGCACTTTCCAGGTGTTCACCACGACAGCGTCCACCACTCAGCTCTGTTCAAGGGCCTCCGTAGAATCCGTACCCGGGACAGTGGCTGCTGTTCCATGTGATAGAAATCACACAGCTGCCCTTTTTTTTTTTTTTTTTCCTTTTTGCGTTATGTGGGCCTCTCACTGTTGTGGCCTCTCCCGTTGCGGAGCACAGGCTCCGGATGCGCAGGCCCAGCGGCCATGGCTCACGGGCCCAGCCGCTCCACGGCATATGGGATCCTCCCAGACCGGGGCACGAACCCGTATCCCCTGCATCGGCAGGCGGACTCTCAACCACTGCGCCACCAGGGAGGCCCTGCCCTTTTGATTTACATTCCCACCAGGTATCATGAGCTTTTAACAAAATGGTAGAGTTTTCGGCCATTTAAATGTTAACGTTATACAACATTTACAGTGACAGAGAAGCCTAAAATCCCCTTTGCCCCAGCTCCGAGGTCGCGACCTCACCCCCCTGGCAGTTTTGTGTCTCCTTTCAGCCTTTATTACCAACAGGCCCCCAAAGAAGTCAGGACCCCGAGGCAGGCTGCAGACACTTTTGGTCTCTCTGGGGCTCTGGCTGCGTCCATGTGCTCTTCTGAACGGCTGGGTGCTAGTCCCCTGTCCTTGGAGTTGCTTATTGACGTGGCCCCCTCTTGATGGGTGGCAGACCCCTTGGACCCCCCTGTGTGTCCCTCCCACGGATGCTGAGCTGTGGATGGAGTGCACACGTCAGCCACAGTAGGGAAGCTGCCAAATGGCTCCCCGATGTGGCCGGGAAGCGTGTTTGCCCACCAGCCCTGCTGTGGCTGCCTGTTCCCTCACAGCTGTGCTGACATGTGTTGGGCTTTTTTTTTTTAGATCTTCCCAAACAATCTGGGCATTTCACTGCCAAGCATCAGAGCCCTACTGGCTCCCAGAGCTTGTGGTTAAAGAGCACGCATGGCATTGGGTGCCCAGAAGGTGCCCAGCTGTCATCTGGCTCTGGTCAGCTATTTCTCTGGGACATGGGCTGCTCAGGCCTGACTCCCAGGGCTCACTAGCATTTCCTACCCCTGAGCCTTTGCACATGATGTTATCACTTCTTATCATGCCTTTCCCAAGTCTCTGGCCAAGAACTCCTACCAATATGTCAATGCCCCAGCTCCAATGCCCAGGAATTTTCTCTCTTTGGACTCCTGCAACCCAGGTTTCTTCCTTCTCACTTCACCTTGATTATAAGAGGCCAGGAGAATCTGTGCCTCCTCTGTGCAGACTGGGAAGCCTGGGCTGAGGCCCCTCGGCCCCCATCAACCACCCAGGGCTGGAGCAGCATCAGAACACATATTGAATCATAGCCAGAGGGTTTCATCTTCACCCCTACTAGTGAGGAAGCTACTCCCATTCTCTCCATTTTGCAGAGGAGGAGACTGAGGCATTGAAAGGTGACCTTACTTGCTCTTGCCCACAGAGGGTGGAGCCAATGTAGGAGCCCAGGTGTCTGTGAGGGTTAAGGATATAATTGGCTTAAAGCAGAGATCTGCGGCTGCAGGCCCTTGGGCTGCATTTGGCCACAGTGTATTCAAAGGTCATTATTTCCCTGCCAACGATTAAAAATGAAGACGTTTAGGCTTCCCTGGTGGCGCAGTGGTTGAGAGTCCGCCTGCCGATGCAGGGGACACGGGTTCGTGCCCCGGTCCGGGAAGATCCCACATGCCGCCAAGTGGCTGGGCCTGTGAGCCCTGGCCGCGGGGCCTGCGCGTCCGGAGCCTGTGCTCCGCAACGGGGAGAGGCCACAACAGTGAGAGGCGGCCCGCGTGCCGCAAAAAAAAACAAACAAAAAAAATGGAGACGTTTAGAAATGGATTGACACTTCTTGGGAAAAAAAAATACACACGTGTCCTTTGAACCTAGGAAAAGATGCTGAACCTTGCTCAAAATAAGAGAAATGGAAATTAAGTTCCCCCAGGATGCCATTCCTCACCTATCGGGTCAGCGAAAATCCAACAGTCTGATAATACACGGTGGTGAGGCCTTGGGAACAGGGCAGAGGCAAACTGGTGAGGATCCAGCAGATCTGGACCCAGGTGCTGAGGGACCCGGGGAGAAACTCCACCAAGGATACCTTTTCATGGTGGTGTGGCTTTTGAACCATGTGAATGCTTTATACATTCAAAAACAAAACTGAGAAAAGAAAAGAAAGGAAAGCCTAAAATAGAACGCAAGCAAACAAATGACCTGACCGTGTATCATGTTGATAACATAATTACAGGGAGAGCAGGATTTTATTGTTATTATTATTAATTTTTGCGGTACGCGGGCCTCTCACTGTTGTGGCCTCTCCCGTTGCGGAGCACCCGCTCCGGACGCGCAGGCTCAGTGGCCATGGCTCACGGGCCCAGCCGCTCCGTGGCACGTGGGATCTTCCCGGACCGGGGCACGAACCCGTGTCCCCTGCATCGGCAGGCGGACTCTCAACCACTGCACCACCAGGGAAGCCCTGTTATTATTATTATTATTATTATTTTTTCTTTTTGCGGTATGCGGGCCTCTCACTGTTGTGGCCTCTCCCGTTGCGGAGCACAGGCTCCGGATGCGCAGGCCCAGCGGCCATGGCTCACGGGCCCAGCCGTTCCGCGGCATATGGGATCCTCCCAGACCGGGGCACGAACCCGTATCCCCTGCATCGGCAGGCGGACTCTCAACCACTGCGCCACCAGGGAGGCCCCCTGTTATTATTTTTTAAACGTGGAGATTTAACATAAACATTGGAGTTCCTGCCTTCCCTTGAAACTGGGAAGCTGTGGCCCCCTGGCCACTTTCCTGCCTGGCAGACAGGCGTGGGTGTGTGTGGGGGGCCCTGCTGTGCAAAAGGGTGGGGCTTCCTTCCTGGAGGGAGACAGGTGTCGGCGGGGCTGCCCTTCAGGGCCCTTGTCCTTGGGGTCCCCCGGCTGACCCCCCCCCCCCCCCGGCTCCCCAACCCCAGCCCCGCCCGGGGATGGCTACGTGCAGGCAGACGCCCGGGGCCCGCGAGACTACGAGGACCACCTGTACGTCAACACGCAGGGTCTGGACGGCCCGGAGCCCCTGCAGCCTGAGGACAGCCCCAAGAAGGACCTGTTCGACATGAGTAAGTGGGGGCGAGCCAGCCTGCTGGAGGAGGCTGGGCCCGAGCAGCCCGTGGCCTGATGGGAGATGCCCTGCGTCCTCCCCTTGGGACTTCTCCCCAGGTTATAGGGTTGGGGTGGGGAAGTGTGCTTCCTATGGTACCCCCTCCTCGGTGGGACCCTCCAGTCTCCTGAGGGTAACCCAGCTCCCTCTCTATGGGGGAAGAGTGTGATGGGGGGCGTTCAGGCGTCTCTTCTCTGTGGGACGCCTCCGTCTGCAGGAGGCCTAGCTCCCCATCTCTGGGTCTCCCCAGTCTGATGAGGGAGTTTAAGCTTCCTTTTCATGTGACTCCATGGTCTGAGGGAGGAAGCCCAAGCCCCTTAAAATGGAAATCCCAGCCTAATGGGGGACCCACAGTCTGAGGAGGTAGGCCTAATCCAGGTCTTGATAAAGGGACTAGCTGATGGTGGAGCCCATTCCTTCTTCCCTCTGGGATGCCCCAGCCTGAGGGAGGGCTCAGCCTGATGGAGGAGGTTTGGGTCCAAAATACCCTCCTTTCCCACAACATCAATATTATTTATTTGTTTGTTTGTTTATTTTTTTTTGGCTGAGTTGGGTCTTCGTTGCTGCACGCAGGCTTTCTCTAGCTGCGGTGAGCAGGGCTACTCTTCATTGTGGTGCGCGGGCTTCTCATTGCAGTGGCTTCTCTTGTTGCGCAGCACGGGCTCTAGGCGCGCGGGCTTCAGTAGTTGTGGCTCACGGGCTCTAGAGCGCAGGCTCAGTAGTTGTGGCGCACAAGCCTAGTTGCTCCGCGGCATGTGGGATCTTCCCAGACCAGGGCTCAAACCCATGTTCCCTGCATTGGCAGGCGGATTCTTAATCCCTGCGCCACCAGAGAAGCCCTGGAAATCTCTTCCTTCACAGTTTGCAAAGCCTCCTTCCCCCCACCGACGACTCGATTTCTTGTCATTACAGTAGTGACATGACACCTGTACCTGCTGTGGCCCTGCTGGCCCCTCACAGCAATTTCAGATGGGAAAGGAGGTTCCCTGGGTGTGAACTCCTTCTGAGGCAGGCTGTCCCCTTGGGTGACCAGCCAGGTGGTCCAGCAACCCCAGTGGAGAAAGTGATGCTTGTTGCCAGGCGCCCATTAGAAATCCTGGGGTTGCCTCTGATTTGCCCTCCTTGGGTCATGTGCTCATCCCCCAGCCAATCACTAGGCCAGGGGTGCGAGATGAATATGCTGACTGGCCAGGACTGGTCACATGTCCTGGGAGCGGGAGGCTGGGTCAGCTTCCCCTAGGTCACTGGAGGAGTCAGGGAGGAGTGATCCGGAGGGACCAGAAGTGGAAGAAGGGTGGAGGCAGAGCACAGACACGCCAGGGCAGGGGTCAGGGCTGCGACTGTACTCCAGGGTGTTTGAGCTATGCGGCCACATCTCAGAGAGGGTGACTGGCTTGCACAGTGTCACAATGGTGCCTGCTGGGAGTCTTAGGAAACTTAGGAAGACCATCCGGAGCTTTTCCATTAGAGTTTGGAAAAGAAAGGGATGCCTGCTGCCTACCACCGAGGTGGAGCATGGAGTGGAGGTCCTGGCCAGTGCGGTCAGACGAGCTGCTGAAACAAGAGGCATCAACACTGGGAAGGAAGCCAGTGTAACAAGACAAGAAAAAGAAGTAGGTGTGCACCTTGGAAAGAAAGACATGCTCGTTCTTTGCACATGCTTAGATAATCCAAGAGAATATATTGCATTACTAATAGAACCAATAAAAGGTGAAGGAGCAGGTCCCCCCAGCCCAGGCCCCTCCAGCCCCGCAGGAGGCAGCTTCCCCCCCGCCTCCCGTACGGTCTTTGCCCACAGGACCCTTCGAGGATGCCCTGAGGCTGCACGAGTGCTCCGTGGCCGCGGGTCCGGCGGCAGCCCCCCTTCCCGTGGAGGACCAGTGGCCCAGCCCGCCGACCCGCCGGGCCCCCATCGCCCCCACGGAGGAGCAGCTGCGGCAGGAGCCCTGGTACCACGGCCAGATGAGCCGTCGGGCGGCGGAGAAACTGCTTCGAGTGGACGGGGACTTCCTTGTGCGGGACAGCGTCACCAACCCGGGGCAGTATGTCCTCACCGGCATGCACGCAGGGCAGCCCAAGCACCTGCTGCTCGTGGACCCCGAAGGCGTGGTAAGGTGGGCGCGGGGGCGGGGCAGGGGTTGGGAGGGGGCTGGAGGCTGTGTGGGGTGGGGTTGGGGAGGGGGCCTGGGGCAGGTGTGGAGCCGGGCTGGGCAGGGAAGGGACCTGGCTTCTCCCCTCAGCCCAAGGCCCAGGGCGCCTGCCTTTTAAGCGCTCTTTAGGTTTAAGGAAGTATTTTTCAGATTACAGAGCCCTTTACTCTGTTTCCCTTTACCAGGTATTTTAGAATTACAAAGTATTTTGCAGTTTTAGAAGACTTTTAGGTTTTACAAAGGACTTCCCAGTCTATAAACCATTTAGAGGGGTTACAAAACCTTTTCCAATCTCAAGGCCTTTTAGGACTTACAAAGTAACATATTCCATCATTTGCAAGATGCCCTTTTTTCCCCCACATTCTATCATCGCTAACGCATCTTGCAAACAGTAATGTCTTTGAGTGATAAATTTGGTTGTTTCAATTTCTAATGTATCTGAGGGTTCACAAAGCACATCTCCATTTACAAGGAGTTTCAGGGCCTGCAAGTTAATGGAATTGCTTCAACCCTCTGGTACACACTTTCCTCTCACTTTGACATCTCTAAAGTCTTGATTTTTTTTTAAACCATCAACTGCATCACTCTTTTTTTTTTTTTTTTTTTTTATTTATTTTTGGCTGTGTTTGGTCTTCGTTTCTGTGTGAGGGCTTTCTCTAGTTGCGGCGAGCGGGGGCCACTCTTCATCGCGGTGCACGGACCTCTCACTGTCGCGGCCTCTCTTGTTGCAGAGCATAGGCTCCGGACTCGCAGGTTCAGCGGCCATGGCTCACGGGCCCAGCCGCTCCGTGGCATGTGGGATCTTCCCAGACCGAGGCACGAACCTGTGTCCCCTGCATCGGCAGGCGGACTCTCAACCACTGCGCCACCAGGGAAGCCCGCATCACTTTTATCATGACTGAACTTGGAGGTTTTTTCCTCTTCTTGTGGTACATAAATTGTGATGCATCTTGCAGCTGCCTTGTGTCAGTGAGGTTTGGCATATCCTATAGCTCTTAAAGCATCTTAGGGTTTACAAGGCATTTTCCAATTTACAAGGAGTGCTAGGGTTTTGAAGGGTTTTCCATTGTCCAAGGGCCTTGGGCTTTGTAGGGTGTTTCCCTGGTGAGAAGGAGCGTGGGGTGTTAAGGGCCTTCTCAGAGTTTACCAAGTGCTTTTACCACCTCCAGCTGAATCCTCGGCGCCGCCCTGAGGGGCGGCGTGTGCTCTGTGCCCTATACGGGGCACACTGGGGTGGCGACTGTGTGGCCTGGCCCAGGTGGGGCCACGGCTCCAGGCCCCTGTTCTGTCAGTTCCCTGAGCCACCTCCTCCCTCGTGTCTGATCGCAGTGCTCACAGCTGTGACCTCAGCCTGGTGTGCTGTCAGCCCTCCCCCAGGCCTAATTCCCTCTCGGGTAAACAGATCTCCAGGATGAGAGACACTATAGAAGCTTCAGAACCTCCTTACATACTTGGTTAACATGCAGGTTCCCAGGTCCTGTCCCCAGTGCCTGGGAAATAGGTGGTTTACCGTGGGCCCAGGCATGTGCATTGCCAGCCTGCTCCCCGGGTGATTTGTGGCCAGCGAGTCTGGCATCGCCCATGAATGTCTGGCAGCTGGCGGCCAGCGGGTCTGTGTTGTGTCCAGGTCTATACGCAGGATGCTAAGGTTTTCTCATTCTAAGATGCAGGTGGCTTTTGGATTTGGTGGTTCTGATTTTCAGATCCATGTCTACAAGATTCCTGGCGTGTATTCATTTCCTAGTGCTGCCCTCCCAAATGATCACCAACTGGGCAGCTTAAAACCACAGAGATTTATTCTCTCCCAGCTCTGGAGGCCAGACGTCTGACACCAAGGTGTTGGCCGGGCTGGTTCCTTCTGAGGCTCTGAGGGAGGATTGGATCTCCCCCTCAGCATCTCATGGTTGCCGGACTTTCTTGTTCTCTGGCTTGTGGACACATCACCCCAGTCACTGCCTCTGTCTTCTCGCAGCCCCTCCCTGTGTCTCTGTGTCCAAGCTTTTTCTCTTCTTATAAGGACGCCGGTCACTGGATTTGTGGCCACCTGAGTAATCCAAGATGAACTCATCCTTTTTTACTCTTTTTTAAAATTAATTTTTTAATTGAGGTATAGTTGATTTACAATGCTGTATTAATTTCTGCTGTACAGCAAAGTTACTCAGTTATATATATGTATATACATTCTTTCCGATATTCTTTTCCATTATGGTTTTCCCAGGATACTGAATATAGTTCCCTGTGCTCTACAGTAGGATCTTGTTATCCATTCTATTTATAATCGTCTGCATCTACTAACCCCAAACTCCCAATCCATCCCTCCCCCACCCCACTCCCCCTTGGCAACCACAAACCTGTTCTCTATGTCTATGAGTCTGTTTTTGTTTTGTAAATAAGTTCATTTGCATCATATTTTAGATTCCACATAGAAGTGCTATCATATGATATTTGTCTTTCTCTTTCTGAATTACTTCACTTAGTATGATAATCTCTAGGTCCATTCACATTGCCGCAAATGGCGTTATTTCATTCTATTTTATGGCCGAGTCGTATTCCGTTGTACCTGTGGACCACATCTTCCTTATCCATCAAGGTGAACTCATGTTAATCACATCTGCAGAGAGGCCTTTTCCAAACAAGAGCCCATTCACAGGTTTCAGGGGTTAAGATGCAGACGTATCTTTTTTTGGCGGGGGGCACCATTCAACCCGCTACAGGAAGCGTGGCCCCAGAGTGCTGGTGCTTTTGGAGCCTGTGTCCACACGTAGTTCTGGAATTCTGAGGCTGATTCTGTGGTTGAAGTCTTGGACCCACTGGCCCTCAGCCTTGAGCGCGAGCTATCAGAGGGCTCGTGAAGACGCAGCTCCCCATCAGCAGGTCTGGGGCTGGCCTGAGAGTTTGCCTCTCCGACAAGCTTCTGATGGTGGTGATGCTGAGGCCTCTGGCCCCACAGGTGCGGACGAAGGACGTCCTCTTCGAGAGCATCAGCCACCTGATCGACTACCACCTGCAGAACGGCCAGCCCATCGTGGCCGCTGAGAGCGAGCTGCACCTGCGTGGTGTCGTCAAGCGGGAACCCTGAGCCAGGTGCGTCTGGCCCCGTGGGCTCCCAGCCCCCATTTGCCAGATTTTTCTCGTCTGAAACACTAAGATGCACATGCCACAGAATTCATCCACAACTCAGTGGGTTTCAGTGTCTCCACAGAGCTGTGCCACCTTCCCCCATCTAATTCCAGAACATTCCATCACCCCCAAAGGAAACCTGTGCCCATCAGCAGTCACGCTCTGAGTTGTTTAGGGTAACTCTGTGTTTAACTGGGGGTAAAAGGCCCCTGGAGGAGGTGGGTCTGGCGGGGCTGGAGTGTGAGGCGAGGTGGGTGGGTGAGAAGGTCCACCCGTGCCTGTCGCTTCTGGAGCCTCGGGAAGTCTTGAGTGGGCGAGGGACAGGCAGGTCTTGGTGATTCCAGGGCCTCTCTGGTTGGGGGGGTGCGGGGCTGGGGTGAGGTGGGGGCCTGGCTAGGCAGGGGAGGATGCGGCCGAGCTGGGGCGCAGAGGGGTCTGGGTGGCAGCCGCAGTCTTTGGGGAGCAGACAGAGGCAGGGCCCGGGGATACAGGGAAGCTGGGAGCCGGGGGCTCAGCTCGAAGAGGGAAGGGGCTGGTGGAATTTCCCCAAAGGCTGAGAGGCGCTTCTGGGCCAGGTTGGGCTGCTCTGCCGTCCCCATGACAACAGTTTCTTCCTGCCTCCTTCCCCACTCAGCGCTGGCCTGCTCCCTGCCCCCAGCCAGGCCTCGGCCACCACCGCAGGCAGAGACAGGATTCCCAATCTGGAGCAGGGCTCCAGGGATGGGGGCGGCCTGTGGAACACCTGAAACCATCTGCGGCGCTGTGGGGCCATGTGTGTGCACGTGCCGGGGTCTGACCTGCTTCCCTTCTTCTCCCTAAGTTGTTTGTGACCCGAGAAGCAACACTGATGGTGGTAATCGTAGCTGCTAACGCAGCAGCTGTTGCGTCCAGGCCCTGAGCTCATCCCTTCTCCACATCTTCACTGACTCCCATGCACCGCTGACAAAGGCACTGTTAAGAGCGTTCTCAGCAGCACAGAGAGGTTAAGGGACTACCCTAGGTCACACAGCAAGACCATGGAGGAGCTGGGACTCGAACCCTGGCCCTCAGCCTGAGGCTTGACGCTGGCTCACTTTGCTGCCTTGTAACTGAGGCCCCTGACACCTGAAGCCAGGTCTCCGGTTGCTGTCTCTGCTGAGCCTTGACCTCTCCTTCTCTTTCTCCCCCAGGTCGTGGTTCTCAGCCTGTGGCTCCTGTCCCCGCTCCCCCCCGGATGGCCCTGTGGTGGCCTTAGGGGCCCTCAGCCTTTCTCTGGACCCTGGTCGGGCCGGAATTGCCGCTGTCTCTCCTTCCTCCGTGTGGGTCTCTGGAATCTTCCTTCTCCAGCTGGCCCTGGGCTGGGCTGGGTCAACCCCGCCAGGAGACGGAGCCCACGACCCCTCTCTCCCACAGCCCTCTGCCTGCCGCCAGCCTTCACCTGGAGTGAGGGCACACATACCAAAGACAGAGCCTTTTCTCGCCTTTAAAGAAAATATATAAAAAAGCAGCCATCTATCTCGGAGCCCTGGCCCAGGTTCCTGATGGGGCAAGGAGGCACCGTTTCCTTTCCCAGCTGGATGTCAGCTCACCTCCCTGGAACCAGCGGGTCCCCAGTTCCCTGGCATGGAGACGGATTCCTGTCCTGGCCGGGCTCAGATTTTCCACCTGAAAAATTAGTGCACAGTTGTCTTTTGGGGGGAGAATCAAGGTGCTTTGGGCCCTCAGGCCAGGGCAAATGCTGATGTTGAAGTGGGGGGGCAGCCTTGGGATGATGGGGGGCATCCAGGCAACCCCAAGACAACTGACCCGGGTGGGGTTGGTTGTGAGGCCCTGCCCTCCCAGCTGTCAACCTGCACTGGACACTTGGACTCAGTTTGTAATTAAACCTGGGAATGACCACAGGGCACGTGAGCCCTCCTGCACCTTACAAGGCCCTCTCGGGGAGGGGGTCTGGGTTCAGTCTCCTGGTGGGGGGGAAGCCAAGGCAGCACCGGATTTGGCCTCCCCGCGGCCGGAGGAAGAGGGAGCCAGGCCCTGGCTGTGGCCCTGTTGGGGTGGGGCCGGATCCCCTGACATTTCCCAGAACCTCAATCTTATCCTGAGATAAAGCACACTCCAGCTCCTCTGTTAAACATACCCCCAGCCTCTCTTTGGAAACACTCTATCTCCCAAATGCCAGAAACTTCTGTCCGTCGAGATACCCCCAGATATCTGGCAAAAACCTCTTTGTTTTCTTCTCCAAATAGCTCCTAACTTGTCCTGAAAGATGGCCTGGCTTCTTGGTCTCCCAACGTCTCTCCTCATTTTCCTGAGAAGACCCCAGTTCTCTCTCAGGCCCCTTTATCGACCTCAAAGCCCCTACTTCTCCCGCATGCCCAGCTCCCTGCTCTGGCACCCGACTCTCTTCTCCTGACCTTCCCTCACATGATTTCTAAGTCCCAGGGAGACCCCCATCTCTCCCCAGGACCCTCCTTCAACTCCTCCCCAAAACATGGAGGCATCCTTCCCAAGGAGGCACCCCAAGCCTCACCACATCCCTGCCAGGCTGGGCCACACCCCTACCCAGGGTCTGGCTCTGGGGAGGGGCTGTGCTTTCTTTGCTGTCAGCAGGCTCTGTCCCAGGCTGTGGGGGGACCTGGTAAGGGTGTGGGCAGTGAAAGCCACTCTGGTCTGCGTGTAACTAAGGGGGAAGCCATCAAAAGGCAGAGCCAGAAGGGGACTCTGATGCCATGTCTCTTACTTCAGAGACCTGGAGACAGAGCCACCAATCCATCCATCCATCCATCCATCCATCATCCATCCACTCACCCACCCGTCCATCTGTTCATCCATCGTTCATCACTCTACCCACCTATCCATCACACATCCATCCATCTAACTACCCACTCACCATTCATTTGTCCATTCATCCACACCCCCATCTTAATATCCTTTAATCTGCCTTCATGACCTCTTATCCACCTGCCAGGACCCCTGGTGGGTAATGGGGATGCAACATGACCAAGACAGACCCGCTCTTGTGGAGTTTGTCAAATGACATTAATTAGCAGGTCACTGCTAAGTGTATGATGACAACCATGGGAAGGAAAGTGCCCTGGAGCTTAGGGGCCCCAGGAAATCTAGGAGGGTTTCTCTGTGGGAATGATCTGGAGGACAAGCAGGGAGGCCCCGAGAGAGGAGGAGAGAGATCTGGGCGGAAGGGATGGTGTGTGCAAAGGCCCTGGGTGTGTGGAGCACAGCTTCTTCAGGAGACAGAAGGATGGCCAGAGTGGCTGGAAGGGAGATCAGAGGGGCGGTGGAGTGGGGGGCACAGCTGGGCAAAGCTTGGGGCCTTTTGAGCACAGAGGTGATAAGATTCCCAAGTGGGAATTAAGCTGTGGGGGACAGGATGGGACTAGGAGGTGGCGGGCAGAAACGACTGGGCGGGGTGTGTGTGTGTGTGTGTGTGTGTGTGTGTGTGTGTGTGTGTGTGTGTGTGTGTGTGTGTGTGTGTGTGTGTGTGTGTGTGTGTGTGTGTGTGTGTGTGTGTGTGTGTGTGTGTGTGTGTGTGTGTGTGTGTGTGTGTGTGTGTGTGTGTGTGTGTGTGTGTGTGTGTGTGTGTGTGTGTCAGATTCTGGAGATTTGTAGGCCATTCATTCCTAGCTCTGGGTCCTCTGAGGCCCAGGCTCCCCTTCAAAGTCTCTATCTAGCACCCCACCCCGGGCATGTGCTAAGAACTGCACAGACTTGGAGTCCTGAACTTCTCCCCACTTTACAGATGAGGAAATAGAGGCTCTGAGGAATGAGGTCACTGCCAAGGCCACACCACTGGGAGGTAGAACCTGGATTCCAACCCCATCACCTCCCTGATGCTGCTCCCTGAGTCGGGAAAGCCAGGCCTGGGGTCCCCCATGGTGACGGGGGCTGGGAGCCTGGGTCCCGCACAGCTGGCTCCTGCCCCATTCTACCTTCAGTTATTCAGTCAACAAACGCTGCTTGCCCCAGCTTTGCCCTCAGGGAGACTTGGGGAGGGAGGCAGTAGAGACGGGGGTTCAAACTCCATCGTGCCGCCTTGGCCAGTAGCTTCCCTTTTCTGAACTGGGTGCCCTGTGGCTTGGGCCTCCCTTGTGCCTCAGTGTCCTGCTCTGTAAACTGGGGATGATGGCCCTCCTCCAACGTGGGCTACCCTGTGCCTTGTTGGGCCCGGGACTCTCCTGGGAGCTTGCAGACAGGCCTGCACTCCCTTTTCCAGGGAAGGAGGCGGAGCTCAGAGGGGAGGCCGCTGCCTGGAGCCAAATGGGCACCAGGCGGCCCCTCTGGACTGGAGCTCAGATCTCTTTCCAGCCACCTCCTGGTGCTTCCTCCCAGCCACCCTTAGGTCTGCCACATCCCCCTCCCCATTCAGTGGGTCCCTGGCAGGGTGTTGAGGATAAAGGCCACCCGGCATGAGGAGGAGGACTCGGCAGAGGGGCCCCCTCTCTCCAGCCTGAGCCTGCAGCCTGCAGCCTCCCCATCTCTGATTCCAAGAAGGCTGCTGCTGAGGGGGGCAGTCCTGGGGGGGCTGCCACGCCCATCAGCCGAGGGCTCTGTGGACCGGGAGAGGTTCCTGTTTACAGAAAGGGACATGGAGCTGGGCTCGGAGCTGAGCTGACCAGCTGGAAGGGCCCCTCCCAGGGTGGGGTCCCCAGCCCCACAGGGCAGGCCTTCGGGACCTTCCCCAGGTGCCTTCCCCCACCCTCCCTGCCATGCCTCAGTTTCCCCAAATGTGATGGGGTGGGGATAGGAGTGAGGCTTCTGGCTGAGCTGGGCCGTGGTGGGGTCAGGTCCTGGGGCCCCTCCCGCACTGAGTCCCCTTCCTCACCGGTAGCAGCATCTGTGGAACCAACACTTAACTCACACGTTTCTGGGCCCCGTACTAAGCGTTTTGCAAATAGTACCTCACCCTGTGGAATCTTCACTCTGACGCTGCAATTCAGGGGCAGGTGTTATGCCCATGGACTGCTGAGGACACAGAGGCACAGAGAGATTTGGACGCTTGCCGGAAGTCACACAGCAGGAATAGTTGGCACCAGGATTTGAACCCGGATACAAGGCTCCAGACTAGCGTCCTGAGCTACTCAGCGCAGAGATCGGCACAGAATAAACTCACTGCCCTCCTCCCCCAACCCAGCTGGGAGGAAGACCCCGCTCCCAGCGAGGCAAGGGTGTGTGGGGAGCGAAGCCCCAGTACCCAGGCCGGCCTGTCAACAGGACGCCTGAGCGAGTCACCTCAGCCATCCTGGGCGGTGGCTCGAGGCCCCCGCAGGGAAGAGCATTGTTCTAGGGTCACCCTTCCTACTGTGGCACTCCAGGCCCAGCAGGGGTGACTGACATCAACCGAGTAATTGCTCGAGGGTATTTTTCATGAGAGCTGAAGTTAGTGTTCTGAGAGCTGAAGTCGTGGGCTGTGTTGGGCTGTGAGGCGGGGCAGGCAGGGCAGGCTTCCTGGAGGTGGCAGTGAAGTGATGCATTCATTGGTATCTGCCTCCTTTGTCAGACTGTGTGGCCACGCCAGTGTTGCCCCCAGAACAAAAGGGGGCTCAATGTTTGCTGGGTGAGCAAAGTTGAGACAGGCCTCTTGAGGGAGCCTCATTTTCCCCATCTGGACAATGGGACTCTAAGCCCCACCTCACTCCAAGGTCAAGTGGAAGTGTTGGAGGGGCCTCTGTCCAGCTCCAGCTCAGTCTGTCCCCAGTCTCCCCTTCTGCTGTTGAACCAGCAGTCACTCCAGACCAGCCCCCATCCCAGCTCCAGCCAAGACGACGCTCGGGGACATTTCTGGAAGAGAGGAGGCTCCTGGAATATGATCATTAAATAAGGTCTAGGCATCCCCTGCTGTGCATCAGTCTTGGCAATACATTATCTTGCTGGACTTGGGACTGGTCACTCGGCCTTGGATTCCAGAAGAGGAAACTGAGGCTGGGAGGGAGGAAGGAGTGAGGAAGAGGGGGGTTGGGGCCAGCAGATCACAAGGGTGGAGGGTGGAATCCCAAGTCATGCTGTGGTCTTAGAGCTGCCAGGCCTGAGTCTCCTGGTCTTACCCTTGCTGGTTTATCCATCTGTGAACTGCAGGGGGGTACTCTCTCCTTTCACCCCGAATCACATTTTTCCTGTTACATTTTGTCATGGGAGCCACCAAACCTACGGTTAGTATTTACCTGTGTATTTCTGTATTGGCGTCCTTCCGACCAGGACGCATCACAAAGCTGGCAGCTGCATGCCAGTCACAGCCATGTTCCCAGTGTCCAGTAGGTGCTCGATAAACATCTCTCCATGAAGGAGCAGCGCCCTGGCCGGCTTCTCGGGTGTCTGCACTGAGCCGCGTCTCAGCGGCTAGCTCCTTGTTTCTAGAAAGAAACCTTCACCTTCCTGATGTGCAAACTGGGGACAGCCATAGAACGTACCCGCCTGTTTTTGTGGAATGAGCTGGGGGGAGGACGCTAAGAGCCTGGAACTGAGAAAGTGCTCAGTAATAAATTCAGCTGCCGTTATTATTACTGCTGTTCTTTTACTCGTCAGCGTAAGTCGGGAAATGGCCCTCAGACGAACTGAGGCAGGGGCCTGGGGTTTCTAGGGGCGTCAGCAAACCGCCACCACCTCCTGCCTCTTTCCCCCCACCCTTGTCAGTCCCCGAGTCCCGGTGAGGCTCCTCGGTTCTGCCCGCCGTGGGCTGCGCAGACCGCCCGCCCGGTCCCGGGGGCAAGCGAGGCGGGGGAGGAGGGCGGCCGTACTAGGAGGAATACGGCGGCGCGGCGGCCAGCTGGGCGGTTTCCCGCCGCCGCCGCCGCCGGTGAATGAGTCCGACTGCGCTGCCGCTGCAGCCCGACCGAGGCTGCGCCCGCGTCCCCGCGCCCCCAGCCTTTG
The DNA here is from genome assembly GCF_025265405.1 of Mesoplodon densirostris. Lineage (NCBI taxonomy): Eukaryota > Metazoa > Chordata > Mammalia > Artiodactyla > Ziphiidae > Mesoplodon > Mesoplodon densirostris. The sequence continues at coordinate 153,270,137 of NC_082663.1, forward strand.
CGCCGAGACCCCGGCGTGTCAGCGGAGCAGCCAGCCTCGGCCACCATCCCCGGGCAGGTGAGTTCGGGGCCCTGCCACGCTCCGCGGGGGCTGCTAGGACCCCAGCCCCACCCCCAGCCGAGTCCCGCGGGGCGGGGTGGGGGGAGGAGGGGAGGGGTCGGTTCGCCGCGCCGCCAGCCCCCAGACTCACCTCCTCTCCCTTCCCTCACCCCGGATGCCTGGACCCTCGGCCCGGGGAGAAGCCACAGGTGGGTGGGAGCTTGGGGGGGGGGTGGAGCTGGGACACCCCAGGGTCCACCGTACGCCCTGGGGTGTCTTCCCCCTGGGCTGAGCGCGGACCCCTTTAGAAAGCGCTTTGAGATCCTCAGAACGGGGGTGAGGGCGAGAGTGGAGCCGCAGTCCCCTGGGAGCTTCCCGAGAGTCAGCGCCGCCCCCACCTCCCGGGCCGGGCTTCGGCACTTGGAAGTTAAGCGCGATTCCTTCGGGGAGGGGAGAGGAGGGGCGAGCCCACCCCGCCGCTGTCCTGGGCCTCAGCGCCTTCTGACTCCGCTGGCCCCCTGCAGGGCTCCCCCCAACGGGTGCCGGGAGCCCCTCTTCCAGCCCCCGCGTGCAGGGGGGCCTGCAGCTCCCGAACCCCGCTTCTCTTCCCAGGCTCCGCAGATCTCTCCGGGCTCCTGCCTCCGCCCCGATGAAGAAAACCAACATGTGGTTCTTGGAGCGGCTTCGTGGGTCAGGGGAGAATGGAGCTACGGGGGGCGAGGGTGGGGACAGGGCCGCCAAGGGGCCCCTGTACAGCAACGTGCTCACGCCCGACAAGATCCCGGACTTCTTCATCCCCCCGAAGCTGCCCGCCGGCCCCACGGAGCTGGAGGCTCAGGCTGAGCTGGGGCCCTCGACCTCGGAGCAGAACCTGGCCTCTGCCGCGCCCCGCCGCGCCCCCCGGAGCCCCCGGAGCCCCCGGCTGCCTGCCAAGCTGGCCGCCGAGAGCAAGAGCCTGCTGAAGGCGGCCACCAGGCATGTGATCCAGATCGAGAGCGCGGAGGACTGGACCGCCGAGGAGGCCGCCACCAACGCCGACCCCCAGGCCCAGGGGGCTATGTCGCTGCCCTCGGTGCCCAAGGCCCAGACGTCCTATGGCTTCGCCACGCTGGCCGAGAGCCCCCACACACGGCGCAAGGAGTCTCTGTTCCATAGCGAGCACGGGGCTCTGGCCCAGGTGGGCTCCCCGGGCACCCGGCGCCGTCGGGGGGGCGTCAAGGCCAACGGGGGCGATGGGGCGCCCAGGGAGGCCGGCGGTGCCCTCATGAGCCCGGGCCGCTGCGTCAGTGGCGGGGAGAGCGACACGGGGTCCTCGGCCGAGTCCTCGCCGTTCGGGTCCCCCCTGCTCTCGCGCTCCGTGTCGCTGCTCAAAGGCTTCGCCCAGGACAGCCAGGCCAAGGTGAGCCAGCTGAGGCACTCGGTGGGCTGCCACGGCTCCCTGTCGGCCGACGACAGCACGCCGGACACCAGCCCTGGGGCCCGGCGCCGCCTGGCCCGCAGGGCCACCCCGGAGCCTGGCCCCGAGGCCGGCGCCGCGCCCCGCGCGGAGCACGCTGTGCGCATAGGCCCGCGGGGCAGCGTGCGGCTGCTGGCGGAGTATGAGGCGGCCCAGGCCCGCCTGCGCGTGCGCCTGCTGGCGGCCGAGGGCCTCTACGACCGGCTGTGCGACGCCCGCAGCATCAACTGCTGTGTAGGCCTGTGCTTAGTGCCCGGCAAGCTGCAGAAGCAGCGCAGCACCATCGTCAAGAACAGCCGCCACCCCGTCTTCAATGAGGACTTCTTCTTCGACGGCCTGGGGCCGGCCAGCGTGCGGAAGCTGGCGCTCAGGATCAAGGTGGTGAACAAGGGCAGCAGCCTCAAGCGGGACACCGTGCTCGGGGAGAAGGAGCTGCCCCTGACCTCTCTGCTTCCCTTCTTGTAAAGGCCCCCACGCCCCCTCCTGCCGGCAGAGGAGACCCCACCCCCACCCGGATCCGGCAGGGGAGGTGGTTTCCACTCAGGCTGCCCAGCCCTGATGCTGCAGCCCATGTTGGGGGTGTCCTGGGTCATGCTGTTTTCCAGGGGCTAATGTTTCCAGAGGAGAAGGGAGGGGGCTGCTGGGGGAAAAGAAAGGGTCAGCTTGCAGGGCTGAGTCCCCCTGTGCCCCAAGTTCCATGCCCCTGCCTCACCCCTTCCGGAGTTCTGGAACCTGGGCCAGGAGGCAGCTAAGGCCGATCACAGACCCAGAGGCCGCCGGTCCTGAGGCCCAGTCATATCTTCTCCTCTGCTGCATGAGTGTCCTCCTGTCACCGGCCTGCCAGACCCTGCCCCCCGCCCCCCGCCGAGATCAGGGCCAGGCCCAAGTTCTGCCCACGGTGCCCCTCGGGGCTGTGGGAGAATCCCCTCCTGGGGTGGGCTGGCTCTGGGCAGTCCTCAGTCCTCCCAGGCTCTGGAGGTGAGAGCCACGTCTGAGAGCCACTGCCTGGCAAAGACGGGCAGCCGTGGAGGAAGTCCCAGAAGATGAAAATGGGGGCAATTGCTCCCCTCCTGCCCCTCGAGCGAGACAGCCCTCCTGTCAGCTGTTTTCCTCCATCGCCTTCTCTACTCGGGACCCTGCGGCCCTGCTGGGTGTCGGGAACTTCCCTCCCCTGGAGGGGTTTCTCAGAACGTGCCCAGAGAGTAGTGCCAGCCTGGGGGCCCCGTTCCTCCCTGGCCCCTGCGGTTGGGGGCTGCTGCCCCTGCCCGCTCCTGTGCATTACCCAGGAAGTGATGCCCAGCGACTGATGGCCTTGACTTTTACTCCACTCGTGTACATAGGTTTTGGTTAGGGTGGGTGGGACAAAAGGGAGGCTGGGGAGACCCTGGTTGTGGCTTTTCGTGCTGCTAAGACCGCTGCATGGGTTTAATTGTGTCAGTATGTGGGTCCTTGAATGATTTTTGTGGAGGTTTCCTGCTCAACGAAACAGAAACGATACAGTTTGAAGCAGGGGCCAGGCAAGGCCAGCTCTGCCCCTTCACCTCTGCTGGGCAAGGATGGACCCAGCCAGTCTGTGGGGATCCTGGGGTGCCCCACCCAGTCCAAACGTTGTCCCTACTGGCTCTGGGTCTCCAGATCATCCTGGGGGAGGGGTGAAGGAGCATGTTTCCCTCTAGAGCCCTGGGGCGGGGGGAGGAGCATGTGTTCCCTTCTGCACATGTGGTGAGACATACCTGTGCACCCTTGAGGCTGAGAACGAAATCCCTTGGCACTAGGGTCCCTTGCTGTGCCCCCTCCGGCCTCTGTCCTGGGCCTGCTCCCTTAGGCCCTCTGCTCCGGGGGACCACCGGGCCAGGCCTGTGGGTGGAGGAGGCAGACAGCCCTGCATGGAGTGAGATGCTCAGACTTTCAGCCCCCTTCTCTGACCCTGACCGCTCACATCCCCGGCTTTCCTTCTGGGGGCCCCCATTTTATAGGCCCCTGCACTGTTTGACATCTGTGTTTGAAATTGACTGTGGGTACATCTTTAAGACATCCTACCCCAAGTGTTTGTTTATAACTGCTGTTTTTAGTGCAATAAAGGTGTTTCAGGGATGCGGGGGTGGAGATCTGCTGGCTTTGCTGTTTAATAACAAGAGAGGAGTTTTGTCTTGAATTCCAGGGAGGGTGGCGTGAGCCTTCAGGGTGAGTGAAGCCCTCCCCAGCCTTTTAGAGCTTCTGGGCCTCTCCTGCTTGGAGTGGAGGCAGGGAAGCGAGAATGCAGCAGGGCAGGGACCCCCAGGCCCTGATACGAGGACATGAGACGTTCATCCTGCAGGTATGCGTGAGAGCGCGCCTCGCCAGGGCCACGAGCATCCCATCTCATAGGTACGGAGATCCCGCCTTTCAGTCACCCTCCCGAGGCAGCCTAGCCCAGAGCCAGGATATGAATCCGCGCCCTCACTGCAGCCACTGGGGAGAGCCATGCCAGGATCAGCCCCTTCCGCGCTCTGACCTTCTGGGGACAGAGACTGGACGTAAAGGGCCATCGTCGAGGGGGATCCCCTCAGATGCCATCAGCTGCCAAAGCGGGAGCGCCGCCGCTGACCTGCCCCTCGCTCCCGTCTGGTCTGCCCCAGCCCGTGCAGTCAGACAGGAGGGCAGCCCCCACCCTTGTCACACACCCTGGAGACCCCCTGCCAGGGGCAGTGGGTTGGGGGCGTGGGAGCTGGCTCTGGGCCATTCACATCTGTGCCTTCGCACAGCTTGTTCTCTCTGCTTGGAATGCCTCCTGCCCCTCAACTTCCCTGCTCTCAGGCTCTAACTGAAATGGCACCTCATAGAGGAAGCCTTCCTGGCCCTCTCTGCTGTGTGTTCCCTGTCCCACCTCAGCTCACAGGCTGTCTGGGGTCGTGTCTGTCTCCAACCCCAGGGCTGGCAGGTTTATCTCCGTGAAAGGCCATTTACAGCCCCAACACTGCGCTGGGCCCCAGGGAGTCTCCTCACAGTGTGTGAATCCGTGGAAAGCCGTGGCCTGACCCTGTCTCTGGGTTCCTGCAAGGTTGCTGGGGAACCGGGGAGCTGGCAGTGGAGGGCGAGGGTCCCAGCCCTCCCCCCCTTGCTCCCCCTTGAGGAACTGCCCGCTCTTTCTAGCTTGGGTCTGACCCTGCCTTCCCCTATCCCCTGGGAAGTGGCTTCCTTTCACTCAGGGACCCGGGCTGGGGGGCAGGCCTCCCATTAAGGAAGCCTGGGGGTCAGGCAGTGCACAGGGACGGGAGGGTGTCTGTGCAGCCCGGGACTGCGCAGCCTTCGCGAGTGTGGGAGTTGCAGCTGGTGTGGGCTGAGTTTGCTCCATTTGACAGGTGGGGAAACTGAGCCCCAGGGTGTGGAATCAGACCAGCTGTTCCCTCACCAACTTTGTGCGGGTTGGGGTCCTGAGCAGCCCCCACCTGCTGACAGCCTGCCAGATGAGCTGCACTAACCAGGCCTGGTCGGGTTCCAGGATGTGTTGCCAGGGCAACCGGGCGCCTTCTTGCCTCTTTCCCACCAGCCACTCATGGATGGGCAACCGGTGTGTGCGCGTGTGTGTGTGATGTATGTGTGCATGCACACATTCACGCGCCTCTGTGCACATGTGTAACTGTGCTGTAGGCCTTATGCACATGTGTGTGAATGTTAGTGTAGCCATGTGAATGTGAGAGTGCAGCCGTGTTTGCACATGTGTGACTGTGGGCATAAACACGTGAGTGCACGTGTGTGCTCGCACATCTGTGGATTGTGCACGTTTCTGTGTGTGCACCCTGTGCATGTATGTTACCTTGTGTGCACAAATGTTGCTGTGTAACGTGTGGCTGTGCACATGTACGTGTGTTTGTGCATGTGCGCTTGCGCTGTGGCTGCCCTGTGCAGCCCCCAAAAGCATGCCCCCAAAGACATAAATAGACTCAAGAAGACCCCCTCCCTCCCCTCTCTATGCTGGTTCCCCTCTGGGAACCCCCTCTCCCACGTTCTCTCCCTCTACCTTGAGGTCTCAAACCACTGCCTCTTCCCCAGGGCAGCCCCCACCCCAGTGAGGTCAGACACCCCTTTTATATTCCTTGTTAGTGTCATACTCGGCCTTGTAATATTGATCCTATCAGAATAGTCTGTTGTTGCACCTGGAACATTCCAGTGTTCAGCCCAGGGTGCAAATGAAGGTGGTGTCAGCACTCTCTCCTTCCAACCCGGCTACCATCCAACATCTTCCTACTCTCAGCGGGGGCTGTGGTCATCCAGGTCCACCACTAGCAGTAGGCACCTTTTTTGGTGAAGATCGCAAAACCATGCCCCTTTCTCAGAGTGGGGCCAGCACAGGAGACAGCAGAGCAAAAGATGAGGAGTCAAATGCCTGGCAACATGGTGGGCACCTGGATCCAGCTATGCCTGAAGTCCATCTCACCATTTCAGTTCAGAGGGCCAATAAATTCCCTTCTTTGCTTAAGCCAGTTTGACTTTTTTTTTTTTTTCATTTGCAGTCAAAGATCACTGATACAGCATCTCCAGTCTGAGGAAAGAGGAACAGCACCGACCTGGGGTGCCCCAGTCTGACACGGGAAAGGGAAGCAGAGAAGGAAGGCAGCATGGGGAAGGCCTGGGATTTGTATATCCCACAGAGCTGGAGAAGGTGGCCCTGGAGTGAGGGGGTGAGCTTCCATCAGGGCATTCATCAAGAAAGGCTTTGCACAAGGAGCAGAATCTGAAACAGGGAAGGAGTGCTGGGGCAGCAGAGACATTCCAGGGGGCTTGGGAATCCAGCCTGCAGTAGGCCTCCATCCCACCCCACCACAGCCCTGATGCACTGCCCACCCTAGTCTGCCCCCTGCCTTCACCTGCTGCTCTGAAACCTTCCATGGTTCCCAGGGCCCCACACCCTGGCATGGGAGGCCTGCTACGGGCGCCCTGCCCTGCAACCCATGCACTTTCCCGGCAGCTTGCGTTGTGCATACACCTCCCCCGGCCTGGTGCGCCCCCTTCATTGGCAACCCATGTCTGGGGTCTGGGAATCTGAACCCTGACAAGCGAGGGGAGCGTTCCACGGCGGAATTCAAGCCCCCGATTTTTCACTCGCCCTGTGTTCTTGGGCAAGTCACGTGGCTTGTCTGGGTCTCAGGCTCCCCACGCGGTCGCTGTGATGGGTCCATGCGCGGCCGCAGGCGCAGGGCAGCGATATTAATCTAATCACATCAGGATTTTAATTACAGGCCCTGTCAGATCCACTGAGGCCCGGGCTCCCCTGGCTTCCGAGTGCCGAGGGCCTCTCCCCCACCTCCCCCGCCCCAGTGTGGGATTCAATTAAGCCTTTGTTTTCTTCTCAGCTCCTCCGCGGGTGGGAGGGAGGGGCTTCCCGCAGCCGGCTCTGCTGACGCTAGGAGAAAAATGACTTCAATAAAAAGGAGCCGCGGGTGGGGAGCGGACCCCGGATGCGCACCCCTCCCCCGCGGAGCCGCCTGGCCGAGGCCGGAGTCCCGGCTCCACTGCGAACAAGCTGGCCTGGCTCTGGGGCCTCAGTTTACCCGCGCCCCCCCCACCCCGTGCAGTGGGGACATTGCGCACTCCCTCCAGGGCACATAAGCTGCGCACATACCGTGCAAGGCCCGTTCACGAAGCCTTTACCGAGTGAGAGGGACGACCCACTGGATCCTCAGCGAGACGCTGCCGCCCCCACTCACACATGGGGAAACCGAGGCCGGGTGAGGCACAGGGGCCTGCCCAAAGCCACCCAGCTCACAGGGGACAGGACGCAATTCGAAGCAGCGCCGGGTGCAGACCCCGAGCCCTCAACCCCGCCCAGGCTGCCTTCCCACTACTGGAAGGCTCCTTCTCCCCGTGAGAGGCCCCCCGGCCCGCCTGGACCACGCCGCCTGGGTTTAAATCCTGACAAGTCACCGTCCTCTCTGTGACGCGGTTGCCTCTCCAGAACCTTGTCTCCTGCCCCTTGTGGTGGGGGCGGAGACGAGGGCAGACGCAGCACAGACACAGCGCCCAACAGGGCTGGGCGGTGAGGTTCTGCCTCATGCCCTCGGGCGGTAGAGGCTTTGGCCTTGCCCAGAGAGGTCTGCGAGGTGATCCATGTCCCGCCTGACAGGACTGGCCATGCCAGGAAGACCAACCTTGCGTTTTAGGGTGGCCTTGCGTGACGGCATCAGTGGGCCTGGAGACTGAGGTCAGCTGGTGGGTGAGCAGGCATCACACCGGCACTGGCCCCCCCGTGTGGGACCTGTGGTGCCGGGAGGGGCATAAGTGGACGGTGGTGATGGCGAGACCCCCTCCCCACGCTCCTCCCTTGGTAACCTGTGCAGCCTCTCAGGTGCCTTCAGTGAGGTCTGCGAATCCCTTCCAGAGAATGATCAAACCCGAGGGTGGTTTGGAGGACCCCCGAACTTGCAGTTGGTGTCAGAAGTGGAGACTGTGCCCTCTGACCTTCCAGCTTGGCTAACTCCCCATCGCTGCCCCAAGCCCTTCCTAGGAGCTCAGGGCCTGGGTTGCTATGGTGACGCAGAAAGCCCCCCTCCTCCAGCCACCTGACTTATGCTCAGCCACCCCTGCTTCTCAGCCAGAGGTGCCCAGCCCCCCACAGCCCACTCTGCCCCCCAGCATTTCCTCAGCTCCCACAGCCAAGCCACAGAAACTCCTTCCTTGTTCCTTGAAGTCGGGGAGGAGCTTCAGCATCCCCATATGCAAAAGCGGCTGCGAAGCTCAACTCCGGGGGCTGGGATGATGGCACCGTGGAGTCTTCAGTGCGTGCCTGACCTGTCTTCCAGTCCACAGCCAGCATCCCCGACCTCTTCCTGACCCTCGGAATCCACAAAATGGTTGTTTCACAGTGTTTTGGGGTCTGAGTCACCAGAACCCCTACCTGCTTCTTGGAGGAGGAGGTGCAGGACACAGAACGGGAGAAGAGCTGCGTGGATCCGAGGTCGGGAAGTTCTTAACTCCCGGGCATATCGAGGAGGCTGGTAGTTGGAGAGGTGGACCCTGCAGGGAGGGTGGACTTTGTCTTGAGGACAGTGGGGAGCCTCGGGGAGCGAGGGGCTCTGGTTAATGTTTTAGACCCTGCAGCATCTGTGAGGAAGGGGCACTTTTGGGTGGCACAGAGACCGGGCTGGGGCTGCTGCTGATTCCAGAGGAGGTGGGAGGGCGTTGGGACTGGGCTGGGCAGAGGTGGACAGGACACATTTGACAGAGACCAAGGATGCACAGCGTCCGGGATGTGCTGGCTTGGATGTGAGGGCTGTGTGGTGGGGGATCTGCGAGATCCTCTCTCTCTCGGCCCCATTCAGTCCTGTCCGCTAGCAAATCCACCTCTGCCTTCCAAATGCCCAGAATCGACCCTGCAGAGAGGGGACCACTGCACATGACAGCCAGGTGGACCTCAGCACTGAATGTTGTCCCGTGAAGGACACTCTGTGCAATTCCACAGGTAAGAAGTTCAAGAACAGCCAACATGAGTCTTTGGAGACAGAAGTCAGGCCACCTGGGGGTAGTGGCCAGGAGAGGTGAGGATGGCCTCTGGGGAGCTCTCACTGTTGGCATTTTCATCTGGGTGACAGTTGCTCGGTGAGTTTATTTATAAATGTTCGCTGGGCTCATAAGGGCCAAGTATCCAGAACGCATTTACAAAATTCCTACAACTCAGCAACAAAAAGATACATGACTCAATTAAAAAATGGGCGGGCTTCCCTGGTGGCGCAGTGGTTGAGAGTCCGCCTGCCGATGCAGGGGACACGGGTTCGTGCCCCGATTCGGGAGGATCCCACATGCTGCGGAGTGGCTGGGCCCATGAGCCATGGTCGCTGGGCCTGCGCATCCGGAGCCTGTGCTCCGCAACGGGAGAGGCCACAACAGTGAGAGGCCCGCGTACCACAAAAAAAAAAAAAAAAAGGGCAAATGACCCAAATAGACACTTCTCCAGAGAGGATACACAAATGGCTAATACCCCATGAAAAGATGCTCAATATCATTAGTCATCAGGGAAATGAAAATCAAAACCACAGCAGTACTACTTCACACCCGAAAGATGGCTGTGATCAGGAAAACGGAAGATAAGCAGGGTTGGAGAGGATGCAGAGAAATTAGAACCTTCCAGCTGCCCAGAGAATGTGAGATTGTGCAGCTGCTACGGAAAACAGACTGGCATTTCCTCAAAAAGATACACATAAAATTACCATATGACCTGCAATTCCATGCCTAGGTATACTCAGAAGAATTGAAAACTGTTCCTCAAACCAAAACTTGTGCATTAATGTTCATAACAGCATTATTCACAGCAGCCAAACGGTGGAAACAGCCCAAATGTCCATCAACAGATGATGGATAGACACAGTGTGTCCTTCCACACACGGGAACATCACTCAGCCAGGAAAAGGACAGAAGCACTGACACTCGCTACAACGTGGACGGACCCGAGAACACGATGCTCACTGAGAGAAGCCAGACACAGAAGGACACACAGTGTGTGATCCCATTGATGGGAAACGTCCCGAACAGGCAGATCCGCAGACACAGAGAGTGGATTCGTGGTTGTCAGGGTCTGCGGAGGCGGGTGGGGAGTGATTGCTAATGAGGAAAGGGCTTCTTTTCAGGGAGATGGAATGTTCTGGAGTTAGAGGTGATGGTTGCACGTTGTGTCTGTACTAAATGACACGGAATTGTTTTTTTTTTTTTTTTTTTCTTTTTTTCTTCTTTTTGCGGTATGCGGGCCTCTCACTGTTGTGGCCTCTCCCGTTGCGGAGCACAGGCTCCGGATGCGCAGGCCCAGAGGCCATGGCTCACGGGCCCAGCCGCTCCGCGGCACGTGGGATCCTCCCAGATCGGGGCACGAACCCGTGTCCCCTGCATCGGCAGGCGGACTCTCAACCACTGCGCCACCAGGGAGGCCCAATGACACGGAATTGTTCACGTTAGAATGATTTTATGTGACTTCAATTTTTAAAAAAGTTCACTGAACTTGATGTACTTACATTTACCGCATATAAGCTATATTTCATTAGAAAGGACATGAAAAAAGCATTTCCCAGAACCTGCCCATTTCTTGCCTCCTCTTCGGCCCCTGCCCAAGTCAGGTCCCACTATTCACGCCCACCATGGCACCGTCATAACCCCCACACCTCCCCACCCTAACCCCAACCGTTGCTCCCACATCCACCCCATCAGCCCTTTCCATTATCCTCCCCCCCCATTCTCCCACCGTCCCCTCCCATCCTCCTTCTCCACCATCCCTCCCCAGCCCCCGTCAGCCCCCGCCACCCCTCCCGGACCTCCGCCGTCCCCTCCGCCCTGTCTCCCGGCGCCACCCACGGCCTGTTCTCCCCGAAGTCGCCAGAGGGCGCGTGTGAGCAGCGAGCGGGGCGCGTCCCTGTTCTGCCCGCCGCCCTGGGGGGTCCCGCGTCCCTCCGGGTGAGAGCCGAGCCCTCCGCGTCCCAGGGCCCTGCACGGCCTGACCCACCCCGTCCCCTCCTGCCTTCACCTCCTCCCTCTCCCCCTCGCTCATTCCGCCCCTCTTTATTTTCTCCCTAGCCCCCCAGGAGGGCCAGGCTGTCCCCATGCCATCTGTCCAGGCCTGTTGGGCACAGGTGCCCAACAAGTATCTGCTGAACTCACGACCCGGCGAGTGACCACCCAGATGCCACGATGTTGCACTTTTTGGAGGTCAGCGAGCAGGGGGCGGGGCCAGGCCTCCTCCCACCTTCGGAGACCGCAGCAGACCCCGCCCCCCACCCCTGTGGCTGACTGGGATGCGGTTTTTTACTGCCTGATCGGCTGCCTCGAGTGCTTTAATTGCACAATAATAAGGGCGGGCCATGGGCGAGGAAACCTAAAATTACACCGGCACGTGCAGCCCATCTGTGGGGGCCGCCCGGCCCTCGTGGTCCTTCACGCGTCCGCCCTTGACGCCGCCGCCGCCGCCTCCGCCGGGGAAGCCTTCCCAGATCCTTGATCCAGGAGCCTGTCGCGGGGCGGGCTCCCTGTGGGCGGGGGCAGTCGCTGTTCCAGGCGGGGACAAACCTCAGAGGGGCAGCCTGGCCCTCCGGGGGCGCTAGGGAGAAAATAAAGAAGTGGGGGGAGAAGAGGGACCTGTTAGATGGATGGCCAGGGAAGGCCTTTCTGCGGTGAGGGCCCTGTGGAGACACGGGGCGAGGGCGCATCTGGCGCGGGGGGTTAGAGGGGGCCCTGGGACAGCCGGGTGCCCGGCACAGCGGGGAGGGACCGCGGAGAGGCCTGGGCTGCTTGGAGCAGAGGGAGCTAGGGGGAGGGGCCGGAGGTGAGGGCAGAAGGGTGGGTCAGGCCGTGCAGGGGGCCGGCGGCCCTGTGGAGCCACAGCCCCAGGGCAGGGGTTCTCCTCCGGCCTCCCGCTGCCCCCTCACTCCACTCCGATGGCCTCCGCACGCCAGCATCCCCGCCCTTCGCTGGGTCTTTACCTGGCTGTGCCCTGGCCAGGCACCGCTGTCCCCACCACAAAACCGCCCCCTCAGCTCCGTCAGACTTTGTTCAAGCATCCCTTCCTGGTGGGGCTTCCTGATACCGCCTTACTGAACCAGCCCCCCATGCCACCTCACACCCCTACTGGCTTTCTCCCCTCCTAGCACTTTGTACATACAGGTATGCACAGAGTAGGTGCCCAATGTATGCTGAAGGTGTATATGGATGAATACCTGACATCCAGGCCCGTGGCCAGCTCTTCCTGGAAGTGTCTGGATACAGATCCAGTGCCCCCAAGGGGGTGAGGGACCCCCGGCACCGCTTTCCTGCCCAAGATGCCCTCTGGGCTCATCTCTTGGGCTGCCTTGCCAGATGACCACACACTGGGGGCTCAAATAACAGAAACTCACTCTCACATTCTGGAGGTCACATGTCCAAGATCAAGGTGTCAGCCGGGCTGGTTCCTTCCTGGTGCTCTGGGTTCTGTTCCAGGCTCTCTCCCAGATTCTGGTGGTGCTGGCATTCGTGGGGTTCCTTGGCTTGTGGACACATCATCCCAATCCCACCTCTGTCCTCCATGACCTTCTTCTCTGGGTGTCTGTGTCCACATTTCCATCTTTTTTTTTTTTTTTTTTCCTGGCCACGTCTCTCAGCTTGTGGGAGCTGAGTTCCCTGACCAGGGATTGAACCCAGGCACCCTGCATTGCGAGCATGGAGTCTTAGCTACTGGACCACCAGAGAAGTCCCCATCAAACTCCCTATTTTTAAAATATTCTTGGGCTTCCTTGGTGGCGCAGTGGTTGAGAGTCCGCTTGCCGATGCAGGGGACATGGGTTCGTGTCCCGGTCCGGGAAGATCCCACATGCCGTGGAGCGGCTGGGCCCGTGATCCATGGCCGCTGAGCCTGCGCGTCCGGAGCCTGTGCCCCACAACAGAAGAGGCCACAACAGTGAGAGGCCCAAATACCGCAAAAAAAAAAAAAAATTCTTTTTCATATTCTTTTCTATTATGGTTTATCACAGGATATTGAATATAGTTGCCTGTGCTATACAGGAGGACCTTGTTTATCCATCCTATATATAATAGTTTGCATCTGCTAATCCCAAACTCCCAGTCCTTCTCTCTCCCACATTTCCTCCCCCTTGGCAACCACATGTCTGTTCTTTATGTCTGTGAATCTATTTCTGTTTCATAGATAAGTTCATTTGTGTCACATTTTAAATTCCACATACAAGTGATATCATATGGTATTTGTCTTTCTCTTTCTGACTTACTTCACTTAGTATGATAATCTCTAGGTCCATCCATGTTGCTGCAAATGGCATTATTTTGTTCCTTTTCACGACTGAGTAATATTCAATTGTGTATATATACCACATCTTCTTTATCCATTCCTCTGTCGATGGACATTTAAGTTGTTTCCAGGGTTTGGCTATTGTAAATAGTGCTGATGTGAACATTGGGCTGCATGGATCTATTTGAAATTTGGTTTTCTCTGGATGTATGCCCAGGAGTGGGATTACAGGATCATACAGTAACTCTATTTTTAGTTTTTTGAGGACCCTCCATACTGTTCTCCATAGTGGCTGCACCAGTTTACATTCCCACCAATGGTGTAGGAGGGTTCCCTTTTCTTCACACCCTCTCCAGCATTTGTTATTTGTAGACTTTTTTTTTTTTTTTTTGAAAGGCAGACTGCCACATGCAGTGCTTCATTTGCATGTGTCTGGAGTCTTGGAAACTTGACTACCCTACATTCTCCTACAAATGGACCTTGAGAGCTTGTTTGGAGGTTCTAGCAGGGGAGCGCAGGTACTTGTATACCCTTGACCGAAGAACTGTCCTCCTCTATCGGGGAAGGTCATCCTCTTCCACCAGGCTCACAGCTTCCAGAGAGACACACATGGAGCGGAAGGAGATACCCGCCTAGCTGGCCACATTGGCCTCACATCCTTTGTAGACTTTTTAATGACGGCCATTCTGACCGGTGTGAGGTGGCACCCCATTGTGGTTTTGATTTGCATTTCTCTAATAATTAGCCATATGGAGCATCTTTTCATGTGCCTATTGGCCATCTGTATGTCTTCTTTAGAGAAATGTCTATTTAGGTCTTCTGCCCATTTTTCGATTGGGTTGTTTGGTTTTTTGTTATTGAATTGTATGAGCTGTTTGTATATTTTGGAAATTAAGCCTTTGTCTGTCGCATCATTTGCAAATATTTACTCCCAGTCCATAGGTTGTCTTTTCGTTTTGTTTATGGTTAAACTCCCTGTTTTCAAATTAGGTCCCATTCACAGGAGCTGGGAGTTGGGACTTGAACCTGTCGGTTTGGGCGACACAATTCAACCACAACCCTTCTGGTCCTTGGCTGCCGGTTAAATCGGATTCTGAGCCCACTTAGACCTGCAGAGTCAAGTCTCTGGGGGTCCAGAATGCTGCATTTTGGATACTGTTTTCATAACATTTAATTTTGATATAATTTCAAACTTACAGAAAATTTCAAGATTAGGGCCAGAAACTCCTATAGACTCTGCCCAGATTCACCAATTGATTCCATTTTGCCCCATTTGATTTGTCACATTCTGTGTCCGTAACTGTCTGTACCTGTGTCTACATCTATTATCTATATACATATATAGATATTTATACACATTTTTCTGAACCTCTTACGACTACGTTAGAAGTGTGATGCCCCTTCACCCATAAACACATCACTGTATATTTTCTAAAACCCAGGATTCTCTTTTATAACCCGGTGCAGTTCTCAAGATGGGGAAATTTCACATCGATACAATACTCATATCCAGCCCACTGTCCATATTCAAATGTCACCAGCTGCTCTAATGATGCCGCACTAGGGAGGGTCTTGGTACCCGAGCAGGTTGCCATGGCAGCTGATGCTGGCAACCAGGTCAGCAGGTGACAGCTCAGAGGAGCCTGGGCTGGACCTCCTAGGGAGCCAGCCTTGGGGGAGAGGGAAAGGGGAGAGCATCCCCTTCCCCAAGCTTGGAGATGGTACTGGCCCCGGGGTCAGAGTTTATAGAGCCTTGGGGACCACACAGAGCGAGGTTCCTCTTGGTCCTCTCAGATCACTGGCCGGTGTTAGGACTTGAACATGTCTTTTTGGGGAGACACAATTCAGTAGGACAAGGAGAGCCTAAGTTCCTGGGGGCATGGGCTTTAGAGGTTAGGCATTGCTGGGCAAGGCGGTGGGCGGGCGTTCACACTGGGCATCTCCGAGCTGTTGCTGGCCCTTCAGGTCCCCCGCTATTGCCCCGCGCACACGATGTCCCCACCTCGTGCCAGCCCCTCATGCTCCCAGGGCAGACACTGCCTGCCAGACTCTTGCTTCCTTGTGGAGGAGCCTGGCTACTGTTTGGTGCCCACTCCCCACCCTGCCTGAGTGCTGGCATGAATCCTGGTGCCCCACCTCTTTGCTGGGGATTGGCCTGTGTGTGGATGTGTGACCCCCTTCTGGCCAATGAGATGTGAGGGAGGTGGGGGGAGGGCAGCTTGTGGAGCCACCACATTCTTCCATTTGTGACCCCCCCAGCGACATGGACTGACCCCTCCTGCTGCCCTCTCTCCGGTTCTCTCTCTTCTGCCTCCTTCTTTCACTTAGAAGGGCCCCCTTTTTTTTTTTTTTTTTGCGGTATGCGGGCCTCTCACTGTTGTGGCCTCTCCCGTTGCGGAGCACAGGCTCCAGACGTGCAGGCTCAGCGGCCATGGCTCACGGGCCCAGCCACTCCGTGACATGTGGGATCCTCCCGGACCGGGGCACGAACCCGTGTCCCCTGCATCAGCAGGCGGACTCTCAACCACTGCGCCACCAGGGAAGCCCGGAAGGGCCCTTTTGATTACTCTGGGCCCACGAAGACAATCCAGGATAACCTCCCCACTTCAAAGCCAGCTGATTAGAAGCTTAATTCCATCTGCAACCTTGATTCCCCCTTGTCGTGCAACATGACATAGTCACAGGCTCTGGGGAGTTGGACGTGGACATTTTTGGGGGGTGTTATTCTGCTGACCACAGAAAGTTTCCTTGCTCCTAAGAGGGAGGCCAGGGAAAATGGTCCCTTTCTGCCTGTGGCCACTGCAGCTTCATGATGAGATGTCTGGAGCAGCCGCAGCCCTGGTGCCATCTGATGATGAATACAATGCAAAAGGAGGAAGAGCCAAGGGAACCACAGAGCAGCAGAGATGGGAGGCTATGAGGAGGGAGTCCTGCTGGGAGGAGTCCAGGAGCCTCTTTTTGGAGGAGAGAAGAGGTTGCCTCATTGCTCAAGCCCATCTAAGTGTGTGTCTCAAAAAGACTACATTTCCCAGCTGCCCTTGCAGCCAGGTGTGGCCATGTGACTAAGTTCCACCAATGAGATGTGAGTGGAGGGTGGGGAGAGGAATAGGAAAGAGGGGTTTGAGGGGGTCCTGGGGGCTGTCACTTGGGTGTGGCCTGTTGTGAAAGTTCGTCAAGCTGCACACTTAGGAGAGATGCTCTTCAACACTAAAAAGTAGAAAAAGTACCAAGAGGGAGGGGCACAGCCTCATCTCGAGCTGGGCATGGACTGTGCACACCCAGCTGTCTGTGGGAAGAAACAATCTTCTATTTTAATAAGCCAGCACCTTCTGGGGCGTGCCTGCACCTGTGAAGCCAGACTCCAAATGTTGTCTGCTGAGGCCTGGCTTTCTCCCTGCCGATGCCAGCACCCTTTCCAGATGCTCAGGAAGCATGCATCTCACCCTGTCACCAGCTGCTGTGCAAGGGATCTGTGGGCCCTGGTTTGAGCTCTCTGCCTAGACCCTCAGCCAAACCTCCTTTCTGGGGTCTTCCACTGTGGGAGAAAAATAGACTCTCCTTATCAGGGCCAGAGAAGTCAAGGCCAAGAGCAGTAGCCTTTTCAGGAAGGACGAAGCTTCTTAAATATGAGTGGAGGACGTTTGCTATTTGAGGCAACAGCAGATGGCAAGCATCCCATCCTCCTGTCCTGCCACATGGACAGACCACACCGGGCCTCACCTACACGTCAGTCATTTTCTCTCGGGGGTGGTCCTGCCTCCAGGGGAGGCTGGGCCGTGTCTGGGGACATCTGTGGTCGTCATGACTGGGGGTGGTGGTGTGCTCCTGGCATCGAGGGGGTGGGGGCCAGGGATGCTGTTCAACACCGACAGAGCCCAGGATGGTCCCACAGAGGATGATCCAATGTCCACAGTGCTGAGGGGAGACGCTATTATGTGTGAATAAAACACGCAGTGGATGGGGAGGCCCCACACCACCTCCTTGGGCTCTTCTCAGATGACGGTCACCGTCTGGGCCACCCTCAGACCCCCCAGCCTCACCGGGTCCCCCTGTCATCTTCACTGCCTGAGTGTGGGTAGGTGGGCCGGGCTGCCTTTCCCAGGAACCCCAGGATGGACTCTTGCCTAGCTTATGGACCTTCCAACTCAGGAGGAACTAATTTAGTCTTAGTGGAGGGGGGCATGCAGGGAGCTTTGCTGGTCTTATGATTTTCCCTCCCTGCATCTCCATAGGAACTGGAGCGCGCTTTGAAATCCAGAGACAGAGGGTTTGGGACCCTGAAGCCTCATTTCTGCCTCCTCTGGCTCATCCTTTGCCCGAGGTGATGGACATTGCACGGTTGAACCACCCAGAGGTGGGAAGGGCAGTGGGTCCCTTGGCTTCTGTCACAAAACTGTGCGAGGCAAACAGCCCCCCTCCCTGGGGTGTTGCCTTCAGAACCAGCACCTATGACTCAGCGTCGCCTGGGCTGGGCCGGGCTGGGCTGGGCCCGGGCCACATGCCTGGGCCTGGCCGGCTGCCTGCCTCATCGTGGTCCTCATCTCATCCTCCAGCAGCCTCACCAGACACGTTTCCACGGCGATGGCAAAGGAAACACACCAGGAAGGGCTGTCCCTTCTACCTCATTCTGTTTGTCAGAGCTCGTCCTGGGCTGGAGAATTGTATTCTGCTTTAGAGAAAGACCCCAAAGTCATGTGACAGAGGGCATGGGGACAGGGAAGGGTGAAGAACTGGGGCCTTTGTGCCATCCATCTCCCGCGGTCATAAAGTTTTGTAAAAGATGCCACGGTGGTAGATGAATTTAATTATTACAGCAAAATGCAATCTTGCCACATGCAAAAGCGTTGAGGGTTTTAATGTAGCTCAGATTTTCCTTCAGCTTTTCCCTCTCCCTTTCTCCTTGCTTTAGACGGTGTCACCCTGCGGCTCCAGCTCCCACCAGGCGGCCCCTGCTCCAGCCCTTTCAACACCACTCCCGGTGGTCGTACTTCTGGATGCAGCTAATCTCTGAGTTGTCCGCTCACCCCATTTCACTTCTCAGATCTATGGGAATGGATTCTCCCCTGCATCTTCCTGAGGGAACCAACATTGCCCACACCTTGACTTTAGCCCAGTGAGACCCGAGTCAGACTTCTGACCCCAGACCTGTATGAGAATAAATGTGTCTGGTTTGAAACCACTACATTTGGGGTGATTTTTTACAGCAGCCCAGGAGGCTCATACAATGCCACCGACTGCCAGGCTCTGTGGGGATGCCGGGCCCCAGCGGGGACCCATCACTCCCCTCACGCAGCTCAAATCTCCAAACCCAGCAAGGGAACTGCTGCTGGGAGGCCCACATCTGGGGAGAGATGTTGCCACTGAGCAGGAGGAATGTCTGGAGAGGGGAACGCACAGCCTTTGACTTCTGAATCCCTGTCACCATTTTGGCCATGTTCACCTGTACTCTAATGGCCTGATGTATTTCTTCAAATCAGAACATCGACCCATTTCTTTTAACTGAATACATGTGAGCAAAAAGAGGTGTATTGTCTCTGTAAATGGAAAACCAATACAGCTTGCCATAAAGAAATGAAAACATTAAAAAAAAAAGAAAGAAAGAAAAAGAAAAGAAAGAAGGCGTAAAAACTAGTGGGTGAAATTTGATGAGGGAAAACAGAGGTTTTGCCTGGTATCAAAGTAGCTCCCTCAAGATGACTTATTAATTTCAAGGGGAACACCTTTACTTGAATGCGGAGAAGCCTGGAGTGATGCCCTGAGTCAGAGGATGGAGGTCACGTCACCAGCAACGGGACACCTGTGCTCTGGACACCACCCTCCCAGGAGGGCACAGCACTACATCTGCAGGATTCCTGCCAGCACATACAACCTCTCATTGATCATGAGACAATAGGAAAGAAGCCCAGGATGAAGGATGTTCTATAAAATAACTGACCAGAACTCCTCAAAATCATTCGGGTCATGAAAGACAGAGTGAAGCGTTGTTAGATTAGAGGAGACAAAGGAGACAAACATCCTGCTGCACTGGGACTGGCTCCCGGGCCAGGAAAAAAAAAAAAAGCTGTAAAGGACATTACTGGGACAACGTGTGAAATCTGAACAAGAATTCTTGATTAGATAAGGTATTGTATCAGTGCTACTTTCTTCTGATTTTGACAATCATGCTGAGGTGACAGAAGGGAATATCCTTGTTCTTAGAAACACACTGGGGTATTTAGGGGTAAAGGGGTGTGCTGCCTGCAGCTTGTCCTCAAATGTTCAGGAGAGAGTGCAGACAGAAGATGAAGCTACCTGCAAAATGTCACAGCTGGCAGGTCTGGGTGAAGGTCCCTGGGAATTTTCAGGAAACCTTGCAACTTTTCTAGGAAGTTTGCAATTATTTCAAAACAACTACAGAACAACCAGAAACGAGGTGTGCAAACAAACACCAATGAGAACAAAATGAGGTTATTAAATTCTAGCTTTCACGACCTGCCCCGGGCTTGGGCCTGCTGTCCCTTGGTTAAAAGGGATGAACAAAACTGGAGGAGGTTAAACTTTTGCTGAGACTTTCTTCCTGAGATTCCCAGAAGGACTGTAGAAGAGAGAGGGGAGTAATGTCTCAGCCCCTTATTTGATGTTATTTATCGTGGGACTGTATCCCACTTAAAGGCACCTTGAAGACACCAATCCGTGTGTCCTTGCTTTGGGAAACATCCTTGTAGAAGGTGGGAGCCATGGAAGGCTGCTGAGTGAGGGAAGAGTTGTGGCTGATGTCCAGGGAGAATAATTTAGACTCAGGAAGGCCCCGTGCATCCTTGATCTTTGGTCAAGGGCATTTCCCATCACCACTGAAGTTTGCAAATGCAGCCCCAGCTGGAGCTTAGCACTGTATGCTGTGGGTACGAGTCCTGTGCAATCTTGGGCAATGACTGCCTCTCTGAGCCTGTTTCCTCCTGGGTGAAAGCGAAACGGGGATGATGATGATAAAATCCACCTCGCAGGAGGGACTGTGTGTGTTTGCGGGGGGCGCGGGGGCGGGGGGTGCTGGCGGGGCTTTAAGGAGATGCTGCGCGAAGACCTTGGTCCAATATTAACGCCCCGGCGGAGGGACCAACATGCCGTTGAGAGCAGCGGCATCTTGTGTCCGCTACTGGTACTGCAGCCTCTTCCCTGTGCCTGCGGAGCTCTGTTCCAGGTGCCGGGAGTCCAGGCACCTTCCCGCTGCAGCAGAGCCCGTATTCTAATGGGCTAACAAGACAACAGATAGGTTAAAAATGCAATACGTGAGGTCGTGATAAAAGCTATGCAACAGCAACAAAATTCCCGTAGATTTAGGTAGGAAAACAAGGAAGCTCTACTTCAGATGGGTGGTCAGGGAAGGCTTCTTGGAGGAGGTGAAATTTAAGGTGCCTCTTAGAGAACTCATTCACATGAAAATCAAGGGAAGGGTAAGTGCACAGGTTGGTGTAACAGGGAAGAAACCTTGTATTCTATTACAAGCTAGTCCCTACGGGGATGTTTTCTATCAGCTTAAATTAAACACAATGGCCCATCTCTGGGAGCCCTGCCTCCCAGGGAATGAGCATGAAACTAAAACACCTCTGTTCAGCTCCCAGGAAACCTCCTGACCAGGCCCACCTGAGAGCGCTGCAGGAGGAAGACATTCACACCTCCCCTCCGGGCTGATGGGAACCAGGAAGTGCTTGGCTTTAGTCCCGCCCCTTTCAGTATGGAAGAAGTCTGCACGCTATCTCAGGGAAGATGGTTCTTTGGGATGCAAGTCCACTGTCTTCTCCAGATCAAGTCGCTATTCCTTGTCCCAATGACTCGATTTATTAGCTTGTCGTGCGGGGAACAGCAGAAGCTTGGACTCGGCAACGGGGCAGCAAGGAGGCAGCTCCCCAGAAGGGTGATGGAGTAGGGCCGGGGCAGTGGACGGCGGGGACCCTGCAGACCCACCTGGGCCACTTGGACAAACTCACTCAGGACTCAGGAAGGGATGCGGAAGGTGGGTTTCAGTGATACGTTGTTGCATAGCAGACAGCCCCAGGTTAGCGACCTAAAACCGCAGTGTGTTACTTGCCGGAGTCTGCATCCTGGGCTGGTCCCAGTGGGACAACTGCCTGGTCCACACAGTGTCTGTTGGGGCTGGAGTCCCCTCACTGTTGGGGTCTAGCTGGGCACAGATTCAGACCTTGGTGTGGCTGCTTGGGCTTCCTCCAAGCGTGGGGGACGCAGAGTGGTCAGCCTTCCTCCCTGGTGACCCCTGCAGTGGGCAGAAGCAGAAGCTGCAGGCCCAGGACCTCACATCTGCCCCATTCTGCTGGCCAGAGCGTCCCCACCCAGATTCAAGGGGGTTTGACTCCACTGCTCCACGGGGGAGCTGCCGGATGGCACTGCCCGCTCTGGAGACAAGCTGCCCGCCGCACTGAGAGAGAGCCCGAGTGTCGGGCAGCATCCCTGGGTTCCGGCCCATATTCTGCCTCTGGACGCCCAGTTTCCTTAGTTTGAAACGAATGGATGTATTTCGTGCTTCGCAACATCAGGGGTGACTTTCTCTGTGGGCCCTGCTGAATTTGGAGTTGTTTAAAAAGAAATTGGGTGGAGGTAAATTGTGAGACAGGTGAGTGGTGACCCAGCTGCTCATGTCTCTCCTTCCCCTTTTCTCATGTGACCCTCTCTTTCTCTTTATTGAGGGAGATTTCAAGCAACTGCTGGTTTTTTAAAATTTTATTTTATTGAAGTATAGTTGATTTACAACGTTGTGTTAGTTTCTGCTGTACAGCAAAGTGACTCAGCTATACACATATATTATTTTTCATATTCTTCTCCATTATGGTTTATCAAAAGATATTGGACATGGTTCCCTGTGCTCTACAGTAGGACCTTGTTGTTTTTCCAGTCTATATATAATAGTTTACATCTGCTAATTCCAAACTACCAATTCATCCCTCCCCCACCCCCTCCCCCTTGGCAACCGCAAGTCTGTTCTCTACGTCTGAGTCTGTTTCTGTTTCGTAGACAAGTTCCTTTGTGTATATGTGACCGTCTCTTATTCCATCTATTCATCCATCCATCCTGCCATCCACTCATTCATACTGTAAAGAACACCCACGAATAAGAGCGTCATCAGTAACTTCCCCATCTACAATCCCCACAGGCAACAGTGTCCTGAATCCTTTACATGGTCGCTGTTCTCTCCCTCTTAAGAGCCCATCACGTGCACATGTGCGCACGTGGACGTGCTCTTTCCCCTCGGCTTTGCTCCTGAGCTGTGTCTGTGCTGCTCTGTGGCCATGGCTCATTCATGGTCCCTACTGTACAGGACCCAGCTTCTCAGGTCACCGGTCTCCCATCCGCTCGCTTGTGAGTGGAGTCCTGGGCTGTTTTCCCTCTTTCCCACTACGAACGGGGCTGGTCTGAGCAGCCTTGCTCGGGTCTCCTGATGGATGTGCTGGGATCAATCCAGGAGTGAAATTGCTGAGCGTTAGGGCAGACCAGTGTTCAACCTGATGAGATGATGCCAAGTTGGTTTCCAAAGCTGGACCAAGTCACTCATTGATCCATATCCTCTCCAACAATTGAATGGTTGGCCTTTAACATTTCTGCCAGTTGAATGGATGTGAAATGTGATCTTACTAGCCTCTGCCTTCACTTCACTGACACCAGGCACCTGCTCCTTTCTTTAAAAAAAATTAATTAATTATTTTTTGGCTGCATTGGGTCTTTGTTGCTGCACGTGGGCTTTCTCTAGTTGCGCAAGCGGCAGCTACTCTTCGTTGCAGTGCGCGGGCTTCTCATTGCGGTGGCTTCTCTTGTTTTGGAGCACGGGCTCTAGGCGCGTGGGCTTCAGTAGCTGTGGCTCACGGGCTCTAGAGCGCAGGCTCAGTAGTTGTGGCGCACGGGCTTAGTTGCTCCGCGGCATGTGGGATCTTCCCGGACCAGGCCTTGAACCCATGTCTCCTGCATTGGCAGGTGGACCCCCAACCATTGCACCACCAGGGAAGTCCCTGTTGTATTTTTTCGATTCCACCTACAAGTGTTATCATACGGTATTTGTCTGACTTCACTTAGCATAATACCCTCCACGTCCATCCACGTTGTTGAAAATGGCAAGATTTCATTCTTTTTAAATGACTGAGTAGCATTTCATAGTATATATATACTACATCTTCTTTATCCATTTGTATGTTGATGGACACTTAGGTTGCTTCCATGTCTTGGCTATTGTAAATAGTGCTGCTATGAACATTGGGGTGCATGTATCTTTTTTTTTCTCTTTTTCAACATTATATTGTGCACAATTTCAAACACATACAAAAGTAAAAGGAAACCATATTGCGTTGTAAACATCAATCTTGTTTCCTCTGTACTTGTAGCCTTCTCTTACCCATGTATCCTCCACTGCTATTGAAGCACATTCTAGGCTTTCTCTTGACGAGATCTTTCATTGGATCCAGTGATAACTTAAAGAAACTGTTATTCATTGAGCACGTACTGTGTGCCAGGTGCTTTGCACCTGTGGCCTCATGCACACCTGAAGACTCTGGGGGAGGGGCTGGGGCTCAGAGCAGCAGTGGGAGAAAGGGGGTTGGTTGTGATCCAGGTAAAGGCCGGGCCCTGGGAGGGCCAACCCTCCCCGCTTCATTAGGGGCTGGGCTTCTCGCCTGTTTTTCCTGGACTGAGCTCTGAGAAGCCTGTGTCCATCCCATCAGAGGCTTGGGGAGCAAGAAGGGAGAGGGTGAGTTGGGGGCTTGCTCCCCGCCCCCTGCCCCTGCCCCGACACCCTGCTCGGCCCTCCCTTGAAGACTTGGGCCTCTTCTGCACCAAGACGCTGGTGGAGGCGAGTGGTGAGGACACGGTGGAGGTGCAGCAGCCCTCAGACAAGAAATGGGACCCGACGGGCACGCGACAGATCTGGCCCTGCAAGGGCTCCCGTTCCCACAACACCATTGCCAAGTACATGCAGGACCAGGCCTCATCCTTCCATGAGTCCCTGCCGGTGAAAGGCGCGCACGGGCAGAGGCAGGGGGTGCGGAATCAGGGGACTTGCAGCCCCGGCTGCGGTGGGAGGGCTCCAGGAAGGCCGCTGACCCAGGCCTGCCTACCCCTGTGACCAAGCAGGAGAAGAAGGAGAGTGAGCACGAGGGGTGTGGGAGCCGGACAGCACCACGGGAACCCCTCCTAGGCGGGGACGCTTTGCCCCTGCCCTTCAGGACTCCTTCCCTTCCCGGCGCCTCTCCACCAACCTGCGCTCTTCATCCCCACAGCAGCGCACCGGACCCGAAGATCCATCACATCATCAAGGTTGCCACCAACATCGACCTGTCCCATGCCAAGCGGTCAGTGGGGCTGAGGCCAGCAAGCTGGGGCGGGAGTGCTGATGGCAGAGTCGGGGTCGCGGCTCACTTGTGTTGCCCCCTCGTCACGGCGGGTGGAAGCCCCAGCTGCAGGAGCCGCTGAAGCTGCCCGCCTTCACGCGGGTAACCTCCACGGGCACCATGCTGAGCCACGTGGGCTGCACCATCCTGGGCCTGAACATGGCGCAGCTGTACGTGAAGGTCCCAGGCAGCCGAACCTGTCTTTGTGGATTAGTGATTTTTTCCGCATATATACCCAGGAGTGGGATTGCTGGATCATATGGTAGTTCTATTTTTAGTTTTTTGAGGAACTTCTGTACTGTTTTCCACAGTGGCTGCACCAATTTACATTCCCACCAACAGTGTAGGAGGCTTCCCTTTTCTCCACACCCTCTCCAGAATTTGTTATTTGTAGACTTTTTGATGATGGGCATTCTGACAGGTGTGAGATGATATCTCATTGTAGTTTTCATTTGCATTTCCCTGATGATTAATGATGTTGAGTGTCTTTTCATGTGTCTTTTGGCCATCGGTATGTCTTCTTTGGAAAGAATGTCTATTCAGGTCTTCTGCCCATTTAAAAAAATTTTATTTATTTATTCATTTATTTAATTTTTGGCTGCATTGGGTCTTTGCTGCTGCACGTAGGCTTTCTCTAGTTGCAGTGAGCGGGGTCTACTCTTTCTTGCGGGGCGCAGGCTTCTCATTGTGGTGGCTTCTCTTGTTGCAGAGCACAGGCTCTAGGCGCGCAGGCTTCAGTAGTTGTGGCACACGGGCTTCAGTAGTTGTGGGTCACGGGCTCTAGAGCGCAGGCTCAGTAGTTGTGGCGCATGGGCTTAGTTGCTCCACGGCATGTGGGATCTTCTCGGACCAGGGCCCGAACCCATGTCCCCTGCATTGGCAGGCGGATTCTTAACCACTGCGCCATCAGGGAAGCCCTTGTGCCCATTTTTTAATCAAAAAAAAATTTTTTTTTTTTTTTGCGGTACGCGGGCCTCTCACTGTTGTGGCCTCTCCTGTTGCGGAGCACAGGCTCCGGACGCGCAGGCTCAGCGGCCATGGCTCACGGGCCCAGCTGGTCCGCGGCATGTGGGATCTTCCCGGACCGGGGCACGAACCTATGTCCCCTGCATCGGCAGGCAGACTCTCAACCACTGTGCCACCAGGGAAGCCCCCCCCCAATATTTTTTTGACATTGAGGTTTTTGTTAGTTTGCTTTTTCTTAGTTCCTTGATTTCCTTTTTTTAAATTGAATTATACTTGATTTACAATGTTGTGTTAGTTTCAGTTGTGTAGTAAAGTGATTCAGTTATATATATATATATATATATATATATATACCCTTTTTCAGATTCTTTTTCATTGTAGGTTATTACAGGATAATGAGTATAGTTCCCTGTGCTATACACAACGCACTTGTTGTTCATCTGTTTGATATATAGTAGTTTGTATCTGCTAATCCCAAATTCCTAATTTATCCCTCCTCCACCCCATTTCCCCTTTGGCCATAAGTTTGTTTTCTATGTCTGGGAGTCTATTTCGGTTTTGTAAATAAGTTCATTTGTGTCATATTTAGATTCCACATATCAGTGATATCATATGGTATTTGTATTTCTCTGTCTGACTTACTTAGTATGATAATCTCTAGGTCCATCCATGTTGCTGCAAATGGCATCATTTCATTCTTTTTTATGGTTGAGTAATATTCCATTGTATATATGTGCCACATCTTCTTTATCCATTCATCTGTTGTTGGATACTAAGGTTGCTTCCATGTATTGGCTATTGTAAATAGTGCTGTTGACTTGTATGCGCTGTTTATATATGTTGGATATTAACCCCTTATCGGTCATATCATTTGCAAATATTTTCTCTCATTTGGTAGTCTGCGTTTTCATTTTGTGGATGGTTTCCTTTGCTATGCAAAAGATTTTAAGTTTAATTAGGTTCCATTTGTTTATTTTTGCTTTTATTTCCTTTGTTTTAGGAGACAAATCCAAAAAAATATTGCTGAGATTTATGTCAGAGAGTGTCCTGCCTGTGTTTTCTGGTTTCTCCTCTTACATTTAGGTCTTTAATCCCTTTTGAGTTTGTTTTTGTGTATGGTGTTAGAGAATCTTCCAATTTCATTCTTTAACATGTATCACTCAGTGACGAGACTGCCTTTTCTCCATTGTATGTTCTTGCCTCCTTTGTTGTAGATTAATTGACCAATTAATTAATTGCGTGGGTTTATTTCTGGGCTTTCTATGCTGTTCCATTGATCTATGTGTCTGTTTTTGTGCCACGTGTCTAGATTTTTCATTTTATTGACTTTTGATGATCAGAAGAACTAAAATTTAGCATGGTCGTTTATGATTAGCATTTTTGTGTCTTGTTAAATAAAAACCCTTTCCTACCCCAAGGGCAGAAAGATGGCTACCTTAATTTCTTTCCATAAGTTTTAAAGTTTTGTTTTGGCCTTTAAATCCTGAATTGATTTAGAGTTGCTTTGGAGTGTGGTGTGAGGTAAGTGTGGTGGAGAGAATAACGGTCCCCAAAGATGCACCCATCTTAATATCTAGACCCTGGGAACCTGTCACCTAATATGACCAAAGGGATACAGATGGTGAGGTGGGCAGACTAGCCTGGTGACCCAGGTGGACAGAACTTAATCCTGTGGGTCCTTAAAAGCTGAGACCCTCTCCCGGCTGTGGTCAGAGAAGTGAGAAAAGAGTCTAAACATGAGAGAGACAGGCCTTGCCTTGAATATGGAGGAAGGGGTCTGGGCCGAGCCACGTTGGGGAGTCTGGATGCCGTGAGCAGCCCTCCGTTGACAGCCAGGAGGAAACAGGGACCCAGTCCCAGTACTGTGAGGAACCAAACTCTGCCAACCCCCAAAGGGGCAGGGGACTGGTCCTCTGGAGCCTCAGGA
Organism: Mesoplodon densirostris; assembly: GCF_025265405.1. Classification (NCBI taxonomy): domain Eukaryota; kingdom Metazoa; phylum Chordata; class Mammalia; order Artiodactyla; family Ziphiidae; genus Mesoplodon; species Mesoplodon densirostris. Next base: position 153,297,619 of record NC_082663.1, read on the forward strand.
AGGAGCCAGCCCCACCCAGTGAGACCCATCTTGGACATCTGACCTCCAGAACTGTCAGATGTTACATCCCTCCTGTCTGAGCCTCTAAGTTTGTGGTGATTCGTGTGCAGCAGTAGAAGAGGAATCCACAGGGACCCGGTCTTATTTTCTGCTGTCTGCGTGCCCCGGGCCCAGCACCTGCAGTGAGATGTCTCCCAGCTGCTGCCCCTGCTCTCCTTCCACCAAAGTTCCAAATGCCTCAGCCTGTGCTAGTGCTCCTTCATTTTCTGCCCAGTGAGTCTCAGCTCCTGGACTGTGAACTTCCTTGCTTCTTTACTTGTCTGAGCAGCAGAACTGGACCCTGGCTCTCCTTCAAGGGCTGCCAGAGCTCTGGCCCCTGGAACGCCCTCTCCTGACCCCATACGAGCGCCTGGCTGGAAAGAGGGATGTGGGGCTACGGTGAAGCCACACTCTGCCCCTCCTATGGGACTGTGGGTGGGGGAGGCCACGTCTCAGCCTCCCTGGAGCTCGGTGCCCAGGCTGCACCCCGGGCTGTGACCAGTCCCCTCTCCTGGGGTTGTCATGGGGACAAATGCACTGCCTCATGGGCTCCCTCGTGCAGGATGGCAGACATGGTCGCAGCTCGTTGGAAGTGGGTCTAGTGAGCCATCTCATAGCTAAGTGGCCTTGATTGTTTTAGTGTCTTCTTAAAAAGATTTTTATTGGAGTATAGTTGATTTACAGTGTTGTATTAGTTTCTGCTGTACAGCAAAGTGACTCAGTTATACATATATATATTCTTTTTTATATTCTTTTCTATTATGGTTTATCACAGGATTCGAATATAGTTCTCTGTACTCTTCAGAAGGACCTTGTTTATTTTTAAAATATTTTTATTGGTGTATAGTTGATTTACAGTGTTGTGTTAGTGTCTGCTATACAGCAAAGTGACTCAGTTATACATATACATATATCCACTCTTTTTTAGATTCTTTTCCCATATAGGTTATTACAGAGTGTTGAGTAGAGTTCCCTGTGCTATATACTATGTCCTTACTAGTTATCTATTTTATATATAGGACCTTGTTTTTTATAAGTGGCCTCACTTTTTTTTTTTTTTTTTGTATAATAGTGTTTATTTTTACTTGTTGACAGTTTGCTTTATTTATTTATTTATTTTTGGCTGTGTTGGGTCTCCGTTTCTGTGCGAGGGCTTTCTCTAGTTGTGGAGAGCGGGGCCCACTCTTCATCGCGGTGCGCGGGCCTCTCACTATCGCGGCCTCTCTTGTTGCGGAGCACAGGCTCCAGACGCGCAGGCTCAGTAATTTTGGCTCACGGGACCAGTTGCTCCGCGGCATGTGGGATCTTCCCAGACCGGGGCACGAACCCGTGTCCCCTGCATCGGCAGGCAGACTCTCAACCACTGCGCCACCAGGGAAGCCCCGTGGCCTCACTTTTGAACAAAGATTTTGTATGGGACTTTGCAGTGATGACAGATCTCTCTGGTTGCAACAACGTGGAACTTATCTTTTTGTGAGTCACTGCGTGCCAGGTGAGGGTTTAGGACACTTCACAACAATGGGATTTCTTGAGGATCTCCCAGATTGGACCAGACACTCTCTAAGGCCTTACTGTCTGGGACCCTCACAGAGGTGATGGCAAGGCCACACCCAGAGGCAAAGCATCAGGGGCACGGGAGTCTTAAATGATGCATAGGGAACAGCCAAGCAAAGGAATGGAGAGTCACGCTGGGTGGGGTCTCCACACAGAGGGTTTGGGGGATGTGGTCCTGTGATGCCCTGAGGGGGTTTCCCAAAGGCTGGATCCCGGGATGGGGGGCGGAAGTTGGGGCGGTGAGGACAAAGCAACTATCCTAACAATCACTTTCTCACTTTTTTTTTTTCTTCTGTTTTTTGGCCGCATGGCTTGCAGGATCTTAGTTCCCTGACTAGGGATTGAACCCGGGCCCTGACAGTGAAAGCGCTGAGTCCTAACCACTGGACCACCAGGGAATTCCCATGATCACCTTCTTTTGACCATGTGAGACAGCCTATTTTGAACACCAGCTATCGCTGAAGTTATTTCTCATGAAATGCTGGGGCTGGAAGGGTATGTATCAGGGCGCTTGTGGCTGCAGGGAACAGAAAGCCCAGCTACAACAACTCAGCCTTAAGAGAACTATTTGTGTCAAGTAATAGGAAGCCCAGACACAGAAGGCTCCAGGGTCGCCAAGTCGATGATCTTTCAGCTCACATCCTTAGACTAGCAGGTCTCATGGTCACAATGTAACAGGGAAGAACAAAACTGACTCCATGTTAGATCTGTTTCTTTTGCTTTAACCTTTGTGCCCTGTTGCCTGTGCTTAGTCATGCTGGCTCTGCACCTTTTGTCCAAGAATGTTGCCTGTAGCCTGAACTATACAGGAGAGCCCTAGTCTCAGGGCTCTGACCTTTAAGAGCCCATTCATAGGGAGATAAAAAGTGCAGGACAGAGAATAACATTTGCCTTGCTGGAGGTTCACAGGAGCATCCTCACCTGACGTAGGTGGACAGCTGCGAGAACAAAGGATTCCAGCACCACGAAGCCTGCAGCAACCTACTACTCCCCTCCCACACCTTGCCTTTAAAAAGGCTTTGCTGAAACCCTTCGGGAAGTTCAGGGTTTTGGAGGCACTAGCCACCCGTCTCCTTGCTCGGCCCTGTGATAAACCTTTCTCTGCTCCAAACTCTGATGTTACAGTTTGCTTGGCCTCCTTGTGTGTCTCGGCCACATGGACTTGTGTCTGGTAGCAGGATGACTGCCTGTGCTCTAGACATCACACACAGTCCCAGAAATAACCAAGAAGAAGACACAGGGTCTCTTCCTCCTGTCTCGAGAGAGGACACCATCCCTCAAAGCCCCTGCAGACCTCCTCTCAGGTCCCATTCCTGAGCCAGTCCTGGGGAGGAAGTGGGACCCCTGGTGAACTGTCACCCCCAGCACTGACTCCCCCAGTGTGAACTCAAACAGGTCCTTTACTTTAAGAAGAAACGTAGGGTGGAGCTGGGTGTGTGCCCCAGCACCGAGCCCTTTCCCAGGGTAACTGCTCACTCAGCAGCCCTTCCCTGAGAGCCCTCCCAGGCCCCGGGACACCAGTGAATGGGGCACTCGTGGCCCCTGGCCTGGGAAGGCGACTTGCTACAAGGCTGTGCCAAACACCATGGAGAAGTCAAACCAGTGCCCAGATGCAGGGAGACCCAGGAATGGGGCTGCCTTCCTGAGGAGGAGCCCCCAGGATGTGTGCGGGCAGAGGCACTGACAAGTGCAAAGGCCCTGAGGTAGGTGCATGTTTAAGGAGCAGGAAAGCAGAGTGGCAGGAGGGGAGCGGGCGGGCTGAGGTTGGAGGGGGGCCCACCACCTCGGATGCGTGGGCATGGAATGTAGGCTGAGAATGTGGGCGGGCCGTGCTCCTGTTGCCCGGTGACCACAGACAACAAGAGCAAAGCTGCAGGGCTGGGAAGGGCCCAGCACATGGGGCACCACCAGCAAAGCTCGCTCTACAGCCGCCGCATGTCAGAGGCCGAGGACCAGCCAGAAAGGGGGCAGGATGACAGCACCCTGGGCCTCCGGGGCCCCACGTATGAGAACCGAGGGTCCAGGGACCCCAAATACCAGGGTCTGAACGATGGGGACCTGGGACTGGAAGACCAAGAGGAAGAAACTTCCCCTGAGGAGGTGACTGGGGAAGAATTCGTGGACGCCCAGAACCCGGAGGAGGCCCTCACGGAGCTGGAGAGGGCTCTGGAGAAAGACGCGGAGGAGGGCGTGCCTGAGATGAGGTGGGCAGGAGAAGTGGGCGCCCAGGCTGGGGTGGGCGGGGGTGGCCCTGGGCGTGGCTGCACTGGCCTGGGTGCTCACTCTAGGGGTGAAGTTGTCAGCACCTTGCTGCTCTGAGGAGGAAGGCGGCAAACAGCCCCTGTCCAGGTGGCAGGTGAGTCGTCGTGCAAAACCCTACGCAAACGCCAACTTTGGAGGTGGCAGAGTTGAGAGGTTGTGAGCCCTCCATCCGACAGAAAGAAAAAGAAATGGGGGAAAATCTCCCAACCCAACAAAGCTGAAACCATTGCATGTACCATAAATTGCCAGAAACGCTTTCAGTGCCCAGGAGGACACCCGGAAAAACGCGGGTGCTCCCTCTAGGGAGGGACCCCATGCCCTAGTGTGTGCATGGGTTCCTCGGCTGGAGCCCCTCGCCTCCTGGTCCTGGGTAAGCACGCGTCCCCTCAGGCACTGCAGAGGGGCCTTTGCCCTCCCGGCACAGTGACGGAGCTCGCGTGATGGGCGCACAGGGTGCCGTGTGATGTGGCCAGCAGGGCAGGGGACGTGTGCCGTGTAGAGGGCCGGGGCTCGGGGAGGGGTGTGAGCCGGGACAGGAGACTGGATGTCTTGGTGTTCTGCGGGCTTCCTGGAGGGCACTGTCCATGGCTCAGCATCCCCTCTGTGGCCCTGCAGGCGGGAGCAGGTCTCTGTTCTATTTCACAAAGGAGGGAACCGAGGGCACTGGCTGGTGGCAAAGCTAGGATTTCAGATCAGGTCTTTGTGGTGCCAGGGCTTTCCTCCAGAGGGCGGGGCGGGAGCACAGGGATGGTTCTACCCCGCCGGGGGAGCAAGGGCTCTGGCCTCAGCATCCACCTTCCATCAGTCGGCTGTCCACCTCCCAGAGGACCCCTGGCACCTCCGTGGGCTGGGAGAGGAGGAAGAAGAGGCGGCTGTTTGAGTTGGCGAAACCCAAGACCAACTGGCAAGTCTTGAAAGACAGGTGAGGTGTTGGGCGGCCTGGATCGGGGGGGTGGTCTGAGAGGGGACACGGTGCCCTCGGCAACCTCTGGGTACCGGCCGAACAAGTGGAGCCCAGCGCAGAGGCGGGTGGGGCCCTGTCTCTCGCAGGATGGGGTGCTGCTGCAGGGGCTACGCCTGGATCACCCCCTGCATGAGGAACCTGCAGTTCTGTCCGCTGCCCACATCGTCGGGAAGGGGGGCCTTCACCGGAACCACCCTTCCTCTCCTGGGACAGGGCTGGGGGAAGGACTCTGCATTGGGGGCCCCGCCCCAGGATTCTCAGCTCTACCTGGAGCTCTGGACCCAAGCCCCCAGCTTGAGATGGGTGTGCTCCTAGATGCCGGGCCGCTTCTCAGTTGCGCCTCTTTTTTTCCAGCTCCCTCCTTCTCTGAGCACCAGCCTTGCTCAGAATAACCTACACTCCCCATGCCTCTAAGACTTTTCTCCTGCGTCCGTCTCTGACCTGCCTCTGCTGCCCATCTACTTACTCTCTCCTTTCTTCCCACCTGGAGGCTCTCCCTCTCTCCCCCTCCAGCTGCCCCTCTCCCCGCTGTCTGTGTTTATGGGGTGCCCTGAGTTCTGCTGCTGAATGGGGCACAGACCGCCGGGACCCTGGCTTCCCTCACGCTGAGCCCCACTGGGTGTGTTCCAGGCCATCTGTGTACTGGACAGAGAGGTTTCTTGAGGATACCACCCTCACCATCACGGTGCCCGGTAGGTTGACCCGCCTAACCCTAACTCCTTCTCCGCAGTGGGGTGGGCATCAGGGGGAGGGGGCGCTGGCTAGATGCCTGCGGCCGGGTCACCCCCATCTCACCGTGACCTGCACCTGGCTCTGTTTGGGGAGACCGAGGGGCCTTCCAGCCCCAACCCTCCCAGGGGTCCCTGCAGGACTGCCCTCCTCCATCTCCCAGGAGTGCCCCCACCCCCAGTCTTCCAGGGGCCTCCTCTCTGGAGTCTGTCCCCAAGCTGGAGGCTGGTCCTGGCGGGGGAGGGGTGGGGGGCAAGCTCTCCAGGGGAAATCACAGTTTGCATCTCAGTCAAAGTGGGGTCAGTACTAGAAAACTCATTTCTGGAGAGCGGCTCAGGGCAAGTTCTCTCTTGGGTTTAGAATCCCCTGCAGTGAGCACGGAGGCCCCTGGAGCCCAGGTCCTTCCTGCAGAGGAGCCTGAGCCCCTGTTCCCCCCCACCCCTGTGTGCCCCGCGGTCCCCAGGTGAGGGTGTCTGCTGTGAGCTGTCCCTTGTGTGAAGCTGGATTCAGGAGGAAGGAAGCCCTCGGGGAGGGGCAGGTTTCCAGGGAGCTGTTTCCCCTTCTGTGCAGAGGTGTCCTGCCGGCTGGAGGAGCTGGCCCGACCTAAGAAGTTCTACTCAGAGTATTACAACAACAACAGGTAGGGGGCGGCCGGGCAGGGACCCCTTTTTCTTTTCTTTTCTTTTTTTTTTTTTTTTTTGCTGTACGCGGGCCTCTCACTGCTGCGGCCTCTCCCGTTGCGGAGCACAGGCTCCGGACACACAGGCTCCGCGGCCACGGCTCGTGGGCCCAGCCGCTCCGCGGCATGTGGGATCCTCCGGGATCGGGGCACGAACCCGTGTCCCCTGCATCGGCAGGCGGACTCTCAACCACTGCGCCACCAGGGAAGCCCAGGGACCCCTTTTTTCTTTGGGCTTGCAGGGGAGGGTCCAGGTCCTGGGACCAGGAGACCCATTCACGCCGGCCAGACAGTGAGCCTTTGAAGCTCAGCTACCCAGACAGGACGCAGGAGGCTCTCAGGGCCGCAGGGCAGGTGCTGGTGTCGCTCTGGGCAGCTGGCGGTTGTGAGACTGATGGTTTTAGGCGCCTGCCTTCTGGCACGATTCTGTCTCAGTTCTTGCGCCTTCCACGCTTGCTGACGTGGGGTCTGGAGTTATCAGACACAGACTAGTTTCCTATCTGACGCACGTGTGGAAAGGAAAACATGCCCGAGAGCCCCACTCACCCATGTTGACAGGCTCCAGCTACCATTTCTGAGGCCGTCATTGTGACCACAACTTCTCACCTTAATGCTGGTTGGAGCGTAATCTGGAGGCACCTCTGTGTGACCTGTAATCTGGGGTGACCTCTGTGATCTGTAATCTGGGGTGACCTCTGTGTGATCTGTAATCTGGGGGGGTGACCTCTGTGATCTGTAATCTGGAATGACCTCTGTGTGATCTGTAATCTGGAATGACCTCTGTGTAATCTGTAATCTGGGGGGTGACCTCTGTGTGATCTGTAATCTGGAATGACCTCTGTGTGATCTGTAATCTGGGGTGACCTCTGTGTGACCTGTAATCTGGGGTGACCTCTGTGTAAACAGCTCCGTGGAGCACAGCCAGTCATGGATGGCCCCGGGCCTTCTGGTCGGGCTGACAGTGTTTATCCACTGCATTCCAGCCTCAGAGATGTGAAAATAAGAGTCTGCCTCGGATCAATGAAATACGGCTGTTTCTGGGGCAGAGGCAGAGATGAGACCCGGTTTTAGGAGGTGGGGTGGTGGCAGGGCCGACTTTCATCCCTTCGATCCACCTCCTGACCCCAGCCTGATGGTGGGAGTAGGGGAGACGGCTGGGAGGGGACTACCAGGGAGAGGGTCGCTCCATCCTTGAGAATAGGGGGCTCTGTTAGGGATTCTTGTAGGAACCCCTCTTGGAGGTATTTTGAAAACCCTGCACTGCACCAGGCTCTCCCTGAGCCCCAGAGTCAGAGAGGAGTGGTACACACGCAAGCACACAGACATGGCCCCGGGTGGCGGGTTAGGGTCTCAGGCCTGCCTCTCCCTTAGGACCAGCCCCACCTGGCCCATTCCCCGGTCCACCTTGGAGTACCGAGCATCCAGCCGCCTGCGGGAACTGGCCACCCCGAAGGTCCGGAATAACATCTGGAGCATACACATGTCTGAGGTGGGTGCCCTTCTCCCCCTGGAGCTTCCCAGCTCCCCCCGGGGGCTCAGCGGCTCCGGAAGGGCAAGAGGCAACAGACGTGTGACTGCTTCCCTGAACCATCGGGAGTCACTGGGCTTTGTTCAAGAAAAGGCGTTACTTTCCTCCCCCAGGCCTTGAAGGCAGCGCAGGGACCACCCTCCGCTGCCTGTCAGCTCGGAGGGGAGCCGGAGCCGTCTGCTTCCACGGCGGCGGCGGGACAACCTCGGTTCAGAGGTGACAGCGGAGTTCAGTCCCTTCTCAGTCTGGTCCTTTGCGCTCCTCCAGTTGAGGCTCCGCCGCCCCGGCTCAGGCCCGACTCCGCCCCGGTGGCCCGCAGCTACCCTCCGGCACCTGCGCGCTGCCCCGGCCTGGCCAGCAGCACGGAGTCGTGCTCCCCTGGGAGGGGCCGCCGCGGGGGCGTCTCGCACCCACCGAAGGACACATGCTCATTTCTGGGTTTTGGTTCTCGTACACACGGCTGCCGTGAGCATCTGGGTCTCTGTGGGATACGTTGCCGTATCTCCAGGGTCAACACCCAGAAGCGGGGTCCTGGCCAGGAGGCCTGTCCGACTTTATCAGAGACTGACCACCTGCTCCCACAGTGGCCGCCCCGTCGGGCACCGTGTGTCTGTTTGCTGGTTTGTCCGGTTATTCCTTTACGGCCGGCCGCCCTGACAGGTGTGCGGTGGGATGGCCTTGTGGTTTAATGTGCGTTGGATCCGTGTCTTTTCATGTGGTTGTTTGACAGAACCCCAACTTGAACACTTTTACAACTAAATGCAGACAACACACTGCTTCTCCCAGAAACTCTTCATGTGGATTTCTAACAGGTGAGCGTAGTTTAAAACCCCTAACAGCAAAGATCCCACTGAAAGAATGTAACAATAATACCTTAGTGTCCAAATACCCAGTCCATGTTCCGTTTCCCCAGTTGTCTCAAAAAAAGGCTTCAGCAGTCAGTTTGGTTGGATTGGCATCCGGAGGAGGGTCTGGCCCCACCTCTTACCTGGAGATGTACCTGCTGTTTTCCTGAAACCTGCCTTGCCTTTGCCAGTTTAGCCTTCGAGTCCTTCTGTGCTCCAACACCCTCTGTGTCTCCCCAGTGCCCCAGGAAAGCCAGCAGGATGGGGCCTTCTCCATCCCTACTACCCCATGTGCCCCCTGTTGGACTAAATGCAGGTCCCTCAACAAGCCCCTGGGCCTTGGCATGTGCATCTGGGCATGTTCCTGCCCACCCTGGTGGGGCCCCCATCCGACACCCCTTCTTGCTCCTTACCAGCCCCTTTCACGTGTGCTCTGGATGGGCTGTCATCCTTCCCTTAAACGTGAGCTCCCCGAGGACATGTGTCTGTGTCTGCTGTGGCCTTACTACAGAGCTGGCCTTGCCCCGTGCAAGGCATGAAGCGGTCGTCAATATTCTTCAAATGCATGGATAAGTGACTGTTTCCCTGCCTGTCACCCCTGCAGACGGGGGGCCCCTTGAGGGCAGGACCGCAGGCTGACTCAACTGCCTCATCTGGTGACCTGAGCTGTGGGGGCCGTCCGGGTGGGCAGAGAAGGAGGGGAAGAAAGGAGAGGGGACGGAAGGGGTGGTTGAGAGGGGTGTGAAATTGTAAGCGCCAGGATGTCTTTGACAAGAGTAATGTCTGTGATTTCTCAGCAGGACATTTTCAGGAGGAAAGGGACTCATCTTTCAGTCTCCCTAGAGAACATTACAGCCAGTCCTCTGCCTCTGGGCAGTCTCCTACCCAAAGTGCACCCAGCAGAGAGCTTTTGTAAAACATTAAATGTTACACACACACCAAGTGCTTGTACAGTTCACCCTCCTACCAGCCACGTTTTGGGATCTCTCTCCTCCCACCTTCCTGCCAGGGCTTGATAATGCCAGACTTTTTCACTTTTGCCAAATTTGTTGGCATGGAGTGATAGTTTGCTGTTTTAATTTACATTTCCCTGGTGCACAGAGAAGATTATTGATCCTTTGGGTTTACTTTCCTGCACGATTAGCTCAGTTTCCTATTGATTTTTCATGTTATTGATTTAGAGAAGCTCTTTATTTATGATGGCTACTACAAATCCTTTGCTGAAGACACTGCAAACTAACTTCTTCCCAGTCAGTCTTTTGTCAGTGTTGCCTTCAGGGTCTTTCTGATCCGGGGGCCATGAGGAATCATGGGCTGCTTTACTCTTTCCCCTCTAATTCTGTTTCTAGGTGTCCCAAGTGTCCAAGGCAGCCCGGATGGCCACCCCCAGTCTGAGGATCATCCAGCTGGCAAAGCCCAGGGCTCCAGCCGCCCTGCTGGAAGAGTGGGACCCCATGCCAAAACCCAAGCCACACGTGTCAGACTATAACCGCCTCCTTCACCTGGCCAGTAAGCAGGTCCCCGGGGACTTGGCATCTTATGAGGTGTCCTTCCCCACTGGACGCGGGTGGGGGCAGCCAGTCAACTTGGACCTGCTTCTGCCAGATATGTGCTTCCCTAGCTCTACCTGCACTGCAGACCAGCTGTCCAGATCCCTGCGGGCAGTTCATCTGTGGCCTGCATGGGCTCCCTGGGGACTGGCAGAGGGAATCGCTCCCTCTGGGAGGGGGCGGTTTGTGGGTCTCCCAGTACAGCAAGTGGGTGCAGAAGGGAAACTTGGGGTGCAGGGCCAGGGCTAAAAGAGCCAAGCTGGGGCACAAGGGCTCTTTACATGGTGTTGGCCTGACTCTCTTCCTGTCCTTTACTTTATTTATTTTTTTATACAGCAGGTTCTTATTAGTTATCCATTTTATACACATCAGTGTATACCTGTCAATCCCAATCGTCCAATTCAGCACACCACTCGCCCCACCCCCCTGCGGCTTTCCCCCTTGGTGTCTGTATGTTTGTTCTCTACATCTGTGTCTCAACTCCTGCCCTGCAAAACGGTTCATCTGTACCATTTTCCTAGGTTCCACATACATGTGTTAATATACGATATTTGTTTTTCTCTTTCTGACCTACTTCACTCTGTATGACAGTCTGTAGATCCATCCACGTCTCAAGAAATGACCCAATTTCATTCTTTTTTATGGCTGAGTAATATTCCATTGTATATATGTACCACAACTTCTTTATCCATTCGTCTCTCGATGGGCATTTAGGTTGCTTCCATGACCTGGCTATTGTAAATAGTGCTGCAGTGAACATTGGGGTGCGTTCATTGTTGGTTTTTTTTTTTTTTTTTTTGTGGTATGTGGGCCTCTCACTGTTGTGGCTTCTCCCGTTGCGGAGCACAGGCTCCGGACGCACAGGCTCAGCCGCCATGGCTCACGGGCCCAGCTGCTCCGCGGCATGTGGGATCTTTATTTATTTATTTATTAAAAAAACAAAACAAAACAAAAAAAACACGGGTTTGTGCCCCTGGACCGGGGCACAAACCCGTGTCCCCTGCATCAGCAGGCAGACTCTCAACCACTGTGCCACCAGGGAAGCCCCGCATGCGTCTTTTTGAATTATGGTTTTCTCTGGGTTTATGCCCAGGAGTGGGATTGCTGGGTCATATGGTAGTTCTATTTTTAGTTTTTTAAGGAACCTCCATACTGTTCTCTATAGTGGCTGTATCAATTTACATTCCCACCAACAGTGCAAGAGGGTTCCCTTTTCTCCACACCCTCTCCAGCATTTGTTGTTTGTAGATTTTCTGATGATGCCCATTCTAACTGGTGTGAGGTGATACCTCATTGTAGTTTTGATTTGCATTTCTCCAGTAATTAGTGATGTTGAGCAGCTTTTCATGTGCCTCTTGGCCATCTGTATGTCTTCTTTGGAGAAATGTCTATTTAGGTCTTCTGCCCATTTTTGGATTGGGTTGTTTGTTTCTTTAATATTGAGCTGCATGCGCTGTATATATATTTTGGAGATTAATCCTTTGTCCGTTGATTCATTTGCAAATATTTTCTCCCATTCTGAGGGTTGTCTTTTCGTCTTGTTTATGGTTTCCTTTGCTGTGCAAAAGCTTGTAAGTTTGCTTAGGTCCCATTTGTTTATTTTTGTTTTTATTTCCATTACTCTAGGAGGTGGATCAAAAAAGATATTGCTGTGATTTATGTCAAAGAGTGTTCTTCCTATGTTTTCCTCTAAGAGTTTTATAGTGTCCTGTCTTACATTTAGGCCTCTAATCCATTTTGAGTTTATTTTTGTGTATGGTGTTAGGGAGTGTTCTAATTTCATTCTTTTACATGTAGCTGTCCAGTTTTCCCACCACCACTTATTGAAGAGACTGTCTTTTCTCCATTGTATATCCTTGCCTCCTTTGTCATAGATTAGTTGACCATAGGTGCGTGTTTTTTTTTTGTTTTTTTGTTTTTTTTTCTTTTTTTTTCTTTTTTTGCGGTATGCGGGCCTCTCACTGTTGTGGCCTCTCCCGTTGCGGAGCACAGGCTCCGGATGCGCAGGCCCAGCGGCCATGGCTCACGGGCCCAGCCGCTCCGCGGCATATGGGATCCTCCCAGACCGGGGCACGAACCCGTATCCCCTGCATCGGCAGGCGGACTCTCAACCACTGCGCCACCAGGGAGGCCCAGGTGCGTGGTTTTATCTCTGGGCTTTCTATCTTGTTCCATTGATCTATGTTTCTGCTATTGTGCCAGTACCATATTTTCTTGATTACTGTAGCTTTGTAGTATAGTCTGAAGTCAGGGAGTCTAATTCCTCCAGCTCTGCTTTTTCCCCTCAAGACTGCTTTGGCTATTTGGGGTCTTTTGTGTCTCCATACAAATTTTAAGAATTTTTGTTCTAGTTCCATAAAAAATGCCATTGGTAATTTGATAGGGATTGCATTGAATCTGTAGATTGCTTTGGGTAGTATAATTTTCACAATATTGATTCTTCCAATCCAAGAACATGGTATATCTCTCCATCTGTTGGTATCATCTTTTTTTTTTTTAAAGCAAGCATCTGCCTTTTGTAAAAAAAATTAATTTATTTATTTTTGGCTGTGTTGGGTTTTCATTTCTGTGAGAGGGCTTTCTCTAGTTGTGGCGAGTGGGGGCCACTCTTCATCGCGGTGCACGGGCCTCCCACTGTCGTGGCCTCTCTTGTTGCGGAGCACAGGCTCCAGACACGCAGGCTCAGTAGTTGTGGCTCACGGGCCTAGTTGCTCCACAGCATGTGGGATCTTCCCAGACCAGGGGTCAAACCCGTGTCCCCTGCATTGGCAGACAGATTCTCAACCACTGTGCCACCAGGGAAGTGCCCTGTTGGTATCATCTTTAATTTCTTTCATCAGTGTCTTATAGTTTTCTGCATACAGGTCTTTTGTCTCCCTAGGTAGGTTTATTCCTAGGTATTTTATTCTTTTTGTTGCAATGGTAAATGGGAGTGTTTCCTTAATTTCTCTTTCAGAGTTTTCATCATTAGTGTATAGGAATGCAAGAGATTTCTGTGCATTAATTTTGTATCCTGCAACTTTACCACATTCATTGATTAGCTCTAGTAGTTTTCTGGTGGCATCTTTAGGATTCTCTATGTATGGTATCATGTCGTCTGCAAACAGTGACAGTTTTACTTCTTCTTTTCCAATTTGTATTCCTTTTATTTCTTTTTCTTCTCTGATTGCCGTGGCTAGGACTTCCAAAACTATGTTGAATAATAGTGGTGAGAGTGGACATCCTTGTTTTGTTCCTGATCTTAGAGGAAATGCTTTCAGTTTTTCACCATTGAGAATGATGTTGGCTGTGGGTTTGTCATATACGGCCTTTATTATGTTGAGGTAGGTTCCCTCTGCCCACTTTCTGGAGAGTTTTTATCATAAATGGGTGTTGAATTTTGTCAACAGCTTTTTCTGCATCTATTGAGATGATCATATGGTTTTTATTCTTCAATTTGTTAATATGGTGTATCACATTGGTTGATTTGCATATATTGAAGAATCCTTGCATCCCTGGGATAAATCCCACTTGATCATGGTGTATGATCCTTTTAAAGTGTTGTTGGATTCTGTTCGCTAGTATTTTCTTGAGGATTTTTGCATCTATGTTCATCAGTGATATTGGTCTGTAATATTCTTTTTTTGTAGTATCTTTGTCTGGTTTTGGTATCAGGGTGATGGTGGCCTCATAGAATGAATTTGGGAGTGTTCCTTCCTCTGCAATTTTTCGGAAGAGTTTGAGAAGGATGGGTGTTAGCTCTTCTCTAAATGTTTGATAGAATTCACCTGTGAAGCCATCTGGTCCTGGACTTTTGTTTGTTGGCAGATTTTTAATCACGGTTTCAATTTCATTCCTTGTGATTGGTCTGTTCATATTTTCTATTTCTTCCTGGCTCAGTCTTGGAAGGTTATACCTTTCTAAGAATTTGTCCATTTGTTCTAGGTTGTCCATTTTATCGGCCTAGAGTTGCTTGTAGTAGTCTCTTAGGATGCTTTGTATTTCTGTGGTGTCTGTTGTAATTTCTCCTTTTTCACTTCTAATTTCATTGATTTGAGTCCTCTCCCTCTTTTTCTTGATGAGTCTGGCTAATGCTTTATCAATTTTTTTATCTTCTCAAAGAACAAGCTTTTAGTTTTATTGATCTTTGCTATTGTTTTCTTTGTTTCTATTTCATTTATTTCTGCTCTGATCTTTATGATTTCTTTCCTTCTGCTAACTTTGGGTTTTGTTTGTTCTTCTTTCTCTAGTTCCTTTAGGTGTAAGGTTAGATTGTTTATTTGAGATTTTTCTTGTTTCTTGAGGTAGGCTTTTATAGCTATAAACTTCCCTCTTAGAACTGCTTTTGCTGCATTCCATAGGTTTTGGATCGTCGTGTTTTCATTGTCATTTGTCTCTAGGTATTTTTTTATTTCCTCTTTGATTTCTTCAGTGATCTCTTGGTTATTTAGTAACATATTGTTTAGCTTCCATGTGTTTGTGTGTTCTACGTTTTTTTCCCCTGTAATTGATTTCTAATCTCATAGCGTTGTGGTCAGAAAAGATGCTTGATATGATTTCAATTTTCTTAAATTTACTGAGGCTTGATTTGTGACCCAAGATGTGATCTATCCTGGAGAATGTTCCATGCGCACTTGAGAAGAAACTGTAATCTGCTGTTTTTGGATGGAATGTCCTATAAATATCAATTAAATCTATCTGGTCTATTGTATCATTGAAAGCTTCTGTTTCCTTATTTATTTTCATTTTGGATGATCTGTCCATTGGAATAAGTGAGGTGTTAAAGTCCCCCACTATTAGTGTGTTATTGTCGATTTCCTCTTTTAGAGCTGTTAGCAGTTGCCTTATGTATTGAGGTGCTCCTATGTTGGGTGCATATATATTTATAATTGTTATATCTTCTTCTTGGATTGATCCCTTGATCATTATGTAGTGTCCTTCCTTGTCTCTTGTAACATTCTTAATTTTAAAATCTATTTTATCTGATATGAGTATTGCTACTCCAGCTTTCTTTTGATTTCCATTTGCACGGAATATCTTTTTCCATCCACTCTCTTTCAGTCTGTATGTGTCCCTAGGTCTGAAGTGGGTCTCTTGTAGACAGCATATGTATGGGTTATGTTTTTGTATCTATTCAGCAAGCCTGTGTCTTTTGGTTGGAGCATTAAATCCATTCACGTTTAAGGTAATTATCAATATGTATGTTCCTATGACCATTTTCTTAATTGTTTTGGGTCTGTTTTTGTAGGTCCTTTTCTTCTCTTGTGTTTCCCACTTAGAGAAGTTCCTTTAGCATTCGTTGTAGAGCTGGTTTGGTGGTGCTGAATTCTCTTAGCTTTTGCTTGTCTGTAAAGCTTTTGATTTCTCCATCGAATCTGAATGAGATCCTTGCTGGGTAGAGTAATCTTGGTTGTAGGTTCTTCCCTTTTATCACTTTAAGTATACCATGCCACTCCCTTCTGGCTTGTAGAGTTTCTGCTGAGAAATCAGCTGTTAACCTTATGGGGATTCCCTTGTATGTTTTTTGTCATTTTTCCCTTGCTGCTTTCAATAATTTTTCTTTGTCTTTAATTTTTGCCAATTTGATTACTATGTGTCTCGGCATATTTCTCCTTGGATTTATCCTGTATGGGACTCGCTGTGCTTCCTGGACTTGGGTGGCTATTTCCTTTCCCATATTAGGGAAGTTTTCGACTATAATCTCTTCAAATATTTTCTCTGGTCCTTTCTCTCTCTCTTCTCCTTCTGCGACCCCTATAATGCAAATGTTGTTGCGTTTAATGTTGTCCCAGAGGTCTCTTAGGCTGTCTTCATTTCTTTTCATTCTTTTTTCTTTATTCTGTTCTGCAGCAGTGAATTCCACCATTTTGTCTTCCAGGTCACTTATCCGTTCTTCTGTCTCAGTTATTCTGCTATTGATTCCTTCTAGTGTAGTTTTCATTTCAGTTATTGTATTGTTCATCTCTGTTTGTTTGTTCTTTAATTCTTTCACGTTTTTGTTAAACATTTCTTGTGTCTTCTCAATCTTTGCCTCCATTCTTTTTCCGAGGTCCTGGATCATCTTCACTATCATTATTCTGAATTCTTTTTCTGGAAGGTTGTCTATCTCCACTCCATTTAGTTGTTTTTCTGGGTTTTTATCTTGTTCCTTCATCTGGTACATAGCCCTCTGCCTTTTCATCTTGTCTATCTTTCTGTGAATGTGGTTTTTGTTCCACAAGCTGCAGGATTGTAGTTCTTCTTGCTTCTGCTGTCTGCCCTCTGGTCCGGCCCGCAGTCCCCAGGACTGTCGTGGCTTCAACTGCTGGGGCCCCTCCAGAGCCGGCAGCCTTAGTGAGGCCACCCTCCCCTTGGGCTCCGGGCAGTTCAGTGACGGTGGAGGGAAGAGACCCCGAGCCAGGAGTTCCAGCTCTGTGGAAACGCGGGCTCCATTCTGGGCCTCTTCCTGTTCTTTAAAACAAAGGACATACCTGGTTCCCCCACAACAAAAGTAAAATGCACTAATTGTAGAGAGTTTGAAAAATGCAGAAGAGCATGAAGAAAGGAATCTCGCCACCCAAAGGTAGTCAGAGGCTTAGGAAAATTCACTGTGTATCCCTGGCTCCTAGCACATGGTCACCAGAGAGCTTGATTGGCTGTTTTGGTATAATCTGCTGTGTCCTATTTTCTCCGTTTCCTATTTCCTTTTTTTTTTTTCTGCGGGGGAGGTGGGTACTGATTTGCAGCAGCTCTTTATATAAGATGATCACTAACTCTATGTCGAGCACATTGCAAAATAACTTCTTCCCAGTCTTTTTTCTTTCGAGCTTGCTTGTGGGATCTTTTGTTTGTTTGTTTATTCATTCATTCATCTGTTACCTTAATATTTGTTAAAATATTTGTTGAATTTGTTACGACTGGTTAAATGAACAGAAACACAAATACACACGCACTTCTCTCTCAAACCATCCTGTCTCACACACATATGCATGAACACACACGTCTGGAATATAAGCACATGTACATTTGTACATGCACACGCGTGTATATTCATCCAGGCTTCAGGAGCACATATCAATGCACATCCGTGTGTGTATGGATAAAACTGGTGTAGGGTTGTGTTTTTCAAACCGCAGACTTCCACCCACTCATGGTTGTGACCAGTATTTAAGAAGTGAAGTGAGGGGCTTCCCTGGTGGTGCAGTGGTTGAGAGTCCGCCTGCCGATGCAGGGTACACGGGTTCGTGCCCTGGTCCGGGAGGATCCCACATGCCACAGAGCGGCTAGGCCCGTGAGCCATGGCTGCTGAGTCTGAGGGTCCGGAGCCTGTGCTCTGCAACGGGAGAGGCCACAACAGTGAGAGGCCCGCGTACCGCAAAAAAAAAGAAGTGAAGTGAGGACGCATGCAGTGCAGGGGCCACGTGGGGTGGGCACTGGTCCATGCCGTTTTGCATTTGTGGGTTCCGTGTGGCCGTGGACCAGTCACACTCTCAAGCTGTGACCAGATTTTTGGAGCCCAGATGTTACAACAAAGGGAATGCCCCTGAGTCTCCCTGAGGACTCCCAGAAAGGTGGACTCTGGGCAGGTCCTCCCGAGGTCCCCCAGCCCCTCCCTTTTGGGAGCCCCAGCACATGTCACCTGCCCAGGAGTTGTAGTCCAGCCTGAGGCTGGTGGAAGGGCCCCCCCTTCTTTTCACCGAGGGCCTCTCCCCCGAACTGTGGGTTGTCTGCTGACTAGGGGGAGGGCCCTTTTGCGATTGCAGGGTGTTGGAGCAAAGAGGGGTTTGGAAAGGCAGCCCTCAAAACCGAGGGGCCCAAAGTTAAGGCAGTGGTCACCGGTGGCCACCAGCGGTCACCCCTCTCCTGGTCCCCGCGCAGACCATGCCCCATGGCTCCCACTGTGGAGGAAGGGGTGGCAGAGAGGTGGCAAAGGGGGCTGAGCAGGAGAAGGGCCGGGGGTCCCGACAGGTGAATGGAGGGGGCTGGCTGAGCCACAGGTCTGCTCTGAGAGCTGTCTGTCCACGACTAAAATGGAATGAAAGCCAATCCATCCATTGATTTAAATCAATTAACAGATTTTATTAAAATTAAAAACGATAAAAGCCCAGCCCATATCGGGTACTGGTCCCATGTGGCTGGTGGGACCCTGTGGAGAGGGCCCAGCTGGGGCTGCAGGTACAGTGGCAGCAGGGGCTGCCTGAGCCCCCTCCTCAACCCCCGGCCGCCAGGGCACCTTTTTCTGCTCCGAGTCCCCCATCTGGGACCCATGGCCATTTGAAATGTTTTTTCTTTACAGTTCAACCTTTCACAGTGCAAAATTCAATACTTTCCAGTATGTTCACAGAGCTGTGCACCCACCAACACAATCAATTTTATTTTATATTTATGTCATTTAAAAAATTGTATATTATTTTATTTTTTAAATTTATTTTTTATTGAAGTATAGCTGATTTTCAATGTTGTTAATTTCTGCTGTACACCAAATGACTCAGTTATACACATATATATATTCTTTTTCGTATTCTTTTCCATTATGGTTTATCACAGGATATTGAATATAGTTCCCTGTGCTATACAGTAGGACCTTGTTGTTTATCCATCCTGTATATACTAGTTTGCATCTGCTAATCCCAAACTCCCAATCCAACCCTCCCCCTCTCCACCTCCCCCTTGGCAACTACAAGTCTGTTCTCTGTGTCCAACACAGTCAATTTTAGAACACTGCATCCCCCAAAAAGTGAAGCCCCGTCCCCATCAGCAGTCACCCCCATCCCCTCCCCCAGCCCCTGACAACCAGGAACCCACTCTCTGTGTCTGCAGATCTGCCTGTTCTGGACGTTTCCCATCAATGGAATCACACACTGTGTGTCCTTCTGTGTCTGGCTTCTCTCACTGAGCATCGTGTTCTCAGGGTCCATCCATGTGGTAGTGAGCGTCGAGGCTTCCCCCCTTTACGTGGTTGCGTGATGCTCCCATGTGTGGAGGGACATGTTTGTTTATCCATCATCTGTTGACAGACAGGCCATTAAACTTGGGAGCTCTGACCCAGAAGGCTGATCTCTGCGGGGCAGGGCCGGGGTGGGTGGGTGGCCGCATGCCCCAGGCTCCGGCTTCTGACACCACCCCCCTCTCCCGCCCTGTCCAGTGCCCAAGGCCCAGTCGGACAAGTGTGTTCCTGACCGAGACCCGCGCTGGGAGGTGCTGGAGGTCACCAAGAAGGCGGTGGCCAGTCCCTGCATCGTCTCCCTGGCCAAACCCAAAGTGCGGAGGGACCTGAGCGAGGGCTACAACCCCTACCGCGTCTCTCCAGCCTCCCTGGTGGCTCGTGCATCCCCTCGCCTGCACGAGCTTGCCACCCCCAAGAGTGTCACCAAAAAAGCATGAGCAGCCCAGGCCTGGCCCCTCAGCCCGTTCCCAGTAAACACCCAAGTGCAGCCTGACCCTGTGTGTGGCTCTGAGCGCTTTGGCCTGGAGCCAGGAGGACAGTGGGGGCCTGGAGGAGACAGTAATAATAATGTTCATGTTTGCATCCAACCTGCAATCCTGCAGTCCCTTTTCCCCAGTCACGTTTCCCTGGCATCTTCAGCCCCTCGGGTGGCAGACTCCACGCTCTCCCACATCAGAATTTTCCCTCTGAACCACTTCTGTCCCAACTTGCTTATCCAGCTGCATCCTGGGCGTCCACAGCACCTCAAACTCAGTGACCTCCATAAGAAACCAGCCGATGCCTGTTGCGTGATTATGATCTTTGCAGTGACCCGACGGGGGGACTATCAGTGTCTCCCCTGTGCTGAGGTGGAGGCTGAGGGTCACAGAGTTTGTGAAAGACCCACAGGAGTTTCCCACAGTGGCTGGGACAACTCACCATGAACCGGGGGCTGAAAACCACACAGACTGGTTCTCTGACAGTCGTGAGGTCAGGAGTCCGGCTCGGGTCTCACGGGGCTAAATCCAGGTGTGGGCAGGGCTGGTCCTTCCGGAAGCTCCAGGGGAGCATCAGTTCTCGCCTTTTCCAGCTTCTAGAGGCGCCGCATCCCTGGCTTGCGGCCCCTCCTGCATCCTCACAGCCAGCAGCGCAGCATCTCCCGTCTCTCTCTGCCTCTGACCCTCCTGCCTCCCTCTTATAAGGACCCTGGGATGACGCTGGACCCCTCGGGGAATCCAGGGTCCTCCCCATCTCAGGGGCCTTAACTTAATCCCACCCACAAAGTCCCCTCTGCCCTGTGAGGTGACACATCCGCAGGGCCCAGGAAGGATGTGGGTGTCTTTGGGGGCTCTTATTCTGCTGAGCACAGTGGGAGAGAGCTTTTCTGTCTCTGCAACCCTAGAGAAAGTCTGGTTTATCTCTGGCTCCGGCTGGACCACTTGGGGTCTGATTGCTGGGTCCTGAGCGTGTGATGTGCTGACAGCCCCTCACATCTCTCAGAGCCCAGCAAGCATCAGGTCCAGAGCCACA
Organism: Mesoplodon densirostris; assembly: GCF_025265405.1. Lineage (NCBI taxonomy): Eukaryota > Metazoa > Chordata > Mammalia > Artiodactyla > Ziphiidae > Mesoplodon > Mesoplodon densirostris. The sequence goes on from NC_082663.1 coordinate 153,318,183, forward strand.
ATCTGAGACCCAGTTATTCCCAGACTCTGTGAGGACATTACTTCACTCAGTAACTTAAAGGACATTTATTGAGTATTTGTAGGTACAGACCTGGACAGAGGTTCAGAAGAAAAAGGTTAATGATGCAGTGACACACGCGGACGGGTGGATGGATGACCTCGCTTGCTCGAGCCTGTGGGCGCTGCCGAGTGAGGGCTTGTCGCGGGAGGGCGATGACAGTGCACGCTTGTCCAGTGATGACAGAATCCTCAGCTCTGTCCCCGGCAGCTGGAGGCTGCTGTGATGGACACCAGGATCAGATCAACGCAGACTCACAGCCCCGATGATTCGGGAGTCCGTCCTGGAAGCAGGGTGTCCTGCATCCAGCAGGGTGGACTGAGGGGGCAGCTGAATACCAGCCCCAAAGATGTCCGGGTCCCAACCCCTGAAACCTGTGGACGTGGCACTTCGGATGGCACAGGGGCTCTGCAGACGAGGTCCAGGATTTTGAGATACGGAGGTTATCTTGGATTCCCTGGTGGGTCCAATATCGCCACACATCCTTCTAAGAGGGAGGCCGAGGAAACTGTGTGACACCAAAGCCACCTGCTGTGCTCCAGCTTGAAGAGGGATGAATGCAACCCTGAAAGGACCCACGGTCTCCTCTTGGGGCCTTGGGAGAGAGCGAGGCCCTGCTGACCCCGAGATTTCTGTCGCCCAGATAATGAAGGTGTGTTGTTTTAGCTACTGGATTTGTGGTGATTTGCCTCAGCAGAAGGAGGAAACCAGTGCAGATTAGAAATCTTAGAGGTTCTGTCTTTAGACGCTTGGTGACTGCAGTGCTGGCCAACAGTGCACGTCCACCAGTGGGGGATGGTCAACATTAGGGACCTTGCAAGACAAAACAAAACAAAACTTTAAACCAGCTGAATGTCCAAAACGACGTGCTCGTTCTCTTGTCAAAGACCTCTTCGCATTTTAGCGTTCCTCTTCAAGCTGAGAAAAAAAACCAACTTCATACCGCCTCTCCTGAAGAAATGAAATGTAACTTTACCTACACTTAAATCATTGTCTCACGATTTAATGAGTTGATAAAGAAGCGTGTAGGGGCCTCCCTGGTGGCGCAGTGGTTGAGAGTCCGCCTGCCGATGCAGGGGATACGGGTTCGTGCCCCGGTCCGGGAGGATCCCATATGCCGCGGAGCGGCTGGGCCCGTGAGCCATGGCCGCTGAGCCTGCGCGTCCGGAGCCTGTGCTCCGCAACGGGAGAGGCCACAACAGTGAGAGGCCCACATACCGCAAAAAAAAAAAAAAAAAAAAGAAGCGTGTATACTGCCTGTCACCAATGCGATCCATGGTCCGCTTTGTTGAGACGGAACAGACAGGAAAATCTATCCTTTTCCGGGTTTTACCAGCACCGAGGCAGGTAAACTAGCCACCGCTGCAATCAACATACACAAGTTTCATCTCCGCCCAAAACCCTGGGGCTGCTCTGTATTCAGGCTGTTCTCCCACCTGGGCCCTGGCAACCGCTCACTTGTTCTCTGTCCCTACAGGCTGGAGTTTCTAGGGCGCAGGTAAACGGGGCAGGTGTGCGGGCGGAGGAGACTCCGTGTGACCTTCTCACTCTGGGGTTTGATGCTGGTTCACAGCTCAGGGTCAGGATTTGCCCTGTGACCCACTCCGGGATCACACTGAGTTTGTCCCGTTTACATCTCCTGATAGGACCAGTATCGGGGCTTAGTTCTTCCTATTTATGTTACACTTTCAACTGCTGTTACTTCTTTTGTTTGTTTCTTAAATCTTTCAAAATACGACTCATGCTTTGTGTCAGAGGCTAGGTCCCCAGGAAACAGACTGCGAGACAGAGGCTGAGACAGGAAAATGAGTGGGGACGGCCCTTGTGGTCACCACCGTCCAGGCAGTGAAGGATGCAAAGTCTCCGTACATCCCATGGGGAGCTCTGGAGCTTCACCCCTGTCCCCTGTTGGCCACAGGTGCTGGGCCTGGACGCGGCAGCCTCTGCGACGAATAGGTGACATCTCTCTTCAGCCACCGATGTTCCCAGCAGCTGGGAAACTGCTTGTGTGTGTGTTTGGGGGGCGCATGGTGCCCACAGCACCCACTAGCCACCCCTGAACTGCTCAGCTTGGGGTGATGTGCTCTGGACATGGTCCCTCCAGGATCTCTTTTTCTAGGGGGAAATCTTGGAATAGAAAGATGAGTGGGTGAACCACAGGCCCACCGCTGCCCCGAGCTGCACCCTCCCACCACCCCTCACCTCCCCAAGCTCTCCCTCCGCTAGGCTAAGACGCTTAGCTGCTGGGGTGGCCCAGACCTCACCCCACGCGCCGTCGAAATGACAGAGAAGTGCCAGGAGCAAGGGACGCGGGGACGCTCTGCCCAGCCTATCTCCTGGATGGCGTGTCCTCCGTGCCTTCACCTTGGCTGTTCCTGCTGCCAGGAACGCCCTCTGCAGCCTCCCCTCTTCCTCTCTGACCTCTCCGCTGAACACACTGCTTTTTATTTTCTTAGTTTCATTTCTTGTACTCTTTATTTGAAAATCATTCAGGTTTACAGAATAATTGCAAGAATAAGTATAGTTAAAAAAAAACCCCAAACTGCATACCTTTCCCCAGATTCAGCTATTAACAGTTTGCCCCCCTTGCTTGCTTGTTTGCTGTCTCTCCCTGTCCATATTTTATAGACAGAAAATATACTTTTCTGAAGTTCTTGAGAGTGAGCTGCATACATAGTGGCACTTTACCCCTGTCATCGTCCACTGGGGCGGCTCTAACAAAAAGGCCACGGACTGGGGGCTTATAAGTAACAGAAATGTATTTCTCACAGTTCTGGAGAGTGGAGTCTGAGATCGAGGTGCCAGCAGATTTGGGGTCTGGTGAGGATTGCTTCCTTGTTCTCGCTGTGTCTTCACAGAGCAGAAGGGGTGACGGAGGTCTCTGGGGTCTCTTCAACCAGGGCACTAATCCTATTCATGGGGGCTCCGCCCTCATGATCTAATCACCTCCCAAGGGCCCCACCTCCTAATACCATCACATTGGGGATTATGTTTCCATATACAAATTTTTAGGGTACACAGATATTTAGTCTATAGTAGCCCCTAAATACTTCAGCGTGAATTTTCAAAGAAGAAGATTCTTTTACATAACCAGAGAACAGCTACTGATTCCAGTAAACTTAATGTTGATGCAATGCATTTATTCCATCTGCATCTGAATTTCAGTTTTGTCAATTGACCTAATAATTTCCCTCTGCCCTGGGGCTTCCCTGCTGGTTCAGTGGTTAAGTCTCCATGCTCCCAATGCAGGGGGCCCAGGTTTGATCCCTGGTCGGGGAACTAAGATCCTGCATGCATGCTGCAACTAAGAGTCCGCATGCCACAACTAAGACCCGGCACAGGCTAAATAAATATTAAAAAAAAATTTCCCTCCGCCCTACTGGAGCCAGCCTAGCATCAGGCATTGTGTTTAGTTGTCACATCTGGCAGATTTCCACAAATCAGCCTTTTATGGCACTAATATTTCTGAAGAATACTGTCCTTTTCTCCCCCTGTTAATAGAATGTTCCTTATTTCGGGTTTGTGTGAAGCTCCTCAGGTATAGACACAGGTTATGCATTCCTGGGCATAAGTGATCCTTTCTCTGGGCACCCATCTGCCCCTCACTTGTGGTGTTCATTTTTCTCACCTGGCTGAAATGTTGCCTCATTTATCCACTCTAATGATAGTCTGTGGGAAGAGACTTTCACTTTTTTATTTTTTAAATTTATTTTATTGAAGTATAGTTGATTTACAATGTTGTGTTTAATTTCTGCTGTACTGCAAAGTGATTTAGTTATACATATATATACACTCTTTTCATATTCTGTTTCATTATGGTTTATCACAGGATATTGAATATAGTTTCCTGTGCTATACAGTAGGACCTTGTTGTTTTCCGTTCTATGTATAATAGTTTGCATCTGCTAATCCCAAACTCCCAAACCACCCCTCCCCACCCTCCTCCCTCTTGGCAACCACAGGTCTGTTCTCTACATCTGTGAGTCTGTTTCTGTTTTGTAGAACATTTTGTATTCATTTGTGTCATATTTTAGATTCCACATATAAGTGATATCATACAGTATTTGTCTTCCTCTGTCTGGCTTACTTCGCTTAGTGTGAAAATATCTAGGTCCATCCTGTTGCTGCAAATGGCATTATTTCATTCCTTTTTATGGCTGAGTAATATTCCATTATATATATATATACCACATCTTCTTTATCCATTCATCTGTCAATGGACATTTAGGTTGTTCCCATGTCTTAGCTGTTGTGAATAGTGCTGCTACGAACATTTGGGTGCATGTATCTTTTTGAATTACAGTTTTGTTCAGATACACACCTAGGAGTGGGATTGCTGGACCAAACGGCAACCCTATTTTTAGTTTTTAAGGAACCTCCATACTGTTTTCCATAGTGGCTGTACCAATTTTCATTCCCACTGACAGTGTAGGAGGGTTCCCTTTTCTCCACACCCTCTCCAGCATTTGTAATTTGTAGACGTTTTGATGATGGCCATTCTTACTGGTGTGAGGTGATACCTCATTGTAGTTTTGATTTGCATTTCTCTAATAATTAGCGATGTCGAGCATCTTTTCATGTGCCTGTTCACCGTCTGTATGTCTTCTTTGGAGAAATGTCTATTTAGGTCTTCTGCCCATTTTTTGATTGGGTTGTCTGTTTTTTTTGTTGTTGACTTGTATGAGCTATTTGTATATTTTGGATATTAAGCCCTCATCGGCTGCATCATTTGCAAATATTTTCTCCCAGTCTGTAGGTTGCCTTTTCATTTTGTTTATGGTTTCCTTTGCTGTACAAAAGCTTGTAAGTTTGCTTAGGTCCCATTTGTTTATTTTTGCTTTTATTTCTGTTGCCTTGGGAGACTGACCTAAGAAAACATCGGTAAGATTTATGTCAGAGAATGTATTGCTTCTGTTCTCTTTTAGGAGTTTTATGGTTTCATGTCTTATATTTAAGTCTTTGAGCCATGTTGAGTTAATTTTTGTGTATGGTGTGAGGGAGTGTTCTAACTTCATTGATTTACATGAGGCTGTCCAACTTTCCCAACACCACTTGCTGAAGAGACTTTTTTCCACTGTATATTCTTGCCTCTTTTGTCGAAGATTAATTGACAGTAGGTGTATGGGTGTATCTCTAGGCTCTGTATTCTGTTCCATTGATTCATGTCTGTTTTTGTGCCACCACCATGCTGTTTTGATGACTGCAGCTTTGTTGTATGGGGAAGAGACTTTCAGAGAGGGATGAACGCATCCCTCTCTTCATCCGAATCGCCCTGCTCCCCTGCATTTCATGGCTATTTGATGATTCTTGTCAAAGAGTCTCCTCTGGTTGCCCCAGGCTGACTCAAGCCCTTTCCCTTGGTTCCTGCCACGTGTGATGATGACACAGAGCCCTACTGTCACCGCATCTGTTGGTGCATCTCCCTGCCTCACTGGAACTCTGGCTGTCCAGCGCCCAGTCGAGGGTGGCAGGGCCCACTGATTGACTGACTGATTCATTGAGCAAGGACCCTCTGTCACAAGGGCCTGAACTCTCAGTCTGGGTGATGTATGCCAAGGTGAGTGGGGGCCCACGACTCATGTAACGTGTGACTCGTGCAGAGAGCAGGGCAGGCCTTCTAACAGAGGTTCTCTCTCCTGGCTGGTAGGTTCTCGGAGCGCTGGCATAATGCTTTTACATCAAGCATCGAATACGGTGCGTCTCACCTCCCCAGCACGCCGATGACACCGATATCAACAACAGCTTGGAAAGGACTGGGGCTCCTGAGTCCCCCCCTCCCCCATTGCACTCTTCCCGGTTTGTGCAAGCCAGAAACCTGGGGGGCCTGCTCTCTGCTTCTGCTCCAGCCACACCCTAGTCTCTGCTCAGGCCTCCTCACTGGCCCCCATGCCCCCTCTGTCTACACCTTCCGCCTGGATGCCCCCAGCTCGTCTCTAAGATGCGAGACGTGGGGGAATCCTTGTCAGAACCACTTTGTTCACTCTCCCCCTCAGTGCCCAGCGCGGGCTCATCACGTTTCATCCATTAGTTACAACCCATGACAACCACAGTTCCAGAGCCAGCGGCCGGGCAGGCCTCCACCTCCCCTGCCCACCCTGGGCACTCGGGTTCCAAGCCTCCAATGAGATCCGTCATCACTGGTGCAAACGTGCGGAAAGTTCTAGAACCTCGCTGCCCAGGCTTCAGTCCGGGCTCTTCCGCTCGCTCGTGCCCGGGTGGCCTGTCACTCCTGGGCTCCGTGTCTTTACCTGTAACACGGGGGCACTACAGATTGGAAGGAGGAACTGGGACCAGTGCTTAAGGTGTGCTTATCAGGAATTGGCACTTCCACCACGGAACCGCCACCTCCCAGACGAGGCCAAGGTCCGCGAGACCCCGCAACCCGCGTATCCCGCGCCCGCCCGCGCGTCCCCGTCCGCGCACCTACTACGCGCCCGCCCGCCCGCGCCCCGCCCCCGGCCCCGCCCCGGCGCCCCCGCCCGCCCAGGGGCTGCAGCCAATGAGCGCGCGGCCCCGCATCCGGGGATCCCGGCGCGGCCACCGCCTCCCGCGCACACACGGCCATGGCGGAGGTGAGTGAGCGGGCTAGGGAAGCCGGCCCCCGCCCAGGCTTGCGCCCCCGCCGCCCGGCCCGGCCGCGTGGGGGCTCCGAGCCCGGAGACCGCTGCCCGGGGCTCAGGGCCGGGCCGCGGCGCTGCTTCCGTCGGGGCCCGAGGGGCGCTGGGCTCCGTCGGCGGCCGCCCCCGGCCCCCCCTCCCGGCTGCCACATCGCGGGCGGCAGAGCGCATGTGTGGCGCGGGGGGCGGGGGCGGGGGGTGGGGAGGGGGCTGCGGGGGCGGGGAAGGGTGTGCGCCCGAGGTTTCCCGCTCCCCTGCCCGCCGCCCCCGGCGCCCGCCCCGCGTCTGCCAACTTAGCGGAGCACGCGCTCTCTCCGGACCCCGACTCACCAGACCATCGCCCGCTGGGCCCCCGCCCGCTGGCCACCCCCTCTTCCCCCGCCAGCGGGGCTCGCCCTGCAGAGTCGCGCTCCCTCCGGACCCCAGCCCGCTGACCCCCCCACCCCCGCGGCGCTCACCCCAAGGAGTCGCGCTCCCGCCGGACTCCGGGCGGGACTGGAGCTCTGACCTGGGGCCCTCACGGCGCGGATCCGGCCCGCGGGGGGCGTAGGGCTGCCTTTACCGGCGGCTTGAAGTTACTTCTCCGAGCCTCTTTGTCCGTCCGGAAAGCGGGCCCAAGACCCCTTACCCCAAATTCTTGGGGCCAGATGGATGTTGGAGTTCAGTGTTTCGGATTATGAGGGTTTGGGGTGTGATGTTTGAGCAGACTCACCTGGGATCGTCGGGATCAAGACACTGAATAGCTTCGTGGCGGGTCAAACCAGGGATGAAAAACTTTCACTTTGAGGGCTTTTTTGAATGTCGGATAAAACAGTGCGAACCTGCTCTCACTTTATAGGGCCCTAGTGAGGATGAAGTGAATAATGCACCTATTAGGGACTCAGCAAACGTGACTCTTAACGCAGACGTTCTGTTTGGGGATGCCAAGAAGGTCCCTGGACTCAGCAAGTGATCCTCACCCAATGGGTGGGGCCGCCCAGGCCCAGAGAGGAGCAGGCACCCACGCGGTGAGGTGCAGCCGGGTCCTGGGATGCTCGGCCTGGTTATGGGGCCACACTGGGTGTTTGTATCTTGGCACACTGTGGGTGGATGTTGTGGAGGGCAGGACTGGTCATACTCTCCCACCAGTGACCTTCTCAGAGGCAGCGACAGGCCCTGTGTTTGCGCCAAATAGGGTGTGGGCATCTCAGTCCAAGGCCAGACCTCCCCTGCTAGTTCCTGCCTTATGCTGGGTGGCTGGACCCAAAGGGCCCTTCCAGAGTAGTTCTCCTACCTTTCCTACCTTAGAGGGTGTTTGGGGAAACAGGCCTCCTGGGTGGTGGCTGGACTTGTGGGACGGAGGCAGAAGCCAGTCTCCCAATGGCCCAGCAGGGGCACGGCGCTCTGTGTGTGCGTCTGCCCCAGGGGCCAGCTGTCTTGGCCTGGCAGGTAGCTGCGTGTTACAGGTGGATGGGGCAGGCTCCCAGCCAGCCCGCCCTGAGCGCTGCGGGGTTTGGCTGTTGACTCTGCCCTGCCCAGTGTCACGGCAGCCGGGTGTCCAGGGTGCTCCTGTTGTCCTGTGTCCAGTTCGGGGTGGTGCCTGTTGAGTGAATTGGGGTTGGTTTCCTAAAAGAAAGTCCATATGCCTGGCTCCATGGGAGGCCCTTAGGGCCTGGCAGTGAAGGACAACAGGTGTGCAAATTCCAGTCGTGGTGGGCATGGTCAGCCTCTGCCCAGGAGACCCGTTGTATTTCTGGAGCCTCTTACTTTGTGTGACCTTGGGTTGGTCACTCTCTCTGAGATGGGGAGGTCTCATGAGATCGTGGCTCCATGCTTGCACAGAGAAGCTGAACCTTGTGCAGTCACTGTCTTGAACTGATAAAAATGGCGATTTGTAACCGAGCAGTAAGTGCTTGATCAGGATTAGCTGCCTGATTTTTGTTGTCGCCAAAGTAGCCATCAGCACCGTGAGAGAAGGTGGGGTGCTTCATACTGTTTTCCTCGCGGATCCCAGCTTACTCTTTGAAAAACCTGAGTCCACCATCTCTGTCTTGTGCTTAAAAGACACGGCTTTTTGTTGTCCTCAGGGGAAAGTGCATCTCCTCCCCGTGACCCTTGGCCCGGCGGCATGATCTCTGAGGATCTCCCCCTGCGCCCTTCTCCACCCCCTGGGCTCCTTCTGTTTCCCTGTGCTGTCTGCAGCCTTGGGGGGACTTGCTGTGTGGTGCCGTCCCGCTGCCCTGGAGGCCTCTGCCTGGAGACGGCCACACAGGCCCTCCCTAGTTGTGCAGGCCCCCTACCCCATTTTCTCCCCCTCAGTACTGTGCACATCTGCTTGTTTGTTATCTGTATCCCCAACGAGACGGGTGACTCGTCAAGACTGGACAGGCAGAACCTGTTTGTCGATTGACTGCTGTGCACCCAGTGCCTCTTGCCTCCCGCCCCAGAGCGGGTGCTCTGCAGGTGGTCAGACAGGGATGAAGTGCTGGGTGGCCCAGCGGGACAAGGCACCTTTGCTGGGTGTGGGCGGGGGGTGGGGGGGGTCTAGTTAACGCTGCTGCCTGATGAGTCACCTCAACACTCAGTTCCTCAAAGCAGCCATCGTTTTTTTTTTTTTTTTTTTTTTTTTTTTTGCGATATGCGGGCCTCTCACTGACGTGGCTTCTCCCGTTGCGGAGCACAGGCTCTGGACCCGCAGGCTCAGCGGCCATGGCTCGAACCCGTGTCCCCTGCATTGGCAGGCGGACTCTCAACCACTGCACCACCAGGGAAGCCCCAGCCATCGGTTTTTAATTACCTGTCACGGCTCTGAGGGCTGACTGGTCCCTCATGTGGTTGCGGTTGGTTGGTGGCGGGGCTGAGCCAGCCCCAGTGGAGGGAAGCTTCCTCGCCCACGTGTGGCTGTGATGCCACCTGCTGGCGTGGCCTCTCCTTGTGGCTTGTGCTTCCTCACAGCATGGGCGGCTGTGGGAACTGCACTGCATTTCACAGCTTAGTCTTGGGGGTCACGTGGAAGCCCTCTCACCAGAGTCCCAGGCCCAGCCCTCGCACAGGGTAGGGAGGCCCGTCGGTGTCCCGTGCCTGGAGGAACGCCTGTGGGTGGCGTGCCCGAGTGCAGCCACCTTGGAGGATGGCCTCCCACACGTCGCTGCGGGTTAGGCTCGGAGGGCTGAGCAGGAACCAGACGCTGCTCTGCTTCTTCCAGCAGCGCCTCCATCTGAGCACTGGGCCCAGCCTTCCCTCCCTGGGCTTGCTCCCTCCTCCACCCCACTCGCCTTTGGGACCAAGTCCGTAGAATGCTGTCTTCCTTCCTTCTTTCCTCCCCCCACCCACTTTTTTTTCCTTCTTTTTCTTTTTAACCCAGAACTTGCTTAGTCAGCTCCTCATCCGTTTCCTTCTCCCACTTTGGCAAAACAGGGGCCTTAGGCTTGGGCGGGACCATCCAGGGTGCTGTGAACGGCCGGTGACTGACTTGACCTCTCTGAGCTTCAAGTCGCCTGTTTCTCTTATGAAGAAAATGATTACACAACCTCTTGAGGACCCAATGAGGAAATCAGTGTGGAAATTCCTACTAAACTTGTTTTTCTAAAATTTGATAATTTAGTTTATTAACTATTCTATTTTTTTTTTCTTTTTTTTTTAACAGCCTTACTGAGGTATAATTCATTTACTATACAAGTCACTCATTTTAACGTGTGCGATTCAGTGGTTCTTAGTATATTCATAGAGTTGTGCAGCCATCACCAGTCAATTCTGGAACATTTTCACCAGCCCAGAAGAAGCCGTGCACTCATTAGTCATCTCTCCCCCATCCGTCTCCCCAGCCCCTGACAACGAGGAACCTACTCTCTGTGTCTGTGGATTTGGCTGTTCTGGACATTTCCCGTCAATGGAATCACACCCTGTGTGTCCTTCTGTGTCTGGCTTCTCTCACTGAGCATCGTGTTCTCAAGGTTGTCCACGTTGTAGCGAGTGTCAGTGCTTCTCCTCTTTTCCTGGCTGAGTAATAGTCCATCTGATGGCCATTTGGGTCCTTTCCTCCTTTGGCTGTTGTGAGTCATGCTGCTGAGAACACTCGTGAACAGGTCTCAGTGTGGATGAATGTTTTTGTCTGTCTTGGGTGTTTCAGGGAGGAGAGGCTTAACTTTTCCCTCTGCCCCCCTGGGTCCCTGGCTGGGGCCCCATGGTTCAGGCTGACAAGGGCAGCTTTGTAAGAGAGAAACAAGCAGCTTGTTAACCAGGTGGTGTGCGTCATGCAGAAGAACCCGGCGAGGAGTCCCCAAAGGGGTGGTCAGGGCTCAGGAACGTGTGAACAGCAGGGCGGTCAGTGCAGAGGGAAGGCCTTGACTTCTGGGGGCCGTGCCTTACGGGCGGAGGGGAGTGGGGCTGGTCAGTAGACTGTGTGCTCTGCCTCGGGGCCGGGTCTGCTTTCTCACCTGCCTTCACTGATGGTCACCCTGTGCCAGGGTGGCGTGTTGGGGGGCATCCGGTGACACGCAGGTGTGTTTCCTGCGCTGTCCCATTGCATGTCCCCTCCCCCCAAGTGCCTGCATTCCCCCCACACTTGATATTATGTGTCCTCCTGGTCACAGAAGTGGTGTGTGACATGTGCTGATTTGCTGTCCCTAATGATGAGCTTTGCTTCCACCTGCCGATTGGCCATTTGTGTATCTCTTTGAAGAAATGTCTATTCAGAGACTTTGCCTGTTAGTCCCTTTAGAAAGGGACTGTATGATTTGCAGATATCTTTTACCAGTCTGTGAGTTGTCTTTGCACTTTTATGATGGTGTCCTTTGAGGCACAAAAATTTTTAATTTTAATGAAGTCCAGTTTATCTATTTTTCTTTTGTTGATTATGCTTTTTGTGTCTTACCTAAGAAACCATTGCCTGGTAAGAAAGATTTATCGCTATGATTTCTTCTAAGAGTTTTATAGTGTTAGCTCTTATATTTGAGGTCTTTGATCCAGTTTGAGTGAGCTTTTGTGTGTGGTGTAGGATAGGAGTTGAATGTTATTATTTTGTGTTTGGATATCCAATTGTCCTAGCACTGTTTGTTGAAAAGACTGTTCATTCTGCATTGAATTTTTCTGTCACCCCTTTAAAAATTCTCTTGACTGTAAATATATGGGTTTGTTTTTGAATTCTCAGTTCTATTAATTTGATCTAAATATCTAGCTTTATGTCAGCACCACACTGTTTTGATTACTGTAGCTTTGGAGCACTTTTGAGATTGGGAAGTGTTCTTCCTTTTCAAGATTGTTCTAGCTGTTTGGGGTCCCCTGAGTTTTCATATGATTTTTGGAGTCTGTCAGTTTCTACATAGAAGCCCCGTGGGATTCTGATAGGCGTTTTGTTGAATCTGTAGATGAATTGGGGAGTATTGACATCTTAGCAATAGTCTTTTGAGCTATGAATATAGTATGTCTTTCCATTTATGTAGATCTTTAGTTTCTTTCAATGTGTTTTGCACTTTTCAGAGTATTAGTTTTGAATTTATTTTGCTATATTTATTCCTAAGTATTTTATTCTTTTTGGTGCTATTGGAAATGGAATTGTTTTCCTTATTTTCTCTTTGGATTGTTCATTGCTAGTATATAGGAATAAAGTTGATTTTTGTAGGTTATCTTGTGTCTTGCAGCCTTGCTGAACTCATTTATTAGTTCTGGTTTCTTTAGTGGATTCTTTAGTATCCTCTGTGTCCCAGGTCATGACTTGCCTTTCCAATTTGGATTCCTTTTATTTTACTTTCCTGCCCTGACTGGTGCCTCCTCCAGGACGACGTTGTGAAGAGATGGTGCCCTGGTTTTGGGGGAGGCGCTAGCCATTCGCCTCAGGGGTGGCAGTAGCTGGGGTTTGGATGGACGCCCTTTTCAGGAAGTTCCCTTTCAGCCTTCATATGTCGAGTGTTTTCATCATGAAAGAGTGTTGGACTCTGTTATGTGCATCTGCTGGGATGATTTTCGTGTGGATTTTGTGTTTAATCTGTTGCTGTGTTGGTTGTGTTGGGTGTCACACCTGTGCTGCATCCCTGCACTGAGCCTCTCATTGGTGTGCGGTGTTCTCTGTATGTCGTTGAACTCAGTTTGCTTGGGTTTTGTTGAGTTTTGTGTTTCTGTTTGTAAGAGATATTGGTCTAGTTTTCTTGTTCTTACTAAATTTTGAACATCGTGATAATGGTAGCTTCTTTTTAAAGACAATTAAAAAAAGTTTATTTACTTATTTATTTGGCTGCCCTGGGTCTTTGTTACGGCATGCGGGATCTTTAGTTGCGGCATGTGAACTCTTAGTTGCGGCACGTGGGATCTAGTTCCCTGACCAGGGATTGAACCCAGGACCCCGTGTTGGGAGCGTGGACTCTCAGCTACTGGACCACCAGGGAAGTCCCAGTGGTAGCTGTTACGATGCTTTCATTTGCACTTTTAAAAAATTTGAGGTATAACTTATGTGCTTCAAAATATACCCATCTAAAGTGTTTAATTCAGTGATTTTTAGTATGTTCACAAAGTTTTGAGACCTTCACTTTTATCTGGAACATTCCATCACCCCAGAAAAACACCTGACCCCATCAGCAGTCACCCCACCCCCTCCCCAGCCCCTGACAACCAGGAACCCACTCTGTCTGTAGACTGGCCTGTTCTGGACGTTTCCCATCAGTGGAATCACACACTGTGTCCTCCTGTGTCTGGCTTCTCTCACTGAGCATCGTGTTCTCAAGGTCTGTCCACGTGGTAGCGAGTGTCAGGGCTTCTCTCATTTTCATGGCCAAGTAATATTTTATAAGGATGGACCACGTCTTGTTTATTCATTCACCTGGTGATGGGCATTTGGGTGTTTACACCTTTTGGCTGTGGTAAGTCATGCTTCTGTGAACACGTGTGTACACCTTTTATGGACATATGTTTTTGGTTCTTTTGGGTGTGTACCTAGGAGTAGAATTAATTGCTGGGTCATTTGGTAACTGTTTACTTTTGGAGGAATTGCCAGATTTCTCCATAGTGGTTGTTTGCCTTTTTAAGACAAAGTTTCGGAGGCTGGTCCCTCGTGCAGTGGCTGTGGTGTCAGCACCTGGCTGCGGGGTGTGCCACCAGGGCTGTGTGTGGGCCTGGGTCACCTGGGCCCCGTGTCCTGGGCTGTGATCAGCACTGCTGGTGGCCGGCCGTCCTGGGCTTCACGGTGTCCCTGGGTGCCGTTCCCGCCGCCGGCCCTAGGCCCTAGGCCCTCCCTGCCTGTCTCCGCAGGGATGCTTGGACTCCAGCGCAGCTGCACACCTGGCCCGCCTTGCCCCGCCCCCAGCCCGTGGAGGCCTCCTGTTACCTGGTGCCCCATGCCCCTGGGGCTGGCTCTGACCCTCGCCCGCCCTGTCTGGCCTCCGGCCCTAACCCTGCTCGTCTCCTCCGCAGGCCTCCTCGCTAGAGAGGCGGAGCCCTGGCCTGGCCTCTTGCCTCTCTCACAGCCTGTGCCCCGGGGAGCCCGGCTTGCAGACCACAGCAGGTACCTTCCTCCCCGGGGCCCGGGCCTTGGCAGGTGCGAGAGACGGCACACTGGCCCCTGGAGCCCCGGGATGGGGCGTGCGGGGTGGCCAGGGCTGTCTCCTGTTGTCCAGACCGAGTGCCTCCGTTCTCCAGACCTTCCTGGCCGGCCCGGGCCCAGGCTGGGGGCAGGGGCTGCAGGAGGGGGCGGTGCTGGGCAGGCACTCTCCCTCCCCGGGACCCTGCGCCTCCCCTGAGCTGGCCGCCTGCCTCTCCCGTCCGCTCCCTGTGGCTCTGCCCACCCCCTGCTGCACTCGGGACCCACGTGCAGGTCCAGCCTGAGCCCTCACTGCTCCCTGGCTGGGGTTGAGTGAGACCTAGCTATTTCCATTTTTGTTTGTTTCTTCTAAAAATCAACTCATTGAAGACCAGTCATGGAGACAGAGCAGTGAACACATCCTGGTTCTTTTGGGGAAACCCCAGATCTGGTCACGTCCCCCACCTGCTGGGCCGAGGCCAGAGGAGGGCTGAACATCGGTTGGGCTGCTGCGTGCCGACCCCGGCCGCGTGGACACACGCGCGTGCATACACCCCTGTGGTGGCAGCTGGGCCCCCGAGGCTTCCTCTGCCCTGTGGTCGTCTGCAGAAGCTCAGTGGTTGGGATGGTGGCGAGGAGCTCACACGGGCCGCTGTCTCCCCACAGTGGTGTCCATGGGGTCCGCGGACCATCAGTTCCACCTGGCGGAGATCCTGTCTCGCAACTACGGTGTCCAGGAGGAGCATGAGGGGGCCGCGCGGGGCCCAGAGAAGCCGGAGGAGGAGCTAGAGAAGGACTTCGGCTCCCAGGTACCCGGTGGGCGGGGTGTCCAGGGGGCCTCTCAGCTGCTCCGTCTGCTTAGTCTCTGAGCTCCTCGGACTTCGTGGCGACCTGTGCCGCCGACCCTCTGTCTGCACAGGCCAGACCATGCTGGGCACTGAGGTCAAGGGATGGACCAGGCCAGTCCCGCCTTCATGGGGCGCTGGGCTCCAGACAAGCGGGTGGCTGGACATTGAACTTACTGTTCTCAAACTTTTTGCCCCCAGAACCCCTTTTTGTGCTCTTAAAAATTATTGAGGGTCTCAAGGAGCTTTGTTTATGTTGGTGATATGGCAAATCCATTGTTAGTAGAAAGAACACATTTTTAGGAAAATGAAAAATAACTATTTTCCAGACAAAAAAATTAGGGAGAAGAGTGGACTAGTTTGACATTTTTGTAAATGTCTGTGAACGCTGTCTTTTAAGGTAGATGTTAGTCGGTTGTGATTTGTTCTTTTGGTTAAAGAGTAAATCTAGCCTCATATAGATCTGTTCTTGGAAAAGGGAGGGTTTTTTAAAAAAATAAATTTATTTATTTATTTATTTATTTATTTTTGGCTGTGTTGGGTCTTTGTTTCTGTGCGAGGGCTTTCTCTAGTTGTGGCCAGCGGGGGCCACTCACTGTTGCAGCCCCTCTTGTTGCGGAGCACAGGCTCCAGACACGCAGGCTCAGTAGTTGTGGCTCATGGGCCCAGTCGCTCCATGGCATGTGGGATCTTCCCAGACCAGGGTTCGAACCCGTGTCCCCTGCATCGGCAGGCAGATTCTCAACCACTGCGCCACCAGGGAAGCCCCAAGGGAGGAGTATTTAACAATCTTTTCAGATAATTGTGGATATTCTTTGATGCTGCTCCAAAATGCAGCAAGTGGTAGTTTTGTGAAGTGAATTCTATAACCAGATCCAGTAAAGTTTCTGTCCTTGGTGTTAAGATCCATTGGTCTTGACCTTGGAGTGATCTTGACCCATGTGTGATCTTGTCACCTTCTGCGTGGGTGAGATGTTTGGTGAATATTGGTTCTGTGACGTATGAATCTTCCACATGTCCACAGAGTTCGCCGTATGAAATCTAGAAAGCACACGTTTGTTAATACCACAGACTGTGCTGCTTAAACATTAGAGATTTATTTTCGTGCAGTTTTGGAGGCCAGAAGTCCCAGACCAGGGCCTGGCAGGGCTGTGTCTGGTGGGGACCTGCTTCACGGCTGCAGACGCTGCTTCTTGCCATGTCCTCTCGGGGAGAGCTAGCTCTCTGGTGTCTCTTCTTACGAGGACACTGATCCTGTTGCATCAGGACTCCATCCTTGTGGCCTCATTTAACTTCATTTATTTCTGTAAAGGCCCCATCTCCAAACACAGTCACATTGGGGCTTCATCATATCAATTTGGGGCGGGGGACACACAAACATTCAGTCCATTAAATGTCAACACTGATCTCACCAGATGTCTTTTAAGTCCTGGGACTTGAGTGTTTTTTTTAAGGAGTAATCATAGGGCATTTATTTAGCTTGGTGCTGTGTATCACTTGGTGCCCATTTGGTCTTATAACCAAAACATGTCTTCTGTTCAAAAAAGAAAAATCAGTTTTAAGGAGTTCAGCTTGAATTCAGAACTTCTCAAAAGTAACCAAAAAAAAAAAAAAATCAGCTATTCATTAGCTAAATTACCTCAGCTAAGCTTTCTTCAGGGGAGTTCCCTGGAGGTCCAGTGGTTAGGGCTCTGCGCTTTCACTGATGTGACCCCGGTTCAATCCCTGATCAGGGAACTGAGATCCCCCAAGGCATGCGGCACGGCCCCCCCCCAAAAAAAAAAAAAAAAGTCTTCAGACATAATTTTTGTAAACTGATTAAGTAAAAGAAAGAACTTAATGTCCAAAGCAAAGTCAGAAACACCTGCCTTTTATATTCCCTTAGCAGCAGGCATTGTGGTTTATGAAGTTCATGCCGTCAGATCCAAGTTTTCCAAAATTGGAATTTTGTGCTTGAAAGCTTTTACACTGAGTTTTACTCCGTCAAGAAGCGCAGTCAGTGGTCTCCCTCATCTGGCTAATGCCTGGCAGGAGGCAGGAGTCGTCCGCCAGCCCTGAGCTCCAGGGTGCCGTCTCCATTACCTCCCCTTTCCTCCCACAGAAGATCAAAAGGACACCCCCTCAGGGTGAGCTCTCATAAAATCTGTAGCGTCACACAGGAATTGCAGGGTGTTCTTGAGTGAGACGGGCATCTCTTGAAGCCCTTAGTGAGCATGCATTGACGCTTGCGCACTTTGGTGCCCCTGCCCTGACCTCAAAGGCTGCCCCAGCCGCCCCCGTGCTGCTCCTCAGGTTGCTTCCCAGGGAGCCACCGTGTCAGCTCCCACCCCACCCACAGGTGCACAGTTAGAAACTGGGAGAGGCACAGTGAGTGATCCCCACTGGGGGTGCTGTGAGAATAAAAGAGCCTGGACAGGGAAACCCGAGAGGAAGGGCTGGGGGTCGGCGGGGAGGTCTTCCGCAGGGATCCGAAGCCCCCCAGGCAGGAGTTGACAGTGAGAGAACGAGAGGGCGTGTGCAGGAGGCTGGAAGCCGACTGTGACCCTCAGGGGTCAGGACGCAGCATGGCCAGCGGCACTGGCCTCGAGCAGGCGAGGTTTGTAGAAACAGGATTGGAAAGCAGTACTGGAGTGGAAGGTAGCGGTAGTTTTTGCCTCTTCCTTCCCGGTAATTAAGGGTCTTATTTCTGTCTCTTGTCATATCACGGTGGCTCCAAGTGTCAGCAGTGTTAGGCAGCCGTGGGGCCCTCGAACGTCCTCTTGTTCGTTGTCGGTGCGGCGAGGGTCAGCCACCTCTCTGTTACATTGATGAGGCGTCCATCTCTTTACTTAGCATACTGAGGGTTTTAAAAAATCAGGAGTGATGTTGGTTTGACCAGATGCCTTTTTTACATTCATTAAAGGGCCACGTTTTTCCCCTTCTTGTTTATTGGTGTCCCGTGTGGTGACAGTTGATTTCCAGACACTGGGTGCCCTCTCAGTGCTTGCGTGGAGCTTGCACAGGCCTGGGCCGGGAGGTGGAGGTGGACGGGAGGCTGCCCGGCTCTGCCCTTCGCGGCCAGGGGCGTTGGGCAGACAGCGGACGCCTCTGGGCTCAGGCGTCTCATCGGTGCCCTCCTGGGGCTGTGAGGGGCCCTTAGACGAGGGGCTGGGCCTGCAGTTTGGCCGGGGTGAGTCCCTGTGACTGGTCGTGGGGCTGACGGGCTCAGGGGTGGGGGAGCAGAGCCCCAGAGCAGCCCTGCTGACAGAGCCCTGCCCCCCAGAGCAGCGACATGCCCCTTGACGAGCTGCTGGCCCTCTACGGCTACGAGGCCTCGGACCCCATCTCGGAGCGCCAGAGTGAGGGCAGCGACGCCGCAGCCACCCTCCCGGACATGACCCTGGACAAGGTGAGGGGGCGGTTTTGGGGGTGGGCAGGAAGGCCCTAGACAGGCAGAAGCACGGCTTATAGCCTGGCAGTGTGGGTACAGCTAGTGCTGCTGGCTGTGGCCACACACCCAGGGTCAGGGTGGTCGCAGGGACGGCTCTGGGAGGGAGAGATGCTCCGGTCCCGAGCAGGTCGTGGCCTGGCCAGGAGGGAGGGGCTCTGACTGTTCTCAGCCTCGGGCGGAGGCCGTATCCCTCCCCGACTCGGTGCCCCTGGCTGGCCCACCCTCGTGCGGAGCAGGGAAGCAGCCCCGTGGGAGTCCTGCGCGCCTAGAGGGAGGCTCGTCCGCCTTGGCACCATCACTGCTGTTCGGGTTAGGGTTGTTTGAGATTGTTAAAGCAAACTGCAAAAACATTCTCTACTTTCTTGTTAAAAGGAACAAATAGCGAAGGATTTGCTTTCAGGGGAAGAAGAGGAAGAAACACAGTCCTCAGCTGATGACCTCACCCCATCTGTGACCTCCCATGAGGCCTCTGACCTTTTCCCTAATCAGAGTGGACGTAGGTGTCCCACCCGCTCCTACCCCTGGGCTGGCGGGGCAAGGAGGGGCCCTGGGCCACTGGGGGCACAGACATCGGCACCCCTGGGGGTGCCCTGCTCTTGTTCAAGCCCCTGTAGGGACCTGTCTCCCCTGCCCTGCCAGTGAGCTGAGGCTGGTGACCTTGGTTTATGTGAGGAGGGAACGTGTTGGTTCCTGTGACTGAAAGTCCGTTAGATCCAGGGCAGCGTCCTCGGGCCACGCACCCCTCACTCCCTGTGCGTCCTTGTGGCCTGAGCAGCAGCAGCGTGAGGTGCTGGGGGCCTGGGCCCCTGGTTTATGACTGCAGCAGAGGGTGGCCTGCTGCGTCCCTGCTTCCGTGCCCGTCACAGCCCGTCACCTGGCCGGGACCCAGCCGCTTCTCAGGAGGGGCACACGTGGGGGTCAGGTGGACAGAGAGTGGGGTGGAGGCCCCGGGGTCTGCTGGCTGGGGGGCCGCACGGGGCCGAGGAGGTGCCTCAGCTGCTCCTCTTTCCCCAAAGCCCGCTTCCTGTCTGATGCAGACAAGGAGCCTGGCTCCTCCAGC
Source organism: Mesoplodon densirostris (assembly GCF_025265405.1). Lineage (NCBI taxonomy): Eukaryota > Metazoa > Chordata > Mammalia > Artiodactyla > Ziphiidae > Mesoplodon > Mesoplodon densirostris. Next base: position 153,337,678 of record NC_082663.1, read on the forward strand.
TCGTCGGACACCGAGGAGGACCCGCTTCCCGCCAACAAGTGTAAGAAGGTGCGCGGCCCTGACCCTGCGGCACCCTCAGCGCGGGCCTCTGCTGGGTGGGGCTTGACTGCGAGTGAGTGCCGTAGCCCCGAGGCCCCCGCACCCCTGCCCCAGGACTGGCTGCACTGGACACAGTCACATGCACAGCTGGCCTCTGCCTCCCCCCTCATGCCTCGGGCCAGGTGGCCTGGCTCTGGGCGGCAGCCTGCAGCCCCCATCAGCACTGTGCGCCTGGGCCTCCGTCTGCCCTGACTGTCCTGGGCCTTTGCCTTTGCAGGAGATCATGGTTGGGCCTCAGTTCCAAGCCGACCTCAGCAAGCTACACTCGAACCGTCAGGGTGAGAAGAGTAAGTGGGCCTGGGAGGTGAGGGGACAGGGAGCAGGAGAAATGCCAACTCCACTCCTCCAGGAGAGACTCCCGGGTCCAGCCAGAGCCAGTTCCCAGGTCCTCGGAGCGAGCCTGAGGGTCCTGGCCCAGGTCTGGCGGCCACCTCCCCAGGGCAGCTGAGCCTGCAGGACACTCTGAGAAGTGGCCGTCCCTCCCCGCTGGCTGGTCCTGGGCCCTGTGGGCCACCCCCCCCATCCCCACCCCCAGGGCTGCTGCGCTTGTTCCCCTGGGTGTGTGGGCTCTTCCCACGTCACCCACGTGTCAGTCCCTCACCTCATCCAGGGCTCGTCCCACATGCCTTCGAGACGTGTGTCTTTCTGCGTTCTGCCTGGCCCTGTTATTCAGGGCGCTCACCATTCTGGACTTGTTGTCTGTCTGTCTCTCGACACTGGCATGAGTGTGCGTCACGTACACTATGGTGTTGGGTTCCCTCGTGTGCACGCGCCACGCCACGTTGGCTCATCCTTCTGCTGGTCAGTGTTCACGGTGGTTTGCCATGTGGTTGTCTTCGTGGACACACACACTTGTTCCTGGGGCTTCATCAGTAGGCACCGAGTGGGGCCCCCACCAGCAGTGTGGGAGTTCCAGTTGCTCTATGTCCTTGTCAGCGCTTGGTGTGGTCTGCCTTGTTGACGGGTGTGGAGTTGTGCCCCATTGTGGCTTTAATTTGCAATTACTGGCCACTTGGTGTCTTCTTGGGAGGTGCCTGCTCAGGCCTTTCCCCTTTTAAATTGGGTTGCTTTTCTCTTGTGACCTGGGGGAGTCCTTTCTGTATGGATGCACATCCTTGGTTGGCTGTGTGCACGGCAGATGTTTTCTCCCAGTCTGTGGTGTCTGATTTCAGTGAAATCCAGCTTATCTTTATTTTAGCCACAATGTGTTTGTATGCTGTCTAGGGAGTCTGCAGGTCTTGAAGATATGCTCTTTTATTTCCCCTTTTATGTTGGCATCTATGATCTAATTTAATTTTAATGTATGGTTGGAGGTATGGGTCAGGGTTGACCACCCCCCCCCCCAGCCCTGCATATGGAAGAGTCCATTCTTTCCCCCACTGAATTGCAGTGGTGCCTTTATCAGGAATCGTGTCCGTAATGTATATCTGCCTTTTGGGGCTTCTCTTCTGTTGTTCTCTTGTCTAACCCTGGGTCCTTACCACTCTCTTAATTATTGCAGCTTTGAAGTTAGTATGAGATGGTGCAAACCCTCCAGCTTTGTAACTTTTATTTGTATATAAGTTTTCAAATTAGCTTGTCATTTGTCTCAAAAATGCCTGCTAGGATTTTGATTATGGTTGCATTGGCTCTTTATTAATTTGGGGGAGATTGATACATTAACGATATTGACACTTCCAGTTCACAAACATAGCTTACATCTCTGCTTAGGTCTTCTTTATTTTCAGCAGTTTTAGAGTTTTCAGTATAGCAGTCTTGTGAAATGCAGAAATGCAGTTTATTATTTTAAGTAATCTTGTACACAGTGACTTGGCTAAATTCACTTACTAATTTTATTACCTTGTAGATTCTTTTGCACTTTTAGACATATACAATCATATCATTTGTGTATGATAACTTTACTTCTTTCTTTGTGATCTTTTTTTTTCTTTGTGATCTTTTTATGTTTTATTTCTTTTTCTTGCATTACTGCACTGACTCCTTTGTGTGTGTGTGTGTGTGTGTGTGTGTGTGTGTGTTTTAAAAATAAATTTATTTAGTTATTTATTTTTGGCTGTGTTGGGTCTTCATTGCTGCATGTGGGTTTTCTCTAGTCACGGTGAGCGGGGGCTACTCTTCATTGCGGTGCGCGGGCTTCTCATTGTGGTGGCTTCTCTTGTGGAGCATGGGCTCTAGGTGCGTGGGCTTCAGTAGTTGTGGCATGCGGGCTCAGTAGTTGTGGCCCATGGGCTTTAGAGCGCAGGCTCAGTAGTTGTGGCGCATGGGCTTAGTTGCTCTGTGGCATGTGGGATCTTCCTGGACCAGGGCTCGAACCAGTGTCCCCTGCATTGGCAGATGCTTAACCACTGTTTGGCCATTATCTCTTCAAAATTGGTCCTGTGCTTTGTCCTCTTCCTCCATGACTCAGTTATACATGTCTTAGGTTGCTTGACCATCTTACACATGTCCCACACTCTTTAAGCTTCAGTTTGATATTTTTGAATGAAATTCTTTCCAATTTTACTAATCATGTCTTCTGCTGCTGTTGAAGCTGCCCAGTGGGTCCATAATTCACTCGCATTTTCCAGCCCTAGAATGTCCGTGTGATTCTTTTGAATTGATTTCAGTTCTCTGCTGAAATTCTCCAGCTTTCCATTGATTTTGTCCTTTTCCCTAAATCATTAATCATAGTTATACTGAAGTCCTGTCTGCTAACCCTGATGTCCAGCTGTTTGTGGAGTTACGTGTTGTCATGCGGTTTTCCTCTCACCTTCACGCCATAGGTAGACACACGGCGATGGTGGCAGGTGTCGCTTTTTCTCTAGAGAGGGGCTGGGACTCTGGGTTGACTTTGCAGATGGAGAGAGGTGGTCGCAGGTCTACAGGGGCGCCAGCCCCAGAGTCGCTGGTTCCCTCACAAGAGCGAGTCCAGCATGGAGCCGGTTCCCCTCTTCAGCCACTGCACTGGGTGTTTGGCTTTTGTGTGTTGTTTAGTTTTTGGCCCCTGTGGTTCTTCCCTGAGTAATCAAGAGATGCTGACACTGGGGTCTCCCCAGGCCTGGCCCTGAACTCTCCCTTCTGCCTCTTGCTGCCCATCCTTCCCCCGCCACCGCTGGAGGCTGTCCCCCCCTCCCCCGCCCCAAAGCAGACTGCAGCCAGAGTCCCTTTCTTATCCTTCCTTAATGCACCTGCCCCCCTCCCCCGCCAGGGCAGGACCTCTACTGCCCTCTCCTCCCCTCCCTCCTCTCCCCGGGAGGTCTGCTCTTGATGCTGCGGTTATAGGGACTGAGGCAGCCGTGGGAGCTCTTGCCTGAGCGCGGCCGCTGGCACCCATGTCTCCCCACTGTGCTTGATCGAGTCTGGGCTCTTCTCGCTGCTCCCTCGGGCCTCTGCCTTTCACCTCCCTGAGCTCGTCCTGCAGCCCCTCCTCATGGGACACGCTCAGAAGTCCCCTTTCCAGCCTGGGCTAGTTGCTGCCCCCTCTGGGACGCTGGCCTTGATAACTGGCTGCTCAGGGCCCACTGACCTCCCACCCTTTCCTGCCTTCCCGCTACCTCGAGCACCCAGGTGCCCGGAGCTGGCCCTGTGAGATGCGGAGGTGGAGGCCCAGGCCCCTGATGGGCCCTTGTCCTCCAGAGGGGCCGAGTTGGCCTGCTGGTGATGCTTTTGGGGAGGCGGTCAGAGGAGGTGCAGACTGCGTGCCGGCATGTGAACTTGCCCTCTCCTGCACAGTCTATGAGAATGAAGACCAGCTGCTCTGGGACCCCAGCATCCTTCCTGAGGGGGAGGTGGAGGAGTTCCTGTACCGGGCGGCGAAGCGGCGGTGGCACGAGGTGGCTGAGTCTCAGCTCCCGGAGGGAGAGGCGGTGAAAGACAGCGAGCAGGTGGGCGGCCCTGGGGGCGGAGGAGCCGTGGGGCCTGGGCCAGTGTGGTTGTGTGATTGTGAGGAATTCAAGGGAAACCACTTGTCCTGGGCAATGGTGGCTCCTCTCCCCCAGGCACTGTATGAGCTGGTGAAATGCAACTTCAATGCCGAGGAGGCCCTGCGGAGGCTGCGGTTCAACGTGAAGGTGATCCGAGGTGAGCGCAGCCCCAGCCCCGCCCCCGCCCCCCCCCCACCATGGACCGCGCTGACCAACCCCCCCTACCCCACCGCTCCAACCTTTGCAGACGGGCTGTGCGCCTGGAGCGAGGAGGAGCGCCGCAACTTCGAGCACGGCTTCCGTGTGCACGGCAAGAACTTCCACCTGATCCAGGCCAACAAGGTGAGGCCCTGCCCGCCCGCCGCGCCTCCCGGCCTGCTGGGGGCTGCTCTGGGGCTGGAGGGCTTGGGAGCTGGCACAGTTGCTGTCCACCCGCAGCGGGAGGTCAGAACGAACCCCAGGCTCGTGGTGGGCTCCCCGGCTCATCTTTCTCTAGTTCCCCTATCCCCCGGAAAGGTTCCAATCTGGGGAAGGGTCTCGTGCCCACTGCCAGTCCTCCAGCGCTGACCCTCGCCTGGATCTCCCCCATCACCCCCTTGCCGTGGGGACTGAGGGTCTCCATGTTCACTCTATTCAGGGACACAGCTCTCCCACCATTGCACCAAATAGGCATGACCGAAGTGGCTGCTAATGCCAGGTCCCCATGCCCGTCTCCACATCCATGTCTCACCCCCTGTCCTCCCCAGGCCCGTGTCCCTAACACCAGGCCTGGGTCACTGGTCTCCCCACACCCCGCTTGGGTGCTCCCTGCCTGTGGCTCCCTTGTAACGACTCCCACGCTGACCTCTGTCGCTGCCCCGGCCCTCTCCCCCGAGCCCTGGACGTCTGCCTGGCCAGGCGCCCGTGGCTCGTCTGGGAACCTGGCTGTCCCTCTGCGCTGTCGCAGTGGCTCCCACTCTGGCCCCTCGTCCCTGTCTTGTCTTGCTCCCCTGGGGCCGGCAGCCCTGGCCACTCCCACTCCCCACAGGTGGAGGAGCAGGGCCTGGCCGGCACTGGGCTCACGCTTGCCGTCTGGGCATCTTCCCTGGGAGGGTGCAGTGGGTGAGGGGCCCTCGCAGGGCTCTGTAGGACAGGGATGGTGCCCCTCTGACCGAACCCGGCGTGGCCAGGCAGCACTTGGTCCTCTGGGACCGGCGCCCGCGGCTCCTGCCTTGCCTGTCCCATAGCGGAGGCCGCTTCTGCCCCAGAACCCGCTGGGCTGCTGCCTTTGTGTCCTGACCTGCTGTCTGCCGCACGCCCCCCACCCAGCTTAGGGCTGGTGGCCTCTCTCCCACCGGAGTCTCAGGTCTGCGGTGAAGCTGGCCCCTGGGAGGCTTGTTGCATGAGAGGGTTTCGGTGAGAAGATCAGGCAGTCCCTGGGTGCCCCTGTGCCTGCTTGTCTCAGCCCTCCCTGGGCATGGGCGTTGGGTCCCGCGGTGGTGGGGTTGTCAGCTGCGGGCACAGCCCTGGCCTTGCTGCGGGTGATCCTCCGAGATGGGAAGGCGCCCCGATCGCTCACCCTGGACACGAGCCCATGGGGCCACCTTGGCCTTCCAGGATGCAGGCCTGGCTTTTCGTGCTACGTTGTAAACATGCCCTCAAGTCGGCTCACACACCCGGCGTGCCCTTGTGCAGACGGCTCTCCCTGGAGCACCAGTGATGCCCACGCTCAGCGAGAAGTGGGCTCGCTCTGCATGTTCTCTGGGCTGGGGTTGTCCGCCCCCCTCCGCCGGGCCTGTGAGGAACAGAGCACACGTGGGTGCGGCCGTCCTCGGGGCGTCTGGGGCGAGGGAGGTGGACGGTGGGCCTGGAGCCGAGGCTGGGCATGGAGCGGGGGCCACGAGATGGGCTGCTGAGCTAAGGGCACGGGGCGGTGGGGAGCAGGCTGGGAAGGGGCTGGGGGCCAAGCTGACCGGCACCGCCCACAGGTGCGCACACGGTCCGTGGGCGATTGCGTGGAGTATTACTACCTGTGGAAGAAGTCTGAGCGCTACGACTACTTCTCCCAGCAGACTCGGCTGGGCCGCCGGAAGTACGGCCCGTCGGGAACCACGTACGTGCCGGGTGCCTGCGGGGCGGTGGGAGAGGCGCCCTGGCCTGAGGCAGCCCCTGCCCTCACCTTTCCTCTCCCTGCAGGGACGCGGACCAGGACCTGGATGGCGGTGACCCCGATGGCCCTGGTCGCCCCCGCTCCTCGCCGCCCCTGTCTCTGCCTGCCGCTGCCGATGGCCCGGGCCCTGAGCGGGACCCCCTGACCCGGATGCGCACCGGTGAGTGGGGGGTGGCCCCTTTTCTCAGGGGGCGCTTCTCCCTGGCAGCCCAGCCTGGGTTGGTGGACACGGAGGAGCGAGTGGCATCTGGGGGCCAATGTCCCTTCACCCCCACGTGGTCTCACAGGGTGTCACACACAAGTCATCCTCGGGACTTGGCTCTCCACATGGGGGTACCCTGTGCGTCCTGGGGCCCAAGTGGGGCTGCTCTGCAGTCCCAGGTGGGAGCCCAGGGGGTGTCATGCCCCCTTTGGTGTCCGGGCCCAGGGCCGTGCGAGAGCAGGACAGAGCCCAGGTGGCGACTGCAGTTTCTGAAGGGGACCTCAGGGGACAAGGATGCTGCTTTGTGGGTCTGCTGGACGCTGGGGCTTCCCCTGTTCTGGTTCCAGGGTCCAGTTGGGTCTGTGGTCCACCTGGAGGGTTGTCCGCATGCCTGGCCCCACGGCCGTGTGCGGGAGCTCCCCGAGGCCATGCCCCTCTCCCTCTGTGAACTGTTGGGTCCTGTCCCGCCCTACAAGATGGGGGTCACGACCTTCCCAGTCGGGGCCCTTAGCCTCAGTGTGCCCTTCCGGTGTGACAGGGCTTTTCTGCATCCCTATGTGTCTTACGAGTTTGTGTGAGAGCGTTTTGTGAGGAGGGGTCCTTGGCTCTGCTGGACCCGGCAGGTTGGAGCCCCGCACCGGGCACAGCCTGAGGTGACAGTGGCTTTTGGGTGAGCAGGCCGTACCGGGTTGCTCTTGACCCGGTGGAGCTGGGCGTGGGCGTTGTAGGGGCCTGGCCACAGCCGTGTTCTCCCCCAACAGAGCCCCTGAGCGTGGGCAGCAGCACGTCTGCGAGTCTTGGCGAGCCCGGGGAGTCCCCCGACAGCCCCCCGTCCTCGGAGCCAGGGCCCTGTTCGTTCCAGCCACCGGACGTAGACGCGCCCCCGGCCGTGCCCCTGCCTCGGCGGCCCCCAGCCCTGGCTGAGCCGGCCTTCTACTCCCCCACCATGGCCGCTGCAGAGCCCGGTGCCAGCCCAAGGCTGGCTGTGGACTTGGCCCTGCCCGGGGCCCTCCCCGAGGAGCTGCCCCTCATCTCCAGCCACGTGGATATGGACGGAGAGCCCGAGGAGGCCGTCGCCCCCGCACAGGTGGCTCTGTCGGTTGCCGAGTTTGGACTCATCGGCATCGGGGATGTGAATCCCTTCCTGGCCGCCCACCCTGTGTGCCCGGCCCCTGGGCTGCACTCGGAGCCCCTGTCACAGTGAGTGCGGCCCCTCCCCGCCCCACCCCCAGCTGCTGTACCCCAGCCTCAGGCCAAGCTGAGGCCAGCGGGAGGGGTTGCCCCCCCCGGCCCGAGGATGGCGTGGCCCCACGGAGCAGGCTAGTGATTTCTTTAGCTTTATTCTGTTTTTTATTTGGCTCATTTTATCTTCCTGGCTAGGTAATACATTCATGTGGCTCAAAATCCAAGAAGGTACAAACGGGGCCAGTGCCAGGTTCCTCCCGGCCCTGCCGAGCTGCCAGCCCTCCCAGCCCTCCCCAGGCGGCCGCCGAGGACAGTGCGGCTGCCGAGGACAATGCTGCCTCGAGAGGGGGAGGCCAGGCCAGGCGGCTGTGCGGGCTGTGGGGGCGGCGTCTGCCGGCGAGGCGGGGGCGGGCCACGGTCCAGCCCGCATCCCGCCCACGCCCCCGTGCCGGGCCTCTTGCTCTGGGCTTGCACTGATCTCCTGTCTCTCCCTCTCTCCCCCTGCAGCTGTAACGTGATGACCTGTTGATCCCTGGCCACAGGCGGGCGTGTGTGGCCCAGATTGGACTTGGGGCCCCTGTGAGGCCTGCCTGTCAGTCTTCCTGACCCTCCCCTCCTCGCGGGCCTCCGGTAGCCCCTCTGCTTAGAGCACGTCAAGGACTGGGCTGAGCGGTGGCCCCTCCCCACGCCACACACGCACCAGCACTGCTGCCTGGCTCCAGCCTCTGCGCCCACCACGGGACCCGTCGGGCGGCTGGGCGCGGAGGGCTGGCCCATCCAGCCAGCAGAGGCGAGGAAGGCGTCCCGGCCCCGCCAGGGACGTGGGGAGGTGGGGCCGGACGCCGCCCCTACCAGCAGCCTCCGCCGGCACCCTCGGCACTCTGCTCGACCGTCTCCCTGCGCCTGGCCGGACTTCGGGCTGCCCCCACCCAGGGCTTAGGGGGCAGCTGCTACTCGGTGCCAAACCCTGTGGGGCACAGAGCCATATACCTCGATGTCGGCCCGCCCCGCCCTGACGTCCACCCGCTCTCTCCACTTCAGGAAAAGCCGCACTTTATGCCCCACCCCCACCCTGGGGCCCCCGGCAGCCTCGGGCATGGGTCTGAGGACGCAGAACTCACAGCCCCTTGGTACCGAGGCTTGTTGCCTGCCACACTGAGGGGCCCAGCTCCAGCCCGTTTCCCTGACCCCCTAGGTCGTGTTTCTGTTGAGGCTTCCCAGCAAGATGGCTTGGGGTCCTGGGCCTTCTCCTCTCCAGCCTCCTCGTTTTATTTATGTTTCTGTTTACAAATCGGAGTGGGGTCCTCCAGGGGCAGGGCAGCGCTCCCGGCCCCGGTGTCACCAAGGGGGGCTTTGGCTCGAGCCTGTCTGCAGGGCCGGACTCGACCTTCCCTCGGCCCAAGGACCACACTGTGAAGTGACAACTGCCTTGATCCCCTTGCTGTTTTATTTATTAAACTTGATTTGAAGCCCCATGGGTGCCTCGTGGTGGGTCAGGTGGGTGGGACACAAGGAGGTGCTGGTCCCTCAGTGGACCTCGTGCTGGGCCCCATCCAGGGACCTGGGGGCACGGGGGTCGTGGGGGAGCATGCTGTGTCTCAGTGACGGTGCGAGGGAGGTGGCCAGGCAAGTGGAGGTGACTTTCAAGCTGGACCCTGACGGGGACAGGCCTGCCTGTGAGCGCGCGTGAGGGCGAGGCTGGGGCCTCACACGTGCGGGGCAGGGGCCCCTGTGGAGACTGGACGGGTGGGGTGAGGGCCGCCTGGACGGGGAGGGAGGCCGAGTGGAGGAGGTGGCTCGGGGGCCAGTCGTGCTGGGTGTATGGAGTCGGGGGTCAGTCCCGGCAGAGCTGGCTGTGCCAGTGTGGGAGCCCGGGGCGTTTGGGTGGGATGGGAAGGATTGGAATGGTTGTGACAGAGTTTTTGGTCTGTTCACGCTTTCAGTGCTTCATAGGTGGTGTTTGCTGCTCTCTGATTTCCTCCTGTCTCAGTAAGTGGCCTCTCCAGGCTGGCTTCTTGCCTCGCTCTGTGCGTTTAAGGTTCCTCTGTGGCTGTTCGTGGCTTTGTTGTTCACTTCTTTGTGCTGAGTGTGTGTTTTCTGGAACGGACTGTGGCGTTGCTCCGCCTGCCTGCCTGAGGGCACCTCGGTGTCCCCAGTGTGGCGGCGGTGGACGCAGCGCCCGTAAGCCCCCGTGTGCGGGTGTGTGTTTGGTGAACACCCAGGAGCTGGACCGCGTGGTGGTTCCCCTGTGCTTTTGTGAGAACTTCCAGGGTGGCTGCCCCTCCGTGCGCCCCTGCCTGAGGCTGCCCGGCCCTGCAGCGCTTGGAGCTGTCGGGACCGTCCCAACAGGTGCTTCCCACGGCCCCCAAAGGCAGGCTCACCCTCCTGAGGCGGGAAGTGAGTCTGTGCAATGTGCTCTTCGCGCTCGTTGGCTGAAAATGTCCGTACCCCTCCTTGGTTTTTCAAGCACTATTTTTCTTTTTAACTTGGTATAAGATTCTAGGTTTCCTTTTTTTCTTTCAGCATTTTTAAGATGTTCCATTTATTCCTGGGTTCTCTTATTTCTGACGAGAAATTTGGCATTTTCACTTGTGTTCCCTAAATACGATGTCTTTTTTTTCCTACCGTGATTTTCTCTGTATGTTTGGTTGTGTTGCGCCTGGTGTTTCCTACATGGAGCTCCTTGGACCTGAGGGTTGATGCCTTTCATTGCTGGGGGGCTTCCTGGCTGTCCCTTCTGGGCTCTGCTCCTGGGTCCCTGGTTACTCAGCAGACCCCTGTCGTCGTCCGCAGACTCTGCCTGTGTCGTCCTGTCCTTCCTGTGCGTCTGGACCCGTCCTTGCTCCCTATCCCTCCTTCCACTGCTCCAGGCTGCCACCTGGCCCGTCCCACTGCGGCTGTGACGCCTACACTGTATATTTTGAATCTAGTATTTGCAGTTGTTTTTTTCCTATATTTTTGCTGAAATTATCCATTTTTTTTCTTGTACGTTCTTTATCCTTTTTATAATAGTTACTTTAAACTTTTGGATAGTTCACCATCTGGGCTATTCCTGGATACATCTCTTAACCGTTTTCCCATGGTTATGGGTCACAGCGTCTCCCATTCTTGCGGTTGTTTTAAAGGAGTCTCTTGCTTATTGTCGGCTCAGATCTTGCCAGTGCCCTGCCCGGCCTCCCTGTGGCCGTGGCTGCTGCTTTGCGGGCCTTCCTGGCCATAACCGCGTTGGTGTCTGTCTGCTTTGGTTTTCAGAATGTTAGTGCCTGGTGCGAGGCTACGGGAGTCCTGCTCGTGGCGCCGTCCAGGGATGCCTGTGGACGGGAGTGTGTTCAGGACTGCGGTGTTTACTGCTTCTCTTCTTTCTGCTTCCTCTTACTGTTGTGCCCGGGCACATGGCCCCTTGTGGTGACCGAGGCGGCCACCCTCAGTCTGTGGTCCCTGCAGAAGGTTGGGTGAGCCTTGTTTCTGGGTCTTGTACCCATAACCGCACTAGTAACTCTGGCTGGGCAGGAGGGGTCTTCAGATTGGCTGGACGGGGGCCACCTCCTCCCCTCATGTGGTTGGACAGGCCTCACAGGGAGAGGCCGGCGTTCTGGTGTGGGGAGTGACAGGAGCACAGAGCACGTGGGCAGGAAGGGTGGCAGCTGGGCCCACAGGAGTGGCGTCAGCAGTGGGGCCAGGGGGCAGTGTAGGGCCAGGCGAAAGAGGCCGTCCCTCTAGGCCCGGGGACTGGAAATCTGCTTGCACGGTAGCAGGGGCCTCCGAGGCTCCTGAGCTGGTGCAGAGTGACCGTCGCTCCCCTCAGGGGCATCATCTGCTGACCAGGAACCTTCCGTACCGTTGGTCATCTCTGGACGTCGTGTACAAAGAGGCCCTGAAAGTGGAGCGGGAGGCGACGTGCCATCCACCTCTGGTTCAGGGGTCTTGATGGTGAGCCAGGCCCTGCCTGCCTACAGGTCCACTCTTTTCCATCCCAGACCCGAGGGCAGAGTCGCCAGCTGCACCGCACCACACCCAGGTCCCCCGTTCCATCCCCGGTGGTAGGGGACACCTGCACAGCCTCTGGGTTGGGCTTCTTACAAAGAGAAGTGTCGTACTTTTACTGTTTTCCAGGTTGTCCAGGGTTTTCTCCACTCTACACGGGGGGCAGTGGAGCTCTTTTGTGACCTACATTCTAACCCTACCGGGTGCTTGGTTTGAGGGGCCTTCCCAGGGGACATGCCAGGATTCCATGGCATGGAATCAGGTGACCCTGATTCCAGCCCCTCTGCTGAAGGAGGCTGGCATTAGCCAGGGCCACACTGGAGGCTGGACCCACAGGCAGCTCCCGGGGTTGGGAGGGGGATGGAGGAGGTGGCCCCAAGCCGACAGTCCTGGGCTGGGGCCTCAGCCTCCCTGGCCCAGGACCCTGGGCTCTGGAGTGGGACTGGGCTGTCCAGACCTGACCCCACTGTTTAGCCAACGCTTCTGTCCCCACAGTTCTTGTTTTCCTGGTTTGTGGTTCTGGGATGGGGCTGCCAGATGAAATACTGGGCACCCAGTTAGATTTGAATCAGAGATATTTCAGTGTAAGTATATCCCATATAACATTTGGGACAACTTATGGTAACAAGTGATTTGTCGCTTATCTGGGATTCAAATTTAATGGAATCCTGTGCTCGTTGAATGTCCTCGTTGAATCTGGCAGCCCTATTGCTGGGCTGCTGTAAGGATATGGAGCCTGGGCGCCTGGCACATCGGACGCCTGGTGAATGTCCAGAGGTCGGGACTGGGCTGTGGCTTTATCCAGCAGAGGCCGCTCCCGTCCCACCAGTCTGGGGGCTGACTGGAGCCTGTAGTGCCTCCCTATCTCAGGGGTCCAGTGGGTGGGGCTTGGCCAAGTCAGCACCTGGAGTAACCCTCCCCGCCGAAGCAGAATTGGAGGGTGGGCAGTGGTGGCTCCAGAGCTGGAGTGTGGAGGCGTCTGCGGGGGTCCGATGCCTGCTCACACAGCCCCCGCCCCCCCGGAGTTGGAGCCGCAGCCCTTGCTCAGAGGAGACTTGGGATCAAGCTCCATGGTGAGCACTTGGGAAGTGAACTCAGCCCCTGCTCTGGTGGGCTGTCCCTACTGGGCGACACACAGGACAGTGGTGGGGTCACGGAAAGGGGGTTCTTGGTCTCTGAGGTTTGGAGGATTCCCTGGCCCTGCTGTGCCGCCCATGTCACTTTTCCTCATCAGTCATAACCTGCCTGAAGGACCCGGGCCCGTGGCTTTGTGGGCAGGGATGGAGGGGTGCGGTGGGAGCTTGACAGCATGTTCGATGGTGTGACCTGCCCTGTCTTCCCTCGTTTCTTGAGAAGCAGGTGGAGATCAGGTCTCGTGAAGATGGCTCTGTGACCGTCTCGCATGGCTGTGATCCTGCGAGAGTTCGGGCTCTGGCCCGTGGGCTGTTCATTGCTCATGGGCTCACCCTCATTCAGAAGCAGTGACTGAGCGCCGGGTCTCTGCTCTCCTGCCTCCTGGGGCTCAAGCCTGGGGGTTGGCAGATACAGTCTGAGAGCACAGGAGGGGTGGGGAGGGCACTGTGAGGTCGGGGTGGCCTGCACGAGGGGCGACGTCACTGGGACGGGCTCCCGAATGCGGACTCAGTGCTAAACCGGGAAGGTCACCCTGTCCCCGAGTGGAAGGTGGTGCGTCCTTGAGGGGTGGTGGAGTCCTGGGAGCAACGTGGTTCTGGGATTCTGGGTGAATTGACGCTGGGTTCTGACGGAAGCCCACCTTAGGTGCCCGCCTCCACCATTTTGTCTAGTGCTTCCTAGCGGGGCAGGCCACTGGTCAAGCACTTCACTATGACACCAGGGCAGGTGCTGGCCTGTGCCCATCGGGCAGATGGAGAGACTGAGGTGCCGACTGCCCACTTAGCCTTCCTTGCCTGGATGCGCCCGGCACAGCCACCTGGGGTACAGCCTGGGCTCCAGGACCCTCGGCAGTGAGTGAGGCCCGTGTCAAGGAGCTGACTCCAGGGTGGCCTGAGCCCCACGAGAAGTGCAGAGAGAGGCGGGGCTGCAGGCTGCACTCAGGTGGCGCCTACTGTGTGCCAGCGCCTTTCTGCCCAAGCCCAGCACCTCTTCCTTGAGACAAGCCTGGGCCCCTCAGGTGGGGTGAGGCGGCAGGGCAGCGGTGACCGCCAGGCACAAGGGGGGCCCAGCCTCCAGGAGACACAGGTGAGGCTCGGCCACAACTAGGGGCTCGGTTACATCATGCTGCCGAGCCCGGCTTCCCCTGGGGCGGGCCTTGCTGGTCCCAGGGGGATTCCCCAGCTAGCCCTAGTTTTAACCCCTGATCCTAATCCTTGCTGCCCTCCCCCCATTTTGATCTTGATCCCGCCCAGGTATTTTAAGGGCAGGGTGAGACAGGTCAGCAGGGAGGGGAGGGTGGCCACATCTCCCAGTCTCTGCCCGCGGGAGCCTCCCCTGGAGCCTCCCAGGTTCAACCCCACAGTTTCTACCCAGGCCGGGCCCCACCACACTCCTCTTTGGTCAGCCCCGCCCGGTGCGCAGTAGGTGCTTAATAAAGAACCCCGCATTTCATTAATGCCAGTATCATGTTGCACCTTCCCTACCTAAACTGGAAGTGTCAAGACTACCCAGAGAGGAGTCACCCGATTGCCACAAGGCTAAAGTGAAGAAAGTGCCATGATAATGGCGCCGGCTAACATTCATGTAACATGTATGCCAGGTACCTTCACACGTATAATTCCGTTGCATGAATGAATGAAGGGATGAATGAATGACAGGGCCCACCCCTCCCTGTGATTACAGCAGGAGGAGCCAGTGGACAGAGCTGGAGCCTTCCCGGGGACGGGGCCACGCTGGCAGGAGTCCAGGGCTGCTGGATCCCCCTGAGTCTGAAACTGGTCCCCGGCGACAGCCCCACCCCTGCTCAGACAGAGAAAAATCCTCCGGGCAAGTAATCTGATTCTTCTGGACTCCTTGGAGGAAGTCTGGGGGTGAGGGAGGAAGCTGCATTTTTAGGATGTGCCTTCCCAACTCCTCAGGGTGTACGGCTGGAAAGGGGGGGTTGCTGGGATGTGCTTCCCGCACTGTCTCCGCCACACCGCAGGTGGAAAATCCAGGCCCAGCAGCTTCCATGCAGAACCTTGTTATGTCCTGGGGGTGGGCTGAGTTATTTTGAGTGTGTGTGTGTGTGGGGGGGCGGTGTCTGATGGCCTGCTTAGGGAAAGTTGTTCCGGGGTTCAGGGGCCTCGGCCCAGAGACACCCCCCTCAACCCCACCGTCTGGCCAATGGTGGAGGAGCCACAGATCAGCTGTGCATTGTCGCCCCCCCCAACACCTTGGCTCTCTCCAAACCCTCACTCCCCCCACGGTGCAGGCGTCTGTTCATCCTCCCAGGAAGCAGGGTCGGGGACTCTGAGTTCATGTCTCAGCTGCTTGACCTTGGGCCAGGGGATGCCCCTCTCTGGAAGCGGCTTCCTTCATCTCTAAATCAAAGCCGGGAAACATCTTTCTGTTTTAAGATAGTTTGAGGGGGTGGGCCGGTGAACGTGGTTTGGGGGTGGGGCTGGGGCCAGGCTGCTTGGGTTCAAACCCCAGCCCAGCCTCTTGCCGCTGTGTTTCCTTGAGAGAGTGGCAGAACCTCCCTTGTGTCTCTCGCCAGGTCCAGGCAGGGCTCTCCAGGAGGTGGTGACACTCCCCAGGGCCTCTCATTTGGTTACAGCCCCAAGGATCCCGTGTGCGTGTGTGGACCTCCTGCGCCTCCCAGCGCAGGGCTGCCTCGGGACCGGGTGGGCGTGCAGGGCACAGACCCTAACCCTACCCTTCCTAGCGTGTGAGCAAGTTCCTACCGCCGGCACGATTGGCTCCCTGTAAAAGGGGGTAGGAAGTGTGCCACCCAGGAGCAGGGCCTGGCACAAACAGGGTGGGCGTTGAGGAACTTTCTTTCCAATGCCAGGGGTGGAAGGGCTTTTAAGCATCCGGAGGAAAGAAAAGAAACCCTGCAGTTAAGCCGTGACACCCCCCCATCTATTTGTAGGCACTTCCTGATTCAGACGTATTCAGACAGGCACACAGGAGCTCAGTGCCCCAAAGAGGAAACCGAGGCGCAGCCTGCGGGAGCCCGAGCTCCGTCCTCCTCCACACCCTTTCCTGCTGGCCTGTCCGTTCACCCCTTACTCATTCCTTCGTTTGTTCGTTCCTTCTCCCGACCCCCGACTCAGCCGACCCAATCCGTGGGTGACCGGGGCGTGCGGACGGACGCGGACGCTCTGGGGGGTGACGCCGGACTGGCCGTCCCCGAGCCTCAGCCTCCCGGCGGGGGGCGGGGGAAGTGCTGGGCGCCGACGACCCCCCTCCCCCTCCCCAAGCTCGGAGACCAGCGGCCCCTCCTGCCGCGGGTCTCTTACCGACACTGTTCCCCTGCCATCCCCGCGCGCTCCCCACGCCCCTCCTCCCCGCGCGCATCGGGCGGGGAGGAGGCAGAGTCCGCCCCCTCCCCTCGGAGGCTCCGCCCCGCCCTCCGCTCCCCTGCCCTGCCCGCCCCTCCCGGGTTGGGCCAAGCTCCCCGGCCACGTGACCCCGCGGCCCGGCTGGGACGCGACGGGACGCGCTGGGACGGGCCCCGGGGGTCGCCGGCGGCATGGAGCGGAGGTGGGTCTTCGTGCTGCTCGACGTGCTGTGCGTGCTGGTCGGTAAGAGCCGCGGGGACCCGGGTGTGTGTGTGAGGACCCTTTCCCAGGCGGGCCCATCCCCGGTCCCCGCAAAGTTTTGTAGGACGGGCTGTGGGCTGCAGCGGCCCTACCTCTCGGAGGCCCCCTGGAGGTGGGGGGAGCCGGGGGAGGACCCTCGGGCCGCGGATCGAGCAACGCGCCCCCGCCCCGCGTGCCCCGGCGCCCGCGCGCGCCCTCCCAGGCCTCAGTTTCCCCCGCGCATCTCCGGTCGGAGAGGGTCGGTGTCCCCCGCCCGCGGCAGCAGGAAGTCGCTGCCGGGGGCCGCTCATGCCTCCCCCTCCCGCCCTGCCCGGCCCGGCCCGGCCCGGGCGGTGATTCACGCGGGCGTCGGCCGCGCTCGGGCAAGCCGGACGGGGGGCGCGGCCGCGGGTCGCCCCGGGAGGCCCTCCACCCCGCACCTTGGGTCGGCTGGTCCAGTGGGCTCTGGGAGGGCGGAGCCCTGGCTGGGGGCGCACGGGCAGTGGTGGGATCCGAACCCGCGCCCCGTCGCCCTCCTCGCTCGGGCCCAGGAGAGCCGGGAGAAGGACTGGGCCGCAGGCTGTTGTGGAACTGGGGGCCTCGGGGTGGCGCGGGCCAAACCTGTCGGGCGGGTTTGCGGGCCAAGCTGGGGGCAGAGGCCCCCTCCCCGCCCCTCCTCCAGGGTCCCGGAAACAAAGGCTGTGTGTTTGCTCCGGGGTTGTGCGGACAATGGCCCCGGAATTCTACCCCCGGCGCAGGGAGGGGCCCCTCCGGCCTAAACTGCCCTACCCCCAGTCAGGCTGCTGCTCCTCCGATGGGGACCGAGGGGTCTGCCCTGACTGCAGGCAGAGGCCAGGCTCTCCTCCCATGTCCTAGAAGAGACCTTTTTGGGATGCGCCAGGTGGCAACTGGAGGTCCCCCGGGGGCGTCTGCCAACCCTGGGCATCATTTCCTTAGCACTTATTTTATTTAAACATTTGTGTGGCGCTGACTGTATGCCAGGCACTAAGCAGCATGCAAATAATTAAACCTTTTTCTCCAGTCAGCCTATGAGGGAGTGCTGTTATGCTCCCCAGTTTCCACCCAGAGATGTTCAGGTGCCCGCTGGAGGTCACACAGCAGCGGGGGAAGGGGGTTGGGTGCAGCTGCCATATGCCAGGTGCTGGGGCGCCCGGGCAGAGCCAGCTCCCAGTCTACAAGCTTCAGGACACGAACAGTTCAGTCTTAGATGGTGACAAGGGCCCTGGGGAAAACACCAGGGGTTGACACCAGGGCAGGGAGGCTCTGGTGGTGTCTGCTGTGGGGACATTTGAGCTGGTGCAGCCCAGGCAGAGGGAGGCTCCATTCCTGTGCTCTGAGCTCTGTGCACCTGAATCCCGGGAGAGCCCAGCTCCAGTTCTGATCGGAGGGTGCCCGTATCTCCAGGGGGGAGGGCTGGGGCTTGGGGACAGGAGTTGGGGGGCTGACTCGATGCCCGGGCCCCCATGGGAGCCCCTGCCCTGCTCAGGCCGTGGGGTTTCTTGGCCTCTCGTCCTAGGCCTCCACCCTGGCCAGAGAGGTCTTTTGGAAACATGCTCCCTCCCTCTGCTGCAACCCTCCTGAGACCCCCGCCCCCGCCACAGAGCCCCTCTCCCCAGCACTCTGCTCTCCAGGCTCAGGCCCATCTCCGGCCTTGGCACTGGCCACCCCTCTGGGGGATGTTCTTCCCCAGGTCTCCCCTGTACTTCTTCCTTTAAGGCACCTTCCCTGTGTGGCCTCCCCGACACCCTACTGAAGGCCGCAGCCCTCCCCGATTCCGGTCATCGTGTGCCTATTATTTTTATTCCCAGCTGCTCTCAGCTCCATGAGGCAGATCTCTGTGTTCTTCACCGAGTCTTTCCCTATATCAGCGTCATCCGGTGGTCCCAGAGGCCCTTGAATTTGGCCTTTGGAAGGAGGAGTTGGCCCTGCCCTCCCCCTGCTCTGGTCGTCAGGCCCCAGCAGAGCCACACCCTTTTCCACGTGTCACCTGCCCTGCCAAGGCCAAAGGGCACCCTGGCCGGGTATGTCTTTGTGCACCCACCCTGGGGAGCAGGGAGCCCTGTGCCCCAGCCACCCTTGGTCACCCTTGGCTGGCGGGGCCTCTGGACTCCGGGGCTGCGGCCGTGCCAGGCAGGGCCCGGTCATGACTTGTGGCTCCTGAAAGCACCTTTGGATTGAGCTCCCGGGGCCTGGGCCGGGCCTGTCGGGTCACCGTGTGGCCGGTTCAGGGACAACGCGTGGATGAGGTGTGTTCCTGATCTCTCTGGCCAGCCCTAGAACAACGAGCAGAGTGTCCTCCTTTTAACAGATGCCTGTTAAACACTGGCCTCGGCCAGGCCCCAGCAGGCTCCAGGGATTCAGCCTTGAACACGACAGGTGCGCCCCCGCCCCCGCCCCAGGTGCTCACAGAGCGCTGTGTGTAGCTGGGGGAATCATTCGAGTATCACACGGTGATTGCACAGTTGCACACAGGCAAGAACCATGAAGAATGGAAGTTTTCTGCCGTGAGAGGGCTCCCAGGAGCACGGAAGGGAGTTCGAGATGTTCTGGGCCGCGAGAAGGACGTGAGCAGAGGCCCTGGTGGCTGCCTGCTGGCTTCGTGCAAAGGGCAGAGAGGAGGCTGGAGGGAAGCGAGGCAGGGAGAGGGTGGGCGATGTTGCGGGGGTGGACACTGGGCCTGGGCAGGACGTTGGTGTTTATCTGATGATGACGGGGAACCACAAGGGGGTTTAATGGGGCAGTGACCTCCCATTTGCTGTGAGAAAAGCTCCTCCTAGCTCTCGGGTGGGCTTGGAGGTGAGGAGACCCGGAGGGAGGCTGAGGCAGGCGTCCAAGCGCTCGGTGCCGGCGCAGGCTCGTCTGTGTGGCCCTGGGGCTCAGAGAACCTCGTGGCTACCGGCCTCCTCTCCCCAACGCCAGCCTCTCTGCCTTCCGCCATCTTGACGCTCATGAACGCCCCGTACAAGCGAGGATTCTACTGTGGAGATGACTCCATCCGGTACCCCTACCGTCCAGACACTATCACCCATGGGCTCATGGCCGGGGTCATCATCACCACCACCGTCATCCTTGTAAGGCAGGAGGGGCGTGGAGGGTGGGGGCTGGGGCGTTAGCAGGTCGAGTCCTGCCTGGGGTGGTGTCTGCGGGGAAGAGGGCCCCCTTGGAGTTCCCAGCCCCCCAGTGACCGTAGGGAGGCCGCGCACCCTGACCCCTTTAAGCGGCCCTGAAGTCCCCGGCTGTTCCCCGCAGGTGTCGGCCGGGGAGGCCTACCTGGTGTACACAGACCGCCTCTACTCCCGCTCCGACTTCAACAACTACCTGGCCGCCCTCTACAAGGTGTTGGGGACGTTCCTGTTCGGGGCTGCAGTGAGCCAGTCGCTGACAGACCTGGCCAAGTACATGACCGGCCGGCTGCGGCCCAACTTCCTGGCCGTGTGTGACCCTGACTGGAGCCGCGTCAACTGCTCCGTGTACGTGCAGGTGGAGGTGTGCAGGGGAAGCCCTGCTGATGTCACCGAGTGCAGGTGGGTGCTGCGGGGGGCCCGGGCTGCAGACACCCCACCCGGGAAGGAGAGTGGGGGCTGGAGAAGGGCCCTCGGGAGCTGGATATTGAGGGATGAGTTGTCAGGTATAGAAGGTACAGGAGCTCCACACTGGGCAGAGAACAGGCAGGAGCAAGGCCTGCAGGTGCCCGTGGTGGGCCTGTGTCCTGCAGGCAGGGAGGTGAGGTGGCGCCAGGCGTGTCGGGCCCTGGAGCAGGGCAGGAGGTTTCAGGAGGAGTGACCCACCTCCCCCAAATTTCAGACCCCATCCTCACGCTGCTGCTCTGTCCTCTCACCATCTCTACTGGTAAACTTTTCA
The DNA here is from genome assembly GCF_025265405.1 of Mesoplodon densirostris. NCBI lineage: Eukaryota > Metazoa > Chordata > Mammalia > Artiodactyla > Ziphiidae > Mesoplodon > Mesoplodon densirostris. Next base: position 153,357,781 of record NC_082663.1, read on the forward strand.
TTTAATTGATGTCCTTATTTTCCTTCTTTAAAAATTAGATAAAAATTCACAAAGCATAAAATTCACCAATTTAACCATCTTAAGCTTCTGTCAGTTTTTGCCTCATGTATTTTGGGCTCTGTTGTTAGGTGCTTATATCTTTGTAATTGTTATTGATATACCTTCTCGATGGATTGATCCTTTTCTCGCTATATAATGTTCTTTGTCTTGTTATTTGTTTTGTGTATATTGTATCTTTTTTGTTTGTATTTCAATTTCTCCATTACTGCCTTTTCTGTCAGTAGGTATTTACTCTGCAAAAAATTTGCAGCTATATAGTTCCACCCCCGCTTACGAGGTTATTATCACAAATTATATCTTTATACATTGTATGCTCATCAACATAGATTTATAGTTACTGTTTTATGTGTTTTTTTAAAAATTGAGCTATATTTGCCATATAACATTATGTTAGTTTCAGGTGTACAACATAATGATGAGATGTTTGTATTTATTGTGGAATGATCCAGTAAGTTTAGTTATGTGCAGTTGTTTTTTCTTTTTTTAATCATGTAGGGAAAAGCAGGACTATAAATCAAAATACATTAACACTGCTGTTTATGTTTTGTATTTACTTTTACTGCTGACTTTTATGGTTTTTTTGTGGATTTGAGTTACTGTCTAGTGTCCTTCATTCCTCCATGAAAGACTCCCTTTAGTATTTCTTGTAGAGCTTGTAGGTATATGAGCTATGAATTTTCTTGGTTCTTGTTGGTCTGGGAATGTCTAAATTTCTCCTTTATTTTGACAGGATCATTTTGCCAGATGTAGAATTCGTGATTCACAGAGTTTTTTTTTTCCTTTCAGTCCTTTGAATATGTCACCTTCTGGCCTCCATGGTTTCTGATAAGAAATTAGCTACTAATCTTACAGAGGATTCCTCGTACACAACGAATCCCTTCTCTTGCTGCTTTCAAGATTTTCTCCTTGACTGTCTTTTGGTAGCCTGATTATACTGTGTCTCTTTGTGGCTCTCTTTGAGTTTATCCTCTTTGAAGTTCATTGGGCTTTTTGGATGTGTAGATTGATGTTTTTCATTTGATGAAAATATTCTTCAAATATTCTTTCTGCCGTTTTCTCTCTTCTCCTTTTGAGACTCTTATATGTATGTATGTTGGTACATTTGATGGTGTCCCACAAGACTCTGCGGTTCATTCATTTTTCTTCATTCTTTTTTTTTGTTCCTTAGACCAAAAGTCTCGATTGACCTATCTCCATATTCACACATGCTTCTGCCTGCTCAGATCTGCTTTTGAGCCCGTCTGGTGATTTATTTCAGATACTATAGTTTTGAACTCCACAATTTCTATTTGTTTCCTTTTTATAACTTCTGTTTCTTTTTGGTGTTCTCTATTAGGTGAGACATCATTCTCACAGTTCCTTTAGCTCTCTGAACATACTTTAAATGGCAGATTAAAAGTCTTTATCTAGTGAGTCTAACATCTGGGTTTCCTCAGGGACAGCTTCTAGTAATAGATTTTTTCCCCCCGGGTATTTCCCGCATTTTTTCATGCATGCCTTATAATTTTGTTGTTGTTGTTGAAAACTGGGCATTTTAAATGTTATAATGTAGCAACTCTGGAAGTCAGATTCTCCTCTCCCCAGGGCTTGTTTTTGCTGTTTGTTGTAGTTGTTGGTTGTTTGCTTAGAGAGTGCTGTGAACTAACTTTGTAGAGTCTGAGTGGCCGTGAAGTTCTGCTGTTAGCTGAGTGATCAGCTAGCGATCGGACAGATATGTCCTTAAATATCTGGAACCGGGGGGAAGAAACTTCCATTTTACAGACGGGCTTTGTGTGCTATGTTGGGGCATGTCAGTTGACAACTCTGCCTTAACCTTTACTTCTTGCTTGGTCAGCGAGAGGTGAGAGCTTAGGGCCTTCTCAGGTCTTTCCTGAGCCCTGAGGCTCAGCCCTGGCCTCTGGAATCCCAGCCCTTATTCTCCAGAGCTTCTCATTCCCTGGCCTTTCCTCCCAGGCTTTTTGGTTAGTCTGTTTGCTGCAACTGCTATCCGTTGCCCCAGGCAGTGGTGACCATTACATTTGCTGTAAATATTTATGACCAGTGATCCAGGGAGCCATCAGACAGGACCGGACAATCTCAGTTCTTTGTAAGTGAGCTCTGTTCTCCCTCCATGGCCACCACCAATCTGATTCTTACCGTTGTTGTCAGTTTTTTAGTTGCTTTTATGGGGTGGGGGGATGGACCTTTGGAGTCTCTTAATCTGCCATCTTTTCTCTTGTCCGTTGATGTCCTTTGTTAAAACTTGAAATTACATGAAAAGAAAATGTGTGCCTTGTATCAGTGACCACAGGTGGGAAATAGTCTTGAAAAGAAACACAGTGAAAGTGAAGCTGCTGGCTGGACACAGTTGTCTGCCCTCGGTTCTGTGTTCAGGGCCTGCAGCATTTTTGTGGTGAGGCTTTAAAGACTGCGAGACCCTATTCGCATTGTCAGAGAAATGGAAAGGGAAGAACTGATGGTGTCCAACAGTGGCCATGTTTCTACCTGAAATCTTCCCAGACTCTGGGAGGCATGGCAGGATGGGACCGGGGCCGGGGGTGTTTGAAGGCAGAGGTGCTGAGTGTGGGCCCTCCCGAAACCTGCCGCACTCTCCTTTCTCAGATTATCCTTCTACTCTGGACACTCCTCCTTTGGAATGTACTGCATGATGTTCTTGGTGGTGAGTTTGTTTCTCTGTGACTCGCTTTGTTGTGGAGCGGTGGCCTAGGCCCTTCCCTGGGCCTCAGTAAAGCGGGCTGGGTGGAGGTGGTGATGGATGGGCTCTGGCTTGCTGATAAAAACTGGAGGCCCTGGGCCTACAGGTTCCAGGCTCCCGGCCTCAGTGTCACCGTCTGTGCGTCCGGCGGGGGTGGGCTGGCAGGCTCCCATGCTGACGGCTGCTCTTGGCCCCCAGCTCTACGTGCAGGCCCGGCTGTGCTGGAAGTGGGCACGGCTGCTGCGGCCCACCGTGCAGTTTTTCCTGGTGGCCTTTGCCCTTTACGTGGGCTACACCCGTGTGTCTGACCACAAACACCACTGGAGTGATGTTCTCGTTGGCCTCCTGCAGGGGGCCCTGGTGGCCGGCCTCACTGTGAGCTCCCGGGCCCCGACCCCCTGCCCTGACCAGAGACCCCCCTCTGGGTCCCTCCTGCCCTCTCTCTGCCTCTCCAGGACCCTAGCCCTCTCCTCCCATCTTTCCCCTAAGATCCCCCCTCTGCTGTCCTCACTGCCCCCGCCACAGTGCCCCTCAGCTCCTGGGCTCTATGCCCTTCCCTGCCCTGTGCTGCCCCGTCCTGCCCTGTCCCCGCCCAGTCAGCTCCTGCCTTCCTCTCCTCTGCTAGGTCCGCTACGTCTCCGACTTCTTCAAAGCCCGGCCCCCGCGGCACTGCCTGGAGGATGAGGAGGTGGAGCGGAAGCCCAGCCATCACTGACACTGGCCCTGGGCGAGGCTGCCTGCAGCCACTGCGGGTCCCCTCCTCCTGGAGCCGCAGCCGCGTCCAGCTGGGGCTTGGGCTGTGGGCAGTGAGCGTGTCCATGGTCCTGGGGCAGGTCCCTAAGCCAGGATGGCTGGATCCTGGCGTGGGTTCCACTAACCCCACCTCCATGCACTGGGCCAGGGGGTACCTGGGGCAGCCTTAGCATGTGGAGGGGGACTCTTCCTCAGAACCCCTGTCTTTTGTTGGGTTAGGGAAGGGACTGAGAGATCCCAGTGGATGCCGTTTTTGTAAAATGTGACGTCTATGCGGATTTTTAGTAAAATAGGGCGTTTGCTTGACAGATGTTATCAGCACCTCTTCCTTATGGCCGTTCTGAGGACTCTGTTCCTATAGCAGAGGGGGAGACCCTCTCTGGTTGGGGGCTCAGCTGAGCAAACCAGCCATGCCTGCGTTGCTGCTCTGGTCACGTGGGCAGGAGGGGTGCAGGAGAAAGGCCGACTGCCCGTTCCACTCTCCTGTGGTGCTAAGGTTGGGGGTCAGGTGGACCTGCACAAGCAGTCGGGGTGTCACCCTGCAGAGAGAGCCCTGAACAAAAGACACCTGCCGTTGTTTGGCCCCTGGGGCCGGGGAGGCTAGCAGAGACCTGAGTCCAGGTTGCATGGAGAGGTGTATTTACAGCTCTTCCCTCCTCCCAGTAAGGAGGCCTCTGCTGGGGGCCCCTGTGAAGGCCCCCAAATGTAAGGGCTTGGGCAGAAGTTCAGATGCGGGTAAGACCATGGCCACAGGAACCTGGGTCCTCAGCAGCACCCCCAGAGACTGGCTGTGTGCAGGGCTGTGCTCAGGTCCGCTGAGAGGGCAGCTCCCGTGGGCTCTGCCAGTTGGAGCCTTGCAGTGGCTGTTGTTGAGTTTGAAAGATCACACATGGGGTTTGGGCCTGGAGCGGGCTCCTTGTCCCCTTCCTGCTGGGGGATATACCACCCCGGCCCCGGCCCAGGCCTCAGAGTCCCTCCCCTTCAAATGACCGGGACCTCTGCCCTCGGATCGTCCCGTCTCAGTAGTGCCCACCTGTATCTGTCCACTCCCTGTGTCCCTGGAGGACTCACTGAAGCTGAAACTCCCCAAGTCCTGACCCCTTCCCTCTGGTCACATGGACCCCTGTGCACATGGGGCTTCAGAAACGGGCCCCCATGACTTCTGCCCTGGAATGGGAACCCCTTACTCACCATCCACAAAAGTGAATGTCAGGCAAGCGGCATAGATCAGGCCATAAACAAACCTTAAAGAGGGAAAATAGGTTCAAAACCTTAGTGTGGGGAAGACTTTTGTAACTGGGAAAAATAGAGAACGGGAAGTAGAGGGAAGCTGGGGCAGGGGGTCAAGAGGTGGAACAGACGATGGGGGAAAGACTCCATGTGCCAGGAAGGTGTCCAAGGTCACTGAAGCTTCTGGACCTGATCACTGATGGGCCGGGGTCCCTGAAACTTGCAGAACGCACAGAGCTTACCTGCTCAACCAGACTGTAAGTAGGAAGTTTAATCTTTCGTCAAATATCTGGGCAAAATGGGTGATTGAGTTTTAAGAGTCTGTTTTTGTTTTAGCTGCACCCAGAACCTGTCTTATTCTGTATCCGTTTCAGGGTGTTCCCGTCTGGTCTTAGCAGTGCTTGGGGGCAAAGATGCAGCCTAGCAGCCTGCACTGGAGGCCAAGATGGAGAAGATGAAGATCTTCACGGCCACCATGGCCTTGCCCTCAGCCTGTGGTAGATGGGGAGGGAGGTGGCCCACACACTGCAGGTCAGCAGGATGCTGAAGGTCAGGAACTTGGCTTCCTTGAAGGTACTGGGCAGGTTCCGGGCCAGGAAAGCCCTGGTGAAGCTCCCTGGGGCAAGGAGCCCAGGTATCCCAGGGCACAGTAGAAGACAGGGACCAAGCCCTGGTTGCAGGCAAGGACGACACTTCTAGGCTTGGAGTGCGTGTCTGTGTCAGTGAAGAGAGGAGAGGTTCCCAGGCAGATTCCATAGAGAGTCGGGTGGATTGGGGAGTGGATGAGAAAGATGAAGTCAGGTGCCCCTGACACCAACCAACTTTCCTCCCAGGAGCAGTGATCCTGAAGGTCAAGACCACACAGATGGTTTTGGCCCAAACAGTGGAAACAGCCCAGTAAACACCGTGCCAGATGTGGTTGCTGGAGGGCGCAGGTGGCTGTGCTGGGACGGCCGATGAAGGGTGAGCAGGACAGGAAGCCTGGGCACAGGGAGATGAGGATGCAGCTGAGAGTCTCGCTCTTGGCCTTGACTGTGGGTGAGTCTCAGGCTTAACGAAGACCCCAAGGACCACAGCTGTGAGAGCAGTGGAGGAGAGAGCCTCCCCCAAAGGGTCCTCAGGAAGCAGGGCAGGTCACAGCCGTTGGGGGAGGGGGCAGCGTTCTCTCTTACTGTTTGAGTATAGGATGCTGCAAACCACACACTGGTTTGCATCTGACAAGAAGAGCAGAGATGCAGTGTTTCAGGTTCAGTAATTCTTAAAAATCCAAGCATCAGTGTGTGGAAGTTAGGGCATATTGATACACCCAGGCAACGCTGCAAGGAAACTCTCATGCGTAATTTGAGGTTTATGGTCCTTATGGTTCTATGGCAAAAATAGTCTTTTCAGGCTTCCCTGGTGGCGCAGTGGTTGAGAGTCCACCTGCCGATGCAGGGGACACGAGTTCGTGTCCCGGTCCGGGAGGATCCCACATGCCGTGGAGCGGCTGGGCCCATGAGCCATGGCCACTGAGCCTGCGCGTCCGGAGCCTGTGCTCCGCAACGGGAGAGGCCACAACAGTGAGAGGGCCGCGTACCGCAAAAGCAAAAACAAAAATAGTCTTTTCTCTTTTCCTCTTTACATGGAGGGGGGTGGGGGTGGTGTTTCTTTAGTTGATTCTCATGGGAAACTCCTAGGTTCTTAGCCAGGTAAATATCATTTCTCATGGCCTGTTCTCGAAGCCCAACATTCTGTCTACCTTCTGGTGTTGACCGGCTTTTGAGAACCCCTCCTGAGTATTGAACCACATGCAGGAATTTCTGTGCAGCACGGTGCTGTGGTTTTGTAGGAAGTCATCCTTGCTTTTTCACAGGTGAAATTTTGTAAGGGCCGTGACTGACAATATTTCACAGTACAAAAATGGGATGAAAATGTGGCAAAATTTAGTAATTATGAAGTCTGCCTGTTTGTGTATAGGAATCCATTATGTCACTCTCTTTACTGTATTTTGAAAACGTTTACAGTAATTCAAAACAGGGAAGCTCTGCCTAAGTAAATCTTCCTAAGTTGAAAAATAATGTATTCATTCCTCATTCACCAAATGAATCTCTGTTTAAGTTGTAACAACATAAAATCCTAATTGAAAAACTTTGTAATGTTGGTTACTGTAGTGGTGTGTGCTCATGGGTTCCCAGCAGCAGTGGAGGTCATGACGTTCATGTCTGTCTGACCGACCACGAACAGACCATTGGTAGGGACTTGGTGGAGGGTCACCCCCTGAGGCTGTGTGGTTTGGGGATTCTTCCTGGAGGCTTAGCAGCCTCAAGCCTGCTAGTCTAGCCCCTCCAGTACGGCGGGGGGGTGGGGGGGTGGGTGCTGTTCTACTGCAATTTTTAAAACCTGTGCTTTTTCTTAAGCCTCTTTTAGCATATTTTCAGCAGCTGGACAGCTCCTAGGTCTCCTGTCGGCCTGCTGACTTCCCGTATCTGATGTAAACATGCTCCAGAATTTTTCTGTTGGCCTCATTTTTATCAGTGTGATTTTTTGGGATCCAAGTAGCCCAGTTTATACAATTGATAGCTACATTTCCGGGTGAATCTAGGGCACTAAGTAACAATTTCCAATTGGAAAAAGGCTGGAATCACTTGACAACAGGCATCCACCCTGCAAGGGTGCCCAGATCTCCCCTGTGCATGTCTTTCCTTGGCCTCCAGAGAGAATGCTCACCTGTCACATCATCACAGACCAACAGCCCCGCCCAGGTCCAGCCATAGGGCAGCAGCAGCAACACCACGCCTGAGGCCAGAGGAGCACCTGGAGGCCACCTGACTCAGACCTGGTGACTGACCCTTGACACTCAGCAGAAGGCCACAGGGATCTTCAGTGACCTGAATGGGAAGGAGAAAAGCATGGTCATTTTCTTCTTCAAGGAAACAATCAAGAGAGAATACTTCTGTGGTACTCATTTGAATAATATTCCTTTTCACCTGCCATGGAAAGTGATCTGGATATTAAACAACGTTACTTTCAATAAGTGCAGCTGCAAGGGTTTCTTCGTACCATGTTTCCTTTTCTTTTCTTTCTTTATTTCTGTGGCCACACCGCACGGCTTGCAGGATTTTAGTTCCCTGACCAGCGACTGAACCCGGTCCTGGCAGTGAAAGCGCCAAGTCCTAACCACTGGACCACCAGGGAATTCCCCGTATTTTATTTTCAACGTCACTGGAAGGGCTGCCTGGAAAAATTGCTCAGAACCTATTTCTAGGACCTCCTGCAGTTGACTTTAGCCTGTAAAGTCTTCATTCTCTCCCTTGTCGTTGCAAGTAAAGAACATGCCACTCCAGTCCTGTGCATTCCGGTTTTCCACCTTGAACGATGCACAAGGACATTCTCTCCTAAGTTGTTTTACTGCCATACTTTGTTGCTGGACAGGACGTATATTCAGCTCTGCCCCACTGCGCCTTCATCTCCACTTGTGGGAATTTGTAGAGGTCCAGCAGTGTCTCCCTGAGCAGGAAAAAGCTGATGTGGTTCCTGCAGTGACAGCGGTGGCTTTGTTCTGTTTCTCACAGGTGAAATACAGGTTGGTCTGGCCCGCTCCTGACAGCCATGCCAGGGAGCTCTCCAAGGTTCTTTGGTCTCTTTTGTAGGAAATGTATACGTGATATCCTAAGGGTGTGTTAGGTGGGTGGTTGGTGTTCCTGTTGATCTCCTCAGGGTCAAGTCCCAAGGCCAGAATGTAAATATTGTTTCTGAATATCCACCTGCATTAAAGGAAGAGCATTAGGGATCCAAAGTCATCCACACATGCAGTGATAGTCTGTTAGGCTAATCACAGGGCACCATGTGGTGCTTTGTCCAAATATGGAAGCCACGAATGACACGTGGCTTTTTAAATTCAAAGTAATTTAAATTAACAAAATAAAAATCCAGTTTACCAGTCACAGTAGGCTGAGGAGAAGAAAAAGGATATTTCTGTCAGTGGAGGAATTCTTTTGAGATATTCTTGTTTAGAGAATTAAAACTAAGAAAATTCAGTTAGGGTTAAGGTTCCAAGTTAGAGTTAAGGTCAGGGTCAGAGGTTAGGCTCAGGATGAGATTAAGGTCAAGGTCATAATTAAGGAGTGGGGAGGTAGCTCCATATCCTTGGTGGCTGAGTGACTATATCAATTAATTGGAATTTTCTGCATAAACTAAACTGAGGGGAAAAATAGACAGCCATACAATTAAGAGTGGAGACTTTGCTATCCACGTTTGGTAGTGGGTAGATCTAACAGAACCAACAACAAGCATAAATAAATAAATAAATAAATAAAAATAAAAATCAGTGGACTTGAATAACACCACAGACCAAATGGACCTAACAGACATATGTGGAACTTTCAGCCCAACAACAGCAGGATGTACATTCTTGTCAAGCACATATGGTGCATTCTCAAGTATAGATCACATGTTAGGTCAACAACTCTTTTAAGAAAATTGATATATACCAAGTATCTTTTCTAACCACAATGGACTAAAACTAGAAATCAATAGTAGAAGGAAAACTGGCAAATTCACAAATAGGTGAAAATTAAATAACACATTTTGAACAATCAGTGGGTCAAAGAAGAAATAAAAGGTGAAATTTAAAAATATCTTGAGACAAACAAAAATGGAAACACAGCATACCAAAACTTGTGAGATGCAAAGAAATAGAAAACTGTCCCTGTTTGCAGATGACATGATCTTATCTATAGAAAACCCTAAAGACCAAAAACAAAAAACCTGCTAGAAATAAATGCATTCAGCAAAGTTGCAGACTACAACTCAAAAATCAGTTGTTGTTTCTATACACTAATTAATACTGATTAATGTTGACTCTTTTCAGGTGACTTGTCATCTGTAAACATTTGGACAATTGTCTATTCAGGTGCTTTGTTCATTTAAAAATTGGGTTGTTTGTGTTTGGTTCAGTTGTAAAAGTTTTTTGTATGTTAGAGCTAGAGTTAGGATATAAATGTTAGGGTTTAGGGTTGGGATTGGAGTCAGGGGTTAAGGGTCAGGGTCAGAGTTAGAGGTCAAAGTTTAGAGTCTAAGGTCTAGGGTTCCAAGGTTGGGGTTGTTAGGGTTTAGGGCTTGAAGTTAAAGGTTGGGGTTAGGTTTAAGCCTCACTGGCCCACTTCCCCCTCTTCTTTCCCATCTTTCTGAGGCCTCCAGGATGGATAGGACTCACCTGGTCACGAGGCCCTAGCCTGACAAGGGTCTGCACGGTACCAGGGGCCTCAAAGAGACCCTCAAGTCTTACACATGAGTCAGGAGTTGAGCTGGACAATTGGTTGTCTGCCCTGCCTAGTCCTGGGCTCTGACAGTGGAAGAGTGAAATGTCCACACTGGTCACTGACTGTTTCAATCCAACCTAACCTCAGTCAAGGATTGTGAAGGGCCTCAGAAGTCAGGCGGGGAAGGTGATGCTGGCCCCATTCTATCTGGGCAGTCCCCAGGTCCAGCACAGCCCTGACACATGAGGGTACTTAGTAGATGTGTACAGATTTATGCAGGACTGGGTGCAGCGACCTGCCAGCCCCCAGGTGCTGCCTTCTTGATGGCTGATGTGGCCCTCCTGGGACTTGATGAATCCTTTGTCCCATCTGAGTGGGCAGCAGAAACAGGTCTCAGAACAGCCCTTGGTTTCCGACCATCCAGGCAGGCATCTCTGGTTCTCCAGCTCAGGTCAGTCTGGGCCCCGTCAAGCTCCCGTGGCCAATTACTGAGCTGACCCTGCTGCTGGGCGATTGACCAGCTACCTGGGCAGCCTAGAGAGCCCCTTGGGATTTTCTAATTCCAATATCCCTATGGTTGGGAAAAGGGCCTCCTTCCTCACAGCCAGTTAGGTAATGGCCCTCTAAACGTTGAGTGTGGCCCTGGCCACAACAACCAGACGGTGGCCCTGCAGTCCTTTGGCCTTCTGGTTGTAAGAAAGTTTGACATTCATGTTCATTGAGAATCAAAGATATGGGAGCAACTGGGCCTCCCAGTGGGCAGTTTCCCACTAAGGCCTTGTGTCCTTGGAGAGCCATGTGCGTCCATGGTCCAGCCCCCGTGGTCTCAAGAAAGCCAGCCAACTGTGGATTCCATGGTATGGAATATTCCTTGAGCCTCCCTCTGCTTCACTGAGCAAGAGTTTCCTTGCCATCCTAGCATTCGGTCGAAGGCACATGGGCTGTTCTGGGCCAGTCTCTGAGATGCAGGGATCCAGTGCCCAAGGCAGGAGTCCTGAGTTTACCACCAGTACCTACGTTGCTTTTTCAACAAGTGGAAGAGCTTGCCATCCTGGGAGAACAGCAAGAGCACTGGGTTGGGGGCTGCAGCCCCTGACCCTAAGTCAACCCCTTCTTTCACTGGGATTCCGATCCCACAGCTGTACAGTGGGCTGTCAGTGATGTGGAATCTGCTGCTTTCACTGAGCCAGCATCTGTCCTCATGTCCAAGTCCAGCACCTCAGCTTTCCTTTGGGAACTACCTCTCACCTGCTTCCAGTCTAAACAGTTCCAGAGGGCTGACCCTACATTTCACCCACTGTGAAGACAGGTGTATGATCCAAGTCGAGCCAATCCCATGTTCCATCCTGTGCGTGCTCTGATGGGCTCAAGGATGAGAATGTGACCCAAGCCAGGTCAAAGGCATTTAAAGCTGTGACTTTTAAAAAAATTTATTTATTGTATTTATTTATTTTTGGCTGCGTTGGGTCTTTGTTGCTGCACGCGGGCTTTCTCAAGTTGCGGTGAGCGGGGGCTACTCTTCATTGCGGTGCACAGGCTTTTCACTGCGGTGGCTTTTCTTGTGGAGCATGGGCTCTAGGCGCGTGGGCTTCAGTAGTTGTGGCACGCAGGCTCAGTAGTCATAGCTCGCAGGCTCTAGAGCACAGGCTCAGTAGTTGTGGCACACGGGCTTAGTTGTTCCGCGGCATGTGGGATCTTCCTGGACCAGGGCTCGAACCCGTGTCCCCTGCATTGGCAGGCAGATTCTTAACCACTGCACCACCAGGGAAGCCCTAAAACTGTGACTTTTCATAGAGCCCTAGGGACGGAGAAACCCTTCGCAGTAGAATGGTCATTGAGTGGCTTCATCCTGGAGGCCGTGGAAGCAGTGAGAGAGACTGTGCCTGTAAATGGGCCACCCCAGGGCACTTAGTAGGGTAGGGCTGGAGAGGGACCAGGTCACACTGCGAAAGGGTGAGCCCCTGGGTCTGCCAGGTCCAAAGCCATTCTTCAACTTGCCTCTTGCAATTATTAGTTTACTTCTATCATTTAAAGATATTAATTTATTTTACTTCAGTAAGTGTGTCCAGTCACTTGCAATCAAAAAAGTCTTGACCCTTGAGAATCCATAATCCCTGAGATTCCTTCAGATGTCCTCACTGGGTGTGGCATGGCTGGAAGAGTTGAAGACACTGGTTGGGGTCTGGTCTTAGGGGAGCTGCCGAACATCTCTGTCCCTGTTCCTTCCTTTTCCCAGGGGAGGAAAACCCCTGAACAATGAGCAAAGAACCAGCAGAGGGAAGAGGTCCCTGGGTGGTTAACTGGTCTGTTTGTATTTTCTTTATTTTAGGGTCAATTTTGTTAATGTATATTTTTACTAGGAAATCACCCATTTCCACTAGTTTTCCAGTTTGATGCAATAGGTTTCTCATATTTGACTTTCAATTTCTCTTTTTTCTGTAGTTTTCTACAGAACTGTTACAATTAGTGAACCGATATTCATACATTATTTTAAACTAAAGGGTCCATATTTTATTTGGGTTCCCTTCTACCTTTTCTGTGCTAGGATCCCATCCAGGGTATCACATGACATTTATTTGTTATGTCTCTTTGGGCTCCTCTTGGCTTTGACAGTTTCTAGACGCCTTGTGTCAATGACCTTGACGGAGGTAGGTCACTGTGCGGACCCCACCCTTCAGGAAAGGGGAGTTAGCTTGACTTCCTTGATGCATGGTTGAGTGTCTTATCAGTTGTGTGGAATCCCCCTGCATAGGAGATTTCTATTCAACCTCATTTATTAAAAAAAAAAATCTATGCGATCATTTATTTTTTACCAGTGTGGACACCTGGATAGATATTTTAGGCTTTTTGGTTGTAATCCAGTACTACAGTGTTTGGTTGCTTCATTCATTCCTGCTTTGGCTACTGAGAGCTCTTTCCATTGGTCCTGTTTCCCTTGACGTAATTCCATCGGTGGGTTTTTTTCTTAGTACTTTCTTATTTATACTTCAGGGTTATCCTGGCTGATATATTTATTGTCTCAGTCCTAGTATCAGCCATTTCTTCAAAGAGCCCTGGTTCCTTTTACCAGAGAATGATATTAAAACATGTGCGAGCTGAATGTGCTCAGCTGACAATGCAGGGAAATTTATGCATGGCCTTCCAACCTGTGTGAGTCGTTGGCGCTCAGGGCAGGCAGCTCCAAAATATGTCACAACGACATAGTGATCATTTTAAATTAAAGTTACTTAAGAAACAGGCTGAGAATCTACAGATTCAATGCAATACCTATCAAACTACCAATGGCATTTTTCACAGAACTAGAACAAAAAATTTCACAATTTGTATGGAAACACAAAAGACCCCGAATAGCCAAAGCAATCTTGAGAACGAAAAACGGAGCTGGAGGAATCAGGCTCCCTGACTTCAGACTATACTACAAAGCTACAGTAATCAAGACAGTATGGTACTGGCACAAAAACAGAAAGATAGATCAATGGAACAGGATAGAAAGCCCAGAGATAAACCCACGGACATATGGTCACCTTATCTTTGATAAAGGAGGCAGGAATGTACAGTGGAGAAAGGACAGTCTCTTCAATAAGTGGTGCTGGGAAAACTGGACAGGGACATGTAAAAGTATGAGATTAGATCACTCCCTAACACCATACACAAAAATTAGCTCAAAATGGATTAAAGACCTAAATGTAAGGCCAGACACTATCAAACTCCTAGAGGAAAACATAGGCAGAACACTCTATGACATAAATCACAGCAAGATCCTTTTTGACCCACCTCCTAGAGAAATGGAAATAAAGACAAAAATAAACACATGGGACCTAATGAAACTTCAAAGCTTTTGCACAGCAAAGGAAACCATAAACAAGACCAAAAGACAACCCTCAGAATGGGAGAAAATATTTGCAAATGAAGCAACTGACAAAGGATTAATCTCCAAAGTTTATAAGCAGCTCATGCAGCTCAATAGCAAAAAAACAAACAACCCAATCCAAAAATGGGCAGAAGACCTAAATAGACATTTCTCCACAAAAGATATACAGACAGCCAACAAACACATGAAAGGATGCTCAACATCTTTACTTATTAGAGAAATGCAAATCAAAACTACAATGAGATATCATCTCACACCAGTCAGAATGGCCATCATCAAAAAATCTAGAAACAATAAATGCTGGAGAGGGTGTGGAAAAAAGGGAACACTCTTGCACTGCTGGTGGGAATGTGAATTGGTACAGCCACTATGGAGAACGGTATGGAGGTTCCTTAAAAAACTACAAATAGAACTACCATATGACCCAGCAATCCCACTACTGGGCATATACCCTGAGAAAACCATAATTCAAAAAGAGACATGTACCAAAATGTTCATAGCAGCCCTATTTACAATAGCCCGGAGATGGAAACAACCTAAGTGTCCATCATCGGATGAATGGATAAAGAAGATGTGGCACATATATACAATGGAATATTACTCAGCCATAAAAAGAAATGAAATTGAGCTATTTGTAATGAGGTGGATGGACGTAGAGTCTGTCATACAGAGTGAAGTAAGTCAGAAAGAGAAAGACAAATACTGTATGCTGACACATATATATGGAATTTAAGAAAAAAATGTCATCAAGAACGTAGGGGTAAGACAGGAATAAAGACACAGACCTACTAGAGCATGGACTTGAGGATATGGGGAGGGGGAAGGGTAAACTGTGACAAAGTGAAAGAGCGGCATGGACATATATACACTACCAAACGTAAGGTAGATAGCTAGTGGGAAGCAGCCGCATAGCACAGGGAGATCAGCTCGGTTCTTTGTGACCGCCTGGAGGGGTGGGATAGGGAGGGTGGGAGGGAGACGCAAAAGGGAGGGGATATGGGAACATATGTATATGTATAACTGATTAAATTTGTAAAAAAAAAAAAAAAAAAAAAAAAAAAAAAAAAAAAAAAAGAAACAGGCTGAAGCAAGAGGAACACTTTGACCCTTCTTTCTGTCTCCCTGAAAGCAGGAAATAAATCTCCTGTGTGAAAGGCGCATCTGGAGGTAAAAGGACACCGCTATTGCTAGAGACAAGGAATTCGGGGCCAGGAGCCTAGATGAACAAACCTCGTTACTTCTTTTTTTTTTTTTTTTTTTTTTAAACGATCATACACCATCACCAAGTGGGTTTTATTTTATTATTATTATTTTTTGGCTGCGTTGGGTCCTTGTTGCGGTGCGTGGGCTTCTCATTGCGGTGGCTTCTCTTGTTGCATGGGGTCTATGCATGTGGGCTCAGTAGTTGCGGCACACAGGCCCTAGAGCGCATGGGCTTTAGTAGTTGCAGCCCGTAGGCTCAGTAGTTGTGGCTCGCGGGTTCTAGAGTGCAGGCTCAGTAGTTGTGGTGCACGGGCTCAGTTGCTCTGTGGCATGTGGGATCTTCCCAGACCAGGGCTCGAACCCGTGTCCCCTGCATTGGCAGGTGTATTCTTAACCACTGCACCAACCAGGGAAGCCCCTACTGCTTTAATTTACTCCCGAAGCCCAGACTCTGTTTAGATTCTTCACTAATTGAACATGTCAAACCTCAGTTTCTTTGTCCTGTCAATTCCTCACAAATTTATTGTTTCTTTGCCTAAAAAGTATAAAAGCTGCCTTCTCTGACTACTACTTAGGTCCCATTTCTGTGAGACCTCTGTGTGCAGGGATAAAGATTTGTTTTTTCCTCCTGTTAATCTGTCTTGTGTCAATTTTATTATC
Source organism: Mesoplodon densirostris (assembly GCF_025265405.1). Classification (NCBI taxonomy): domain Eukaryota; kingdom Metazoa; phylum Chordata; class Mammalia; order Artiodactyla; family Ziphiidae; genus Mesoplodon; species Mesoplodon densirostris. The sequence goes on from NC_082663.1 coordinate 153,373,493, forward strand.
GGTTCAGCCAATAAATTCCCCCTCGCTGACAGTATATTCACCTAATTATAAAGATTTCTGTGTGGAACTGCCTTTATCCATATTAAACTAAAGATGAGTTTATACTGATGTCTCCAACATGATCTTTTATCACATGGATGTTGTAACCTTCCCCCCTTAAGTATCTGTAACTTTCCACTCAGACGTTGAGAAAACTGCCTCCTACTGTCTGTCATTTATTTAATTCATGGCTTGCTCTCTTCCAGGTTACAGATAGACTGGTTTCAGTTTTGGTAGCTACTACCCCACGGGAAAGACTTTTATAAAATAGAGTCCACTGTTTATGTGTGGTTCATTTTGCCTTTAGTCTACAGAGTCTGTTCATTTCCAAAGTTACTGAGGTCAGCACCTTTTGCCCCACCACCAACAGTGAGTTTTTTTCATACATTTATAAATTGGTTAGACTCTTTGTTACATTCTGCGTTCCATCGTGTGACACTCCTGTATCCTAAACAACTAAATTTTAATAGATTATGATTTACTTATTGGACTGTACAAATCCATGGGTTTAGACAAATGCATAGTGTCAGTTATCCATCACTTAAGTATCAAATGGAACCCTTCACCCCACCTCACCCCAGAATCTGTTTACCGTCTCTGTTTTGCCTTTTCCACATTTTCATATGAATGGGGGTCATACAATGTGTAGCCTCTTCTGGCTGGATTATTTCACTTAGTATAATTCATGTAAGATTCATCCTTTTTTTTTTTTTGCATGGGCTGATGGTTCATTCCTTTATATTTCTGAATAGTATTATTCCATTGCATGCGTATGAGAGGAAAAAGAATTTTTCCCTCTATCATTGTAGGTTCTTTGTTGAGACACACCCCCCCACTTAATAAAAGATTACCCGGAAAAAAACAGAAGTTTAATAACATGTGTACCTCTTGTATGCATGAGAGATACCCAGGAAAACTGATTAACTCCCTGAAATGGCCCAAATCACTTTAAATACCATCTTCTTCTAAATGGAAAGAAAACAGGGGTGTGGTTGCTGTGCAGATTTAATCCAGACCTTTTCCACTGAGAAGAATTTCTTGAGGTTTTGTCACCCTTCTATTCTTAGTATGGGGAGGGAGATAACCTTTCAAATGAAGAGTTCCTTATAAATGTAAATTTCCTTCACAAAAGGGCCATCTTGACTTGGGTTTCAGAGATTCTTATGTGTCCCCCCCCTTTTTTTTTCTTTTTTTTAAAAGATTTTTTTTGATATGGACCATTTTAAAAGTCTTTTGTTACAATATTGCTTCTGTTTTATGTTTTGGTTTTTTGGCCGCAAGGCATGTGGGATCTTAGCTCCCTGACCAGGGATCGAACCTGCACCTCCTGCATTGGAAGGGGGAGTCTTAACTGCTGGACCACCAGGGAAGTCCCTATGTGTCCCTTTTAAAAAAAACCAAAAAACCAAAAACAACACCATCAGCCCCAAATAATCCTTATGCCAAAGAGACATATTTTGGGGTGGCATGTTCAGTTCCCGTGACATGGATGTACCCCAATTTGCTTATGCTTTCATCCACTGAAGGACATACTGATTTCTTTATGTTTTTAGCCATTATGAGTGGAGGTGCTGCGGACATAGTTTATCCAAACAGTTGTCTAAATGATGGAAGAGCAATTGTTGGATCCTGAGGTGAGACTTGTTTAGTTTTGGGAAAAAACTGCCAAACTGTCTTTTGAAGCAGCTGTACATGCGTTTCATCAGCAAAGAGGGAGAGTTCCTATTTTTCCTCACCCTCCAGCAATCAGTTCTGTCACTTTTTTGGAGTTTACCAGTTCTAATAAGTGTGCAGTGCTATCTTGCTTTAATTTGTAATTCTCCAATGGTATATGATACTAAGCATATGTTTGTATGCTTATTTATTGTCTGTATGTTATTTGACCAGGTGTCTGTTCAGATCTTTACCCATTTTAAATGATATTGTTTTAGAGTTCTTGGTATAATTTGAGTACTTTTATCAGATATGTGTTTTGAGAATATTTTTTTCTCTCTGTGGCTTGTCTTTTGGTTTTCTGAATAAGGTCTTTCACAGAGTAACGATTTTTAACTTTCTAAAGTCCACATTATAATTTTTTTTCTTTTGTGGGTAGACTTTTGGGATTTTTGTGTTAAAATTCATTACCAAAGCTGATAGGGATAGAGTACGATAGTTACACAGACAGTTGTAGAAGTCCCAGTAGGGCATTATAGATAGAGAGGGAAACGTAGGGAACTTTGGGAGAACACCGAGTTAATGACCACTCAAGAAAGCTATCTGAATGTCGGGGAAGAAGCAGGCTTGTTTAACTGTAAGTAAATAAAACCACCAGATATACCCTAGGTCATTAAGTGAAAGGAACAAATGAGGCCTGCATTCTGCTGGTTCAGCGAGGTGATGACCCTTAGCACCAAGGACAGGTATCCTGCCTGATACTAAAGAGGTGCAGTGATGTAAGCCTGACCTCAACACGAAGAATGACGAAGAAAGCAGTCTTTTCCCCCTCCCCGCTTCCCTTTGGTTATGAAAATGTAGCCCACTTAATCCTTGGGGCAGAGCCCCCTCTCTTGCCCGCTTGCATCACTCACAAGTGTCCTATAAATCTACTTCTTGTCTATCATTTTGCCTCTCGCTGAATTGGAGACACAAAGAACCTGAGCCTCAGTAAGTCCAGACACCAGGTGAGTGATTCTAATTAAAAGACTGTGGGTTCCAGTCCCCAATCTGTGTTTTGGCTGGGTCCGAGCCCCGGCACATGGGTTCAAGTCCCAATCAGAGATGTGTAGTTTCAAAACCAAGGTTATGTAGATTTTCTTCTAGAATTTTTATAGTTTTGCATTATAAATTTGTCTATGGACAATGTTGAGTAAATTTTGGTGTGAGTTGTAAAGTTTGTGTCTATATTCATTTCATTCCATGCAGTTTCCAATTAATTGTTCCATAACTAATTGTGGAGAAGTCATGGGCTATTTGGCTATGTTTCATATTTTTATCTCCAAATCTTAGTGGATTCACCAGGACTGCCAGCAGGGAGCACATCCCACTGAACTGTGGGATGGTGTGGCCTGCATGTCCCCAGCAGCTCCCCGGGGGTGCGGAGCCCGCCTCTGTGACCCCGCAGTGCGTGCGCGTTCTATCTGTGGCCTTGGTTCCCTGCACAGAGAACGGGAGCTGTGTGTCCTCAGGACCCGCTGGGGAGGAGGCGCCATGGCAGGAGAAGTGGGGAGAAGCTTCCTGTGCATGGCTGACTGCTGGGGGCCAATGCTGAGGACCCAGCAGAAGAAGGGCTTGATTGGAGCATTGTGGGTTTTTCATTGGTTTTGTGTGTGGCGCAGATGGCGTCCAGTTTTCCCAGCGCCTTCTATTGAGGGGCCCGTCCTTTCCCTGCTGTGTGTCTTGACTCCTTTGTCATGAATTAACCGACCACATGTGTGTGGGTTTATATCTGGGCTCTATGCCTCTAGTCCACGTGTCTGCTCTTCTGCCAATTCCATGCTGTTTTAGTTGCTGTAGCTCCCTGATATAGTTTGAAGTCAGGGAGCGTGATTCTTCCAGCCTGCTCTCCTTTCTCAGGGTTGCTTTGGCTGATCGGGGTCCTTTATGGTTCCACACAAATGTTAGGATTGTTTGTTCTATTTCTGTGAAAAATACCTTTCATATTTTGATAGGGATTGCATTGTATCTGTAGATTGCTATGAGTATGATGGACATTTTGACGATATTAATTCTCCCATTCCATGAGCACAGAATATTTTTCTATTTATTTGTGTCTTCTTCAATTTCTTAATCAATGTCTTATAGTTTTCCTAGTACAGGTCTTTCATGTCCTTGGTTAAATGTATTCCTGGGTAATTTGTTCTTTTTGATGCAATTATAAATGGGATTGTTTTCTTAATGTCTCTTTCTGACGGTGTGTTATTAGTGTACAGAAATGCAGCTGAGTTTTGTACATTGATTTTGTATTCTGCAGCTATATTCTGACAATTTTTTGGTGGAGTGATGTGGAAAATTGTAATTCTAAAATCCCACAGTTTCCACTGTATCCCAGGTCACCCACAACACCCAAGACATGTGGCCACTAATATAATCTTCCCATAGTGCCTCTTAATAACATATGGACTCCTACAAGGGCGATTGGCATCATCATCTTGGGTGAACTTGGTCTGGGTAAGTCTTGGCCTCTATAAAAAAGTTTGATGTTTCTCAGCTTTTCTGGCATCGTATTAACATGATTGCTTTGAAAAGTAATTTACTTTTCAGTAATCTCAAACGTATAGAAAACTTTCAATAACAGTAAAAACACTCACACTTACCACTTCACACAAAATACTGCAGTGTGTTTGACCCAAATCAGGAACACTCGCCCCGTGTACCAGCACATAACCCCCAGATGAGGAAATCACATGGTTTCCACACTATAATCCATTCCACAGGCCCGCTTCAACTTTCACCAGCTGCCCCAACTGTATGAAAACGTCTTTTTCCATTCTGATCCAGTTTGTTTTTTTTGAACTGTTCCTAAGACTTTCCCTCATTTTCAAAACCTTGATGGATTTAAAGTGCACACGATGAGTCCAGTCTGGGTGGCCTTTCCAGTATGGCTTCTTTCACTTAGGGTGTTTTCAGTGTTCTTCCATGTTGTAATATGTGTGAATACTTCATTTGGTTTTTAGTTGTTATTACAAAGATATAACTAACCCCAACCTTAACCCTAACCATTTAAACCATTTTAAGTATACAATTCTGTGACATTAACTCCATACACATTGTTGTACAAATATCCTCACCATCCACCTCCAAGAGTGTTTCATTTTCCCCAAGTGAAACTGTGTATCCATGAAACACTGACTTCCTGCAGCCCCTGGCAACCACGTTCACTCCCTTTCTCACTCTCTCTCATCAAGGTATCTTATAGAAGTGGAATCATATACTTGTCCATCATGACTGGCTTATTTCACTTAGCATAGTGACTTTAGGTTTCATCCACATTGTAGCACATGTCAGAATTTCCTTACTTTTTAAGGCTGAATAATATTTCCTTGCGCATATACCACATTTTGTTTATCCATTCATCCATTGATGGACACTTGGGTTGCTTCCACCTTTTGGCTATTGTGAATAATGTTGTTATGAATATGGGTGTACAGATATCTGTTCCTGCTTTCAAATATTTTGAGTATATGCTCTGAAGTGGAATTGGTGGGTCATACGTTACTCTATGTTTAAGTTTTTGAGGAACTGCCATATTGTTTTTTTTTATATGTTATCTATGTTAACATGTAATGGGTTTACTATATTTCTTTTCTTTTTATTTATTTATTTGTTTATTTTTATTTTCGGCTGTGTTGGGTCTTTGTTTCTGTGCGAGGGCTTTCTCTGGTTGCGGCAAGCGGGGGCCACTCTTCATCGCGGTGTGCGGGCCTCTCACTATCGCGGCCCCTCTTGTTGCAGAGCACAGGCTCCAGATGCGCAGGCTCAGTAGTTATGGTTCACGGGCCCAGTTGCTCCGCGGCATGTGGAATCTTCCCAGACCAGGGCTCGAACCCGTGTCCCCTGCATTGGCAGGCAGACTCTCAACCACTGAGCCATCAGGGAAGCCCTGCCATATTGTTTTCCACAGTGGCTGCACCCTTTTACTTTATTCCTTTATATGGTAGTTTATGGATCTTCTCCATTTTATTTATCCATTCACGCTCTGGTGGACATTTTCATTCTCTCTAACTTTTGGTTGTTGTGAACAATGCTGCTATGAATAACCGTGTACAAGTTTTTGTTTTCAATTCTTTGGGGTCTATATCTAGAAGTGGAGTTTTGAACTATATGGTAATTGTATTTTTATCTTTTCAAGGAAATGCCAAAGTATTGTACACATAAAGCTGCAGCATTTTTCATTTCCACAAGCTATATTTAAGGGTTCCAATTTCTCTACATCGTTGCCAACATATTATTTTTAGTTTTCTTGTTTATAACCATTCTAGTATATGTGAAGCGGTATTGAATTATGGCATTAATTTGCATTTCCATGATGACTACTGATGTTTGAAATCTTTCCATCTGCTTGTTGGACATTTGTATGT